>NW_027181689.1:1484166-2965833 GCF_028537555.1 Battus philenor
TTATAATATTGAACAAAAAAAAACCTTCTCGTATATACTTATTTATTTACCAAATTTTCACGGCAATTTAATGTATGTTTTTTTTTAAATCTATCAAGTACAGACAGACGTTCATTTATATATATAAATGTATGTCTGTTGTAGCACGTTTATTATTCAGTGTCTTTTTGATTTTTTAATAACACAAAAGGTTTAAGATATCTTGATGTTACTTTAGTATGTTTGAACTTAAAGCTATGAGGCTTTAAAACGAGGCTTTATGTAAGAAAAGCCTACAATAAAGTCGGACATAGTGTGGTGTTATATTACACAGAAGATGCTGGCATAGTTTGAATTTATTAAAGCTATTTATTTATTGTTAGCCTTAAGGCTTTTACATCTTCATCGGTACTGAGTTCACGGAGCAGAAGGGTCCGTGAACTAGATTTATTAAAGCGTAAGGTGTGACTTATATTGGACTGTATCTCGAAAATCGAACTCACGACTTACGATCACCAGCCTGAATGATATCACTCGGACTCTTGAGTATGATGATGTATATCCTAAATCTCGCAGTACCGTCCATCAGCGAAAAGAGGGCAAGGAGTTGATGAACCTCCTCAGGTTACGCAACACTGACGCACCATCGAACAATACAATCAATTACAATGCAGGACAGATTAGCATAACATATATTATACAACTGGACGGCAAAGGCGTCTTACGATCGGAGCCATTGTAGAGAAAAAAAAAAAAGCAACGCACGTGATCGGCATTTAACGCGGGTACTTTGCAAATAATTGTCCGCGGTGCAACGTTCTCCGTTCACCTTGGGCGGCGTATACAGAATTTAAATAGGTGCATCGGACTTGCGCTCCTTTTGGTTTTGATTGTTACGTTTGCCTATGCGCTTTTTACTACAAACATTTGCTAGACAACATATATATATATATATATATATATATATATATATATAAATATAGCTCGATGCAAGCTGCTCCCAATTTGGGGAGCGCCTATGTCCAAAAGTCAGAGACATGTAGTCTTAAACATTTTGAGTGAAAATTTCAGTTTAAACATCGAAGGACAATTAGAGCGATAATATCCAGCTATATATATATATATACATATATATATATACATATCTCTGGTAAGTTAGTCTTGTGGCGGTCGTGATAGTGCGGTAAGTGACCGGGTGAAGCACCCGGCATATAACACACACACACATACACACGCACATCTATATATATATATATATATATATATATATATATATTTATATTTGTGTGTGTGTCAGGTACACAATAATACAATTTTGTATAAGAACATGTAATATAATATACCTTCCATAATCATTTTAATCCGTAATCTCTGGTATAAGATAATTATAACTAACTCTTAAAATCTCATTACCTATTATGCCAAAAATATTCAGATATCCACTTCCTTCTTCCCACGCAATTTCCCCAGTGCTGGACGTGACCTAAATAACGCAGGTCCTCTGCATACCCACCTAAGCGGTTTCTAAAGACATCAATAAACATACGATCTGGTAGTGGAGGTAGTTTTAAAATTGTGTACAACGTGGGTATTTCCCTAATAGCGAATAATACTTTGATATATACAAGCTTAATAAGAAGGCTCAAGGTAGAGAGTAATGCTAGGCCGAATCATAACCACAATCGCTAGTACAATAATTTTTTTTTATTTAATGGTCCCCGCTGTTGGGGACCTCTCGTTCCCCTATCTCGTGTGGGACAGGGACTTTTTAATTCTAGTAATTTATTCATATATATTTTTTTTTATTATTATCATTCTTCTCTTTCATAAATCATCTTATCTGTCGTACTGTTTCTTTCATTCTACAATTTTCCCAGTCTTTCTCTTTCATTCCATTAGCCATACATTAATCCTCAACCACTACATTCTAGGTTTCCTCACTATTTTATTTTGCAACATTATTTATTGTTCAAATATTTAACACGTATTATTCCTTTTATTTCTATATTTTAGTGTTCGTTTTATTTTTACTTATTGCATTTGTCACCACCTTCCTGCAGTAGCTGAGGAAGCATTCTCTCTCCCCTTCGTCTTGCATGATGGCCGAGACATTCTTTTCCTCTATCTTTTTGCCCACCCGGCATTCGGAATCTGCGCGCAGTCTTCCGAACGCCGGACAGTGGGCCACAAGGTGGACCACGGTCTGGCCCACGCCCGGTTCACAGAAGCACGAGGGGTCCTCCTTGAGCTTGAACCTGTGAAGGTACTCAGAGAGCCCCCCGTGACCCGTGAAGAGCTGGGCCAAGACCGTATCCATCTCGACACTGCGGAGCACGCGGTAGGCTGAAATGGCGTCCGGGAAAAATATCCTCGTCACTGAAGCCGTCGATCCTTCCATATATCTCCTGTTCCATTCGTCGAGCGACTCCAGTCTCAGTTGTCGCTTGACGAATGAAACGGGGCATCTCTCATATTTAGGTCTTCTTTTGCTCTTTAGGGCAGCGTCCTTGGCCAACTGATCCGCCCTCTCATTCCCCTCCATCCCCGCGTGCGCTTTCACCCAGTATAGTCTTATATTCTTCCCATTTTCTCTCGCTTTTATAATATTCTCTTTCACTCTTAACGCCAAAGGATGGAGGGTGTCCGATCTTGCGACAGTTTCGAGGGCGGACCGCGAGACTCTTATTATGGCGCATGACTGCGCGGACCCGCTGGCCGCGTACCCTGATGCTTCCGCTAGAGCTAGCAGCTGCTAGTACAATAATGGACGTTGGAGCCGAAAGGTTCTCGTATGGCGACAACCACTACTAACTTTAACTTTGGGGGAGATCTATACCTCGCAGTGGGCGTCCACCAGCTAAAAAGAAAACCACTGCTATATATATTAGAAAAGCAAAATATCATGTCGTTTTATTTATTTGTGTTAACTCTTTTAACGATTTTGGCGCCAATACGAGTACGCCATATTGATGTGTTCTGTGCATTCGAATTTCAAAAACGCATCTTTTTTAAATCCGTCATACTTTGCTATGGTCTTTTGGAGACGAAAGATGCGATCTTTTCAACCAGTCTTTTTTAATGTAAATAGGGACCCATGTGGGACACTTTTGTATATATTTATGTAAATATTTACGAAAGTAACGAAACATTTTGTGTATATAAAAGCGATTAGACGATATTTACGAATTAGACTAAATTTTGTAATATTCAATTTGTGTGTAATGTGTGTAAATTGGATTTCCGATCTCCAAGTAACCGGAAGTTGGGGCGTTGAGGTCGACCTTGAAAAGTTCGCGAGTCCGATTGACCGAGTGCCAAATAAAATATGACTTGTACAGCTTTCAAAGTTTACTTCCGAACTTACAGGTTTTAAACTTTGTAAACTTTACAAACCCTACTTAAAATTATTGATACGTTTAAATTATGATGACCGCGAATGTGAACAGGCAAGTGAAATCATCACGTACACGGCTGGATATTAACGTCCAGTAAAGGTTTTCAATAATAAGAGACAAATTCAAGGATGCTCATCATCCACGAGGCTCAGGGGCTAAAGACCACGACACACCCTCGGGCTGTATAACAGGTTCCGTGCGGCAGCAAAATCACGTCACACACGTGCGTGTATCACACGGGCAAGACTCAAGATGCGATCGCAAGGCGACACTGGTGCACAACCTGAAGATACCAATATGGAGTAGGCATGAGGAGTTGGTCGCTCGAACTGTAATTATAAAAACTGTACATTGTTAATGTGTTTTTAAAATAGATTAGAAGATTTAGTAAATGTAAAAAACAAAGGCGATCTGTGTTTGGCACTAATCGGTGTAACATAACTCCTGAAGATGCCCCGTGGAGGGGTGAAACACGTGTTGAGTAATTTGACAGTGGCAGTTGTGTAATTCGCATTGTTTGCCGCATACGCATTTATCAGCGGGCTGGCGGGCGGTGCACTTTGTCGCACGACTACCACTGCGTGTGCGGAAGTGCCTAAATATTGGTCTTTTCCTACTTACGATGGACTTCTGCAAGGTAACGCCTGATTTAATTAAATAACAAAGGCGATGTCTCAGTGATATAGATCGTAATAATAAAAAATATAAGATCTTGATATAGTCTGTCCACATTCTGGTAGAATGTCCTATGTTGTATTTAATAGTCTGTGGTCTCAATTACAGAGCTTTAAGGTTCCAGCTGCTATTTGTCTTACGCACGATATAGCCTGCTCATGTCACTTCAACTTGTACGCAGGCTATATTGATAACTTTAGTTCAAAAAAGATAAAAAATTAAATTTATTTCTTCAATATGGAAACTTTTAACATAACTATTATTGATCAACTTATTATTTATTTAAACTATTTTATTCTTGACTTTACTTAATTTCACAAGGTGTTAAATATGTAAGAAGCAGAAAGAACATCATAACAATATATATTATTCTTTTTATTCCTCTGTTTCTTTATTATTTATCAGTCAAGTGCGATCCGAATCACGAATCCATTTATAATATGTATATAGCTCACTTTATTTATATATGTTACATTCATATGTATGTTTGTATATATGTATGTTTTGTACACCTTAACTTCTCTTTATTTATACTTCTACTGCTTCCATACTATGGTTGTCTATAAGATATAGTCTCGTGTGATAAGACCGCTCATTGTACTTTTTTGTTTATTATTATGAAACTATTTAAATGTATCCTAATGTGTACAATAAAGAATATTAAATTAAATCTTTTAATAAAGTTTAACATATTTATATATACACTTTATCAGGCGACATCATTGCCAAGGATTGTTATACATAAATTCGTTTATTAAATAATAATCCTTTTCAGTTAATTAATATTAATATGTGTTTTTAATTTTGTAAATATTATTCCAATAATATTTTGCAGTTCGTCTGCAGATTTATCTCTTTATTTTTTATTCAGTGCATAGTTCTTCCCTTTTCTCTTCTTATGTGTATTAACTTATATATTATTATATAATATTCAAGGTTAAGTTTTTAATCATTTTTTTTTACTTATATCATATTACTTTATCTCTGCATTGTTCAAAGGTTGAAAGAAAGCCTTCTGTATCATGTTCGTTATAATGTTTTATATATGTATTGTATGAAATAAATAAATACACATAGTTTATCATATATTACAGGTTTATTAACCCTTAAATGCATGGTTTTTTATTGCGGCCTGGAAAAATGTTTCCTGGTAGGTATTTAATAATTACAAATATCTATTAAAAAAAAAATAGATTTGCCGCCGAAACTTGCATAATTTCTTTTTCGACACTCAATATATTAATTATCTATGGTCGTGAAAGTGCGTGGAAACACATACTACACGACTTCAATAAAATAACGTGAAACGTAGTATGTATACATTTGACAACAAGATGCATTTAAGGGTTAAGGATATATGTAGTTAGTTCTATAAGCAGTTCTTTTCCAAAGGATATATGTTTAAACGAAATTTGTTTCTAAATCTAGTAGTCGCAAACCTTCGCATTGTTTCTAACTTACAAGTTCGGAATGTTTTATAGCAGGGTGGGCATATATTGCTGGAATACCAACAAACTCGCGTAATGTCTGCACCGGGCCTTCGCTCCCGGATGTCTTGGGGGACTTTATGCCTGATGAATGCGGTTGGCCTGTCCGCGTGGAGGCTCTCACGTAGCGAACATAGCGCTGTACAGCGGGAATTCTAATAAACCTTATACGCTTAATGTGTATTGTAAGCGCTGCATTCTGCAACGATATACATCTAATACTGTCCTACTGTCAACCGTCAAATTCGATATTTGAATTTCACATATTTTTAATATTAGTAAAATAACATATGGTAGTACCAAAAAGGTTACTATATGTTTTGTCTTTATTCGAGTAGAGATATACATGCGATATTTAATTAATATTAGTAATAGACATATGTTACTACCAAAAAGGTTACTATATGTTATATCTTTATTCGAGTAGATATTTACATGCGCTTTTTAATTGTAGATTATTTTAACATTATATGTAAACTACCACCGACTCAACAAGACAGAAACTCAATAGTTATGTTCACATTATAATATCAACTGTGTAAATGTGTCAACAAAACCAAGTTCAATAAGATTTATTTAATAATAAACTTTTGATTTTAGATATATAACTAATATACAGAAGGTATGAGATATGTTGTGGAACTTGGACATATGAAGAATTTGTTAAACTTTTGAAGATGCAGGCGTTACGAGTTTATTTTCATTGCTTCTATATATATATAGAGAGAGAGAGAGAGAGCTGGTGTAAGCTTAATTTGCGATGTAAGTGATTCATTTCTGGCCCGTGTATCTATCCCAAATATTTACATATATGTATGTGTAAATATTTGGTATAGATAGATTGTTATAGAATAGTTTGTGTTATTTATAATTACAATACATTAATTGACAGCAAATGAGCTGAACGCTCACTTATTTAAAACTTTTAAACGTATAATAATGTTGCATATAATGTACATACATTGTGACAGTTTTTATTTCGAGATTTTTAGTGTGTTTTTATTTATTTATTGCAAAGAATATATTTATTCATCTTAAATTATATATATACACACACACTCACACACACACATATGTGTGTATATATATATATTACGAAATGTGATGATGATTATGACATTTGTTATATAATTACAAATTATATATACATATATATTCTCATTTGTTAAATTTACTTAAGAAATTATAAAATATTTTTAGTGAAATTCATAATGGCGCCCTAATTTACGAAACATCGGTTCGGAAACGTTTCGCAAACGTCAATGCACGGCAAACACAGCTCGTATAACGTCCGAAAACCCGCAAAACGTTCTAACGCAGTTTAAAAATACAATATCAATCTCTGCTATGGTCGAAATTATATCGAATGTTGCATTAGCATCGGAACTTTGAATGAAACCACTCGGCGAGTTATACCTAAACTCTTTGGGTAGAAGGTCGAACTCAGTGCATTAGAGTAGGGCGCCACTGAGAGCGTTTGTCAATAAGCGTTATATTAAAACTCAGTTTTTAAAGATGATATAAATATTTACCGTTTCATCAATTTAAGAATACTCATATTAGAGCATTAATTTTTTTCATGGAGTTATTTGGGGGTCATATTATACCATTTTGACCTTCTTCCTTATTCAGCCGATGGATGCACAATGCAAAGTATAGACCTCCTTGGCTTGCCCACATCCAGCGACTTTCCGTGATCGGTCTACCTAGTGAAGGGTAGGCCCTGGCCCTGGTCCTCGAGAACCTTTCGTCCCCAACAGCAATGAGTGCCAGTGATTCTTACCTGGTGTAGATTATTAATTATTTTATTTTAAGCAATCAGAACATCGCAGCGTGTTTGCAAGTTGAATGTGACCAGGCTACATAGCACTCAGGTCTTAAGTTTTAAAGTGGAGACCACGAATACAACCGGAGCATAAGACGCTTTGGATACAGACTGTTTCTCACTCTTCTTACTTGAAATTTATGGAGGAGGCTTTTATCTAGTTGAGGACATCCTATGGCTTAAATTATATAAGCTATCGCTATATATACACACATATAAGATTAGCGGAAGAGCTGCTTGAGCACATAGAAAAAGAAAATAATAGCCCAGAGTGCTCGAAGGTATATTCACATACACAAAGAGTATTTACAATTTAACGACCCTAACGCGACGGTAGCGACCTCAACGCGTGACAATTTTGTCAACACGTGATGACGTTCGAATTTTGAATTTGCTATGATTTAAACTGAAAGTATTGTCTATAGCACTCTGGAAGCAAAAGTTCCTGATTTATCACTTATAATGAACACGTGTTTGAAACAATATGGAATCTCTGAGAATATTCCAAAAGTGAATTGAAGATATAATTACTCTTTATCTTCATGTACAACTTTATAGGCTTGATAGAAATGTAGTAGCCGAAATAATTTGTCTTTTCGGCACATTATCATTCTTTTTATATTTTTTTTGTACTATGTAGCTTTCGTATATGCCTACTTGTTTGTTTATACTATACTTGTAATTAATACTGGCTGCAATAGAATATTGCTTTAACTCATGTTGTCTCAGCTATTATGTCATCATATTCTGGACATTTGACAATGATTTGCACTTTTTTGTATTGAGAACTAATTGAGTTGATTAATAGATAGTTATGTATATAAATATTCTTTCTATTCCAAATACAAAGAATAGTGATGTTGACCATAGGTAGTGAAATATATTGCTATAATTTTGATAAAGTCTTTGCATTGAACATCTCAGGAGAGGTTGGCAATTAAATTTAAGTATTTTTACTAATTATTCTAGAAGATTCTAAACATACCTTCATCATAGATTACTTGCAAATAAAATAGAAGCGAATTTGCAAAAAGTTTATTTTTTATCTGTTTATCACAGCCTAGTTGTTCTATAAACAATTCTACAATTTTTTTGTAATGTTATGAGGATTTGGTACACTTTTTTGTTAATTAAATATAAAGCATTTTTAATATGCTGTTTATTTTTCTATCGTATATTTGCACTGCTAAGCCTAATGTCCTACGTAGATTTCTAATAGGACATGTTGGAACCGAAACCATCTGACCTTTATGCACAAAAATAATATAGTAAAATCTTAAAACTAACATGTTTAAATATGATATAAATATATGATAAAAATAATAAACGTATGTAGTATATTACCAAGTATTAACCTAAATTCGGATAAATTTCACATAACCTCGTTCGAGTTTGATGTAGTAATTGAATACGCTCTAACTCGGGCCCCGCCCTTAGTTCTTGAAACTATTTTCTATTTCTGCGCAAACAGTTCAGCTGTTACTGGTCTTCAAGATGTTGGTTATGCGATATAAATATACAACGCTCTAGTACATATGAGGACTTCTGACGGGCCGAGTGTATGTTAGGAGGGAATCTAGATTGCGAATTGGTAACATATACATGTATGTTTATTTATAAGTCGTAAAATTTGAAACCGTTTTCATTGCTCATCGTGTTATTCTTAACTGCAATTTTGAAGTTTTTTTTTCAATATTTCGACTATTGGTGACATCTTGTAAAACCCCTGTCTTTTTGGGACAGTTTTTTTACTACAATTTTTTTTCAATTACTTTATTTCACTCCTTTCTCTCTTTCAATATATATATATATATATATATATATATATATATATTTCATTCGTCGTTTTTCCTTTACATAATTTTTCATGGGAATGAAGGGATTCATGCATCATCTATTTATTATATTTTTCTTCACCATCTCCTCTTGGACGGCTTTATTACAATTTTAATTTTATATATTTTGTATACCTATATTAAAAAAATTGTTTATAGTTTTTATTTTCTTTTATATTACATGTTATATCTGTATCACGATTTTTTTATCACTTATTTTGTATCAAAGTTATTTTACTATACCATTCCAAAGACCTATTGTCTTTCTGTCACAAAACAAAAAATCTAGTTTTTTAATAAATGTACTGGAAAGGCTTTTTATACAATTATATTATAACACCTAGTAGTTTATCATAATTTAAGCCGCACGACGCCCACTATTGGCCATAGGTATCTTCCATAGATTTCTAATAACACCGGTTGGGACAAGCCTGGGTCTAGAATATTTCATCGACCTTAAGAAGGTAGTTTGTCTGCCTGAAGGCTACGATCTTCGCTTCATCAGCGTCTTCCAATGTTGACAAGGTCAACTTGTCAGTCCATCTCATGTGGAAGTCCAACGCTGGGCTTGCCAGTTCATGGTCACAGATCTTAAGGTACAAGTGGTCATCTTTTGCTCACTCGGTGATCTACCTACTGTCACTTCAACTTTCCAAACTCCTGGGCTATAATCACCTCTTTCTTTTGTCTTAGGATATTCTTAAATCTGATAATCTTTTCTGACTCGAAGATAAATCCCGAATATACAATGAAAATATGTAATTAGATAGTTAATATATCTAGGAGGAACGGTAAAAGATAAGAGGCTAGGTACGAAATGAATGGAAGATAATGTGACGGATATAAAAAAATGAGTAAGAGATATTTAGAGAGATATATTAATAATATAATCAGTGTAACATGACTCCTGAAGATGCCCCGTGGAGGGGTGAAACACGTGTTGAGTGATTTGACGGTGGCAGTTGTGTAATTCGCATTGTTTGCCGCATACGCATTTATCAGCGGGCTGGCGGGCGGTGCACTTTGTTGCACGACTACCACTGCATGTGCTGAAGTGGCTAAATATTGGTCCTTTTCTTACTTAGGACGTTCTCGCTATTAGGGAACTTGTAAAAGTTCCCTCATAGCGAGAACCAAACTTCTTAATTCAGCGACCGTGAGTTTGTCAACACCAAATTACATACTACCTTCACAAAATTAACTCAAATTTTTCGAACTACAGACGCAGACTGGTAAAGCCGTCGGTAAATGTTCGAGAGGTCATAGCCACATTTGGTTGAACCACATCCGATCGGCATATTAATCTTCACGTAACGATAAAGATATGAACATGTGGTGTGCCATACCATATTTACTCCGTGTCCAAGAGGCTCTTGACCAGAGTTCCCCAAACTTTTTTGTGTCGTAGACCCCTCGCCATGTTTTTCCGTGTTGGGTAGACCCACTACTTATCTGATATTGATTTCCTGTAAATTTATTTGTTTGTCCCACATTCGTATTTATAGAGTGACGAATTGAACAAGTCAGTGCAAGGTAGCGAAGCTCTGAGATTGCGACTCTCAGGTTTTTACAAGTTCAAAATGTATTGGGACCACAAAGCGAATACCAAAATCCTACAACTTACACAATTTTATAAACATTTATAATATTTTTTTTACTTCATAGGTACTTTTATAAATAATGCAATGATATATAAGATAGTATGATGTAAGTAAATAGGTACTATCAGTGTATGTGTTGAGAAGCACTATCGTGGATCCCCATTTTCATTTCATGGACCCCCAAATTTTTTTTCGCTGACGTAGATCCCTTGCAGGTTGTCATAGACCCCTAGGGGTCGATGTAGACCACTTTGGAAATCACTGCTCTAGACCCTTGGCAAAAGATAACCGGAGAAAATACCACGTTTGAACATTCTACCTTTTATTGACGGCATGCTTTGTGTTTAGATATTCAATCCAGTTTGCTTTATGAGCATGTCGTAAACCGAAATAGATCAGACTATCAAAAAGGTGTAAGCATTTGGTTTATATGCGCCCATTCCTTCTGTATGGTACGCATGTTCACATTTATTATGCTATATCTTGAACACCGCATATGAAGTTAACTTGAGACAGATAGAAACTATATAAATCAATTAGAAATAAATTAATTAGATATACTTATATGTAATACAAAAAAAACAAGCAACATTATGACAATAAAATTAAAAATCACATAAAAAATTATAGCTAGAGTTAAATTATTTGATATAGTAAGTACGTAATTAGAAAATAAAAAAAAATTAATTAGTACAAGATCTCTGACTTTGCGAGTGTAAATAAAAATAAACCATTACAATTCAGTATAATCGTGCCAAAAAATGATTGTTTCTTTCGATTTTTAAATTATTTTATTTTCACATTTTAGTATTTTATAATAATTTTAGTTCACTGTTAATTCATTAAAATAACGGTGAAGTAATATACTTTCAAATACATTGTATACTATTTAAAAATACTGGCACAAGAAGGACAGGTAGCGCTAGGTAGACGCGGTCATACAAACATATATATATATATATATATATATATATATATATATAGTTAAAAGAGGAGTCATAGTTTATCGGTAAGGATTGAGAGTTGCGATGGTTCGTGGGTTTGATTCCCAGGGTACAGCCTTTTATAATTCATACATTGTGTATTAATTATATAGGATTATCACTTCTCACAAATAAGTTTCGGATGGTCAGAGATCCAACTCGCCTACCAAGTGTGACGTTTATGTTATATTTCCCCTCAGATATTTTATGGGAGAGTTATGGCTTGTGTAAAAAATACATAAAATTACCTTGAATAAAATCGCTAATACCTGAAGAAGTGTTTATTGTAAAGTTCGGAGGTATTGTCAAGTAAGGAGAAAGTCGATAGAATGCAGAGACAGATAATAAACTGTCCTTGAAGATTTTGTACGGGTAGAAATTAAATTATTAATATAACATATATATTATATGTATCATAAAACCAACTTAGAGCTTCATGAGGAAGCTCAAGTTACTCAGAAAGCAATGGAGAGGGTTGAAGAAAAACCAAAGTCACTCATGTAACTCAAGGAATTTCTTCGTCTCAAGTGGCAGCCACGAGCTGGTAGATACAGGGTGGGTAGGCCTACAGCCAGTTGGTTCGATGATCTACCATCATGATGATCTTTAAGTAAAGCGAAAGACGTCTGTCAGTTGAAAAAAAGATACGTGTAATACCTTTTACACATATAATAAATCACCCTGTATATAACTGCTTAGTGTTCCGCTATAAAATATTACAAGGACGATGTAACGGTGAACAGTGAGGAAACGCAACGCGAGATGCATCTTCGACGCATGAGCTGTGGTAGATTATTCTCGAAATCAAAAAACACTGCGCGTACGCATGTTTGATACCTAAATGCATATTATCGATGCGGTTTTCGTTTTGCATTCAGTTAACAACAATGGGATTTATTGTAAAATTACGTGCGCTGTCAACTAAACGCTTCATTCGCGTATTGTTTAGCTTCGCGCCAAAACGGCGCGTGGCAAGATGGCGTCGGGTTTACTTTTTTTTTCTTTCTCTGTCATGGCGTCTTTCCGCGACCGCGCTTTTGGCCGTGCTCCTGTGTGACGCAGTCGACCCAGTTAGGTAAGCCAAGCGGTGCCACGGCCAACGAGGGGGAATCCCCGATGAACCAGCGCCAATATCTATAAAATAAATTGGAACGTGGCGAAATGAGAAAAAAAAAACTTAATGATCAAGGAATCGTCAGCGATGGTTGGCCGCCAAAAATTTTCAGGGTGAACGCACTCCAGCGTGTTGGCATGGCTCATCTGTTTGATTTGTACAACACGATAAGTTGTATTGCAGTTACATATTAAAATTTTGTTTGTAAACAAAATCTCTTCTTTATCAAACCTTCTAGATGTTTCGATTTTATATAATCTATTATCAAATTTTACATTCTTTATTTTATTTAATAACGCGAAATGTTCGAAATGCCTTTCTTTTTTTACAATTACAATTATTGTCTCCTTCTTCCTCTTGTTATTAGAGGCACCGGAAAGTAATGTATCTTAAGTTAAATTCACACGACTACATTTTTAACAAGTGTTTATTTCTAATCAACAATATATTCACATTCGTTATCAACAACCGTATGCCGTCTAGTATACAAATCAATGCCGGAGCGGTAAACATCAATTGTTTTTTTCTGTAAAATATATCGACAGAAACGATATTACTTTCCGATATGGTACCGCGAATATTTTAAACATTTTTTCTCTTTATTTTTTCCAAACCAACCTATTAGATCAAGGTAATACGAACAAAACCTCATCTTTATTCCAGAACCTTCTATAACGTTCCAATGTAGTGCTGTAGTACAAATAAATCTTATATCTCATTTTTTTCGGCATATAGACACTTATTGCAAGAGCTTATATGTGGCTATAGGATTCTTTCAAAGATATCTAACGGGCGATTTACAATAATAGCCACGCTTGGTAGGTGGTTTAGCCAATTCTGTATGCTGCTGCCTATAGTCTGGAAAATGACACAGGCATTCTTCTATAATTAACGCACAGAGTGTGATTTATAAAAGATTATATCCTGGCAATCTAACCTGCTACCTACAATCGCAAGTCTTAATCCCCCACCGCTGGGCTACCAGTGCTTTCACAGATAAATTATTATTGATTTAAATCATTATATTATGTTATTATCCATTTAAGATTATCTATAATACTTGTGTATATTGCGAAAATTCAAATCATGATTTTTTTTTTTAATAGAGATCTAAATTAAATTTTGATTTATGTCCAAAGGCATTTTTTTGCACACGTCTCACTTTTTAATATTATATTTTTTAGATTAGGACTACTAATAAATACAGTCAATGCATTTAGCAACGAAAACCAACAAAAAAACCATTATCTATATGTATTTCGTAGAACATTTAATTTAGAAATAATCAAATTAGTTTAAAAGGTTACAATTACAATAGCAAACAATGTGTTAGATAAAAAAATATTTCAGAATGATATTCATACGTATATATCTAAATATAATTTTGAAAACAATTACTGCAATTGTCAGTTAATATACAATGTAATGTACACGATGGCTTTTAACGAATTTACACAAAAAATATTTAATGTACTTTGTATATATTGTGGAAGGTTTTAACATATATATACATATATATAAGACTACACTGGGCTGCTTTTTAACTTAGGTAATAAAGTTGGTATGCGCGATCTACACCAACTGACTGTCCAATACAGATAAACAGCTATCTCCCATAAACAATATAGTTCCACATCTGTTAAATTTTGAAACACCACACATTTTGATACTAATATATAGTATTTACTTTATCTAATTAAACACAGTAATTTACAATATCATATAACACTGGTCACAAATAATGTATCGTTTAAAAAGCAAATTAAATTTTGTATTAAAAAAAAAAGAATATAAATCTGACGTCTGTCAATCTGTACGAAATGTTACAGTAGAACCAAATTATCGACCTGATGTATTCATAATCAAGCAGTGGTAGCTCAGTTGTTGTGAATTGAGATTTGGGCAGGTCGTAAGTTCACAAACAAGTTTCCAGAGGATGGTCAGCAGCGGTATGGGTCGTAAGTTCAATTCCCATTGCTCACAAGTTTGCACAGGATGGTCAGCAGTATCTACTGCGTAGCATAATACCACACGATCGCCAACCCGCTTGCCAAGTGTGGCGATTATGGTATATCACTCAAAGATATCTTTGGTGTGGTCTATACCTTACAGTGTTGTATAGTAGTTATATAACAATTTTGTATATAAGTAAAAGTGCTTACGTCCATCTATGGACGTCTAACATAAATATAGTGACGCAAGGATAGAAGGCATTAGTAAGTAAATTAAGGTTTCACTTCCAAGACGAGATACCCTTGTAGGGGTCCTAGAACTTAGTCACTACTTGGAGCATCTGCAGAAGTGATTTAGAAGCTTGACATCACGATTCGGTGAAATTCAGGGAAGCCTTCCAGTGAGCCGTCGATCTTTGTTAGATTAAGAGGTTTTAGGCTGAGCATCCTCAATGCTTTGCCTCCTCGCATCTGAAAATGTCACCACCATGACAGGTCCAAAAAAAAAACTTTGGCTTTAAAAAATATTACATCTTGTGTTCACGTACCTGGTTTTAAAGTCCCGTATAAAGTCACTGAATTATGATTTAGTAAATTTAAAAAGTTTGATCAACTTAAAATTATAATTTCATTTGTTTTTTTTTTTTAATATACCAATAAAATAATTTTCGAACGTTATCTGTGATATTATTGAGATAGAGTATATATTGCCGGTAAAAATATTTAATGAACGCAATTAATGGCGTACAGATTAAATAAATACATTTTTAATACGTAAAAATAAACCTAAAATTGTAATATATATAGTAACACCATTTCTTTTTAATATAAAAACTTATTTGTGACTCGCGTCATGTCAGACGCCATTTTGTAGACGATGTCAGAAAAGCGCGCGAAAACGAAATAAAGCAAAGATGGTAGATCGTTTAGCAGTCAGATAAGGTGAGAATATTTGGCATATATAAGAACAACAAATATTGAATGGCGTTATAGTTGGCACGCGTTGGGAACAATCCAGTAGAACGTCACGACGGAATATCTACGGGAACGTATTTTCCTTTCGATTACCGAAGTTACGTATATCAGGCGAAACATTTATATATATACAAATAAATAAAACTGTCAGTCCGTTTGTAATATTAATATAACCGCTTTTTACTACATGTCAAATATATATACGTCAAATTACATTATTTTTAATTATTATGTTTACCCGACTGTCTGTATTTTCCGGTTTATCTCTGAAATGGTTGATCGATTTTGACGGGTCTTACACTGGCAGGTACTTGATGTAATAACGAAAAAAAAACTCAATAAACTTTTTTTTGTTGAATGGATAAAATATTTATCCGAATATTTAACTTTCTTGCCTCATACATAGCAAAGGGAGAGGTCCCCAAAAAAGGCTATTTCAAAAAAAGAGAACAATATACTTCAAATTAAAATATGTCCCTATGAGTTCAAAATGTATTCTGAACTAAGAAGAGACCTGAACAAACTCAGTCTAGTTTTTTTGTTAATACTTTCACAAAGTTATTCCTGAGCATATATTTATACAATCCTTGATAACTAGATTGATTTATTTCAGCCTAATGATGTGGTTATAGGATCTACAAACACATCTTAGTTCTAGAAGAATCTATACCAAATTTAGTCTGTTCTTTTTATAATTTATAAATATCCTTAATGCGGTAGTAAGATCAAGAGGACTGCAGTAAAAGAACCAAGTTCAACGAGGTAGTTCGTGAATTTGATGGTTGAAGTGGCAGGGCCTTGTGTAACTCATGGTTCGAGTTGAAAGGTTCACAATTGGTGACCACTAGTCAGAAGACCTCATAGGTTGCCGGAGTCACAGGCCTTCGAAGAGGCCTATGTACTATTATAAATTAAAAAAATAGTTCTTTTTTTAAATTTGCAAATGATGGTTAAATTTATGAATGGAATACACGTGTGCGGAATAGATAAATATCAATTAATTATCGCTGACGACATGCCAGGAAAATAACCACGTGCGCCAGGATACTGCCAACTGGGCACCCCTTGGAAGCTTGGCAGATGCCAGGCGTGTCTGCGAAGTCGGCCAACTCCAATGTTTTGACTGGATCATTGTTTACAGCGGGATACGTTTGTATACAAGCTCGTAGAGTTTCCACGACAAATCATCTCCGTTCCGCACGTGCGTTGATTGTGGAATTTTCATTCAGTTTTTCTTTTATGTTTCAATGGAAAAAACATTCGCGAGCCTTGGACGGGTTTAAGGTGAATCTGTTTTATGTCAGTTCCTCGCTAGAGATCGTTTATTTATTATCTTCACTTTATATATATGAAGCAGTGTACACTGCTCTTTATTGCAAATTATTTAAGATTTTTTGTTCGTAGTGTATATTAAATAAATTAAAAGATTCTTTATTCAAAATAAATGCCTTTGACCTGACAGAAATATGTGATATATACGTAACAGGACTTTTAAATTAAAAAAAGTAGAATATATAATAATGAATATATATATATATATATATATATATATATATATAAATTTGCTTGTTAAAATTGACTTGACGAGAACACAACATAACCAGTGTATGTTGTCTTCATTCTAAATACATATAAATGTTCTTTGATATATATTTAATAATTTTAATAGAATGTTTTTGAATATCACTAGTGATTCTTTTGAAAAGGAGTATATATTGATAATAAAAAGAGTTGCAAAATTTGAACTTCACTAGTTAGTGATCATTTCATGTCGGTTGATCTAAAATAGATTTAAAAGCCTAAAATATTTTTGCTGCCAATCAAACAGCTGCCATTTAAAGCAGTTATCCAAACTTTTTGATGCCTTAGATTATAGCAGAAAAGTTGTCAAGGAGGTTCTAAATCGTTCTAAGAGTTCGGATTTTTTTAAAAAAACATGTTCAATTAAAAAAAAAAACTGGAATAAAGAATTTTTAATTGTAAACTAAATGATATCAAAGAATGCGGCGAAGTATGAGAGGCGATGCGTGTAAGGATTTTAAACGAAAGAAAGAGAACAGAAGAAATTGTAATGAATAAGATACACAACAATAAAATACGACACGAACTAAAGGCCCACAATGACGATTGCCATAAAAAACATTTTTTATGTCATGTTCCATCTTAGTCTTTCTAAAATTTTTACACCCGCTATGTAACATATATAATTTTTATATTAAAGCGAAAGAGTTAAACTATTATTGAGTTCACTTACGAATTGCTCCCCTGTGGTTCAAAGTTTTTATATCTGTAATAAATCACTCTGTATAATAATTTATCTAAATGTAAACAGATAAGAGAGCTTAAAGGATAAAATTATACAGTATCCAGTTTATTGTGCCGTGAGAAACATCGTATCCTGGTGTCAGTGTGAGACAGCTCCTAGAACTAATTAGTATTGCGTTGATACAACAGGTAACGTCGGCCATCCTAACGCAATATGCGAACTAAAAGGCAACACGTTATCTGTTTGGTTTAATAATATTTATAACATACATTATTTAAACAAACTTTTATCTTCACACTTAAATCTTTAATTATTTTAACATTATAAGCAGTAAGTAACTATTGGTTTTTATTGCTGATCTGTTGAGAAGAACTGACGAAACACAATAGTTGCTCTGAGACTCTGTGTTTGGCACTAATCGGTGTAACATAACTCCTGAAGATGCCCCGTGGAGGGGTGAAACACGTGTTGAGTAATTTGGCGGTGGCGGTTGTGTGATTCGCATTGTTTGTCGCATACGCATTTATCAGCGGGCTGGCGGGCGGTGCACTTTATTGCACGACTACCACTGCATCTGCGGAAGTGGCTAAATATTGGTCCTTTTCTTACAACAGTTTTTTTTCTATCTAAATTATCAATTCTTTCAAACGTTCGACGGTACTTCAGCACTGAACAGCTGCTTAATCTTTACACTGTTCAAGTTTGATCCTGCATGGAGTACTGCAGTCACCTCTTGGACGGTGCAGCCAAATATCATCTGAAAGCTTTGGACTCAGTTGACCAAAGAGCCCGTGCGTTAGTTAACAACGAAAAGCTGTCAAATAGCAGACTACACAACCTTGACCATCGTCAAGTTGCCAGCTTATCGGTTTTTTATAGGATACACGAATGATCGAAGGCTCTTTTCGAACTTATTGAGCCATCTCCATTCCTTTATCGGACTACTAGGCGCAGGCAAAAGTTTCATCCATACGTTGTTGTCATACCCAAAAGTCGAATTAAACGGTTTGACAGCTCGTTCTTGGTGAGAGTCGCCAAGATTTGGAACGACCTGCCTGGCTCTATTTTTCCTGATGAGTTGAACCCTGGAGCCTTTAAGAGTAGAGTGAACAGATTTGTTTTGGATGGGCGTGTAACACCTTCGAGTACTATTGTGGTTAAAAATGTTACACCAGAGATATAGGATCACATTCTTTAAATGCAGCAATAAATTACTATACTACTATTAATAAAATTCAAAACGTTTATTAAAAGTAAACTGATAGAAAAGGGTTATTATTTGATGTTGTTTGATTATTTTGATTTCATTTAGGCTATATATAATAGTGCATATGTATAAATCGGATAGAAAAGACTTATTATTTGATGTTGTTTGATTTCATTTAGGCTATATCTGAACATTATTAAAAGATGTGTTGTTGTGGAGTTTCTTTCTGCTTCTTTTACACAACTATAACACCTTGCGAAGCAGAGTAGAGACATAAATAAAATAGATTTCAAAATAAGTTGCCGATCAATAAGAGTTTTGATAAAAGTTCTAATGTTAAATAAATTAATTTTATATACAATCATATAACCTACCTACGTTAAGATATGAAGAATTTATTTTTAAAATTCAAAATAATAGAGGAAAGTTCATAGTGTATTTACAAGGCACCATGTAAAACTGTCTATACCTAAATTACGACTGCGAAAATTCTTTAATAAAATTCCGTAAAACATTATTGAATTATCAATAACGAAATTCAAAACGCATATTAAAAATAGATTGACGGAAAAACCTTATTACACAATAAGCGAATATTTAAATGATAAGAATCCTTTCTAGTGATGTCATTTGGGGTATATCTGATAAAGTACTACTTCTACTTCTTCTCCACTACAACATATTGCTAAGCCATCAAAAATAAATTGACTAACAAAAAAAAAATAAGTTGACGATCAAAAAGTGTTCCAATTTTAATGTATTATATCTTTATCATACTGTATTTAAGAAAAATTAAAAATACCCTCATGAGTGATATTAAATCAGGAAATTCAGGCATGAAGGAGGTCAAGCGGATTCACGTGCAGGAGATATCTCGTGCGCTCTAAGGCTGCGCAAATAAACAATTGAGAATTCCGGACCCCGGCTCGCGTCCGGATTGCAATAAATCACGGCGGACATTTGCATATATTATGTTATGATTCAGTCGACGAACAGCATACAGTATTTGACTCGTGCTCGATGAATACAGTATCGATTTGTGTTTTTTCGATCACGACATGACATGACACATTTGTGATCAACGGTGAGAGCTGTGCTTTACGGTGGTGTCATATTTTTTTATTACCATCAAGGTTTGCTCAACTATTTATTGCTGCTTTTTAAATATCTAATCACTGTAACTTTTTTATGACCCTGCTATTTGGGACCTCTAGTACCCTTAACTTGGTATGGATTAGGGACTTTTATTCGATAATTTTTAAAATTTTTCACTTATAATTTAATTTCCGTTCTCTTCTTTGATGCGTTCTATGTTCTTCCATTCTTTTGCTTTCTTTCCACATTTAATCTAACTTTCCCTTGCATTCTATTTCTCTCATTTTCGACGCCTTCAATTCATCAAGTTTACAATTTTATTTTTTTAGTTTTTGTTTTACAATTCTGTTCTAACAATTTTTAAAATTGATTTTATTTCTTTTTACAGTTTCAATTTTTAGGTTTTATTCTTATTTATTACTTTCGTTATTATCTTTTTGCATACCCTTAAGGAAGTCTGGTCGCGTCTGTTCTTCCTTGATTAATGAGGTCATTGTATCCTCGTTGAATACCATACCACTGTAACTTATATCTACATATCGAAAGCTTATTCAGCAGCCACCATCAGCCAGTAGACCTGGGTAGGGTCCTCCACCTGGTTGACAGATCTAGTCCTGGCCACGGGAAGTAGCTGGATACAGGCAGTGAAGATCGATCATCCGTCTGCCAGCTGACATGAGATGTTACACATTATATCATGGTATTAACCATTGAAGGCTACCTGTGAATAATAGCCTTTATCGTCCAGTGACCTAATATCCGCCTAATCTCATCGTCAAATTATGTTTATAACATTTAAAGAACCCTGAGTATTGGATAATTTTTTTGTTATTATTATTTCTGACTACTCATGTTTGAATCGAAAGTTTTGAATGTACTTTTTCTTACCCATGAAGCCTTCACGTTATATGTGATTCGAACTCCGCTCATTGGGTTAAGGACTCCTACCTTCCTGTCAGTCCTTTCTTCCTTGCTTTTATTTCTATATCATCGCTCGATGTATTCCGTGGGCATTTTTTTTTATTCTCTTATTGGGGTTGTACCTTCGTTATATCATGTTGTCGCTTCTATAATCCCTCTTTCTTCATTGTATCTTGATATTCATATTAATCTGACGTGTTGATTCATTTTAGATGCAACTTAATGTTCTTAAAGACAATGCGTCTGGTAATTCGCGTTGTGTATGTGTGTGTGATGTAACAAAAGGCTTATGTAGGTACGTTTTTGACGCTAAAGAAATGAGGAGTCAATTGTAGGCCTCATGTAAAAACCGATGCGTCAGACCTCGTTGTTCTGCGGTCAAATATTATGGAATTGTGACGATAAAAATGTAAATTTCACCTTTATATTATAATTAGATATTTAGTTCAAATGATATTGAAATCTATGTGCATAGTTATAAGATGGAAAATCAAATGATATTCTACATTAGTGAGTGCTACCGTCTATCGGGACGTTGATCTGTTGAGAAAAACCGGCTAAAAACTCAAAAGTTGCTCTTTTTAAATGTAATTTAACATTACCTGAATGTGGATGAAATATTTTGAATGCGTAATTTTTTCTGTCCAAATATGTCGTAGGTACTTTCAACTATTTCCTGCCTTTCCTCTGCATGCACTATAACTGTGACTTAATGTAAGATAAACAAAATCTAATATATAAAATTCTTGTGTCACGGTGTTCGAACTTGAACTCCTCTGAAACGGCTTGACCGATTTTTACCAAATTTTACATGCGTATGCAGTATGTCTGAGAATCGGCTACTATCTATTTTCCATACCCCTAAGTGATAAGGGTGGTCCACCCCTAAATTTTATTTCTAATTTTTTAGACATTTTTTTTGGTTTTTATTTTATTATGATACAGCATATAAAAATACATACAAACCTAAATTTTCACCCCTCTACGATCAACCCTTATCTTACATTTGTTAATTAAAAACTTTAATTTTTTTTGCAAAACAACGTTTGCGGGATCAGCTAGTAATTACATAAAAAAGGTGAAAATGCAATCCATGAGATAATGGTGCAAGAAAATAGGTGTTGTATCAATGGTAATGTGCAGAAAAAAAAGAGAAACGAGTAGGAGAAATTGATAAGTACGAAAGGAGAGCGAGGAAATAAAATTATAAAGTGAATTAATTATTAGAAATATTGTCTCTACGTACCCATGATGGAAGGCCAATAAAATAAAATAAAATTGCAATATCTATTTCTTATAAATAGCGGTAAATAGATGTTACTATTAGTTTTAGTAATAATCTTAAATTACTTTTAAATAGTTCATTAGTAGTAATTTACATATATATGAATGTAATTACTTACAATTATGTCATACATATACAGGATGATTGATTATAAGTTTAAAAGTTTTAAAAGGATAAAAGGTGTTTATTTGTCATAAATACACTTTCAAGCTATTAAATCTATTTTCAATTGACTAATAAATGGTCTGTGAAGAATGCAATACGTTAAAATATTTTTTTTTTATTCTAATGCGACTGGACAATAATTTTTGCCCGTAAAATCTGCAGGTAGAAATAGTAAACGGTAATTAATTTTAATATGTAGTGATAATGAAAATCGCTTTTTATTGCTATATTATCATTACGGTATTTATTATTTATGAAACTATTGATTTAATAGCCTATCAATACCATATATTAGGGGGACCGGAAAGTAATGTCGCTTTCTTAAGTTAAATTCACATGACTACATTTGTAACAACTTTTTATTTCTAATCAACAATATATTCGCCTTCGATATCAACAACCTTTTGCCGTCTAGTACATAAATCAATGCCGAATTGGTAAGAATCAATCGATATTTCTGTAAAATATATCGACAGAAACGATATTACTTTCCGGTTCCACTAATATTAATAGACAGCGAATATGCGATATATTCATAATTTTAAACATTTTGCATCTGTAATAAAACACCATGTATATCGACTTGAAAGATGAAAAAACTTTAAAACAACGATAAAGGCGCGTTTTCTTTTTTTTATTGGACGTGTATATAGATAATGCATCGTGAGGTAGGTGTGAAGATTTCTGATTAGGAGGGTAGAACTAAAAAAGGAAACTAGAGACGGGGTCATTAAGGTAGAGCGTTTAATATCTTGTTACAAGGATAAGAAGGAGTTCGTCGGTGTATGAGGGCCCTCCTTTGTAAGCTTTTCCTTTGTGTAACCCAGTAATGTGAAGTGCATGCGAACTGATAATGTTGATGTTACTAAGATACGATTTTAATTTTAAGGAATACCTTCATTTTACGGTATTATAATTCTTGTATTATTGAAACATATTTTTAATTAAAACGTGTGATTTTTTTTTACAGAATTTCAATAGCATCAATGAATTCTTCTATATATATATTACATTTTGAAAAAAAATATTTTGGTACATTTTTCAAAAAAAATATTGAGTATTTTCTAACATTTGTATATGTGAAACAAAGTTAATGGTCAAATATAAAATTATTAAAAAGAAATATTGATATTAAATGAGAGATGGATAAAATTGGCTTGGTCCCATATTGGGCGCCAGTTTAAAAAAATCATATATAAAGTAGTTAAAGCTGGTTTGATTGTTTGAATGTTCACAGGACGAGTTCCATCCGTTCATAGAGGCACTCATGCCTTTTGTAAAGTCCTTTTCCTACACGTGGTTCAATTTACAAGCGGCAAAAAGGAAATATTACAAGAAGCACGAAAAGCGGATGAGTCTCGAGGAGGAGCGGCATACAAAATATGAATTACAGGTAACATACTAAATATATTACTAGTAATATGTAAAATGTAGTAAAATGCAATTTTTATATATCTAAGAATACCTAACATTATATTTATATATATATACTAGCTGATCCGGCAAACGTGCTTCGCATAAAAATAAAGTTTTTAATTAACAAATAAAAATATGGGTTGATCGTAGAGTGGTGAAAATTTAGGGTTGTATTTATTTTTGTATGCTGTATCATAAAAAAATGAAAGCAAAAAATTTTGTATATAAAAAAAAATTTGGGGGTGGACCATCCTTATCACTTAGGGGTATGGAAAATAGATAGTAGCCGATTCTCAGATATATATATATATATTCTGGATAATAGTAAAGACAAGAGTACAATGGGCGACACTCTGTGTTAGATATTGTTTTAAAAAATCTCTGCGCAAGAAGCGAAAATATCCAATAATTATATCTGATTTACAATGAGAAACTTTGACAAACTGGAGAGTTAAGATACATCAAAGCTCTGTATAATACCCGGCAATAAATATTGCACATCGACCTTTGGAAAGAGCGTTGTTTCTCGCACGAAATACAACTGACAAACCGTCACATAAGTAGTGTGGGAGTCGTATATATACTGATGTGATGTCTGAATGAATAATAGGTGTAAGATTTTGTGGGCGAGCGTAGCCGACGGGCGAACTTAGTGTGCCGAATTAGTGCAGCGGGCACATGCACGCACCGGTGACGCGGGCGCAGACCTTTTGTTACTTTTGTTTCTTTTATTTCTTTTGCGCCTTTGTTCTATTGCCCGCTTTCACTCGGTCGCAGAGCACATTGCGCCCCAGAGTTCCACGAGGAATGCACGTCCTTTTTGCTCGCACTCAAGCGCTAATAAAAATTTGTTCGTGTGTTAAATAAATTGATAAAGTGTTACAAACGTCTTTTAATAAGTCACAAACTCCTTAGTAGTTTGAGACAGAGATAGTGCTCTACGAAGCCGAAATTAGCCGATTGTATCTTTCCAAATCGATCGATGTGCAATATTTAAAGCCGGGTACTGTATAAGTTTTTAATCTTTTAGTGTTCTAAGAGAGAAAATAAAAAAAAAAAACAATCAAGTATAAACGCAAGAAACAGTTGAAGAGACGTGAACAACATACTTTACTTCCCTCAACGTTTAAAGACCGGTGTAATAAGTTTCATACCTTTGTCTACATCCACGCATTAGACTGATGAACAGATTTCAATGCAGGCCGCCTGATTGAAACGTTAACCATCGGTGGAAAATGTTTTCCAATGGAAATTTCTTGCTTTTCAACGCCTTTTAAACTTCTTACCTTCTAATATTTTCAATTTACAATGTGATTACTAAATTATTTTATATTTGTTTGTTTATTTATATACACTTTTCGTAATTGAATATAAATTTCATTTCTACCCTCAAAAATTTTAGCTTAAATTTCAAATATAATTTATTATACTTTATTCAAACCCTTCTATAGCATATTGGTTATTTTTTATCAAATCTCACAAATAGATTTTGTTTATTACTAGCTGTGCGTGCAATTTCGTCCGCGTGAAAAGTACACATTTTTCTTACGTTTTTATTTTTCTAAAATAAAAGTAGCTCAAGTTACTCCTTATTACATAAGCTACCTGCTAGTATAATCCTGTCAAACTCGGTCTAGCCATTTCAGAGATTAGCCGGAACAAACAGATAAACAGACAAAAATTAAAAAATAATCATTTTGGTATATTTACTGTATAAATATTCATATGCACGTGGCAAAAAGCGGGTATTTTAATATTACGAACAGAAACTGAAATTTTATTAATTTGTTGAGCTTAATTTTAATTTTTTTTTCGTTTATTTATTTATTGATGCTGTTCCTTCTTCTCACATTGTTATTCTCATTACTGTGATATACTGTCGTGGAATTATTTTTATTATGCTGCATCCACCTGTTCCTGTCTTGGCATAGCGAAGCGAAGCATGAAGTTTCAAGTGTCAAATGCCCAACGAATTTGATCGCATCTATTGAGGGGTCCAGTCACCATCAGTTTTTCTATTATAACCGTTCTGTAGTCCAATAGTGGGCATAAGCAGATACTAGAAAGCCTAGTTTCGTTTTAGATATCGCGTATAGTGGACTCGTTAAAGACATGGCATCACAGACAGCCATCTTTGAATTCCATTTTTGAAAACTTGTTTTGGTAATTAACATATTTATTATATGTTTATATGATTACGGTTGTCTTGTGAAGAATAAGATGGCTGAAAATAAAAGATTTATATTAGGTTGTTGCGCGTGTATTGCGTTAGGTGGTTCAATACTAAAAAGAAAAGGTGATGAATAAAAGGAATAAATATAAATGAAAAATAAAAAATAGAGCAAATGTTAAATAGCGAAAGAAGAGAAAAGAAACTGTAAAAAATATATACACAACTAAACCTTGTCCCAACAAAATAGGGGGTGGAACGAGAGGTCCCAATAGCGGGCGCCATTAAAAAATACTAAAAAGTGGGTAGTTATACATTGTAATGTAATATGAGAGCATGCGCGCCACTTGCAATTCGTGGCCGAAATTGGAACTATTACAATTTATTCGCATGTGCCCTAGATGGCGCTAGTTAGCGCTTTTTTGATACGTTACTATTGACAGTAAAAATAATTTATTTTGATATTTCAAATGCGATGTATGGGTGGATCGGAAAGTAATGTCGCTTTCTTAACTTAAATTCACACGACTACATTTTTAACAAGTTTTTATTTCTAATTAACAATATGTTTGCCTTCGTTATCAACAACATTTTGCTATCTAGTATACAAATCGATCCTGGAGCTGTAACAAATCAATCGATTTTTCTGTAAAATATGTCGACAGAAATGACATTACATTCCGGTACCCCTAATACATCGTAGACCATCTACGATTTTTTATTTCGAAAGTGCTACGACGTAGCTTATTAAAATTTCGGTTACGAAGATTCTATGACACCCCGTAGCAATGAGAATCAATCTGTAAATATCTATAGTGAACTATATTTTAAATTTACTTTAAATGAGTCGCAATATTTGGATCTACAGGGTGATTTGTTATAGGTGTAAAAGTTTTTTAATTAAAAACCTATCATACTTTTACATCTATCTCCAATTAAACTGTATAAAATGATCACTCTGAAATATATAATTTTATTTTCTATTGAAAGGCGATAAGCTAATAACTTCTGTCAATACAAAGTATTCAGGGACAGGTAGTAAATAATAAATAATTTTAATATGTTATATTGAAGACATTACTTTAGATTCGTTGATAAAATAACAGTAATGGAGCAGTATTAACTCAATGGCAGAGAACTGAGATTCGAGATTGTAGGTCGCAGGTTCGAAACTCAAGATCTTAACTAATTTACACTCTGTGTATTAATTATATAGGATTGCTACTGCTCACAGACAGGTTTTCAGATGATGGGCAGCAGCTTTCTCTGCGTACCATAATCCGATAGCAAACCCGCTTGCTAAGCGTGGCGATTATGGTATATATCCCCATGGATATCTTTAAGTGATTTAATGGAATCAGGCGTTACCTTGCGGAAGTCCATCCTAAGTAAGAAAAGGACCAATATTTAGCCACTTCCGCACATGCAGTGGTATTCGTGTAACAAAGTGCACCGCCCGTCAGCCCGCTGACAAATGCGCATGCGACAAACAATGCGAACTACACAACTGCCACCGTCAAATAACTCAACACGTGTTTCACCCCTCCACGGGGCATCTCCAGGAGTTATGTTACACCGATTAGTGCCAGACTCTGTTTTTGGTCCTTTTCTTATCTTTAAATGAGGTCTATGTCTTGCATTAGGCGTTTATAAGCTAAAACGAAATGACATATCAATTCACGGCTCTAACCTCTATATATAATTTAAATTTCTTGTAGAATTTGGTTTTGAGCATGAAGGTTTTAGTGTGTTAAATGTCAAGTAAAATAAGCGAGTAATGTTGAAAATTTGTTTTAATTGTCACATATATGATGATTAATAACTGTTATGGTTATAGATGATGAATTGTTATCATCATTTTAAATGTAGGCCGTTGCTGAAGATAGTACTCCCTCATAGATTTTTTTTGGGGCATGTATCAAATTTTTTTTTTCATATTTGTCTTAGTTACACTTTCTCTCTCTCTCACTCTTGTCAATTTCAATTTATTCGTTTCCTTCTTTCTATAATTCTGACATCATTTATATACATTTCATTAATGCCTTGCCTGCCATCCTTCGCCAATTTTCTTAAAATTTATCTATCTATTCAATAGAATATATAGATAATAATCTATACTATTATCTTTTATAATTTTTCTTATTTTCTATATTACGATATGGCTCTTCTCCTTACTCTACCTCAGTCTTGTTGAGCTTACGACCATGGATGGATAATACAGGTCCGAAACGGTCTACCTTCGGCGTTTTTGGACAACCTCAAAAAGGTTATATGTCCGCCTTGTAGGTAGACATTCCACGCTGCGCTGCTGTTTTGTGGTGTCCTCTCTTAAGCCTTGAGGCACCAGCGGCCTTCTACTCTAGGCGTTATATAGCCTGTCCACTGCCACTACTGTTATTATTAATATTTTATGTTTAAGTGTTATGAATATAAAGTTTTATTATGTTCAAAAAGTAAGATTATTTTTATATAAAATGTAAATTAGTTATCAATTCTTCCAAAGTAATTTCATCCATTTCCTCGTCAGATAGAACACGCTTTTCCAGATCTTTAAACAATCGGAACAGTCTTTTCCCGATAAACCTTTCAAGGCCTTCTTAGATTCGGTTTTTATCTCCTCAATTCGGGCAACATGGCGTCCCAGCGTTGGTCTTTTAAGTTAGCTAAATGGCGAGAAGTCTCACGGATTCACGGAGTAGAGTTTCGTAGAAAAAGTCGCGAAGGACCTACAGTATGACATCGATCAATCGAAACTTGACGCATTTGAGACGCAAAAAACCTTCAAAATGGGAGCTGAACCATATGATATTCCAACTTTTGATAAACAGTAGCTTGGCAATTGTCATTTAAACTTTCAGGCTTTAGACAGGTAATTTTTTTCCTAGATCCGTAAGCCTTACTATTACATTTGCCAAGCGTATGTTTGTCAAAGAGTTAAATTATATCCGAGTTACATGATTCTTCTCTATTGGTACAGAATTATTTTGGAATAGAGCGTCAAAAATTCAACTGATATCGTTTCGCAACCACAGTATTCGTCTGATTTGACTCCTGATTTCTATTTAGCTAACTTAATCGACCAATGCTGGTACGCCATGTTGGCAAGATTGAGTAGATAAAAACCGAATCTAAGGTCTTGAAGGCTATAGAAAAAGACTATTCCAATTGTTTCGAGTACTGAAAAGCATCCGCAAAAGTGCATTTTATCTGACGGGTATAACTTTGAAGGGGATGCAATTGATTTGAAAGAATAAATAAATAATTTATATTTTATAAACAAATATTTCTTAATATATGATCAGAGTATAATTTTAAAAACATAACACTTAAATATAAGTTAATAATAACAATAGTGGCAATAAGGAGGCTTTATAAAGGCCAGAATAGGTAGCCGCTGAAGCTTCTGAATAACATTTTTAAACAAATTCACCTAAATATTTAATGGAATCAGGCGTTATTTTGATCCTAAGTAAGAAAAGGACCAACATTTAGCCACTTCCGCACATGAAGTGGTAGTCGTGTAACAAAGAGCACCGCTGCCAGCTCGCTGATAAATGCGCATGCGGCAAACAATGTGAATTACACAACTGCCACCGTTAAATCACTTAACACGTGTTTCACCCCTCCACAAGGCATCTTCAGGAGTTATGTTACACCGATTAGTGCCAAACACAGAGTGCCCTCTGTTCTGCAGCACACTGGTGCACGACTACCACTGCATGTGCGGAAGTAGCTTAATATTGGTCCTTTTCTTAAGTAGATATATATAGAATGGATAGATATTCAGTACATACCTGTAGAAAAATAACGTTATGTTACACCGATTAGTGCCAATTTACTCTGTGTTTGTAAATACTGGTCTTTTTCTAAATTCACCTAAATTTTTTTTCACAGTTTATACAAATACACAAGTGTAATTAAATAAATAATTAATTTATATGTTTATCGACGCAGTGATAATGATTTTTCTTTTGATAAATTGATATAATTTAATAGAAAAGTTAAATAAATGTATCATAATTTCAGAACGAAAAAGCAGAAGTGAAACAAAAATGGGCATCAAGGTTGCTCGGCAAATTAAGAAAGGACATAACGCAGGACTGCAGGGAAGACTTCGTGCTCAGTATAACGGGCAAGCGGCCGGCGGTCTGTGTTCTGTCCAACCCGGACCAGAAGGGAAAGATGAGAAGGATAGACTGTTTACGGCAGGCTGATAAGGTAAACCTGATTTATTTTTTATTTAGAACCTTTTCAAATTCACTCTCAGTTGATATTAGCTAAAAGCCTTCAGGCTTACAACTTCATCGGGGCTGAGTACACGGAGCGGAAGGGTCTGTGATCTTAAAAATTTAAAAAGAAACTAAGCTGGTCGGGCGCACCGGTTGCATGATGACATTCGCACGTAGTAAACTGCTCTACCAGAGTAGAGCTGTGTAATGTTGATGTTATATGCGACTTGGGACAGCAGCGTGGACTACAGGCGAGACAAGGAGGGATCCGGATTCGATTTTTCGGACCTCGATTCGCCCTCGCTGTTCGAGATTAGGAATCGGGCGGCCGCCCCCTAAATTAAATTATTATAATTAAAAAATATTGTCTCTTCTGTTTTTATGTCTCATTTTGTGTTTTTTTTTCTTTTAAATTGATACAAAAATATGATTTTATGTGTATACAACGCAGTATTATTAAGTACATTGATTCAAATAACATAAAAATTAATTATTTAAATTATTCAATTTTAATAATTTACAATAATATGTACGTGCGTAATTCTAAATATATTTGTTTTACTAAAGAGAATCATCCGAGCTATCTATGGCTTAGTGACGCGAATTTTCTTTAGAAAATGGTTTAAGGAAACAATATTCTTACAGTGGCTTCACAATATATTTAATATAAGATTTTGTATGTTTTCAATAATTATAATAAATTCGTAACAATATGAGACGTCCATAGTGTACTTACAAGGCATCGTGAGAAACTGTCTGTACCAAAAATTCGACTGCAAAAAGTATCTAATTTATTTGTAATAAACGGAATATAGATATTTTAATAAAATTCCGCAAAACATTATTGGACTACCATTAACAAAAATTTATAACGCATTTTAAAAACAAATTGGTGGAAATAGCTTATTATTCAGTGATGTCGTCTGATTATTTTGTTAAACTATATTAAAAAATAATTTCAAAGAATATAAAAAATTCAATAAAGCTTGCCTATAAGTATTATATCAAACCTACGTAATTTATTTAATGGAATCAGGCGTTACTTCGCGGAAGTCCATCCTAAGTAAAAAAAGGAGCAATATTTAGCCACTTCCGCACATGCAGTGGTAGTTGTGCAAAAAACGGTGTCTTGGAAATATGTTCTTGTACACTAATCGGTGTAACATAACTCCTGAAGATGCCCCGTGGAGGGGTGAAACACGTGTTGAGTGATTTGGTGGTGGCGGTTATGTGATTCGCAACGTTTGCCGCATACGCATTTATCAGCGGGCTGGCGGGCGGTGCACTTTATTGCACGACTACCACTGCATGTGCGGAAGTGGCTAAATATTGGTCCTTTTCTTACTACGTAATTTATTTTAGATTATAAATAAATATAAAAGATATATATTGAAAGATGAAAGAAACACTTCAGTCCCCATTGACTGTTATGTGTATATATATATTTAAAAATCAAATTACAAAAACTATTAAAGCTAAACACAAATTTTTAAAAAGCTAAAAAGAAACACTATGTGGATTTAATTAAATATATATCATATTGTTTCATGAGCAGGTAGTTAAAAGAGTCAAATCTGACATATAATTATGTATATATACATATTAGTATATATATATATATATAAAACAGATAGTATATATAATTTACCGTATACGTAAGATTAAAAAAACTATTTAAAACTTATGACCCAATTAAATTTATTAGTTCTATTCGATGCCGCCGGAAACGTGAATTCTGTACCGGTTTAACATCCTGTATACGACGTTCGGTACCCGGATCTCGTTATGTCTAAATAAACTTTATACGTTTACTTCCGTTGTATATTTTTATGTTATTACATGATCTTATTTTGTAATAGTAAACGTTTAGTATACAGGGTGATTAGTTAAAGATATATATAAATAGGTGCATAGCTCATTTATAAACAATATTTAAATGTTTTATAACTATTTTCAATCAGCCTGTATAAAGCGAATTTTGAAACTCCATTATAATGCTACAAGTCAATAACTTGTAACAATACAGTCTGCTAAACAGATAGTAAAAGTTTACAATATAAAGATTGAAAGCAAATGTGCTATATATTTACCCCTTTATTACCTTTACACCTATAATGTATCATACTGTATAATAAGAATAGCAGATATTCGAAGAAAGGGACTAATATATAGCTACTTCCGTTATGCAGCAGTAGTCATGCAATGAAGTATACCGCCCGCCAGCCGATAAATGCGCGTGCGGCAAACAATGCGAAACACAACTACCAACGTTGGTTCACTCAACAAGTGTTTCATCCATCCAGAGGGCATTCTCAGGAGTAATGTTACGCCGACAGTGTCACACACACATACACACTTCACACTTCATTGCACGACTACTGCTATCTCTGTCCCACACTACCTATGTGGCGTTGTGTCAGTCGTTGTATTTCGTGCGACAGAGATAACGCTCTACGAAGCCGAAATTAGCCGATTGTCTCTTTCCAAAGGTCGATGTGCAATATTTATCGCCGGCCACTGTAATAAAGTGAAACTATCTACATTATATTATTATTTTTGCAACAAAATTATACTTTAGCGAGACTAGTGAAATTCATGGAAATTGTACAACGGATTTTCATCCAAAAAAAGCCTTCACATGTTTGATAATTCCATGTGCAATATTTATCGTCTATTCTATTAATTTAAGACAATTATGTTATATTGTAATTTGCATACCATTGTTATATGGTGGTATAGCAAATAAACTTTATCTATCGATAGATCATATACGCGGCATTATAGGCCTCGTAACATCGCCACGATTACCTGCCTTGCGTTACCTGTATCCAGCGACTCCTGAACTTTACTATGTCGTGGTACCTACCATCTCGGAAACCTCGTGCCACCAACATTCTAGAACTGTTTGGCTCCAACGCTTAGGAAAGAATTAATGCAGTAAAAAAATCTAAAAGAAATTTTATAGAATATTAACACGTTCACTGCGGCTTGAGGCCGATTCAGCCTCATGGTAGACTTTGCACTGGTGCGGCGCGTAAAACTCGTGTTTTCTCTCTAGTGCGGCGGCTGTTTACACTCAACCGAAACATGAGGCAGAAAAGGCCTCAACCGCACTACTAGGAAGTTCAGCTTGAGGCTGATTCGACCTCAGCCGCACCAGCTGAAAGTTCTTCAAAGTTGGGCCCGCAGTGAACGTGTTAAGGAGTATTAATTTCGGTTACACTAAAAATACGCTTATATCGATTAAAAAACTTTATGGGTACGTCTATACTATCTGCGTTTAGTTTATTTCGCTTTTTTTATATAGATAAGCGTACCAGTTCTAACATCGGGTCCATTTTGAAGTGAAATATTGTTCTGCATAATAACCCGCGCCAAATATCGGAGGTTGGAATGTTTTACAACCCGGATAACTCGAAATTTTTGCCCGGGGCTTCAAATTCAAAATATCTTTATTCAAGTAGACATTTACACGCATTTTTGAATCGACGAATGTTTTAAAATCATAAGCAATAAGCTACCACGGGCTCGGAACGCTGATATGTTGAGAAGAGCTAACGAAATTCAAGAGTTGCTCTTTTTAAATGAATAATAACTAAAGAGGAATGTCCTTGATCAGCGTGTGTTGCCGGTGATGATCTATGGACAACAGACGTGGGCCTTTACAGTCTTATAACGCTCAAGATCATCCAGATAACAATGAAGAGAGCTATGGTAGGTGTTTCGCTTTGTGATCGAATCAGAAAGGGTTTGTAGATGGTGGTGCGTGCTGGTATCGGAAGGCACCAAGAGAAATGCACACAAAGTATACACTAAAAGAAAATCTACACAAATATACAAACTGTCCAGATTGATAAGTCCAAATAAGAGAAAAATATCTTTCGCCGAACACAATTGGATTAAGCACGCTCAAGATCATCCAGAGAACAATGAAGAGAGCTATGGTAGGTGCTTTGCTTCGTGATCGAATCAGAAAGTGTCTGCCTGTGGTAGTGCCTGCTGGTATTGGAAGGCACCAAGGGAAATGCACACAAAGTATACACTAAAAGACAATATACACAAATATACAAACTGTCCAGCTTGATAAGTCCAAATAAGAGAAAAAGATCTTTCGCCGAACACAATTGGATTAAGCGTTCGCGTCCAAAATACAGCAATGCCTTAATAAGAAGATTTATTACCTATTTAATGGAATCAGGAGTTATTTTGCGGAAGTCCATCCTAAGTAAGAAAAGGACCAATATTTAGCCATTTCCACACATGCAGTGGTAGTCGTGCAACAAAGTGCACCGCCCGCCAGCCCGCTGATAAATGCGTATGCGGCAAACCATGCGAATTACACAACTGCCACCGTCAAATCACTCGACACGTGTTTCACCCCTCCACGGGGCATCTTCAGGAGTTATGTTACACTGATTAGTGCCAAACACAGAGTCAACTGCGGAAGTGGCTAAATATTGGTCCTTTTCTTACTTAGATTTATTACTATTGTATGTTCCTGATGACATGAAGATTTGAGATGAACTGGTTTACGATAGACCCTATAAAAAGATTATAAATCACTAGAAGACCTGGGTAGAACTCTGCTCGAAGAAATGAGAAACTTAGTTTAACGACGCAACTCGAAGAATTGACTGTCTAAAGTGGCAGTAGACGGGTCACATTGCTCAATTCTCCAGTGGCGAACAGAAGCCGGTAGACGCGGTATATGTTCTCCACTAGGTAAACTGACGGCATATTAAAAGTCACACGAAGTCCCTAGATTCGTACATCACAAGGCCTATCTTGCAGCGGCTTATTGATCGAGTTAATGATGATGAAACGTGTCAAAAAATTAAATTCCATATATTTTATTCACCTAATAATTACATTTAAAAAACTTTTAAGTTAAACGGTTTTTTGATACCCATATTGTGGTGGTTGTGGAAAAATATGTACCTAGTCCGCCATATCGAAACGGCGTCCATCTTGAATTTTATGTTTTGACATAATCATCGTGTTTTACTAGTGTAGCCCTTTCATTTGATACCCATATTGAGGGGGTTAAGGGAAAATATGTAATGCGCTATTTAGTATCGGCGTCCATCTTAGATTTATAATGTTATTGATTTTATTATATTGTATTGTCATCTAAATTAAATATATGTACCAAATTTCAGATCAATCTGACAACGGGAAGGTGCTTAAATTTCAATTTCTAATTTTGACCCAAATAAACAAATTCCGTACGGGTCGAACTAAATAAAACCGTTTAAAAACTGTTTAATTTTAGATTTAAAACTAAGTAAACGAATATCAGATATCTTAGGAACGTGTGAAACCATAGAATATTTGTTAACTTCATACCCGTCATGACGCGGGTATAGAATCTTCGATCAATTTGTCTCTTGTATATCAGCAATGTCGTTCTAATAAAAAAATATTCCATCCATAGTACATTAATCACTGCCACACCAACGCACGAGAGATGACAGTCGAAAAATCGAATATTGTCCTATATTATAATATTTATAGCAGGCTATAGCGGTTATAGCATATTTAAATAATTCTTATTAGATAACGCTATGCTATAAATAGCTTATAACGTATATATATTTATAGCAGTGTATTATAATATTTATAGCAGGCTATAGCGGTTATAGCATATTTAAATAATTGTTATTGGATAACGCTATGCTATAAATAGCTTATAATGTATATAATGTTTTTAATGGCGGGAAAATTGAAAGAAACGTCAACGCCATTTTATTTATTATTACATAAATTATTATACAGACTGATAAATATAATTATAGGAGTGAATGTATTTCACATTTATCAGCACAAAATGTGTAAAGCTTCTAGATCTCTTTTTAATCATCCTGTAGAAATGATCACTTCATATCTCACATGAATTTTTTTATTGAAGTGTAAAAGTAAAAAAGATTCTGGTAATGTAAAGTCTGCAGAAATCAGAACACCCTTCCTCAGTTTTTACAGGAGGTCGTAGAAAATATGTTTGAAAAAAAATAAAAACTTAGGTTAAAACGGTTCGCTGATATGAAATAATAATAATCAATAATAATTTAAATGTGAATAAATATTAAAATAAACAAAACAAATTTAAATAAAATACTAAATGAAAAAAATTGAAGATAAAATAAATAATCTAAGTAAAAAAGTAATACATTGTAACAATAAAACAGACCTAGACTTATGACTAAGCACTGAAAAAAAAACTGAAGATAAAATAAATAATCCATGTTAGAATGTAATGCATTGTAACAATAAAATAGACCTAGATTGTAATGAATAAGCACTGGTATATATAACTTAATATTAAGTTGCTTTAGTAGCTAAGACTGTTAAAGGAAGAATTCAAGTTTAGGTACATTTTGTGGGCGCCTGGCCTCTTTCGTTTTTGACATGGCTTTTGTTAAATCAGTTCGTTTTACATGTCAATGCTAATTTATGTTTTATGTATAATTTGTGTTCCCTTAAAATAAAGTAGATTCCTTATATCTGAGTTTTAATAAGGAATCTACATTGGTGACCCCGACGTGATACAAATTAGGCATGTAAAACAACAATAATAACGGCCAAATACACGACAAACGGCTGGTAGAGAAGCTATTTGCCAGTTAGCATGCGCGTGCTCCCATTTTGGCCTGAAGAACCAGCGGCTTGGTTTGCTCAGCTCGAAGGTCATATACGTTTTCCTTACCATCTTCAGGACTACTTTCGACCGTAGCCTCGGTCTGGGGGGGGGGGGCATAAAGTGGGCGCCTGGCCTCTTTCGTTTTTGACAAGACTTTTCCTAAGTCAGTTCGTTTTACGTGTCAATGCTAATTTATATTTTATGTATAATTTGTGTTTTCTAAAAATAAAGTAGATTCCTAATATCTGAGTTTTAATAAGGAATCCACACTCCGGTACTCTATGTTGCCTTGTATGTATAAAAAAATAACGCTAACGTTGTTTCCAGGTGTGGAGGTTAGATCTGGTGATGGTGATACTGTTCAAGGCGATACCGCTGGAGAGTACAGACGGCGAGCGCCTGGAGAAGCATCCGGAGTGCACGCAGCCAGGCCTCTGTGTCAACCCTTACCACATCAACGTCTCCGTTCGAGAGCTGGACCTTTATTTGGCGAACTTCATCAACAGCTATGGTAATGGGGCCGACGGTCATCCAGGTCTATCGCTCTGCTATTGTTCCCTACCCACTATCCTTTGAACTTTTCAAGGGAGGTAGCGTCACCTTCATTATACCACCAATGTTCAACTACCCTCCATTTGTAATAAACACTTTGAAGAATACCGTTAATTTCCAAACGAAATTTATTTTTGAGTTACCGCGTTGTAAAGGTAATTAAAAATCTGATTTATATGCAAACAGACGGCATAAGAGAAGAGATATCGTCTCTATCTTACAAGACGTTCTTACGCTTACCTAAACTCCGAAAATGCGTTCTATTGGAAAATGCGGTTTAATGCAATATGCGTTCTATTGGAAAATGCGTTCTATATAAATTTACATTCCATTGGCATATGCGTTTTATTGAAATAATAGGTTTTATTGGAATATGCGTTTTATTGGAAAATGCATTCTATTGCAATACGCCTTCTATTGGAAAATCCGTTCTACTGAAATATACTTTCCATTAGCATATGCATGATATTGCAATAAAAAGTTTTATTAAAATTTACGTTCTATTGGAATATGCGTTTTATTGGAAAATGCATTCTATTGCAATATACGTTCTATTGCTATTTGTATTCTATCGGAATATGCGTTCTATTAGAAACTGTTAATAGTTTGCGCTCTAATCGCAGAAATAACGTTTTTAGCTAATGCCGTATTTAGATAAACATTAACAAGGATATTTCACCGAGTTATAACATTGTCATTATGCCATAGTACGTCCTTTGGGAAATATAGATTTAGGAGACTGTCTTTTGGAGTTAAACATAAATATCTAAGAAACTAGAATTTTATATGCCGGGTGTACTAAACCTTAAAAATACTTTCACAAATCATAGAACTAACTTTATTTATACCGACCAATCACAATCCTTACTTTTAAACCAATCATACGTGTCGTTTGTGTGAAAGTGACGGAAGATGTGCGATAAAAAAAAGGTATATTTAACTGTATATTTCAATACGAACTCTCCTAGTTTTGTACGCGATAGAACCTCTTGACCCCAATGGCTACGATGGCACATCCAAGAATTCTTCATGGCTTTCAGACATACGTTGAAACTTCTTGATATCTGCTACTATCTCCAGATCATGAACATGCGTCCCAAAGATATCCTAGTCGCTCCCATCATAGGGTTTCTATAACCCAGGCACTACATCACACAACGCTGCAAGCGCTACTTCCACAATATCAACCACTGCATCTGCGAAACATCGCACACACTTTCATCACAATCGAACAAAACACTACACGCCATACCACACGATTGTTATTGCGGATTGGGATGGCTCCCTCCTAATCGCTAATAGCGTGGGCGATCTGCGAGAGGATTCGGATCCTCCCTTAGATTCCCTTGTGGTCCAGGCTGCCGTCCCAAACCGCATACACTAAACACCTTTACACGGGTAGAGTGAACTACCTTCATGTAAAGGTTATCGTTCAACAGTAATATAAGCCCACGGATCTTTTCATTCCATGATCTCAATACAGATGAAGCTGTAAAAGGCTCTGGGATAGCAGCATCAATATCTTCAGATGCAATAGTAGCAGTAATTTGTGAAGTCAGGAGTTGCAGCTACATAAGCATTAATAGAGATGATAGATCATACCTAGGACATATGTTCCTTAGAAATAACCAAAGTTTTCTTGTCTTCCTTGACCTTCTAGAAACATAAGACTCCATCGGCCATTCGTTCTGCACGCTAAATCTTCCTCATCTCAACTGAATCCATAATATATCTATAAAAAAAAATTATTTACAAATATTAACAATTCAATTGTTTCATATTTAATAATACCCTAGTTGTATTCTATCCAACAAAATTGACTGGATATATAAAATGTAATTTTTGGAATAAATTTATATACACGTATTTTCATACAAAAGTTAAATAATTATCAGTAAATATATATTACATTGTATCTATATTTTACTCGTATCGACGCTAGCTCCCTTTGTATTTTTATATAGTAATCATATATATAACAGCGGTAGAGGAATGAGATTTGCGATCGTATGTCGCAGATTCGATTCTCAGGACACAATATTGTATGATATATATCACACTTAGTATGTTAATTATACAGGATTGTCACTGCCCACAAACAAGTTTCTAGAGGATGTGCAGCAGCGTCCTCTGTGTACCATTATACCACACTGTGATCGCCAACCCGCCTGCTAAACGTGGCGATTATAGTACATCCCCCATAGATATCTTTAATACAGGCCTATATCTTGCAGTGGGTGTCTATAGGCCGAAACTTCGAATATCTAATAAATTTAGGCGTTACTTTGCCGAAGTCCATCCTAAGTAAAAAAGGGACTAATATATAGCTACTTCCGCTATGCAGCAGTAGTCGTGCAATGAAGTGTGAAGTGTGTATGACACTTTCGGTGTAACATTACTCCTGAGAATGCCCCGTGGCGGGGTGAAACACGTGTAGAGTGAACCAAAGATGGTAGTTGTTTAATTCGCATTGTTTGCCGCACGCGCATTTATCAGCGGGCTAGCGGGCGGTGGACTTCATTGCACGACTACTGCTGCATAGCGGAAGTAGCTATATATTACTCCCTTTCTTACTTTGAATGTCAGCTATTATTAATATACAGTATGATATATTGTAGGTGTAAAGGTAATAAATGGGTAATGATGAACATTTGGTATATTTAATATACAGTGTATTTGATTACAGGTGTAAAATTTTGAAAAGCGAATGTATCGTTCATTTGCTGAAAAACAAAGTATGATACACGCTATATAATAACTAATGATTTCAGAAACATTAAATAAATTAATGATGATATATTAAAAAAAAGAACTAAAAATTTCAAAATTAGAATTATTACATTTTAAAATTAATTATTGTTTATCATCTGTCTTCATAAACTTTGTACTATCAGAAGTAATAAACTAACATATTCATGTTATATGTGATGGGTGAAAGTATTTATAAAGATACATTGATCTTGTTTAAAGATTTTATATCTATAATCAATTCACCTTCTTCATTAAAGCCTTTAGAAGCCTACTGCAAGGTCCAATTTAACTATGTCGTCGGTCTACTAACAGGGGGACATACCAAACATATATACTATATGTAGACACAAATATATATTCTGGTACGCGACCGGATAGTACAGTTATGGCGGTGTGATTTCAGATATACTAAGCGGTTCACTGTCGCCCCACCCTCCTAGAGACAAAGAGAATGAACACGATGTTAAAAGTAAAGGTAACACACCACGTCCGACGTGTCGTGTCGTGATCGTGTCGTTTCCGTCGCTGCTAATGATTACGAAATATAATTTTAACATCTACGACATATTATATTAAAATGTCATCTAAACATCTTGTCGTTGTTTGTAATTTTTTTTAAAATTCAATTTAAAACCTTTCGTAATCATAATGCAACGGAAACATTGATTGGAGTTTGCACAAAAAGACGTTGTGTTATTCACCATAGATTGTTTTTTTTATATTTATTTATTTTAATTGACTGGACCCTGCATCGTTTGGAACCTAAGACATGTGTATTCCCTGCATTGGTTTGCCCTCACCTGTCATGCTTTTGTTGTTGAAGATCAGAGTTACTCGAATTAGCATCTGTAGTCGGTGTTCCTTCTCTTTCATTCTTCTTCTATCTTCTGCCGATGCTCTTGTTAACATCCACTTCTCTATCAATCTTTAATTCTTATTTATTTTTTAAGCAAATTTTTAATGAGAGCATCGACAAAAGTGTATTAAAATTATAATAAGTTGTATTTCGTCTAATATTTGTATTGTATCTATTGGCTTTGTGTGTTTCTATCAATATTTTTGTAGAATTATTAAAAATCGATGTTTTTTGATTCGACTAGTTGTAGATTTATTGTTTGTAAATTTTAGAAATAAAATGATTAATGAATTATCAAAGTAAATAAAGATTTTTGTGGAATATATAAATCAAATTACGAATTATTAAAATTCAATATTTGTTATTTAATATAGTACAAGAGATGATACAATCTTCATATATACGAACATTATTAGTATCATCTCTTTAGATATCCACACGATAACTCGGTAGATTCCCGCCATGAATAATTTAATAATAGAATCTAATTTTTTTTCGGTTAAAAATCTCGATGTTTCGTAGTTACCGCGTTTCATTTTCAAATTGAAATGCTATTAAAAATTAGCTGATCAATTTGAAATTGGAACTATTTGATGTTTGCATACGTATTAATATTAAACCGATATTGACTTGTTATAATTAAATAAATATATTTTGTGATATTATAACAAGGTAGTATTGGTGTCTATGGCTGTTGTGACCACCTCCATAGTTTTTTTATCGAGACGAGTTCCCGTTTTTTATCGTCGAGGTAACATTTAAGTGCTGGATTGCAGGATATTCCCACAATCCATACAACGGTGTCATTTGCAACGACATTATTCTAGCCACCGGGGTCTTCTCCTCGAAGGAACTATGGAAGTTGAGTAAAGGTATGTCTGAACTTGTTAACGGTGCACGCTTACAATGCTCGCATGGTTACACCCCTACCTAAATACCCATAACGCTTTATTAACCTTTATAAGCCGTAAATATCTCAAAACATCCTTTCATTATAATAAAATAAAAAATAAAAATATGTACTAGAATCAAATTATGTTTCACTATAAGGTCACACTTCTACCACAGTTCCAAACCCACCGTGATCTAAGAATTCAAATCCTAACGGTTTTTATTTAAATCATCACATTCACAATATTCACAACAAAAATCTATTTTAATTTTTTGTTAAAAAAAATCCCTAAATTTATTACATAAAACACAGACATTACATTTTGTCCTGTATTATTGTTGCATACAAAAGGATTACCATTTTTGTGTTGTTAAAAATAATGCCTATAAATATGACATTTATTTTATACACAAATAAATAGATAATACGATCAAAGACGTTTCACGGTATTGCATCAATTGATATATTACCTATCTTCTCATAGCACACCAAGTCGTATGGACACACAACACCAAATCTTCTGGTCACACTACACTAAGTCTTTTTGTCACACTACACCAAGTCTTATGGACACTACACCAAGTCTTCTGGTCACACTACACTAAGTCTTCTGATCACACTACACCAAGTCTTCTGGTCACATTACACTAAGTCTTCTTGTCACACTACACCAAGTCTTCTGGTCACACTACACTAAGTCTTCTTGTCACACTACACCATGTCTTCTGGTCGCACTACACTAAGTCTTCTTGTCACACTACACCAAGTCTTCTGATCACACTACACTAAGTCTTCTTGTCACACTACACCATGTCTTCTGGTCGCACTACACTAAGTCTTCTTGTCACACTACACCAAGTCTTCTGATCACACTACACCAAGTCTTCTGATCACACTACACCAAGTCTTCTGATCACACTACACCAAGTCTTCTGGCCACACTTCACCAAGTCTTCTGGTCACACTCCACCTTCAGTATTCTATCCACTGGTCCTTCTAAACCAATTATCATCACACTTACACAATGCTCCCTCAGTAACTCCTTATCTTCACCATCGTCAAATCAACCAATAAATGCCCACTTCAAGGCATAAGCCTTCCTTAAAGATCGCCACAATGATAGGTTTTTCGCTGCCCATATCTAAGGACTTCCTGCAACCTTGACTATTTCATCGACCTGCCTAGTGGCAGGCCTGCCCACACTGTCTACCGGCTAGTAGTTACTAGCTGGTGCCCCGCTCACTGCCACTTTAGACGAGCATTACTATTTATTATCTGCCACTTCAGATTTTATACTGCCAGAAGCTAGTCGCCTTTTAGCATTCAAATAATAAAAAATTATATTTTATGATATTTATCACGCTAACCTTAGCTATGTTTAACAATTTAAATATTTCTAAAGAGTCATCCTGGTTCTTCTGCGGAGCTTCTCATTTTTGATATGATCTCTGAGAGAAGTTCCAAATATAGCTCTCTCCATTGCTGCTCTTCCTTATAAAAAGAAATAGCTGACCTATCCAGTGATAATATAAAGGTCTTTTAGAAATTTCCAAGATTCGATGACATTTCCAGGACTGTCTATTCTCATTGCTTTTTTACCTCTATTGCTCCTTTTGTATTTCATTGCTCCTTTTGTACTTCTATTGCTCCTTTTTTACCTTCATTACTCCTTTTTTACCTCTATTACTACTTTTTTATCTCCATTGCTCCTTTTTTACCTCTATTGCTCCTTATTTACCTCTATTGCTCCTTATTTACCTCCATTGCTCCTTTTTTACCTCCATCGCTCCTTTTTGTATCTCCATTGCTAATTTTTTACCTCTATTGTACCTTTTTTACCTCCATTGCACCTTTGTTACGTCTATTGCTCCTTTTTACCTCCATTGCCTCTTTTGTATCTCCATTGCTACTTTTTTGCCTCTATTGCTCTTTTTTTACCTCCACTGCTCCTTTTTTACCTCCATTTCTCCTTTTTTACCTCCACTTCTCCTTTTTTACCCCCATTGCTACTTTAGTACCTTTCCATCCTAACCATACGATCTTCCAAAGTTAGTTTTAGATCATCTGTGCAAATTCTTATATCAGTAATTATCCTGCTTACGCGATTGCTTTTTAGTTGATATCGTATTGCTTGTAGTATATTTCATATTTATTGTAGTATATTATATGTATATACCATCACCATTATCATCTGTGCGGTGAATGTCCAGTACTGGACTTGGACCTCCTTAGACAGTCACGACACGCCAGAAGTCGAACGCTGATCTTTTTTATGGTCCACATAATAGGGATTTCATTTTTCAGTTATTTCTTATGTTTAATTCTCCTCTTACATGAGTCACGACTTCTTCTGTAATCTTTCATTCTTTTCTTCCATCTATATCTCACTTTATACTTCAGAATTTTCACAGTATCGCAGTTACAATATTTACTTTTCTTTATTCTACTTTGTATATCATTTTATTATTCAATTTAAACAATTAGTACGGTATTCGGCGATATATATAGCATATCGAGTTTTGGAAAGAGACAAATGACTAATTTCGGCTTCGTAGAGCACTATCTCTGTCCCACACTACCTATGTGACGATTTGTCAGTCGTATTTCGTGCGCCTTTTGTCGCCATTTATAGCCGGGAACCCTCTTTTACACATTTATATTATTCTACTTACTACCTACTTACTGTTCTGACTAGATTTTTAGTTCTCACTCGACCTTATTTATTCCTATCGCCTCCATCATTATCTTACTGCATCTGAGAAATTCAAGACGACTTACTTTGTCGCTCCTTAGAGAGGTGATGTTGCCGATCTCTTTCTTTCTCTATTCCAATTTTTAGATCACAGACTATACAAGCTAGTGCTCCAGAACATTCCTAGACACTATGTGGCCTAATGCTATTTCAACTTATAAGTTGAGTTATGATAGTAATTTTAGTTTATGTACCTCATCAATTCTGATTTATTATCGTAGAGAAATATACCATAGCAGTATCTATATTTATATTAAACCTAAATTCTAAAGCCTTAACATATTACAAATAAAAACGCACGCAAAGCAAAACGCAATAGTGCAATTTTGCATAATAATGTATAATCATAAGATCATTACCACTATTATATCTTTCTCTCAAAATTACATTACCTCCCATGTCAAAAATATTCTACGAAAAATAGTGGTGCACGACTACTGCTGCATAGCGGAAGTAGCTATATATTAGTCCTTTTCTTACTTAGGATTTCCTTAGGACTTCCGCAAGGTAACGCCTGAATCTATTAGATATCAAAAATATTCTGTTATCCACTTTCTTCCCGCTTCGTTTTTCCCACTGTTGGACGTGACTTCAATCAAGCATATTCTCTTAATACTCTACATACCCACTTAAACGGTGTCTAATAAAGATATCAGAAACGATACGATATGTAGGTAGTTTTAAAAATGGATACAAAGCGGGTATTCCTATCATAGCGAAATATACTTTAACATATATGTATATTAAATAATTTTATATCATATATAAAGAATATGCTATTTGTGTTAGAAGTGTAATTAAATCATATGATTTTTATTTCTTCTTTATCATCAAATCATTTATAATATTTAAGTGGACCAGTATAGTTTGGTTGGAAGACCACGCGGGCAGCTCATGGCCTTGCAGTGGATGAATATATCGTCTCCTTCATTTTCCTCATCACCGTACTGACTTTCTTTACTCTTCTTTTTTTTTGTGAAATCTATACTTCTATGGAATAAGCTGTCTTTGGAAGTCAGAATATCAAAAAGCCGTTACAGTTTCAAACGAAAATTAGCAAAACCTACACTATATTTATCTACACGAAGTATATGTATATATTGTTTATGTATTGTATATAAATATTTATACGTGGTATATATGTATTGTTATTGTATCATTAGTATGGTATGTTCTATTTTATAATAGTTTGATCACATGCCTCGATTATTTCCCTTTAGCCATGAGGCGTCTGCCATTGTACATATTTTTTGTGTGCAATGATGAAATGTCTTAAATCTGGTAGAGCATGAAACTCTTTAACCTTTCATATAAAACGTAGTATTTGAAAGGTAGTTTTGCCAATTGATACGGAACTTGCAGCTTCCATACTCCAAGAGACGGGGTCGGAGTCACCGAGCGGGTCTGGCGGCATCAAGCTGGAGTCAGGGTACTACTGCGGGTACAACAGCCCGGCGCCGCCGCCCTTCGAGCCGCCGGCTGAGAGGGCCACCCCATCCACAATGCTTGTCGGACAATGTTTCAGTAAGTACTCTCAAAATCCAACAAACACTTTCTTAATACATATATCAAACTCCAATTCACAGCGCAGTAAATATTTTTATTCCACTTTCAATACTCTTATAGGTCAACTAGCATAGTCTCCACAAGACAACTTATCACTTCGATGGTTATCGAACGAGTGACCGAGCTCCCGACTCAATAATCAAGACGCTGTTTCATCCCCACCACTCTCAATCCTTTTACCGGAAGTTGTCACAAAACAGTGACGGGGTCGAGTAGTGTTGCTATTTAAGAAAAATAAAACTATCTTTTCTAAAATCATTACATATATATATATATACTAGCTGTTCCCGCAAACGTTGTTTTGCAAAAAAAATAGGGTTTTAATAAACAAAAAAAATAAGGGTTGATCGTAGAGGGGTGAAAATTTAAGGTTGTATGTATTTTTGTGTGCTGTATCATAATAAAATAAAAACCAAAAAAATTGTCTAAAAAATTAAAAAAATAATTTAGGAGTGGACCACCCTTATCACTTAGGGGTATGAAAAATAGATAGTAGCCGATTCTCAGATCTACTGAATACGCATGTAAAATTTGGTAAAAGTCGGTCAAGCCGTTTAGGAGTAGTTCAAGTTCGAACACCGTGACACGAGAATTTTATATATTAGATAAGGTCTACGGTATACTTTATTCAATTGCCTATTAACACTCCTGTTTTTAATGTTGAGTTATATCAAAATTTTACAGCTAACTTTACAGACATGTGATTTTTCAATTATTTTATATGACAAGAAATATATTTTTTTCCAAATTTTTTCGAAAAAAATCCGAATACATCGAGCTGATCCATTTTTATTTCTAAAAGTCTTAAAATTATAAATTTAGTATCGCTTTTAATAGCATATTAATAAATACATCAATAATTCAGCTAACAAAAGCCAATGACTCATAAATAATAACTAAAGCCGAATGATATGAAACATTAATATTCGCATCGCATCGCATCTACAAATGGTCTGTATATATTATCGCATGTCATGTATCCATGTCCTTATATAGTCCACATTCGATACTCGAACATGACTTCTATTATATTCTGAATCGTGATTAAAATTTAATGTGTTTATAGTTAGGAAAGCATTGCGTTTTGCGTTCATAGCCGAAATCCTACTCCATACTTTTATATCTTGTTACCTCTCCTTTCATCCGTATCTGGTTGGGGATAGGGATTTTATTTTTATTATTTTTAATTTTCTATATTTTTTATTTACATTCTCTTCTTTCATTCGTCACAATATCTATCTTGCTACTCTTTCATTCCACATTTCGATCTATTTATATTTTCCATTCTAATTACCTTTCATCCATCCTCAATCACTACAGTTAGGTCTGTTTACAATTTGCAATAACTCAGATTTTTTATTTTAACTTTTCTCTATGTTTATGTATAACAGTTCTTTTATTTTATCACAGTTGCAATTTTTTTAATTTGAATCTAATTTGTTTCTTTTGTTTGTTCTTAAATCTTTTATTACCTTTCTGCAGAAGTTGAGGAAGGTTTCTCTTCCTTCTTCGAACTTTGGACTTTTTTAGGGCAGACTCAGGACTTTTTCTCTTTTTTTACTTTTTTTTAATAACAATCGGTAGACCTAGTAAAGCTTTATTTGTAATTACGTGTTTCCTTAGAATGGCAAGTACATATTAATATTAATACATATTAATCATAAAAAAATTAAAGGTTTTAATTAACAAATAAAAAATAAGGGTCGATCGTAGAGGGGTGAAAATTTAAGGACGTATGTATTTTTATATGCTGTATCATAAAAAAAAAACAATTTTTTTTTCTAAAAAGGAAAAAGAAATTCAGGGGTGGACCACCCTTAACATTTAGGGTGATGATAAATAGATGTCCGATTCTCCGCCCTGGCCGATATGCGCGCTATGATTCACGAAAATCGGTCGAGCCGTTTCGGAGGAGTTCAATCACGTTCATAGTGACACGAGAATTTTATATAACAGGTTGTCAAATATCTCCCTTCCGCTTTTTTGCTCTTTATTCAATGCTTTATAAAAAGTGTTACAGTGATCGGATTTAGTTCAAATATGCGCCGTTTTGTTCGATAATCTGTTTCCATCTAGACGGCAACTTCATAATACCTCCCTCGTAGAAGCCCCCCTCCTTATTTGCGAAGAACTCGGACAGCCACTTTTCACAAACCTCTTTTGAGTTCAACTTTACACCACCAAGGGCGTTCGCCATGGACAGGAAAAGGTGGTAATCACTTGGCGCTATGTCCGGGCTATATGGTGGATGTGATAAAACCTCCCATCCGAGCTCCCGTAGCTTCTGACGAGTCATCAACGAAGTGTGTGGTCTGGCGTTGTCCTGGTGGAACACTACACCCTTCCTGTTGGCCAATTCTGGACGCTTCTGGTCGATCGCCTGCTTCAAGCGGTCCAGTTGTTCGCAGTAGATGGTAGAATTAAGCGTCTGGCCATATGGGAGCAGCTCATAGTGGATGATTCCCTTCCAATTCCACCAAACACACAGCAAAACCTTCCTGGCCGTCAATCCCTGCTTGGCCACTGTTTGGGACGATTCACCGGCCTTCGACCACGACCGTTTTCGCTTGATATTGTCGTATGTGATCCATTTTTCGTCGCCAGTCACCATCCGCTTCAAGAATGGGTCGAGTTCGTTCCGTTTCAGCAGCATATCACAGGCGTTGATTCGGTCCAGAAGGTTTTTTTGCGTCAAATCATGCGGCACCCAAACATCAAGCTTTTTTTTTGTATCCAGCCTTCTGCAGATGGTTTAAAATGGTTTGGTGACTAACTCCCATCTCCTGGGCGATGTCACGAGATGCCACATGCCGGTCTAACTCGATGTAGTCCATGATTTAATCGGTATTTGTCGTCACAGGTCTTCTGCCGGCTGGCTTATCCATGGTGTCGTTTTCGCCGGCTCTGAATCGTCGAAACCATTCCTCCGCGGTTCGAAGTGATAGAGTACCATCCCCCAAAACACCATTAATCTCACGGAACGTTTCTCTAGCGGATTTGCCTTTAACGAAGGAAAACTTTAAAATAGCGCGAATTTCGGCGTTAGTGAACTCCATGTTTACACGTCTATAACTGTTGAACGCAATATCAAAACTAATCATGCATAGCGTCGTTTTGTAGGTTATGTCAAGACCTTTCAAATTATGTATAGTATTGCCAGATACGAGCTCTGTAGCGCTTTGTACATAGCCGCGAAATTCAAAAGACAAAAAGGCGGAAGGGAGATATTTGACAACCTATTATTAGATTAACTTTAGTTTTTTTGTTTTTAATTTATAAAGTCATTATTAATGTTTATTAATTTATTATAATGTGTGAATACAGTCACTCCAAAAAAATTAAAATATGAAAATTAACATTATTTATATTTTTTCGATTTAATTATATTCCCCTGTAGGCAAACATGTATTCGTGTAGTATCCAGGGTATAACTTATATAAGGTTACAAAGGATCGTTTATAACTTAGCAGTAACTTACTTCTTTTGGTTCCGTTTCATACAAATAAAAACATAAACAATTTTTTTGCCTAAACCACCAGGTTTACTAAAAATTATATAAAATAACTTCGATTAATCTTTACTAGATCTATCGATTGGCATTAAAAAAGTGAAAAAAAAAAAAACAAAAAAAAAAGTCTTAATTCCGCCCTGCCAATGTTTTCGATCCAGTGTATTACCATCCTAAGGTTGTCCGCCAATATCAATGCTGTCGTTGCCCTATTTGACACATTGACGAATCTTGCAATCGCTCAGGCTAGCCTCCAGCTTTGCTTTTATTAGGTCCATCATAAATGATTTCATCTCAAACTCATGTGTCTTCATCAGCAACATATTCATCATAGATCTTCTTCAACCATTGCTGTATATTATACTAGAAGATGTTTCGAACTCGAACGCTTTCCATCTGAATTTACTTGAATGATCTCCTTCTCTAAGTTGGAAGGTTTGTAATGTGTTTTTGTATATTTTCAGGCATCCCACATAGCTCAGCGGGTCTGAGTGCGCAGTCTCCATTGGTGCCTTCCAATACCATCTTCTACCAGCATGCACCACCACCCACAGATACTCATCCCACTTGTGAGTAGATCTGTTAGATATTTAATGGAATCAGGCGTTACCTCGCGGAAGTCCATCCTAAGTAGGAAAAAAAAACTTGACTTTGTGTTTGGCACTAATCGGTGTAACATAACTCCTGAAGATGCCCCGTGGAGGGGTGAAACACGTGTTGAGTGATTTAACGCTGGCAGTTGTGTAATTCGCATTGTTTGCCGCATACGTAGCTTCTAGCCCAGCGTTTCCCAACGTAGTGTCCACGGCCTACAAGTCAGCAAATTGATTTGTGGGCAATTGACAAATGGACTCTACAACCTTTTAACTCTTTCGTTTTGATATAAATATTATGTATATTACATAGGAAGGTATGTCTTTTAGATAGACTTAAATAGGGCATGACACAGAAAGGAGTTGGGAGACGCTGTTCTGACCGGTCCTATTGGAAAAAGGGGAGGTTTTCGGTTGAAATGATGATGACAGTTGATCCAATTTGGCTTAACCAGCTAACGCAGCTGGATATCTACCTACACTGCTGAATATTCCTTCATGAATTTTCAATAGCATAAGGAACTGGAGTAAGTCAAAGACGATTGGCAGCTTTCTAAAGCACAAATAAACATCAAAGGTTATGCTCTATTGAAATCTGGTTTAATCGCTTGCAGCATCAGAGCTGTCGAGTCAGCATTCCAGTGGGAAGTATGAAGGTGCTCCACAGGACTCGTTGGGCGATTTCGTGACTTTCGTATGCCAGGAGCCGCCTTCAGATGTACAACAGATACAGGTATATATCCCTTTCCAAACTCTTATTTCTGCACAATTCTAATTCTTCTGTTTTCCATTCTTCTATATTCTTTAACTTATTCTCTTCTGTTTTATTTATCTATCGCACAGATATAACTTTAGGTCATAGTTCAGGCTGTAAGATATCCATGGGGGATATACTATAATCGCCATAATTGGAAAGCGGGTTTCATGTACATGTTGAAACTTGACTATTTCTTGTGACAATCCTTTATAATTATTGAACAAAGTGTGATTTAAATGAGATTGTATCCAAATCGAACCCTCGACTTACTAAAGCAAGTCTAAGTCATATACTGCTACCATTGCTCATTTTTAACTTTAGTTAAATAATTATTTTAGTTGTGACTCGTGTCTTATAATAAACATATATAAAGTTGAATCATAATTAACGCACTTCTTCTTTTTTTAATCAATATCTGAAACCTATTGTATTGGGGTAATATTTTTTTAGATTTTTGTTTTATTTATAATTTTTAAATTAGTGTTTTTCTTACATTATTCTGTCAAACTATCTTACTTTTACGTTTTAATTTTAATTGCTTCTTATACTTATATGGGAAGCCACGGCATTTTTATCTGATCCTATTATATTTATGTTTATACATATAAGACAATTTCTCTCAACCATATAGGTATATGCTTAGAAATAAAAACAATAATGCGTTGATCTGAAAACAGGAAAACGGCATTTAAAGTTATTATTTAAATTGTCGATACCTTTTAATAGTTTATTTTGGAATATTATAAATTATCACTTTGATATCTCAAATACCGACTGCTTTACCGACCGGCTATCGCAATGGAAGCCATCATAACATCATTACTAACAGCGCCATCTATGAAGTGTCAAGGTTAAACAGACACTGCTTTACCGACATTAAATAAACGCGCCACAATTTAAATAGAATTATTAAAGAATCTAGTTTCTTTAAATATACATTAATATTAGAAGCAAATAAATATTTACCTAAGATTTAAGTTCATTGAGTTAACAAATCTTTTTTGGGCATTTTATACGCTTACATTACGAAATTTTACAATAGGATCCCGGTTATCGTTCAAATAGCTCCAATTGTTAAATTCCAAATAATATTTTATATAACTATACATAATTTAAAAAAAAAAAAACACTTATTCTACTATTTTTAACCTCCCTCTGTCTGAGTGCAGTCTATATTAGAATATAAAGCAGTTTGCACACTTTTAAAACTGATTCTTGTTTAATATATACAACCATTCTACTTCATTTACAATTTTTATTTTAATTATTACAAATCTTTCTTCAATACTGACTGGTTCTAATCATCACGCGTTTACATATTTGTCATTTCCTATCTATATTATCTCTAGAGATAATTAAATAATTATACAGGTTCAAAATACTTTTAAAAATTGACCAAAATCTTTTGCATCATGCGGAACGCAGGGAATTTGACAACCCTATTTTGAACGGGTATATATTTGACGTACAACTAACGCCATCTCTTGTCAATTATAAACAAGAGTTACATTTAAACATTCCCACACGTGATTTCTAAATAAGCCATTTCTATTCCCGGAGACACGACTATTTTAAGACATCGATCTTTGAGTTCGAATAGTTTAATGAACGCAATAGTTCTGGTGTGTCGATAAAATTATTGTAATGTGTATAGAGGAACTTATTTTTTTTACACTTCGCGCCATATAGGGGATAGAACCTTATGGCGTTATTTGTCAACCCCAGGTGGTACAGATGTAAAGATATATTTAATATCAATTTATTCAACATTTGAACTTTTAACAGAATTTTTTTTAATCGTTAACTTGTTACACATATTTAAAGTTTAACATAGATTTTTATATATACACTTTATCAGATCTAGTCTAAATGTTTACTAACCTTCTAAGTCCATAACAAACCATAGTCTTTGATCCCGATCCCGATTTAGCAATATTTTTATTTGTTTTTTTCATTGTTTGACTATAAATCATTATATGTTCTCAGTGAGATAGTTATAAGGTAACAATTGTAACCATTTTATATTTCTAAGCTTCTAAGTTTGTACTTTCTTACTGCCTTTTGTTACTGTTTATCTCCAATAAAGTAAATAAATAAGTGTTTATTACTAAATGGGAGTTTTAGGGTTTTGTTTACTTGACTTTTTGTTTATTGACTTGAAATTGAACAGTATTGAAGTAAATAAATCGAAGAACTATAGGAAATCCACTGCAGGATATAGGCTCTTTCATAGATTAATAAGACCAGTTAAAAGCGTAGCTAGTTTTTTTCGACCATGGCAAGGGTGCCTGTCCAGGGCGTCAGCTTCAACATGATTATGGCATCCATCCTAAGTTAGCTTATAGACGCTCTCTACAAGGAATACGCCTTCCCAAAAGATCTTTACAATATTATTGTATAGATTAATTTATTACTAGCAGTATCCTGCGCTTTACTACCAACTAAACCACCAAATCAAAACGTTTCAATTCAAATCAGTATGAACTGTTACGCCAAAATATGAAATTCATAGGAATGACAGTAACGCCATCTGTCTAAAATTAGTAATACCAACTTAGAAAAACAAATTTGTTAAAGACCATCACGTGATCAAATGCGTAGTTTACAATTCTATAAAGGACATACAGACTAACAGTCATTTTTATATATGTAAATCTTATTTAGCGTTTATTTACGCAGGTACACGGCCTTTCGAGGAGTCCAAAGCCGGCTTACTTCAGCAACTCCATGCTGCCGCCACCTCCTCTACCACCAATGGCCCGACCCGTGGCCATCATCAGATCAACAGGTACCAGATATATATATACACATTGGTCATCATATACACCAACACCTCGCTTTGCGTCGTTTCATTTTGCGTTTTTTTTTTCGAAGTTTCGTCGCTGCTTAATTAGTACTAATTTTCACTGTACATCGTTAGATTTTCGAGGTTGCGCTGTTTTGGATTCGAGTCTTTAATTTTTTTTCCAAAAGATAGCAACACTTTCATTTCTAATTGCTATATATATTTTTACAATTTATTTATTGGCAGAGTTATATTATTTTTGTTTTTTAAATGTTTACTTTGTTCAATTTTCATTTAAAAAACTAGTATTTTCATAACCCTGGAATCTATCTTCGATCTTTACATGGTTTGATATAAAAATCTTAATTCACTTTGCGGCGTTTTAATTTGCGTCGTGTTTTTTTGGAACGTAACCACGACGCAAAGTGAGGTATTGGTGTATATTATTATATAGATGTATAAAACTCCTTGGAGTAGAAAACAAAAAATAAGTGTATTGTGGTGAAGCATAGAAGGAAGAAAAAAAGATAGAGTATGTAGTTATATGACGATTGGAAGAAGAGAAAATAAATAAATTAATAATTATGAAAATATTTCGTAACCCTAATCCATATTACAGATTAATATTGAGGAACGAGATACTCCCAAAGAAGGGGACATACATTTGTATTAAAGTTGTAAGTCTAAGATAGATCTCACATATTCAGTAGTAAGAAGTTTGCTTTTGGAACAAAACATACCACAAATGACTTCGGAAATTCATATTTTAGTACTACCTTCACTATGTAATGAAACTAGTTTGGCGGCAGCGCCATCTAGCAATGCAAAAGTATACTAAACAAATGATTTAAAACAGGCTTTGGTATCTATGAACGGGATGATATTTTAGTTACTTTTATTTAATATTTACTCACGAGTTACTTAAAATTGGAATAATTAGTAATTAAAAATAATCACAAATAATATGTGGCGCAAATGTCATAATATGATAGTCCCTTAAATTTTAGAGAAAAGATAGTTTTTTAAAGAACTAGCTGTCTTTAAGCGATGGTTAATATATATGTATGTCGAAACACAGTGATGTTTGGCGCCATTTGTAAAAATTAAGACACATTCACATTATGACATTACTTTTGCGCCACCTGTTACGCAATACAAAATTATATACATTTTTTTGATACCAATGTTGACGTGTCGATATATTATCAGCTGTTACTATATTTGTGCAATTGTTTACTGGTTCGCAGCGAGCGAAGCTGGTTCAGTGGGATCAGGCGTGGGCGTGGGCGTCGGTGCGGGGGGAAGCTCGCCCGCGTCGCCGGAAGGCCGATCGCCGGGTGCTTCGCCCCGTCGTCGATCACCGCACTACCGCGACTGCCACCCAACTCTAACCCACTTCAACCATTTCCATTCGCAACCGCAGCAGGTACCAGATATATTACCATTCTCAACCATAGGATATCTTCTGTAATATATATAGCTACTAGCTGACCCGGCCACGCGTTGCTGTGAAAATTTAAATAGTGGAAATAATTGAATTATACGGTATTTCGTTCACTACAAAATAAATTTAATTAATTTTATAGCGTCAACAACACGTGGTAATTATGCTGTTAAAATGTAGCTTATATGACACGTTCGTAGATTTACCATAGCAGCGCCATCTATTGATTACTTACTCAACCCAGTCGAAAGGTATCGACATCTGTTAGAATCATTTGGAGTTAACAGATAATTGTGACTGTCAAATAATAACAGACAATAATTAGCAATAAATTAAAATTGCGACTATAATTTGAGATTTAAACTATCCTATCTCTCAAGTTAGATCGAACTGCACATGGTGTGCGAATTTTATTATAATCGGTTAAGTGGTTTAGAAGTCCATTGAGTATAAACATTGTGACACGAGATTTATATATATTAAGATATGCAAGCCGCTTTTAACGGGGGTATGCCTATATCCAACAGTCAGATATATGTTTTATCTTAAATCAAAGTATATTTGCGCTGATTTACAAATATATACTTGTATAAATATCTGCAGGTGTTCAGTTACGGTGGACTGGGTGGTGGAGCTGTGTTAGCCGGTGGTGGCGGCGGTTCGCCCCCCGGGGGTCTCGGTCTATACGCCCCCCGACCGCCTCCACGTGCGCCTCCCAGGTAACTTCTTTACTCCACACGACGTATCTTAGTATTCCATGGACCTGCGGATGCCGGGTCCATCTTCTTATAGTGAGAGTCACAGAAAGAAAGAGAGAGAGAAAGTGGTCGGTGTTGACGACCCGCGTACATTTACGAGATTTCTGTATAGCAACATTAGTAACAGCGCCATCTAGTGATATAAAACTATTATAAATGAATAGGTAAAACACACTTTTGTACCTATCATCAGAATTATATATTATTTGCTTTTGTATATTTATTATTATAGTTAAACTTACATCTTGTTTTAATAGTAATGACATAAAAATGAGAAAGCTATTTAGAAGTTATCACAGTAGAAACAATCCTACGTCTCAAAGCCACTAGGCGTAGCTTCTCATTTTGGAGAAGGAGACAAAGAGAAATAGAGAGAGTAGTAACATATATAACACTATTTTATATCGCCGCCCCGACCAAAAAAAATGATTAGTGTGAAAATGCAACTTTTCTGAAGAGACGATAAACTAAATATTGGTTATATCCCTACATAAGGCAATGAAAATATTTGTAAGAACACAATTGTATCTATTCTCATCATGCCAAATAGGAAAAAATATTTACTTATATCTTATAATCTTTTTATTCTTGTATTATTACCTAGTTTATTTAAAGGAAAAAAATTCTGCCTATCTCCGCCATTTTTGACAAGAAAATTTTGAAAAAAATTAACAAGCTGCATTAGAACTCGTAGATTTAAAATATTTATAAACCAAATGATAACGGCGATTGTAATTTTGTAAGGTGATGGCAGCGATATATGATAAATGTTCAACTACCAGGCAGTTAAAATATATATATTTTTCAGATGGAATGCCCCATTCCCAACACTGGAGGAAGAGTTCAATATCATGACTGCACCGGGTGGTCCAGACCATGTAGTCTTGTTGGACGATGGTAAGTTTTTTATCTATCAGGAAACCGGAAATTAATGTCGCTTTCTTAAGTTAAATTCACACGACTACATTTTTAATAAGTTTTTATTTCTTATCAACAATATATTCACCTTCGTTATCAACAACCTTTTGCCGCCTAGTATACAAATCAATACCGGAGCGGTAACAAATCAATCGATTTTTTTTAAATATGTCGACAACGACATTACTTTCCGGTCCCCCTAATACACACTCTAACATTATATATGTTAATAAAGCCTGACTGAATTTCAAAGGATGACTGATAAATACGTTATAGTATATCAGAATGTATTTAGTTTTTGAAATACAAAATCCTTGGCAATATAAAATCATACCCTCACCCTTAACTACTTCCTTACATACCCTTACCCTTAACTAATCTTGAGTCAAGGTTTCACTCAAAATGACAGTATCCAAGAAATTGTTTTCACCAGATATCCTCGTGATAAAATCATCATATTAATTGTAGACATAGACCTGCCCCCTAGATTTTATAAGACACTGGAAGTAGCTTGCATCCTGTGGTTTCCAGGTATGGAGTTCTACTATACACTTGCAGGTCTGTGATGATGACTTCAGAACTTAATGCTCCAGCAAGCATCAGTTCTGACCGCTATGAGTCCAATAGGTCAACATATAACGTCACCCCAAAATTAATAAGGTCTTCCACGTCCGTCGACATATGGTTGGACATCCTATACTGCGCTTGCTGATCCATGGTCTTCACATCAGAACTTTATGCCAGCGAGCATCTGTTCTGTATACTATGTGGTCCAAGAGGTCAACATATAAGTCTCCCAAAATTAATAAGGTCGTCCATGTCTGTCGACATATGGCTGGACATCCTATACTGCGCTTGCTGATCCATGGTCTTCACATCAGAACTTTATGCCAGCGAGCATCTGTTCTGTATGCTATGTGGTCCAAGAGGTCAACATATAACGTCTTCCAAAATTAATAAGGTCGTCAACGTCTATCGACATATGGTTGGACATCCTATACTGCACTAGCTGATCCGTGGTTTTCACTCCAGAACTTTAAGGCAGCGAGCATATGTTCTGTATGCTATGTGGTCCAAGAGGTCAACATATAACGTCTCCCAAAATTAAAAAAGTCGTCCACGTCTGTCGGCATATGGTTGAACATCCTATACTGCGCTAGCTGATTCGTGGTCTTTACTCCAGGACATTATAGTCCCAGCGAACATCTGTTCTACGATCTACTTCTTCTGATGCACTTAAAGTCGTTTGTCTACCTTGTTGGTTGGATGTATATCCGCTATGATCTCATCTCCAGAAAATTAAGATCAAAACCATCAGTTATAGAAATTAGATTAATTGGTTTACATATGCCGTCTTCCGAGGCGAAGATTTGGACTATATACAGAGACGAACCAAGATGGCGATGTCACTATGCTTTAAGCGCTTAGATCCAGAGCTTGGAACACTTTTGTGTTCTGTAGACAGCATTTTGGAAAGTGTGCAGCAGAATTACACCAAATAATTCTCCCATCCCCTTTCTTCCACCCACATGTGAACAGCGAAGAAGTGGAATCTATCAGCGTCATTGTTTCCAGATAAATAACTTAGATGCCTTCAAGATAAGAGTGAATAGGTTTCTGCTAGGCAAGCATGTAGCATCGTAGACCTCGGGCATCGCTTAACATCTAATGAGACAGAGGTCAAATTGGCCTTGTATATAAAAGATAAAAATGACCCAAACAAGGTCCACTGGTCTTGGACATTAATTGAAATTATATATATATATATATATATATATATATATATATATATATATATATCCTTCGTATAAAATATAGATAAACCTATTTAATTATTAAAAGATTAATAAATATATTTTTTTCTTATGCCATTTGTTTGTCGCTGGGGTGTTAGTTTTGCTTATAATGTATCTTATTCTTCTTGTTTATTGAACGCAGGCATTTGGAAGAATAATTGCCGATATATTATATATAATATATATATTTATATATTATATATATAATATATATATTTATATATTATATATATAATATATATATTTATATATTATATATATAATATATATATTTATATATTATATATATAATATATATATATATATATATATATATATATATATATATATATATATATCAATGGTTTCAGAAATATTAAATAATACGAATCTTTGTTCTCAGCTGCGAGTGGTGATTATTTTATGAGTTGTGTTTGTTTCCAGAGAGGTTCTTCCAGTCGAACGTGATCACCGCAGACGGCGCTGCGATGGACACGTCGTCGGGCGTTGCGCACGCGCAGGCGCAGGTGGAGGCCGAGGAGCTGGCGCCGGACAAGCCGCTGCGCTCGCCGTGATGGCCGCCGCCGCGGTGGACGCCCGCGCCGCCGCCGCACTGGCGGCCCGTCGCGCACCGGACTGCACCCCGCGCCGTCGACCCGCCCTATTTATAGCCAGCTCTACTTTTTTTCTCTCGCACGGCAGCTCTTTCTTTGCGGCCTATGTTTTTATTACTTTAAACTTCACATGTTTAATTCGAATGTAACCGTAATTTTTATATACGTTAATTTAATTTTGTTATACTAATATTTAAACAAAAAGAATAACAAGCCAAGCACAATTTAAAATATTTTATATTGACATTCGGAGTGTTTAAATAATTTCAAATTTCAGTTCTATCGAGTGTAAGTGATATCTCGTTTCGTCTTTTGTTTCACATTCACTTTTTAGAAAATAATTTTGGATATAATTTGAAAACACATTCGGAATTTGAATCAAATTAACCGAAATCTCAAATAACGTGATATGATTTTAGCGTCCGAGAATGTACTTAATTTGCTTTTATTCTATAACATTCATCGTATATAAAGTAATAACAAACTTATTACTTATGATCTAATTATATCGCTAATATTTGTACAACGAATGTAAACAACATAAAGTAGGTTTTTTCTAATTGTTATTTCTTTGTAGGAATTTTAAATGGTACGAAAGAATTTTAAAAATGGATCTCCACATGGCTGCGTCTGACATCGGTCTTGTTGAAGTAAATTTCTTTTTTTACGTTTCACCATTCGATGCGGCGGAATGATGCGGGGTCGAGTGTAAATATTGTTAAATATACGGCTAAAGATAAACCGCGGCAATGGTACTAGTGAAAGAATACTTTTTAAACTATACTCTGTATTGATTATCTGTACGTCAAAATGATATTGCAAAAATGTATATCAGCGCCATCTATCAAAAAGCGCCGGAACTACCGCGTACAAATATTCAATACGGCCTTCGTTAATTGTTAAGACGGCCAACGAATACAATACTCCAACGGTAATAATTAGTAATTGTAAATTATGAAGCTACGAAAAAAGTAAACGACATTATATATATATTCTAATATTTTTATAGAATATAAATCAAGTATAATGATCAAGCCTTCCAGTAATATAGTGAATTAAAATGAAATTGTTACATTGCAGCTTTTACGAAGTTATTTTGCTGAACTTCGAGGCAGTTCGGAGCCACTATAGTAAACGAATGCTTCCAATACTGGCGTCAAAACTTAATATGACGAAAGTGTGATATTATAAGTTGTTTTTTTTTTTTTTTGTTTCGTTGTTGTGTGTTTTGTATTGAGAAGTAAATAGTGATAAGCTTATATTAGTTTACGAAGAAAAAAATAATAATTAATTTATTGAACGAATATTTAATAAAGACGAGCCTTGCTTAAGTATATTAGTTTAGTTCGTATATAGTAGCCGTCAAACTGTCACGTTTGTTCTTGTTCTCGGTGTCAACTTATATGAAAACGCTTATTAATAAATATAATTTATTACGAATTATTCAAATTTGGAACGTTTTAAATGTCATTGTTAAAAAAGTCAAAGGCGTTTGAATCTTTCAGCCAATGACAAATGACAGCCATAAAATGTCACTTTAAAAATTGGCACATTTTTTATTTATTTGTCTTTATTTAAGTATTAATTGTTAGAAATTTAAAATTAAATTAATCTATTGCGATGAGTATAAGTAATAAAAGTTAATATGTATTTTTAAATTAAAGTTATACATTTTTAATAGAATTCTAGTTTTAATATTGTGTGAAACGTGGACAAGAACAAATTGACAAACGTAGTCCGACAACAGTCGAGGGACAGTCAATAGGTGCCTTTCATAAAAAATAAAAAACTAATTATAAACTTTAACTATAGGGTCTTTTAAATTGTAGTGTTCTTTTGAAATCCATCCGCTCACATGTACTGTGGGGTAACTCATCGATATCTCGTTAAGGACATGTTAGTCAATTAAAATAAATTTATTCGATCCGCCATCTTTGGAAAAAAACTCGCGACATATGACATACGAAATATCGATGCGAATGTTTACCGCTGACATATTTTATATATTTAGATTTAGTGTTTTCTGTCCTGTTCATGCAATAATAAAGTTTCATTCGCAATCCCGTGGCCATACGAGAAAAGCTAGTCATTAGAGTTACAACGTAAATTTAATGTTACTTAAAAGTTTAAAAAAAAGTATTTACAATTATAAAACGTACCTTACGTTTATAAGTAAGGGAACGTAAGTAAAAGAAATGTGGCCAAATTACACTTAAAATAAAAATCCAAATATATATACACGATTTTTAAATAGAACTTAGATTGTAAGTACGGTACGGTTAGGTTCGAGTTTCGTGGTTTAAATACGTCGATGACGTCATCGAGCTCACAAGACGTTGAAAACTGAACGCGGCGATAGCAACGCGTCAATGAAATGGCGGCACAGTGTTAGCTAATAGCAGCACATCATTATAAAATGGCGGGAAAATACCGTGAAATGGCGGCATCACAATAAAATGGCCGCACCTCATGTCAAAATGGCGGCTAATCACAATAAAATGACTGCATGTCATTTGATAATACCGACACATTACAATAAAATGGCAGTATATCGTGTCGAAATTACTGAATTTTAATTCTAAATGTCGACATGACATGTGGATATGGTGGCATGACTTGTCAAAATGGTCGTTTTTGTCAAAATGGCGGCATGTCATGTCAAAATGGTGGCAAGCAAAAATGATAGCACGTCAAGCGGTTGCCTTCGACGCTTTTCGGATTTCAAAATCACATCGACACATTTGATTTTGACATTAATCATTTTTTCTAACGCCGTACGCTTTCTCAGAAATACAGACACACGCGTTATTGTTTAAAACCTAAATTTAATTCGGCAGAACATTAAAATAAGATATATTAGTGAAATAGTGAGGTAGGGAACGTAGCAATAACGAACAAGCAATAAATAAATTTTGGAAGATAGTATAATTGTAACGGCTTTAGTAAAGCTAGTGTTTGATACTGAAGTAGCCACAGTATACTCTATATTTGGATCGCGGGATATTTTTTCTATAGCAAAAGTGCCGAGAGGACGTCGCTTCACAAGCGAAATGGGCCGTCGATTGGTACAGATAACATAGCTATTTCAGATTAAAAAAAACCACAGATTATAATTACAGCTGTAATAGTTCAACTAGGCTGGAAGGCGGGGATTAGTCAATTGCTAGCGTATAGATATATTTAAAAAAAGAATTAAAAAAAATAATAAACAGAGGATTGATAGTCACTTGGTCGTTCCATAATTCGGACTACCCACACGTAACAACCGAGCTGTGAATATTGGTGACGAATTTAAATAGGTCATTGGTGCCGAAAATTCTAGACTGTGATTAAATTGTTCATGCTGAACGTGTCTTATATTGAAATAGTTTTTGTATGGGCCGGTGCAGCGGTGAGCGGACAGTGTCATTTGACGTGTGGGTTGCGTATGGATAATTTTGCGGAATCGCGACATCTAGCGGCATTACTTATAAGTTCAATCACTTTTATTACCTGACTTTTTTAAATAAATAAAGCAATGAAAAATAATTGCTATATTTCTTGTGGTAAAACGATCTCTGCTTTTATCACGAAAAAAAATATAAAAGACTTATCAGTTTGTCCCATAAATCAACGTCAAACCAAATCTCTATGTTACGTATTTTTTAAATTTACGCCACACGGAATGTTAATTAATTTTATGTACACTATAATGTTCTTTCTATTACTATAGCTATAAATTTTTACTTTATTATTCTTTTTTATTAATTTTCATGTTACCATCAGTTGCGTTTACTTAAACTATAGATAAAAATTCAAGTAATGGTCTAATTTCAAAAGAAAAAGTGCCTTTTGTCAAACGATATACTTCAAATGATTATCATACCCAAGTAAAATAAGCTAAATAAAGCTTACAACTCATTTGTTAAGTCATATGGCCAATCAATTAATTTTAACTTGACGTTGATTTATAGGACACTACATCAGGACACTGGGACCGTATAAATCGTGTCTTTATGAATGGCGATGTTAATGTAAAAAAGATGAGTCGGTATTCCGCAGAATTACCTATATTCGTTACAAAGAATAGTGCTATATTACACGGCATTTGATATGGCACATCATTTTATTAAATCAGTGGCACTGTGTTAAAAAGATTACTCGGTCGATGTATTTAGGTACGTCGAAATCTTTTTCTCGGTGTGCCAAATCAAATGCCGCGTACTATACGTGATTGGAAGATGAAGGTGTTATGAGAAAGTAACAGACAGCAATAGTTTGGGTAGAGGTTTCGTTGATAGCTTTTGCAGTAGTGCGTGACGTCATCGATGACGTAGACGCGGCGTGGCTTGCGCAAGCGCATCCGGCCACGCCCCACGTGACGTCACATTATAATTTCTTAGCACCAACGATATTGTGAAACGATTGAAAAAAAGCCTAAACATTATGTGCCTTAGATACAACAATATTGTATATTTGTAAAACGTTTATACAACGTGCTAACTAGAGATAATGGTTAATGTTGATTAATGTCTTCTTCATCGTCGCTTCCGTAAATCTGTTTCCGGTGTTGCCATATGCCCGCCCTATAATACCTTCCAAATCGGCTTACGCCATTACTCTACATTTCTTTTATTTCTTACAAAACCCCCCACTATTCGCTCAAGCGATGCCCAACATTCTGGAAGTGAATCCAGAGCAACTGTCTCCCCTCCACTTTATCCCTTTTCTCCCCCCTCCTTTTAAATAATTATATGTACAATTAAGTGACGCTTGATTGCGTAGTTTCGCTGATATATAAATACATCATAATATATTATATAATTTTAGTAAATACCTACCTTTACCCAATTAAGTAATACATTACTGGCAAGTATATTTACGCGGTGTTTATAATTAGGCGAGCTGTTTATTTGTGACTTTAAACAGGTTATATATCGCGTAGCTTCGATATAAATAATTATTTTATATTACAGACAAACGTACGGAATAGTTGAAGCAATCTATATACCAATACCCGGCGATAAATATTACACATCGATCTTAGGAGACAATCGGCTAATTTCGGTTTTGTAGAGTGTTGTCTCTGTCGCACGAAATACGACTGACAAAACGTCACATAGGTAGTGTGGGAAAGAGACAGTGCTCTACGAAGCCGAAATTAGCCGATTGTCTCTTTCTAAAGATCGATGTGCAGTATTTATTATGATATATATGATTTTGATATATACGTTTATTGGTAATAGTTGCATAAGGTTCACAATAGTAAATTTCTTTTATCAGCAAAAAGTATTTAAATTTATTACATCTAGATTCAATCAATCTGAAATCGATGACCACTTTGAAATTCTATTGTAATGCGACAAACCAAAAACTACTGCCAATAAGTCTAGGAACAGATAATAAACAATGATCCTGTACAATTCCATATATATCATATTAATATATATGTCATTTATTTTTATTTATTTAACAGTCTTTAAAAATTGTTAAAGATTACTGTAAATCCTTAATAAAAGGTTTAAAATTGAGTCCATTTTTTGTAAACATAATTGCTTCATCTATTCCATAAACTATATATAATACTATACTCGCTGATCAAAGTTCATACTCTTATTCAATCTAACTTATGTGAAATGAAAGGGACAGATGACTGTAGTGGGCGTCAACGATTGTAAAGATGTGTTTACATAGAGATTTTTTAAAAAAAAGAAATGAAAGTAATAGATGTGGGACTCTATATTTATTTGTGACAAACGGTATTATTGCGGTAGAGAATTGGGACTTGCGATAGTAAACCACGGGTTTGATTCCCAGAATACAATCTAATATTGTCTACACTTTATGCATTACTTATATAGGATTGCTACTGCTCACAGAAGTTTCCAGAAGATGGGCAGCAATGTGTTCTGCGTATCATACCTTACTGCAATCGTTACTTGCCAAGTGTGGTGATTATGATATATCCCCCCATAGATATCTTTGGGGGAGGCCTTGCTTAAAGTGTCGGCTCAAGTGTTTAAAGGATAGATGTAGGTGTCGCTAGTGTCACAGGAAAAGTAACACTGTACCTGGCTGCAGTGGATTTCAGTCCAAGTGAAGTTTAATTTTAACACGGAATACCTTATATTATCGTCATGTTATTCATTAAAGTTCAACATAAGCAAGCCTTCATTTTTGTATTTTATTTTAAATAATTTTTTGTTACTGCTTGGGGTTGTAAAATATCCTAAAACGTTGTCAATATTCTATCACACATACTATATACTACATAATTACATTTATTTTGATCATGTCTTATATATAAGACGTCCGGTACATTGTATTTTTATTATTAGATGTGTAAACACATCTTTACTTCGTTACGACTGTGCAAGTATTTAACCTATGATGCAAAATCATTTGTAATGATAAATGTAGTCTAAAAACTTGCTCCTATGTAAACACAGCCTTATATATTTATAATCCAATGAGAGCTGTTGTGATTTGGTATTAGCTCTGGTTGGCGAATATAGTATTGTCTGTCGATATGAACTGTCATGTTTTGTGGATTCTGATTTGAATTCTACTAATACCTAAGTATAATTTGTTTAACATTTAGTTGAATGTAATTAGATATTAATTATTAGTTTTGTTTAAAATGTGCAATTATGATTTAGCGAATTTATATTGTGTAGTCTAAAGTGTCCTGTCTGTAAATATACAGAAATGTATCTCTTTATTATTTTTCTATTTTTATTCTATGACAGCGGTATATGAATTGTTTTTTTTTTTTAAGAATTCAGAATTCACTTTGTAATTTCTCTATTTTAATATAGTTCGAGGTTTTTTTTTTTAAATGTTTTTTTCTTCTTAGATTTTTACGTTCAGAAACTGTCACACCTAAATGAAATGCCTTGTCCATCGCTACACGAAGCCTTCGCAAAGAGCATTTTATTTGGGTATGCCCATAAATAAATATAGACTTGTAAAAATGTTATGACGTGTATTTTTAACCTATACATATTAAGATATTTATAGAAATTTAGTCGTTTATTTATTTCAAACGACTTGTTATAAAGAAAATTGGTGCTTAAAGCTTAAACAAATATGTCGGCGTGCCGCGTGTGCTTCGTGTGACACGTGTGACACGTGGGACACGTCGGGCACGTGTAACACGTGCGCAATACCGTGCAGTCTACATGTCGCATGTACCACATGTGTCACGTGTGTCACATACGTCACGTAATCCATGCCAGACACATACCATGGCTATGTGACGTACGTGCGCTACGTGAGCCAAGTGGAACACGATGTGTCTTGCGTGCCACGTGGCTCGCGAATCACACGCTAGACGCGTGCGCTGCGTGTGTTACATATACCACGATAGCCACGTGTACCGCGTGGAATACATACACTATATAAGTTTCATGTACCACGTGAGCTATGTGAGGTGATTGCGCCACGTGAGTCACGTGAGATACGTACACTATATAAGTTTCATGTACCACGTGAGCCATGTGAGGTAATTGCGCCACGTGAGTCACGTGTACCACGTGGGATACATACACTAAATAAGTTTCATGTACCACGTGAGCCATGTGAGGTAATTGCGTCGCATGAGTCACGCCACGTGTACCGCGTGGGATACATACACTATATAAGTTTCATGTACCACGTGTGCCATGTGAGGTGATTGCGCCACGTGAGTCACGTGAGATACGTACACTACGTGGGCTACGTTTATCACGTAAGGTGGGTGTATATCGTGAGGGATGTACACCACGTGGGCTACGTATGTCAAATGTGTCACGTGAGCCACGTGTGCGCGTGCGCCGCGCGTGTTGTCTCGGCGGATCGAGCGTTTGACACAGCACGCGTTGTTATGCTCGCGCCTGGTGCCCGATCTTTTCTACACTCGCTGTATCATATATCTCAACGATCACCATAGTGTTACCAAAGTCACCACAATGTGTTATTTTCTTTACTTTCTCCAAAATGACAAAGCTCATGTTGTATGTTAAAATTTCACGCTTCACTACATTTAAATAGGTCTAGGTGCATTCTGCACCCTGCTATCTCGAATCCACGAATTCCGTTACTAAAAAATCTCTGCATTGTTTTTAACCCTGTTTTAATATTTAAAACACTTTAAGACTTTCATTTAATAAATGATCCACAAGAAACATCAAGTTTCATGCTGCAAAATTAATTTTTTTTTATTTAATATCATAAATTATTTAAATATCAAACAATAGAGTAAGGACTGTAGATTCTGAATCAATATATATTTATTTTTATAATAAACTTATTTAAAATTTCTTTTTTATTTCCGAACGTTAGTCAGCCATTTTGAAATTCATCATTGCAAATGGCGGAATGACGAGCTGTGTAGATAAAAAGATTGGACACCCGGCTTAGGGCAGTTATAATAAAGTAGGTAAACATTGCTCAATAAAGATGGAAACTGAAAGTGTTACAGTTGACGCAATACAAACAAACAAACATACGAATTGAGTTTTATTTTATACTAACACATCACCCTTAACCATGTTACCCTTATGTAGTATATAGAAATTATTTAATGGAATCAGGCGTTATTTTGCGGAAGTCCATCCTAAGTAAGAAAAGGACCAATATTTAGCCACTTAGCCACGGGCTGGCGGGCGGTGCACTTTGTTGCACGACTACCACTGCATGTGCGGAAGTGGCTAAATATTGGTCCTTTTCTTACTTATATAGAAACCTATTTCTGGAGTGGACAGACGCTAGGACAGACGATCTTTTTAACAAATATATCATGGATCATTGTTTCCATATATAAAAACCTTCGACAAGATATCTCAGATCATCCTTTTCTTAGTTTTAAATCTAAAATTAAAATTATATTATTAAATAAACCTTGTTATATCATACAAGAGTTTTTAGTTGATATAAATTTGTGAAACTTGGTTTGTCGACTCATTTATATGGTAGATAGTATTTCTATGTAATGAAAATTTATTAAATTTCATTTAAAAGAGCAACTTTTGAGATTCTGCCCGGTTGTTAACACATTAGCGCTTCAAGCCGGCGGTAGCCTACTGCTTATAATGTAAAATAACTGACGATTTAAAAGCGCATGTAAATGCTTACTATATATAATTCTTATAAAAATGTGTTTTTTTTAAATTATCGGGAAATGCATTATACAATAGATAAACGTAATGAAAATATGGAAATCATGGCAAAAATAATAATCTATAAACATATATTTGGGAATAATGAAAGCGCTTTTGTGCAACCTAAACAGTACCATAGCGTAAGGTAATCTACTGTCAACGCCATCTATCGGCAACATCCGAAGTTACAGTTTTACTGCTGAATTAGCATGTGAAGACTCCGCGAGTTTGTGGTGGCAGGGTATGAAGTAGCGAAGCCCGGGGATTCCCCAGGAAGTGTCAGCTGGGGCCACAACATACTTCTATTTTATTTATTTATGTAATATTCTTTATTGTACACGTTAAGATACATTTAATAAGTTTTACAATAATATACAAAAAAGTACAATGAGCGGTCTTATCACAAAAGACAATCTCTTACAGACAACCATTGTATGGAAAAGGTAAAAGTACTAATAATTGATAGTTTACGTGTACAAAAAATACATATGTACAAACAAACGAACATAAACTTGAAATAAACATACATAGACATACATACGTATATAACATATATACTTATAATAAATAAGGATACAAATTATAAATATAATACAATAATAAATAAAAACATCTAACTGAATTCGATCAGCATTGGTTCGATAGCACTTGCCTCAGAAAGAAACAAGAAGAAAAAGAAATTAAATAAGAGATAGATAATTATAGGTCTAGTAAATGGTACTTAACCATTTTCTTGAAAATAGGTAGTGAGTTAGCACGTGTTATATTCAGCGGTAAATCAATCCACAATCGAACGGCCTGCGTGGTGAAAGATTTGGCCATGAACGAGGAAGAATGCGCCGGTATTTTTAATTCCAGATTCTCTGATGATCTCAAAGACCTCTCATGTATATCCTGATTAAGATTTTACCGGATTAGAAGGTGACTGAGGTCTTAGATCGCTTCGGTGAACGCTCCATGTAGTGACTAAGTTCAAGGGACCCTACAAGGGGATATCGGATTAGACTATCACTTTTCGATAAAACCCGCTTATCATTCCGACTCTGTGTTTGGTACTAATTGGTGTAACATTACTCCTGAGGATGCCCCGTGGAGGGTTGAAACACGTGTTGAATGATTTAACGGTGGTAGTTGTGTTTCGCATTGTTTGCCGCACGCGCATTTATCAGCGGGCTAGCGGGCGGTGCACTTTATTGCACGACTACTGCTGCATAGCGGAAGTAGCTAAATATTGGTCCTTTTCTTACATAGGATGGACATCCGCAAAATAACGCCTGATTCCATTAGATAGCATTTCGACACAAGGACGTCTGTAAGAACCGAACTTCGACTTGATTTCTTTTTTTCATTTTTCCTGTAAGATGTTTCTTACTTAGTTGTAACTTTTTATTTCATCGTAAAGGTTTTCTTTCTATTATATAAAATTTAACTTTTTCTCTTTACAAACACGTACTGCGAAAGAGTTTACTGCAGATTTATAAAATATTATACAAGTTAACTGTTATAGATGTAAAAACTACAAACGAGTGAATGTATAGACCATTTGCTGTAAATTAATGTAAGGTACAAAATGTACGGTAGAGCAGTGGTAACACAACGGTAGAGTACTGAAACTTGCGATCGTACGTCGCAGATTCAATTAAGTAACAAAAGCCACTTCTGCACATGCAGTAGTAGTCGTGCAACAAAGTTCCCGCTGATAAATGCGTATGCGGCAAACAATGCGAATCACACAACCGCCACCGCCAAATTACTCAACACGTGTTTCACCTCTCCACGGGGCATCTTTTTTTTTTTTTTTACTGGTCCCCGCTGTTGGGGACCTCTCGTACTACTCTGGACAGGGACTTTTTATTTCTAGTAATTTATTCATATTTTTTATTACTATCATTCTTCTCTTTCATATATCATCTTATCTGTCGTACTGTTTGCAACATTACATTTTTTGTTCAAATATTTAACACATATTTGCTTTATAATTATCATCTTATACTATTCTGTTTCTTGCACTATATTTGGTACTACTATATTTTTTTTTATTTCTATATTTTAGTGTTTGTTATATTTTTACCTATTGCATTTGTCACCACCTTCCTGCAGTAGCTGAGGAAGCATTCTCTCTCCCCTTCGTCTTGCATGATGGCCGAGATATTCCTTTCCTCTATCTTTTTGCCCAACCGGCATTCGGAATCTGCGCGCAGTCTTCCGAACGCCGGACAGTGGGCCACAAGGTGGACCACGGTCTGGCCCACGCCCGGTTCACAGAAGCACGAGGGGTCCTCCTTGAGCTTGAACCTGTGAAGGTACTCAAAAATCTTCAGTAGTTATGTTACACCGATTAGTTCTAAACACAGCCTGTCTGGTATAATATTGGTCCTTTTTTTACTTAGGATGGTCTTCCGCAAGGTAACCCTTGATTCCATTAAATATTTAAAAGCAGGTTAAATTACCATGATAGTATCTATTGTAATTCACTTTTTGTTTCAAAAGGATGGGCAGCAGCGTCTTCTGCATACCATAACACCACACTGTGACCGTAACCTTCCTATCAAGCGTGGCGATTATGGTATATCTCCCCATAGATATCTTTCCTTTGCAAATGAATAGTAGTAAAAAAAAAACGTTTACTATCTGTTCCTGCAGTCTACCTCACGAACCCTTCCGCTCCGTGAACTAAGTACCGATGAAGCTGTAAAAACCTTAAGGCTAACAGCATTAACATCTTCATAAACAATAGAATAGATAGCAGACTACCGTATGTTATTGGCCTGTGACATTCCTATATAATTACTAGCTGATCCCGCAAACGTTGTTTTGCAAAAAAAAATTGATATTTTAATTTACAAATAAAAAATAAGGGTTGATCATAGAGGGGTGAAAATTTATAGTTGTATGTATTCTTGTGTGCTGTATCATAAAAAAATATAAACAAAAAATTTCGTTAAAAAAAAATTGTGAACAAAAAATTTTGTGAAAAAAAAAAGTGTGAACAACATTTATCACTTAGGGGTATAGAAAATAGATAGTAGCCGATTCTCAGACCTACTAAATACGCATGTAAAATTTGGTAAAAATCAGTCAAGCCGTTTCAGAGGAGTTCAAGTTGACACGAGAATTTTATATATTAGATTTCATATTACTCGGACATTACTTTATACTTAAAGATTGTAAATAAATTTAAAAGGTCTAAAGACAAATGAGATATACATTCACACATGTTAAGCTTTTACATCTGTTATAAATCACCTGTATAAAGTTTATACGCAACTTCATTCAGTAAAAACTAACCATAAATGTCAGAAAATAGACGTCTGATATAAAACTGAAAAGGGTCTAATATGTTATTTTAATATATTTTTTTATTATATAACGTCATTAGTGATAGAAATAGATGGATCGATTTACTAATAATAATATCAAATGTATGGAATAACATGGACATGCCTCTAGATTTTATGAATTTAAAAAAAAATGTTCATCTGTTTTTACTATTATAACATCTGATTAAGAATTTAACTTTTTTACATATAAATGTCATTTTTCATTTATCTTTTCATTTTCTTATCTATTTCCGAGGTCATAGTCGCTTCTATCAAGCGAGCTGGTGGTCAAACGTATAAAAAAAAACATAGAGAGAAGAATCCTTGTAGAAACTAATTTCATAGAACAAGTGTCAAAATATGCTTGTCTATAATTACATATTTTAACTGAAATTTATGCTAAGGTTCCAAATGCAAATTTTCTTTTTGTTTCTATAATATACTTTGCCATTTCAAATTTTAATTATCAAGTTCATAATATCTTTATTCAAGTAGGCATTTGCATTTGCCTAATAGATTCAGGCGTTACTTAGCGAAAGTCCATCTTAAGTATATAAGGGACTAATATATAGATACTTCCGTTATGCAGCAGTAGTCTGTAATCTGTGTAACATTACTCCTGAGGATGCCCCGTGGAGAAACACGTGTTGACTGAATTGACGGAGGTAGTTGTGTTTCGCATTGTTTACCATGCACTTCATTGAACGACTACTGCTGCATAGCGGAAGTGGCTATATATTAGTCCCTTTCTTATTTACATTTGCATTTCTATATACCACCGGCTCAGAATGCTGTTTTGGCCAGAAACTCAACAGTCACCCTTCTTAAATAAAATTTAACAATTTTTCAAGAGTATATTATAATATTAACCTTGGAAATTAGTCAATACAAGTTTAGTAAATAAGTAAAGGTATAAAATCATAAAATTGAGTTGATATTGTGATAATGCGAGAAACTGTGATAATATAGCAAACTGTGTTTCGGAAAGAAGATGAGATAAGGAAGGTAATGCACGGGAGACCATTTGAATGTGGAGTAAGATAGAAATTGTGAAGGATGAATAAAAAAGTTTAAAAAAGTATAAAACGAATAAAATATTCACCTGTGTTGTAACACATGTCAGAGGGGAACGAGAGGTTTCCAAAATGGGAGGGGGGGGGGTATAAAACGCATATTATCTGCCGTGAGATTAATAGATAGTTTAAGGATACCAGAAGGTAGAATGGAAGAAACTGTGATGTATGGGATAGAGAGAGAGAGAGAGAAAGTATATAGTATAGAACGGAAATAAAACAAATATTTGATATACAAAAGTCCCTGTGTTTAAGATAGTTGGACGGGATGCCCATCTGAGCATAACTCACAATAAACACTATCGCGAAGTTACTAACTTCACGGAACATGGAGAAATATATAACAATCTTAACTTTTGTATATATTTATATATGAATATACGTATATGATATACATTAACTATGCATCGTCTGTACTAAGAAAGTTTAAAATAATGTTACACTATTTAAATCGTATTAAGCATTTCAGGGTATATCCATGTTATGACTACAGTGACATTACCAAAGATGGTTGGAAGCGATCACTGATCTTGGCATATTTATAGAACTGTGTTTATTTATCTCGTACTTAAGATATTTTCATTTATGTACCCACTCATCACAGGATCACTAGAACCTTATAGCATAGAAACCTTAAACTTAACAACAGTATTCCTTTATATAAGTAAAGTTATGTTAAGAATGGATTTTAAGAAATTATACTCGCAAGGAGGCTTTAGAGGAGTTCACTTAGATCGTGAAGTGCGGCGGACAGGCTGGTCTTTGCAAGGCTATGTTTTATGGCCCGCGTATCACAGCACCCCTCGTTCACCACTATCTTGAAAGTTACAGGAAATATATTATTCATTATAATGATTTTTCAAACTTTTATTTTATTTTCTTTCGTTGTTTCTACCTGTCTTTTATCACAATATTTTATATACTTTTATCATTCTATATAACCCTACATCACCTCTCTCTTTTCTCCAGTATGTCTAGTATCTAAATATGTAATTTTAAATTATTTATAAACGATAATTAGTCCTTATAAGTTCCTATCGCATCTCTTTCTCAGTTTTTACGTATTCCGACCGAACGTAGTTGACTCATTTTGAAATTGAATTTAAGTGACCATGATTTACCAGGAGTGTAGTGATAGCAGGTAGTATTTAAACTACTACGAATGAATTTTAGAAAATTCGTTCCAAATTTAAAAACGCTTCGCAAAAGCTTTTTAATTAACGTAATTACATTATTAATTCTTTTGTACAAAGCTTAATAAACTCGTGCAATTAATCTGGTTAATTTTATAATTATATAATATTTAATTATGTTTTTAATGGCGTCAGTTTTGGGCCTCACGTTCAACGTCTATCATAGGTGGACGATGTCCAAGATACATATTTCTGTAAATAGTTTTATTTGAAATATACTCATCTTTAATTGTTCTCGATGTCTTTGATTATTTCCTGTAATTTTACTTTACAATATCTTTCATTCCTTTCCATACTTTCCTTGTTTAATGTCGTTTGAAATTTAACAAGGGTTATTTTATATATATTATAGCTAAATATGTATAGTGTACTATAATTCATGCATTCATGTAAGGCATATGGCACCCCCCAAACATCGCCACGATGATCGGTCTTACCAAATACATACACACACACACACCCATATATATAAGCATATATGTATATATATTTATATACATACATATAAATGTATATATATATATATATATATGTGGTCTTCTTTTTCCAGCCGATGGGCGCCACTTGTATATATGTCTATACATATTGATACACATAAATTATATATACGGAGTGATTAGAAATATACGTATAACTATATATATAACATTCATCCCTTTATAGCTTATACTATCATGTAGAGTTGTTATATTTGGTGTCAATTAATGTACGGTATACCATATCCAAAGAATGAATGATTTCAACGGGATATATATAGAGTGAGAGAGAGAGAGAGATACGTCGTAGAAGCTCGGACACTGGATGTAATTCGCTTTCTATCGATCATATTGAAAATCTATAGGGCGCTATATATGATCATGGTAGACATACATATATACATGTATGTAACAACAGGCATAGGCCTTCCCCCAGAGATATCTATGACTGGATATACCATAATCGTCTTTTAGCAGGTGGGTTGACGGTCGAAATGCGATATTATGGTATGCAGATGACGTTGCTGACCATCCTCTGGAAACTTCTTTGTGAGGAGAGACAATCCTATATTAATGCACAAAGTGTGAACTACCTCGCATATTGTTTTTTTTTATCTACCTTCATTGATTTATATATGAATTGCCATAAATGTATTGTAACCTAGAATGCTCCTGGCAATAATTTCGCCATTGTTTTTAATTTATAAGAAGATTATGTCTTTCTTTAGGCTTTAAATTATATAGATTTGGTAATTATTTTAAGAGAATCGTATTTAACACAATCAAACAGCATGACGGTATGATTGGTATTTCTAGTGATGATAAAGTTTAGAAATGAATTGTATACCGAAGATAATAATGTGGAGTTTCTTCCTGATTCTTTATTACAATTATAACTCCATTCGAAGCAAAGTAGAGTCAAAAATAAGATAAAAGTTGATGATCAATAATAGTTCTATTAAAAGTTCGAATGTTAAATAAATGAATTATATCTTTATCTTTTTCCATTTTAGGGTAATTCAATTTTAAATTAAAAAAGACGTACACAAATGAATATATTTTTTATAAGCAATTCATTATTCTTCACATCATTCGACCTGCCACTATTATTTTTGATATTTTTCTTATGATTATAATCAATATACTTGTAATTTATTATCAAAAATGTCAAAAAAAAAACAACTCAAAATGGCGTCCGAAATTTCAACAATTTACAGATGAATTATACCAGATATAACTAAATATGCTTGTGTTCTTTATGTCTTGGTCGATCGTATTATCCGACAAAAGTAAGATGGTAGCAACGTATGAGTAAAACATCGAAGTTAACTGTATCCAATAAATCGAAGCTTTGTCGGCGTTGGATCGTAAAAATCAATAGTCGATGGACGCCGCGTAAGCCGCAATATACAAAAAATTATACATATCTACCATAACTGCATCGTGCTAAATTCACCTTTATGATATTATCCATAAAGTATATATTAAATCGTAGTATAAATAATACATAGTACCTTTAGTATAAGAACACAGCCGACGGTGAATAGAACGGATAATCGACGCCTAGCCTTGTGCGATATCGATTTTACTCAGGGCTGTTCTATTTTAAACGCAACAATATTTATATAAACGTCTCTTTCTAGTATATCACAAAATAGCGGTTGTTAAAGAGAGATGGCAGCGTGTTGTTACTTCGTCCGCATTAGGTTGGCAGTTCGTTGTTATGGCTACGGCGAGGGTAAGATTTCCGATACTATAGGATCACAATTATCAATTTTCGATATGAATTTCTAGGTCAATTGCAAATGTTGGACTTTATTTTACGTATTATTAAACCTCTTATTAATTACACCATTATAAATATTATTATTTAATACAGATATTTATTAACTAATTGTTTTATAACATAGTTATACAACACGTCTAAAATCTATCTTTATTTAGTTTTAAATCTCAAATTAAAAGTATATCAAATGATTTTCAAGACGATTTTATTTATCTAAATATGAAACACAGGTCATCATTCCTAGCTGATATTAGTTTGCTACATATTATCCTAAAATAATTTATAATTTAATAATACGTATAAATGCTTCAATAATATATTTAGAATTTTATAAATAATTTATAAATAACCTAAGACGCCATCTTGTAAAATTTGTCAATGTCAGAATGTGTTGACAATTCTACATATTTTTTTTTACATTTTACTCGGCGTTCGTCTTTTTTTGTCTTTTAATTTTATACAAGGTTAATTAATTTTAATTAAAAGGTTTAATGTGATATACACATATTTAAAATCACATTGTATGACGTGATCACTCTGAAATATGTTAATTTATTTTTTATATTGTAATGAGTCACGCCAATGACTTCTACCACAGGAGCAGATAGTAATAAACAATAATTTAGTTTAATATGTTGTAATTTGAATTTTAATAATCCTTTTATCTTACTATAATATCACTTATTTATTTATTATTTCTAAAACTATTTATTTTTGGATAGCGTGTATCTATATACATTGATAGAGCTATGTATTTATTCACATTTATAATTATATCTATAAGCAATCATTATGTAAAAAGAGATTTTAATCGATTCTTTATTTAAACATTTTTGACATTTACAAGATGGCGTCTAATATTCGATTTGCAAAGCTAACGCAAATGATAATAACTGCGCTCATTTATTGTTATAATTAGTAGATTAAATAAGTTTTAATGTTGCCAGATGCCGCAATTTCGTATCGTTTAAAGATACTCGCCTTTCGCAGTGTAATTATAAAAATTAAATAAATATTTTGCATTTAAAAGTAACAATTTCGTTGATTAACTTCTTGATTATAATTTATATTAATAATGAAAAATAAGTATTCCTTTTAATTGTCTCTTCTTAGCAATGCTTATTTAAATTGTAATTCTTTTATGTGAGATATTAATATAAGACGCAGGATGCCGGACACTTCCGGTGTCGTCGGAAGTGAAGTCGGATGGTATGTCACAGGGGACGCCAACCCCAATCGTATTTTATAGAAGTGTTGCAGGAGTTTCTTCCGCTATTTACAGTATTTAAGCAAAAAAATAAGTATCTTATTCCTGTTGGTGTACAACAGTTCTTTTTTCCGCTGATAGAAAGTAATCTAGGCGATAGTACACTAGGAACAGGTTATTGCGGTGATGCATCCGCGACGGATAGTTTGGCTGCCATCACTACAGCAGCGAAGTGGTTCATCAGCGCTTCGACAACGAATTCTTCGCACTTACATTTTAGCCCATTCACCAGTAGTGATGCCAAAGTTGTGATCCCATCCTGGGCGTTTTCTCTCCGGCTTTCCCACAACTGGGTGTGAGGGCTTTTGCCTCTTTGTTAAGACGGTGCAATAGTTCTGAGTCACTAATACTGGACCCAATCCTTGAGGGGTTCACCAGTGCGTGTAAGTTGGAGCCTGGTTTTTGCGTTTTGGTATGTCTAATTGGTATGTAAGTTCTTGGCGCTGGTTGTCATAAACGACCATTCCATGCTTGGTTTCCGCCTTTACTCATCCCAAGGAGTCCTCTTCCTCCGCCCTGTCGTACCCCACCGGCAAAAATAATTGCTCTATATGTAGATAAAATAAAAACATATATTTGCACAGTACATGATATGTGCAACCAAGATGCAACCGCACCGCATCCTTTTCGTCCTCGCGAATGAAAGCCTGACCTAGTTTCCGTGTTAAGACGACGCCACGTTTTAAATAAAAACAACCGCTGTTTTTAAATAGTAAGCAACATATTTCATTTTAATGATTTGATAGTAAACAGAAGTGATTATGAAGTACTGGATTGTGAAAATAAAATAATTTATAAATCAAAAGCAAAACACAAAAAAAATTCTGGGTATAATGACGTATGGACACTGAATTGCAGAGACTTAGTATGACCTCCTTTACAGATTTTTCTTTCTTAATTTTTTACTTATTACAGTACCCGGCAATAAATATTGCACATCGACTTTTGGAAAGGGACAATCGGCTAATTTTGGCTTCGTAGAGTACTATCTCTGTCCCACACTACCTATGTGACGTTTTGTCAGTCGTATTTCGTGCGACAGAGATAACGCTCTACGAAGCTGAAATTAGCCGATTATCTCTTTCTAAAGCTCGATGTGCAATATTTATCGCCTAGATTGGAGAAGGGCGCGGTATAACAGCCTCCGACGTCCAGGTCTCCGACTACGAATGGGGAGCTCAGATGTTCTTTCTCTCTCTCTCTTCACAGCCTCCTTCTGCAATATGACAGCCCGTTCTGAACTATCGCCTCCCAGAGATCAATGTATATCCTAATAAAATTCTGTATATCATACATTATAAACATTTGATGTTGTTAAAAAATTAATGTTTAATGGAAAACTATACCTTTCTTGTTAGCGGGTATAAATATGAACGTACCGACGGCACAGAGGTATCGTCTTTATTACATCTGAAGACTATATTACGTTAGTACTCTAAAATAAGAAGGTTATCTAAAACAGCGTTGTATTAAAAGTATGTTTAATCAAAAATATATTAGTAATTTCGTCAATACTGAATTTAAAAGACTATTTTGGCACAAGTTTCACGTATGTACAATAAAATTTTACAAACATTTTCAGATTTGCAACTGGTGAAATTATATATATTAAACACATACCATGTTTATATTAATGCGTAATCAATATTAAAAACATATTATGTTGATGTTAATGCGTGAAATTAAATGCTGATGCTTACTAAAGAAGCTAATTATTGCCATTATATTAGGTATACCGGAAAGTAATGTCGATTTCAGTTAAATTAAAACAACTACATATTTAAAAAGTTTTTATTTCTAATCAAAAATTTCACCTTCGTTATCAACAACCTTTTGCCATCTAATATACAAATCTATGCTGGAGCGGTAACAAATCAATCGGTTTTTCTGTAAAATCTGTCGACAGAAACGACATTACTTTCCGGTCCCTCTAATATATATAATTAAAATTTAATATTTTGTAAATTCACAGATATAGCATGGTAGGTGCAAGTTTAATTATTATACACTTCAGTTAACTAAGAGAAATAGTTTGTGGTTGTGTCGAGGTATGTCGCAAGTCTTTTTGGTTTTTTATTCTCTTACAACATGAGATTTATTCCACACACTACAGTGGTCTAAAAATAAAGTGAAACTGTCATTTGAAAACTCCCGAGAATTAAAAAGGCAGGTAATTTTTCTATAGGTTGGTAGAACTGTCCATGACATTTGGCTCAGTCCAAACCATTTTGAAGGATGTTTTGTCTTAAACGCGTGATGCTCACTCAGGAAGCTAATTATTGTCATTATTTTTTAGTTATTTTTTAATTAGGGATACCGAAAAGTAATGTTGTTTGCAGTTAAATGCAAACAAATACATATTTAAAAAGTTTTAATTTCTAATCAAAAATTTCACCTTCGTTATCAACAACTTTTTGCCATCTAGTATACAAATCTATGCTGGAGCGGTAACAAATCAATCGTTTTTTCTGTAAAATATGTCGACATCGACATTACTTCCCGGTTTACCTAATAAAACTATATTTATAAGTAACTGTTGAGTTTCTCGCCAGCTTTTAGCAGAACTGCCTTTCGAGCTGATGGTAGTTCCTTATAGAACTTACAATACTGATATTTTATGTTGATTGAAGATTTAAAAGTGCTTGTATGGACCTTTTGAATGAAGAATTTTTTTAAATTGGTTTATAGCACATTTGTAAGTTTTTCTTAAAATGTATCACACCTGTTTTCAAATATATTTTTTATAATTTTTTTTTACTAGCCAATAACTTCCATCAGTACAGTCGACAGAGACAGATGATAAATAATGTTAAATTTGAATATTTAATAATTCAAATTTAGAAACCGCTTTTTCTGACGACATTTTCTATCGGCGATGATGATGTAAAACATTTCCTTCAAGGAGGTCACAAGACATCTTTTTTTTAATAAAAAAACAGCCTTGTTTCTTTCAAGTAACGAATAAAATTTATCGTGGCTCTAAGGAATACGATCTTTGCCCTATAAAGTTTTTTTTAAATGCTTGTACGTATGCACAATATATTTTAAAATGACTTTTAATTAATTGTAATAGGATTTAGGATAATAGGTTTTATTAGGATAATAGAATTCTATTTTTAAATTAAAATAAATAAATTGATTGAACATGTTAATTATTAATTTACGTTACATTAGTAAAATTAAGGTTTGGCAAATATAAAAATATCCAAATGTTACTGATACACAAAAGTCCATTGCTTTATCAAAATATTCAGATAAATTTAAACAAAATTGTCATTTCTGACGACATTATCATTACTTTATTTATTATTTATGATACGATTTATTTTCGAATATAGAGTACCATATATAAATTGACAGCCAATGAGTTATACATTTACCTCTTAAAGGATTTTACACCGATTTTCCGGGATCCCGGGATCCCGGACGATTTTTATCCGCAATTAAAACCGGTATATCTATAAAAACACCGATATTTTGGTATTATAATAGTTGATATGAAATCTATATCAAGCACATTTAATACACCGTGCCGAGTATAGCACCATCGAAAAGCGGCGGTGTTGGCAATATAAAGCGATTGTTTATGTTTTTAAGAGCATGCTTTAATAAACAAAACGCAAATTATTGATATTATTTCATAAATACATTCAATTTAATTATATTTTTTGCTTGTTACACGTTAGGATACATTTAATAAGTTTTACAATAATACAGTAATACCCCGCTTTACGCGAGGGTTACGTTCCAAAAAAAATCGCGTTAACTGAAATTCGCGTATAACGAGTCAAAAATTATTACAATAAAATACAAATCATTTTAATCAATCACTTTAATTCTAGGAAAACTTTATGCAATACATACTCTTATTTTTTACGGAAAAATACATCTATTGTCTTTTGGGTAACGTTTTGTTTACGTTCTTGTAAAATACGTTCATAACACCCAACACTGTTTTTAATTGACAGATGGTCAAGACACCATAGAGAAGTTGATGACTACATTATATTTATATGCACTCTTTCGCGTAATTTGAGCGCGACATTTGCAATTCGCGTTATAGTGAAACCGCGTATAACGGGGTCGCGTAAAGCGGGGTATTACTGTATACAATAAAGTACAATGGGCGGTCTTATCACACAAGGCAATCTCTTACAGACAACCATAGTATGGAAAAGGTAAAAGTACTAATAATGGGTAGTTTACGTGTACAAAAAATACATATTTACATATAATATAATGCCATACGAGCCTATTATATGTAAAACGTAACATAGAATTTAACATGTACTGTTTTTGTATCTATCTACTCCTACTCTCTATATAATAAAATAAATAATATCTACTCATTTAAAAATGTACATTATTTGTTAACAAGTCAATATAACAACTGAGGTAAGTAAAAAAATAACTAGTAACTTTTTTTATTAATAATACCGATTTTAATACCGGTATTCCGATATTTGAAATTTGAAATATCAAATACTGTTATACAGATTTTAGTTCGGTATTGTAAGCCCTAATTGTATATCAACACTTAATGTCTACGTAACGCCTGGTGTCGTTGAACTTAGCAAAAGTATATCTAGTCCTTTTAAGTAAAAAACATTAGTAACCGAATGTTATATAGTCAGATAATTAAGTTTAAGGGGTCGTTACGGGGTCTTTAGGGGTCTGTGAACTCAAAGAAGCGCGGGTCCCCTCGCTTTTTAATCCTTATAACATTGACGAGTGTGAAGCCACTGTATAACTTACATGTCCTGATTCGAAAAGTTTTTAACAGATAATTTGTAGGTAGAAAGAGTTGGTAAATAAATTTTTGAATAATTAATTTACATACAGCATGATTGTTTATAGGTGTAAAATATTTAAATGGATGAATGTATAACTAAATACATTAATATTTTTTTTTAACTAGAATGCGATAGACCTATAACTTCTGTAGTTTAAAATATGAAGAAGTGGATAATAAAGAATAATTAACTTACAACATTACAATACACCTATCCCCCGATTTACACGGTACTTGTTTTACACGGTTTTCCAAATAAGTCTTTTTTTGTTTTAATAACCGATTTTATTACCATCTCTCATAATGTAAATATTTCTGCTTTAAACATCGAATCGGCACAAATAACTTCGAGTGATGAAAGTGAATTCGAACTTTCGATTCCGAAAAAAAATTGAGAGTAATTTCTGACAGTAATAAAGGATAATAAAACACCTTTGGTTTTATTTTTGGTTTTGTTTCCGTAACATATTCAATATTTTAACTTGTCAATGCATTTTACTTTTTATTTCTGTGTACACCTAAAAATATTGAGAAAAATCACAACTGTTAAATAGAAAAATAATGCATTTTCTGTAAGTTTTTCGATTTACACGGTTTTGATTTGAAAATTTTTAATTTTCGATGTACACGTTTTTCTCAGGAACGTATCTACCATGTAAATTGGGGGATAGGTGTATACAATTTACTACATCATCAGAAGAAGAACCAAGTTACGGATGTAGCTCGAAGAATTGCTCGTTGGTAAATGGCAGTAGGCGTGACACATTGCTCGTGTAATGATAGCCGTTGAGGCCGGAAGGTTCTCTAGTGGTAGACCACGACGTGGGTAGTCATGTCTCTGTACCGTAGACTTGGTCAGCTGCTATTGCCAGGTTAACATTACTATTGCTTCGGAAAGGCTTAGATCTGGTAGAAGTGGCGGAAGATTTGCAGCACTACCTTTTACGAGTGTGATTTCATAAAATCCATCAGTTCAGGATTACCTCCACAATTCATATATTAGTAATATTGATATATTTTCGTGCTCACAATTTCGACAATTTCGTTAGAAATTATTGAGTACACACAATACAATTTAAACCTCATTGGAACGTGACGGCTTGCTATGACTCGTAATTATTGCGGTGTGATATGCAAAATGCGCTGGATCTATGATCCCTGTTTAGTAATGTTTTTATTTGTGTTTCTCAGTGAGATAGTTATAAGGTAACAATTGTAACTAATTTTATATTTCTAAGTTTCTAAATTTGTACTTATTTACTGGCTTTTGTTACTGTTTATCTGCAATAAAGTAAATAAAGTAAATAAAAAAGTTCTCATTTATCATGTCCAAAAAATATTGTAATTCAGTTATATAAGTGTTGGAGCTGTACTTTTAAAATAAACTTTATTTATGTACGCCCTCTCAACCTCTCCTTGCGAGTGGAATTTCGTAAAATCTGTTCCTAGCTGTACTTAGCAAATAAAATATTATAACTATATTTCAAGTTTTCAGTCTTGAGGAGTCAATACGCATAGGTGGAAGTTTATTTTCTACATTAAAAAGTGTAAATTAACACGTTGCTATCTTATTGATAACCTTATACTAAATTCAAAAACACTTTTTAAGATTTAATAATGGCGTCGATGATGTAAAACATTTCCTTCAAGGAGGTCACAACACAACGTTTCTTTTAAATAAAAAAAAAAACAGTCTTGTTTCTTTCAAGTAACGAATAAAATTTATCGTGGCTCTAAGGAATACGATCTTTGCCCTATACTTTTTTTTAAAATGCGCTTACGTATATATAACTTATTTTAAGATGACTTTTAATTAACTGTAATAGGATTTAGGATAATAGGATTCGATTGTTAAATTAAAATAAATAAATTGATTGAACATGTTAATTATTAAAATTAATATTACATTAGAAAAAGTTAGGTTTTGCAACAATAAAAATAACAAAATGATATCCTCTGATACACAAAAGTCTATTGCTTTATCAAAATATTCAGATAAATTTAAACAAAATGGCGATTTCATTTCGTTAACTAGGTCAAGGATTTTGAGTTTTAAGGTTACAGTCGATTCTTTTGGCACTGTGCAGACTATCTTTAATATAGAATCACAAAAAATATTCCAATTCAATGAAATCGTGTAATTAACTATTTAACATATAATGTAATTATTTTGTCGTTGTATTTGACATTTATTATGTCATTAAATTAAATAAATTTAAAATGTATTTTATATAAGCTAACTTCGAATTTAAAAAAATTATACGCGTGAAATAATTTTAAAATTTTTGAATTTTTGCTTTGTATTGGTTTCTTTCTTTTTTAAATGTTGTTTATTGAATCATAGTGATTGCGTAATGATTACTTCTTAAGTATTGATAATGTCTAATTTAATAAAACAATTGTTTATTATTCCATACAAATAATAATAAAAATAAAATAAATACATAACAATTCATACGCAATAATAGTATATATATTCTACGACAGATTATAACAACCAAAGTATTATTAAAAAAAAACCGTTATAGAAAAGCAAACATAAAGGTCAATGCACCGGGAAGAAAGCGTGGCTGAACGGCACAGGTGCTCGATGGTATCGATTTAAAAAATAATCGATGCGATGACGTCACGCGGGCAAAATGGCGGGCACGCAGCTGTCACCCGATAAAAAGCATGTTATGTTAATAAAATAGGGTGACGCGAACAGGGGTTGAGTGAAAATGTATATTTTTAATACGCAAATATGTATTTTTTTAGATTTAAGATAGGGTTTCAAGTCAATAGAGGGTTTTAAAACTAAAAGGTGTTCAAAAGAATAGCACTTTTTTATCGTTGTCCGTGTTTTATTTCGGACAATTCTTTTGACTTTTTATACCCGTAGCGCATTGAATTAGTTAAAAATGTTTCATTGAATAAAATTATTATCACATTGTGTTTTATAACTAATATATCTTATATTCCGATTACTGAACCAGTTTTAATCGGTTTATAACTACAATAAATATGTGTATTTGAGTTTTTGTTACTTTAAATAATATATTATTTTAACTAATTTAATTATTTGCACATAAAATATATAAGAGAAAAAACGTAATAGTAATGGCTACCTATATATTTTTAACAATGGATTACTGCCTCCAATCACCAAAAATATACATGTATAAAGAGATCACTATGCCATATGTCACATATTGTTTTTCTATTAAAATGCAACAGAAAAAATATTTACTCATTAATATGTAATAATTAGAATTTTAGTATATTATTATTACGTTTATAATTTTTTAAATCATTGATTTGTAGTGCAGCCCGGAATGAAATGACATCAAATGAGTTACAGATTTCCTTTTTTAAAACTTTAAATGAGAACAATGTATAAAAAATAGTACACGGTCTAGTATAAATTAATTATAACATCAAACACAGTGTTTGAAGTCTAAAAAGTGAAATGATTTTTTTTATTGGAAAAAGTTTTGCCTTGTCGATCTCTGGTCGTAATTTATTCAAAATTAGAAAAAATTAAAATTCTTTATTCAACATACGATAGATTATATCTCATGTTAACGTCAAGATGAGTACAATTTGTTTGAAATGCCACAGACCTGAGAAAACCAGGCAAAAGAAATCGGTGGAATTATGTATGTTTTTTTTCATAATATAAAATAACATAACCTAGAAAACAACATTCTCGAGGTATGCTATCTGTGATAATTTTTTTAATCTATGCTTATATTCACTGCGCTAATATTAAATTAAATATGTACATAAAATATATAATATCTAGGATGTGTTATTGTACCATGGGACCATCACTGGATGTGGTTACGGATGGCGCTTTTATAAAACAAACCATATGGCATGCGCCGACATGGTCACCGACCACATCTTCCGTTTCCTGGTGTTCCTACCGCGTGTCCAATTTACGGAGTTAATTATTAATAAAACATATAATTTAAATATTTAATATGTTTGTTTGATTGTTTATCTTTAGAATGTGGTTGGTGAAATATTGTAAGAAGTAATTTTTTTTTTAGGAATTTGCGTAAGAAAAAGATGGCTGCACTAAAAAAACATTTTTTTATAGTTCTTTATTTTTTACTGCTATAAAAATGTTTTAAGATATGTATAATATGTTATATTTACTTAGTAGTATCGATCGTATATTAATTATTATTATTAATCTTCTCCCGCCTAGATGCAAATAACAGGAACTATTTTATTACTTCTTCATTTTTTATCATAAATGGATAATTATAAACATACACATATGTATATATGTATGTGTGTGTGTATTTATATATTTGTTCAGGATAAACATATGTCTAACTTTTTACAAAATAATAAAAACAGACGATTTGCCTTTCTGCATTCAAAAAAATAAGTTCAAACTGGGAATAATAAGAGAAGAGTAAGATAGCTTTAAAGGCTTATTAAATATGTTTTTATATTATTATCAAAATATTCGGAAATTTATGGTTTTAAATAATATCGCGTACCAGAATTGTATGAAATGAAACACCTTTTTCCGATTTTATTTATTTTTGTTATTATTATACGACCATTAATTACCGTTAATATGAACATACTATTTCGTGTCAAACTTTTAACTTCAGATGCCATTTTATAAGCGAACAGGCTTGATTTGTACCACACAAGCCTAACGGGCGACGTAAATGTATGATATTCTGTCAAATGTCATTGCTAACTTTTTTTTTAACAAAAGTGAAGTTACCTTGTTTGATTTGTCACTCCCCAAGTATACAATTATGTGTTAATAGCTTACTTAAGTTTATTAATAAGATAAATAGAAAAAACTACACATAAATACATAATATGATATTAACGAAATTTATATAGAATTACCTTATGTTATTGCGAATGTGGATGACTCGCAGAAGTTGTTGTTACAGCCTGTAAACGTCCGCTGTATAGCGTAGGCTTTCCTCAAAGATATCTATGGAAGGATATAACAGAATCATCAGGTCAACTTAGTGTTATGTAAGCAAAGAACACTGCTGTCTTTAAAAACTTGTTTTGCGAGCTCTGGTAATCCTTTATAATTGATGAACAAAGTTTGAATTATCCCGGGATATGAACCCGCGATCTATGTTCGTAAGTCTCTATCATCTACCGTAGGCCTGTCACTGGTATTGAGAAACTTATGTGTACTAATGAACTTTAAATTTTAAATAATTGTTCGTAGACTAAAATTAAAAGTATTGTTATTATAGTAATTGTTTTCTCTAAAATATTATTCTTATGTATAAATACGTTACCTATTAAAGATATTAATTATAATCATGGCATTTTTTATACATGTTAATCCTCATAATTGTTCTGTCTACACTAAAAATAATAAGTTCGTAAGTAAGAAAAGGACCAATATTTAGCCACGTCCGCACATGCAGTGGTAGTCGTGCAACAAAGTGCACCGCCCGCCAGCCCGCTGATAAATGCGTATGCGGCTAACAATGCGAATTACACAACTACCACCGTTAAATCACTCAACACGTGTTTCACCCCTCCACGGGGCATCTTCAGGATTTATGTTACACCGATTAGTGCCAAACACAGAGTCAAGAGGCACTTTGTTGCACGACTACCACTGCATGTGCGGAAGTGGCTAAATATTAGTCCTTTTCTTACTCAAGATGGACTTCCACAAGGTAACGCCTGATTCCAATAAATAAATTCGTAGTTTTATAAAATGTAATTTGAATGTTGATATAGACATATTTTGTGTATTTATTATATAGGATTTCCACAGCTAATAAGTTTCCAGAGGATTGGCCCTTTCTGAGGTCGCTGGTATATACTGGTGGCTTCTTTTCAACCGGTCCTATTGGAAATCTATAGAAGAGACCCATAGAGACCCGTAGATATTGCTGAAGCTATGATGATGATAAATTAATCACCACTATCTCTGTCCCACATCACCTATGTGACGTTTAATAAGTCGTATTTCGTGCGACAGAGATAACGCTCTACGAGACCGAAATTAGCCGATTGTCTCTTTTTTTATGGTCAATGTACTGCCGGGTACTGTATGTACGGAACACAGTGAATGCCGGAAGCTTTAGGTAGCGCCGTAGCTAATTTTAGAAACCATTTTCGTACGATAGTCAAGTGCTACGAATGTTCGTAGCAGGTACCTACGATTCGTAACCACGTAGACGTATTGAAGTATATAAGTACATTTTAGGCATCGAATTTTTTATAAATGTTTTATTATACTTTATCTAAATGATTTATTTATCTAAATTATATATAATTGTTGAAAATCTACCGAGTCATATATTCACGCTAGTTGTCGGTATTAGTGTTGGCAGTGAAATGAATGTGAACTAGTGATGTATAGCAACACAAAATTACAGAGCATTCGGTGCGGGCACGACGTGGTATAGGGGCGGCCCGGCACGCGCTCATAACGATAGTGATGTACCATGCAATAAAAATATTAATATCGATATAATTTTTATTTTCTAGTATGAATATATATATGGATGCGAGACGTGGAAGGTCACCAAAGATACCTCGCTTCGGCTCCAAGTCTTCGTTAATAACTGTCTTTGACGTATTCTCGGTATATACTGGCCTGAGAAAGTCTCCAATGTAGATCTCTAAAAACGATCGACCAGCAGATCAAACACCGCAAGTGGAACTGGATAGGACACACGCTCTGAATGGACCCTTATCACATACCGAAGCATGCCCTAGAATGGAATCCTCGAGAAAAGCGAACACGTGGTCACCAAAAGCAAATCTGGACGATCACTGCAGAAGTGAAGGCAGTTGGAATGACGTGGAGCGAAGTAAAGCGCGAAGCTAAACACTGCACGAGATGGCGACGTATCTTGGGAACATATAAATAAATGATGATGAATATATAACATAAGAAAGTATACTATATTAGTTGCAATAATTATTATTTCAGTTATAAGCGCTTCACTGTTGGGCATCATTCATAGATTTTCGAGGACTGCTTAAAAGCAACTTTAACTTGGGTTTCTGTTCACCCCTTTTGTGGACTTCTATTAGTCATCATTTAGTTAAAGGGACGATGATGAAATACATATGATCTGAAGGAGGTAGAGGTATGATGTGATTTGAGCTGTCATGTGAGAAATGGGAGAGGAAGTCAAAGAAAACTTCGGGAAATACTTCAATGATGATTATAGATATGTAAAGAATATTATAATTAATAATTCAATTAAATATTGTAATTATTAATAAATCTATTTATTTATTAATAATGAAATTTTCAAAACATATATACGAGGTATGTTCAAAAAGTATCGCGAATTTTGAATTTTCGCGAGTTACGTATATTCGAATATGTTGACCAAATGTAGGAGTGAATTACGCAGGCGAATAATAGATGTTTTTAGATATTTTTAAACACTTTAATTTTTCACTTCTTACATAGTTGATACCAACCGGCCCGTCGCCATCTTCCCAGAGAATGCCATAATTCATTCCTACACTTCATTCATTCATCAATCAATTGCTCACTTCCTTCACTCTAACGATCCATTCCCACACTCGGTCATCAGTCAAACGTCTTTCTCTTATACTATTACAAAAATAAATTTAACAAGTTACAGTATACATCTGCTAAACTGTATAAAGTTAATCTTAAATTATACAACTTCTACAAAATAAATGTTGAGTATATTCGAACTTCGATTTTTTTTTGTTGACGGCATCGAAGAAGGAGTTGATCAAGATACAAAAAAAAACATTTTTTGAAGTGCTTCGAACATTGGAAAAAACGTTGGCACAAGTGTATAATATCCCAATATTACTTTGAAGGGAATAAAATAGATATTCACGAATGAACAAACAATTATTGTAAATACACAAAATTCGCGATAGTTTTTGAACGCACCTCGAGTACAATGCGATTAAAATAAGAATAGGACGGGCTCTCGGCTAACTTCACTCATATAAGTACGGTCAGCATTAAATATATAAAATAAAAAAATAATAATAATTGTTTTTTTTGATTGTTTAATTTGTTCTACAATGAGCAAAAGAGGTAGTGTTTTACATCGGCGAGCTCGAGAGATTATCAGCAATGTTGATAAGTACTTCGAGGAAGAGAAAAACGTGCCATTATGTTGTTGGACCAGTTAAAACAAGCAAGAATTGTACCAGATGGCAATATTCATATATCGCGTGATGTATTTGGAAGTTTCATTAAGCATTTGGAAACTGCTTCGAAGGTAACCGAGCGAGTGACTTTAGCCACTGGTATTATTTTTTAACATTGCTTTTTTTGCACACTATACCAAAGTCCCGTTGTGACGTCACAATATGGCGCTAGGCCGGTCCTATTCTTATTTTAATCGCATTGTATATATCGATATTCGATATCATGTGTTCACTTCACTACAGTTCTTTTGTCGGTGCCAGGTGTCGCGGCGGGTCACTGGGAGACCCGTGTGTGTGACATTCGCTGGCTTGAGTTTTTTTTTATGTATTTACCGTTTTGTACAACATTCGACTGTGCATCTATATTAGTTGATCTACTTTTAAATACGTATAGATATACACGATGATTGGTTATACGTAAAAAGGCTTTAAACGTTAAATGTATATCTTATTATATATATAAAGTCATCATTCTGAAATATATTACATTTTTGATTGGTAAATAATGATTTTAATATATAGTAATGAAAATACTTTTTCTTACTTTATTATCGTTATGTTCTTTGTTATTTCTGAAACTAATGTTTTTTGGATGTGGTGTACTATATATATATATATATATACATGTGTATATGTGTAAAAAAAATTATATAAATATTTATACTACTATTCAACTTTTTTACAATGATCTTCCTTGTAATGCTTCTAAATTATAATGCGCTAAAATTAAAAACTTCCCAAAGTAAAAACTAGTAAAAAACCTACTTCCGTATATATAATAATACCGCTAAGGTTAGTATCGATAGCGGTAGAGGACTGATACTTAAATCTTTGGTCGCGGGTTCGATTCCGAAGATATAATGTTATGTAATTCACACTTTGTGCATTAATTATATAGGATTACCACTGCTCACTAATATGTTTTCAGAGGATGTGCAGCAGTATTTTCAGCGTACCAAATACCACACTGCGATCGCCTGCCAAGCGTACGGTATAACCACCCATAGATATCTTTGGTGGAAGCTTGTCTTGCAGAGGGCGTGAAATAAATTGCTCTAACTACTATATTAAGAATAGAAGCAATTCAAAGAGGAATTCCGGCTAAGATTGCTGTAGTTTCTTAGATAAAGCGTAAGGCACCTTCGTAGTATTGTCTTTACTTAAAAGATACCATTATATATGACGACAGTTTAAGTAAAATTTCTATTAATTTACTCTATTTTGTGATATTTTTCTAGACGACAAATATATCAATTATAAATGTTATAAAGAAAAATATAGATATATGTGTGTATAAATAAATATTGAATGTGTATGTTGGTTTCTTCAAATCTTTTCCTTTGTGTTGAATATTATCAAAATTACTAAATATGTTATAGAAACGAAGCGAAAATTTCCCTTCGCTTGTGCGGGCCCTCGCCGTGGGCACGCAAATAGCCAAGTGACAGCACTCGAACGGGGGCAAAGCCGCTACCGCCTCACAGGCATAGCATAATTTAAATAAAAACAAAATCCACTTCTGCTTTCAACAGACAACATGGCTAGAATTGCGATGTGTAAGCAGCAATCGATGTATAAGTAGAGGAAAATACGAAGATAGGGAGAGCGATGCCGCGGGGTAGGTTAAGGGTGCATTGAAGAGAGCGTTCACGTCACTGATGTTAAGGTTTTGGTAAATTAAACTAGATGTATATAGCAGTAAGGTTTAGATTTGTGTGAAGCTAGAGGCGTTTACGTAGTTTTGAATTGAGGTGGTGTAAGTAGGGGCTGGTTGCAGGACGCGGGGCGAGGGTAGGGAAGGGCGCGTCGCGCAGGCGTGCTGCAGTCGCCCGCGCGACCCCGTCGCCGCCGGTCGCGCGCCATGGAGGAGTCGCGAGTGCGGGAGAGAGCGCCGCTGACTGTGATCGTGGCGCCGAGCCACGCGTCACCGCCGCGACTGTCGCCGGACCTGCTGCCTGACGGTGACGCCGCCTTCCACCCGCTAGCCGCAGTTGGCGGCCGTCTCACACCCCCCGGACTTGAACCAGCCTCCTACGCCACTCTTACCCCGTTGCTACCACTACCACCGATCAGCACAGTCTCCGATAAGTTCGCATACCATGCAGGAGGCACCTTCACCGTCATCCAACAGCAGCCGGGATACGCAGCACTCACCCCTGCGCCATACAATGAGCCACTATCTCCACAGTCTGCGTACAGTCGACGCAGCGCTTCCCCCTACGAGAGGCGAACACCCACGCCACCACTACCCAGCCCGGGTCTCGATCTCAACGCGGCACTTCTCCGCGATGAACAGCTCCAACAGGCGCAGAGTGATACAGAAGAGATCAACACTAAGGAGTTGGCGCAGAGGATCAGCGGGGAGCTCAAGCGCTATTCAATACCCCAAGCTATCTTCGCTCAGCGCGTGCTCTGTAGGTCTCAGGGTACGCTCAGCGATCTTCTTAGAAATCCAAAGCCCTGGTCGAAGCTCAAGTCGGGGCGGGAGACGTTCAGGCGGATGTGGAAGTGGCTTCAGGAGCCGGAGTTCCAGCGGATGTCGGCGTTGAGGCTCGCGGGTGAGGCTGCATGACGCTTGCGTGTTCTACGTATTTAATTTTCTTATACAATTAATATCACACTTCTCTAGTCTCACACATCTTTATTTTATATATATATAACGTTATATCTTCTTTCATTGATGAATAAAAATCTATTATCTTATTCGTAAAGACAATTATAATTTATTAAAAATACTTAAGTTTCTACAGAACATCCCCTTATTATATTCTTAATATTTTATGTTCTTTCATAGAAAACTAGAAATCTATGTTAATTCACAAGTAAGGTTATAACTTTGACTAATTTGACTATTACATCCGTTGTCTAATCTTTGTTACTGAACGTTCTAAAACATCTCTTGAATATTTGTTCCAGATCAAGTTAATTATATACTAGGAAATTAATTGAAATATTTATGGTTTTGCATGAAATATGTTACAATACTGTGTACATCCACCAGGTTATTATTATCAGAACAACTAAATAAAAACCTATTTTATTTTACAACAACAATATTAACATTACGAAATACTTAAAGACCTATACATCTCTATTCTTGTGTTCAATATTTTTCATGGATAATTAGATATAAGAATAATAAACTATAATACACACAGTATTGTAACATATATCATGCATAACTATATATATTTCAGTTAATTCACTTGTAAATAACTTGATCTTGAATAAATTTTCTAATATATCTTTATTGTTATAACGTCTTTCAATATATTATGGTGAATAGAGATAGCTGAGGTGGCATATATTTTTACAGTACTCTAAGATAAGTTTTGTGGTGGATTATTTTAATTTATTTAATTAATTGAACCTCTGTAATGAAGCTGGGCAGGCCCAACAACCTCTCTAATGCTCATTAACTATAAAGCCTGACCTAATTGAGTCGTTACCACCTGGGATTCGACAGCATTACTTCAACAACATTTAATGAATCGGCACAGTGCACTCGACGCAAAAAGTTTGTAGTTAAAACATGCCATATGATAATTATTACTGTACTACACTTTACATAGAAAATCATTAATGTGTATTTAAATTTGATATACCTTTTTTATATCGATACAGTTGAAAATAGGTACAACGTTTATATCAGTTTTTAGATCTGTTAATATTAATCTACTAGCTGATCCCGCAAAAGTTTGTTTTACAAAAAAAAAGTTGATATTTTAATTTACAAATAAAAAATAAGGGTTGATCGTAGAGGGGTAAAAATTTATGGTTGTATGTATTCTTGTATGCTGTATCATTAAAAAATAAAAACAAAAAATTTCGTTAAAAAAATAAAATTTTTTTTTAAGTGTGAACAACCTTTATCACTTAGGGGTATAGAAAATAGTAGCCGATTCTCAGACCTACTGAATACGCATATTAAATTTGGTAAAAATCAGTCAAGCCGTTTCGGAGGAGTTCAAGTTCGAACACCGTGACACGAGAATTTTATATATTAGATAGATTTACAAGGTTTCCCATAAATCAACGTCATATCAGCAGTGGCGAACCACAGAATATTAAATTAAAATCAATGTCTCGTATTATTTAAAATGTTACCATTAAAATAAATAATTCTACCGCGATATTATTTCAATAACAAATTATTATTTTTGTATATACATTATAGTTAATAAAGTTTATGTGAACAATAAACAGAAATATATACCGATACCTTACTAGCATTATATACAGGATGATTAATAGGATAAAAATTTTAAAATTGTGAATATATAGCCGATTTGCTGACAATTTATATAAATGTACATCTTATTTAAAAATAAATGGTTTTATTAATGATAAATAACTTGAAAACATTATACTATCAAAACAATTTTCGAAATTTGAATTGATACATAATAAAATGTGATTATAGTTTATTATCTGTTGTTTATGCCTTTTTACTGTCAAAAGTCATTGGCCTGTCAGATTTAATTAGAAAAAAAAAATAATGTGACATGTTTTAAAGAGATCTATTTATACAAGTTGATTGGAAATGTGTTTAAAGCTTGCACACAAATTACACCTAAACCTAATCATCCTGTATACACAAACATTTATTTGTTATGGTTTGTTATCTAATATTTTGCTGTCTATTGACTATATTTCAGTCTTAGGTTAATCTTAGATTAGATAAATTATAATGGCATATATTTGTTGATTTATAAGACAAGTTCCGTTCCGAAGCATATGCAACGAAGCATTATATGCACTTGGGTTAGCGATACAATTTGTGTAATACAGACAAGAGTTGTTGAGAAAAGTTTATTCAATAAAATTATTACAATATGTAGTCGATATAATCTTGTCTACGTGTACAGAATATTATTAAACATAAGAAAATAGATTTACGTAAGTTTATTAGTTAAAATAGATAAGCTTGTCTAACTTTTATCATAGCTCCATAAAATAAGTAACTATTTTTTGGCCAACTATGTATGGTTAATATCTCTGTGAAGACGAAGGTTTTTGACCAATGTGTGTGTGACATATGGATCTGTGAGGTGGTGGTTTACAATGGTTTTAAAAAAGCTGAATGTCACCCAGAGAGCAATGGAGAGTGCTATGCTCTTCGGAAAAATCAAGGTTACAGGCGTAGATCAAAGAATTGCTCATTTGAAGTGACAGGCGCATCGCTCGTGAACGATGGCGGTTGAGGCTTAAAGGTTCTTCTTGAGTGGCGATCATGGGCTGGTAGACAGCCCGTAAGTATTCCCACTAGACCGACAACATAGTTAAGATCACAGAAAGTCTTTAAATGCGGGCAGAGCAGAATCATTTAATGGAATCAGGCGTTACCTTGCGGAAGTCCATCCTAAGTAAGGACCAATATTTAGCCACTTCCACACATGTAGTGTAATATTTTTTTCTATTATTAAGCGACATGCAACTTACAGCAGTTTAAAGTCTACAGGAACAGATAATAAACAATAATCAATTTCAATATCTCGTAATTCGAATTTTAAAAATGCAAAATATAGTATCATTACGTAATTTATTATTACTGAAACCATTTATTTTTCGAAAGTGTGTTCCATATATGAATTGACAGCAAATTAGCTATACATTCACCTCTTTAAAACTATCACATATATAATCAGCAACTATGTATGTTGACAACATACTATTTACATCAGTATTTTTAAACATTTTTTGTGCTATGCCCTACTTCAGCCTTTTTAAAATACTTACGCTTTTGTATGTAACATATATATTCAATAAATTAAATTCGAATTGTCCCCTTTAAAAATCAAATTGCCCCACTGTGGCGGGCGTGGGATCAACGTTGGGAAACACTGGTATATGCTGTACCTGGTTATCGTGAATATGCAAACATCTTTTTAAGTCATAAAAGATTTAAATGAACAAACTTTTAATATAGATAGATAATTTAGTGAAAGAGGGCGTTAGTGGACTACAAACTAAAAGAAGTGCAGGTCTAATTGCTTTTTAATCTTTATAACATAAGAATTTATTATTTCTGAAACCTTATGATTTTTTAACAGGGTTTTCCAGTGGCCGGCGATAAATATTGCACATCGACATTTGGAAAGAGACAATCGGCAAATTTCGGCTTCGTAGAGCATTATCTCCGAATGAAATACAACGACTGACAAGACGTCACATAGGTAGTGTGGGACAGAGATAGTGCTCTACGAAGCCGTAATTAGCCGATTGCCTCTTTCCAAAGGTCGATGTGAAATATTAACCGCCGGGTACTGTACGTATATTGACAAGAAATGTGTTATATGTTCATCCCTTTATTTTACAGCTATAACGAATGTATATACTAATAGTAAAATACCTTTCGTCGATTGAGAATTTCTGAATTTCACAGACGCAATTCGTGATAACAAGAATCAGACTTTCGTATTTAGGTCACTAGTTATTTGCTTCGTTTTAAAAAGCATTCCGCCGAGCTTTGTCGAGCGATTCCATTTTCAACTGTACTATATTTCTACATATAAATATTGTGACATTCTAAAATTAAAAATGTTTTGATTGATATGTTTTTAATTAACACATTTTATTAATTACATATAAGACAACGAAGTAAGTCATTAAATACTATTTATTTTTGAGTCTTTTAGCTGTAAGACGAATGATGGTAGACATAGATTTTAAATAACTTTAAGAGTCTTCAACTTAATCCAAGTTGAAGCAGCATTGGGCAGGAACTGTGGCGTTAAGATTAAATGAAAACCACGAATCGGCAACTCAACGAAGCATATCCATCCACGAGGAATACACGCCACATTGTTAAGTCTATCGGAAGTAAGAAAAGGACCAATATTCACTCTGTGTTTGGCACTAATCGGTGTAACATAACTCCTGAAGATGCCCCGTGGAGGGGTGAAACACGTGTTGAGTGATTCGACGGTGGCGGTTATGTAATTTGCATTGTTTGCTGCATACGCATTTATCAGCGGGCTGGCGGGTGGTGCACTTTGTTGCACGACTACCACTGCATGTGCGGAAGTGGTTAAATATTGGTCCTTTTCTTACTTAGCCTGGACTTTCGCAAGGTAACGCCTGATTCCATTAAAAAGTCTATTGGAAGTCCATGGATGCAGCCTATATCTTATTAGGTCGTAAAGAAAGTCATAATAAACAAAACCTTAGATTGATTAAAAGTGATAAGTTACTGTGATATAGTGAGAAGAAAATTCGTTATATTTATGAACCGAGACAAAGAAAGAAAATAATAAAAGTGTAATACTGTGACAAATGTAAATAATAGAACCCAGGTAGCCAAGATCCTTTATAGCGCGAGCCATTTTTAGCGAGCCGAAATTAAATACGCAATTAAAAACACGCAAAATAATGTATTTTTTTACAAAAGTAATATTTATTGAAACTATTTAAACAAAAGTACAAAATATGTGTATTGTAGTTAGATATAATGGCACGCGTATATGACAGCACTCTTAATAATAAGATGCCGGTTAGTTAATTATTATTTATTGATTTACTTTATTGGAGATAAACAGTAACAAAAAGCAGTAAGAAAGTACAAACTTAGAAGCTAAAAATATAAAATTAATTACAATTGTTACCTTATAACTATCTCACTGAGAAAATATAATGATTTATAGTCAAACAATGAAAAAACAAATAAAAACATTTCTAAACATGGATCAAAGATTACGGTTTATATATTTATGTTATGATTGTTTATATATTTATATTACATATATGATGATTATTATACATTATGATTGGTATTTGGATTTTACTAATTTTATGGTAGAATAATAATTATTATTGACACCAGTAATTTGTTTCGATTTCCCAGGAGTTAACATAGGTTATAAATATAAAAAATTATATAGTTAATTCGACAATCAATCGGAGTAAAAAATAATCGCTCACAAAGCGGCATGTGATTCGCGAGTTGGGTTCCCCTGTTATAGATTGAAAGATATTGTGTAATATGAAAGAAGAAAAATAAAGAACAAAATACTGAAAAAAAAATATTTCCTGAACCAAGTTATAATCGTAAATTAATATAGGAGAACGAGCAGCCTTCAAAAAAAGCCTACGTTCTGATGTGGATGTTCTACGGCTGAAATGTTAATGATGAAGAAATCATATTAAAATAAAGAAACATTTTATATTATCTACATTTTTATACACTTAAATACGAGGAAAGATAATAAATCAAGTAGGAAGCACATACGTATTCTACCAATTTTTTTTCACCTTTTTTAATATATAAATATCTTCATATAGGCATCTATTATTTATTCATATTATTATACACTTAAAATCACTAACATTGATCACTTTTATAAGTCATTACATGAAGCCAGACGAACCCAATTTGATAGTAACTAGAATCTAAGAACATTTTTAATGGCAATTTTTAACTTAAAACTATTATTTCTAAACGTGCCTAGAACTTAAGCAAATATATATAAAGGTATATACATGCGAAATAAAAGTATTTTATCATTATATTGTGATGTGTGCTTTATGAAATCGGTTAATTTATTATAACAATAATCGAAATTGTATTTAGGACTAATAAAATTATTAAATATAATCTCTATTTCACTCGGTCACGCAGACTTTAATTTACTTCGAGTTTACTTTCATTTAGTTAATTTTATTAATTATCTAATACTTTGTACAGTGTAGATATTTAAAATGTAATATCTAATGCGTCTTGCATTTTATAAGTAAATAAATACATCGCAAGATTCAACAATATATTCGATCAAATCAAAACATTGATATAATGAACATTTAAAGATATATATGTAGTTATATAGGTCCCAAAATTCTTCCTATAATTCTGCAAGCTTTCGAATGTTGATTATACGTAGAACATGGCTAGAAAGCTGAAGTTATTTTTTTAACGCCAATATGAAATTCTTTCTCATTATAAACTTTTTGGTAGATCAAACTTCCTTGAAACATATAATATCTTAGGAGACAACTATTTTTTATGTTCGAATAATTAAAATACACTGCTAATATATATACACACAACACAGATACAATATCTCTAATATAAAATTATATGAATTTTAGCTAAAATTGTCATAGAAAAGCACATTTTGTTTATCGTACACAGACGTCAGCTGGCTGCATCGATTCCCGACAATCGATGTTTCTCGGTCGATACTCGTACGTCACTACGGCGCGGTTCGATATACATTGCGTTGTAGAGTCGACCGGCGTTCGTGAATTGAATAAGTTGGGTAGCGATGGTCGCGTTGTATCGATTGCTGGTGTTTGTAGTGACGTGTTCTAACTAAACCGTTACTTTTTTAATCGTCGTTGTGTCATTTTTTTTTAAAGTTTTAGATCCAATGTTTAATTACTCATAATATAAACGGAACAAAAAATTCTAATTTTAAATTCTGATTTATGCCTTTAATAAATATTAAAAGACGACCAGTTTTTAATTAAAACTTATTATTCAAATATTATATTTACAGAATATCATAAACACGTAATACATTCTCTTTTTGAATTTGAATATCCGCTTTTATAAATATTTGGTGGCGTCATGATTTTATTATTAATTACTTCTATATCTAAACGTCTATGGCATTTTAGGAATTTTATAATAACCTAATTAATTCTCAATATTAATTTAAAATCACGCTTTTTCTTTATAACAGGTAAGGTTTTTTTAAAGATACAAACACGTACAAAATGTTTTAATTTCAAATTAAGAATTCATTTACTTGTTTTTATTTTAAAATTAAATCCACTGATTGTTTTTTGACGCAGTTTCTTTCTGTTTTTGACTATTGCTTGTGTAGATGACTTAAAAGCTAACCTTACTAATTTTATATATCTTTCTCTGGATAGAATTGTGAACCTAATTTTTTACCAACCTCGATATAATCGAACCCTTTAAATTTAAATTTAGAACGTGTTTTACTTTTATTAATTTTGAACTGGGTTTACATTTTTAACTTTTATAAGAATTTCTATGAGATATGAGATTATTTTATCGGAGTACTATACACCTATCCCCCGATTTACACGGAAGATACGTCCCTGAGAAAAACGTGTAAATCGAAAATTTAAAATTTTCAAGTCAAAACCGTGTAAATCGAAAAACTTGCAGAAAATGCATAAGTTTGCTGTTTATCAGTTGCGATTTTTATCAATATTTTTTGGTGTACACAGAAATAAAAATAAAATGCATTAACAAGTTAAAATATTTAATATATTACGGACACTTTTTTTAATTAATTACAATACATTAAACAGAAGAACAAAAAATAAAACCCAAGGTGTTTTATTATTCTTTATCACTGTCAGAAATTACACTCATTCTTTTTTTCGGAATCGAAGGTTCGAGTTCACTTTTATCACTCGAAGTTATTTGCGCCGATTTGATGTTTGAATCAGAAATATTTACATTATGAGAGATAAATCGGATAAAATCGGTTTTTAAAACACAAAAAAAACTTTTTTGGAAAACCGTGTAAAAGCGAAAACGTGTAAAATAAGTACCGTGTAAATCGGGGGATAGGTGTATATATATCTACTTTCATTTGTATATAGGTATTATCAATAATATTGTGAAGCTAGCGAACTTTACAGTTAAAATATATATCCGATCCTTTTACCTTTAAGTTGATTATTTAAAGTGATCTATTTTCGCATATCTAAATTCGTCTAACTTTAAGGTCCGTGTACGCGTCCTTTAAAAGGGTCTGCGGTCAACAAAATATTTATATATATTATTTCTAATATACTTTATGTATATGTAGCTCTATTTAAAAAATCAAATGTGTCATTTAAACCATTTTTAATTAATACACAACAAAAGCCTTTTACTATCCTAGAAGCAGCATCTAATTGGGCACATATAATGGATGTATACCAGAAACTATCGGGGATTTGGCTGCGACGTTAATTTTGACCAGACATATTTTTTTCTGGAATTACGTATATGTAGCTCTATTTAAAAATATTGTGTCATTTATACCATTTTTAATTATAAACACAACAAAAGACTTTTACTATCCTAGAGGCAGCATCTGATTGGATACATATAATGGATGTATACCAGAAACTATCGGGGATTTGGCTGTGACGTTCTTTTAGACCAGATAAAATTTTTTTTGGAACATTTAAACTTGTAGTACATAGAATTTACTGTTCTATTGTAGATAAATATATCTAAAGACTATAAATAAGGTTAATAAGTACTAACACTTAGTGAATGAAATAACTAGAAATAAATGAGTGAATTTATATTAGATTGAGGTTAGAGTGAGGTGTATAACAGAGAATTTTGTTTTTTAGTTTTAGTTATTTTGTTTAATATGTATTACCACTTTATCATAAAAAGAAATTATAACAATATATTATTGTGAGAAAGTTATAAAAATAAATAAATACATGAGCCGCGAGTTGCTCATCCTTGGTTTAGAAGAAAGCAAAAAAAAAACAGAAATTAGTTTTTTTAAGTTTTAGTATATATTCCCAAGACGTATCTTTTGTTACCATTTTTTAAATGTTTTTACATCAGTCATGTTCTGCGAAATATACAGTCCAGGGCAGATTGAATTGCTGTTGATCCAGAAATTGATCAACTTTGCAAAAGTCGGATAAGTTGGAGGTTTTTATAGAATCGCCTGTAAAATGATACTCGAAGCACTCAGGAAACAGAAATATGACGGAAATTTCTAAGAAGAGCCGTGTAACTATCCAAGGTATTACAGTTACTCCACCAAAAGCATAGGGAGGTGGAGAAATATATCGATGAAGTTAAAAAGAGATCAAGTGAATTTATTAAACTTATTGCATAACAATTCCGAGGTATTATACAAGTATGAAAAGATTCATTGACAGATTATTAACGGAGATAGCTGGCCCAGCAGTTTGGCAGGTTGAAGTGGTGATGATAAGCACCTAAATCGAGCTGGGAGATAGACTTTTTGGACTTAAAGTTCTGGAGTGGGGAACACAACCAGATAAGCGTAGAATATAACATCCAACTACAAGGTTAACAGAAGATCTAGTTAAATTAGTTGAAGATTGAATTCAGGCCGCGTTGAACTGATTCTTTTGGAGTTCTATGAGGTTCATGTCCAGCTGTGGACATGGTACAGCTGTAATTATGATCATTTTGTAGAAATTAATTTTATTGTTATCTCTTGGTTCATATAAAGTAATATATCATCAGGCGTTAAGAATGATAGAAAGAAAAATATGTAATCCGCCATTTTGTATCGGCGGCCATCTAAGATTTATAATGTTATTGATTTTATTATATTGTATTGTCATCTAAATTAAATGTGTGTACCCAATTTCAGATCAATCTGACAACGGGAAGGTGCTTAAATTTCAATTTCTAATTTTGACCCAAATAAACAAATTCCGTACGCGTCGAACTTAATAAAACCGTTTAATAAGGTATCTATGACGTATAGAGAAATTATTATTAAAATGTTACAACATGCGTAACATATGTATATAAATGGATAAATATTATTTTATAGACCTAAAAATTTTATATTGGTTATTCTATAATAACTATTATGCAATAATGTATATATTTTCTAGAATGTACAACAGAGTATAAAATTAAAATAAATATTCAAAATGGCGACATCTCATATATGTCAATAGTTTAAGTGACATCCTGTTTATCATATTTTCATATTAATAGAGCAACGAAATAAGATTCAAACTATTAATATCCTAGTGGTTAAAGGATATAAATATTAATATGTAGATAGTCATGACTATATTTTTGATTTGAATAATAGAGTATACAGGTTGATTTGTTTTAAAATTTATTTTCTGTCAAATAATTTTTGATACACCCATTCAGAAATAATAAACAACGTAACGATAATGTAAGTAAAACGTTTTCTAAAATCGGATTTCTATATATTAAAAATATTTATTATCTGTCCACGCAAAAAGGAGGATTTGCTGACAAATGATTTATACATTGTTCCCTTTAATTTTTTACACTAATAACCAATGACCCTATATAATTACGTGATAAAAATAATATATCAGTTATATGTAGAACAAAGAATTGAATCAGAAATAATTCGAGAACACTCGTTTTTGAAACGATAATAAGCGCGGGGCACATGGCATTTCTCCCTCCGCTGTGACGTCACACCCGCTCCCCTCCCTCCATGACCCCGCGTATCGATCGCGCCTTGTCCCCCCGTTCCCCTCTGCCGGGCTCGTCGACAATTCTAGCGACGCTGCTAGGTATTTTGATTCTTAAACGTAATTCCTATTATACCGGCATTCCTTAAACATTTTTTGTATGTATCTTTTTAATCTGTGTCATTTATAAAGAAATATTTTTATCTATAAATTTTATTTATATTTAATAAAATTTATAGATAAAAAATCATTATTTTGTAGTTAATTAAAATTTCTTATATAAAGTTATTTAAACGTTTCATTTATTCCGACTTAAAAAGAATATAAATACGTGATCGTCTGTAAAAGACAGTAACCTATTTTACTCTTTGATGCCATATGCATGTCGAACTACAAAATTAAAAGAAAGAATTCATTTTAGGTCATACTCCTTGGAGAGGTTGAATATAACATTATATTACACATATATTGACCAGCATTTCAGTATCTTTGTTAACTAAGGTATATCAATTTTAAATTATTCTTAATATTATTTTTTAAAATAAAATGAAAGTATAAATAATTAAACTTAATTGATATGAGCATATCAAATTAGTTGTCAATAAATTAAGGAAAATTACTTAGTTATATTTGTAAGACGTGTTGTGAATACGGAACGAGAATAGATCCGCCATCTTGTTTTTGATACATATGAATTTAGTGTATTACGAAATAAAATAAAATCACAATATTATAATGTTTATAATCGACATAGTTTACCGCTAGGTGTCACTATTTTGTTAATTACTTATATAAAATCTTTAAACTGATGGAAACATCTAGAATACTGGAGAACTTTTCAAGTGATTTATATATTACCGGTAATTGCGTTTGTGATAGAACATAACCTTAAATGACTGCGCAGTATTTTTATGCGTCATAATGCGACACAACTTCCATCGAATTAATAAAATTGTATAACAAAATAAACGGATAGAAGTGTTTTTTTAAATTATTTTTTTCGTGATTAATTAGTAATTTGATTGCATATATATGGATAATTCGGTATTTATTTTATTTATGGCATTTTGTTTATGACACTTAAAATAAATATCAGCTTATTATATTTTCTTCTCTTTTTTAATCTGTGGTCTAAGTCACTGACAGTATACAGTCAATACATAAATGAAAACAGATTATACATATAGAAATATTGCTAATTATAAAAAAATTGATATATCCTTATGTTAGTAGTAGAAATAAAGACTAAAATTGCTAATATCTTTCTGAGTTTAACAAAATTATTAAAAATATTATATTTCCTATAATATTTTTAATAATTTTGTTAAATTCAGAAAGTATGTAGTGTTTTATAATAAAGTTCCTCGGAGAAAGTATTTTAGAATTATCGTGTATTTAAAAACATTATGAAATTCCTAATAAATTCTACTACAGTATAAAATACATAAGTATTGTTTTTACTTATAATAAAATATCGGAATGAATTGCTATTTCAAATAAAGATCGTTTCATATCATAGACTACACATTTTATGGGCTCGCGATTTGGGCACTTCCTATCTTTAAATTGATAGATGTCGTTACTGAAGCTCTTACGTTGATTTCAGTATTTAACTAATTTTGCTTTGTCGGCATTTTCTTGACACATAGAGAGAGCCGGTAAATTAAAAGTTCAAAAAAATAGTCATATTATCTTTAGCAAGCTTTCACACCTAAAACCAATCTCACTGTATGTACTGATGTACTGACAAGCGATGATATATCTGTAACCAAAGGACTTAGATTAGAGATTTGAAATTTCATTTAAACATTCCTATCGCCAAGTAGAAGACAGATGTGAACAGATTTTACGAAATTTTATCTGCTCTATCCAGGACATTAAGTTTACTGAGCAAGTGGGATACAGCTAAATAAAATATATCTTCATTTATATTCTCATTCTTATTATTTGTACCTCAGGTAATTTATAGCGATCACTTGTAAGCGTCTATATAAGATAAATACAAACACAAAGTCCAAATATCTTTATTCAAGTAGGCGTTTATATGCGCTTTTGTATCATCGATTGTTTTAACATAATAAGTATCAACCACTAAGCCGGAACGCTGATCTTTTGAGCTGGCCAGAAACTCAACAGCTGCTCTTTTTAAACAAAATTCAACAATATTTGAAGTATGCATTATATTAATCGTATAAATGAGTCAACAAATCATGTTCAACAACTATCCGTGGACAAAAAATCATTGAATGCTATAATAAGATTTAAAATATACTTTTAATTTTAGATTTAAAACTACGAAACTTAAGATCCATTATATCTTGTGGAACTAAATTATGTATGCATACACACAGCCTCATGATTTAACATTGTTTACCGAGATATCGGCAAAGATAAAGTGATCTTACAGCTTATTTTATAAGTCATTGCAAATTATAAAATGCTCGATATTTTTCTAAAGAATGAGCTACGAAATGAAGAAATTCGACACAGTACAAAATTTGTGGATATTTATTTCAAAATCTACAAAAAGGAAGCAAAGGGTCGGTTGTCTCTGTTTTGTTGATGAAAGCTGTTTGTAGTAGGGAGTCCTGGAATGGAGGCTGTGTATAGAACAAGTTTCAGGACAACTTCTTTCCAGAAGGACTAATGATCTTTTTATCCAAATGGAATCATTAATAATGATAACTTAGGTATGTCAAACAGTAAAAGAAGAACCCAATTTAATAGAAGGATTACATCGACTTCCCATCTAAGACATCGTCCTATTTAAAGCTGCAATTTCCAAAAGCTCTTTCATTAGAGAAAAGCCCAACAACAACCTTGGAAAGGTTATCAAAATATCCTAAAATACAGTAGTAAGGTGATTATTTCCTTAACTTTATTGACACTCCCAAATCCTTGACACAGTGATAGAAGTTTTTATTTAACCCTTTCGGTACATTCGTCGTCTCAGAGACGTCTTTCTCATGTTTTTTCTAGGAACGGATACAGTTATTTATTTAATGTCAAAATGTCAATAATTATGCAATATGCAAAATGAAAATGTCAATGTGAGTGCTCAAATTAGCCGCATCCCGGAAACGGCATATAAAACTAAGCGATCCGACCAAAGTCTATTTGAACACTAATTTATTTTATAAAAAAATATGCTAGTCAATGAACTTAATATCTACGTCGCGATGACACGAAGCAAATATTAAATCAAAATTCATGTACTTTGTACATTATTTGAGGTTAGGCACAATTCCGTTCATTCCGTTGTATCTTGTATCAGTCATAAGAGAAGATGATGTCTCTGATAAACTTAAGAAGTTTATCATCTTTCTTATTAGGGTGCGTTTGAAACACTCATGGATTAAAGTGGAAGAATGCTGGTACATGGGATTTCAACCTAAATTTGGTTTCTACCAAATAAGGCTCTTTAGTACATAAGTAATCACTATGAATGATCCTATCCTGATATAAATATGAATAAGTAAACAATTGTCTGTCTTGTGTTTGTCTAATGCAACTTTTTTTTGGCTTGGAAAATACTGTTTGCTTGTTGGCATTACAAGTACAGTTTTACGAGATCTGAATTCACAGAGTATTGAAGACGTACCTATATTATGACTAAGCTTGGAATTTTCCCTAAGAATCTCAACTGTGATTATATTACTATACTAGATTTAGTGACCGCTATGCTCTAAGATCACTAAAGCGAACATTTCATGGAATAACTGTTCTAAAGGTTCCATAAAGTCGAAGTCGAGTCGAACTTCAAATCGAACAATTTCTATTATTAGGTTGCGAGAGAACTTCTTAAGTAAACATTACATTGTTTATTTAAATGTAGAATATAGATGTTCCTAATTTAAAACTGATAGGAGGCTTGGGTAGGTTGTACGATAGGTGGATCAACGACGTCAATGTCGCGCAAGAGCAGTGACAGGCATGCTTTGTAGAAGGCGTCCATCGACTGATACAATGATGATGATAGTGTGGATGAAGTATTATATTTCCTAAAATACAGCCGTAACTTTATCAATAATATAAGTGAAACACTAGAAGATGCTTCTACCCTGCCTAATCTGGAGTAGGTTTTGCTTCCTACCCTGACGAATCTGGAGCATTTTCAACACTTTTATTTGAAAATATTACAATTACTCTAGGGTTACATTACAACCAGGTCACTACTTTAGTAGTCTCGTATCAACGAGAATAATAACAATTGCAACTCATATAAAATTTGTGTAACTACGACTAATTTCTAAGGAATGTAATTAGAGAAAATTTGCAAAGAGAAGTCATTGTTTAATAAATTTCCAGATACACCAAACCAGCAAACGATAAAAGGCGACAATGTAAACAACTTGCAGCAGCTAACTTACCGCCAGCCCCGGGATTACTCGGGGGCTCCGCCCCTGCCCCAGGGCTGCGGGACGTACCCCGGGCCTTCGCCCCACTGGGACGCGCCGGTATACGAACCGGCCGGGGAATTTTCTTGCTTGTGAGTCCTTCCCAGATCTTGATTTGGTCCCTAAAAATTACCTTTCCTCAACCATCAAACATCCTTTTATTTATAAACATCATCCCTGGTCATTTACCTTGTTTTTATCATTCATAATTTATTGGATTCCTCAATTATCACCATGTACTCATTTGATTCGTTGTTTTTATCTTCGCTTTCTAGATTTTCCTCATTTACTCCGACCTTTTCCCTTTTTCTTCCTTGGCTGCGTAGCGGTGTACTTGGTTTCGTATTCAAAGTCTAAATCTTGTCGCAAAGGTAAATTATTGATTAAAGAATCTTTTCATATGTGTATTGCGTTAGTTTAAGCTAACATGTTCTGAGTGTTTTCATCCACCATTTGCTTTGTGACAAGCCCGAACTTAGACGTTATTGGAGCATCATTTTGGGTGGAACGAATTTTTAACAATTTTTTCCGTTTTTAATCATAAAAATGTGTAAAGTAAATAGAGATTTGCTCTTATAGATGTTTGTTTGTTTGAATAGGCAGTATCTTGCCTACATAGATTGTTGTTTGTTAATGACCCGAGCGCGTGGTGAGGATACTGCCTGTCCAAAGGATCGCCATACCTGTTTTAGTCTTGAATTATTGTTTTTAGTTGTAGGTAAGTGTATTTTGTTAGCTTAAAGAAGCCAAGGTGAATGTTAGACTGCTGTCGCTGCCATTTCCTCCCATTTTGTTTTCCCTCCGCGCCCAGGCTGCCTAGTTTTATTTAAAATATGATTTTTAGGTGCCTGCGAGATCTCAAACCTTTATTAATGTTGTTTACATTGTCGCCAGGTATGCGAAATTTTATAATTTGACTTAGATGACGGATTTCGATATCTGACGGACTGGATCTGAATATTTACTTGCATAACATTAATATTTCTACTTTTGTTTTTGATTATTTTAGTAGATAAATAAATTTTAACAAGAGAAATTTGACGAATTGCTCCAGTTCGTCACTAATAAGTAAATTTTCAGCTTGAATCGATCCAAAGAGATTCAGACTGGAATTGAAACAGAATATATTAAGTTTAAATACAAACTTTATATGTGTACATATTGACCGAGAGTCTATTTAGATTGAATCTAGAGCGACTTTAGCTGTTTTAGGTTTTATTTTCACTGTGATCCATCCATATGTACTTGTTTAACAATGCAATATAGTTTCGATTGCATTATTTATTTATATTCTTGTTATAAATGAATCTAAATCAACAAATGAAAGTACAGATGGATGAGTTCCTGTAGTATATGTTTTAGTAGCATGATTGTTGTCTGTAGATGATTCTGCAAGGATTTTGCTCAAAGATACTAATTTGACCCAGATAGTGACCCAGATATATAATGTAGACTTTTCAAAAATATTAAATGATACTCGAGTATATATTCTTAAAGAATTTAGCTTACATCGCAAATGATAAATTTCTGTGTGATGAAATATATCTAGCTAAGTACACTTTGTTTTACTTTATGTCTTTACTAATGTTTTTGTCTTCCTTTGTTACAGCGGCCCAGATTCCACAGAGAGGCAGTAAGTATTATATGTTTTAATAATCTAATTTGTATGTAAAACAGATTATATATTAATACATAAATATGGTGATTCAAAATATACTTTATGTTTAATCTGTATAGCAGCACTTCATAGGTAGTTGTCTAAATATGAACAGAATTCAAAAGTCAAACTTGATATATAAAAGGTATCATGTATAGCTAAAATCCCTGATAAATCTAGAAATATTAACGGTGTTTCTTTCGTTACTTATTCTTCCAGAACTAATCTTTTTAGGAGTGATAGTAATGTTTCCTAGTTTGGAATTCTTGAGTCGAAATGTTAGCTGGGTATTATAAATGAGTGACAACAAAAGCCGAAGTCTCTTTAAAAAGTCTCTTGAGTAATAAAAAAAATAATTACTCCATAGAGCATCCGCCTAAACTTTACGGCATCCCAATACTGAGAAAGTGTAATATGTAGTGGCCCTAGACGTGACTTCCAGGTTTTATATTCGGTGCCCTCTGAGCCCTGCCTTCTAGAACCTACGAGATCAAATGATACAAGAGTCAAAACATAAAACTATAAAACAATAATGTGATAAATAGTCTGTGATACTTTGGGAATCGAGAAGAAGGTTGAAAAGCGATGAATGAATGACAATAATGCTTACGGAGTGGAAAATTTAATGACGGATGAAAGATAGAAAAATCATGATAGATACTGTGAAGGAAGAAAGAAGACAAAATATATCTAAAAAAGTCATTACCTGAAATTGTAACTTCTCTATCCCACACCAAACAGGAGGAACGATTATATATAAAAAAGCGAAGAAAGATCTGCAAATGTCAATGCTTGGACAGTTAAACTGCTGCCAGGTAAAATAAACATTGATAATGAAAGGCACTTCCATATTTAAATTCAGACTTTGGTGTCAGAGTAAGAAGTAAAGTGAAATAAGAACAAATAACTTGTTAGATAAAATTTGAAAGCAAAAACAAACTGAAAAAAACACTGAACGAAATTCGTTGAAACAAAACAGTTTGACAATTCGAAATCTGTCATGGCGTCTGGTTAGTCTGCGAAATATAAAAAACAGTTGCTGACTTGAATTTTTCGCAATACTATCGTGCTATTTAATTTTGTCACATAACATTATCTGTTTTTATAAAAAGGTCTCTGTTTGTATTTTGTTGTAATAGGCTATTTACAATATATTAAATTTGACATTTGAATCTTGTTTACATTTAGATAAGGTATATTTACCAAATACGCTTACGATTTTGCTTATTTCGAAAATATTTTTTTATGAAGAAACTGCCACAAAACACATTTATTTACGTCTAAATTTATTTTCGTCTTCAAGACATTCTTAATAGCACTTAAGGGAAAAGTCCTTGAAAAGAAAGGCAACTTTTTAAGTTAGAAGTGAAATAAAAACAGATGACTCTTGATAGCCAGTGTTGCTATATTTATTTATACACTTTTATATATATGTAAATCGGCCCAAATACTACTGTTATCAAAAAGTAAAGTGAAATTTAAAATTACAGGGCATTAAAAATCCAGGTAATTTTTTTCCCAGGTTGGTAGTACTGTTTATAACATTTGAAAAGCGTTTGATTTTCAAAAGTTGGAATGTCATTCGGCTTAAGTAAGTTTTGTATCTCAAATTAGTCAATATCTTCGGAGAATAGGATCACACCTATCTCCGAAACCCAAGTAAATATCAATTAGTCAATACGTCAGGCTATGCATCTGGCGTAGATTTTTTTTTAATTTATTAGCCTGGGGATTTCGGATCTGTGAGCCCTGAGTCTAAAGAAGCTGTGAAAGACAGAACGGCTAATAGCGTCCAGCACCAATCGAATATAGCCAAACGTGTCAAGTTTCAATTGGTGCCAAAATGGCTCAATTTTTTTTATAAAAAAAGGCTCAAAAACTTGATTCATATCATTCCTCAACCATTGTACTCGCCTGATTTGGCTCCGTACGACTTCGGGCTATTTAAACTCAAAAGACCAAACCAGGGACGACATTTTGACACGATCGAGATCAAAGCCGAATCGAAGAAGGTCTTGGAGATCTCAGGAAAACACTATTCCGACTGTTTCCAAGACTGGGAAAAGTGTTGACAAGAAGATGAAAATGATTTGGAAGAATAAACATAGAATTAAAATCTTATAAACAAATTCACAATTACCTTTTGATAACAGCTAACCTCTTCAGATATTTTTCGGATGAGAATTTGTAATTTGATTTATATATACTTTATTTATATGTTATACTATCTGTCCTTGGCTTGCTTTGTGTATGTCGCGCTGTCATTTATGATGGTTATTTTATTAAAACCTTCTTGGTATTTTTTTAAGGGTTAGAAAAAAATATTTTAGTTTTAGTTTTATACTTTGTCTTGTTTATGCTGGTTGGTTTCCACAAGCATTACGCTCATATGTGCGTCGGGAGTTTTATAAATATGAAAGCTATAGATTGAAAACACGCATTTTTTAAATTAACCTTCTTTTATCATCTCTGACGTCGCAGATGGAATTATGTATATAGCTGACCTGAACAAAATTTAGTCTATGATTTCAGAGATGTCATAATGATTCAGTATAGATAGAAATTTTAGTACATTTATAGTGCTACCGGAACCGCTGTACCGCTTACATCGGGCGATCTGTTCCGTCAGTTTATCGTCAACACTCCTCAGACTCCCTCCAATACTCATATCACTCGTGAAGTCATGAGAAGAATGGTAGAAGAGCCCAATTTAATGGAATTTACAATTAGATTGAACTGCCATATCATGGCGTCATTTAATATACTGCCACGAGGGCTTCAAAAGCACCCTTTTTAAGTAAACTGCTGCCCAAGTGGCATTTGCGGATTCTGCAGGTATATCGTGGGAGGTCGCAGATTGCATCTAGTCTAAGACGTATTTAATGTAACGAAGCCTGAAGGTTTCTGGAGGATCCCCGGCTCGAGCAGCTATGTATTACTATTTTACCGGATGAGGAGGTCGCATAACTCTTAGATCGCTTAGATGAACGCATTGAGTGACTAAACTGAAGGGCCAGGGGGCGTCGGAGATGGCCGAACCTCGGCTTGTCCAGTTGCCATTGCCTGGCTAATATCACTACTATCACTTCGGAAAAAGTTAGGAGAAGAAGTGAAGAAGAGAAGGAGAAGAAGTGAGGAAGAGAAGGAGAAGAAGTGAGGAAGAAACTCCGGCAATGCTTCTATCTAGTGTGATGGAGGGGGGGGGGCTATGGGCTGATCTGAGAATAGCCTAACAAAAAAGTCTGATTCACTTTAATTATATGCTTAAAATAGAAGTGTTTGGGAATTTGTATATTATTTTTATACTTATTAACAATGGTCGACGTAATATCTTATGTATATTGTCTAAAGTAGTCAACCTAGAGATATACTATATGTATCGGGGGACTGGAAGGTAATATCGTTCCTGTGGTAATATTTTACAGAAAAATCAATTGATTTGTTACCGCCACGGTATTAGATTTTAAATATAGTATGTAATGATACTTCCTTAAGTTAAATTCACACGACTACATTTTTAAGAAGTTTTTATTTCTGATCAACTAAATTCACCTTCGTCATCAACAACCTTTTGCCATCTAGTATACAAATCAATGCCGGAGCGGTAACAAATCAATCTGTTTTTCTGTAAAATATATCGACATAAACGACATTACTTTCTGGTCCCCTTAATATTTACATCTGTGCTGTGTAAAGCTGTCAATCTGTATAATAAAGAAAAAGGAAAGATAATCATAGGTAGATATATTCTATGTACGAGTACAAATAAAATTCCCACCTAGCTTTTGACTCATCATGATATCTCTGAAACCATAAAATTCAGATATTTCAAATTTAGAAGGAATATTTATCTTGTCAAGTAGATATCAGCTAAGAACGGTTTTTAGTAAAATATTACCCGGAAGAGGTTTAAAGAGGCTATATATTTTGTTCGCAAAGCGAGCGGGGAACAGGTCATTTATATATATATATATACACATATATATATATGTATACACACATATATATATGTATACATTAAGTAAATGCTTATTATATACTGATGTAATAACTTTGCAGGCTGCAAGCGCAAGGAGGATATGGGTTCGGATACCATGCCTTCCCCGAAGAAGCCGCGGTTGGTTTTCACAGATCTGCAGCGGCGTACTCTACAGGCTATTTTTAAGGTGAACTTACTTTATATACTTCTCCTTGTCTATCACTTGCTAACCCAGCGGTAGAGGATCGACACTTGCGATCGTAGGTGGGCTATTTTTAAGGTGAACTTACTTTATATACTTCTCCTTGTCTATCACTTGCTAGCCCAGTGGTAGAAGATTGACACTTGCGATCGTAGGTGCACTAATTATATGGAATGCCACTGCTCACACACAAGTTTCTAAAGGATGCGTAGCAGCATTTTCTGCCTACAATAATACAACACTGCAGTCGCCAGCTCGCCTGCCAGGCGTGGCGATTATGGTATATATTCCCATAGATATCTTTAAGGCAGGCCTTACAGTGGGCGTCTTTGCCGTGAGCTGAAATGATGAACCAACTTGCCTATACCATAAAGTCTGAGATGTTCAGGCTATTAAATAAATGATAGCAGTATAAATGATTTAAAATAAAATGCACATATGCATATACTAAAATTATTATTTTGAAAGAACTATTGCTTCAACGTGTTATTTGTATAACAAAACAATTGGAATCAATAATATAATTAACATAAAATAAAAGAAAAACAAAAGGAGTTTCAATGCGAGATCGAATCTGAAATGAGAAGATCCTAGCTTGAGAAATTGCTCGTCTGAACACATGCAACCGTTTACCGTTAAGAGCCGAAGAGGCCGTTAGGTGCGAGCAGTGAAGCACTGGTACATCGCGGCGATCTTTGGAAGTATATTCCTGCACCATGTGACCTGATAGCCGCCCACTAGACACAAGCGACCCCTAAAGATGCTGCACAATGGCCAGTCTTATGTATTATATTAAAGAAGTAAAAACGAAAAGCAATATGTACCAACTATAAAAGGTGGAAGCAAGTACAGCCAAGGAATTGACGACGATGAGGAATAAAGAATTCAAATTTATTACAAATGTTTAAGTACTTTAAAAGACGACTCATATTCTCAGAAATCTCTGTATACGATATATTTTGTAATGGTTGACAATTGTTGTTTGCCTAGTACTTAGGATCGTACTTAAGATCTATCTAGATCTCCGCTGTAATTGATGTTACGTAACATTTTAACATCATTATCATTTTAGCAGTTATATGTCCAGTGTTATCATAGATCTCCTATAAAGATTTCAAATAGGATCACTTGAAAGAAAGCTATGTTGAAACCAATGAATAAACAATAATTTTCATCAGATAAATACTGATATTTTCCTACTTGTTTTGCATTAGCTGATATTGGAGACGTGAAAATCTATAAACGGGTAGAAGATAACCGAAGCCATGAATCCGTATAAGTAAGCTGAAAGGTAAAGATCGCGCTTACCTTTGGACTTATAAATAAATACGTAGGAAAGTCTTATTTTCCTCAAAAGAGCGTTAAAAGTCAATGACGTAGATAAGAAGATTACGTGAGGCTACCCTATTGTGAATTATTACCTCTTTATCTTTAATACAACTGTAAATTTACTTTGAAATTACATTTCAAATCAAAGATCCAACTATTCTCGCACGTTTAAATTCAAATTGGTACGCCGATTTGAATTCGGAATTCATCGTCATTTAGTCATTTGCATTGGGTTTAAAATCAAAATTGTAAATAGTTTCCATATCAGATCACAGTTTACTTTCATTTTGATAAAGATTAAATAAATGGGTGGTCTCTTAACGACCCATATGACCTATATTACCATACCGTCTACATGGTATTGGCATTCAACTAAAGCATTGATAATATTTTCCCCTTCTTCTAACACATCAGCAGTCACATTATCTTCCCTTTTAATGGTTTTGGTCTAAGTTTAACAGATAAGAAATTAAATTCTAGATCTTTCCTCATTTAGTACACCTAACGATCCTGATAGCTCTAGCTAGTCATCGTCATCATTACAGCTAGGTCTGGATATTGGAGTCAAGGTGATAAATTTAAACGATGCAAGATTTTCAATTGAATTACAGATGATGTTGGTGATAATATAGACACAAGCAGATCTTTATTATAATTGACGAGGTGTAACGCTTCACAATTATTTTATTTAAGCCCCCCAAAGATTTTCCATAGACAATCTTATCGGAAATCCAAGTTTTAAGTGGCCTGCTACTTACGTCTTCTGTATTCTCCAATATGTTAGATCTAGATAAGAATGTCTGGCAATTTTGTGGGTGAACATCCTACGCTGCGTTTTCCGGTTCTTGTTCTGAACTCCAGAACACTTAGATCCCAGCTGCCATCAGACCTGCCTACAGGAACTTCAACTTGTTAATCCAATTATATTGGTTAGTTTCGACAATCTACAGATCTTCTAATTTCTAATTTGATCTCCCACCTAGATTATTAGTATCAAGAATGTTAAAGTGATATAAATGTACTTAGTGTGACCTTTACTTTTTCAGGAAACGAAAAGGCCGTCGAAAGAAATGCAGGTCACGATAGCACGGCAGCTCGGTTTGGAGCCAACAACAGTCGGTAACTTCTTCATGAACGCGAGGAGACGATCCATGGACAAGTGGAAAGACGACGACGCACCAACAACGGAGATGGATGTGCAGTGCGAGAGTCACGACATGGACCACGTCCCGAGCCTGGATTCAGCGGACTCCGAGGAGGACCACGACGACCAGGACGACCATCTCTTGTGACGCCGTATACCCCAGCACCATCTGCTGGTGCTTTGAAGGCAGCTTTAAATCACCGGGGACTGCTTCCCTTCTTAATGCTTGACGGCCCTTTAACTTTCAAGTGGAAGGTATCCAAGAAACATCATTGCAGGAAATTTCTAATTCTAAAATCAAGTTCACAGTAAACAGTTAAAGGCATATTAACGCAACTGATTAAAAACAACAATGGGTGGCTAGGCAGATTTCTGTATTCCTAATTCACTACTGGATTCTTAAATGGGGCATTCTGGATTCTTTACCAAAGACGTCTAAATGTTTTGGACTAACCATCAGGTTTTTAATATACTAGAGCACTTATATACTTGGGGTTAGAGAAGAGATGTAGTAGAAGAAAGAAAAATATGTGAGAAGTTTCAGTTGGTCGTTGAGCTTTCGGAACTGGAGGCGTCTCGAAGCGATGGTGCATGTAAATGGACAATTGTGCCGTGTAGTGTACGTATGATCTCTCAATATACTAACGTTTCTAGTCAGACGTTATTGGATAGTTATAAATTAAGTTGTTCTTTGATACATCTAGCGTTACGTATGTTTGTTTATTTTAAGTGTGCGTTCGAATCTGCCTGAATACCTCGATGTTTTACTACCAAAGTTAGCAGCAACAATGGTTACTTTTTAAATTCACATAAAAATGGAATTCATCTTTAATGGATATCATATTTGTTCACTTTAAATACCAAATATATCACTAGGTTTATTTATAAATTATTGAATGATATTTATACAGATAAATCAAAAAGATTATATATCTGTAAACAAATATTTATACAGTACCCGGCGATATTGGGCTTCATAGAGCACTATCTCTGTCTCACACTATGTGAAGGTTTGTCAGTCGTATTTCGTGCGACAGAGATAACGCTCGAAGCCAAAATTAGCCGATTGTTTCTTTCTAAAGGTCGATGTGCAATATCAATTCTTAACATAATAAAATTAATATATATTTATTTCTTAAATATCTGTCATGGGAGACTTTGTAACGCCAGACATCTTAGAGCCTGTAGCATTGCAATGTAATTTATTTGGGTTTTATCTAAATGTAAAATAAATGAATTGATTTAAAATTTACAGCGTGTGGAGTATCAAATAAAATTCAAAGTGAACTGTCCAATATGCAACTTACAAGAGTCTTTATATTGACATTAATTTTTGAAGTGTCTATTTTTTTTATATTAGAAACTTCTTGAATATATGAGGAAATTTAAAAATGAAATTAATGAAATCTGTAGTCATTCTTAAGTTACAGCGTGACCAAGGGAAAAATTAATTTGTTTATATATATGGAATTTTGATATAAATGTCCTACATTTACATGTATAACCAACGGTATATATTATATCTTACACATAACTTTTTACAGTACCCGGCGACAAATATTGCACTTCGACCTATAGAAAGAGACAATCGGCTAATTTCCGCTTCGTAGAGCGTTATCTCTGTCGCACGAAATACGACTGACAAAACTTCACATAGTGTGGGACAGAGATAGTGTTTTATGAAGCCAAAATAGCCGACTATCTCTTTCCAAAAGTCGATGTGCAATATTTATCGCCGGTACTGTAACACTCTTAACCCAATATCTTTTTGTATGATTCTATCTTCTTCTTTTTCCTATGTAGTTTTAATGTGGGGTACTGGTAGGTTCTGTTGTTCTAGCTTTATATTCTAGTCATCTGTTTTAATCCGCGATCCAACATTAAATGTAACATTTGGAGACACTAATAGTTCAAATATTTTTAACTAGTCAATTTATTGCTTTTTATGTCTGTCTCTTTTTCTTTACATTCTGTTCCAGTGCAGTTGAATGGTCAGTTTCAAAATCAACTCTTTCGGTGAAAGTTTACACTTAAAGATATTAGTCCTGATCATATTCCACCTTCTAACATATAAATAGCATCCATATGCTTTTGTATTTGATCATTTTTACTATATCTTATTATTTAGTAACCAAGGTTTACTGTGGCAAAATATTTATCACCTAGTTTCAACATCGCTTCTTCTTTACCTCGTTGTTGAAGTTCGTGGTCAAATATGTCAGTCCCGGCTACAACTTTTATACAGTCTTTTTTGTTTTTGAAAAGATATAGAACAGTGTACATAACAAATGCGCTATATTGTAATTGCATTAACATTAAAATTAGTACATTGCCGTCAACTATATACGTAGTATCGACTTATAAAAACTAATTATTTTTGCCAATATGTATTTAAAAAATTGTTACATATAATTTTGTATATTATACTCTTTTGAAAGAATCGGTTTGTTTTAGGATGATAAATAATGTACATTATAATGTTGTGGTGACCCAGATTTTGATATACAAAAATTAGCACAGCCCATTCATTTCCTTTCTATTAGTTTGTTAATCTACACAATATTCGTTTATATTAGAATATGAATAAACTTAGAAATGTAACTTCTCATTGAAGAGTAACGAGTCCATCGCGTTATCGGGGCTCTCGGGGCTGACGCCTCCAGTAGCAAGTTTAGGCAGACCCCCTTGCAATGTATATACGTTCATTAACAAGAATTTACCAAATTATAAATGATCCTATCAATGCTGCTTTCTTGATAGTCCTAAATCCTTCAGCAGTATACGTAGAGATTTTTCTGTTATTTCTCGCCCCTATCTGTACCATTTACAAATCAATTATGAATTTATTTACAATTATTTCGTCGTACTATTTGTAGTATTTTTGAGTTTTTTTTTTTCCAGGGTATACCTGTATTGGTAGAAAGTTCTGGACATTTAAGACGTCACTGTTATTTGATTCTATATTGATTCAAGAATTTATCACTTTGGTAATAAAAATAAATTTCGGGATAAATACTTTAAATAATCAACTTGGTGGGAACGGTTAAACAAGAAAGTTCGCTTGCTTAAAAATATCACAGATACAAATGAAAATAAATTTTGTAAAGTTTTAAAAAGAACCGGTTTAAAAGACGCCGTGATATCCTCAAGGATTATATATTGATAAATTATTATTCAATATAGTCTTGACATTATTTAATGTTAGAATTGTGTGTATTCAGGCATTTTCGACATTTGTAGTTAATAGAAAACGCAATAAGACCTCCAGTGTTGTTAATTTCGTATGAACAATATGTAATTAATAAATATGGTTGATTAGCGGGAATAAATAAATAAATAAAAAAAATTCCGATCAAATCGGACCTTTGGAAATGGTTAGGTATGATTTAGTAGGTTTCAATTCAACTATCACATATTATCCAACACAAACAAATGAAGTTATTTTTTAATTTAAATTCAAATACACTTCATGTAAGGATACAATTTGAAATTTGTGTCCACGTATGAATGGAACTCTGTGAATTTGTACAAATGGCGGCGTTTGTGTTACTTCTCATCTTTAGTTAATTGATATCGAGACTAAAAGCTAAAGGGTTAAAGTTCAAAATGGGAATTGACACAAGCGCTCAACTCTAGTCAAACGATCTCAGAACATTCTGGAACATTCCAGCGAGTCAGTGCGATGATCGAGTGAAGGAAGCGGAATCGTGCGTGATATTACTTAAAATTTATAATAAATAGATTATATTACAAATTATTTAAGACGGCTTCAGTAAAACGTAAGCGATAATCTAGTCCGAGTTGTGCAACGTAGTGTATTTAATAACGATATCAGTAAAATAAAGCTTCTAATTAATTATTTAAAAAAAAAGAAAACGTGAAGCGACAATGCGAACTGGCTGAACTGTTCGCACGACTGCAGCCGACATTATAAAAATAAAAGAGTTGTCAAAGATTTTTGAAAATGGAACATTTTATATAAAATCTATGAACAGTTCGACTTTTTTTTTCTTTTGTTACTCTACAAAATACATTCCAAATGATCTTCTCAATTTACACCAAATGATTTAGTTTATAATTTAGAAAAAAAGTTATTTTTAGTTAAATTTAATTATATTTATAGATAAATTATTATTATAAGTTATTTATTAATTAACTTCATGCTAGTCTTAAATTATTTTGATTTAATTTATTTTCTAATATATACAAATAGAGACAAAGGTCAATTGGCCTTACCAAAGATTTTACTTGAGTGCAATTGTTTTTACAGTACATTCTTTCACCCAATAAACTTTGAATACTTCACGCGCCGAATTTATATAAGATGAATGGTTTTTCTAATAATATTGCGCACAAAAATAAAGCAAAACTTAATAAAATATATATATAAACAAAAAAAACAGTATTGTCCAATGTTTCAAGATGTATATCTGTAAACATGTTTCCCATAAATCAAGGTCAATTAATGATTTAATCTTGAGAATTTATTTAAAAAAATAAGTCATGTTTTGAAAATTAATAAAAAAATTTCAGTGTGATATTCCTCCAATTATGATGATCAAAAATGTTCATTTATCCTTTTCTTTTTTTAATTTCACGTCAACATATGTAACCTTTCTATAAGCGGCAGCCATTTTGAAAGACTAAATGTCAATTTTAGTCAAACTCTGTACTGATTACTATATTGTACTTTAAATTTTTTTCTCTCTAATATAATTTGAATTACGTAGTATATTTCAATTAATTTTCTGTGGTTATATTTACTCTACGACACGATTTCGGTTTCACATTGATTAATGGGAAACATTGTGTATTCATATATATATAAAAATAAATATGTATAAATTTTCACTCAAACATTGTGCGTTTTGCAGCTAGCGAATAAATGAGATATTTTTGTGCATGTACAGGGCGCTCTTATTCTTTTCCACTGTAAATAGTTATCTATATGTAAGAATAAATGTAAATTTTATAAAGAGATTCATTGTTTCATTTTAATTCCTCCTTTTTGTATTGTTGTACACCAATCTCTCACTTTGCGTCGTGGTTACGTTCCAAAAAAACGACGCAAATTGAAACGCCGCAAAATGAGTTATGTTTTTCTATAGCAAACCATGTAAAGATCAAAGTTAGGTTCTAGGGTCACGAAAATAATACTTTTTAAAAAGAAAATTGAACAAAGTAAACATTTAAAAACAAAAATAATATAACTCTGCCAATAAACAAATTGAAATAATATTCACCTTTTTTGTAACAAGTAAAAATTTTTATAACTTTTTTCTTCTCTTTTAAAAAAAGCACAACACATTACATTACAACACCACGTAATTTAAACTGAACTCTAAAATTAGCAAAACAAAGTGAAAATAAAACTATTAAAATTGCGTTGATTTTTAGTTAGAAAGAGAATCCCCGAGGTTTGGTGGCATGGCGCTATTAGAAAAAAAAAGTGCTGCCATCTTTATTTTTAAAAATTCATTAAAAAAAAAGAAAATTTCAAATAAAATTAAAGACTCGAACCCAAAACAACGCAACCTCGAAAATCTAACGTCGCATAGTGAGAATTAGTACTAATTAAGCTGCGACGCAACTTAGAAAAAAACGCAAAACGAAACAACGTTAGGCAAGGTATTGGTGTAATTCACTTAGAAAATTATAATTTTTATGAAAATGCACCCTTTAACTGAAATTAAGGAATGGAAGGTCTAAAGTAAGAAACTTTTTGTAAAATAAATTTATAGGTTATCTGTCATTATTTTTCAAAAGTCATTTAAATTTTAGCGGATAAGTAATATGTTATTGAATACATATTGTGGAGCAACCGTTACAATACTGACTTCTTTAAGAACATGAGATAATCTTTTAAACTTTCTTTTAAACTATAAATAGCTCTGATAGTTTTTTTTTTAATAATAAAATTAACGAATATATAAAAGGAACAATAATTTCGGCATCATTGCCCTATTGTAATATACGGTAAGACGAAATACTATAAAAATAAACAGTCCAGTTAAAGAAATAAATAAATAAAACTAATTTCATAGCGATAACCGCAATAAAGTATATTAATGGCATCTTAATATTATTAGCAATATATATAAAGATACAGTAATAGCCTTTTAAAACCTCATGTGCTATTAGGAAGAATTATATACAGTTAGGTTTTTACTTTCGCTTACACAGAATACAATATTTAAAACGGACATTGTTTTAATACATTGTTAGCAAGGGTGAAGACTGTATAAAAGGTTAAAATAAATGAAAATAACAATATGGTATTAGTAAAATAATACGTAACAATATCCTGACAGAACAAACGAACAGACACAACTGTCATGCGACACAAACTGTCAACATAAAAAGTATAAAAAACAAATAGAAATATAAAAAGGCTAAATGATCCAGCCAGTCACCAAAATATATTAAAATAAGTTTTATTACTTGTTATTATATATACAAAATAAATAATTCTTATTCAATGTTATAAATATTATTTATTTACTGAATTAATATGATATGAATTTTACAGATGTAAATTTTTGATAACAGCGACATCTCTCGGTGTTAATATAAAACTCTAAAAATTTTCTACTTTCACTCGTTAACGCTGAAAGTTTTTGAAACAAAAGTTATACGTCAAAATTATTTACAATTTTCTAACACGGTAACAGACTTCATACAATTGAACACAAATATATGAATTTTAAAGATTTATAATAGAAACATTTAATGACCTCGCAAATGCAAGATATAATGGAAGTCGGATTTTTTAGCATAACCTATAAAATATTAGTTCGTTGAAGTCAATCCTTAGTTACAGTCTAAGAACATAAAAGATGAATTTTTTATCATATATAAATATCACCTATAATTTTTATTACAAATTCAGATTATAGTAGCACAGCCGAATATCATTGGCGAATATAAAGCTCAACGAATCCGCCGGCTTGGTCACTTGGAGCAAATGGGATCGGATCGGAGCGTGAAGGTAGCGTACCTGGAAAAACCGAGGGGTCGAAGACCAGTGGGTAGACCCAGGTATCGCTGGATCGATCGCGTTGAGGCAGACTTGCGCGAATTGAATGTCAGCCAATGGCAGACGATGGCGCAAGATAGAGGAAAGTGGAAGTCTCTCGCTTCGGAGGCCAAGACCCACTTTTGGTCACTGAGCTAGCGGAGTAGTAGTAGTAGTAGTAGTATAAATATCACCATGAGCCATGGTGGCCCAGTGGTAAACTGTGACTTGCGATCACAGATCTCAGGTTCGATGATGATGCAATTTTAGCAGGTTTTGGCAGGTAGCTGATGTAAAGAGGAGTAACTTAGGCTAATTTTATTAAAAATATAATTTTTTAAAGAGAAAACTAAATAAACAAAATAAATTAATTGTTAGATTCCACGCGATCAATCACGAGCACCTTTTCCAATGTGAAGAGTGTCCGATCGCAGAATTTGAATTTAAAATTCGAATTCAACGAAAAAGTAAACATTTATCATAGCTAAAAATAAATAGAAAAGTTATGCGGATATATTATTTTATGAATTATATTTTAAAGTCTGACCTGGCTTCGGTATTTAGTGCTACTAGCTACAGAAGTGACCGCGGGAATAGCACTAATCGGGAACGATATTTTCTTTAAGCACTAAGATGATCACTGGATTCGTTTGGTAGAATTTTACTACAACTTCAAATAAACTCCCAAAAAATGTAGCATTGCCGGCTGGAGAAACACTAGGCTTCAGACGGTTCGCAAACAGAACTTCAGGTTGTGTTTAGACTAGAGTATTACCGTTTACTGCATGAGGTACTGCTCATTGGTGATGGATTCGTAGTTGCTATATGGTTAACACCAGATGTCGGACATGTCCATATCCTGGTCTAACGTATAGCAGGGAATGATCATCATCACTCGGGCGAAAGGGCCGCAAGGTGGATAAACGTCAGCCTGCTCAGCAGGAGATATATGCAAGATAATACCCACCGCATCCAGGTGTAGTTTAGGCTGGATCCAGTGATAGGAATTTTGAAGTGAATGTTTCTATAATTCCGGAACTATACCCGGATAATATGGAAGCTAGCTTACCTAACATTCCGGGACGTTTAGAAAGTGAGGGAGCCATACAACCCCATCACCTGCTTGAAGAATCAGGTAGTGCGTTTGCACGAAGCACTCGCCATAAAGAGTACTGCCGTCAGAGATGAAGGTGGTACAATCTATCGTAAATAGGTTCCTGTCTTCGAGCTGGTGTACTGAACCCATTGGTATAACCTAACGCTTGGAACATTTGGGAACAGTATAATCAACAATTTAGAAATAGGTCTGAGAATGGTATATGGGTCATACCCGTATATATAAATATAAGACAATTTCTCTCGACTATGTAGGTATATGCAGAGAAACGACATTTATAGTTATTATTTAAATCAGAGTTCCCCAAACTTTTTTGTGTCGTAGACCCCTTGCCATATTTTTCCGTGTTGGGTAGACCGCCTACTTACCTGATATTGATTTCCTGTAAAATTCTAACTGTAGTCAAGTTTAGTGTTAAAAACTTAAAGTTATAACACATGTTAATTTATACATTTATTAATTGAATTTAAAATAAAACTACACAAAATAAAATATTGTATCTGTTATGTAAAATATACGTAACATTAAATAAACGTAAAATAAACTATAAATAAAATAACATAAGTAATAAGTCAATATTTTAGTGAGACGGATGAACCTGATACTTTAATAATAAATTATCAACATTTGGCGTAAATTTTGTAAGGGTTAATCTTAAATCTCCTCGGCTAATGATGTCCAGTCTGTGGACCCCCATTTTCATTTCATGGACCCTCAAATTTTTTTTCGCTGACGTAGACCCCTTGCAAGTTGTCATAGACCCCTAGGAGTCGATATAGACCACTTTGGGAATCACTGATTTAAATTGTCGCTTGCTTTTAAACCTTTATTCTCCCATATTTTTATTTCTGATATTACAAAACATCTTTACCCTCTTCTTACCCTTCTCGTAGCCCTATCATAGCCGTCAGAGACTTTTTTATAATTAAAAACATAAGTTTTCTTATCACTCTCCTCTTTCGTACTTCACGATCTCTATTACACTTCTTCTTTCATTATTATCATTTTCTTTCATTCTATTATCGTTTATTTACATTCCATTCACACATCTCTTACTTCGCTACACTCTTTTGGTATATGACAGTACGCTTTCTATTTTAATGCTCCTGTTATATTATTTCTATATTTTTTTTATTCTAATTTACAATTAATTATCTTATACTTATTCCTACCTGACTCGCGTTGCATTTTTAACTTATCAACTCTCATATAACTTTTCGGCAATACCTCAAAAAGATGTAGCGACACTCTTTGTCACTTTCCTCCCTTCTTCCTCTAACTCAGTCTTGCACCTGCGAATACGGGACAGCAAGTGAATAGCACCACGGTCTGGTTATCGCAGAGTCACAGAAGTACGAGAGACTCTCTTTGTGTTTATAAATTTGCAGGTACTCCGAGAATCCAACCACAACCACAGACCACTCAATATTAAGTTATAAGTTCACTTCGTTTTCTTCGACCCAATTCTCAAGTGAACGGTATTTACTAGGCCTTGCTCCGGGGAATCACCCGACCTTCAACGATCTGCGAAAGGCGATGGAATGCAGCCAAATTGCTTTATAAATCCAATTCTAGTCTTCTGAATTTGAATTTGAAATATTGAATTGGAATATTCGAGAACTTTCATCGTGACATGTATCGTAAATGTTTGTCTTGATTCAATTTTAATGTCTAATGAAGATATAGAACGGGTGAGATAGTTGACAGCGTGAGAGAGAGAATGATATATATGTTACTATAAGTGTGTACATAAGAACAGCTAAGAGAGTTTCTCCCTTCCGTGATCTTCCATGTATTCCAATTCCATAAAGTGGTTATTATCCAAATCCCGAATAGGGAGTGTTCAATTTAACTTTCAAAGTGGAAGTCAGTGAAGACGTTACCCCTAATGCAGATAGGTCTCCCTAATAATGGATAGAAATCTATATATGTAAGTTAATTCTGTAACCGGCAGCGCTATGTTAACATCGCGATGTAATATACAAGCAGCACCATCTAGTGATATATAAGGAATAATTTTAATAATTAGAAAAGATAATTTCACATGTGGGTATTCCCCGAATAACAAGATTGATTGGTTTCATGAGTTTTGAAACTATTATTGTGGGATTACAAAACACTAGATTACTGTGAGAGTGTAAAATAAAAGAAATAAAAAACTTTTTTTAACTTTTTTTTTTAATTTACTTCTAACTGTTTGCTATACCATTGCCTATAGTCCGAAATAAATTCACTTGACGCTTCAGCTTCTGTGTAAAGCCTTATTAAAACAGATGATTGCTTATAGATGTAAAAGTTTATAGGTTGAATGTATTGCTTATTTGCTGTTAATTAAAGTATGATACAGCCTATTCAAAAATCAATATATTCAGAAATAATAAATAACATGAAAAAGCATTTTCAAAATTCTGCTTACTATGTATTAAAATTTATAATTGTTTAATATCGATGCCTGACTTTGTACTATTGACCTCTTTCATTCCAACTGAAAAGATACATATTTAAGTGTAATAATTTTATAAAAGGTAGTTTTATTTTTCTTAAATGGCAACACTACTCGACCCCGTCACTCTTTTGTGACAACTTCCGGTAAAAGGATTGAGAGTGGTGGGGATGAAACAGCATTTTGATTATTGAGTCGGGAGCTCGGTCACTCGTTAGATAACCATCGAAGTGATAAGTTGTCTAGTGAAAACTATGCTAGTTGGTCTATAAGAGTATTTAAAGTGGAATAAAAGTATTTACTCTGCTGCGAATTGGAGTTTTTCTGATATAAGAGTGATCATTATTCTATTTTATTTGGGATGCGATGCTATATAATTCACACTTTATCCATTAATTATATAGAATCGCCTCTGCTAACAAACAAGTTTTCAGAAGATAACAGCAGTGTTTTCTGCGTTATATAATACCACACTGTGATACCCGACTGCCAAAGCTAGCAGTCATGGTATTTCAGTGGTGATGTATGGGCTGAAAAGGTAGCCTTATGTATATGAAGATGATGATGATAAAACGCTATTAGTATCATCCAACCTTATATAACTTTGGAAAATTTAAATTATTAATAAATTACAAAAGTCGGTCTGTAGCTAAAAGGTACACTACCAAGATATGCGATTATAGGTCGTGGATTCGAATCCCGTGGTGTAACGGTTATTCACACTTTTTGCTTTAATTATATTGGATTTTGGGTGATCACAAAAGTTTCTAGATGATGGGCAGCAGCGTCCCTGCGTACCATAATACCACACTGCGATACCCCGATCGCCAAGTATGGCGATTATAGTATATCCCCCCATAGATATCTATGGGCGAAGCCTATGTCTTGAAGTAAAATAAATAAAATGTAAAATAAAAATCTGTACGAACAATATTAACAATGTTTTATTTCATAACATCTGAATTACACCAAGCAAACTCTGTCTCGTAGAGTAAATTAGGTTAAAATAACACACCAGTGCGGTGTGCAGCCATAGATTATACGAACTCAATATTATAAAACGAATATTTAAACTTTAACGATATTATAGAAACTTCAAGCTTGTTATATGTTTTTCATGTATAAATGCGATCAAATTCACAGTTCTTTTGTAAATTTATAATAAATAAACCCCGGGCAGCGGTAGCTCGGTGGTAAAGAACGGAGATACTCGGGATGCAATATTATATATATACATATATAATACTACTTGATCTCGCAAACGTTGTTTTGCAAAAAAAAATAGTTTTTAGAGAGTTAGACCTGTAATTGTGGAGATCTTTGAAATCTTTCAGCTGAAAAGAAGATAATTCATTTATACTGATTACTGCAACAAGTCATACACATATTTAATGGAATCAGGCGTTACCTTGCGGATGTCCATACTAAGTAAGAAAAGGTCCAATATTTAGCCACTTCCGCACATGCAGTGGTAGTCGTGCAACAAAGTGCACCGCCCGCCAGCCCGCTGATAAATGCGTATGCGGCAAACAATGCAAATTACACAACCGCCACCGTTAATTCACTTAACACGTGTTTCACCCCTCCACGGGGCATCTTCTGGAGTTATGTTACACCGATTAGTGCTTTTCTGTTTTCTCAATTCACTCTGTGTTTGGCACATATTGGTCGTTTTCTTACTAAGTCATACACATTCTTAATTTGTCTGTGTATATATACGTTCGTTATGTGTAAAAGGTTTTAAATGACGTATCTCATTTGTTAATAAAGAGTGATGAACCTTGACACGGCCCCATTAGGCAGCGAATTGGCAATATTTCGTCACAATCCGTGACCGCAGAAGTGTTTTATCTCACTTTCAACTCAATACTACATTGCAAACTATATTGCATCTGTGCCAAGTTCCGGTCTTAAATCGTACTAAATAAAGCCTTATATATTTATATGTTTGCAATTGTACACGATGTTATACACTCCAATATAATGTATCCAATTCTCTTAAAATTCTGCAAATACGTCATAAACAAAACAGTGAGTAGTAATAAGACCCAGCCTACCATTAATACAAGATAATGTAAGCATGTAGTATACTACTGCTACTACTACTCCGCTAGCTCAGTGACCCAAAGTGGGTCTTGGCCTCCGAAGCGAGAGACTTCCACTTTCCTCTATCTTGCGCCATCGTCTGCCGCTGGCTGACATTCAATTCGCGCAAGTCTGCCTCAACGCGCTCGATCCAGCGATACCTGGGTCTACCCACTGGTCTTCGACCCCTCGGTTTTTCCAGGTACGCTACCTTCACGCTCCGATCCGATCCCATTCGCTCCAAGTGACCAAGCCAGAGGATTCGTTGAGCTTTATATTCGCCAATGATATTTGGCTGTGCTACTAAAGTCTCAATTTCATGTAGTATAAGTATAGTAGTAAATATAGCAGTATAGTAATTGTAAAAATAGAGAAAAGAAGTAAAATAACCAAATGTAACTTAGCATAGCTGTAATACTAAGAACTGAGGTGAAGAATGAAAGAAAATGAAAGAAAGGAATGCAATGAATGATAAAGAGTGGAAGATATTGTGAGGGTTGGCAGTAGAGAGAATGTATGATCACGTGACGTATGACAGAAGAAATAAATTAAGAGTGTGAATCACTTATTGGAAATAAACATCCTTAACCTTACATATGTTAGGGGAGTACGAGAAGCCTTCAATAAAGGGGTCATTAAAAAAAATATAATGTATCCAATGTTATAACTAAAAACTGTGATAAGTTGAGATATAGTGGTAGAATAAGTGTAAATTAAAAATAATAAATCTGTGATAAATAACAAAAAGAAATAGATATAACTGCAGTGTTTGTATGTGAAAGTAATGGAATGATTGAGAAAGAAAGATGGAAATGTGGTATGAGAAGGAGAAAAGAGATAATGTCAAATATGGAAGAGGAGTAAAAAAATAAAATGACTCTGTGGAAAATTAATAAGAAATAAGAAACCCTGAGAGGTCCCCAATAGCCGGGACTATAGAAAATATATAATGCATCCGTCGATAAATTTAAATGTAATTATAATACATTGTTTAAAAAAAGAAATTTGAAATGCATTGATGACACTGTTAGTTTTTAGAACTGGCCGGTTTAAAAATAATATAAACGACAATTTAAAATTCGAAAATGGAATTCGTTACTAACATTAATACGTACATCATTCTGTAATTTAGTTTAGGAGAATAAACATAGGGAGGTGATAATCACCTCGTTCATCGGTCAGATAGCCATAAAGAGAATAGTTTTAGAAATATTAAATAACAAAATAAATCTGTATAATGAAGTTAAAAAATCGTTTAAGAAAAATTAATAATTACTAGCAGTTACCGCGACTTTGTCCGCGTGATTTAAAGAAATCCGTGTTTTATTTTTTTATTTAATAATTTTTCTAAGATAAAGTAGTCTAAGTTACTCCCTACCACATCAGCCACCTTCCAGTATAAGACCACGGACAACAGACAGACGGACAAAAATTGAAAAAATATTTTTTTTTTATATGTACCGCATATTCATATGCATGTAGCAAAAAGCGGTTATTTTAATATAACAAACAGACATTAATTATATATATATTTTTTTAAGACCTCTCCTTCCACCCCCTATTTAATTGGGAACAGGGTTTTGTATATCTGAATAATTTTTTCACTTGAATTTTTATTTTCGTTTTCGTCTTCCATAGTACACAATATCTTTTTTTTCTCCTATCATTCTACAATTCCATCTTCCTTTCTCAATCATTCCATTCATTTCATACATTCTCAAACACTTCAGTTATCCATTTCTATTACAGTATCAAAATTTTAATTGGTTTAATTATTTTCTCGTCTACATCAATTTTATCACGGATTTATTTTGTCATTAATTATATTTATATGTATATATTATATTTCGGGAATCGAATTCGCGGTCTATGATCGCATGTCTCAATCCTCTACTGCTAAGCTACCGCTGCAACAATATCACAGGATAGGATATACATTTAGACTGTGTTATAACTTTTAAATCTTTTCTATTTGTAACCAATCTACCTATATATAACTCTTACAATCCTTATATATATAATCCTTTATCTAATAACAATAATATATTTTAAATTCATAACAACAGAATAATAATAAAATATGCTCTTAAAATATATAGCTGAATTAGTTCGCAGTGCTATTTTATATTCCGTTATTTAGCTTAAATAGCGTTATATATAGCATGAAATATAATTACTCTATAAAAACTTGAGAAATTCGTTTAGAAGCTATGTTTGTATACAATGCACATGCAAAGTTTGCCACTTTTCTATGACAACTTTAAATAGACTCTGTTTAAAGTTTAAACCAACTTTCGAGCCGAGCTTTCTATCTCAATAGTTAGAATTTAGTTCCTCCAACTAGTAAGTAGTACTTGAGAATAGTCCGTTTAACTTTAGAAGATTAAAATGTTCTCTTTAAATTGGATGGATAGAAAGTTTAATTCCTAATGTAGTGGTAGAAAAGTCGTCAAAAACTATGATCGGCGGTTGTGGATTCAATCCCTAATATTGTATGAATTGTAGCTATACTACTGTTAATAGATACTTACTTACTCCGCTGGCTCAGTGACCCAAAGTGGGTCTTGGCCTCCGAGAGACTTCCACTTTCCTCTATCTTGCGCCATCGTCTGCCATTGGTTGACATTCAATTCGCGCAAGTCTGCCTCAACGCGATCGATCCAGCGATACCTGGGTCTACCCACTGGTCTTCGACCCCTCGGTTTTTCCAGGTACGCTACCTTCACGCTCCGATCCGATTCCATTCGCTCCAAGTGACCAAGCCAGCGGATTCGTTGAGCTTTATATTCGCCAATGATATTTGTTCATACTGTTCATAGATGGTTAAGGTAACTTTATATTCTTCCCAATCAATTTCATCACCTTCAAAGTAATCCTCGTTCGATAAAACGTACTTTTACCAACGCCTTTTCTAGTCCTTGAAACAGTCGGAATAGTACTTTTTCCGGTACAGCCTTTAAGACCTTCAATATATCTTCTAGATTTAGCCAAAACTTCGACAATAGCCAGAATTCGCACGGAGTCAATTCAGGCGAATACGTGGTAAAAAATAATGTAAATAAAAATGAAAAGATATAAAAATTGTATTAAAAATAAATTAAAATGTAATTAAATTAACAAATACATTACGAGTACGTATTAAAACTATAATAAATCTACTTATAAGGGAATTCATAAACAAAAATCTATGATAAACTAATAAAAAAAAAATCAAACTGCAGTGATGAGGATGGATGAACGGAATAGAATAGAAGAGAAAGATAGATAGATACAATTCTATGTGTGTTACGTACTGTGGATTCTGACTCGAAATGAAACACAGCTGTATTCATAAATCAGATGGTGACCACTCTTTGTAGAGTGAAGGAACGAAAAGATAGATAATATGATGCATGGAAGAAGTGTATGGTAATAAAAAATGAAATATGAAAAAATTAATAAAAGAAAAATTAATTCCTTGTTACCACACAAATAGGTATGGAAGAAAATGTCCCCAATAGCGGGGACCACTTAAATAAAAAGAATACGGTGGTTACGGAACGATATAAGTCAAGTTTTTGGTAAAAAAAGTCGCGAAAAACCAATGCAGTATGAGATCGACCAATCGAAGCTTGACACGCTTGAGACAAAACATCCTTCAAAATGGTTTGGATTGAGCCAAATGTCATGGACAGTTCTACCAACCTATAGAAGAAAAAATACCTGCCTTTTTAATTCCTGGAAGTTTTCAAATGACAGTTTCAATTTATTTTTAGATCACTGTAGTGTGTAGAATAAATCTCATGTTATAAGAGGATGAAAAATCACCATACTCTTAATTAACTGGAGTGTAGAATAATTAAACATGCATCTACTATGCTATATCTGTGAATTTACAAAATATTAAATTTAAATTATATATAATATATTAGGGGGACAGGAAAGTAATGTCGTTTCTGTCGACATATTTTACAGAAAAACCGTTTGATTTGTTACCGCTCCGGCATTAATTTGTATACTAGACGACAAAAGTATGTTGATAACGAAGGTGAATATATTGTTGATTAGGAATAAAAACTTGTTAAAAATGTAGTCGTGTGAATTTAACTTAAGAAAGCGACATTACTTTCCGGTGCCTCTAGTATAATCACATATACAATTATATATATACGACATAATGTAACTATCATATATACGAGAATTATAAAATAAATGTGTAAATTAGTTGGGCATGGAGTTTACATGCAACTGTACTTAATTTTTAAGATACAGGCTTCTCCCATAGATTTTTGATAGAACCTGCCTATATCCATTATTGTCTGTCCACTTGTGGGACGCAACGCTTGAGGTGTCCACGCGTGTGTAAATAAATATTAAAAGAAAAACATTTCTACGAGATAAGAGTTCCTGCTGTAGTCTCATGAATTTTGGCACAGGCTCGATATCGATTTAAACAGCATCCGGGTGAAAGTATTCGGTTGTGTTTTATTTACCCTGTTGAGCTATATAGGCCAATGTCAAGGTTCGATGTTGCGCGATCATTTATTTATAAGTACAAGCTTTCAAGACGTGATATAATCTGTATGCGTTAGATGCGTGTGTTTGCCTACCAGCTTTTGATTAAATCCAATTAAAAAAAAAACATCTACTTGCATTAACATCTTTCGTCTATTTACAGATATTGTTTTAATTTCTATATATAGCATGTAGCGTATAGCATAGAAAATACAACACATAGCATATAGCGTATAGCATACAACATATAGTACATAGAATATAGCATGTAGCATATAGCATATAGCATAGCATATAGCATGTAGCATATAGCATATTGCATATACTATATAGCGTATATGTTTTATTTACCCTGTCGAGCTATATAGGCCAATGTCAAGGTTCGATGTTACGCGATCATTTATTTATAAGTACAAGCGTTGAAGACGTGATATAATCTGTATGCGTTAGATGCGTGTGTGCCTACCAGCTATTGCGCTTTTGATTATATCCAATTAAAAAAAAATGTACTTGAATTAACGTCTTTTGTATATTTCCAGATATTGTTTTTTTTTTGTTTTATATATAGCATATAACGTATAGCACATAGCGTATAGCATGTAGCATATAACAAAAAATATAGCATATTGCACATCGTTCATAGTATCACTATAGACCAGTGTTTCCCAAAGTGACGCTCCACGCCCCACGGGAGGCAATTTGATTGTTAAGGGTGTTATTTGATTGTTAAAACCAAAATGGACTTGACACGAGTCTGACGCTTTCGCTTTTATATAAAAATATGTGTTACAAAAGAGGAGGTAAAAATTTTAGAAACCCACTGGTGGGATGTGACCCAAAAAGGCTGGAAAACTCTGCACTTTGTTGCACGTCAACCACTGCATGTGCGGAAGTGGCTAAATATTGGTCCTTTTCTTACATATTAAAAACAAACTCCATGGGTGGACACGACCTTTATTTACATTATCATAGTTGTATTTCGTCCTTCTAATGTCATGTATGTAATGAAAATGTCTTTCATTCTTTACTCTAATTTCCTTCAATATCTCTGACGTCTTTTAATACACCGCTTTTCTTCTTTCACCTTCACTGCAGAGTTCTACGATTTTACATTTATTATTTTAATTACTTTATTCTTTAGCTTAAATACGTTTTTTTAACTATTTATTTATTCTTAATTCTTATTTTTATTTTTTTATATATTTATATTACTTATTCTTTTTTTTTACTAACAATATCGCACTAAACAAGCAGGGCCATTTGGAGACGGTTGCCATCGAGCGTCTTCTAACGACTTCATTATGGTGGTCTCTGGTCTCTCTATGGTCTTTCGTTGCTTCTGGAATTTTTTAAATGACGTAAAAGAGTGATTACTTTGGTCTTATGTGAACATCCATACAAGGTTGAAATCCCTTCAACACGCACTAAGCGATGACACTACCTTTAATAGTACGAACAGACAAACTACGGAACAACCTAACGGCGTCGTTGTTACAAGGTAACTATAACTTTTTGTTTTATAATTTATGGACCCCCTATTTAATGGACTCTACTCTGTGTTTGGCACTACTCGGTGTAACATAACACCTGAAGATGCCCCGTGGAGGGGTGAAACACGTGTTGAGTAATTTGGCGGTGGTGGTTGTGTGATTCGCATTGTTTACCGCATACGCATTTATCAGCGGGCTGGCGGGCGGTGCACTTTATTGCACGACTACCACTGCATGTGCGGAAGTGGCTAAATATTGGTCCTTTTCTTACTTTCCACCCACTTTCCACATTTAATTGGGAACAGGGTTTTGTATATCTTAAAAATTTTTTCACTTGAGTTTTTATTTTCGTTCTCGTCTTCCATAGTTTAGAATACCTTTTTTTTCCTACTATCATTCTACAATTCCATCTTCCATTCTCAATCATTCCATTTCAATCATCCTTTCGTACATCCTCAAACACTTCAGTTATCTATTTCTATTACAGTATCACAGTTTTAATTGGTTTAATTATTTTCTCGTGTACACAAATTTTATCACTGATTTATTTTACAATTTTTAATATAAAAATGAATATATTTTAATAACTTTACAATATTTCATCCACCTATGTTTTGTTCCTGTCTATTGCGTATTGTGCAACTTTCCAAAAGAATTTAAGGACGCACTCTCTCTCATCCTTTTTTCACTATAATGGAGGCAAGTGTTGCCTCTATCATTTTGCCTAGCCGGCATTCGGTCTCATATCGGAGCCCTTCAAATGCGGGATATTCTGCTACCAGGTGGATCGCAGTTTGGTCTACGCCCGGTTCACAGAAGCACGAGAGTTCCTCCCTGAGTTTAACCCTATGAAGGTACCCAGAGAACCCCCCATGCCCCGTGAAGAGCTGGACCAAGACCGCGTCCACCTCCATGCTACGGAGGGCAACTATACCTTGGGAGTTTTCAAGACAAGAATGAATAGGTTTCTTTTAGGCAATCATGTAGCATCTTATACCTCGTCATCGCTTTACATCAAGCTAGACGTAGAACTTTAAACAAAATTTTTTCGCGAAGATTGTTTTTGTTTTGTTGTGAAGTTTCCTCCTGTTTCTTCTTTCTTATCTATAACATCTTGCGAAGCAGAATCAAATATAATAAATTGAAGATCAATAGGAGTTCTGTTAACAGTTCCAAAAGATAAATGCATTTTATCTTTATCTGTAATTGTAGTAATGTATTTTTTATTATTGTTACTTATTATTAACTTTTGGTTATAGACGTAGCCTGAATTTCTGCTCTTAAGTAACAGTTGGCGGGGCATATTGTGTGTGCAACTAAAAGGCTTTCAAATGGCGACAGTGCTGTAAGTAAGAAAAGGACCAATATTTAGCCACTTCCGCACATGCAGTGGTAGTGCATTACTCTTTTTGAGTAATTTGGTGGTGGCGATTGTGTGATTCGCATTGTTTGCCGCATACGCATTTATCAGCGGGCTGGCGGGTGGAGAACTTTGTTGCAGGACTACCACTGCATGTGCGGAAGTGGCTAAATATTGGTCCGTTTCTTACTTAGGATGGACTTCCACGAGGTAACGCCTGATTCCATTAGACAGTGCTGGTAGACGCAGCGTGGGTGGTACTGCCACTAGATGGACCAACGACACAGTAATGGTTGCAGGAAGTAGCTGAATGTGGACAGCATAAGACGGGTCAGCTCGGTGATATTTAAGGAAAGCATATGCGCTGAAATATATCACGATCCCAAATATAAATAAAACTGATGAATTTTTTTAAATACATCTAAAAACATATTTTAATTTATTTAGATAATTAACGCTGTCGGCCTATAGGAATGCTCGGGAAATATCAGGTGTTGCGATTTTATGTATCGATTATGTAAAGTTTACACTTGATATGCAAAATTATACTCTACTTTATGACGATAGAATTCATTTTCGAACGTAGTCAACAGAGACTTGCTTCTGGCCGATCCAGATAATCTAAAATCGATAGTTGTGGAAGATCGAGGTGGAAAACAAAAAGGTGGGAGCGTCCAACCCTTTGCACATCCCCAAGACAAAAGCCTTTGGATTTCAGAGCAGCGAAAAACACACGAAATCTCGCCCTTGCCTGAAGGCGTGCGAGCAGGACAGAGCGTTGGCCAAGCTTCCGTGTTAGAGAAGGTCGGATAGATGAAAATCAATTTATTAGACTGTGACGTCACGGGACGCGCATGCGCTAGGCGGTAGTGCCCGGATTTGGGTTGCCAGCGAACGGAAAATTCTTAGTTTTTGGGAAAAATCATATTTTCAACATACAGGTTGATTGGTTAAAGATGTAAAAGCCTTAAGAGGTTCCAATCTCATGAAATTGTTTATATTAATTGACCAAAAACTTCTGGCCGTACAAAGTCTGCAGGGATATATTGTTTAACAATGATTTATTATTATATGCACAATTTTTAAAATCTTTTTCTTACTGTACTGTCCCTTTTATTTATTATTTCTGAAACCATTAATGTTTGGATATGGTGTGCCATAAATGATTAAACAGAAAATGAGCTATTTATTTACCAGCTATAATTAGGAAACCATACTTTTAATATTCTGTAGCTCAAATATAGTAAAGTTTATGTGTATAGTGGATGAATATACGCAGGCCGCTTCCAGCTGATCCTATGGAAAACAATTGAAAAAGGCTTTTGTCCACCACTGGATGTTATATGGCTAGAATATTAAAAATGAAAAAAGATTTTCATTGTTGGCAAATTAATACAGGATATTTTAAGAGAAACAATGATAACAACAGTTTAAATGTTGTTTTTTCTGTTGGCATAAATAAATAAAATAAATGTATAAAAGTGTTTAAGATCTTACATTTTGATGTTAAAAAAAGTCATTAGGCTAGGTAATTTTTTGATAATAATGGGAGAACGGGCGTGAAATGGGAGGAAGTGTGGCAACACTGACGCAGTCCACGGGCGGCCCGAAATAGCGAGGCGCGGGGGACGCTCAGTAGAGCGGCGACGCTGCCGCCGTCACAGCGCCATGGCGTCGGTCGCCGCGTGGCTCCCGTTCGCCCGCGCCGCCGCCATCGGATGGGTGCCCATCGCAACGCACCCGCTGCCTCCCCCACCAGTCCCCAAGGACCGCCGCCGCGCAGAGGACGAGAAACTCCTCATCAATGTCTCCGGACGCCGTTTCGAGACATGGCGGAACACCCTCGAGAAGTACCCCGACTCCCTCCTCGGGTCCTCGGAAAGAGAGTTCTTCTACGACGAAGACAGCAGGGAGTACTTCTTCGACAGGGATCCGGATATATTCCGCCACATCCTCAACTACTACAGAACTGGAAAACTTCATTATCCGAAACACGAGTGTCTTACAGGCTACGATGAGGAGCTCGCCTTCTTTGGAATCCTTCCCGACGTTATCGGTGACTGCTGTTATGAGGACTACAGGGATAGAAAAAGAGAAAATGCTGAAAGGCTGATGGATGATAAACTAAGTGAGGCTGGAGACCAGAGCTTGCCCCAGTTGACAGACCTCAGGCAAAAGATGTGGCGGGCCTTCGAGAACCCCCACACTTCAACTGCAGCACTCGTGTTCTACTATGTCACAGGTTTCTTTATCGCCGTTTCAGTTATGGCCAATGTAGTGGAGACAGTGCCGTGTGGCCACCGGCCCGGGCGAGCAGGAACTTTACCTTGCGGAGAGAGATACAAGATAGTCTTCTTCTGCCTCGACACAGCTTGCGTGATGATCTTCACCGCCGAGTACCTTCTGCGACTTTTCGCAGCGCCTGACCGCTGCAAGTTCGTCAGATCCGTGATGTCCATTATTGACGTAGTCGCAATCTTACCTTACTACATCGGCCTGGGCATCACAGACAACGACGATGTCTCCGGCGCCTTCGTAACCCTTAGAGTGTTCAGGGTATTCCGTATCTTCAAGTTCTCGCGGCACTCCCAAGGCCTTCGCATCCTCGGGTACACGCTCAAGTCCTGTGCCAGCGAGCTGGGTTTCCTCGTCTTCTCTCTTGCGATGGCCATCATCATTTTTGCGACTGTCATGTTCTACGCGGAGAAGAACGAACAAGATACCAACTTTACATCCATTCCTGCTGCCTTCTGGTACACCATTGTCACCATGACTACACTTGGGTAAGTCTTTATTATTTCAATAAAATATTCGTTAGAAAAAAAAATATGAAAATTATTTTTTAACTAATCGATTAAAATTGTATGAATCGATTATAATTCGATAATCTTTTCTGAACGCATCACAAAAGGGCCACCTGTCGACGCCATTACAGAATAACGCGGGAAAATAAGTGTCATGGCGTCAAAGATTTCCCTCCATAAAGGGTTACCGCTTTGAAATATTGACGCTGCAACGTTTTTAATTCTTTCATTTGCGGACGAAGTGAGTGGTGCTCGTAAAGCGATTTCATAAACGGATTTTTTGTTCAGCGGAACCAATTACTACGGGAAGGGTGTGCGGAGTATTAAAATGTTTCTCTCCATTTACGCAATCTGTACTTGAATGTGTACGATTTAAATTTAAATTTAGAATTTCATGAGAAGTAAATACGCAATTTATTTATTTACTACTGCAGTTAACTTTGATTAATTTATTGTAATCACTTATGTATGTAAATAAAAAATAAAATTACATCGATCTTCCTAATTAAGGCATTCTTCAATATATACCTACGAACGTTTTAAACGCACAAATCTTAGAAGAATCCACAACAAACTTAGACAGTTTTCTTAATAACATAGTCGTATTTAAGTTAAATTACTTAGAGAAGTTAAACTTTATTTTAGTTTCTACCAAATAAGACATTTCTGACAATCATCTCTTTATAAAGGCATATGACCGTTGCATATATTAAATGTGTAAAGTATAAATAACTAGCGCTGAAATTGGTTGATTTAATACCTTATACAGGTTGGTTTTAAGTGTATATGTTAAGCGATCGCTGTTATATATGTTATTTGATTTTTTTGGTTTTAAAATGCGACAGACAAATAGCTTCTCGCAGTACTAAGTACGCAGTAACATATAGTAATATGATATATATAATTACGGTATTTAATATATCTAAAACTATTTTTTTGGATACATCCATATATTCAATTCTTTTACGAATAATAATCATCTGTATATTTTTAGTTATAAATTAATTACGTCAAAATAAATGATAATGATTTACTTGTGTTAAAAGATAAAATGAAATATTACTTGTATATATTACATATAAAATAAAGTATAGGTTACGAAAGCTTTAAATTTTGGGGAGCTTTGACGTGACTTTGCCCCTATCTAGGTCATGCATTCCCGTGATTAGACTGTAACGAAAGACAGACAGCTTGGGGACACTAAATTTCTAACAATGACAATGCAGAAGTCCAATTTCTTCGAGTATTGTTTGTTTTATTTGGTCTCGGTATCGTGTTGGCACAGTAATGGATACGACCACATCTTTGTAGACTTTTGAGAATGTTTCATATTACTGGCCACTACGGGCACAACAATACTTTTTATAATTAAATAATTCTCTCACGTTCGAATTTAAAATCGTCTTCCAAATTTGAATTCGGACGCCATTAATAAAATAGTCGCTGCTGTTGTGTCCGGGTTTAAATTGTAAATAGTTTATGTATATATATATATATATATATATATATATATCACACGTGTATTTTCGTCAAACAGTCACAAATACGTCGCATAACCTATTCCTTACATTCGTGTAAGTCTTATATAGGTAACGGAGGTGTGGAACTTCGTTGATTAATATATATAGTTGGTATTATAATTTACGCTTTAAATATAGTTAAATTCCATTTAAAAAGAGAAATTGTTGAATTAAAGCCTGATTTTCTCAAAAGATCAGCATTATGGGCAGGAACATAAAATAATATTGGAATTGTTCACGCAAAAAAAAATTATTAGCTATTCTCTGCCTTGATCCATAAATATTAACTAAAATATACAAATATATGAAATATTTATGCATGTCCATGTCCATGAGCCCAATGTTATTGAATGTAGTTTCAAATGTAAGTACATAACTTTAAGCTAGGAGTTTTCTTGATTTAAGCTTGATTGAAGGCTTGATTTAAGAGTCCAGAATAAACTAACACGGGATGTATTTAGTATGACCAATATATGTGATTAGCAGATGAAAGTGATTTATCACCATGGTGAAGAGGAAGGTGATAGTCAATAGTGATCGAAGGAATATTATATACAAAGAGAATTTACAATTTACACGACCCTATAGCGAAAGTAGCGACCTCACCACTAATGACATTCGAATTCAAATCGGCGTTCGATATTTGAATTCGAATGCGCGAGAATGATTTTAGATAAAAGTATTGTCGTTGTGGCCAGTGATTTGGCGTGTGAACACTACACCCTTAACATGGTAATTTATTTATTAGATAGGATTTATTAACAAGTATTTGTTTTATTTATTTTTTCATTTATTATATCATAATTTAGCTACATTACATAGTGTGTTATATTATATTAAAAAACCGTAGTACAAATTTATCTACATATATTAGGAAGCTTAAAGATTGCTTAGATGTTTATTTTTATTTCTGGTGCTAGCCGTATGTACACAGACAAGATGTATGTATATGCATATATATCGGATAAATATTGTCATATTTTTGTTCTATCAATAAAGTTTGAGTATCTGTTTATAATATTAAAATAACTGTTCAACTATATGCCTACGAATATATATACGGTACATACTATCAACATTACTTATTGTGTAAATTTTGTCTGAGTCTCTCTGTATGTTTAAACCGGATAATCTCTGTGATATGTAATCAAATGGCTTGATTGATTTTGACATAACACATATCGGCAAGTAGCTGATGTAAAAAGGATTAGTTTTTTCTTAGAAATATACTTTTACGAAAAAAAAACAACAAAATCGATTGATTTGTTACCACTCCGGCATTGATTTATATACTAGATAGCAAAAGGTTGTTGATGACGAAGGTGAATATATTGTTGATTAGAAATATTTTTTTTGAAAATTCTATGTAACTTAGGAAAGTGAAATTACTTTCCGGCAACCCTAATAAATGAACTAAATAATATTTTTGTTAAATTCCACGCGGTCGAAGTCGCGGGCAAAGCTAGTATCGTTTTACATTGACTTTGGTCCGCCTTGATATGTTTTAATTGTCAGGATATCAATTTCTATAAGGTTTAACGTCACTATGCCTTCGCCTTTACATTGGTAGCTTGGCAATTACTTAACATTATCTCGTTTTAACTGTAGGTTAAAGAATATTAAAGCCTAACATAACAAGTGTTATTTTATTATTCATTTATAAGTATCTTTATACTTAAAATAAATAAAATTAAATAATTGTTTTTGCTAAAAATAGCTTTAACAATAATAGCATAATATATTTATCAGTAAACGATCGATAAATTATTTCAACTTGTCTTACACCAAAGGCTTTTATTCTAAGCATATATGTTGTAACTGCTAATTTTCTAATATCACCCTCCCATCTCTTACTCTATCTGCCTCTACTTCTTTTATTGTACCACTCTGTTAATATTATAGTTTATTTATTCTTCTACTATCTCATCGTGTGTTCATCTCTTGTTTGTGTGTAATGTGTGATTTTTTGAAATTAGTTTTGATTTTTACATTCAATCTCTCCTTTCAAATCATATTTTGTTTCTCTCCTTTCTTTATTCATAAGCCTTAATAACCTAAAGTTTCAATTTTGATACCAATCTTTTAAACCGAATGTTCACATTACTATTAGTTTTTTTATAGGTTGGCTGTACGTATTTTACTGTTGTATAATATTCTTTCCAACGAAATTAAAAAAAAAATCTGTTTTTCCATTCATCTAGACCCTCAAGCAAACACAGTAATATTAAAAAAAATCACTTTCGTAAATCAGGCTACTAAGGGTTAACTTATTACATATAAGAGGTTAACTTAAATTGAAAACGTACTTGAATATTGTATTCAATAACTTTGATATAACTTATTCTTTTTATAAATTAGCTTTGGGACACGACGTACACCTTCAAATAATTCGTGATAAAATTGAATAAGTGTTGGTTTTATATTGAGAATTGGATCAGGTGTTTTCAACATGTATCGTTTTTAAGATATAAAACAAAGAATATGAGAGAACGTTATTCAAATATTTATTCGAATACAGAAAGTATCGAGTTTCTTGTCATTTATTCTATACGCATATGTGTCTTTTGAATGCGGTGGTAGAATAAATATAAAAGATCAGCTCAAGATTGGACTTTGGGGGAGATATATGTCTTGTATTGGGCATCTAGCTGTTGACATACTGATGATATTCATAACAGCCTATAATCTTGATCTACTGGTAATAAAAAAATTGTATTGATTTGAAAACAGTTGTTATTTAAACCTATAGAAGCTCAATGCAAGAAATAAGCCTGCTGGTTGGTATCGCAGTGTGGTATTATGGTACGCAGAGGATGCTGCTGATCATCTTCTAGAATCTTCTTAGTGAACTGTGACAATGCTATATAATTAATGCACAAAGTTTGAATTATATTAGACTATATCTCGGATATCGTACCATATACCTACGATTGTAACTACGTGATTTCATTTATTTTACAATATTTTATTATACACCTTTAAAAACTAAATAAAATTATTAAAATTCTACGCGTTCAGGATCCTGAGAATGTCTCGTGGAGGGGTGAAACACGTGTCGAGTGATTTAACAGTGGTAGTGGTGTAATTCGCATTGTTTACCGCACGCGCATTTATCAGCAGGCAGGCGGGCGGTGCACTTTATTGCACGACTACTGCTACATAGCGGAAGTAGCTATATATTAGTCCTTTTCTTACTTAGAATCGACTTCCAAAGTAACGCCTGAATCTATTGATAAAAACAAAATTATGATGATAATAAATGAAGGATATCTAACATAAACATAAACAAAGTCACATAGCGTACGGAACGAATACCTGAAGTTTCATGGTTTCGAAATTGAGACCATAGATTAGTAGTGCTGCGTATGACATCCATCAATAAGACAGATGACCTTATTAAAGTTAGAAAAGAACCAATGGTAGTCGTGCAACAAAGTGCACCGAGTCAGAAAACTCTGTGTTTGGCACTAATCGGTGTAACATAACTCCTGAAGATGCCCCGTGGAGGGGTGAAACACGTGTTGAGTGATTTAACGCTGGTAGTTGTGCAATTCGCATTATTTGCCGCATGCGCATTTATCAGCGGGCTGGCGGGCGGTGTACCTCCGCCCTAGAATATAATCCTCAAGGAAAGCGAAGACGTGGCCGCCCAAAGCAAACCTGGCGGATGATCACTGCAGAAGTGAAGGCAGTTGGAATGACGTGGAGCGAAGTAAAGCGCGAGGCTCAAGACCGCTCGGGATGGCGACGTACTGTGTACGCCATCTGCCCCATCTTGGAGACATAGGTATAAACGATCAAATTATTTGTGTCTGAACTTAATAAGAACTTACATTTATATCATAACTTTATAATCTCGACGTCTTTGCAACTAGTTCTGGAAATCTTCCACTTAAAAACATAACCGATATCGACTTTATAAAGCTCAAACTGTTACAAACTTTAACAAAACTTAAAAGCTTTAATATAGTACCTTTTTTGGATTTACATTCTTGATACTTGGTTTTGATTTTGCTACAATGATCATGTTTGAGTGTGATTGTAATTTGTATAAAATTAACAGATATATAAGGATGATCGATGGATCATTAAAGACGATTATTTAGAATTACCAGAAGCAATAAGATGCGCTAAATCGCTGTTAGCATTTAAAAAGAAGATAAAAGAACACTTCATAGGTTTCTAAAATAGGATATTGTTTTTGTTACTTATTGGTATATATATAATACCTTTTCCGCGTAAATACACACACACACACACACACACACACACACACATATATATATATATATATATATAATAAAAAAGCACTTCAGACTTCAGATGTTAAGACAGCCTCAAAAATGATCAAGGTACTACAAATTAATCTTAATCATTGTGAGGTTGCCCAAGACCTACTCATGCAGACCGTACGGGAGCTAAAATTAGACATAGTACTAATTTCGGAACCCTATAAGCACATCAGTGGCCTAAACTGGATCACCGATAAGGAAGGAAAAGCTGTCATCTGGGCATGTGGCACTAAACCTCTCCAGGGTAATCAAAATAATTGTTCTGGATTTGTAAGAGCCAAATTTAATGGAGTACATTTCTACAGTTGCTATGCACCACCTAGCCTAACACACGATGAGTTCGTCCGGTTCCTGGCCAAATTAGTGGAGGATGCCCGAATGTACTCCCCGGTAGCTATAGCTGGAGATTTTAACGCTTGGGCAGTGGACTGGGGTAGTAAAGCTACTAACACTAGAGGTTGCCAGCTTCTGGAAGCGATGTCACTGTTGGACGTCGCCTTACTTAATACAGGCGATAAACCCACGTTCACAAGAGGCGAGGCGAGCTCAATTGTGGATCTCACTTTCGTCAGCAGTACACTGGCAAGAGGAAATAACAGTTGGGAGATCTCGGATACTTACACCGCTAGCGACCACTGTGCCATATACTGGGAGGTATCATGTAAGCCAAATACAAATAGAGTACCACACACAAGAACTGGCTCAGTGGGTTGGAGGACTAGCATGTATGATCCCGGCCTGTTCAAGATAGCACTCGAGGATCGACCACTGCTTTCCAAAAGTGCCAGTGAAAAGGCGGCTGAAATCATAAGGAGGCTGACCGAGGCCTGCGATGCAACAATGCCAAGGCGATGCAACAACAACCGAACCCCACCGGTGTACTGGTGGAATGATAACATTGCTGAGCTTAGGAAAATATGTGTTAAGGCGCGTAGAACCTCCCAACGGGCTCGGAAAACACCACAATTCGAGCAGCTCTACGACAAATATAAGGAAGCGCGATTAAAATTAAATAAATCCATTAAAGAGAGCAAGAGAAACGCGTGGAAAATATTGTTGGAAGAGGTTGAAAAGAATCCATGGGGCAAGCCGTACCAGGTTGTAGTTAAACAACTGAGACATGAGAATACAACGCCCACTTGTCCTATTCTACTAGGAAGAATTGTCAGAGCTCTGTTCCCCACGCAACCAAAATCCTCCTTTCAACTAGGGATTGTGGATCCGAATGAAATCCCCCCTATTACCGAGAAGGAGCTAATGGTAGCATGCGGTAGGGTTGGAAACAACAAAGCTCCGGGACCGGATGGGATCCCCAACGTAGCTCTTAAGCAAGCTATTGTAGCAACACCAGGATTCTTCTTGGAGGCCTACAATAGCTGCTTACTGGAAGGCACCTTTCCTACCGCGTGGAAACGACAGAGACTGGTACTTCTCCCTAAAGGTAAGAAGCCACCAGACGAGCCATCGTCATACCGGCCCCTCTGTATGCTGGATACTGCGGGGAAAATACTAGAACGTATTATCCACAGCAGGATCGAAGCAGCAGTTGAACCCCACCTAGCTAACTCACAGTATGGGTTCAGAAAAGGCCGGTCTACGCTAGACGCTATAGAGCAAGTAGTCAATATAGCAAAACTAGCAGTGTCTGGGAAAAGATGGAAGAGAGGCTCGATAAAATACTGCCTGGTTGCCACCTTGGACATTAAAAACGCCTTTAACTCAGCAAAATGGGAGGTCATCATGGGGGCACTTAGCTCACTGAATGTACCTCTATACCTACGTAAAATAGTCGCTAGTTACTTCTCTGATAGGGTCCTCATATACACTACGGAAATCGGGACGGAGGAGTACAAAGTCACCGGAGGCGTCCCACAGGGGTCAGTACTAGGGCCACTTTTGTGGAACGCTATGTACGATGGACTCCTAAAGAAACATCTACCCAGCGAAACTAAACTCGTCGCATTCGCTGATGATCTAGCAGTCGTTATAGTAGCGAAACACGTGGAGGAAGTGAAGTGGGCATTTGAAAGATCCTTCCAAGTAATCACCCTGTGGATGAGGTCAGTCGGACTAGAACTGGCTGAGCAGAAGACGGAAGCAGTGCTCATTACTGGCAGGAGAGTTGCGGAGACCATCACACTCAATGTCGGCAGCTGTGAAATCGCAACTCAACCAGCTATACGGTACCTAGGAGTAATGATCGACCATAGGCTAAACTTTAAAGATCAGGCTGAGAGAGCAGCAGCGAAAGCGTCTCTGGTGACAGCTAAACTCTGCCGACTCATGCCTAATGTCGGAGGTCCCAAGCAAAACAGAAGGAAGTTATTAGTGTCGGTGACTACGTCAGTGCTTATGTACGGAGTACCCATATGGTCCGACGCACTGAGCAAACAGGAGTCCCGACGGAAAATCGCCTCTGTTTATAGAGTCAGCACTCTACGGGTAGCTAGCGCCTTTCGTACAGTATCGGAGGATGCAGCATGCGTGATAGCAGGTATGGTTCCTGTTGCGCTTCTTGCAGACGAAAGAACTGATCTGTACCGTAGCAAAAAAAGCAAATCAGACCCAACTTCAGCTGAACTTAGAATTCGGGGAAGACTGAAAAGCTTGCAACAGTGGCAATCGTCCTGGGATAAGTCGACGAAAGGAAAATGAATAAGAAAGGACCAATATCTAGCCACCTCCGCACATGCAGTGGTTGTCGTGCATGAAAGTGAAAGGAAAATGGACGCGTAAGCTTATACCAAACCTAGAGTCATGGGTGAACCGAGATCATGGAGAGTTGAACTACTACCTGACTCAGATGATATCCGGCCACGGCTGTTATCGAGCGTATCTCCATAGGTTCAAATACGAAGATTCCCCTGACTGTCCTAATTGTGTCGGAATGATTGAAGATGCAGAGCATGTCTTTTTCGTCTGCCCCCGATTTAACGAAGCCAGGAGGTCTTGGGAAGAAGGTGTAGGATGCAAAATCTATCCTGAAACTGATAGCTACAATGCTATCCTCGCCTTCGGCCTGGGAACTTACGAGCGCGTACTGTACGACGGTGCTAAAGGAGTTGCGTAAAATAGAGCAAGAGCGGAGGAAGTTGGCCTGAACAGCCACTCTATCAGAGAAAGCTGCGGCTAAATCCCCCCCGCGAAGTAATGCCTAACGGCCATGCCGTGGGGACCAGGGATACCGAAGAGAGAGGATTGTTTTTAGTCGGTATTGATCTAGATCGAGTCCGACATACGGGGCACCAACATCAGGCCCTATGATACGTAAAAGTATTTTTAAACCTCTATAAAAAAAATATATATACATATATATATATATATATATATATATATATATATATATGTGTGTGTGTGTGTATTCTATACATTGATACATATCTTAAGTATATATAAATGCATGTACATAAAATTTCTATTAGAAATAATTTATCTGTATCTTGAATTTCTTATTATAACAACTTATTTAACTGTAGCGGTTAAATAAACAAATTTAACGCATTTATCAGCGGGCTGGCGGGCGGTGCATTTCATAGCACGACTACCACTGCATGTGCGGAAGTGGCTAAATATTGGTCCTTTTCTTACTTAGGCTTCTATCTAGTATGAGTAAAGCGTCACTTCACTCACCGCATCAATGATTTCAATTGCTCAAGACAAATCTCTTTACCGTCGGCGCTATGAACAAAATATTTACGCGATCCAATTTCGGTTCATAATTTAACGGTTGTCCCGGGGAAGTAATTTAGTCGGGCTGGCTCCGGGGCGACTTACGATAATGGGTCATCGTTTAGCCGAAGTAATTTTACGTATTTTAGACTATATTAAAACTTTAAAACATCTACGCAAAATATTGTCTAATAATTTTATATTTATAATTTGTATATAGATTTAATGTAATATCTAATATATAAAATTCTCGTGTCACGGTGTTCGAACTTGAACTCCTCTGAAACGGCTTGACCGATTTTTACCAAATTTTATATGCGTATTTAGTAGGTCTGAGAATCGGCTACTATCTATTTTTCATACCCCTAAGTGATAAGGGTTGTTCACCCTTAAATTTTTTTTTATTTTTTTGACGAAATTTTTTGTTTTTATTTTTTTATGATACAACATATAAGAATACATACAACCCTAAATTTTCACCCTTCTACGATCAACCCTTATTTTTAAATTGAAAATTAAAAAAAAAAAATTAAAAATATTTTTTTTGATAAACAACGTTTGCGGGATCAACTAGTATATATATACTATATATATAGTTACAGTTTTAGCATTAATTTTATAAACTCTATGCCTCTATATTTATCAATAAAAGTATACTTGTTTATAATAAAATATATTACATAAAATATATATGAATATATTTCATATTTTGCTTTTGTCGTGACATACTAAACGACAACTGAATGGTATATGTCTGCACCATAGAGACAGGGAGATATAGCCTTTAAGATAAATAAATAAATACGCAATACATATAAAGAGCCTTTCTATTATATAATTTAAAAATGCAATATAAGTAATTATTTTTATTTATTTTCAAATATATACTCACACAGTTTTTCGTTGAGGAATTGTAAATTTGAAGACATTAATGAAATTGAAACTTTTTTCTATATAAAGGATATATATAGGGGGATATATCAATCGCCACACTTGAGAGGTAGGTTGTAGATCGCAGTGTGTTATTATTGTACACAAAGGATACTGTAGCTCTCTGGAAACTTGTATGTGAATAGTGGTAATCCTATATAATTAATGCACAAATTGTGAATTATAGATAATTATATCCTAGGAACCCAACCTGCGACTAACGATCGCAAATCACAGTTCTCTATCGCTGAGGTACCACTGCTCATGAACGTTTTACAGCTGAAATATTGAAGAAGTGTCGGCTCTGGATCAATAGAAATAATATAGAGTAATGAGAGTATTCCGAGAATCGAATCCGCGACAATTACGTTTCAGTCCTCCACCGCTAAGCTACAACTAAGTGCCATATCTATGATCATATGTTTTGGAATGGAAAATGTGAATATATAAATAGTAAGAAAAAGACCAATATTTAGCCACTTCCGCACATGCAGTGGTAGTCGTGCAATAAAATACACTACCCGCCAGCCCGCTGATAAATGCGTATGCGGCAAACAATGCGAATCACACAACCGCCACCGCCAAATCACTCAACACGTGTTTCACCCCTCCACGGGGCATCTTCAGGAGTTATGTTACAGCGATTAGTGCCAAACACAGATACTCTGTGTTTGGCACTAATCAGTGGAGGTAACGCCTGATTCCATTAAAAAAATATATAAATAAATAAATTTTTCATTTTAATAAAATTATCGCTCTACCGACAGAAGTTACGTTTAAATGATTAAAATAAGTAATATTATAATTACAAATCGCTCAATTTAATTTAGTTAATTTTAACAATTTATTAAATTAAAGACACTTCAAGTTTTATCTCGACTTAGTTGCGTAATGCGACTAATAATGGACTATCGAGTCGGGTCCGTGTGCCCGGATTCGAACCTTGGTCCGACTGACGTGCGGCCAGACATTGACCTGAATGTCGTACGGTCACCATCCCTGCATACCAACGCACCTTTTATTGTTTGTTGTGACATATATAAATATGTTTTGTCTAACAATGTGTTGCTTCATATAATAGTAATGCCAAGATTAGTGCGTTGTGTTTGAGATCGTAAAGATATTTGAATAAATATTTTATATTCATTGTACGGATTATAATCATAAATATCGAGTTAATATATATTTAAGACAAAACTTAAGGCTTGAAAATAAGTGGTCATAGCTGCTTGACCACCCTTGGAGAGATTTGCTTGGGTTTTTTCTAGATTTACTAGAATGAGGAGAATCTAGTAAATAAAGTAAACTACGTATCCCAGTGGAATGCCAGCTCGCAGAACGGTTAACTGTTGTTTAGTTAAAATTCCGGAGTGAAGATATCCGAACTAACACTAATCAATGAAGGATGATGTTAAAAGTGTGCAAGCGATTTATTTTTCAAAATTTATATTTCAAAATAAGTGAAACATAAAATAATGTAAACGAATTATAAAGATATAGAAGAGGAAATAATAAAAAAAATTGTAATAAAGAGGTCTTAGATCAATAATTAAACAAAAAATCAGAAAAGGCGGTAGATGTTTAGGCAGTGGCGTAGCTAGGAGGTGGCGAGCGGGGCAGCCGCACCAGGCACCACAAGCAGGGGGGGCACCAAAGTTGAAAATAATTTTTTTTAATTTTTTTTTAAATGATGAATAATGAAATGTTAAAAGAAAAATGAAAACCATAATTTAAAGTAGATAATATAAAAAGAATATCGAATTTTAATATATTTGTGCTAAAGAAGTTGTTAAATAATATGAACATTAAAAAAAAAGTAAACGGTTACAAAAATATAATATACAGTGTTCAATAAGCCTTTCATTCGAAAAACACATAAAGTGTTTTTTAAAAGGGCCCTTAATGACAAAATAATAAATTATTTCATTATTGCAAGATTATTTAATGATAAAAAGATTAAATGATCTTGCAATAATGTCAATAGAACATGAACTAGTCGACACTATTGATTTTGAAAATGTGATTAATGACTTTGCAGGCCAAAAAGCGAGGAATGTTCGTTTTTAAATTTTCCCAATAAATTTTATTAAGATTTAATGTTATTTTATATATATTATTATTATTTTCAACCAAAAAAATATATATTAACTACATTCTGTTCTGAATTTTGAAATTATTTTCTGTTCACGTTTTGGGGTGTTACAGTATTTATGAAGCTAAGTTACTTTAATCTCGTCTTAAATTCATTATCAACTTGAACTGTAAACTTTTTCATACTAAACTATAAAAAAAACTTTTTAAGTACGCCCTATCAATGTGTAGTTTCATAGAGGAATAAAAATAAAGTAAAAATATAAGTACGAAATAAAAAGCAAAAAGAAAACAATGTACTGTGATAAATGTAACATTTGTAATAGAAACAAAAGTTGAATCTTTAGAATAAGAAACACTGTGATAAAACCATGTGCTGTTAAAATTGTGGAGAGGATAAGAGGCGATACAAAGAAGGAAATTAAGAATGAATGTGAATGTAAGACTGTAATGTATGATAGAAAATGAATGAATTATAATTTGAAGACCGATAGAAGGTAATGACAATAAAAAGAAATGTTAAAATAATTATTAAAGACAAGAAAGTCCTATTTCCAATAATAAAATAGGGTATACCAGAGGACCCCAGTAACGGGGGCCATATGAAAAATCTAGTTTTTATAATTACGATTCGCACATAATTGCCTCACGTTCACATAAAGCACAGCCCACAAGTGGGCGATATCTTCTCTTTTGTCCTGTCAGCTAACGTAAAATGTTAGGTAATAGTATAGGTTAGGTTAGGTTAGGTTAGGTCCGCGTGGCGATCCCTGACCGGGAGATACCGCGGTCCCCCGTTTAGCGCAGAGGGCGACCACCGGGGGGGGGGTTAGTGGGTAGGAATCCCACATACCCCTGTCCTCCCCCCAGAGGCAGGGCATCTTGAATACTAGAAGATTTCCCCAACCGAAAAAAAAGAAAAAAAAGGTTAGGTTAGTTGGTATAGTTTTATGATTTGTAATTACAGCGAAACGCTCTTTTACTGTGTTTATTTCGTGTTATATAATACATTGACCCATTTAAAGTGTTTACATTTATAATTAAACATTTTGTATATTAAATATCTGTATTTTATTTCTATAGTTACTAAGATGAGACAGAAATTTTATAAAAGTGTTCATCCAAAAACAAAATTACACATATGTTCCACAGAGCGCACGAATCTCGTAAAGTTCCAAGATTAAATCGGAACACGTTATCTCGCCCACGAGACTACGTGGAACATTAATGTAATTTAACCTTTCCATTTTGTTCCACGTACACTGTAAACAACGTTTGGCAGAATATATTTTCGTTTCATACGTTTGTATTTTCTTAATTTGTTTCAAAATATTTGCATATACTCCCTGTTTTCTATTAATGTGTCATAGTAATAGACTTTATTTAATAAATATCTCTTTTTCATTGGCGTAATAACATGAGTCGCCAATTCGAGCCCTGGACACTTTTGAATTACAGTCTTTTATTATACATATCACACACACAGTCTTATATTATATTAGCTGATTCCCCAAACGTTGTTTAGTAAAAAAATTGAAGTTTTTAATTAACAAATAAAAAATAGGGGTTGCTCGTAGAGGGGTGAAAATTTAGAGTTGCATGTATAATATAAAACAAAATTTTTCGCCAACAAATTAAAAAAAAATTAAGGGTGAACAACCCTTATCACTTAGGGGTTTTTAAAATAGATAGTAACCGATTTTCAGACCTACAGAATACGCATATAAGATTTGGTAAAAATCGGTCAAGCCGTTTCGGAGAAGTACGGTAACTAACATTGTGACATGGAAATTATATATATTATCTTATACATAAACCATTTTAAAGCTTTTATATATATATAAGCAATCACCCTGTATATAATTCAGTTCTCACTGCAATGCATTTGAAAAGTACAAAAATAAATCTCCATAAATATCAGTCAGTGGGCGTTGGATATCGATTCGCAAATAAAAAAAACAAGCAATTTATGTTTTCATATACAACTTTACGTCAATGTGATATTTATGATCTGTGGATTCAAGGAAAATGAATTAAAATCAAAATCGAAAAATATTACAAGTGGCCAGCTGCGAAATGATTTTTAAAAAGATTCGCGCATCTCGATTATTATTCATCGAATCGATTACGAATTTATTTTATTTAATATTTAAAATCGTAGTGTCTTGCTTACCAAACCTAGATAGAACGTAAAAAAATTGAATGTATTCTTGTATTTGGTTATATAAGATATATATGTTTCTTCCTGTCTCTTGCGTAGCAGAGTAAAAATAAAAAAGAAAAATAAATCAATAAGAGTTCTGTTAAAAGTTCCAATTATGAATAAACGAATTAGATCTTAACATTGAATAATAGTAAATGAAACAATTTAAAAATAGAATGACTAAACGTTTCACTTACGAAATTTCTAAAACTATTCCTATATAATAAAGTCGTTTAAATATATTTTAAAAAAATACTGTCGTCAAAATAAATAAGTCATGGTCACCCTACAGAAGATATTATTAGGCCAACAAATATTTACAGTTAGTATTAGAGAAAAACAAATTTAATAGTGAGGGCACAATGCCAATCGTAAAATTATAAATGTCATAACTTTTTGTGTATGTCTCGTTACATTCAACTTTATTTGAATTCATCCTTTTATAAAAATTTATCGAACGTGTTATACTTTGCTCTTTCGTTAAGATTTACTGCAAAACTATCATACCTAGAAAAAGTTTTTACATTTCAGACATAACGTAAAATTTAAAAAAAATGAATTACTAATAGTGGAAAGGTATTGTGGCTAGTGCTACCTTATTATAGTGTATCCAGTCGTGGATGTCCCTCGGTCGCAATATCATCTCTAGACCAGATGTTCACGGAAAATGTTGCGAGTCTCTCCTGCACCTGTAACACGGGAGTGAACCAGACTCTGGTACACATAATGACCAGCTGCTCCATATTTGGTGCGGAACGAACAGATTGATAGTTTTTGTTGCAGCAAAGGAAGTAAACATCGCCTCGTAAACAACGAGGAGAGTCATCGGATCTTCCTAGAATTCTGCATGAATGTCACAGAAGAAATTATCAGAATGAATAAATAAAGAATAGAATGTAACAAATACTGTTATTGAATACTAATTAAAATTGTGAAAATTTTGTTATAGGATAAAGGATAGGAGAAAGAAGAGAAATAAGAGATTGAGTCCAAAAATAATCCCTGTTAACCCATGATAGGAGAAGAACGAAAGGTCCTCGAAAAGATGGCCATTAAAAATATCATCTCTGGTTAGCTTCCTCAATCAAAAGACATTACTCACATTGTCGTCGGGGTTAACTTTGGTCTTGCCAACCCAAATTCTCGGGAAATCCCTGTAGATACTTGATGTCGCTAGCGTTGTCAGGGATTCCCCCGTGAATCTGAATGGCCTTGTAGAATATTAACCCCGTACATTTTAGTAGCACGTAAAACAGCAGTCTCCATATCTTTCATTTGGATTCGGTGAGAAATCGACAGGATGTTCAAGGTACCCTGCCCAATAAAAGAAATGTAAATATATAAAGAGCTTGTAGTAAAAATTAATCTGTAATAATTAATGAAAAAAACTGTCATTAATAAATGTAGATAAATGAAGGAGATCCAAGAATGAAGATCTGGAAGCGAAGAATAACAGATCATATGAATAATAAGAGAAGACGTGAAAGGCAAATGAGAAAGTAGAATTAAAACTGAAAAACACTTAAGTAAGAAAGGGACTAATATATAGCTACTTCCGCTATGCAGCAGTAGTCGTGCAATGAAGTGCACCGTCCGCCAGCCCGCTGATAAATGCGCGTGCGGTAAACAAATCGAAACAACTACCACCGTTAAGTCATTCTACATGTCTTTCACCCCTCCACGGGGCATCCTCAGATGTTAGACCGTTTGCATTGCACAACTGCTGCATAGTGGAAGTAGCAATATATTAGTCCCTATATATATATATATATATATATATATATATATATTATTTTAGGTGTAGAAGCTTTACAAAGGTGAAGTATAGTTCTTGTATCAACATAAAGCTTTGAAGTTTATACACCTATTTATAATCTCTCTATATAAAGTGATTACTGTACAATATATTACATTAATTTTTTATTTGTATGGATATAGCACTGGCTGGTAACTTTATTACCAAAACTATGGAGCTGGTAGTGGTAATAAAAAAAATACAAACGTATTCCAAAATCAAAAGTGACAGTTGAAGGTAAAGATAAAGTGAAATAAAATTTAGAGAAGTTTTAAAAAGCGAGTCTCTAATCATGATTCATCGCACGGACAAAACAAAACGTAGATATGTTTGCTTTACCCGCCCACCTTTGTAATGGAGCATTTTGTTGCTTATATCCATGAGCCAAAGAAAACTGTACAAGTTTAGTCTACGCAACACACGCAATGTACGCGACAATGGCTTCGCGTGTTGCCATAATGAAAAATGGCGGAAAATATTTCAAAGCAATTTTTAAAATTAATTTCTTTTTTTTTCACCAACAACGCTCGTACTGACGTGAAAAATTTAAAATGTAATTTTTACTACACTCATTTTATAATGGAATTGAAATAAAAATCGGTAAAAAAAACTTTTAAGTTAAACGGTTTTATTTGATACCCATATTGTGGTGGTTGTGGAAAAATATGTACCTAGTCCGCCATATTGGAACGGCGTCCATCTTGAATTTTAAATTTTGACATATTCATCGTGTTTTACTAATGTAGCCCTTTCATTTGTAACCCATATTGTGGGGGTTAAGGAAAAATATATAATCCGCCATTTTGTATCGGCGGCCATCTTAGATTTATAATGTTATTGATTTTATTATATTGTATTGTCATCTAAATTAAATGTGTACCAAATTTCAGATCAATCTGACAACGGGAAGGTGCTTAAATTTCAATTTCTAATTTTGACCCAACTAAATTCCGTACGGGTCGAACTAAATAAAACCGTTTAAAAATAAGTAAGATTTTTTAAATGATTTGTACTAAAGAATATTTAAATATGTTTTCTTATAAATTAAACATAAAATATTGACTACAGATAACAGATTTTTTGGCATTGTTAAGTTTATCGTAAGACATTGATCGCAGGCTGTTTTCAATCAGTCTTAATCTAAGGGAGGAAGGCTTTAGATTTTCTACCACTGAAATGAAAAAAAATCAATTTTAAAAATCATGTTAAGTTAAAATATTCTTTATTAAAATAGGCTTTTACCAAAACTTTTGAATTGTCAATCTACATAAAATGTCGACATTGTTGTACCTACAGAAAGCTATCACCTCGAAAGGCAGTTCTGCTAAGAGTCGGCGAGAAACTCAACAGTTGCTCTTTGCAAATATAATTTTATAAATGCGCGACAATAATTAGCTTCTGCGTTAGCATCAACATTTAATTCCACGCATTAACATCGGTATAGTGTTCTTGGATATATATAATATACTTTTTTCGTTTGCCGCAACATAGCGCCTGTTATTGTCAGGAAAGAATCTTTTTAAATGATAAATGATATATTTATATTATTGTTTGTACATCCGGAGCAAGCGATTTTAAACTGTATTTCTAAGGGGATTCGATATAAAGTAGAATACTTTATTTCTGGTAGATATGACCAGTAATTTCACGGCAAGTTCAGACAGATATGTCCATAGGTAGTCGACAAGTTATTTACGTCTTGACATACGCTTTTAAATGTTTTGTAAAATGTAAATCTCTTAAGAGATCTTAATATATTTTTTTTATTTATGGCCCCTGCTTTTAGAGGCCTCTCATACCCCTAATTAGTTGAGATCATGGTCTTTTTTTACAAACAAGTTTTTCAGATTTTTTATCTTTATTCTTCACTCACTGTCATACTTCTCAATTTCTTTTATTCTTACTTTATTTCCATCATAATATCTTTCATTTTGTTCTTTCATACCTTCTTGCTTTCATCGCCTTCCTTCCATCATCTTATTACTCTTAGGTGGCTAGGTACATTTTTTTAAAATTATTATTCTTTATTTTATTATTTACATATTCAATTTTTTTATCACAGTTTTCTTTGAATTGTGCTTTCTTAATACATTACTACACTTTTCTTATTCTACTTTTCCTATTATCAATTGACTAGTTATGATCTTAATATATTAGTGTCCGTATATCATATCCCACAATGGATAAATCAATTTCATATAAACTAAATCTTGGTGTTATTGAAACAAATGTGTTTTAATTATTATTGTATGAATTAGGTGTATGTTTTATCTTATTGGCTTACTCCAAAATTACTACACGTGGTCACGAATTTCAGTTATTGATAGTATGAAGCCATTTCTTGACAACTTCAAGGCCTCTGTCATATAAAATCATTCCTCGATATCGTCACTAAATTGCTGCGGTAACCACTTATTTGTGTTATTTATTTAAATTTTTTTTGTATTATTTACTCTTTAAATAAATCAAGTTATGTTTTTTATATATAATGTCTCTTAAATAAGTTTTTTATTAAGAGATATTATTATAAATTAGTAATCTACGTAAGAAATTGAGACTTTTGAAGCCCAGCCAAATATCATTGGCGAATATAAAGCTCAACGAATCAGCTGGGTTGGTCACTTGGAGCGAATGGGATCGGATCGGAGCGTGAAGGTAGCGTACCTGGAAAAACCGAGGGATCGAAGACCAGTGGGTAGACCCAGGTATCGCTGGATCGATCGCGTTGAGGAAGCCTTGCGCGAATTGAATGTCAACCAACGGCAGACGATGGCGCAAGATAGAGGAAAGTGGAAGTCTCTCGCTTCAGAGGCCAAGACCCACTTTGGGTCACTGAGCCAGCGGAGTAAGTAAGTAAGTAATCTACGTAAAATATTTTATATTAAATTTAAAAATTATTTATATAAGTAGTGTATATAGATTACCAAAGATATCTCGCGTTGGCTCTAAGTCTTCGTTAACAACTGACTTCGACGTATTCTCGGTATATACTGGCCTGAGAGAGTCTCCAACGTAATCTTTTGGAAACGCTGCGATAAGATGCTGATCGACCAGCAGTTAAAACGCCGAATGGAACTGGATAGGCCACACGCTCCAAAGGAACTGTGATCACATACGGAGGCAAGCACTAGAATGGAATCCTCAAGGAAAGCGAAGACGTAGCCGCCCAAAGCAAACCTGGCGGACGATCACTGCAGAAGTGAAGGCAGTTGGAATGACGTGGAGCGAAGTAAAGCGCGAGGCTCAAGACCGCTCGGAATGGCGACGTACTGTGGACGCCCTCTGCCCCATCTTGGGGACATAGGAATAAATGATCAAATTATTTTTGTCTGAACTTAATAAGAACTTACATTTATATTATAACTTTATAATCTCGATGTCTTTGTATATAGATAGTTAAATTTATATATATATTAGAGTTTATTTACATATAATTATAATATATAGTAGACATTAGTATATTTATATAAAGTGTTCGTATATGATACTCTTCCTTCTTAATTTGATTTTACTTTTTTTTACCTTCATGATATTAACTTGTTTTACATTATTATATAGGTTTATACATAAAATGTATAAAATTTTTGTTAAATAAATTACAAATTTACGAATATTTTTTACCTATTTACTTATTCAAAATGAAACATCTATTTAGTATATTAAGAAGAAACAATGACAAAAAATGATAAAGATAAATCACTTATCGATTATTAATAGTATATCGATAAAGTTGAAAATATGTCTAGCACATCACTAGCCGCCGTAAACCATCGATTTGTAGATCACCGTTAAGAAGCCGTCGAAGACGCAAACACGTGCGTCAAGCGGTAATGCTGTTTGATAGCTCGTAAATAATAACAAAATTCGTGCTTCTCTTGATCTATATTCGTTGAAATCAAAGATTCGTCATAATTTTGTTTGTATGATATTGTATGGTATTTGTATGGCCCTCGTTGTATTCGTACCATGCACAATTATCAGGCTTCTTTATTTAATATATATAAAAAAGACGCATTTTAGTATTTACTATGTATCTATTTTAATATTTTAATTAAATCATTAGACAATAACAATTAGTTTATATTTTATTGTAAAGCTTGTACTGTATTGCAGTCATATAGTCTACACGATTAGCACTAAAACCTCTTTGATGAATTTAAATCGAATATTTATATAAAAGGAACACGTTAAATGTCATAACAAAATATGGTCAACTAAAAAGCTATATATATATAAATATATACATATATATATATATATATAAATATAAATATATGTATAACAGGGAAAATAAAAAATAATATAATATAGGATAACAATCACTTTGAAGAGCCTAATTTAGAAAAAAAAAAAACTAATCAAATTGAGCTACTTTATAATGATGTCTTTTAATTTAAAATACAAGGAACTCGAGTATCCTTACGAATACTGATATATAAGCAGTTTATCAATTTATTTTTTATGATCACTAAGAAATGTCTTTAATATAGCGTAGTGTCTAATCACAAGGTGAACTCGACTTTCCAACCAGCTTTATTGGAAATCTATGAAGGTGGCATATATCTAATAGTGGACAATCAAATAAGGCATACAGGGAAAGTAATGTAAAATGACTGTAATTAAAAGTAAAGTGCCCAGAGCCAAATTGTAAAGCGGCAAAAAAATAAAACAAAAAATCTGTGATAAACAAAAAAAAAAGAATAAATTTATGAGACGAGGAAGGCAATGGATGAAAGAGGATATGCAAGTGAGGAAATCAGATTATTTAAAGCATAGGAAGGTATAAAAGACAATTAAGAAAAGGACCAATATTTAGCCACTTCCGCACATGCAGTGGTAGTCGTGCAACAAAATGCACCGCCCGCCAGCCCGCTGATAAATGCGTATGCGGCAAACAATGCGAATTACACAACCGCCACCGTTAAATCACTCAACACGTGTTTCACCCCTCCACGGGGCAACTTCAGGAGTTGTGTTACACCGATTAGTGCTAAACAGAGAGTTCCATTAAATATAAAAGACAATGTATAGCATGAAAGAGAATGAAAAAAAAGCGTTAAAAATTTAAAAAGTTTTTATCTGATTTTGTAACGTCCCTAACTCACATAAATAGGGGGAAGCAAAGTAACAGATTACCAAAAACAGGAGCCTTTAAATAAAAAATAAACAATGTACAACCTATTAATGATATGTTAATACAGAATTGAAACGGTAATAGTTCTTGAAAGGTAAACAGGTACATTTAAACTTTATCTTCTGAATACAGTTTTGATTGGCAATAATCTCTGTTCCTGTATATCTCGCCTTACTGCTCCGCTACATAAGCTCGTTATTCGACTTTGTCACGGGCACTAAAATGATCCCGGAAGCGGAAATCGCAAAATGGCTAACGGTACTTCTAGGTATTTGAAATTGGAAGGCTCGTCTTGCATTACATAATTTATAATATTGAAGCTTCTCATTTTTCTTAATATTTATCTAATATATAAAATTCTCGTGTCACGGTGTTCGAACTTGAACTCCTCTGAAACGGCTCGACCGATTTTTACCAAATTTTATATGCGTATTTAGTAGGTCTGAGTATCGGCTACTACCTATTTTTCATACCCCTAAGTGATAAGGGTGGTCCACCCCTAAATTTTATTTTTAATTTTTTAGACAATTTTTTTGGTTTTTATTTTATTATGATACAGCATACAAAAAATACATACAAACCTAAATTTTCACTCCTCTACGATCAACCCTTATCTTACATTTGTTCATTAAAAACTTTAATATTTTTTGCAAAACAACGTTTGCGGGATCAGCTAGTAATTTATAATATTGAAGCTTCTCATTATTCTATTTTATATATATATATATATATATATATATATATATATATATATATTTCTGTAAAAGATTACGACAGGAACGATATTACTTTCCAGTCCCCTGATACATATAGTATATCTCTAAGTTGACTACTTTAGACAATGTCCATAAGATATTACGTTCACCATTGTTAATAAGTATAAAAATAATATAGAAATTCCCAAACACTTCTATTTTAAGCATATAATTAAAGTGAATCACACTTATTTGGTAGGCTATTCTCAGATTAGGGGACGACTACCCCCTCGCCCCTCCGTTACACTAGATAGAAGCGTTTCCGGAGTTTCTTCCTCCACTTCTTCCCCTAACTCTTTCCGCAGTGATAGTAGTGATATTAGCCATATATATATATATATATATATATATATATATATATATATATATATATGTATATATATATATATATATATGTATATATATATATAATGAGGGTATACGCAGGAGAACCTAGATCACTGACGTAAGTCGAAGAATTGCTATTTATTCACCCGTTTAAAAGCATTTACATCTAGAACCAATTATCTTGTATACAATTTTAAAATATTTTTGTAAAACAGTGTCTCTGCTTTAAACATAACTATATATATAATAAATAATATTCTATGTTTGGCACTAATCGGTGTAACATAACTCCTGAAGATGCCCCATGGAGGGGTGAAACACGTGTTCAGTGATTTAACGGTGGCAGTTGTGTAATTCGCATTGTTTGCCGTATACGCATTTATCAGCGGGCTGGCGGGCGGTGCACTTTGTTGCACGACTGCCACTGCATGTGCGGAAGTGGCTAAATATTGGTCCTTTTCTTACTTTCTCTGCTTTAAATCCTACTTGCAGAATTTTATCGGTATTTATATAAATATATTGCTGAAGAATTTTGTTTATTTTGTTCAAAATACTGCGGCATGTTATTTTTACTCTTTTGCAGTTAAACTATAAAATATTTTGAAAAGAGTGAACAACTCTTCGAAGTGTAACCAAAGAGGATTTAATCAGAATCGTCTATTTAAATAAATAAACAGAAATAAACGGTTAAACCGGATCTAAGTTAAACTGGTAAAGAGACTTAATTGGTCCGGCCTTGTTCCGGCGGACTTTTCCAACTCCCGCCACCGGAAGCTAGCTTCCTCCGCATTCCGGTGCCGCCATATTGAAAATTTTTGATTTATTTTGACCATTGTACTAACGTTTTTCTATTTTCGTATTTAGTTTTTGGAAAAGCTGCGGTTATTTTTTTTATTTCCGAGTTGAGTTTCATATATATAAACCCTTAACGTTTTCTGTTTTATTATTTATTTCAAATTTTGATATTTTTCATCTCTGTTATGTTTTTTTTAATTATTCTGGTGAGACACCAATTCAAATAACATAATAAAATACGATGTATTCAAATTAGTACATATATTATTTATCTTTGAATTATTTATTAGGGTTTTTTTTACTTCATTTTTGTTTATTAAACCCTATAAAAACCTGCATCCACTTAGAAGTATATTCCCTTAAGATGCACTATACATATATATATATATATATATATATATATATATACCATTAGTGTTAACGTAAAGTTATGTTTTGTATAACTTATTTTGATGAAATAAAAAATAAAAAAGTCGTGATGCCTACGTGATGTCATTTGTAACTTAATAAGGTTTCAACTTAATGTAATGAATGCATTGCTGCACTTCGCGTGTAGCCTTTAATTACTTAGTTCATTGTGTAACTAACTGATGACATAACACCATCTGACACTAGCTGGAGACTATATATTGATCGGTGTAGAAATTTCAGTTCAATCATATTTACAACTTCAGTAAATTTGAGTGAAAAACACTGGTGATGATTTATGAAAGAGAAATATTCTCACATCGGGTTTTAAGATCGAAAGGGCTACGCTCACGATTTCTCTACGAATCAGGAATAATTAGAGAGTGAGTTTGAGTCTGAATACTAAACACGTGTTTATTGACTGCACAAACCGTGGTTCCCTCTCGGAGGCTCTTGTGTGACACTCCAAGGAGCATACGTTAATACAACCTTACCAATTAATCGGTTTATTAAATAGTGTGTAGCTATAGCCTTCATTTAAAGAAGCCTTCGAAAGCTATATTCGTTCGTACGAATGTAAACTCGAACTTGTAACTACAAAAGTGTGGATATCGAAGCTTTTGCCAGGGGATTAGTAGGGTTACACGTATAAGTGTAAAAGGCTTTCAAGGAGTGCATGTAAAGCTCATTTGCTATCTTAATATATGGTATAACAAATATCTTCTTTTAAGAGATAATAGATAACATAATGATAATATAATAAGAACCTAGATATAGGTTTTGCAATTGCGCTGAAAAGCTCTAGAGTGGCGGCCAGGAGCTGGTAGACGAGGCGCGGTTAGCCCCCCCCCCATTAGGTAGACCGACGACATAGTTACGACATAGTTACGACATAGTTACGACATAGTTACGACATAGTTACGACATGGTTACGACATGGTAACGACATAGTTACGACATAGTTACGACATGGTTACGACATAGTTACGACATAGTTACGACATAGTTACGACATGGTTACGACATAGTTACGACATAGTTACGACATAGTTACGACATAGGTACGACATCGTTACGATATGGTTACGACCTGGTTACGACCTGGTTACGACCTGGTTACGACATAGATACGACATAGGTACGACATAGTTACGACATGGTTACGACATAGTTATGAGATGGTTACGACATAGTTATGAGATGGTTACGACATAGTTACGACATGGTTACGATATGGCCACAGAAAGTCACTGGATGCTGGCAGCTCAGGATCGGTCTTCGTACCTATCTTTGGACCCCTGCCTTGCTTTGGGCGTTCATCAAAACGAAAAAAGAAAGAAAGAATATTAACTTTTGTTTAATTTTTTTTTCATCAGATATTGCACTAATAAAACTTATCCGCCTGTAGTATTTGTGTAATATAAAAATAAATATAACAAATTCAATGCGATCTATTTATTGTGTGAATGAAAATATATGTGAAATATTTGAAGCTTTTTCTTGATAATTTAACTATGTATTGACCCTTTTAAAGCCATGTTTGTATGTATTTAAAAATGTTCACTAAAAATCCATATCTTTTTTTGATTAATTCTAATTAGTGTCGCTTGTGTTTTAGTACAATTTTTTCGGTTTTACTAAGCGCAAACAGTTGGGAGAGGGTTGCCGCTATTTGATACGGATCTTTCTTCTCCCAGCTTCGAGTCATGACAGCGTTTTATCATAATTTACAATTTTTCTATGCACACATACATCTAAAATGTATACATATAAAAAATAAAATTTGGAAGTTTACTCAATTATACATTAATTGGTACATTATTTTATTTTAAGTCGCTGCCTAAGCGCTACAGACCGTTAAATGCTTTGAGGTTTAGGACAAAGTGCCAGTCAAACCCATCAAAAGATTCAGCCGTAGATTATTTCTTAAAAAGCAAAGTAACTAAGTGAACATTTGTCAATTATAATCATTTATTTATGATTGCAAATATTACATTTTATAACAAAAATAATCGTAGAAGTATTTTGATTCTCTACGTTTTATTTTAGATGAAAAAATAAAGTTCATGTTGAAAAATACTGCTCATTATTAATCAAATTAAGTGACAATTTCAAGCAGTATAAGCATTCAAGTTGCCAATCGATAACGACTCAAGAGCTTCTAAGAAGGAGCTCTTGAGAGGTCAACATCCTGGGATGATAGGGGTCCTCAAAGATTTAGTTCGATATGCCACTTTATATTTGCTCGATCAGCTGTTAAAGGGAATGATTTTCTCTAGTACGATCAAAGTGGCTGACGGGATTCGAAAATAATTTACATATAAGAAACCTTAAATATATTTTTTATATTTTATGGCAGTGTTCAGTCAACCCTGATATATCATCTCGTTCTAATTACTGAAGTATTTGAAGACGAAAGTCTGTGACCAATGTGTGTTGCCAGTGATGACATATGTATCCTAGATGTGATCGCTTATGACATAGCTCATAAGTTAGATGAAGCTCACCTAGAGAGTAATGGAGGAGGCTTTGTTGGTTTAGCACCGGCTCGGAAGGTAGTTCTGTTGAGAAAAGCCTCCGATAAACTCAATATAGTTTTATAAAGAATACTATACAATAATTAGCTTCCCTATTAGGTTTAATTTCTACGCAATAACATCAGTATAGTATTCTTGGAAACAATAACATACTTTCGTCATAACATTTTAATATAGGTTTTTAATCTCACCAGTGGCAGTTCTGTAAATGACTGGAAAATTATTATACATACGTATACCTTTTTCCAAAATCGATTTATAACACAAAATAGAATACCGCGAAAGTAGATCATAAAAAAAGTTTTTTTTTTACAGGAATTGATGACTCTAAGATATATCCCTATGTACACAAAGCAAAAACATTACTAGAGTGAAGGAATTAAAGTCCAATTTTATTTAGTTTCAGCAACATCAAGATTGGGGTTAGAAATATTTAAATCAATACTAAAGTTTTCATGCAGCATAGTTAGTGTACGGGAAATTGATATATATATTTATATATATATGTATAAATAATGTTAAAATTGTTTTATTTGATATTTCCTCGTTGCTTCCAAACTTTTGGACGGTAGTACATATATATATATATATTCATATATATACACATGTATATATATATATATATGTATACGTATGTGTGTGTGTGTGTAATCGATACGATATATATATATACGATATATCGAACGCAAGATATTACAGCGATCGTTCTAGAACTTTTAAATTTTGCAATACACGCCTATCCGCTTAAATGACAATGATAACAGTTAGTGTTTAAATAAATAAACGTAGGGAGCTATAAAAATGGAGTATTTTGTGCAGAAAGGGCTTGTTATTGAAATTTCAAAACAACGTGATGTTCCAAAACAGATATATCAGATAAACAAAACTCAAATCATAACTTTTGATTGATTTATATTCGTTCTAGACACCGGACAAACAAAAGGATAGGTTTATAAATTATACCGCAACTCTACGGTCCGGGAGTACCGTTGGGAGGGAACCTCCTCCCGGGAGGGAAAGTGATTAATTAGCCCACAGCTCAAATATCCGTAGCGCCCCAAGATACGAGATTAACATCGTATGTACATCAAAATTACAATGCAATTTTAACTAACCCGCTCAACGGCGCCCTCTCGTTAGTGACGTCATTACATTTAACGGATTCACGGAAGAGAGGAAATGAATTCGAATTTCGAATTTACCTTCTCTCGTTTATAACACAGATTATGTATAGTACAGACAACAATTATTATGTTTAGTAAGATAATAGCAGCAATTATTGCAATTATTAACTGCTATCATCCGCCTGCTACCATTCTCTATATACAGAATGATAAGTTATATTCGTCATCATAAATCTTTAAAATTTTCACACCAAGTGGTCACATTGAAACATGTGAGATGACAATAGTTTCCGGCAATATAAAATCTACAAGGATGGATAGTAAACAATATTTAATATCAATACAAAGTGATTCGAATTTTGAAAACGCCTTTATCACTATATTATAATTACTTTATTTATTATTTTTAAAATCATTTACGTTTGAATGGTGTACCGTACATTAATTGATGGCATATGAGTTTTAAATCCGTATAATAAAACCTATTACACCTATAACCAATCATTCGGTATAAACCGCTTGGGTTAAAAGATAATTAAGATATATATTAGAAGAATTCGCCACGTGGCAATAAGTCAACGAATAGCTCAGAGGTTAGTGGACCTATTTGGCTTGGATCCCACTTTAGAAGTACGCGAGCGATGGTCTAATTTCCTCTGCATATCTTTCAGCGTAATATTCGATATCTTTAATATAAAGAGAGTTTATCATTAGTCTAATTAGAGATACTTTCTAAAATCTGTCTGATCTTACTAGAAATGAAGTGAGGTTAAGTAAGAAAAGGACTAATATATAGCTACTTCTGCTATGTAGCAGTAGTCGTGCAATACAGTGCACCGCCCGCTAGTCAGCTGATAAATGCGCATGCGGCAAACAATGCGAATTACACAACTACCACAGTAAAATCACTCAACACCTGTTTCATCCCTCCACTAGGTACCCACAGGAGTAATATTACACCGATTAGTGCCAAATGACTCGGTACACTATATTCCACGATTTCTGATACATAGCGGAAGTAGCTATATATTAGTCCTTTTTTTACTTAGGATGGACTTTCGCAAAGTAACGCCTGAATCCAATAGATATTGAAGTAAGCTTGTTATATCTTTCTCTTTTTATTCTCTTACTTCTTCTCAGTCGATGGACGCTGCCTGCAAAGCTTAGACCTTCGTCAAAGATCGCCACGATGCTCGCATCCAACCACTTCTCGTGACTTTAACTATTGGCTGGTAGTCGAAGATTTTAGTACCTTTCTCCCCCGACGGCCGTCAGTTGCACTAGCCATGTATCTTGACTACAGCTACTCCAGACTAGCAATTCTCTTTCACTAGGCTTTATAAAATCATTTAATGGAATCAGGCGTTACCTTTTCTTTTCAGTCGTCTCTTTGTTTCTTTCTATATTTTCTTTGCATAGTCGATAACAAGTTCTTTCCATACTATTCTAACATATGTTTTTTTCGGAGTAGTGATAATGGTCACATACTAGATAAGACCAGCAGATAGGTGATGGTCTTTTAGCGTCTTCTTTGCCTACAAACAGTAGTTTTTTCGGCCTTATTTCGTTATCTGTGACTAAAGTAGTTAAAACTGGTTGTATTTTGAGTATAGCCTGATGTGTCTTGCTGCTAATGTTATGTGTAAAATTTCTTTATAAGTTAAATAAAAATGGAAAATTTTCAACAGTTAAACTTACCGATTTTCTAAATTAAATGTATTTTCGTTACTTTGAAGCTTAAAATTTATTTAAATAACTTCTAACTCTACGTTTAAACAAGTAGTTTGTGTTTGGAACGGTACAACTTTGACGTTCTAAATGAAAATAGTTGCGAAGGGTAACTCCATTCGAAACTTTTGTGTTCGGTTTCGGAGTACGGTATTTTGTCATATAAGTTTCGAATTGGTTTCATAAATAATTATGCTGTGGTATTTATTTCATGTATATGTTATTGTATTTTAAAATTAATTTTAATTGCAATAAATTTTTTTTGATATATTATTAACGGGTTCAGTAGTTAGCGTGAACAACCTAATATTTAATGGAATCAGGCGTTACCTCGCGGAAGTCCATCCTAAGTAAGAAAAGGACCAATATTTAGCCACTTCCGCACATGCAGTGGTAGTTGTGCAACAAAGTGCACCCGCCCGCCAGCCCGCTGATAAATGCGTATGCGGCAAACAATGCGAATCACACAACGCCCACCGCCAAATTACTCAACACGTGTTTCACCCCTCCACAAGGCATCTTCAGGAGTTATGTTACACCGATTAGTGCCACTCTGTGTTTGGCACTCTGGTATGGTAATTAGTTAAGTTCCATTATTTTGAGACTAGTTGTTTAAAAAAAGTTATGCAAACTTTATATCTATTGTTTTAACTTATTGTGTCGATTTGGGGAATCTGTGAGTCTGAGATAGTGCTCTGATGAGGAGCCATTCCTCCGGAGCTTAACTCCGACCATCTTGATTCATCATGATCATCATCTTGACCATTCGATGTCCCTTGCATTGTTCAGTTGTTTTTTTGTAAATAACGTCAGATGTTTTTAAAGGCTTGCTGACAGGTTACTCATTAAAGATATGTCCAAGGAATGGATAATATATCTTGATTACCATCCGCATAAATCTTCAATAAGCCGTCTGCTGTCGTTATAACTAATTTGTTGCAGCATCTAATGTTATTTACAAGGCAGTAGATTTCTTATCAGTGCTACCAACTGTGAAAAGCGCTTGGGTTTTTTGTTTTAGTTGTTCTATCTTGAAAATAAAGAATTGAGTCCGTGTCATTAATTTTAAACCAGTTTTTCAATAATTCATACATCGTGACAGTTCAAAACATAGTTTAATAATGTTTTGTGCTATTTAGAGTATAATAGACAGACTGTGATTTACTTAAATTTTACTGTAATCAATAGAAGAGAACATTGAAAGGTAATTTGCATCTTTATATAAAATTTAGAAAGATAACTTTCATGACTTTGGTAAATACCACACATCATCAGTATGATGATGTCCATTGCTGCACATAGTTCTTCTCCATAGATTTGCAATAACATCGACAAGAAGCGGCCCACAAAGCGTCTTCTGTGACTTTAACAAAGTTATCTGTTGACTTTGGGCCTTTTATTATAGCTAATGTTTCTTTCACTAACCTATTGTTTATTAGTAAGAAAAGGACCAATATTTAGCAGCTTTCGCTTGCTGCTTGGCCAATGTTTGCCACATGCGCATTTATCAGCGGGCTGGCGAGCGGTGAACTTTGTTGCACGACTACCACTGCGTGTGAGGAAGTGGCTAAATATTGGTCCTTTTCTTACTTAGGATGGACTTCCGCAAAATAACGCCTGATTCCATTAAATATTGTTTATTAGTTCGATAGGTTGCAAATGAGTTGACAAAGAGAAGCGTGCTTTTAGCAACCGAGCATAGTTAACAATGAACGCTAGCGTAAGGTAGGTGCTATTTTTTATATTAAAGTTCGCCACACTATATTGTGCTTGGCGGTTGTGGTCTCCACTACAAAACTGACCCCAGGGTTCATGTTCTGCTTGGCCTGTTTCCTACTACTAGGCCTAGCAAATATGCAGGGCTATATCATCGTTCATCTAACGATTATCGCTCTTTAGATCTTATACATTTTTTTTTTTTGAATTGCCCCCGCCGTTGGGGGCCTCTCGTAACTTATTGGGTTTAATTGGCTATCTCCCTAACTTATTGGGATCAGGGACTTTATTATTTAATAATTTTTCAGTATTTTTTTTATTAATCACTCTCTTTCACGCGTCACAATGTCTTCCAGTCTTTACTTTCGTCCTTCACAATATCTTTCGTTTTGCTCTTTTATACCTTCTTTCTTTCCTCGCCTTTCTTCCATCATCTTCTTACTCTAAGGTGGCTAGGTATATTTATTTTATTTTTTTCTATTTATTTATTTTGTTCTTACATTTTTTTATCATTATTATTACATAACAATTCTATACATAATTTGTCATACATTTCTTTTTATTTTGTTAAAAACGTTTACATGCTTTTTTATTTCATTTCTTGTTTCTGTTCCTACTCGGTTTTATTCTTATCAATTGCATTGTCTGCCACCCTGCGAGCAAAGGACAGGAAGGATGGGCGAAGATTGTCGTCGCCCATCATTAAGGCGATGTTCTCTACATTCACTTTTAGCTTTACCTTTATTTCAAGGGCACTGCGCATCCGTGCATGTGCGGGCCAGTAGGCCACAAGGTGGGCCACGGTCTGGTCCACGACCGGTTCGCAGTAGCACGAGGGGTCTTCCATGAGCTTGAACCTATGAAGGTACTCAGAGAACCCCCGTGCCCCGTGAAGAGTTGGGCCAAGACTGCGTCCACCCCGACTTTGCGGAGCACGCGATAGGAAAAATATCCTCGTTACCGAAGCCGTTTCTCCTTTCACATACCTCCTATTCCATTATATAATTGTGTTTCCAGTCTAAGCTGCCGCTTGACGAATGACATGGGGCATTCCTCATATACAGGTTTGCATTTACTCTTCAGGGCCGCGTCTTTGGCCGATCTTATAGATCTTCAAGCATCATTGTTAATAATGGTCAACATATAAATAATATTAGGGTAGTCAAAATAAGCAGCAGGTACAGCCTTCGACTAGGTATACCGATGACTATATCGTGGGAAGTCGCTAGATGCGAGCAGCGAAAGTCCAGTCATCATGGCGAACTTTGGTGAAAGCCTACACCTTGCAGTGGGATACTTCTTCTTTTGAACCAAATGAAGAAGTATCAAAATAGGCATTAACACGTTCACTGCGGCTTGAGGCCGATTCAGCCTCATGGTAGACTTTGCACTGGTGCGGCGCATAAAACTCGTGTTTTCTCTCTAGTGCGGCGGTTGTTTACACTCAACCGAAACATGAGGCAGAAAAGGCCTCAACCGCACTACTAGGAAGTTCAACTTGAGGTTGATTAGACCTCAGCCGCACCAGCTGAAAGTTCTTCAAAATTGGGCCCGCAGTGAACGTGTTAATAAAGCAAAACTTGTTACATGTTTATTGGCAGCAGATATGTTAACCATCTAAAGTAAAATTAAAAAAGAAACGTTTTTTTTTTAAAGTCTCACCGAAAAGTGTTTTCAATTCAATTTGTTCAAGTAAACGAACGCCGTAAATTCGGTCAAACTTTTCAATTATTTTTCTTAAACATTAAATGGTCTCGGACGTGACAAAGCGGCATTTTCTAAAGCCGACCATTTAACATTTAGTAAAACCAACTAAAGTCTCGCGCTCTTTGACTCCGTTCGGTATTTTCTACAGTCGACGTACTTTTAAGGCTGTGTGGCCTAGTTTCCTTTACCTCCCAGCCTCCCGTTGAAGTGGTGCGAGAAGAAAAAAAATTGTTTTGAAGAATTAGCGAAAGGTTTTAATATTTCTGTTATTCTATACATTCATAATTGGTGTTGAAACGTTGTGAATACATTATTGAAGTTCTTGATATTTTGTTATTTATACATTCATTAGTAAACTGATAGGTTTTCGAATGTGACCAAGAGATTCAGCTAAGGTAGACCCACCAATAGGTGGAGAAAGAGTCAGAAAGAGAAGAAGCCTCTGGATATGAGCGGCGCAAGACCAGTCATGGTTGTGGTCTTTCGAAGAGGCCTGTACCTTTTTTTGTGGCCCCCGCTATTGGGGACATCTCCTTCCACCCCTACTCGTGTGGGAACAGGGATTTTACTTTTCTTTTATTAATTTTTTCACATTTCATTTTTTATTACCATACACTTTTTCCATACATCACATTATCTATCTTTCCGTTCTTTCATTCTACAATTATCTTTCTCTACTATATCATATATATTTATCTCCACTACTCTATCCTTCTCTTTTATTCTATCTCATTCATCCATCCTCATCACTGCAGTTTGGTTCTTTTTTAATACAGTTTATCACAGATATTTGTTTATGAATTCTCTTATTTTTTATCACAGTTTTAATACATAACATTCAATTTATTTACATTTTAAATTATTCCTAATATATTTTTTTTCATTTTTATTTATATATACCTATGCCTTACAGGGAGTGTCTATCGACTGAAATGATAATGGAGATATGAGGGAGAGATATAAAAGAGAAATCTCTATATTTTCTGAAGGCTTTAAACCTTTCAGGAGTTGCAGTACAGGTGTATTTATTTAATATTTTATTACGAATATAAGTAACAAAATAAGACGTAAAACAAATTCTTTTTCTTAACAGCCGATGGAGGCGCACTGGAAGGCATAGGCATTCCCCTAGACTCATCACCTCCATCACCACTCCTGCGCTATCCACGACCATCGACTTCCGTGACCTCAACTATATCGCTAGTCCATCTAAGGGAAGGAAAGTCGATAAAATAAATTAAATTTTAGAAATACATGACGGGCCCCGCGTTGCACACCCCTGATCTAATGACACATGCGGTTGCCGCTGCGAGTGTGGGAAATGCTCTGTACACGACTGCAGTCAGGAAACTTTACCAATGTTTAACTACTCCTTAGACTCGTTCATAATAATATAAACTAAATACCGTTGATTATCGTCTGTATTTATATTAAGGCCTTCAAGATTTAAATATATTGGTGTACCGTATACGCAGGAACAAAAGCTGATTGTGAAGTAGAGACGGAAGTAAAGATTACCAGCGGCAGTATAGTATCCCTTTTGGGAGATGTTAGGAATCTCAACATTTTTCTGCGATTTTGCAAAAGGGTGGTGAATGATATAATTAAACTGAATAAAATAGAGGCAGAATAAGAAATGATAGAGGTGAAACTGTGATAGTATAATAAAAAAAGGTTTAATCATCATTTAAATGTAACAAGAGAATGATGAAAACATAAATGAAAATTTAATGGAATCAGGCGTTACCTCGCGGAAGTCCGTCCTAAGTAAGAAAAGGACCAATATTTAGCCGCTTCAGCACATGCAGTGGTAGTCGTGCAATAAAATGCACCGCCCGCCAGCCCGCTGATAAATGCGTATGCGGCTAACAATGCGAATCACACAACCGCCACCGCCAAATTACTCAACACGTGTTTCACCCCTCCACGGGGCATCTTCAGGAGTTATGTTTCATTGCACGACTACCACTGCATGTGCGGAAGTGGCTAATATTGGTCCTTTTCTTACATAAATAAAAATGTAAAGTGAACTGTAAGTTTATAAACCGTAAGTATGAAAGACAATGTAAGACGATTGAAAGATAATTGTGAGGAATGAAGGAACGAGAATGTAAGATAGAGTTGGAAAAGGTAGTTATGGAAATAAGCCCCAGTAAAAAATAAGAAAGAGGGACGAGAGGCTCCCAGAAGTAAAAGCCTTAAAAAAGAGGTTAATAAAATATCTTAAAGATTATACGATGATATCTCATATAAATAATAACACATAAAAAGAGTCTTTAGTCAGATCTTACTAGTTTTAATATTAATATGTTTAATTACATTCGTTTGATAGCCATTTGTTTTGTTAAATATTTTTCTTATTTTTTTTTAAAGGAGGTTGCACATATTTTACTTGTCTGAACTGTCAACTTAGATTCTTATAACTCAGAGATACTTTATGCTTTTTATTATATTTTTGGCAGTGGTAGACCTGTGGTAGAGCATTGATACTTGTGACTGTACATCTCGGGGCACAATTTTACGTATTTCACACTTTGTGCAATAATTATAGAGAATTGTCACTGCTCACAAAAGGGTGTCAAGTAATATATAATTCACCAATACCTCACTTTGCGTCGTGGTTACGTTCCAAAAAAACACGACGCAAATTGAAACGCCGCAAAGTGAATTAAGATTTTCTATAGCAAACCATGTAAATATCGAAGATAGGTTCCAGGGTCACGAAATAACTACTTTTTAAAAATAAAATTGAACAAAGTAAACATTTAAAAATCAAATTTAATATAACTCCAATAAATAAATTGGAATAATATTAACCTTTTTTGTAACCAGAAACAACACGTAAAAATTTACATAGATTTATAATTCTCTTTTAAAAAAAGCACAGCTCACTACGTAATTGAAACTGAATTCTAAAATTATCAAAACAAACTAAAAGTAAAACTGTATTTAAATTGTGTTGATTTTTAATTAGAAAGGGAATCAGGGCGCAATTAGAAACAAAGGTGTTTCCATCTTTAAGAAAAAAAAAATTTTTCAAAAAAAAAAAAATTTTTTTTTTAGAATTGGATTCGACCAAAAAAACGTAACCTCAAAAATCTAACGACGCACAGTGAAAATTAGTGCTAATTAAGCAGCGACGCAAATTCGAAAAAAAAAACGCAAAACGAAACGACGCAAAGCGAGATATTGGTGTAGTTATCCGAATTTTAAAAACGAATTTACTATATCATCATTACGTTATTTATGATTTCTGAAACTATTATCCACCATTGACACCTTTAATCAAACATAATACATGTTTCTATATTTTTTATATCATACATATATATCATAACAGTATATAAATGATCATGCCGTTTTTAATTTCATTTCCAAATATATTTGTGAGATTTAATTATCAAGAGTGGCAGATGGTGGCGAGTCTAAAAAGTAATTTATATATTTTAAACGCAGTTCCGTCGCATTTGGCAAGCCGCCATCTTCTATGCGGCGTCCATTTTAAAAATTATCCTCTAAAATGCTTTGTTTAGATTTGTAACACGTTCATTTATTGAGGAAAACGTTTTACGATTTTGTGTTGAGACATGTTTTTCAATTGTTATTCCCATTGTGTACACCTTGATTTATTATTATTAATCTATATAAATTAACAAAATTATATTGTCTGTTTGTAATTTAAAATAACCGCTTTTTCAATACATACTTTTGAATGTGTATGCAGTACATATATACACATCTATAAATTTTTTTATCTGTGTCTGTCTCACTGTTTGTTCAGACTTATCTCTGAAATGGCTAGACGGATTTTAAAGCGATTTATATAGGTATGTAGCTGATGTAATTAGGTTTTCATTTAAGAAAAAAATCTTAAACAAAAAAAAATAAGTAAAAAAATTATTTGGTAAACAACAAGCGGTCGAAGCCGCGGGCATAGCTAGTAGTAAATAAGTATGTATGTCTTTAAATTTAAATATATTTTAGTGAATTTAGAGACTTCTTTTTGTCATAAGATGTCGGCCAAAAATTAAATAAATTGCAACTCATTTTAAAATGATTACTTTTTGTTGATCTAATGTCAAAATAATTTACAAAGATTTCTAACACAAGTAGTTTTTGTATTTATTACACTGCAAGTATTTAGTAGTGTACTTTGATTATATTTACAATGTAATTGTCTATTGTATATGATATATTTTGTTTACATCAAAACATGTATTTAACGGCTGGGGACAGGAGTTTGTTCAGGAAAATAAAAATAATTTTCCCTATTTTTTCCGCATCCATTTCTCACTTTTACTCACGATAACAACCTTCATTACGCTTTTACGAATATATTAAAATACGGACGTGTTTTTATTTAATTTTATATGTAACTAGCTATGCCAGTGACTTTGTCCGAATTGAATTTAACAATTTTTTTTATTTAGTTTAAATTTACTTTTTAACAACTTTTTCTTACATAAAGGAACTATATTACTTTTTATTATATTAGCTATATGCCAGTATAAGTCCCGTCTAAATCGATCTCCGTCGAAAGCCATGTCTGAGATTAGCTGGAACAAATAGAAAAAAAATGTAATTTTAGTACATGCACTGTATATATTTACATATGCATGAAGTAAAAAGCGTTTATTTTGTTACAAGCAGATACTCCATTGTTATTCATCTGTATAGGTTAACAAAAGAATATCAAGTTTATTGTTTTTGTTTTTTTTTTATTTAAGAAGTTTTATAAAAACTTAGGTTGAGTTACTACACCTGTTACATGCCAGTCTGATTGCCGATGAAATTGGTCCATCCATTTCAGAGATTGAGCATAACAAGCAGACAGATAGACAGATAAAGTATTTAAAAAAATGTTATTTTATATATGTATCGTATATATATATATTCATAGGCGTGTAAATAGCGGTTATTTATTAATATTACAAACAGACAATCCAATTTTATTTGTATAGATTAACAAAGAAAATTCCTAAATTACAAAAGAGTACATATGGTTTGTTAACGAAAATAGGCGGTCTTATCAAATAAGATCCGAAATATTTAATGGAATCAGGCGTTGTGGAAGTTCACCCCTCCACGGGGCATCTTCAGGAGTTATGTTACACCGATTAGTGCCAACTTGACTATGTGTTTGGCACTAATCGGTGTAACATAACTCCTGAAGATGCCCCGTGGAGGGGTGAAGCACGTGTTGAGTGAATTAACGGTGGCAGTTGTGTAATTCGCATTGTTTGCCGCATACACATTTATCAGCGGGTTGGCGGGCGATGCACTTTGTTGCACGACTACCACTGCATGTGCGGAAGTGGCTAAATATTGGTTTTTTTCTTAAATAAGATCCGGTCACGTAATTATATTTTAAAGTATTAACACATTTATAAGTATTGCATTTGATGTGATTGACGTTATGTTGGCAGACGGGTAAGGCTTTGTGCAGCTATATCGATATTAAGCTCGCGGAAACAGGAGGTTCTTGTAATAAAAAATTCACTCTAGATGATCGTATTCCACTTACAACGAAGACTTTTACACGAAGAGGGACTATACCCGTGTAGGTGTATAGCAGGGCTTCTTAAACTTTTGTCATTCACTACCCCATTTATGATTGCGAGTTTCTTGACGACCCCATACAAATATAAAAGAAAAAAATATATTTTTTATTTATTAGATAACAATATACATATACATGTGAAAATATATAGTTTTAGAATTCGTTTTGAAACATACAAAAGTATTTAATTAAAAATTGCACAAAAAATTATAAAATTGTATTTATATTAGTTTAAAACTGTATTCCGCCAACTCTAGTGATGTTATAAAATGGTATATATAAATTTTAGACATTAAAATCTTTCGACCCCAGAATTTTGCCACGCGCGACCCATAGTTTAAGAAGCCCTGGTGTATAGTAATGGACTACTCGTAGGGAGCGACGTAGGTTGACTCTGCCCGCCTTCGCTTGCACATGAGCGAGCGTACGCTGCCGATTGTGACTTGAACATGTGTGATATGTATGCGGCGCATCGGGCCTGATGGGAGCCCGATATGCGGTGAGTGACCTAGTGTTGAAAAGACCCACAGGCAGATGTACTGTAACCATTGGTACAACCTAACTATTTTAAACTACGGGAAAAAAGTAATCAATAAATTAGTAATAGATTAGAAAGGGTATGTTTTCTTAACACCATATTAATGCCTTAATTTAATTGATAAATCCATTCGCGAATTTTACATTTATCATCACATTTCGTATTAATTTCAAATTTAAATTTAGAATCTCACTTCATATTTTACTTGCTATAAATAAACCGCACGTAACTCGTTGTAATAACAAATGGTTTAAAATTCAGCGCGGGTTTAACCCTTGGATATGTTAGGATTTAAATTACGCATTGCGTCGGTCAAATAAATTAACTCGACAACGCGAGGTAACTGGTTCGAATCCTCTTTAATTATTACAGTCAAATTATCATTAATGTTACAATTTTAAATTAGTTTGAGAAGAAAGTTTCAGTTAATATAAAGGTATGATTGAACAATATATATTATTGTATTATCGATAAAACACGCAATCGTAGCCCAAAGATAGAAGACTAAAACCTGGGATCGTAGGTCGCGGGGTTCAATCTTATTTAATTTACCCTCTGTGAGTTAATTATGTAGGATTATCACAGCACACAAACAAAGTAAAAATAATCAATTTTAAACATATAATAGAGAAGTGGTAGCGTAGCGGTAGAGGATTCACGATCATAGATAACTGGTTCTATCCCCGGGAAATAATCATATATATATTTAATGGAATTAGGCGTTACCTTGCGGAAGTCCATCTTAATTAGGAAAAGGACCGATATTTAGCACATGCAGTGGCAGTCGTGCAACAAAGCGCACCGCCCGCCAGTCCGCTGATAAACGCGTAATCCACTCAACACATGGTTCACCCCTCCACGGGGCATCTTAACGGTGGCAGTTGTGTAATTCGCATTGTTTGCCGAATACGCATTTATCAGTGGGTTGGCTGGCGGTGCACTTTATGGCACGACTACTCCTGCATTGGCGGAAGTGGCTATATATTGGCCCTTTTCTTACTTAGGATGGAATTCCGCAAAAGAACGCCTGAATCCATTAGATATTCCCCCACTGCCATTTCAGAACAATTTCTGATTCGATCTTTTATTGTAGCTACGAGCAGTCTTCTGTGTCATGTAATTTATATTATACTAGCTGGTCCCGCAAACGTTGTTTTGCAAAAAAAATATTTTTAATTTTCAATTTAAAAATAAGGGTTTATCGTAGAGGGGTAAAAAATTAGGGTTGTATGTATTTTTGTTTGCTGTATCGTAAAGAAATAAAAACAAAAAAAATCGTCAAAAAATTAAAAAAAAATTTAAGGGTGAACAACCCTTATCACTTAAGGGTATGAAAAACAGATAGTAGCCGATTCTCAGACCTACTAAATACGCATATAAAATTTGGTAAAAATCGGTCAAGCCGTTTCAGAGGAGTTCAAGTTCGAACACCGTGACACGAGAATTTTATATATTAGATTTAGAAGCTCTATCGCTTAACAAATTTAAAGACTGTCCGTTTATAATTGTTGTCACACTACTGCCTGTAGATCTTCTGTGTATATCGATTTGATGAATTTGTCATCCGCTTATGCTTGCGTCTTGGAGGCGTGTAACACATGAATTTGGGACGAGTGCCCTGACCCAATATCATAGTACGTCGGATATATTTCAAAGTGCAATGCATTGGCTATGAATTTATCTAAATAGGATTTTATTTAAAGATATTTCTTTTTTGTTGATCATAAGTTTACAATATTCTTATTTTATTATACAATCTAAGAATCTCGAGTTAAAATACTTAATATAATGTAAATAAAATAAAAATGTTAAATAAAAAAATTGTTGAGAACTATATATTAGTTCAGAGTCCCAAACTTTTTTGTGTCGTAGACCCCTTGCCATGTTTTTCCGTGTTGGCTAGACCCCCTACTTACCTGATATTGATTTCCTGTAAATTTCTAACTGAAGTGAAGTTTAGTGTAAAAAACTTTAAGTAACGCACGACTCTCAGGTTTTTACAAGTTTAAAATGTATTACGACCACAAAGCGAATACCAACATCCTACAACTTACACAATTTTATAAACATATATAATATTTTTTTTACTTCATAGGTACTTTTATAAATAATGTAAATGTTTTGATATTATAAGATAGTATGATGTAAGTAAATAGGTACTACCGGTGTATGTGTTGAGATCAACTATCGTGGACCCCCATTTTCATTTCATGGACCCCCAAATTTTTTTTCGCTGACGTAGACCCCTTGCAGGTTGGCATAGACCCCTAGGGGTTGACATAGACCACTTTGGAAATCACTGTACTAGTTTTATGATTATTTATCCGTTAATTTATTTCTTTTTCATTCTCTGTTTTTTTATTCTTTCTGAGGCAAATGCTATCCAAATCGACTTGATGTTTTAATTTACTATTGAATTATTTTTATAATAATACATATTATACCTAATTTATTACAAGTATTAGGAGGACCAGAAAGTAATGTCTTTTCTATCGACATATTTTACAGAAAAACCGATTGATTTTCATCGCTCCGGCATTGATTTGTACACTAGATGACAAAAGGTTGTTGATAACGAATGTGAATATATTGTTGATTGAGAATAAAATGTGAATTTAACTTAATCAAGCGACATTACTTTCCAATCCTCCTAATATATGTACGTTATTTACATATGAATATATGTTTGAATATACCCATTATTTATATATAATACCTTTTTTACACTATGGTTGTCTGTAAGATATTGCCTTGAGTTACAAAACCGCCCTTTGTATCTTTTTATGTATTATTATGAAACTATTTAGATGTTTCCTAGTGTGTACAATAAAGAATGTTAAATAAAAATAAAAAAAACAAATAATAATATTTAAACATTCCCACGATTAATCAGTTAGTCATTTACTGTACATGCTGATTGTGTGTGGAATAAATAGTTTGTGTAAATCTCAACACGTGTTTCAACCCTCCACGGGGCATCTTCAGGAGTTATGTTACACCGATTAGTGCCAAACACAGAGACTCTGTTGAGTGGTTTAACGGTGGCAATTGTGTAATTCGCATTGTTCGCCGCACGCGCATATATCAGCAGGCTGCCGGGCGGTGCACTTTGTTGCACGACTACCACTGCATGTGCGGAAGTGGCTAAATATTGGTCCTTTTCTTACTTAGGATGGATTTCTGCAAGGTAAAGCCTGATTCCATTAAATAAATCTGAAGAGTCAAATTTCTTTGTACTTTTTAAAGGATACAGGTTGTATTGTTGGTTGTATCAGTGTGTTTTTCCTTTTTTGTAATACTTTTGAATTTGTTGAAATGTTCTAATGTATCATACTATTATATAATATTGTTTATTCGCGAGCGGTGATTACTAGGAGCATCGACGACCTTTGATATGGTGATATTGGTGATGATTTAATATACACATGTTTTTTTTTAATTAGGCATTTGTGTGTTATGTGTATAGTATACACCAAAGTATTTTTTACACTGACCTTTTTTACTCAATGTCATTTTTTTGAAGTATAAATAAAGCTTGTATAGATTTGTTAAAGTAATCTTAAGTTGTGTGTAGATATGTATCAAGAATTATAAAAACAATCACATAAGTAACCGCTAGTTCTTTTTTATTTAAACATTATATAATTATTCTTTTTTTTTCGGATTAATGCACACTCTTTTAAAATACAAATCTTCTCAAATCAATGTACTTCTGTTTGTGAATAATCCCCTCTAGGTAGACCCTATGCCTTTACGTGACCTTCAGCTTATATGATGATGACCACTTCACACAACCTCTTTTAGCATCCCAATTTGGACACGGCATGATCGAGCCTCGTTCGCATTACCTCACACAGTAATGTGAAAGATGTTTATATCTAGTTACATTCAATTTTAAACAGACCTCACCAGACGAAGTAATCAAAAACGATGACGTCACGACGCTATTTCAAGTAAGGTAATTATAATAAAAAAAATGGCCGTCTCGAGTGGTAGAGATCATAGGAGCCCAATTTCCACGTTGGCAGCTCGCCACAGCTGGCCATGTGGCAGATGCGCTAACTGATACGTTAATGATACAGATGTGTTTCACTTGTGTTTACGTATCACATTGCCAAGGTTACGTGTTACGGTTGGTCAACTAGTGGGTATTGGTGTAGCATACATTTGGTGTAGGGTTTCCTTTTTCCGACGGCCTGTCTTATTAACTAGCAATATGTCGCATATGTTTATATAAACGTTTATATATATTTTAAAACCAATTTCTATTTACTTTATATATCATAACCGTTGTGTATAGTGTATTAATTGTTAAAAATCGATCATCGAAAGAAAAAAAATATCTAAAATTTAAGGATAGTGGGTAGGCCTGGTATGATTTTACACCGCAGGATCTCCCAGGACTGGTCAGGGTGGCAGTAGGTCGAAACGAGGATCGCCGGTAGTAGACAGGATGTGTTCTTGCTAGTGCGAGGTACGAACTTCAACCTCAATAACCGAAGGATATATTAATTATAAAACTTGCACCTGTGAATAGATGTAACAGTTATAATATACATATATAGATATGTGCGATTTGCTCCGCTGATATTAAACGTCGAGATGACTTGCGATGAAGGAAGGGAAGAAACCGAAAATTAATGTGTTTGTTTACAGTGAGAACGACGATCGTTTTGACTATATTAGCTTCTGGAAGTCCATTGATTTGATTGATATACATATAAATAATAAAGTTCCACGAGATATATTAGACAAAGTACATCATTAAATAAAACTTATTATAGCATTCATGACTTTATTGTTGATCGAAATGTGTGAAACTTTCTTGACTCATTTATATGATTGATATTATAATGTAAACATAAAAAAAAAGTTGAATTTAATTTGAATCTTTTGAGTTTCTAGCCGGCGCTTTTCAGTTCAATTTTCAAGTTCTGTTACAAATAAAATATCCGATGATTTCTAAAAAAATAATTTTATTTTAAAGTATTATATGTGAGTATGTAGAACGAAAAAGATATGTTAACATATTAAAATAGTTATTCAAAGTGTCCACCCTTATCTTTAACGAATGCTTTTAAACGGTCAAGCCATGTGTCAGTGGATTTACAAACACTTTCCATTGGAAACTTGGTCACTACTGCCTCCAAAAATTACCTGTGCGACTCAATATTTAGGTGACACTTAGAGCAGGCCATATCCTCTTTTTTTGGCCCCCTTTTATTGGAGTCCTCTCGTGTTCCCCTAACATGGGTAAGGTTAAGGTTTTTAATATTTACAATAAGTTATTCACACTCTTAATTTATTTCTTCTATCATACGCCACATTATCATTCATTCTCTCTACTGTCACACATCACAATGTCTTCCACTCTTTATCATTTATTACATTCCTTTCTCCCGTCTTCTCTCATTCTTCACCTCAGTTATATATTACAGCTATGCTAATTTACATTTTGGTTATGTTTATGTCTTTTCTTTATTTTTACAATTGTACTCTTACACTATTTTCTGGCCATGTCCTCTAGCAACAGAACACTGTTTATAGTCCAAAGGGTTTAAGTCCGGACTAGCCGAAGGCCAATCATCGGCCTTTATGAAGTGTGGAAGATTTTGCTCCAACCAAATATGGGTTGTGCGCGCCTTATGACCCGGTGCTGAATCCTGTTGGAATGTTGAAATAAGTTTATTTTTTATCGTGGAAGCTAAAGTTCGAATTTCAAATTAAAGTTTTTTTTTTTTAAATGTAAACAGCCAGTAACAGAATTTATGGCTAGACTAGGTAATGTTAAAATAATGGACGATTCAAAAGCGCATATAAATGCCTATTTGAATACACATTTTGAATTTGGAACGGAACCGGTTGGAAGCGTTCTTCCAGGTACTTCCAATGATCTTAACATCATTGTCTGTTCACTTTAAGGTCGTCCTCCTATCCTTTTGAAGCCTGACCAACGCTTTCATCATCTATAAATAAATTATTGTAACTGGAAGGATATAATTAAGCTATTGTTTTTAGGTATATATAACGATGCACTATCGCAAAGAACGGCTTAACCAATTCGGCTAGATTTTTATCCACAATATTTGTAAGACACGAACAAGGTTCTAATGGAGAAGAATAAAATAAAAAGAAGATAATAAAAATAATACTTTTCTTTCCATATACAGAATTTTAAGTCAATTAAAACACTGGATCCTAGCTATTGAAAGTTTTATGTTATTTAATATTTAAAAAGACGTAATAGGATGTATGTAATAGATAAAAAATTGGACAGCAGTAGCGTTCGATTCCTGGAAAGTAATCTTAAATAATTTAAACTTTGTGTATTAATTTAATAGGATTGCTACCATTCACAAACAAGGTTCCAGAGGATAGGCAGCAGTGTTTTCAGTATTCCCCAATACAACACTGCAATACCCAAGCAGCCTGCCAACCGTGGCGATTACGGTATATATATACATAGATGATAGATGTCTATGCTTTTTCCAAAGGGGGCGTCAACGGGCTGAAATGGCGAGATAAAAAATAGTAAATCGTTATTAGATAAGAAAATAAGAGAAGTTATACTGTTTAAAAAAAGTATACAAGATTTTTTATGAAAGTAGAAAGCAATGCTAAATATAAGATTGAAGGAAGATAAAGACGGCAGAAAATTGATATAAAAAAACAAAAGACACTATTCAAGTCTATATGCCAGTCTAAATAGATAATAAGAAAAAGTGACATTATTAGCAGTCTTCGAAACATAAAAAAGTCTTTTTGCAAGTATTTGTTTTTTATTATTAAACCATCAAATTAATCAAAAAATGATCACATTAACAGACACTTTATTTATTATTCTGTAAGTCTTAGAGAAGAAAATCTTTTGAAGGAACCATTTCATATTTTTATTTTTTGTTTTATATCCCCTATTTTGTTGGGGCCATAATTTTCCGTTTTTTATTTTTTATTTTACAGTTTCTTTTCTCTTCTTTCGCTCTATTACATTATTCATTTATCGTAATTCATTTTATTCATCACCTTCCATCCTATCCTCAGTCACTATAGTGAAGCTCTATTAAATTGTTACAATGTATTACATTTTAACTTACATTATTTATATATACATTTCTCCAGTTTTATCTTCAGTTTCTTTCGTTTAGTATTTTATTTACATTATGTTTTGTTTCCTTACTTGAATATTTATTCACATTCACATTATTATATACTATTATACGACCGTTTTAACGTAAGTTTTATTTCTTTCTATGATATTTTCTGCGACCTTCCTCCAGAAACTGAAGAAAGGTGTTCTGCTTTCTTCATCTGATAATGAAGGTGAGACGCCGTCTTAGCATATCGCGTGCTATGATGTATCGAGGTGGACGCGGTCTTGGTCCAGCTCTTCACGGGCACGAGGGGTTCTCTGAATACCTTCACCGGCTTAAGCTCAAGGCGGACGCGTCGTGATTCTGTAAATCAGGCGTGAACCAGACCGTGGTCCACCTGGTAGCCCACTGTCCAGCATTCGGATGACTTCGGGTCGACTTCAGATGCCGATTAGACACTAAGGTTAGCAAGACCAACGTTCCTAAAAATGTGCAGAAAGATTGCGGGAAACGTGATAAAAAGAAACAGTCGAGATAAAATTAAAATTATAAATAAATATTTAAAAATAGGTAAGTAAATAAAATAGTACATATAAAAATGTATACCTAGAATATATCATACAAAGAAATTGTAATAGTTAAAGTATGAGGAGAAGAAAGAATGGTATCGAGTAAAAGGAAAATGGACAATAAAGGGAAAGAAAGACGAATTGTAGAAATAAAAAGAAAATAAAGGAACGAAAGAACGATAGAAGGGCGGCCAAATAAAAATATTACATGAATAACTTATTAAATAAAAACAAAGTTCCTGTCCCACAATAAACAGGGGTACGTTCTCGAACCATTTCATATTATAAGTATATGTTATAAGTTTCATATTATAAGTGATCTGTACTAAAATATTATTAATAAGGGCGTCAAGAGAGATCGCCGTAGTTATTTATTCAAAAGTGTTACATAATAAATAAAATGGCTTGTGTTTGAAATAAAATAAAAATGATATACAGCTCTCATCTTGGGGAAACGTCTCTTATATAATTCAAGTCTCTTAAACTGCACTTCAACTCTGAGACAGCGCTCTAAAAGGCATCCATCTTTAAATTCAAAATGTAGGAAGACGTAATGGCCGGTATGGCGTGTTATTAAAAATTCAGACCAACAATTGGCTTAGTTCCGGAGCGCTAAAATGACAGCCAGTTAATATTGCAGTAAAATGCCGTTCAGTGAAACTTTACTACTACTACTCCGCTAGCTCAGTGGCCCAAAGTGGGTCTTGGCCTCCGAAGCGAGAGACTTCCACTTTCCTCTATCTTGCGCCACCGTCTGCCATTGGCTGACATTCAATTCGCGCAAGTCTGCCTCAACGCGATCGATCCAGCGATACCTGGGTCTACCTACTGGTCTTCGACCCCTCGGTTTTTCTAGGTACGCTACCTTCACGCTCCGATCCGATCCCATTCGCTCCAAGTGACCAAGCCAGCGGATTCGTTGAGCTTTATATTCGCCAATGATATTTGGCTGTGCTACTATAGTCTCAATTTCGGCATTCTTTCGGAGCCTCCAAGATCCGTCTTGATTTCCCGAATTTATTTTTATATTTACCTCTGTTAACTAAGTTTATTTGAAATTGTTTTATTAATGGTGGTCATCACATCTCTCGTGCAACTGATGATCTTCGATTGCTAGTAGGGTGGTGAGTGACACTGTTAATAGAAACAAAACAGTATAGATAAGTAGGTACCTAATAAACTGCACATAAAATAACTAGTCAATTAATAATAGGAAAAATAGAATTAGAAAAGTGTAGTAATGTATTAAGAAATCACAACCCAAAGAAAACTGTAATAAAAAAAATAGAATAAGTCAATAATAAAATATACATAGCCACCTAAGAGTAATAAGATGATGGAAGGAAGGCGATGAAAGCAAGAAGGAATGAAAGAACAAAATGAAAGATATTGTGACGGAAATAAGGTAAGAATAAAAGTAATTGAGAAGAATGACAGTGAGTGAAGAATAAAGATGAAAGATCTGAAAAACTTATTAGTAAACAAAGACCCTAATCCCAACTAATTAGGGGTACGAGAGGTCTCCAATAGCAGGGGCATTAAAAAAAATTGATGGTCGTTCAGACTTTGAGTAGCAAACAGTGCAGGGAAGGTATCACGGCGCCCTTTGGGATACGTTTATGCCGTGGGCGTATATCGATTGAAAAGAAAAAAAAAAATTTATTTGAATTTGTTTTTAAACGTTACGTATTTTTAATTCTTACTTTCAGACATTGTATTATTATTATCTGCATTGAATACGTTGATATGAAATTTTAATTTACCTCATAATTTTAAATAATCGGAAATATTATTATTACGAAATCTTCACAGTTATATCCTAGATTTAATATCATATGTTATTTATGAATATAATAAATTTATTACGCTCGCTGATGGATCATAAATCATATTTCTGGCATCTGATTTCAACAGGATGTTGTTAATTCATTGCGCAGTGAATATTTGTCCACTGTTTCATTTTAAATGCTATTTAATTAAATAAATGACTATTAATATAAAAATTTTCCTTTAAAATTTTCAACCAGCACATTCGAATCGACAATCAACATAAAATCTCGACATTGTTGTGACTACAGGAACCTACCACCTTGGAAGGCAGTTCTGCTACAGCCTACGTGGAACTCAACAGTTGCTTTTTACAAATATAATGTTATAAATGTGCGACAATAATTAGCTTCCCTAGTGACCATCGACATTTAATTTCACGCAATAATATCAGTATAGTATTCTCGGCTAAAATAATTTACTTTTTTAATTATATATATTTATAATATTGGTTTTATATCTCTCCTGTGGCACATCTGAAATTGATCGTGAATTATTTGTACATACGTACGTGTACATTGTTCTATAAATGGTTTAGATAAGTTTTGAAGACGAAAACTAGGAGTAAACAGGTTATTTTTATTCCTTATATTAAACACTGTTTTTAAATAATTTTGTATGTTGTTGCGGAAAAACCGAACATTTTATATATATATATATATATATATATATATATATATATATATATATATATATATATATATATATATATACTAGCTGATCCCACAAACGTTTTGCAAACAAAAACTAAAGTTTTTAATTAACACATTAAAAATAAGGGTTGATCGTAGAGGGGTAAAAATTTAAGGTTGTGTGTATTTTTGTATGTTGTATCATAAAAAAATAAAAACAAACAATTTATTAAAAATTTTAAAAAAAATTTAGGGGTGGACCACCCTTATCACTAAGAGGTATAGAAAATAGATAGTAGCCGATTCTCAGACATACTGAATACGCATATTAAATTTGGTAAAAATCAGTCAAGCCGTTTCGGAGGAGTTCAAGTTCGAACACCGTGACACGAGAATTTTATAATGGATGGGACCACGAGGTACCAGAGCGAGAGGCAGACCTAATGCCAGATGGGCTGACGAGATCTTGGCTACGGCAGGTCACGGGTGGTTCCAAGTTGCCAAGGGTAGAATAAAATAGAAAGGCTTTGGAGGAGGCTTTTACCCTGAGAGGGTCCATACATACTTAATACAAAATCATTAAACTATTATTCAAAATTACTAATTTTTAAGTCATTTGTATGGAATGAATTAAAATTTTTTTGTGTATAGAATTCTTTATTTTAATTCATAAAATATCTAACATGTTCGATTGTTAAAATCGTCAGATATTGACCTACCGTTTTACCGATTTACATAACGTTTTTAAAACCATTATACAAGACAAAATTGTATGCGAATTCGCGAAACGTATGTATCCCATTTTCGCTGCTAAATTGGATACCTAAATAAATTGGCTCGTGTGTCGTTTCTGTGTACCGTCAGCATGTGAAGCCACAAGAGAATATATTTTTATATGCCTAGTTTCCAATTAACTTATTTTTAAGTTCTTCATTAAACTAATTTTCATATAATTATATGGTCAACTTCATTAATATATAAGTCTAAGTATCTAAGACATAATTTAGAATATGTACCAGAGAAAACGCGATATAATAATATACACTAGTAATATGTTATTAGAAATTGTAACAGCTTTTATAGCTTGTTAAAGATAATACTATTACGAAATAGTTTCACAGTTTTAGTGGTCAAAGATGCAATGATTATTTTTATACTAACTACCAACTACCTAGCTAGCCTAAAGACTCTAATTGCAAGATATAGGTTTCTTCTGAAGATATCTATGGCGTGATATGCCATAATCTACACACTTGGCAGGCTGGTTAGCGATCGCAGTGTGGTATTGTATGCAGAGTACACTGTTGTACATCCTCTGGAAACTTGATTGTAATTTTTAATGGAATCAGGCGTTACCTTGCGGAAGTTCACGCTATGTATGAAAAGGACCAATATTTAGCCACTTCCGCACATGCAGTGGTAGTCGTGCAACAAAGTGCACTGCCCGCCAGCCCGCTGACAAATGCGCATGCGGTAAACAATTCGAACTACACAACTGCTATCGTTAATTGGCTCAACACGTGTTTCACCCCTCCACGGGGCATCTTTAGGAGTTATGTTACACCGATTAGTGCCAAACACAGAGTGACTCTACTTGTTAGTGAGCAGTGGCAATCCTATATAATTAATGCACAAAGTGTAAATTGTATAACATCGTATCTTGGGAATCGAAACCGTGACCCACGGTCGCTAGATTAAGACTTGCCGCTAAGTTAACGTTACTCCACTTGTGGTAAATATAAATAAATATTATTTGGTAAAGTGTATAAATCTGTGTTAAACTTTATTAAAAGATGCGTCGTTGTGAAGTTTCTTCCTGCTTCTTTTCCACAAAAATAATACCGAAGCAGAGTTGAGTAAAAAATTAAGTTAATTAAAAAACTATTAGATTTAATAATAGAATTTGATCAATAAGAGTTCTGTTAAAAGTTCCATTACTGAATAAACGAATGTCATATTAGTAGGATTATTTTGTTTTCATTTAAGCTGTATCTGACGAAGAGAATATGTACAGAAACCTGTATTTCTTTAGTTTTATGGTTCTTCTCCACAACTATAACACCTTGCGAAGCAGAGTGGAAAATCTAGATCTCAGAGTCAAAAATAAAAGAGAAATGAAATTAAAAAATGAAAAAATAATATATAAATATATTTATTTATATATATACGTGTGTGTGTGTAATCGATACGATATATAAAATATATCGAATGCAAGATATTACAGCGATCTTTCTAGAACTTTTACATGTTGCAATAGTGCCTATCCGCTTAAATGACAATGATAATAGTTAGTATTGAATTAAGCAAAAAGTAGAAATTACTTATATATATGTATATATATATATATATATATATATATATATATATATATATGTATGTGTATATATATATGTATATATATTGGTCCGGTAATTGACGAGTAAACAACCTAACCTAAAAATCCGTTTATTCAACATGGATCTTTTAACAGAACTCTTATAGATCAACAACTTTTATTTTAATCTCTTTTTTTAATAGTTTGTTTTGCAATTTACATCAAATGTAATGATATCGATTTTGTAAATCGACTGTTGACTTTCTTGACATCTCCTCTCAGTAGATCAGCATTTCGATCATAACTTATTAACAGACTACACTGGTATTTTTATATTGTTAAATAATAATGGAAAATTCAAAAGGATTATTAGAGATAAATTTAAATAAGTTACAGAAACGCTTGTTTTGCAGACCGTACGCATTTGATTTACAATTTCGACAGTTCCGCCATCAACGCTGTCGAGTTGTGAGCAAAATCCGTGCAATAACATGCAGCGAATGCTTCTTTCTGTTACGCGGGAATGTATGCTCGACCGTTGTATCATTCGTTCGTATTTTTCGTTATTTTTCACTTCCGCTTGTTATTCGCGCATCTATGACTTCCGGTACTGTAACAGGGTATTGCTTTGTACGAATTTTAGGATTACGTTTTATTTCTTTTTTGGTGCATTCAAAGCTTTCGGTGTAGTTATGTGTCTTTTTAATATATGACACAGAGAATACTCTTTGCGAGTAATATAATAAAGAAATTATAATATGTATTAAACCTTTATTATTATAAGTATATATGGTATATACGTATGTATGTATGTAAGAAAAGGACCAATATTTAGCCACTTCCGCACATGCAGTGGTAGTCGTGCAACAAAGTACACCGCCCGCCAGAGCACACAGAGTCTGTGTTTGGCACTAATCGGTGTAACATAACTCCTGAAGATGCCCCGTGGAGGGGTGAAACACGTGTTGAGTGATCAGTGATTTGGTGGTGGCGGTTGTGTGATTCGCATTGTTTGCCGCATACGCATTTATTGGCGGGCTGGCGGGCGGTGCATTTCATTGCACGACTACCACTGCATGTGCGGAAGTGGCTAAATATTGGTCCTTTTCTTACTTAGGATGGACTTCCACGAAGTAACGCCTGATTCCATCAAATAAGTATGTATGTATGTTTAAGTATGTATATCTATGTATGTTTATGTATATTTATGTTCATTCGTTTGTGAATATATATTTTTTTGTACACGTGAACTATCCTTTATAAGTACTTTTCTTCTCCTTACTATGGTTGTCTGTAAGAGATTGCCTTGTGTGATAAGACCGCCCATTGCACTTTTCTGTATATTATTGTAAAACATATTAAATGAATATCATTGTGTACAATAAAGAATATTAAATAAATAAATAATTGACAATTCAGAAAAAAAAATATTTTCAAATCGATAAAAGAAATAAAATGAATTTAGTCAAGAACAATAAAAGGATTAATTGTACATAATCTGCTAGATCTTTTCACAATGCTATTAGCGCACGATCAAGATTCTAATGGAGAAGAATAAAAAAAAATGCTATCGAGATAATAAAAATCCTATCCCTAGCTGTTAAAAGTTTTATGTTATTTAATACTAAAAAAGGTTTAATGGAATTAGGCGTTATTTTCCGGAAGTCCACCCTAAGTAAGAAAAGGACCAATATTTCGCCACTTCCGCACGTTTGCCGCATGTGCATTTATCAGCGGGCTGGTGCACGGTGCACTTTGTTGCACGATTACCACTGCATGTGCGGAAGTGGCTAAATATTGGTCTTTTTCTTACTAAAAAAGGTGTTACAAATGTATATATAGTGTGAGGTATAAAATAATCAAGATAGAGCTGTGGTAGACCGGCGGTAGAGTATCGAGTCATGCGATCGAAGCTCGCGGGTTCGATTCCTAGATACAATTTTAAATACTTCACACTTTGTGCATTAATTATATAGGATTGCCTTGCAGTGGGCGCTTATCAGCTGAAACAATGATATAACTAGTAGAGAGATAGGATACATTATATGAATTGAATCAAAAGAAAGTGTTTATATTGACTCTTCTTCTCCGATACACAAGTAGTGGTAGCCAAGCGGTAGAGGATTGAGACTTGCATTTGATGAAGACATACAGGGTTCGATTCCTAGATACAATTTAAAATACTTCACACTTTGTGCATTAATTATATAGGATTATTGCTCACAAATAAGCTTTCAGAGGATAGGCAACAGCGACTGTGATCGCCAACTCACCTGCCTAGCGTGGCGATTCTGGTATATTCCCTCACACATTTCTCTTCGAAGGTTTTACTCCAAAAGGTTTGTTAAAATAAAACCTTCAAGTTAAGCTTGTATTTTCACTGTACTCTTTTTAATGTTTCTAAATATATTTTACAAAAATGACACCAAAAAGAGGTGTTAATAATAAATTTATTAGCATATTGCGTATAATTGAATAAAGTGAAAATATTAAATAAGCGTTTTGCAGTATTCAGTGAAGGCAGTTAAAATGGCGCACTTGTAACTCACAAAGGGCATTGTTTCGTTCAAACTGTTTACAAGTGTTATTAAAGTTAGCGAAAGTGGTTTATTGTGGGGTTTATATTTTCTACCACTGGCGTTTGAATATGGAACCTCTTTTTTTTGAAACATCCCACGAGTATAGATTCTCTGTACTAAATTGTCGTTTAGTTTTTATGATATGGGTTTGAATCTATGCTCTAAGAGTTTAAAATACAAGGCCTTTGGAACGGTTGTATTCGAAGTTGTTCCCATACAAAAGACGTAAAAGGAGATGGTGGAGTCTCAGCTGATAGAAGTCGTAACCTTTTCGTCGTCTCCTACTAAAGAGTATTACATGTAAGATTCCTCAGTGAGACAGTAAAAAGTGTACCCTCCAGTTTAATAAATAAATATTTTTTCAAAAGTAAATATTAACAATGCTATATATATACTAACTTCATCCAAGCGAGTAGGCGTACTTACTCTAGTATATCTCGAAACAAATAAACACCCTGTACCTGACTCACATCCAAGCCAATAAGCAAGTTCTCGTTAACCAAGGCGCGGTACAGATTAAGTTCAAGGATGCTCATCATCCACGAGGCTCAGGGGCTGAACTGCGGTCATCTTTGTCCGTCAAATAACAGACACTCTCAGGCTGTACAACAGTGTCCGTGCGCTGGTAGCAATATCATGTCACACATGTGCGTGTATTGCACGGACGAGACTCAAGATGCGATCGCAAGGTTCATTGAATACGGCAACCGCCGCACAGACACTGGCGCACGACCTGAGGATGCCAATATGGAGTTAGGATGAGGAAGTGGTCGCTTGAAATGTAATTTTAAAAACTGTACATTTGAAAACCTGATTTAAGAACTTAAGACTTAAGTTAGAAAATAACTTAAGAGACTTAGTTAACACTGTGTCTTGCAGAAAGTCGAGCAAAAAAAATTCGAAATTACTAAATGTAATTATTAAAACAAAGGTACAGACGCTAATGTCTATGGAATATAGTAAAAAAAACCTCCATTGTACTGGTTCTATATTTATTCAATTTTTTTAATTCGTTTCTAAAAAAACAAAGTTTTTTTTTTTTTAAATATTACACCACAAAATATTTGTTTGTTTTGGTAGCAACATTCACTTACATCTTAACTTGCATTATAAAGTTAATTGTTCTTGTTTAACTCGTTTACTTTCTCTTAACTTAAATCTAGATTTCTTCTTACGTGACTCACATGATAAGTTGCTTACATCATCGGAGAACTTGATTTTGACTATGACTGCTCATTCTCCTACATTTATTGAGAAATCTTTCATTGTTGTCGCTGTCAGGTTATGGAATGAGCCATCAGAACCAGTAAGATACGCTAAATCGTTGTCTGCATTTAAAAAAATGGTTAAGGAGCACTTCCTTCGCCTTTAAAAAAGGATGGATGTTGTATAGCATCTCTTAATTAGTCGTTTTTGTGTAGTACCTTTCCTACGCAAATATATATATATATATATATATATATATATATATATATATATAGTCCTCTACCACTGGACTAACACTGTTCATATATAATTAAATATTATCAATATTGTAGAGAAAAATGATAATAAATAAAATAAAATTTGCAACATATTAAAATTAATTATCGTTTAATATCTGTCTCGGACTTTTACAGCCAGAATGTAACACACAAACACTTCATTTGATTTTTATTTTTAAGCGAATTGATGAAGTCATTATTCGCCTTGAGTAGGCATTAAAAGATCGAATAGACGCGATTTGGCCAAGCGTTGAAGGCGCTTAGCATTACTCTTTATTGTAAGGTGTAAGAAGTTTTTAAATAATGATGCTTGAATCCGACGGGCATCAATGCAATAAATCGGCTTGCGAGAGCTGCCCGCAATGCAGGCATGGCGGGAAAATCAATGGCTCGCCCCTCAGGGAGCGAACCTACCTGTCATAGATTTATAAAAAGTAGGTTGTTTTATTTTTAATGTCACGCGCCCGGCCTTTCTGGACGTGCAGCCATTAAATAATTAAAAAAAAACCACGTATATCACACCGCCACGGATCTATATCGGTTTTAAAAAAACAACAACATAAAGCTTGCTCTATTTTTTTACCAGCACGTTAACAAAATCGTTTTAATTTTTTCATTTTTTCGTCGAAACGTTCGATGTAAGTTCGACAATAACTCTCTTGAATTTTGTTACGAAAAATTAAACAGAGCTAGCTAGCTTTGTTTTTTCAGTTTCGCAAAGCGTAACTTTTAAAACGATATTTCGATCATAATTCAGCTTTGAAATTTTTACGTTTCGAATGGGTTTTTGTTTTTCGTTATTTTTTTTTACGATTGAGTAATGAAAGGCAATGGAACGTGGCTCATTATGCCAGTGAATCGATGTTTATACAGTTGTAAATGAGATCAAACCGTTGATTATGTGTCTTAATCGACGGTTAAAACTATTGTGGGGCTTGTCTGTCATAATATAACGTCTTCTCCTGGACATAAGCCTTTCCCATGAATTTCCTATAGAGCCAGTACCTTCCGACGATCCTTGATAAGTGCATTTGTCCACCTACATCCTACGCCGAATTTATCTTGAGCGCTATATTGTCTGTGCACTACCACTTTAATATGCCAAAACGATGGTCTATATCGGTTTATTTCATTCGTTACCGGGGATCCTCATCTGAATAGATCTACTAAAAAAGGGAAATCAAGGGAAGTCACGGGAAGTCCGGGGAAGTCACTGGAAGTTGCGGGAAGTCGAGTGAAGTCGCATGGTAATGGCAACATAAGATCGATAGTCTGTGGATTTTATGGATTTTTAATGTGCATCTATCAGCTGACATAATAATAATGATAAAGTAAGGATCAATAATTGCAAGGTCAAGTTAGTCCTATGAGAGTAGGAGACATGGCTAGTAAAAGCGAGATTCCTAGAAGCCTTTCAATATTTGTGAATAAATGTTTATTCAAAATTTGTAATGTACCCAAAAAAATAAACGATTTCTCTTTAAATTATTTTTGTTTTTACTTCTGGTACCCTCACTGTAAAAACTTTTAATATAAAGTTAAACTTGTTAATATAAAGATCTTTTTATTATTTCAAAGTTTTAAAAACTTCTAACATTAATATTTTATGATAAATAAAATACAACGACATATGACAGTCCTGTCAAAAAACCACAGAAAAATTCAGTCATCGCATTGAAAGTGTTACGTAAACATTTTCCAAACGATTGTACTATTCATAACGAAATTGCGTAGTGATAAACAAGACGTCCGCATTATATTTATAGTGTGTTACCACCCTTAATATGAAGAGCAGCATCCGTACCATTAATTATTAATAGTGCTGCAAATGTCAGCTTATTTATATCCGTCGCTGCGGTCCTGTGCTGTTTTAATCTACTTTTACATTTTATTATTGTAACAGTGCACTTTTGTGTGCGATTGTACATATTGTTTAGGGCAAAATCAAACAAAGCTGATTAATAACGGGTCGTTTTGGTTTACCGATTATATAGTTATGATATATGACCATGGAAGACCTGGGTACAATGCTTGATGATCTCAGTAGGGCATTCGGCGATGTTCAGATAATCCATAAGTTCAGATAACATTAATATGGAACCAGTTTGGTCAAACAAGAAAAGCATGTCATCATCTGTAAGGAAGTATTATTAAAAGATGCTTGACTTTATTGATATTTAACAAAAAATGTTAAAACTCTGAATAACCATTTTAAGAGATACTTTATATCTCGCAAAGTATAATGTATATAAATAAAATCTTTCATTTATTATTAACTGCATTATAGTGTAATATATTAATGTATCTTCGCTAACAAACTGGTTGTGCAATTTGGCGATTTTGTATGTACTTTTTATCAGAATAATATATAGAAAACAATTTTAAAAAAGTTGTTGAATAATATATATCTGGAACAAAAATATGACAGCTTGTTACATTCTACATCGAGAAGAAAATCACACGCCTAATTTAACTAGGATGGGTGACTTTAAAACATATCGTCCAAAATATCGCAATGTCTATGATCATATATAGACCCTAGACGTGGTCGCTTAAGGCCCATCTTAATCTGATAGGAAGGCTCAAACGTCAACCAGAGAGCAATGCAGAGGGTTACACTCGAAGGTTTGCTTTTAGACCAGAAATATAAATGAGGAAACTCGCCGAAGGGCAAAGGTCACGGATGTAGCTCGAAGAATTGCTGATGTAAAGTAGCAATGAGCGGGGAATCGCTCGTGTCAATGGTGACCACGAGGTGGTAGACGCAGTGTGGATAGGCTTCCCGCGCCCCGAAGGTAGTCGCTAGATGGCAGCATAAGAGCAGTCATCGTGGCGATGTTGTGAGGGAGTCGTATGCCTTGCAATGGATGTCTATTTATAGGTATAGTCACACTGTGTTTGGCACTAATCGGTGTAACATAACTCCTGAAGATGCCCCGTGGAGGGGTGAAACACGTGTTGAGTAATTTGGCGGTGGCGGTTGTGTGATTCGCATTGTTTGCCGCATACGCATTTATCAGCGGGCTGGCGGGCGGTGCACTTTGTTGCACGACTACCACTGCAGGTCCGAAAGTGGCTAAATATTGGTCCTTTTCTTACTTAGGATGTCTATTTGTTTAAAACAAGAAATATACTTTTAATACGATTTTTTGATTTAATCTCGAACGTGCTATGAGTTTTTAATTAATAAAACTTTGTATTTATAAAATACAATTGAAAATACAGAGATAAAAAACAGGCATAATTACGTCTATCATATCAACAGTACTAACCCAAATTAACCAAATCCCGTGATGACATCATTAAAAAAGCGTAACGTTATTTTTACTGCAAACTACCAACCAGCATTTCCCGCATAGGGTACTGAAAATTTAAAAAAAAAAATAAACTTCACAGAGTACGCAATCTTGTAGCGTCAAAGCCTTTGAGTTTCACAAACAAGTTATAATAAAGTTTATAGAGTTTTTAAATCATATACATCGTGTTGAACAAGTAATGTAGTATTTTTTTTCATTTTGTTCACATTTAATGTATGTATTTCGTAAATAGGCTTAATAATTTTAAAACGAACAAACGGGGTTGTTTCATGGGGTCCTTTTTTTACCAGACTTTCTCTGCTGATCAAATGGTATTTCACGAGGGTGTAGGGCGCTGAGAGCCCGTAGCCTAGCATCTCTTTTAAGGTACTAAAACTCTAAGGTTCCCTAGGAAGCCCGAAGCTCGTATATCGCTTTGGTGAGAAATTATACTTAAAGGTTACTTATTCATAAAACCGTCTTAACATTCTATCTCAAGGACACCCGAAAAGGCTGAAAGGCTCCACTGTTTCAAGGTATGTCATGTTCAACTCAGCTGATGTCTAGTGGCCTTCACAAATATCAGAGAGAGAGAGAAAGAGAGAGAGAGAGAGAGACAATACTAAAATTCGAGATTAAGTCATCGTTAAGTTTATAGATTAAGTTAAACTAATTATCATCAAGGATTATAGTTACAGATACAGAGGTTATATAGGACTGAATAATTAATTTTGTTTCAATAAGAGATTTAAATTCAAAATTGCTGTTGCTTACCAGTTTCAATAGGATGTGTAGCAGCGTTCTTTGCGTACCATAATAACACACTGCGATCGCCAATCGATTTTTCCAGCGTGGCGATTAAGACAAGTCTCCTCAAATATCTTTATCTCTGAGAAAAGACTGATGCAGCGGGCCTCTATGGGCTCAAAAGGGTATTTATATATATATATATATTTATATATATATATATATATATATATATATGTGTATGTATATATATGTATGTATGTATATGTATATATATACATATACATACATTTATATGTGTATGTATATATATATATATGTGTGTGTGTGTACTTATATATCTATATACAATTGTGGTAATGTTCATTTATTTATCACGATATTATTGAGGTATACAATATCAATAAAAATATTCCATTTTTTTATTAAATCGATTAACGCTTTTTCATATTTATTTAATAAATATTTCTAACAATTTTGATAATATATCTTGGTATAAATACAGGATATAAATCTAATCTAAATAAAACGTAATAAAATTAGAGAAAATTTCTTACACAGATAATATAGTACAATTCTTTTTACTTTTAAATCTATTCTTATTGCATTTTTTATCTGAATTCGACAATAGAAGCGTTCTATTACATGTTAAAATTAAACATATATGCGCATATTCATTGCACATAAAACCAAATAAAAGTTTAACGGAAAGTTTTATTATATCAATACAGTTTTTTTTAAATCTAATAAAACATCGGAATGTAAACATTTCAAATGTAACAGATCAATCACTGGCACTAATAAAAATCGCGCTGGAACGAATAAAAATCAAGATGGCGGACATTGTGGCGTTGGACCGCCGCGACAGCTATGCCCGCGAAGTGTTGTAAAACACACTTTGTTTATTATTACACACATTTAGTGCTTTATTTACGAGCGGTCTAGCTTTTGAGGTCATACGTTTGTTTAATTTTAGTTACACAGACGCTGGGTGGGCGAATGGCGAATGGCGAATGCGTAAATATTATTTTTTTTAAAAACATAAACATATTTATTGATACTTGATATTAAATCTAGAAGCTCATACCGAATTTTTATAATCAAACATTAATGTAATTTATCTTTTTCAATAAATTATATTGACATAGCCACTAAGCCCACGGATGAGCAATCGTATTGTTACAAAGCACGAGTTACAGAACCCTTTAACAATAAACACGGAACCCTAGGATCAAGAAGTGCCGTGAACTCACGTGACCTTGAAGTTATTTATAAATTTTTGGGTACCGTTCTCGGAAATTCTTACCGAGTACTATCTTGAACATATCAGAACCTTATCCGTAGTGTACATAGGCGTACTCCCCATGTAGACATTTCAGTGTTGTTTTTCGAGTTATAAGATTAATATCTACGATCAGTGATACAAAGTGACTATTTGGCAAGTTATTTGGACAGTCATTTCTTGAGCGATTTGTAAGCGTAGATTGGAGTAAGCGAAAGTATACTTTGTGTTAAAGTAGGGTGACCATCTGATTTGTGAATAAAGGACTCCTTGTTAACCAGCGGTGTTTTATTTCGAGTCAGAACCCACAATACGTAACAGGAATATAAAACGTACACTTATAAGGTGGACAGAGGACCTTGTGAAGGTCCTCATAAATATTCTGGGTTAAAGTCACTTCCTATGTACTATTATAAATATATGAATGAGATCTGTGCTAGTTATGGAAGTCCTTCAAAGTCAAGAAAGGAGACTGAATGAAGTCAACTAAATAAAGTTGAGTTCTCATATAATGCTGTAGGAGGCTATCAGGTTTTTGTATCAAAATCATCACCCTCATACTGTCACATTAAGGCCTAGAAGTTCTTGAATACCGCGAGGGTAGGTCCCACTTTTGGTCTTCCTAGCTTGGTTTCTGTAAGTTGATGCTGTCAGCCTGGGAGCTTTTACAGCTTCATTGGAACTGAGTTCACGGAGCGGAAGGTTCTTGGAACTTAAAAATGAAGGAGGAGTTGGACAAACGCATTTTAGTTGTACGATGACGTTCCCACGTAGTAAAGCGCTCTACCAGAGTAGAGCTGTGTAGTGTTGATGTTGTGTATGCGGCTTGGGATGACAGCGTGGACAACAACCGAGCTAAAGATGGATCCGGATCCAACCTCAGTCTGCCCACGCTGTTGGTGCTTTGGTGCACTTTTGGGCGTGGACTGATGACGGCAGTGTGAAACCGGTTATTGCGACAATTTTTAGATGAGGCTTTCGCTTTGCTGTGGCCGTCTGTCAACTGTCATTTTGACCAAAGAGCTTGAAAATTAGTTCATAAATTCTATTTGACTTTCTAAATACACACAACTTGTATTTAAGCCAGTTACCAGTGCTAGTTAGTTTGAGCTTTTATCTGTATCTAGTCCACGTATGGGCATAGTTTAAATCTTTCGTGATACAGTTAATTATCTTAGTATCTCGGTTTAAATAACCTAATGTGCTTACATGGTAGTGTACCTAATATTTCTATTAATTTTCAATGCCATAATTTTCATTAAAAATGTACAGGGTGATTGTTTAAAGATGTCTTAAAGGCAATTGCTCATTTGTTAAAACCTCTTAAAATTTTACATTCATTTTCAATCGCCCTGTATAAAATAATCACTGTGAAATAAATCACATTAAACTATTTTTAAACGGTTTTATTTAGTTCGACCCGTACGGAATTTATTTGGGTCAAAATTAGAAATTGAAATTTAAGCATCTTCCCGTTGTCAGATTGATCTAAAATTTGGTACACACATTTAATTTAGATGACAATACAATATAATAAAATCAATAACATTATAAATCTAAGATGGCCGCCGATACAAAATGGCGGATTACATATTTTTCCTTAATCCCCTCAATATGGGTATCAAATGAAAGGGCTACGCTAGTAAAACACGATGATTATGTCAAAATTTAAAATTCAAGATGGACGCCGTTCCAATATGGTGGACTAGGTACATATTTTTCCACAACCACCACAATATGGGTATCAAATAAAACCGTTTAAAAAACCGTTTAACTTAAAAGTTTTTTTACCGACTTTTATTTCTATTGGAACTCGACATTTTAATAAATTCTGGTAGTATAAAGTCTACAGCGATAGATGAAAAACAATAAATAATATTTATATATAGTAATCGGAATTTCGATAATATTTTTTCTTACTGTATTATTGTTAAGTTATTTATGATATTTTAAAGCATTAATTATACATCTATAATGATAATTAAAATGTTAAATAAGTTGACACATTAAATGTAGTAATTAAAAGTTTTAAAATGATTTTTCTTTCTACATTATAATTTCGTTATTATTTCTGAAACCATTAATTAAACAGATATAATGATAATATAAATATTAAATAAATACATATATATTTAATGTATTAATATGAATTTTAAAATTATTTTTTTAGTATATTATCATTACGTTTTTTTTGAAAGCATTTATTTTCGGATAGTGTACCATAAATTATTTGAAGGCGAATGAGATATACATTAACTCCTTTAAAGCCTTGAACAATCACCGTATATGTAAGGTTTTTGCTTCACTTTAATAATGAGCTTAGAAATAAGTTACAGTTTTTATGTGAATGAAAACAAACAGTATTGGCGGGTATATAAGAATGCGTACCAACGATAGCCCACGTGTTAGTTTTGGCACTTCTATAATAATATTGTAAATGTTTATATACGACTTCGCGCACATAAGAATAAATTTAAAAAGGAAATTAAAAATGTAGAAACGTTTTTAAAATACGCTTATTTAAAAACTAAAACAAAAAAACTTTTTGTAGTTTCTATTTTTCTTAGCTTTACATTTGAAAGTTCCTGCAACGTGAGATCAGTAGATAGTCCATGTTCGGGGCCCATTCCACTCCCTTCATGGGTCTGGACACCACAGTGCTGCCAGGATCAGGCCACAAAAAAAAATTCAGCATTTTCAAAAATTGTCTTTTTGTCAATATTTTTTATTTATTTATTATCATTCCGTATAACGTATCTACGTTAAGCGTAGTGTATTGTAAAACCGTACACAGTTGTTGTATATATAAATTCAATATTTTTCTTTTATTGTCAGTTATTTGTTGTTGATAAGAAAAAAAATATTTGAGTAGGACATGGGCCAATTTAGATCAGTTCATCCATATTTCAATTACTTCAAGGCTTCTAGAACCTCCAATACTCAATATCTGCTTAAAGAGTAACTAATCTTTAAACATGGAAGGATAAAAATCCTTATAATCCTTCGAAAATTAATTAAAAAAATATATTAAAGCACGTTTATCACCCAAAGTATTTTCTTTTCTATTATATCTGAAAATAGACTTAACATATTTCCTGTTCTAACGTCGTAAACAGAAGTAGAAGAAATCATTAATATCGTGAGGCGGTCGTGCCTTCAAGTGCATGATCACGCATCATTACCGTAATGAACCGCCGCGTACACTCACGTGCAGAAAAAGCGGTGTAATCTAAACGATCTTACACTCTAATACGTCGCGATATAAGTTAAATAATTTCCATCTTTATAAATGTCGCACGATTTAAATCGCACGCGAGTGTAAATATCGCGTGTTGTACACCATGCCTAAAGTTTTATTTACATTTTGTCGTCGTTTTAAGCTCTAATGTATTCTAGACTTTATCCTGAAATAACACTAGTCATATGTATCGGTTGTGTATACAACTGTGTTACGTGAGATGATCATATAATTATGGTTTGGCCAAAGCAACCGAATGGACCTTCTTTTTTAAACGGTTTTATTTAGTTCGACCCGTACGGAATTTATTTGGGTCAAAATTAGAAATTGAAATTTAAGCACCTTCCCGTTGTCAGATTGATCCGAAATTTGGTACACACATTTAATTTAGATGTAAATACAATATAATAAAATCGATAACATTTAAATCTAAGATGGCCGCCGATACAAAATGGCGGATTACATATTTTTCCTTAACCCCCTCAATATGGGTATCAAATGAAAGGGCTACGCTAGTAAAACACGATGATTATGTCAAAATTTAAAATTCAAGATGGACGCCGTTCCAATATGGCGGACTAGGTACATATTTTTATATATATTGATATTTTTCCACAACCACCACAATATGAGTATCAAAAAACCGTTTAACTTAAAAGTTTTTTAGATGTATTTTTTATATATATATATATATATATAAAGATTTAATTATTCACATTATTATACGCGCTTGAATCCAACGCCTATGTGTCTCTCACAACAAGCAGGATCTTTCTTAGGTACATTAATCACTTTGTCTCTAGTAAAATTAATATTCATTGTCACCAATCACCTGGAAAACCATCACGAATGTACATACACAAAATTAATGTTCCACATTTACGATAAATCGTTGCGGCGTTTGCCAATATTGCAGTCTATATTTTGAACGTAATATATTTTACTGACATACAACGAGTCACACGAGGACAAGGGGTTGGAGTCTAAATTGATGTGTCTAGTCTTATTGATTGAACTGTTCTATTGTTCTACAATCAATTGTTCTTCGCTGCGATATCTTTTATCACAAAATTTGCAGATGGATAACACGTTACGTATTTATGGCCAGTACGACTATAATACTCCTATTTAAAATCATTATTCAAATTTAAATTTAAAATTCGAACGCCGATTTGAATTCGATCTTCTTCAGCGTTGAGGTCGCTACTGTCGCGCTAGGATCGTTTTGTCATTGTGGCGGTTTATGTGAGGCCTATCTGCTGCAGTATGCAGTCATTGGTTGAAAAGAAGATAGTAGAACTTTAAATTCACGTACCAAAAGACAATGAAAGAAGGTTCTTGTCCATTTACATATTTTTTTTTTGCTTTTATGAGGCCTCCGCTATTGGAACTTCTTCCACCCCTATTTTGTTGGGAACAGGGTTTTTTTTTCACATGAATTTTTTATTTTCGTCCACGTCTTCCATAGTTCACAACTTCTTTTTTCTTCCTTCTATCATTCCAAAATTCCATCTTCCTTTCTCAATCATTTCATTCCTTTCATACATCCTCAAACACTTCAGTTGTATTTTCTATTGCATTATCACAGCTTTATTTAGTTTATTAATTTTTCTCATGTACATTAATTTGTTTCACAGATTTTTTACATTTTTTATTTTAATTTCAATAAATCTATCTTAATAAGATTAAATATATAATAAGACTTACAATATTTTATGCTTAACTATGTTTTATTCCTATTAATTACGTATTGTGCAACTTTCCTGAAGAATTTGAGGACGGACTCTCTTGCATCCTTTTCCTCCATTCCATTTACATATTCCGTGGGTTTGAAGACGCGGAATGCGTTTAGGCTGACCTTCATTTAAGGCTCTCTTGGGAATCCCCGATCAGGTCTAGGGATATAGGACCAGGTCTTCAAGATTTCAGATAGCTTAGGCGAAAGCTTCACGGATTGACCAAGTTTAAGTATTCCTAGAAGTGATCGCAGCTTAGGTTGTCACTAAGCGTAAGTTATCTTCACTAAAAGCATCATTATATAGTATGTTGGAACATACTACAATGGTTTCATTCATTCCAGAAACATCTCGAAACATTTAACCTGCGATCTATATTTTAAACGTTACGACTTTCGTATTAAGAACGCTGCAATTACCGGAACAAAAGATGTGTAACAAAACATCGGATAACGGATGAAAACAATAGATTTGCTCTTTATATTCGAGTGTTCCATCGTCTATCGCAAATGGCATACTTTTAAGATATATCTGTATTTATATACAGATAATTTCGATTGTTTATTACAGAACTAAATGTACGTATTCCAGAACATTCTACACGTTTATAACGTCATAGGTTTTTTTTAATCGGCATAACAACAGATAAACAATGTTTAATATGTTAATCTATGGTCACATTTTGCTAATTCTTTGGTTCAAGACAGCTTTTTTTCGTCGTGTGACTAAGAATCGCTGAAGCGAGTTTTTTTTTCTTTTAAAAGACCTTCGTCTTTCGGAACCTCTCGTTCCACCCATATTTATATGGGAACAGGGATTCTATTTTCTATATTAAATTTCTCACTTTCATTATTTTTATTCTCTTACTCCATTTCTCATTGTATCTTTCTGTCTCTTTTATTCCATTTTTCTCTCTTCAGCTTTTTAATCCTTTCATCCATCCTCAATCACTGCAGTTAGGTATAATTACTATTTATAATATCGCAGATTTTATTTTAATTTTCCTTTTATACATATATCACAGGTGGTAGAAAAGGACCAATATTTAGCCACTTCTGCACATGCAGTGGTAGTCGTGCAACAAAGTGCACCGCTCGCCAGTCCGTTGATAAATGCGTATGCGGCAAACAATGCGAATCACACAACCGCAACCGCCAAATTACTCAACACGTGTTTCACCCCTTCACGGGGCATCCTCAGGAGTTATGTTACACCGATTAGTGCCTAACACAAAGAATTTGTGTTTGGCACTAATCGGTGTAACACCTTTTCTCAATTACCTTTAGTTTAAACAAATCTGACATTAGGGAGAGGTGATCTATAACCCTGGTATTAAAAAGAATATATGCTCATTAGTTTTTTAAATGCATTGGGGTATGAGCAGACAAGCCATGAGAGTTAACACAAAAAGGAGGGGCTAGAAGTAGGGGGGATATTGTAATGAAAATTAAATGGCACGAGGCGCGTGATTCTGAATACATTAACACGTTTTCTAAGGTGACTAGCATGCTTTTGAATATAGAACGTATCCCGTTAAGGTAATATATTTATGTTTATACTGTATACGTTCTAAAACCGAAACTATATTGTTTCTCTAATAATTTTGGAACGGATCTACTCTTATATAGAAGACATACAATGTATCATTTATTACTCTAGAATAATGTTACGTATATCATATAAATTAGAAGATATTAGCGCGAAGATTCGGACTCGAATTTAAAATAACGACTTCGGTACCCTTATCGTTATATGTCGCTCTCACACAAACGATACGTGTGATTGATTGTAAAATAAGTATTGTGATTGGTTGCGATAAGTTAGTTCTAGGAGGGGTTTCCGGAATTAAAATTAAGCCTGTTCTCTGCACTGGACTTTTACTTTTAACTCCAAGAGACAATCTCCTAAAGAGCCTTAAGGTTCTAGAGTGGAGACCGCGGTGCAGCAAGCGCAGCGTTGGACGCCAATCCACAAGGTAGACAGATAACTTAGTAGAGTTGAAAAGCGCTAGATGTAGATTATTTCCGGATGTTTTTGAAAATCTGTGAGGAGAGCCTATACCTAGCAGAAGGCGTTACGCTTGAAATTATCATGATCGTTTTGGAACAAATTACATTTACTATTGTAATAAAGAAGTTTGTATGGTTGATCAAAACTGAACCTAACAGAGTATAACGTGTGCTATTGTGATAATCCAGACGTATTAGAGAACATTCATAGCTTCTTTCAAATTGAGATCTGGCATTGTTCTCAGTACGTTTTAATGTGATCACTAAGAGACCCTTACCATCACCATGTCAGCTAATATACGCCCCCTAGCCCTCTAGGGGCGTAAATATCATATCTATTAATAATAGATAGCGCATAAACCTTCCCCAAAGATAGTTACAATGACCAATCTTGCCCTGCCTAAATAATATAAATGTCTTTAGCATAATTTATTTTAGACCTTAAAACATTTATCATGTAAATAAATTAAACACTCGAGCTTTAAGCATGAAGTATAATAAACTTTGTGAAATGAAAACGTCCAAAGGGAAATGGGAAAATAAATGAAAAAAACAAAGGAAACGTTCCAGTTTCAATGAAATACAGCGAAGTAGAGCTGCGCATATTAAAATTCCTCAAACAAAAACAGGAAGCCGGTCTAAAAGAAATAGACGGCGCGATGGTAAACAATTACCCTACCAGCTGACTACCAGCGTACCGGCGAACTTGAACTTTATACAGCGGTAACAGAGTCCGATTTGCTTTGAAAGCAAACAGTCCGACCTTGTCGGTGGAACAATGCTTGAATAACATACGGGCGACAATACGTCGTAAAACGTCGCGGTTTTTTTTTTAATTAATTATTTATTGAAATTTTATTTACATACAAGATTTAGTGCAACGTGTAATGACAAATAATTATATATAAAATAAATAAAAATGAATTCTTTTTTATATAAAATAATTTCTTTGATGTTTTTGCGTTATTTTTTAAATCGTGTTGAAATTTCTGGATGTAAAATAAAAATATTTCGGAACCTAATTCATGCATTCATATAAACATTCTTAAACTGTTTTAAGACAATATAATTAAAGATATATTGATATGTGAAGCGAATATGACAATATGGAAGAACTAGTTGTTAAGTCTATAACGATATTTTGCAACCTTTTATGTGTCATGCCCCACCATAGCCTTTTTAAAAGTCTTACGCCCCCAATGTAACAATATAATTTTTAAAATAAAGCGAAAGGGTTAAAACGACACCAGTATGGGGTGAAGTTTCGAATTGCTCCCCTTACTAAATTGTCCCGCTGTGGGGCGTGAGTCCCACGTTTAGGAATTGTAGATATAACAATAAAGCGGGTTGGCAGTTTCTCGCGTTAACTTTTTCCGGCCTGGTCGGCGATAGTTTTATCAAGAACGTCCTGAATCGCGCTATTAAAGTTTCCGCTTTCGGTGAGTATATATAAAAATTATTAATAAAGAATCACGGGGTCCGTTTCTACACAGGAAGGTAGTAGACAAAAAGGGAGAGCTACCCTAAATCTTCCAAATATTAAAGTAAAGAAAAACACAATACCAAACATCTCGTACATACATACATTCATATATATGCCGCATTGCAAGACGCTCCCCACTGATGTAGAAGATTCGACCCTTTTTACTTCTACTTTTCTTTTTACCGTACTAGTTTAGAGTAACCCAGCTTTGAATTATCCCAAAATTATACGTATGCACACATATAATACCATCCCGTTTGGAACAATCAAGTAATATTTTCATTAATGTGTTTATGTATTATTAGTAAAGTTTTTTATTGTTTCTCCGCGTTTATGTTTTCATGGTTAAATTTCTTTTAATATTGTGTGGAATAAATATATATTACTATAATTATAAATGTTTATTCATAATGCCTTGGTGAAGAGAAATATTATTATGATTTAAAAAAGAACGTTAGATAATAATTATTATCAGTTCACATTAAAAAAAATATTTATCAGACGCGTTCGCTGGTCAATTATAAATGCGTATGTTACCGCGTGTCCTTGTGAGTCACTTCTATGAAAGCTTAATGCGATGGCATCGCTGCACATGCAGGCGGAGGTTAAAAAGCTCTTGGCACTTCGCTTATGGCTTTTAACGACGTTTTAAAGTCAAAACTATACGTATTAAGTGGATTTTATTAGTGAACATGCGGTATGTATAAATTATTAATACAATTGTGGTAGACTGTGGCAACGAACGTAAAGCATGTAACAAAAAAAAACTACATCATGCCATCATGATAAATGCCACGTATTGCCACACAAAATAATCATAAGAGCTAGAGATAAGTAATTTGATGTAGTAAGTAGAAAATTAAGTAAGAAAATGAAACTGTAAGTGAGGTGATACAAGGTCTCTGCCTTTATAAATTAGAGGTGTATAGTAATTATAAAAAAACTTAATTTTTAATGGAATCAGGCGTTACCTCGCGGAAGTACATCCTAAGTAAGAAAAGGACTTGCTTGAGCTGCATGTATGCATGCACTGCATGTGCGGAAGTGGCTAAATATTGGTCCTTTTTTTACTTTAAAAAAGCGTAAGTCATGGGTTCAATTTCTAGCAGGCGTACTTTATGATGTACATACCTGAACATTGCTCTCTCCCATGGCTTCCAATAGGACTGGTTGAAAGAGGCCTTTATCGCCTTCCCCTCCTACCTCAATAAAACCATTTGTGATTGAATGTCATACGCCTGTCTGTGGTCTTTCCCTTGAAGTTTACGAACTCATCTCCCACAGTTACGTCCTGTGGCTATTCGGCTAAACAAGATTAGATTGTGTGTATATATATATATATATATATATATATATATATACATATATATATATATATATATACATATATATGTGTGTGTGTGTACTCTTGCCATAAATATTGTAACAAAGAAATACAACATATTGTATATTGTATGTAACATATATTACTATTGCATTATGTGAGTATTATACATTAACAAAGTGCACCGCTCGTTAGCCCGCTGATAAATGCGTATGCGGCAAACAATGCAAATTACACAACTACCACCGTTAATTCACTCAACACGTGTTTCATCCTTCCACGGGGCATCTTCAGGAGTTATGTTACACCGATTAGTGCCAAACACAGAACTCTGTGCCGTATACGCATTTATCAGCGGGCTGGCGGGCGGTGCACTTTGTTGCATGACTACCACTGCATGTGCGGAAGTGGCTAAATATTGGTCCTTTTCCTACTTAGGATGGACTTTCGCAAGGTAACGCCTGATTCCATTAAACCATTAAAAATATATAAAGTTTATTCGAATTGGTCTCTTTTGGCTGCAATACAGAGTGCTTTAAACTTTGAAGCCAGTTATCAATAGCACGCACTCTATGGGAAAATACTTTTCTGCTAATCATATGGATTGTTTTAGGACTCCAAATTATCAAGTGCTTATAGCAAGGTTTACGATAGAGACTAGAATAAAAAGGAGGCCGTATATAATAGCATCTTTTAACATTAAATGTAACTATGAGAAATTTCAATCCCGTGCTGATCCGAGAAAAGCCTTCGTCGAACTTTTTACGTACTCTTCAATGACGTAGTTAGCAATTTTTAAGACATTTTTAGTTAAATAAAAAAAAATGTCATATGTTTATTAACGTTTTAACATTTTAATCTGCCTGTGTCATATTACAATTAAAACATATCAATACAATAATCATTATTTACAGTTCGTTGTACATCATTACAGCAAACCCTACGCGGGGAAATCCCCGAGAACCGAGGTGAAAGTCAAATAAAGGGTTATAAGTTTAACTTTATTAGAACTTTACACGCACGTATATATTTCAACGAAAACATATTTAAACAACATACCTTTGTAAACTGTACGAATTTAAGTACCATGAATTTTTTTTTCAATTGTTTTCTCGGTTGATTTAAAATGGCGACTTGATTTTATTATGTTTTCCTATGTATATATTGTATAGAAGTATTAACTTAATCATAAGTTACATAGAAATCGATTGAGATATCGAAATTGGTATGTGGATTATTTTATATCTTTTATACAGAGTGATCTGTTATTGATAGAAAAGCATTAAAGCGATAAATGCAAAGCACTTGCCGTGTGTGGTACACTATCTATAAATCAATGATTTCAGAAATAATATATTATTTATACCACATACCGCGCAGAACAAAACGCCGCTAAGGTTTTTAAACTCTTCACGTTCATCCATAAAGTGGAAATAAGACCTTGTTATGGTTGCTGGTAGATGCTCGATGTAGACCAATTGGTCATACTAGAAATGAGTACTGATTCCATTAGGGAGCCCTATGTCTAGCTGTGAACATCTTGCTGCTGAAATAATTATGACCCATTTATAATTGTGGTATTATTAATTCATTGTACTGTCGGATTGTACCTCCAAGAACATCACGAATTCCGAAGTAGAAGTGTATATTTGAGATTTATTCATATTTATAGCAATGTATATAAAGAATTATATTTCTGTGAAATTCCCCTTTTCGGTACGTCGCTGAGAATGACGTAATATAGCTCCTGAAATATTTTTGGATCTAAATAAATATATAGATAAAGTTCCTCATTGCTCAGTTAAGTAAATTGCATTTTTATCTCCACTTTCCCATTAACACGGAAACCAAGATAAATAGCCTTCCGCAAAACTCGCGGTTTTCTTATCGTCAATGTTAAGTTTATGGGCGCGCTGCAGGCTGCCCCGGAAAATAAATGCTCAACAAAATTTTAATGAGAAATGGAACTTTCTTAACTTCGAAACTACACTTGGAAAGTATATTAAATAACTTATTTCGACTTTGTAAATGAAATTTATTTACGTGATCATCACGGACCGGATTTTCGGTTGCATATTAAAAGTGTTGGTTCTTTAAGTTTATTTTAAGTTATACTAACAAAATTATAGTGTTAATATTTAGTGGAGACCTATACTTTAAAGGTGTTTACTAACTCACATGATGAAGATGATGAAAGAATCCAAATAAAGGATCGTGAACGCAATAAATATGTACAGTACCCGGCGTTAAATAATGTACCTCGACCTTTAGAAAGAGACAATCGGCTAATTTCGGCTTCGTAGAGCACTATCTCTGTCCTACACTACCTAGGACTGACAAAGTTTTATAAAATGTAATTTGAATGTTGATATAGACATTTTTTGTGCATTGATTATATAGGATTTCCACAGCTAATAAGTTTCCAGATGATGGGCCCTTCCTGAGGTCGCTGGAATACACTGAAGGCAGCCTGTTTCCAACCGGTGCTATTGGAATCTACAAAAGAGACCCGTGTCCAACAGTGGACATTCCTGAAGTGATGATGATGATGATGATAAATTAATCACCGCTATCTCTGTCCCACACTACCTATGTTACGTTTTGTTAGTCGTTGTATTTCGTGCGACTGAGATAACGCTCTACGAAGCCGAAATTAGCCGATTGTCTCTTTCCAAAGGTCGATGTGCAATATTTATCGCCGGGTACTGTAGGAGGTACTCAACGTAATCGTCAGCGACGCATCGAAAAGGGGAATTCCACAGAAATATGATTATTTATATTTTTTAATCTTTTGCCATATATAGATGAAGTAAACTGTAATAATACTAAATACACCCGGTAATAGAATTAAGGGCTTTATAAGTCGATGTTTCGGGTATCCAAGACAGAGATGAAGTGTCAAATTCAATCTTTTTTTGGAGGTTTGGCATGATATTCAAGACCTAGAAAACTAGATAAAGTGTGCACAAGACGGTTGTCCACAGATGGAATAATTCTTTATCCAAATTTTTGAAGAAAACGCTGTCGTTTACCTTGTAGGAGCAACATGAAGTCATCGTCGGCGACGTATCGAAAAGGGGAATTCCACAGAAATGTAATTGTTTATATACATAGTGCGAAAGAGAGCGCTTTATAATACTTTTCGTCTTGTGATTAGCTGACAATGACGTAATGTAGCTCCTGGAAATATATGAAAGCTATTTTGGTAGATATAATACACGAGAAATAACATCTGCATTTAATAATTTCCGTCTAAGTTCCTTATGGGTTATTTTCAAATCAAAACGCATTTGGATCCCTGGTAGCATTAAATAAGGATGCAATAAGTTGGACAGATGATCCTGTTAAGTATGTAAGGCTTGTACATTCAGATGTAAGTTGCAAATTTATGAATCTAAAATGTCATGTTCTCCAAAGTAGTTCACGTGAGAAATAATCACTGGTTAATATTAAAAAAAAGACATCCTACAAAATAATGTATACATTTTAAATCTAAAATAAAATATATGTAAGAAAAGGACCAATACTTAGCCACTTCCGCACATGCAGTGGTAATCGTGCAACAAAGTGCACCGCCCGCCAGCCCGCTGATAAATGCGTATGCGGCAAACAATGCGAATTACACAACTTCCACCGTTAAACCACTCAAAACGTGTTTCACCCCTCCACGGGGCATCTTCAGGAGTTATGTTACACCGATTAGTGCCAAACACAGAGTTTTTGACTTGGTGCACTTTGTTGCACGACTACCACTGCATGTGCGGAAGTGGCTAAATATTGGTGCTTTTCTTAGTTAGGATGGACTTCCGCAAGGTAACGCCTGATTCCATTAAATAATAGAATATATAACGTTTACACGTTATACTATGAAATACAATATAAATGATAAAACACAAAAGTCTGCAACATTTATGACCAATCATTTTCTATAACGATTTATTCAAGTTATCTTTAGTTCTAAAGAGTAAACTAGTTTCTAAAGAGACGGTGGTCAGTTCATTGTACTTGAAGATTAAATATTTGCTCCATGAGTCTTCTGAGCTGGTAGACTAGTAGAAGAACGTGACGCATGGAGACAACTTAAAAGAACTGAATAGAAGAACGATTATGTTTTGTCTTGTCTTATAATCAAACACCCTGTAGATATATCGTAACAACGTTTCAGATTTTCAAATCACCAACCTTTATATTACCTGTAAACGCATGTTAAGGCGTGTGTTATAAATAATATTCAGATCAAAGTGAGATCAAAAGCATCCGCCGGCCCGTATGTTTATAGGCTGTATACACTTTCCTTTTTACTTTACATCTCTACCATTATATTGAGAAAGCTATCAAATCCTTTTTATATTTACTAAACGTGAGGTACGCTTGGAGTTTTACTAACACATAAAACACCTTGATACACATTTATGATTCTGAGGGTTTTGATAACTTATATCATGGGAAAAATTTATATATCTGTGATCAAAAAGTAAGGTGATATTGTTATTTAAAATTCCCAGACATTAGGAATGCAAGTATTTATTTTAAGTTTGTAGAACTGTCTGTAATATTTTGCCAAACATCTGTTTGTCAAAAAGTTCAATTACAAGTGTTTTTGTCAAATGCACCAAGTTTCGATTCGTGTCAAAATTGCTCAATTTTGAAATAAAGCGTCAAAAACTCGATTCATATCGTTCCGTAGCCACCGTATTCACTAGATTCGGCTCTGTACTATTTCTGGCTACTCAAATTCAAAAACCCAATGAGCGGACAGTTTCAACACAATTGAGTAGGTAAGGAGGTAAAAACTGGATCGAAGTGTTTTGTGTCGCAAACGTGTCAAGTCTCAATTAGTCGTTGTCATTCTGCCTTAGTTCTTCGCGACTTTTTTGACCAAAAACTTGACTCATATCGTTCTGTAACCACCGTATTCGCTAGATTCGGCTCCGTGCGTCTTCTGGCTACTCAAATTCAAAAGGCTGAGCGGACATAGTTTCAACACAATTGAGGAGGTAAAAACTAGATCGAAGTGTTTTGTGTCGCAACCGCGTCAAGTGTCAATAGGACGTTGTCATACTGCATTGGTTCTTCGGGACTTTATTGACCAAAAACTGATATCGTTCCGTAACCACTGTATACGCCTGATTTGACTCCTTTCGACTTCTCACTATTTAATGGAATCAGGGGTAACCTCGCGGAAGTCCATTCTAAGTAAGAAAAGGACCAATATTTAGCCACTTCCGCACATGCAGTGGTAGTCGTGCAATAAAATGCACCGCCCGCCAGCCCCCTGATAAATGCGTATGCGGCAAACAATGCGAATTACACAACTGCCACCGTTAAACCACTCAAAACGTGTTTCACCCCTCCACGGGGCATCTTCAGGAGTTATGTTACACCGATTAGTGCCAAACACAGAGTTTTTGGTCACTATTGCTGAGGACGAAGTTTTGCTACATTGAGAAGATATATATTGAATCTAAGGTCTTAAAGGCTGTACTAAAAAAAGACTATTCCGACTACTTCGAGGACTAAATAGCGTTGGCAGAATTACATTGAGAGCATGAAATATTTGAAGGAATAAATAAATCATTTACATTTTATAAACAAATTTAACTTACTTTTTAATCACAGTTTTACATATTAATATTACACAATTAATATAAAATAATACTATCGTGGAAAATAAATTGTAATTTATAATACAGCCTAAGAGTTAATCGTTTTAATAATTAAGGCCATTTATGACATTTTTTACTAAAAATAAACGTAACAGTAGTTTTTGTGATCTCTTCTTTGATCTCACTTTACGATTGATGAAGATCGAAGATATCACGGAGTCATCAGTGGCCAAAGATTTTTAAATACTTTAACCACGTTCTTATAATGAAAGATAGACTTGATATTATGAATAGATTTGTTGTCCAGGGTGCAATGAGAAGATCAATACCCTGAGGAAGTTTAACTTAAAGGTTCATGAAACGAGTGAATGCCTTCACGGGGTCACCCTGAAACCTTGAACCATGCGTGACACACGCGTCATAGCGAAATTGCATGTGACGGCTAAAAATATCGCACAATGAACCCTATGACTGTTCTGCCAAGAGTTTACGACTGAAAAATTCTTCTGCTTGTAGTCGTTGGTCCCTGGTATTATCTCCTCCCTTCTTGTACTTGAATCGAATAAGTTACAACGTTAATTAAGAAAAGGACCAATATTTAGCCACTTCCGCACATGCATACTCCGAGAGTAATTTGGCGGTGGCGGTTGTGTGATTCGCATTGTTTGCCGCATACGCATTTATCAGCGGGCTGGCGGGTGGTGCACTTTGTTGCACGACTACCACTGCATGTGCGGAAGTGGCTAAATATTGGTCCTTTTCTTACTTAGGATGGACTTCCGCGAGGTAACGCCTGATTCCATTAAATATTACAACGTTAAGTTAGGTTACTGTTTGTGTGTTTGACTCTGTATATTACTTTTGCTATTGCGATATTAAATATGTTTCAGGCGTGATCGAACCAGCGAATTGGGCTGTGATGTCGTAGTCGATGTTCATGTTCATCGTTTAATATAGGAAACAGACATAAAAAGGTTGTTTTTTCTTTTCAACATGGATGATGGATGTCCACCTATCCCAAAGATTGACACGATGACCCTTCCTATGCATCCATCTAGTGGTGGGACTACCCACGCTGCGTTTACTAACTCGTGATCGCCTCTAAAACCTTTCAGCCCCAACAGCCTTTTGTTATACGACCGATATGCCCTACCCATTACCACTTCATGCATTATTCGAGCTACGTATATAACACATGATTTTAAATATACAAAGTAACGTGTTTATTTCCATCGAACAAATTACATATTAAAATCAAAATTAATGTATTACTATTACTAAATACGGTTTTTTTTGGGTGATGGAATTTTTTATCTTCTTTGCTAGACAAGTTGTGTTACTGCAAGGTATAAAACTTTATAATACAGTAATGACAACTTTACTTATATTTATTAACTAAACAAGAGTGTGAATGGCAAAAAATCACGTTTATTTATGGTATTTATTTATTCAATAACATAGCATTATTATAATTATAATTATATTTTCTGATAATAATTTAAATTACTATGGATCACAATTGTACCAAAAATATGGGATGCTTCCTGAAATAAAAACAAATTTATTTATTTCATTATTTATGTTAACACTGGCAGGTTAAAAAGGTAGGTATAGTTTTTAAACGGTTTTGTTTATTTTGACCCGTAAGGATTTTGTTTATTTGGGTCAAAATTAGAAATGGAAATTTAAGCACCTTCCTGTTGTCAGATTGATCCGAAATTTGGTACACACATTTAATTTAGATGACAATACAATATAATAAAATCAATAACATTATAAATCTAAGATGGCCGCCGATACAAAATGGCGGATTACGTATTTTTCCTTAACCTCTTAATATGGGTATCAAATGAAAGGGCTACACTAGTAAAACACGATGATTATGTCAAAATTTAAAATTCAAGATGGACGCCGTTCCAATATGGCGGACTAGGTACATATTTTTCCACAATCACTACAATATGGGTATCAATAAACCGTTTAACTTAAAAGTTTTTTAAATGTTTTTATTAATATCAAACAAAATATAAAACCACGTCAGAGAACTAAAGATATTCACGTTGCAGTTAAAGCAAGGATAGTCTATATCAAAAGTCTAAACAACCGATTCGTGTACAGCGCTAACCGCTGTTGAATTTGTTTTACTTGGCGCTGTTGTTCGACAATGCTTACTGAATGTTACAAACTTACTACACTGTTTATTTATTCAGCGAACGATCAACGTATATATTTATAGTATATATATATACCCTTTGTTAGTTTGAAAATAGAAAAGTAATACCCTCGTAATGTTCCACTCAAGTTATATTTTTGAAAGCTCTAGAGCAGTGTACCCCAAACTTTTTTGTGTCGTAGACATCTTGCCATGTTTCTTCGTGTTGGGTAGACCCCCTACTTACCTGAGTTTAGTGTTAAAAACTTAAAGTAAAAACACGTGTTAATTTATACATTTATTAATCAAATTTAAATTAAAACTACTCAAAATAGAATTTTGTATCTGTTATGTAAAATATACGTAACATTAATTAAACTATAAATAAAATAACATAAGCAATAATTTTTTTTTACTTCATAGGTACTTTTATAAATAATGTAAATGTTTTGATATTATAAGATAATATGATGTAAGTAAATAGGTACTATCAGTGTATGTGTTGAGATCCACTATCGTGGACCGCCATTTTCATTTCATGGACCCCCAAATTTTTTTCGCTGACGTAGACCCCTTGCAGGTTGTGATAGACCCCTAGGGGTCGATATAGACCACTTTGGGAATCACTGGTCTAGAGACAGACGTTTAAGTTTGCGCATCACAGCATTCCACGGACAACGATGTTCGTCGGTATTTTTCCTCAACATACACTCTCGGACTCCATAATATTGACACTGAAAATTTACACGTATCTTATATAATCACTTTATTAATTAATTTAATAATAAATAACAGTGGTGCAATCTCTGAATTGACGTTCCTCGATCTGGGGAAAATATAACGAAACAGAGCTACACCCTGTACCTAACTCACTCCCAAGCAAGTCCTTATTAGCCAAAGCTACGGTACAGAGACACACTCATGGTTGCTCACCATCCACGAGGGTTAGGGGCTATATGCAAAGCGGTCATTTTAGTCAAAGAGACACCTTCGGGCTGTATAACAGTGTCCGTGCGGTGGTAGCAATATCATGTCACATGAACTCGTGCATGTATTACATGTATAAGACTTGAGATGCGATCGCAAGGTTTATTATGTGGCGAATACGGCAATCGGCGCAAAGATACTGGCGCACAACCTGAGGATGGTGATAAGGAGTAGGGATAAGGAAGTGGTCGCACGAAACGTAATCTAAAAAACTGTACATTGTTATGGCCTTGTAAAATAGATAAAGAGAATCAGTAACACTTTCTGAGATATTAAATGTATGTAAAAACCAAGGCACGGGCACTAATGACTGGAATACAGATTATAATAAATACATTTAAAAAACTTTTAAGTTAAACGGTTTTTTGATACCCAAATTTTGTCGTTTGTGGAAAAATATATACCTAGTCTACCATATTGGAAAGGCGTCCATCTTGAATTTTAAATTTTGACATAATCATCGTATTTTACTAGTGTAGTCCTTTCATTTGATACCCATATTGAGGGGGTTAAGAAAAAATATGTAAACCGCCATTTTGTATCGGCGGCCATCTTAGATTTATAATGTTATTGATTTTATTATATTGTATGCATCTAAATTAAATGTGTGTACCAAATTTCAGATCAATCTGACAACGGGAAGGTGCTTAAATTTCAATTTCTAATTTTGACCCAAATAAATAAATTCCGTACGGGACGAACTAAATAAAACCGTTTAAAAAAAGAGAACGTGAGGAGTAGAAAGTTATCGATCTTTATTGATATAAAATACTTGTATCAAGTAAACCGCATGGTTGTACCATATGGAGCGTTTTTACTGAATACGATACAATTTACACGGTGCTGTTATTACACGTTTTCGTTTTTACACGGTTATCGAAATAAGTTATTTTCGGTTTTTATCGCACTCTACTAAATGCTACTGTGATTGAACACGTGTGCTGTGTACACATTTCACGGGAAATCCCGAGCTTATGTGCTGACATGGCTCAATATGAAGAAGTTTACAAAGATCTTACAAAAAATTCAAAGCAATTGTTAATAACCGATTTTATTACTGTACTATATGTGATTACATTAAAATACGCAGTTTAAAAAATTATAAACTCCATTATGAACTCTGAATTTAATATATATATATATAAAGAATTCCAACTTACTTTTACTTAAAAGAGACTTCGTTCATAAGTTTATTTCGTGAAGAACGGACAAAAACTTAGCAAGAGGCATTAAACATTTATACGTATTTCTTGAGAGAAATGGCATAGTTTAAGTTAACTCCTTCCTTTCTTAACCCTCTCGTGTGACCTAGAAACCTACTTTATGCAAAGAGTTAGTTAGGACCATTTTACGTAACCAAATATTTAAATCGTGACGTTTTATAACGTGAATTATTTTATAGCTTTGTGAAAGTTTTGTAACAAAATTATTTACAGTACCTGACGATAAATATTGCACATCGTCCTTAGGAAAGAGACAATCGGATAATTTCGGCTTCGGGGAGCACTATCTCTGTCCCACATTACCCGTGTGATGTTTTGTCAGTCGTATTTCGCGCAACAGAGATAGTGCTCTACGAAGCCGTAACAAGCCGATTGTCTCTTTGCAAAAGTCGATGTGCAATATTTATCGCCTGGTACAGAATCCTATATTATATACGAGATCTTCGAAATAGATCTGTGAAATAAATTACCTTTTTATTTTAAGCGTTTTCAACTCATATATTACTATATATCATTAAGTTAAAAAAATATTGGTGAGAAAGTTTAATTATGGCGGAGCAAGTTATAAAACTAACAAGCCGTCAATAGTTAAAAATATTATTTTCTTATTAATACGCGAATATTATTATTAAGTTTATTTGTGGAGTAAAGATAAAATTACTTATAAGTTTTTATTTACTTATTACTTATAACTTCCTAAACTTACGTTATTTGTCCCTTTTGATTACATGCCCGTCAAGTCGATGTAATGTCCCGAGAAATATAAAAAGATTATTACGCTTCTAAACATTAAATACACACTTGTGACTATCCTACAAACATGTTTACATATATAAATATATATATATATATATATATATATATATATATATATATATATAAATATTTACACACATAAATGTATATATATTTATGTATATATATATATAAATGTATGTGTGTGTGCTAGTAAGTTATTCCTGGTCCAAGTTTTTAAATTCAGGGTACCAAGAAGTAATAAAAAAATAATTTAAAGAGTAGGCCAATGTATGTTTTTTTAGAAATCTTACAGGGGGAGAAGAATATACGTGGTTCGGAAGAGATAGTAAAATTATTATGCGTAAGAGTCGGCCTTTACTCCATGACACGATAAATAAAAATATAGCCCTTAAAAACAAATGATGAATATATCTTTTTTCAGGTACGGTGACATGGTACCTGGTACGATTGCCGGGAAGATAGTTGGAGGCGTGTGCTCTCTGTCCGGGGTGCTTGTGATAGCTCTGCCTGTGCCTGTCATCGTGTCCAACTTCTCCCGAATCTACCACCAGAATCAACGCGCTGATAAGAGAAAGGCGCAGAGGGTATGTCTCTACTAAATACATAACTTCCTGATTCCTTCCACTTTTTGTGGTCCTCTATTGTCATTCCCCCCTCTCCTTTTGGCCACTCGTCTAAAGTCATCGATCCTTTGGAGCCATACCTTTCGTCAAACGTGAAACGAGAAATCTACTCTAAAAATTTCTTCTGTATATATATATATATATATATATATATATATATATATATATATATTTATATATATATATATATATATATATATATATATATATTTATATATATATATATATATATATATATATATATGTGTGTGTGTATATATTTATATATATACATATATAGAGTAGGCCTGAGAATCGGTCGAAAATAAGATAAAAATAAGAAACTATTTTAAACCTCAAAGTCAATAGTTGGCAATTTTCTAAAGGAATGGATATGGTTTTTTTTAGTTTTAATATTGTTATTAACGATATATAGAATTTTAAGGTATTATTATTATTGGTATATTTCGTCGTTCACTGTACTTCTTGCCTCTAAAACTTAAAAATACCTCCAAATGCCTTCAACAAGTTACTTTTTATTATTATATATACCAGGGGAGGCCAAACTGCGGCTCGCGCGCCACATGCGGCTCTTTGAACGATTATTTTTGGCACCGATTCATTGTCGAATTATTTCAATATTTAAATTTATTATTTCAGCTCTTGGGAAATCGAAACAAATTACTGGTGTGAATAATAATATTTATTATTCCACCATAAAATTAACTAACCGACGTCTTGAGTATTATTAGGAGCTCTGTCATATCTAAATTCAATACATATGTTGTATTTTCGTTTAAACAATTACAATAAATATGACTTTTGTAAAAAAAATATTCTTTTGTGTTTTAAATGCGTACTCTATTACGGCTCGCAAAAAATTTCAAATTTCGAAAAATCGCTCGAACTATCAAAGTGCTTGGCCACCCATGATATATATCCTAGAAAAAAAATTTAGTTTGTTGGACAAGGTAGTTAATTAAAAAATATCTATCTTGTACATATCAATAGATTTCCTTACCGAAACCTATAAAAGAAGGTTCGATAGGTTACTTCAGTGAAACCGTAACTATAAGAACATGTCACCTAACACTTTTGTGTCACATCGATATATGACCAGTGTTATTTCAGTACAAAGGCTAGAACACATTAGAGCTAAAAACGACGATAAACGAAGAGTAACTAAGCTTAGGCATAGTTTACACACCACGCGATAATATTTATTTTCGCGTGCGATTTAAATACTGCGTTATTTCTAGGGATCGGGGTCAGGTAGTGTATATATATATATATATAAGTATTCAATATACTCTGTGTTTGGCACTAATCGGTGTAACATAACTTGATTTAATCTGTTTTTACCTTCATGTTTAGTAATTATCTTATCTGTGCACCCATCTGGGCTGAACTGAATGAATATAAGGTATAAAGTGTGAAAAGAACGAACAAATAAATTTCATATGTTAATTATTCTTCTTGATAAATTCTAGAAAGCGCGCCTCGCCCGCATCAGGATCGCGAAGGCATCTTCTGGAGCAGCGTTCGTGTCAAAGAAGAAAGCTGCGGAGGCCAGGCTCGCTGCGCAGGAGTCAGGCGTGGAACTGGACGATGCTGGACGTGATGAAGACATTTTCGAATTGCAGCACCACCATCTGCTGCGGTGCTTGGAGCGCACTACTGTGAGTACGGCATTACGTCTCTCACTAAGATGACGCGTTACTTTTCATTTATAATGGTCCTTTTTAAGGACCTCTTGTTCATATTTAATGGAATCAGGCGTTACCTCGCGGAAGCCCATCCTAAGTACACTGTGTTTGGCACTAATCGGTGTAACATAACTCCTGAAGATGCCCCGTGCAGGGGTGAAACACGTGTTGAGTAATTTGGCGGTGGCGGTTGTGTGATTCGCATTGTTTGCCGCATACGCATTTATCAGCGGGCTGGCGGGCGGTGCACTTTATTGCACGACTACCACTGCATGTGCGGAAGTGGCTAAATATTGGTCCTTTTCTGACCTCTTGTTCTATCAGTAATTAATTAATGAGAAAATCATAGAAACCTATTAGTGAAGGTTTATAATCAGCATTGAATGTATACCTTCTCCGTCTATAACAATCGTTTATTCATTAGAAATTAATAATACATATTCTGGCCATAAATACCGTTATAATAAAAAATAAACAAAATGTTACTTTTAAATTTGGAACCTGCCTTTTTTACGACAGTTCATTGTGTTGTCTTATTTTCGCGCCAATATATTGTAAATGTATTTTATGATGTTAATACGAAATGAGGCGATAAAGAGAACCGAATCGCCGTCGCTGGATAATTTTTAAATCCCTGCATACGCTTGATCTTATTCAAAAATTTGTATATCGGGATAAACGAAAAGATAGTATTTATGCTGAAAATTCTATTCAAGTTTTTCAACTAGTGAAAAAAGTACAACATGGGTATTATTCTAGACTTCTGTCATCGTTTGGTGGTTTTTTAATTCTAATTTGTATCTCTAAATTATTATTTTTATTTATGTAACAAAATAGTTTAAAAAGCAACTTAAGTAAGTTAGAACTAACACAAGCAAACACTGTGATTCTCAAAAACGAGAACAAGAAAGATAGAAAATTATTGTAATTGTAACAAATAAAAATAACACAACAAAAAACGTGGTGCATTGATACTTTTACAACTATTAAAAATCTTACGTTTTAAATGAATCTTGTAAATTATAACCAGGATCGTGAGTTCGTGGAAATGGAGAATCCATATAACGGTGCTGCAAAGCGACCTGGTTCACCTTCACCCTTGGCGTCCCCTGCTCATTCAGGTCGAGCACCGGCGTTGCTCGCTTGCTGCGCTCGTTGCGGATGCTGTCCACAGAAATACCAGGTAACTAGATCCTTTTAATAACTTCTCTTCTAAAATACACGCTTACTAATTTATCTTGATGTAATTTGAACATTTTCAATATAGACGTAAAATGTTCCATCAGTATGTTCCGGATGTTTATTGTTCCATTAGAATTTGATATTTTGTAGTAATATGTTACAATTTTACATTATTGTTTTAGTAAACGCATTAAAAAATTAGATATAGATATAATTGAATATTAATCATGTGTTTTAAATACATTATACACTCAAAAAACGACAATTCACACAGACGTATTTTATTTATTTTAATTAATTTTAAGATTTATTCTCCTTGAAGCTTTTACAATAACTGTTAATATCTTTAGATTTGCATAAATTAATTTTAACTAGACGCATTGAAAGATAATTAAATATTTTCTTTACACTAATGAGACTTGATTTAAAATCTAATAGGTTTTATTTTACAAGTAATATTAAGTTTAATTGGTATAGTGTATTATGTTGTACAATTTACAAAATCAAAACTGGAAATTTATTTCATGTAGATATGATAACTAATTTTCTAGAATACAGCGATGTAAAAGAACACGAAAGCATCTATAGGCCATTCGCGTTAAGATTACAGTATATCAATTGACACTTGCACTCGAAAGTATTACCTTCAAGTTATTACTGTAAGATTGAATTTAAATTAGTAATGTTTTTTTTGTATTAATTATGACGAGGATAAGTCAGCGGACAATTATTAACTGGGTTCTTAACGCGAATGAACTATAACTTTGTTTGGGGAGTACCCGTAATTTAAATAAAGTAATTCGCGATGGTGTTTAAAGAATACAAGAAGGATAGATATTCCTTCCTAACAATCTATATCGGCTTATATAGAACTAACTAGTTATTGCAATAAACTACTCATATGGTAGACCAAATGCATGTAGATCTGAAAACAAGATTAGATCTACAAATTTAGACAAAAGGTATGTATGTAACAAGAATCTAAAGTACACTTCATGTAAATTCAAAGATAAATAAAGATATATAGTTGTCGATTTATCACAAATTTAACTACACCCCACCATATCAATCTGATATTAGATTCATAAACTACTAATGTCAGTATTGCATTTTAAACGGTGTACATTTAAAATACACTAGTCTCTTAAATAAGCTTCACTGTGTTATCTAAAACAGTGATAGTTACTAAACTACATGAAAGGCATGGAAAATAAGTTGCTAGTATCATAGACTGATATTTTAAACGATGATATTGGTTAAAAGTTACAAATGAAGTATGGAATTCAGAGAAAGATAGAAAAATAATGGAGGTAGAAAATGAGTGACTTGTAAGATATAACAGTGTTTCATAGGATAATGCTGATAAAAGAGGTTACAGTAAAACTATTAATATTAAGTTAGATATACAATGTGCTGTGATAATATATACTAATGCATTACACGATTGTGTTATTAAAAATGATACACGTTCTAATGTTTTTAACAAAGGTAGTAAAACTATAAATGATAGTAGATAGAAAATAAATCAAAATATCTTTAATCAAGGAAGCATTTACACTCGCTTTTAAATCGTCGATAATTTTAATAATAAATTATAAGCAGTAAGCTAGTACCGGCTTGGAACGCAGATCTGCTAACAGCTGGACAGAAACTCAACAGAACTCAACAAATTTTTATGTGTACATTATAATATAATTCATGAAAATAACAAATCAAGTTCAATACATTTCGATCGACTAAAATAATTTGAGTGCTATGATAAGGTTTACTTCTTAATATACTTTTAATTTTAGATATAAAATTTAAAAAAAGAAGGTCTGAGATATCTTGTGATTGTATAGACAGTAACAAGTATAATATCATGTGTTAATGTTTTACAAAATGGTGTTGTTAAAATGGACTATGATAAGAAAGAAGGTAAAAAGGAAATCAGCGACAAGAATGATAAATTAATGTTTTGCATGACAGAATCGTCGACGTTCAGTGCGCTGCATCAGTCCAATCGGGCTATCTGTTCGCCCGCGTCGAGAGGTACAATCCCCTTACAGCACCGATACGTCAGATAAACTGTCTTTAAGATTATTTCTATGGCCAATACTCTATCATCACTGATCGGAATTGTTGGAGCGGTTTTTTTGGAATGGAATTCTCTAGAATCTTATTTTGTCTTGTATTTTTTAATGGTCCCCGTTTTTGAGGTATCTCGTTACTCGTACCTTTCTTTCTTCACAATTTCATTTTTCTCTTTCCTTGCATCATTCACATTTCCTTTGATTCATTCCTTTCTAATATTCTTTCACATATCACCCTTCTTCCCTGACCTACATTCTTGCTTACATTTGTATTTAATTTTAATTTGTTTTCAGTACTACAATTTTTAACAACTTTACAGTAAATTAGTATTCACTTTGTTAAAAATTTTAGCAATATTAGAATTATAGCCACATATCATCTTAACACGGACCGGCAAGAAGCGTAGGATATCCATTGATAAGGTTGAGAGACTATCTTTTTAAGGTTGTTGAAAGACACTGGACCCAGGTACCTTCTATTCAGACTTACTGGAAATCTCTGGAGGAGGCCTATGATTGACAGTGAAAGCCTTATTAGTTAGCCGAAAATTATTTAGTAATTTCGACAACTGTTTTTGCTAAGTGAATGGTCCAATCTCCATGTTACCTTTGATATTGCCTGAATTTCTAAGTTATTTTATAATGGATTTATTTAAAATTAAACAAATTATCTAATCATATATAGCTGAGTATTCTTTGAGACTATCATCATGGACTCCTTCTGTGAATTCTTCTTCATCATTTTTTATCTAATACAAAACCAGTATTTAATTTAATTACCTAGAGTTTATGTAATTTAATTTTAAAATCTTACAATTTCGGAGTTTTTGTTCTTTAATCACGCGATATCCGAGTCCGCGCTAAGTTTGATGGAGCCATAAAAGCTATAAAAGTCAACAACGTCACCGAAACTTGTATGTTCGACGATTTCCTCAGTTTTTCATTGTTCTGAATTTGGAACATTTCAGTTTATTTTACTTACAAATAGCGGCGATTTTTACAATAGGTTTATAATTAAATTCCACTCTGATACCTATGTAAATCTGTATGTTTGTGAGCATAGCTCACACAGGTGACTTTCTCTCTGTCTGTCAACTGAATAACATTGTCTTTTCGGCTTTGTATTATTAATTCTACTCTGTAAGTTACATAACGCTTTCTAAATTCAAAATAAAATGGATTATCTTTCGTACTTCCGCGGTGGAGAATGTATGGTTGCCCAAGAGCAGCATAGGTCATCCACAAGATAAATAGACGTCATTGTTAAGATCATCGGAAAACGCTAAATATAGGCCAGTTTCAAACGGTCTTATTAGAAATCTATAGGGAAAGACTATGCCCAGTAGTGGACATCCAATGATGATGAATGATGATATCTATGATGATATGTTAGATATTTGTTCGTAAATCGCTCCAACTATTCTGATTATTGTCTATAAATGTAGGCAATTGCCTACATATCCACCAAGTTCAGACTTTTGGGACACCCTATTAATGGCCATAGAAATCTATCTCGATCAGCATACGTATTTGTTCTCCCTGTTGTTGCTTCGCAAGTGTAGCGAGGTGTCGCTAGCCTGCATACCCCGTGCTTAAGGCGATGATACTTGGGACCAGCGCTTGCGCCCTACTTTTACTATGGTGCTACCACATTGTCTCACGAGAATTTCGATATTGACTTGGGCACCAATTGTTATGCTATCGCTATTGCCCTGTACACGTAATCACACCTCAAGGATTTAACCCGTATATATGATATGTTTATTGTATAAGCCACTGTAATTGTTTCGCTCTATACGGTGTTGGTAAGTATATTATAATCAAATTATTTATGAATTTTTACTTGATCCCTTTTATTTATATGAAATATTTCAAGAATCCCCCTGTATATGTGAACGTCAGGTAAATCATTATACTATCACATCCTATATATCGTAGTTATGAAGTTATATTCCATCACATAAGTTTCGCTAGTTATTTTAATACTCTACTTGTTTGCATTAAATAATTTATTTTATTCATTTAAATTTACACTATACAGTCTGACATACGTATATATGTAATATATATTCTTAATTTGAAAACATTTAGGAATAAATGATCGAAAAAATGAGGGCGGAAAATATGTTATTACATTTAACGAATATTCGGTATCCAATTGGCTCTAACAGGTCCTGCTATTAGATCCGAGTAGGAAAGGACGTTCGAGAGGAAATCGCCGATACACGTCGACCTCCAGACCCTCGGACACGTCTGTGTCGGCCACGCCCAGCGAAGATCCCTTACCAGTACGTCCCCCCGACTTACCACACATCGATATCTTAAACTTAACGTCAAATTTCTATATAACTTCTTCGTTATAAAACAGTATTTGCTATGTGCACTAAGATCTAATCTCATCCATATTAATTTAGCCTATTCGCGTTAAGAAAATAGCGACTCATCGTTATCAAACAGCCACGCCTTGACTGATTACATCACAATATAATATACGTATTTTCTAGTTTTCTTTTATTACTCTATGCAAAATTTCTAATTTACTGTGAAATAATTGGTCAAACCGTGTGACTAGGCAAAGTGAAAACGACGAGTAACTATTTTCTTAACGCGAATGCTCTATAACTAAAAGTATAACTATAGGTCATCCGCGTTAAGAGTTAAATTTTCGTTTAAATTAATATGCAAGTGTACTTACTAAAAATGTAGTTGCGGAATAGATTTTATTTAGTAAACGAAAATATTTTAAATATTGTAACAGTAGTTTTTGTAGCAAATATTGTTTTTGACGATATATTTTTAATGATATTCGATGTATGGTAACAATCGGTGGTGTAAGAAAAGATTTATCAAAGCTTTTAATGTATGCAGGGTGTTGGCTGCAGAACGATGTTGCTTTAAAATTAATGTTAAACTTTTGTGTCTATACTAGCTTGCTGTTAGTCTCTGTTGCAAGACTGTCTATCGCATATCGTGAAATGTATATTGTATACGTTTATGTGTTATATATAAGTATTATTATCAATAATGTCAACGAATCACGTTATTCGCGTGTCATATATTTATATCAGGCAAAATATATATAATATATCTTTTAATCAGCCAATAAAGTGATTCAAACAGTAGATCCTGGAGTGTATGTTATTCTATTTTTTAATATATTTGATGTTATATGTACATATTACTATATATACGTAACGCCAACACACTGCACACATATAATTGGCAGACGTTATTGTCAGTCCTTGAAGTTATGTCTTTTTTTGGAACTATTAACGTCCTTGCAGACCTCAAATTTTACAGATATAAGTGACTATATACACACAGTGACATTTAAAGACATTGAACAGTGCATTAAAAGGTTTTATTCACAGGCCACATGCCTGATTGAGGAATATCAGCGCTCTGATGGGTCTACAATATATGTTTGTTACGAATTGGCATGCTTATCGCACGCAATATTACTTTACATTTGCTACTTGGCTCCACTTTACATCTACACCGTATTCCTGTTTCACATCACTATCTACGTCAGTGTATTGTATTGTATTGTACCCATTTGGGGTCTCAGTCGCTTTCGTGTCAGTGCTTGTGCTATTGAAGGACAAGCAGTCTTTATATATGTAGATAGAAGTGTTATTTGTGTAATACAGGTTTAACATACATGAATCAAATTATTATTTTTTAAATTCATTTTCTTAATTTCAATTCATACTTCCAAAGAAATTTTAACATATACTATCTATTTTTATTAAAAAAAACTAGTCATACAAAGAGATGTAATTGCGTATTTATCTTTGGTGTTTCCAAAAACTAATTTCTCTTTTCCTACGAAAAATATTTTTATGACATTACTGTGTTCCAGTTTGAAAGCGTACCTATAGACCATTCGCGTTAAGAAATTAGTAAACCGTCATTATCACTCAGCTTAGCTGCGCCTATTAATCAATTAGATCATTAGAAAGCCGTGATCTAATTGGTCAAGGGGTGAGGCTTAGCTCATGACGACGATGAGTCTCACTATTTTTTTAACGCGGAAGAACTATATTATAATTACTGATCTAATATGACGTACTTTATCAAATTTTGTACAGAATATGATATAGTAGCAGGAATTTGATTGGGTACGACGAAAAACTTTACGTATCCATGTATGTCTATATATGAATAGTTAAATTAGTTGTTTAAACAGTTTAATTTTCGACGTGTCAAATCATTTGACTGGTACTTTGTTATAAAACTGTACAAAATTACTTGTATTACATTCACATGTTCCTCTCTTACTTTTACAAATGTTAAAAAGTTAAGTTTTTTTAAACCAAAATAAATGACTGAGTAAGGTTATGTTTTATGTTAGTTAAAAGAAAAATAGTGTTTTAATTAATTACCTTTGATGTTGCAGCAAGCATGCGGCAAATACATCCCGGCAGGAGGAACTGTGCAAGGAAACCAGACCGGTGTTGCAATGGATGGAACGTATCTCGTGGAAGCATCCTTCTAGGATCCGACCACCAGCGCCCATGTGGAGAGCTATGTGTGAGAATAAATACAGACACGAAATGTGTCTAAAATAGTGATATAAACACTTATTTAATTCTGGACAATTTATTAATTCCATAAAAGGACAAACAGTGGATATCTAAGAATGTTCCTGGATATGAATAGTGGACGGTCATAACACAATACTGCCTAATATTAATATCAAAACTCGTTAGATTTTTGAGTGCGTTTCCAATGATGACATTTGTATGTGGTGAACAAATATCGTCATCGGAACTCGAATATCTTTGACGTCCTATTCGAGAACTATTATATTCGCTTAGTTATTAATTATAAAACAGTATTAATTAAGGATTTTAATTATGTAAGAAAGCTCGTCTTGAAATCGATTTAAATCATATATCTCTACGGGCATTTGACATAGTTAGATAAAAGACAAAATATTTACAAATCTCTTTGTAGTCAATAGTTTATGTCATATCAACATTAGGTCTTTTAGTATCAGATAAAAGAAATATTTAAATATCTTCATGTGGACAATCCATTGTGCGTTATAAAGTAAAACCCTTCCCTTTGTTCCCTTTGTCAACCATTAGTGTAATAGTGCCTTTGTGATACAAACAAAAATAGTCTTGTTACTCCGTGTTAGTGAAGTTTAGATGTTAGATAAATGTCTATTAAAATTTTGGAGTGTGATCTCGAAAGGATTTCGGTGATGTGAAAGAAATGTTACTATCAAAATTCTTGGATAATGTTTTGGCCAATGTACGATGGTGTTGTAGATATAATAGAAAACATTTTCATGTGTAATATTGTTGTAAGAATTATTTACATGTGAATGGCGACATTAAACATTTGATATCGCGACGCACTTCGTTATATAAATAGATAGATGAATTTATGTGGTTAAATAGAGAATCTATTAATATGTTAATGATGTAAAGAATTTGTCAGTTTACTGTTTCGCCTGAAGTCAAAGGCGTCATAGAGTTTTAGATCGTGTAGCAAATAAGTTAATTTTGTAGTTATTTCTAAAAACCGAATTCTATGTGTCTCTTCCAATATGCCATTATATCTCTAAAGTCTTAAATGTCATAGAATACGTGTGAAAAATTAATATTCGGGTTTCTAGTCAACAATAATTCTATAATAATATTTCGTCATAATTTTTAATGTAATAATTAGGGTACGAAAAAATATTCTTGTCCTGTGATTCTAAGGCTGTAGCGGTCGATTTTTGTTATTTAAATTTATTTCAAGAATACATATTATATTCGAATTTTTAAATGATCGAATTATTATTTATTGTATTTAGATTTAAGTGACATATATGTGAAATTATTATGTCGAAATGTATGCACACAGATAAGGAATTTGTTATTATATGAACGTTTATTTATATTAATTTTATATAAATATATATGCTTGACATCGTCGGAATATTTGTTAAAAACTACTAAAAATTTATTTAAACGCATTTGTAAATTTTACTATTTTCATTGCTTAATATATTAATAGGTAATGTAAATTTCGTTACAATAGATTAAAAATAATTTATTAAAGATAATAAATAATATATGTCGCACTGGCCGCGAGGGAGGTTGCGATTTAAAAATATATTTCCAAATTTAAAAAAAAAAACGTGTTCTAGTAGATAGAGACGGTATGCGTATTTTAATCTGTCATAAAAATGCGTGTTGGACCAAAAGCAGGAATGTACCTTGTGTGCTGGCAGCGCCATTTTAGATTACCTGTCAAAATGAACAAAATAATTTTACAGTACATACACAAATTTACATTTACCTTATACCAGGGGTCGGTAACCTTTTTAGTCGAGAGAGCCAAAGTTACAATTTACACGATTTGAAAATTTTTAAATAGACACTATTTTTTCCGTGATTTTATACTATTTTCATGAGTATAGTTTTAAGATGACATAATCATCTATTTATTGTGAAAAATGTGTGTTTATTCAAACAAAAGCAGTATATTTTCACAAAAAATATATAACATATGTGGTTATATTATCAGAATACTATTGGACATTTACATACAGCACTATAGTTTTGAAAAGTTTGATTTAAATCGAATCATAAATTGTTTTAAGGTTGTAAATGTTCATTTTTCAGTTAACTTATTACTTAACTTTTAACCCATAATAGCCTGATTAACAAAAGTGATTTTTATTTTAATATTACTGTATTTGCTTGAGGGTCTAGATGAAGGGAAAAATAGATTTTTTTTTAATTTCGTTGGAAAGAATATTATACAACAGTAAAATTCGTACAGACATCTTATAAACAAAATTAATAGTAATGTGAACATTCGGTTTAAAAGATTGGTATCAAAATTGAAACTCTGGGCTATTAAGGGTGAAATATATTCCTGAAAGAGTACATTTAATTAATTATCACTATATAATATGTTTATATATTATTAATAATTGAATATGAAACGAATTAGTCGTATCTTCACATTCAAAGTTCGTGTCCAGAAAGCCGAGAGTTGCCGACCCCTGAACTCTATCCTTATCGTTTCACTAAACCACTGTACTTTATTATTTAAGTACAATCACAAACAAAATTTTTAAATATCTATAATTTATAAAGGTATCATCGTGAACAAAATTATAAAATTAATTGAAGATGAAAGTGTCAGTCAATCATTTCTATTTTTTATGAGTAAAAAATTACGAACAGCGAGATTCAATATTAAAACGGAATAAAATAATGTACTAAATGGGACATGAACTTAACAGTAGAGAAAGGATATCTTAAATAAACTTTACTGGTAATAAAGAACGTTTATTGGAGTATTACCAAAACCGCTGTACCTCGCATTAGGTATGCGCGGGGCGAGACAGGGGGAGTAACATCCGCTCCGTCCCGTCAATCAGCCGTCAACGCTCCCAGCGGCGCTCATACTCTTGTTTCCCCGGCCCCCACCTAGCCGCGCATTCTTAAGGCGTGGTACAGCGGCTTCGGTAGTACTATAGTAAGTGAATGAAGCAAAATAAGAAAACCTATTACCGATATATTTATTATTTAAGAATGATCTTTTGACAGGTAAAGTTTTATAATCAAAAGAGGTGTTATATAAGAAAACATAGTCAGTTATATATTATTGTTACTAAATAGTTTATTTCTATACAGGATGATTGGTTTTAGGTGTAAAAGCGTAGTATTCTGTTGTCTACATATATACATATACATACATATATATATAAATACATATATATGTATGTGTATATATATATATATTGGCGATAGGCCAATAACATCGGAAAACAATATTTACTTAATATATTATTATTAATTATTGATGAAGCAATCCATGGCTTTTAATATAATGACACGAAAAATCGAAAAAATTTAACACCAAATATATATTTTGGTTCACCAATTTAAGGCTTTTACAACTATAACCGATCATCCTGTATACAGTTATTAATTTTTTTCTCTTATTCAGCCTTCCTCTATTATAAATAAAGCGTAAGACTCCTTCATATCTCTCCCATTTTTTTTGGACAATAAAGGTCCAGTTGCTGCCCAGTCCGTTTTTTGATCTCCAGTAGACGCTTGTACCATAAATCCTGATTTTTAACAATGTAGCCAACCCATTCTTACCACTAAAACCTATAACCGTTAACTGTTGTGCCTAAATTTTTAATTATTGAAGAATGATATATGTCTCCAACACGTCAAGTCTCGATTGGTCGATGTCATACTGGATTGGTTCTTCGCAACTTCTTTGACAAAAACTTGACTAATATCGTATCGCAACCCTTATATTCTCCTGATTTGGTTTCGTGCGACTTCTGGCTGTTCAAACTGAAAAGATCAATCCGGAGACGACACGACTGAGGATATAAAAATAGAATGAAAGGTCTTGAAGGCCATACCGGAATAAAACTATTCCGACTGTTCCAAAGACTGGAAAAAGCGTTGGCAAAAGTGCGTTGTATCAGACGGGACTACTTTTAAGGGTATGAAATTGATTTGGAATAATAAATAAAGAATTTACATTTTCTAAACAAATTCACGTTACTTTTTGATCAAAGTATCAAAACTACGTATTCAATATTCATTTAAATAGCCCGGAAGTGATTACATCATTCCTGAGATTTGCTATATTCCTTGAAGTCATTTTCAGTGTAATAACTCTTTTCACATAAACACATGTTTATCTTCACCTTCAATTGACTTCTACCAAATTCTTCTTCATTACCGCTTGAGTCATAAATTAAAAGAGAGTGGATTAAAAAGCAATGACTTATTTTCGGTTGATGTTGATGCTGTTAGTCCTGGGGCTTTTATTGCTTCATCGGAACTGTGTTCACTGAGCGGAAGGGTCATTAAGAGAGCAATGGTAAAATGATTGTTTCTTTTAAATTGATAGCCGCTGTTTCTTCTTCTTTTCAGCCGACGCACGTCTACTGCAAGGCATATGCCTTCCGCAAAGATCGCAACCATGACGAGTTTTGCGTTACCCACATCCAGACTTCTTCCGAAGATATATGTTGTCTGGTCTACCTGGTGGGGGATTTACCCATCTAGAGGCTCGAGGTCACCACTCGAGAACTATCAGCTTCAATTGCCATCAGTTACATGAGCAATATACCCTGCCCATTGCCACTTCATGTGAGTAATTCTTTAAGCTACGTCGGTGATCTTGGTTCTATTCTTTCTCATTTCTGATACGATCTTGTAGCGAAAGTCAAGCTCCCTCTACATTGCTCTCTTGATGTCCTTGTGCTTTCTTATGAGGCCCGGCGTAAGGGACTACGTTTAGGATCCATACGTCATCACCAGCAACACACATTGGTCAAAAACCTTCGTATTCAAACATTGCGGTTTTTTGGACTAGAAGAGGTTTAGGAGCTTCCTAAACGCTATACATCCGAGCTAAATTCGACGAATTGTTTAACCAAAGTTGTTTGCTAGTAGGCAATATACAGTTTTGTTGCTTTTGAAGTGATACAGCGATGACAGAATTCAACTTAGACCTTCTTGATTGCAAAGCTTCAAGAGTTACTGTTACCTTTGTTCTAATTTGAACACAAATCAACAGTCTTACAAGTGTTTCTGTTTAGTGAGAACATCATCATGATATTCCATATCTTGTGGTTAATTGCAAACAAGATCTACTGCATAATTATTGTAGCAGTTACCACCGCTGGGCAGCGTAGAACCTCCCACAAGATGGAGGACGACCATGTTAAGGTCGGTGGATGACCGGAGAAGCCTTGACATGATGAGAAAACTTAAATATGGAGCGTTTAGCATCTACTTAACTAAAAAGTTATCTAAGAGCTATACCATTGTAGACAAAAGAGTTTATGATGTCATACATGTAGCCGACAATCGAATCCCAATGCCGCAGGTTCGTCAAGAAGAAAGAGATCCGTAGAAGGAGTCACGATTCCCACCAATGAGGATAAAGAATTGAGAAGAAGGAAAATTAAAGTGACCGGTAAAAGCTGTTCATCATCTTCCACGTAATCTATTTCCTGCTAGAAGTTCAAAAACAAATGCCATGCGAATAGAGTTTGCCGAAATGAGTCTTTGTTGTACTTCGTTACTTTCTATTATAGACGTGATGGGTGACGATAGTAATTGGTAGAGTTACACGATATATATGTCACAGGATTTCTCCTCTTCTTCTGCCAACATCGTATCTCTCACAAATAAAGTTTGTGGCCCTCTTTGATAAGCTTGTGACGAACTACATCGCCCTATCTGTGCATGTCTTCGGCAAAGTGCTTTTACTACAGTTACTATCACTTCGAATATGGTTCGAATCTACTCGAGACTTCCAAGCAGACCGGTTTGAAGTGGTCTATATCCAGCTTCTACACCTTTATAAGGTTGTTAGTTAAATTAAGGAAAATTGCACAATATTGCTCTACAAAATGAGGCTGCGTATGAATAATGTAAAAATTTCTAGACAAAATGCCTTCAGTTTTCTATCACCTCAAACCCGGTGAAGATATAAATGGTATACGGTTAAAATGCCAGATATACGATGGCATTTATCTAGATGAGCTATACCAATGACATCTTACTACCATTAACTTTAAATGAGACTTACATTGATATGAATGTATGGGACGTTGTTACGGATTACGTCGATAGATGGCGCTGGTAGTCAGTTACCTTGCGCTGATGTTTGACATTGGACACCAGACTATTACGATAGGAAGAATTTACTAATAGAAATCAACAATGAAATGGCTAATATATCATTTTAAAGTGAAAATCAATCATGGTATTGTCTGGCAGAAGATAAGTTGTGGGTGGAGTCAGGGATGTCACCTTCACTGACCCTTCAGCTTCGTGAACTCAGCTCCGATGAAGCTGTAAAAGCCTTCGGGCTAACAACATTAACATTAATAGAGAAAAAGCAAGAAATGCAAAATGAAAGAAAGCAAAGATGTCACTTGGATGGTTTTTATTAATTTATTTTTCACTTAAAGTCATTTATACTTAAGAGAAAAATGCAAGAGCCGAGTTTGATGTAAACTAGTGTGAAATTGAACTAACGTGTATCAACATTCTTCAATTCAAAATCATAATAGAATGGCCCATAATAAAGACGTTTTATTTTTAAATAAAATGTACTAACACAACGTAAGTTAAATATGGATATACCAATATGTTGATTTGTACAACTGTATTATATTTACTTCTGGGTGTTATATATATATATATATATATATATATATATATATATATATATATATATATATATATATATATATATATATATATATATATATATATATATGTATATATATGTCTTTTAAAAGTGATTGTATAATTAATTATATTTATTATATATGTACAATTTTATAACTGACTATGATAGGTTTGTGTCACAGAGACGCCGTAAGCAAAGCGATGGAAAGATTTTTTTTAGGAAATCTTCGCTTTTTTAAAGAGTTCGTTAAAACACCGAAAGACGTTCGCTAACGATATAACCAGACGACAATATTAAGATCCAAATATGCTAGATGCAAACAGTTCCAAGATGTTCCAATTGGAAATATACAGGAGAGGCCTATGTCCAGCTGTGGGCTTCATTTTGGAGCGTTCACAGCGATCTAAGAGCTTTGTGGACTTCTAGTCTGGTGACATGTGTCACTCGAGCCTTAGTTCCTATGAGAGCTTTCAAGTTTAATCAATACAATGAAATTTAGGACATACCTTGACGTTTGATCATCTAAAACTTGGTAATGCTCCAAAATTCAGAAAATATAATAAAAGTGTATGTTAGTATCATAAAAGACATTCTGAATATGGGTTTATATGAAGCCTTTTAATATTATACTCGTGATATCGCTTCGACAATGCCTCGGCGACACTGTGACAGGATCTTAAAGGACTTGTGTGAGTGATTGTACTTGTGTGGGAAAAAATGTTCAACTTGCTACGGAATAGTCGTTTGGATGACGCGATCCATGAAGGCACAACTTATTACTTGATACTTATTTTCTTATATACTTATTATTTATATATGTAATATATAAAAGTAAGGGCGGGGCGGCTTTAGCTTGTTTGTGTGTGTGTGCGCCTTGGCGCCTCCGAGGACTGATCTCCCCTCCCCCCGGTGGCTATAACTATTAACTTTGCCGTCGTAACAAGAAAGTTTTTTCATATTCCAACAAGCTATTTTATAAGTAGGTAAAAAATAAGGTTTATTTTAAGTTGAACAAAATGTTCGAAGAAGCCGCCCAATTCGCTCGCGTTTGATAACTGCCGCCGCCGCCCTGGCTGACCGCTTCTGTCATATCCATGTTGTACCATGATGGTCCAAGACGATGGTCTTAGCTGTCTCAGAGAACCCCGCGGCGCTCCCTGATACGGCGGCGCCCTACACTATAGGTTAAGCCGCCCTTGCACTAGATAACAGTTGAAATTAAATACTGATCGCCATGTCAAATTCTGTATTATGCGATCAAGAAGGTCGTGTCTTCATGGATAGCGAAGGCTATATAATGTTATAACTTTAAGGTTCTGAACCTCTAGCTTAATTCTTTGTTATTTTGAAAAAAAAAACTTGAAAATAAATCTAATTGTATATAACGGTTTGGTGACTTTTATTTATTTTATTTAAGGCTAATCATTCGTTATTTCAGCTGTACGATGCCCACAGCTGGACCTTACCGTTGATTTCCTATAGCACTAGTCTTTTATGGCTCCTGTTATTGGGATTCTCCCGTTTCCCCCATCATATTTGGGACAGGCATTTTATTTAGCAATAATTTTTCCATTGTCACCATTTTATTTTTGTTCTCCTCTCTCATCCTTCACAATCTCTATTGCTGCATCCTCTTTCATTCATCAAAGTTTCTTTTGTTCTCTTTTTTTCATTCGCAATCCTTTCACGCTTTCACCACGTTCTTTGATATAATTTAGTGTATAATTAAGTAATCCTTATTCCTGTCTTTTATTAACATACATTGAATTGTTTTTCCTGTTGGAATTCGACTGGCCAATAACTCCTTCCAGTACAATGTCGGGTCTATATTTTAATAATGATGCGGAAAATATGAAACTCGATGATAAACCCGACTCGGAGTACAAAACATAACACGTACTTATTATTGATAAATAGAAATTTATTTTACATTGTAACATGTAAAATCAGTCGCAGACGCTAATGTCTGTGGAGCATCGATCATAATAAAAAAAGATAAATATACTGATAATATATATATATATATAAACATGAAAACATAAATGTATTGAAAATATCACATTGCGAATGGTATAAATGAAAAAAAACAATACATTTTATCCTCATAAATATCAATTTATTATCTATACAAATAAATAAAATTGGAATATCTGTTTGTAATATTAAAATAATCGTCTGTCTGTTTGTTCTGGCTAATCTCTGAAAAGACTCAATTGATTTTTACAAGACATACCAGATTTAGCTGGTGTAATAGAAAATAACTAAGACTACTTAAACTTAAGAAAAAAAAACTAAATAACCCAATTTTTTTTCCTTGATTTCCACACAGCTAGTTTACTATAAAACACAAAACTTTGAGACCATTTTTCGTGTATCGCATATAGACCTCTTTACAGACTTGCTACAAAATTTCCCTTAAAATTCACATAGTTGTGTACAGATGTCGTTGTATCAGCATGCGAGATCGTTCCTATGGTTGGTAGATCGTATATTTATACAAAATATACGATCTACCAACTATCTATCTATAAAACTATGAAAATAATACTCAATCTATAAAATAACAGAAAATTGTTAGCAAAACTAGGCGAGGAATATTGTAGAGCGCTGTCTTTTTCGCACACTAAATATAAAACAAGCTATTTAATGGAATCAGGCGTTACCTTGCGGAAGTACATCCAGTGGCGTACCTAGAACTTTTGCCGCCCGGGGCGATCTCCAGTTTGCCGCCCGGGGCGATCTCCAGTTTGCCGCCCGGGGCGATCTCCAGTTTGCCGCCCTTTCTATTATAAGTCAATCTAATAGTGGTTTTTATAAATTAATAAGTAAATAAATAATTAACACATAAATAAATTATTAAGTTATTTAATCAATATTAATTAATACACAGAGTAAATTTTTTTAGACATATTTGTATGCACTCGAAAATATATTTTTATAATATCTACTCTTCTAGCTTTTATACTTGAAAAATCGTGTATAATGCTCTCAAAATTTATATTATTTGTAATTTCTTGTTCTATTGACAATATTGCAAGATTTTGTAGTCTTAATTGACTCATTGAAGAACGAAGATAATTTTTTATCAACTTCAATTTTGAGAAGCTTCTTTCGCAACTAGCGACACTGATTGGAAGTGATAAAAAAATTCTTAACAAAATTACAATGTTGGGAACAGAATTTTCCAACCTATACTGCTAAATAAATTTTAGCCGATCAAGAGGGCCCTTCTCCCCGTTTTTCTAATGTTTTGCCTCTTTTCTTAGTGTAGGTACAGCCATAAAAACCTGGATCCTTTTTCTTTCAATATGGAACTGTTCTTTATTAATGTCAATAAAGTCATTTATTTGACACTAAAATTCTTCATTTAATAGGTTACACGGTATTATACACGAATATTTTCTTACAAGGCCGTGCAACTGATCGAAGCGTTCTTTTATTTCCTTTATAATTCTGTCCATAGATGAAAACATTTCTCTTCGTACTTCTTCTTCTAATGATAGCCGCACGTCTCCACGTGGAATTTTTCCCACTCATATTTTTTCTCCTTCTAACTCGACGCTCAGTCGATATCTCCAACTCTTCACAAATTATTTTGGCTGCTATAACCGCGTTTTATATTAGCGTATCTCTTTGTTCCATGAAATGTATTTGCAAAGTATTTAGTTTTATATGGCATTGGTGGACATTTAACCCCTTTACTTGCAGGTATTTTTTGGCGTCCTTAATTTCCAAAAGGACAGGTTCCCATAAATGAAGGTAACATAGAAAAGAAAAAGATTGCACAGAATTGAGTAATATTCCAGCATCTGATCTCGTTTTACTATTTTCTTCTTCTAATAATCATAATAATCATTTATTATTCAAGAAAGAAAATAAATATGAAATGAATAAGTTGCTTTTTACAACTATAAGTAAATATAAAAAATGCCGCCCCAAGGTAAGTGCCGCCCGGTGCGGACCGCACCCACCGCCCCCCCCTAGGTACGCCACTGAGTACATCCTAAGTAAGAAAAGGACCAATATTTAGCCACTTCTGCACATGCAGTGGCAGTCGTGCCTGGACTCTGTGTTTGGCACTAATTGGTGTAACATAATTCCTGAAGATGCCCCGTGGAGGGCTGAAACACGTGAGTAATTTGGCGGTGGCGGTTGTGTGATTCGCATTGTTTGCCGCATACGCATTTATCAGCGGGCTGGCGGGCGGTGCACTTTGTTACACGACTGCTACTGCATGTGCGGAAGTGGCTAAATATTGATCCTTTTCTTACATAAAACAAGCCCTTACGAATCTTTTGTTTCCGTGCGTTTAATTTCGATGAAGCAAAACCTAAATCTAGCGAAACTTCAATCACGTCAAATGCAACTCATTCTGGATTCTATATTATTTTTATTTGTATAAACCGACGACTGAAGACAAAATCCTTCCTCAAAGATATCTATGGAGCGATATATGGTATAATTAAATCGCCACACTTTGCAAGTAGATTGGCGACCGCAGTTAGGTTTTGTAGTAAGTAGAAGACTTCGTTTTCCATCTATGTAATTAATTTACAAAGTGTGAATTATATAAGATTGTATCCTGGTAATCGAACCTATGATCGCAAGTCTCAATACTCTACCGCTGGGTATTCACTGTTCACAAACAGCAGATAGAGTAAATTCAAATTTAAACATATATATGCCAGCTACAAGTAAAGCAAATTTTTTACATTTTTAAAAGAACTCATCGTAGGTTAAAAAAAATTTGGCGACAAATATTGTAAGTTAATCGTTAATATATTTGTTTAGAGAAAAGAACTAATATTATTATAAAATTATAATCATTCTGGCTATAAAACCTTCATTTTCATAAGAAACTTGAAATAATTAGCAAATACTAGTTTTATAAGCAATTGCTGTGTTTAGTTGCTGTCAAAAATATCTTCCGAGACAATAATTCAGTTCTTACGAATATTATGATAGATTTCATCGATTTTGCATATTGTAAATATATTTTTTTTATTGTACTAGGATCATATTTCATAGACATCAGTGCTGCCTTTGTTGATATTTTTATTTGCTCACTTTTATGCATAGTACAGTTTTTAAGTCCCTTAAACTATTTACTAACATAAATTTAAAACTAAGTTAAAGTCAACTAATTATAATTTTTTTAAAATCATTGAAGTCTTGTTTTTTTAATGGCACCGTAACAATGTTCTGTTTTTAATATCTCGGTCCGTGCGACCAAAATATATAACAGTAATTTTTAACAGTATTTATAGTATATATACACGCTAATATTAACTTCCGACTCCGTAGTGAAGTAAAATGTGTTGTTACCTTAATTTAAAGACAATAATAAAAATAAAAGTTATGAAAGAATTTAATTTATAAAATAAAGTAGTGTTTGCCTTCAGAATTATGTGTTTAACGCCATCTATATTTATTTTGTATAAACAGTACCGCCATCTATTTACTTGCGATGCAACAGTTTACGTATTAGTTACCAAGAGTTGACAAGTCGAGACTATAACTTAATTTTACACTAGATGGCGCTTATTGCAATTTTGTAACATGTATGTACATTTTTAATTTTATTTCCGATTCTTATATCACAGAATTCCAATTTTTAAATTAAAAATTATATTTAATAAGACATCGTAAATATAAAGAGTGATTTTCAAACTTATTAACTTGACCGGAACACATTCTCACTTTAAATTGACTAAAATTTTTGCCGTTATCTGGATATTTTAGGTTGTACTCTATAGCAAGAATTTAACAATTCGACTCTACCGGAGGTACAGGCAAAGACGAAACCTTGTCCTCACGATGTGGACATTCCTCGGGCACAAATCGATTCGGTTCGCTTCACCATTCATAAAGCAAAGGGTTAAAACAGCTTGATTGCGTGTCCGATTTCAAGGTGACTTTAAACGTATAGTGAATAGGCGTCTTCACAGGCCAGGATTACTGTGTGAGAATATATATTCTGCGATTGTAAAAACATTCAAGAATATATTAACAAATGTATAATTAACAATCATACGAAATTTTCTTAGCATTAAAAAGATAAATTAATATACTACTAATGATTAAAACACTTGTGTATATATGGCGTAGTAATAATATAAGAATTGTCCAGTACCCGGCGAAAACATTGCACATCGATCTTTGAAAAAAGACAGTCGGTTAATTTCGGCTTCGTAGAGCGTTATCTCTGTCGCACGAAATACAACGACTAACAAAACGTTACATAGGTAGTGTGGGACAGAAATAGTGCTCTGCGAAGCCGAAGTTAGCCGATTGTCGCTTTCCAAAGGTCGATGTGCAATATTTATCGCCGGGTAATGTATTTATTGGGTACAAGCTGTCCCCCGTTTTGCGAATTTAATAGATCCATTCAAGGTCCTTGTCGGGAAAATTTCATAAAATCCTTTCTTAGCTAACTTTTTCTTTATATAATAAACATTTCTACCAAATTCCAAGTTTCTAAACTTTATGGTTTCAAAGATATCGTGATGAGTGGCTAATTCTGAATAATTTATATGCATATATCACGCCGGATTACGGCTAAAATATTAAATACGTTTTACGTAAAGTTATATTACGTATATGTTCACGCTTTATTAGCGCTTCGATTATGCTTTTTATATGAAACACTGACAGTAAGGAAGTGTTACAATCCGGTAATATATCTTATGTAACCACTTCAGTAGAGTTTGCAGGAGCCTTTGTACTTATGTAAGTGAACTTTTCACTCTTAGGTCACTTAATTCTGGGGAATTTGTAATTACCAGTAAGCTGACGGAGTGGATCCAGGTCCCAAAATATAGATAATACAATCTAATGAAAATACATAGTAAACACAATAGTGGTGAACATGGGCGGCTCCAGCTCGTGTAGTGCCCGTGTGTAGTGAAACCCTGGCGCCTGCTCCCCCCCTTGCGGCTATAACTATTAACTTTGCCGTCTTAACAAGAAAGTTTTTTCATATTCCTACAAGTTATTTTATAAGTAGGTATAGCTTACAGTATGGTATTAGTTACGGCCTTTCTTCTTATGATGTCAGAAAAACACTCATTATTTTTATACCTGTAGTACATCTCTGTTGCGAAACTAAGCGGCGAACCGCGATAGATTCCAAGACGATGCTCTTAGGGTCGTTGAACCGCCCCTGGGGGTGAGCATGAAGCCTCCAATAGCGAGGTCCATTAAAAAAGAAGAAATAGGGAGATATATTAAAATGAGAGATTACATGAGAGCCTTATTCTTATAAACTGCCTATTATATCTATTATGAATACATTAAAATCATACATAACCGTTGCCTGTGGTCCACGCTGCCGTCCTAACCCGCAAGCACACTCCAGCAACACACCCCGTCAAAGCTCTACCGCGAAGAGCCTTAACAACGTGCGAGCGTCCCCGTGCAACTGGTAGGCGCCCCACCAGCTTTTAGTTTCTAGTTTTAAATCTAGTTCACGGACCCTTCCGCTCCGTGAACTCAGTATCGATGAAGCTGTAAAAGCCTTAGGGCTAACAGCATTAACGTCTTTAGAAACAATAGACATAACCGTTCATTCGACAAGGGTATATAAAGGCATTTCCCTTACATTAAATCAAAAATTCGTTTACGAAATAAAAACGTTTCTGTTTCTATGATATAATATGCCGAATAATCATCACCATAATTTCAGCAGTAAAACGTCCACAGCTGGAAATAGAACTGATCTCTATTTCCAATAACACCGCTTGTAAACGACCAGCTATCCAGCGTTATTCGGACTTCTTGGTCAACCTCGCTGGTATGAGGTTTTCTCTACATAACAAATAGTAGCATCTTCAGTTTAATATACCAGTCATTATTTTCTCAACACGAACATACTGTACAATGGTATTAGAAGGTACATGTACAGTTTTAACCTATATATACTTTATTAGTAAGTAAAAGAGGTGCTAGTAGGAAAATTAAAAAATATATATATCTAATATATAAAATTCTCGTGTCACGGTGTTCGAATTTGAACTCCTCTGAAACGGCTTGACTGATTTTTACCAAATTTAATATGCGTATTCAGTAGGTCTGAGAATCGGCTACTATCTATTTTCCATACCCCTAAGTGATAAAGGTTGTTCACACTTTAAAAAAAAAATTGTTTTTATTTTTTTATGATACAGCATACAAGAATACATACAACCATAAATTTTCACCCCTCTACGATCAATCTTTATTTTTTATTTGTTAATTAAAATATCAATTTTTTTTTGCAAAACAACGTTTGCGGGATCAGCTAGTATTACATATAAGGATGTTAATGCGTCGGTATGAATTGTTTCGATTAAATCTTACGAAGAAGTTAACTGTTATATGGCAACACAGATACACTGGCACTCGTGTCGCAATACACACACACACGCTTGCACACCTAATTGTGGAGAGAATAAAAACTTCGCTAAGTGTGCCTTACTTGTGCGCGGCGGGTTGTGTACAGGCGGACGCAGAATTGGATCGTATATACTTAACGCTAACTTAATATTATACTATTTTCATCACTATTTTAATTTTGATTCGGAACTAAATGAATCATTTATTCCAAGATACACGATGGAATATAAGACAATTTAAAGTTTGCAGGTTGTGTGTTAGAGATTGCCTCAAGCGATACGACCGCCTTTTCGACCAACCATTATTTAATATTATATATTAATTTTAAATAATTAATAAAATAGTTGAAGAATAGTGTAACCATGAAGCACGTTATCATGGTTAAAGAACCAACTCTATTTCTGAAAGCAGAGGCAGTAAAGCAGTCGTGATTGGCAGATGTAAAGAAGAAGCAAATTTAGAGTAATAATAAAACCGTAAGTCACTGGTTTGACTCTCAGTATAGTATCAAAGGTTTTAATTTGAAATGAAAGCAACTATTTTAAGATGAACCCTAACGAACTGAAGATAATAATGAAATATATATATAAAAACAGAAAAAATGTAATGAATTTAGATCTTCCTGTGAAAAATATGATAACGACTATGCAGGACCATTTTGTGCAATAGATTTTTCAATCTTTTGTTATTCTTAAGATCTTTTATTCCTCTGCTGTTCTTCCCATTCTCTTTCGTTCTTTTCCATACCCTGTTACCGGTCATACATGAGGCCAAATATAATCTTCCTTCGCCTTTACTCATGAATACTGTAACAACTCCAACATCCTTTATTTTACAGTTCTATATTACAATTTTTTTTTTCGGTTTTATAATAGGTTAATTCACAATATTTATTTCTCTTCTATTGGCTTACGTGTTAATACTTTTTCGATTATCCTCTTACAGTGCTCCAGAGAGATCTAGGGTCCATCTTCTTGGATAACTGGCGACGCGATGTCACTTTCCCCTATTCATTCCTGCAATCAAAACCGAGTCGGGGTTTGACCCTCTAAGGTAGTTACGAAATTCTAAATACCAAGTGACAGTCCAGGCTGAAATCCTAACTAAGCATTCAAAGAGCTGGTTCTCCCGATACAAAAACATGGAAGATTGTAGCGGATCACGTTGAGGTTTTAAGGGAGATTCCAGGTTTTGCTTGATATAAAAGAAGTTTAAGCGCCACAAAAGCCTTGCCTAATGCTAATGCTACTTTAGCAGCTATGTAGTCTAGTTTAAAAAAACTGAGAACTGCTCTATTCGGTGAGAGAAATGTAGAACAAATACCTGTAAGTATAAATGATTTAATTATTAAGTTAAATAATGTCGTGTCAACAAATATTGATTTCACTTTACGAGGTTTTTACTACACAAAATGTATATACAATTTACTTAGTTATTACAATGAGAAATGCACATTATCAACCTTTGACTATATAAACATAGATAATATGTATTTTAACCGTGGATAGAAAAAATACATAAAAAAAACTTGACTCAAAAAACTTGTTCGTGTCGTTGGACGATAAAGTGATCGAATAAATATGATTTGCTATTATTTGAAGAAAGAAAGAAAGGAAAAATATTATAAATTAAAATTATGTTAAAAAAAGTATCCATAAATCACGTGTCAGTACAACGTCCGCCTGTACGTAGCGGGCGCCGTTCCAACTGGCCACAGACGGCCGACAGAGCGCGAAGTTCAAATCTCCTCCATCCGTAATTGATAAATAAACGCAGCACGTGCGCGCGGGTCAACCAACTCGATGAACACGCTAGGACATCGCCCGAACATCGCTTGAACATCGCTTGAACATCGCCTGAACATCGCTAGCACATAGCTCGCAAATCGCTCACTTTTATAACCTTACTAACTTCGACTTCGAGTGCCGGTCTGGCGTAAAAATCAGGGAGGAGTCAATAGCCTCCCTGATAAGCGGAAAAGACACTAAAAAAGACTTCCTCGCATATTACAAAAAAATCATTATGATAGCAATAGACAAAAATAAAACTTAAGGAAAATTTAGAAATGTAAATAGATAATAAGAAATAAATGTGATAAAATGTAAAATACAAAATGTGATATAGAAAATGTGATAATAAGGTAAACAAATAGAAATAAAGATATAAAATGTAATGTGTAACGAGGGAGGAATGAAAGGTCACAGAGCAAAAGGAAAAGACAGCAGAATTGTGGCATGAAAGAATAGACTGAAAGAATATGTGAAGTATGAAAGGAGAGAATGTAAATAAATAATAATGTGAATCAATAAATTTGCCCATAAAGTCCCTATCCCATACAAGATAAGGGTACATGAGGCCCCCAATAGCGGGGGCCAAATAAATAAAAAAAAAACCTTACTAGCTGATTCCGCAAACGTTGTTTTGCAAAAAAAAATTCTTAAAAAAAATAAAGGTTTACCGTAGATGAGTGAAAATTTAGGGTTCTATGTATTTTTAATGCCACATTATAAAAAAATAAAAACAAAAAAATTCGTCAAAAATAAAAAAAAAAATTTACGGGTGAACAACCCTTATCACTTAGGGGTATGGAAAATAGATAGTAGCCGATTCACAGACCTACTGAATATGCATATAAAATTTGGTAAAAATCGGTCAAACCGTTTCGGAGGAGTACGGTAACTAACATTGTGACATGGAAATTTTATATATTAGATTTCATCATTTGGTTCTCAATCACGACATTGTTAAGGTTCCTGTAATAGATACAGACTTAGCTGATGATGACGATGATAGCTTATCAAGTGATTGTTGAAGTCAACATTCACAAGAGTCCATTATAGCATCCATTCGTACCTGAAAATGAAAAAAAAAATCAATCTATTGACTTTTGCTTCTCAATTCTTGTATATAAATATATTGTATCCAGAATAACAATGACCATTTAAATATAAAGTGTACTGTAGTGATATAAGATAAAATATAACACTATATAAATACAAGAATAATAAATAAATTTAATATACAAAAAAACAAACATACAACTTCATAGAAAGATGTCATTTATTCATATATAATATAATGTGTTTTATTTATTAGAAAAATGCTAGAATAACCTAATGCTAAAAAAACTAGGATCAAATTGAGCTTAATTGTATTCAACATATTTAACTTTTAAAGCAAGTGTTTCTCTGTGAAGAGTCCACAACAAAATCAGACGCGTTTTTTGTGGTCACTTTAACAATAAGATTAAAACAGAGTATTTTATTCTCTCTAACACGATAGTAAAGTAAGTCAATATTACTGAAGAACAATATAATAAGCTCTGGCGCCTTCATTTTTGTATTAAGTTCATATTTAGTCTGTGTAAATATAACAATCTGAAATGGCTGCTTGCTTCAATCCGCTTACTTCCTCTTAACTTAAATCTAGATTTCTTTTCTTTGGTAACATACATTATAAGTTTCTAAGATCATCGGAGAACTTGAAATTGACTATGCCTACTCATTCTATTATATTTATAGAAAAACCTTTTATTGTTGTCGCTGTATGGTTATGGAATAAATTACTAGAAGCATTAAGATGCGGTAAATCGCTGTCAACAAAAAGATGGTAAAAGAACACATTCTTGGCCACTAAAAATATATAAGTTTGTATATGTGTTTATGTGTATATATTTGTGCAAGTGTATTATACTCTGAAATGTGTGGAATATTTTAAAGGTTTTTAATAATTTTTTACGTATTACTATCCTCTCCTCCATGTCTCTTATTTCCATCCAAAGGTTGTTTGGTAGATAAAGCCTTGAGCGATATAGACGCCTCTTGCACCTGTATATTATCTATTTTGTTTTGTAACTTTCCTTTTTTGTTCCTTTTTTATTTATTTTTATAGATTTAGGTGTAAAATAAAGTGCAAATAAATAAATAAAGTATGTAAAGTTCACAATATATTTGGTTTTCAATAATTATTGACTTCAATTCGAAAGCCGGTTTGAATTCGTAATTGTAATGTAACCGCTTTCATTGCATTTGGGCGGATTCTTAGGGTAGTAATACACGCAAGGGTGGTAGTGCCGCACGCTAATCATGTACACTGGTGATCAAGCCTTGAGAAGGTTCACTCTTTATTATATGATATCATCACAATCATCTATAATCGTCAAGTTAAAATTGTTTACATTAGTTCGCACAGCGCCATCTATTGAGAAGAACTAACAACAAACTTGATGACGTTTTAATTTATTTTATTATATTATTACTAAAAATATTGTTTTTTCCATATAGAAAAATTATTTTACAAATATCTATATCTTGAACATTGTCTGAAATATAGAAATGTCTTTTGACAGAGCCTGTGCATAAATTATATAAATTTACAAAGAGATAAATGTCGTTTATTGGTTTGTTATATAATTATTTACATTGACAAAATCAAGCAATGTTAGTCTAGTGCAGAGTTCTCCAAACTTTTTTGTGTCGTAGACCCCTTGCCATGTTTTTCCGTGTTGGGTAGACCCCCTACTTACCTGATATTGATTTCCTGTAAATTTCTAACTGTAGTGAAGTTTAGTGTTAAAAACTTAAAGTAAAAACACATTTATTAATTGAATTTTAATTAAAACTACTCAAAATAACATTTTGTATCTGTTGTAAAATATATGTAACATTAAATAAACATAAAATCAACTATAAATAAAATAACATAAGCAATAAGTCAATACATATTTATATTGAAAAGGATGAACCTGATGCTTTAATTATAAATAATCAACATTTGGCGTCAATTTTGTTAGGGTTAATATTTAATCTCTTCGGCTAATGATGTCCAGTCTGTTTCTTTATGTTATTATTTATAATTAATGTAAATGTTTTGATATTATAAGATAGTATGATGTAAGTAAATAGGTACTATCTGTGTATGTGTTGAGATCCACTATCGTGGACCCCCATTTTCATTTCATGGACCCCCAAATTTTTTTTCGCTGACGTAGACCCCTTGCAGGTTGTCATAGACCCCTAGGGGTCGATATAGACCACTTTGGGAATCACTGGTCTAGTGGCAGAAGACTGAGACTAGCGATCATAGGTCACGGGTTCTATTCCCCGGATCTTAATTCAGAGACATAAAATACATATATACGTGCGATTATACGCCATACATGAAGGCCCTTACCGTTTCTTCTCTTATATACAAATTACAAAAATGTTTATTATTTTTAATTTTTATATTATTCTAATACCTCCATCTAAATTATCATTATTTTATGTATATTTAACAGCGTTGTGCCGTTAATAAAATAATATAAATTCTAATTAGCATTTCAAATTAAAAACAAACTTTAATGTGTTTTAATTTGAATACGTGTTGTTCATTCAAAAAATTATTATTTAAATTTAATGTACTTTGCAACATGATATAAACTACTACTATATTACTTCTGGCGCCGTTTCCTCGCGACTTTAATCATACATTGATCTTATCTTGACGTTTCTTCATCAGTTCCAGTTCTTCGTCACTTTTACGACGTCAGAAACATTCATGTCGAGCATGATACGGATTTGGCATAGGAATACACCTTATTGGTCTCTTACCAATAACTTTGCGGTTTCAAAATGAGTTGTTGGAGGTTGTCGCTAGATTTTCAGCCGCTGACAGATTTTTTTTTAAAAAGAGCAATGGTTGAGTTTTTGGCAGTTCTTCAAATCCTATCATGGGACGTGGATTCAATTCATAAAGGATTTTATCTTTCATTTATTTGTATGCTCATATTTCGTCCTTTTCAATGTTTTAATTCTTTTCTCTAATTTCCTACCGATATCTTTCATTCCTTTTCATACTTTCGTTCATTGATTCACTTCCTTCACCTTCCCTTCAGAGTTCTTTTATTATTTAAATTCTTTTTTTAAAATAATTTACTAATTGTTAATTAACAATTGCTATTTATTTTATTTTTATATTGCACTTGATTTATATTTCTTCGTAGCTTACTACTTCTAATGTTAAAGTAATCGACGATTTTAAAGCGTATATAAATGCTTACTTGAGTAAAGATATTTTGAATTAGAATTATGTATTTGAATTTCATATATGAATATGAATATGAATTTGAATTATGAGTTACAATTTTAATATCGAACTTGAAATTTAAATTAGAATTATATTTTGAATCAATAATTATGAATTTTTAATTTGAATCTTGTGTTTGAATTTTTTATTATGAATTTTAATATTGAATTTAAGTATTTAAAATTAGAATAAAGATTAGAAATTTGAATTTGATTTATGAATATGAATTTTAATTTATGGCTTCCGCCAGCACAGTTTCATAAGATTAACTATAAAATTTTTCAGTAATAATATCTTAAATATCGTAGTTAAACTATTGCAGTACTATTTGCAATGATTATAACTGAGTATCTAAGCACAAAACTCGAGAATTACTCTATCTATTCAGTTATTTTTTTATACATTTAATGCACAAGGCTTTTGTAGAGGAATAACACATATTGCAGCAAAAATATAATGAACCCAATTCTTTTTTTTTCCATATATACCATAGAGTAATTTAAAAAAAGTAGATGTAAAATATTCGACAAGAAATAAAACCAAAACTATACCATATAGCATTACAATGATAATATAATCACGCTATATCATGCAATATAAATAGATTATTTATTATTATATTCAATTGTTGTTTATTATTATAACATTAAATCAAAGTGATCACTCTGTAATATTTTTCAATAGTTATTTTTCATTTTAATATACGTGATATTTTTGTAATGTAAATATACAATAAATAGTTAATAAATAAATAGATAAACAAATTTCATTTATTTATCTTTTACGTCTTGATTGCAAAGGTTTATAATATTTCACAGTATATAGTTCAGCTGGTTTTGTATAAATGCACTACCGTGGTGCGTTGGGAATTTTTCTAATGCGTGTCAACATAAATTTAGATATTTCTTTAATTAATTATCTGGAATATGCCTCTCAGGAAGAGAAGAAGTGTGTTCCAAACGCATTCTGATCAGAGGAAAGCCATATAAAAATTAGTTTTTTTTTTTTTATGATAATTTCTCAAATATCTTTAATATAAGTAACTGATTATCTTATGTTAAATAAACAAGATAAAAGATAAAATTTATAAAACATTTAAACTTTCAACAGAACTCTTATTGATCGTTAAAATGTTATTTATATAATCAATTTTATTTTTGACTCTACTCTGCTTTGCAAGGTGTTTTAGTTGTGCGGAACAAGTAGATAGAAACACCACAACAACAAATTTTTAAATATTTTTGACTAGTATTAGTAAAGATAATGAATTATTGACATAATTTTAATATAAATAGCTTCTTAAACTATCACACGGTTAATTAGAGACATAATATATTGTAAGACCGCACACAGTTGCCCACGAAGAAGTTACCAACTTTAAAAATCCTACAGAACAGTTAAACAAACATATATATCATTTGTAATGTTATCTATATGTTATTCAAATAAGTGTGTACAACATGTAACATATACCATAATAAGTATGTAACATGCAACTAATTTTGTACAGCGGCTGAATCCATATAACGTTTATTCGTCTTTTACCGTCTTTTACTACTTCACTATTAGTTTTATACTTTTGATACCATAAATTACCAAGTCTTCATTATGCTAACAATGATAAAACAAGTAGTACCAGAGACAAGATGTTTAAAGTATCGCCACTGGTTAATATTCTTATGAATAAATTTCTACAGTGGGGTGTGATGCACGATAATATTTCAATTGTTGAATCAATGGTGAAATATTTTGGTCATCATCCTGTATCCGAGGAAAGTCAGTGCGTTTTGGCTATAAGAATCGGGTGGCAGCAAGTTTCACGGGATACTGCTATGCATTTGATTTTTACTTATCCCTTAGTATCTAGAGTAGTCAAAACTACTTCAAAAATTTTGTACAGACTTAACATTCCATCAGATATTTTTAGACCATTTCTTTACGAATTATAATCTCTTGGTGGATCACAAAAAATAAGGATATCGTGATACTGGAACAATAAAGGAAAATATGACGAAGAAGTATCCGCTTAAAACTACAAGCTTGATAAAAAAAAAGATCGTGCCTCATATGATTACAGGTTTGATAAACAAAATGAAGTTCTGTTAGTGCGCTGGAAATATAACAGCGTATGTACAATTGCGACAAATCACACACCGTTGAATCTTTTGGAACTGTAAAGTGATGGTGCCCTATGCGACGTGAAAAAGGTGTTGTTGATATACCAAAACAAATTTCAAACATACAGTAGAACTATGGGCGGTGTAGATGTGTTTGATCAATCAGTATTACTTTACAAGGTTGCGATTCTCGGAAAGAAGTGGTGGTGGATTTTGTTTACCTATATGCCTGACATAGCTATTTCTAATGCCTGGGGTCTGCATATAATGAGTCACAGTGATAGTATGGATCAGCTCATGTTTTGACTTTCCATTGCAAGTTTTTATTTACGCCGGAAAACTCAACATAAGACTCGATCTTTTTCTTCTTTGGTACCAGTATTGCCTCAAGATGGTGTAGATTCGCCAGAAGATTGAAAAACTATTACGATGTGTTGTATGCCATTCAAAAGCATATTGGCAATGTAAAAAATGTCTAAAAATGTGTGTAGAAAAAAGTTGTTTTTTTATTTTTATTTCAGCGGTTAATAGGTTAAGTTTTATAATGTCAAGTACGGCATCAGTTATAAGCGCTAGAAGTTTCCGTTAAAGAAAGACATAAGCACACATGCACATGTAACGCACACGTATACCACGCGTGTGTGTGTGAGAATAAAAAGTCGGCGCGTGCGCAAGTACACGCCACATAACAGGCCGACGTCTCTATCTCTTTTTGTCGCAGTGCCTACACAATTAAACCGCCTCTCTCGCACACCGGTATATAATTACAGTACCATACCCGCCCGTTCCGTCTATAGTTACAGTGATTTTGTTACAAGGAAAATTGTCTGCGCAAATATTACTTGAATATGGAATGAGTCGACTTAATGTTTACGAACGCGATGTTACTTAATTGCAACTTAATAATATCACACTTCGCACTTACCTATGTATTATATCTTTTAATTCATATTCTTTATTCACTTTGAACTAGTAATAGTTGACTAGAAGAACGATAGTCGTTGTGACCGAAAGGTTGTGAAAAAGGACATATTTAAGGTCACATTGTCACTGGATGCAGGAAGCGCAGGACTGTTCATCGTGACCATCTTTTGGGGAGGCCTGTGCCTTGCAGTAGGCTTCTATTGACTGAAAAAAAGAAGAAACTAGAAGAATATCCAAATCAATTTAAAATACCCAATCATAGCACTATTATATTTAAAATTAACGGAATAATTTATAAAATTTTCGTATCACAGTGTTGTTGAAATAATCCTTTAAAACGACTTGAAAAATTTTATGAAATTTCGAATATATTCAGAATTTCTGACAATTGTTAGTAAACTACATTAAAAGCCAAATAATAAGGTAGCTGTACCACAATTTTGACAAAATTTTCACCCATTTAATACCATTTTCTTCAGTGTATAATTGATCCTTTCCATACTTTTCTTATATACATCGCGTTATTTTATCTGCCTTTTCATTAGAGTTCTACAATTTTACATTTACTATATATTTATGTATTCTTTAGCTTTAATTTATTTGTTTAACTATTTATTTATTCTTAATTCTAATATACTCTCTTACCATGTTTATCGAATTTAATTTATATTTGTATTATCCAACTATTTCATCACTAACGCTTATTATTTTTATTATGTTTATTATTTATTTATTACTTTTTACAAGGACTAAACCCATCATTCCTGATGGAGGCAAGTTTGATACATAGTTTTTGAGAAATAATTCCTTTAAAATAATTTTATATTTAAATAACCTCCGTTTTAAGGGAATTAGTTTACTCAGCTTTTTTATTTTTCATTTATTGTACACGCTACATTTAAATACTTTCAGAATAATATACAAATAGCTGCTTTATTTGGAACAGGTACGTTTCAAAATCGAGTTATTTTTTTTCTGTATTTATGTCTTTTATCTATTTTTCTCCTTTCATTAACACAAAATAAAAAAGCTATTTTAATTTAATTTTTCATTTGTCGAAACCAACTCGGATTAGCAGCGTTCGGGAAGATCCGAAAGCTCTTCTCGTCCAAAATACCGCAATGTTTGAAGATGATAGTCTTTCACCAATGTAGTTGCCGGTGATGACTCTTGGATCCGTGACACTTACAACAGGCCTCAAGAAGGCTCAAGGCCACTCAAAGAGAAAAGGAGAGGGCTACGCTTTGAGTTTCGCTGTGATATCGAGTCAGAAATGAGGAGTTCCGCAGAAGAGCCAAGATCACAGACGTAGCTCGAAGAAATGCTAGTTTTATTTGGCAGTAGACGGTGCACATTGCTCGTACATGGGTAGGCTCCCTACTTTTTTCCTTCTTCTTTACAGCCTTAACTAATAGAACTTAACTATGTGGTCGGTCCATTTGTTTAAGGCTCAGAAGAAGAAGATGTAGGAAGTCAACCAGTTCTTGATAGCTGTAAATACCTTTAACGTTTCTAAAACTCTCATATCATAATTCACATGTGTACATTAAGAGATAACGAGAGAGAGAGAGAGAGAGAAAGAGAGAGAGAGAGAGAGAGAGAAAGAGAGAGAGAGAGATAGAGAGATCAAACTGATAGATATCAAAACAAGTTTTGCTCGCGACTTCGTCGGCGTGGAATTTAAGTTTTTTTTTCGTTTAAGACATTTTATAAAATGAAATAGCCTAAGTTACTATCTATTATATCAGTAGCCTGCCAGTATAAGTTCCGTTAAAATCAGACAGACGGATAAAAACTTAAAAATAATGTAATAATTGTATATGTAACAACATTCATATAAATGCAGTTTTTATATATAAAAATATTAGTGTAATGTAATTATGCTAAATAACAGTAGTAAAGAAACTGTTAACTAATTATCACAAAAATATTATTAAGAAATCGTAACAATAAGGAAAGAAAAAATGCGGTTTCGAAATATACTTTTTTATTTATTTATTTAAGGACTCAAAAAAGAACTTGTATTAAAGACTCGGTGTTTAGCACTAATTTGTGTGGCAACTCCTGAAGATGCCCCGTGGAGGGGTGAAACTCGTGTTGAGTAAATTTACGGTGGCGGTTGTGTAGTTGGCATTGTCTGTCGCATGCGCATTTACGAGCGGGCTGGCGGGCGGTGCACTTTCATGCACGACAACCACTGCATGTGCGGAGGTGGCTAGATATTGGTCCTTTCTTATTTAGGATGGACTTCCGCAATGTAACGCCTGAATCCATTAAATATTGTATTAAAGAGTTGACCATTATTGGTATACACCATTAGCAAGAAGAGTTGTGTTACCACCAAAGCACGTGCTTTTTCTTTAAGGTAGAGATCACTAGTAAAAACGCTTAGCAGGAAAAAGTACCATCATAGCACGTATTCTTTTCTTTTTAAAAGAAAATGTCTCCAGGAAACTGCTATTAGAGTGGCAATGAATTACCACCATCGTGGAAGCTAAGAATGTAAGAATGATCAAGATGCTTTATGTTGACATTTATAGTTTATTTACAATTTACAATTTCGACCCAAACGCCTGCCTTGTCTTATCTTGTCTTGGCTGGTTTCCGCAATTAAGCGGAACTGTGCTCATTTTGGGTCATGGTTGGTCTTACTCAAGCCAACACAACTCTTCAAGAAACCTCAGACTCCTGAGATGGGTAACCATGTAGGATATTATCTCCGTACACCGAAGTATAGGGTGGTCCATAAATTTTTGCACTTTTGAAACATGTGTAGAAATAAATGTACAAATGCTATTTTGTTTATGATTTATTTACCGTAATTATCATTTATTAAAATTTATTTTTTAAAAATTTCATCTTCGAATGTGCTCCGTCTCGCTGTTGGCACTCCTGACTACGTAAACTTTGGAAAACAAGTTGCAAAACTATTTGCAAAATTTTCGGCCCATCCTGTAGTACAATCAGCAGCAATCTCGTCTTCTTTCAGGCACGCTCTGCACAAAGGACTGTCCATAACGAATTCCTGCCACGAAGCGCAGTCATTTATATATGTAGATTAATTTTAAATTTAATTATAAAGGAGATAAAGTGTATGAAATGAACGAAAAGGAATGTTTGTGTGAGCGGGTGGCGAGGGCTTCCCAGGGCAGCGGCACTTCCCCGCAGTGCCGGCCGTTACGGCGGTTGTACTTTCTTCGACGCGCTCCGCCGCGCCCGTCTCTAGTGATGTCCAACGATACTGTCGATAAAATCTACATAAGATGATTTGTGTAGGTTTAAAACTCTACATGGTTGAACACATATATGTATATAATTCAATAACTGTAAATCTAATATATAAAATTCTCGTGTCACGGTGTTCGAACTTGAACTCTTCCGAAACGGCTTGACCGATTTTTACCAAATTTTACATGCGTATTCAGTATGTCTGAGAATCGGCTACTATCTATTTTTCATACCCCTAAGTGATAAGGATGGTCCACCCCTAAATTTTATTTTTAATTTTTTAGACAATTTTTTTGGTTTTTATTTTATTATGTTACAGCATACAAAAATACATACAAACCTAAATTTTCACCCCTCTACGATCAACCCTTATCTTACATTTGTTAATTAAAAACTTTAATTTTTTTTGCGTAACGTTTGCGGGATCAGCTAGTAAATATATATAACCTTTTCCAATAATAAATGGTTTCAGAAAAAAACACAGCAAAGATTAAAAAAAAGATAAAATAAATTTATTCAACATTGGAACTTTTAACAAAGCTGTAATTGGTTGTCAATTTACTACATTTTTTAAATTCATTTCATTATTGACTCTACTCTCCTTCGGAAGGTGTTATAGTTGTGAAGAATAAGAAGATAATATATATAAAAAAGGCTTTTATTTAAATTCTAACTATAACCTATTAAAATTATATTTTTACTATTTGTCTTATGGACTTTATATCAGATGTCATTATGTTTTGGCGCTTAAATTGAAAAATAATTTGTGGTAACATATTTCAGAGTGATAACTTTATAAAAGGTTATATGAAATATGTGTAGAGGATTTAATGCTTTTTCCTGTAAAATTAGCTTCAAATTCACCCAATTTAAAGCTTTTAAAATTATATAAATCTCTTTGTACAAATGTAAATTATTCGCCACATAGATTGCTTAGTGTAAAAGGTATTAAGTTATTATTAACACTTAACACTGCAAGGTATAGGCCTCCCCCAAAGATATATGGAGAGATATACCATAAACACTACACATGGCAGATGGATCAGCGATCGCAGTGTGGTGTTATGGTACGCAGAGCAAGATGCTGTCCATCTTCTAGTTACTTGTTTGTGAGCAGTGACAATTATAATTAATTAATGCACTCAGTTTTAAAAACGAGCAAGACACCCAATGATTTAAAATAAAACTTAATATTAAACAGGTTACGATTTAAGTTAGTAAATAGTTTAAGAGACTCAATAAACACTGTAACATGAAAAACGTGTGCAAAAAAATTTGGAAATTTTAAACGTAATTGTAAAAACAAAGGCACGGAGGCTTGGTGGGATATAGATCCTTTCTGAAGAATACAAATGGAAAAGAGAAAAAATGCACAGTGTGAATTATAACATTCAGAGATGACTTATATATATATATATATATATTTATATTAATATATATATGTATGTACATATAAGGGGGAATGGAAAGTAATGTCGCTTTCTTGAGTTAAATTCACGCGATTATATTTTAACAACTTTTTATTTCTAATCAACAATTAAATATATTCGCCTTCGTTATCAACAACCTTTTGCCACCTGGTATATAAATTTTCAATGTTGGAGCAGCAAAAATCAATCTATTTCTCATCAATCTTATTCTGTAAAATATGTCGACAAAAACTATGTTAGTTTCCGGTCCCCCTTATATATTTATATATATATAATAGAACTATCGATAATAAAAAAATATCGATGTCGATATTCGTTTAAACAACACTACCGTCCTACAACGGAAGTGAGATAATTGTGCGCCGTCTTCCCCTTGTCCGTCTCCTGATGTTATAGCGAAGTTCTTACTAATAATTCCTTGTTTATTATTATTAATACTTGAACACTTTACTCGTTTCTACGTTTTATACACAGGGCTTGTTTCAACTGCCGCAAAGAAAGCCAGGGGTCACCAAACTATGGCTTACGAAATATATGCAGCTATTTAACTTTTTTTTATTAGAATTCTCTTCTTACACCGTTAGACTTGGTACAGTCTACACGTTCCGGTATTGTTCATGGTTAAAACTAGGCGTTACTTAATCCTTGACCCCCCCCCCCTCAAAAGGCTGTTATCACTTAATTCTCGTGGCTCTTAATCACACATTGTACTTGACATCGTGAACTTATGCTTATAAAGGATAAAAATTAATCTACTCATAAAAATAGATTCTAGAAGATTTTTTCTAATTGAATAAGTACTTGTAATTGTATTCTAGTAAGAAGTAAAGGCTTTATGAAGTGATTAAAAAATAATAAAAAAATCAAAGTGACTGGGGCATGAATTAGCCCGCGGGAACGAAAGATTTTAACTTACTTATTTACCGTCAACTCAACGTAATGTTTTTACTAATGTACAATGTAACTATTGATTAGATTCCTTTACTCTTCTCATTGTTGGGTAACTTAGATCAGCATGGCTGGGCAGATTGGCTTCGAGACACTCCAACCTTATGTTATTACGTAAGAATTATAATTAAGAAATCTGTCTTAATAGTGGTTATACAACCTGCAACCAGCCGGTAGACGGGACATGAGAAAGCCTTCCACTTGATGGATTGACGACATAGTTATGGTTGCAGGATCCAAAGCATAAGCTTTGCAGTTACAGGCTTACATAATTATAATTTAATTACATTGTTGACATTACAGGAGAGATATAAATTTTAAAGCAGGCTTTTTTATCTACATAGATATTTATTTGAGAATTTCGTTTAATGTGTTAAAAAACAGAAAACGAGAATACGGTTTTAACAATTATAATATTTACTAGTATTTATTAATGTACGTAGAAGCATATTTTGAAGAAAAAAATCGAACAGCGGCGAAGACTTAAAAAAATTTTTCAAATTTTTTTTCAAAATTTCATTCCATTTTCTAATTGTTTCCCATATAACATTCAAATTATATTAAAACAAACAACCGAAGCTGTTCGAAATTTACGTTACGAAATCTATCAAGGGAGTTACATTTTGTATAAAAATTATCTTGATGTATTATATTTAATGTATCGTTAGGAAATTTTGAAAATATACAAAATAATACCGTATGTACATGTAAATGAAATGAATATTCTTATTTTTAATTAGAGCAAGTAGTCTTTGACGAAATGAGAATATTCGTAGAACCTATATCACCGATATGGCTTGAAGAATTGTGTGTTGTGTCAGCTCAAGCAGCTGATGATTATTAGGGCCATAAGGCTTTCGAGTTATGACCACGAGGCGGTAAACATGGCATGAGTAAGCCACCACTTGGTAGATATTTATTTATTTATTTACTTTATTTGAGATAAACAGTAACAAAAGGCAGTAAGAAAGTACAAAATTAGAAACTTAGAAATATAAAATTAGTTACAATTGTTACCTTATAACTATCTCACTGAGAACATTTAATGATTTAAAGTTAAACAATGACAAAACAAATAAAAATATTACTAAACAGGGATCAAAGATCCAGCGCATTCTGCATATCACACCGCAATAATTACGAGTCACAGCAAGCCGTCACTTTCCAATTTAAATTGTATTGTGTGTATTCAATAATTTCGAACAAAATTGTCTTTTAAATACGAGAGAGCACGAGAATATATCAATATCACTAATATATGAATTGTGGATATCACACATCCCGTATAAGGGTGCACATTTACCGATATTTGTCCTAGCCGTTGATAAAAAAGTGAGATTTAGATCTAGAACGCGTTCTTGCTGCAGGAATTCGGAAGCTTTCCTCAGGCAATAGTTCCGAATAGTTAACATGGCCACCGCAAATATTTTTAATAGATAAATGACATAATAAAGGTTACAGGATGTCGTTGAATACGGTGCCAACACCGCTAGATGTGGCGGAGGTCTTTGACTTAGAAACTACTATTTGGATCAATATTTTGGTCTTTTTTATATTTGGATTAGTCTAGGCAACATATTTAACACTACAACTAAGTTGCAATACCAAAAAAAAGCTATAGGTCAATGACAAAAAAACAACTCTCTCCCTTAATGTGGTGGTTCACTGGAATTCCACAGTTAGGTTTCCAGTATATATAACCGAAGAAGTACGTCTGTTTATTCACCTTTGTGAGGCATTATAATTTACACATGGGTGACCAGGTGTGAAAAAAAAATTGTTTATTGAACTTTAGTTAGTTTACTGGTCATAATGGAAATAAATGAGAATCGGGTATGTTATTGAAGAAAATTACTACTTGTTAAGACGCGGACTGACAAATCAAAGAAAGTATATCGCCTAAGCCAATAAAAGAAAAATTTTGTTTGGACTTAAATGTACGTAGAAAATCGCCTACGATTTTTATGATTTAGTATCTAATTTCATGGTTTTACAAAAAATAGATGCGTTAAAAAAATATATTAATAAAATTGGAACCAGAAATTTTATGCATAAATACATGTTTAAATGTCTTCACTGTTTTATAGGATAACCGAAGAAGTAGGAAAAAATTTGTTAGGACTTAAATATATATAGAAAATTGCTTTCGATTTTTTTATTTAGTATCTAATTTCATGGTTTTACAAAAAATAGATGCGTTAAAAAATATATTAATAAAATAGTAACCAGAAATGCTATGTATAAATACATGTTTAAATGTTTTCACTGTTTTACCTTATAGACTCCCATTACAAGGGATAGTCCTTCTTTAAAGATAACTACGATGATCAGTCCTGAGCTGCCCACATCCTATATATACGGCAACCTTGACCACGTCAACGGCCCACTTAGTGGGCGGCCTGCGTACGCCGCGTCTACCTGCTCGTGGTCAACGATTACACGAGCGATGTGCATCTACTGTCACTTCTAAAGAGCAATTCCTAGAGCTACATCGGTGATTTAGGTTCTTCTGCGGAAAACTCAGAGCATTGTCCTATCCATTGCTCTTTGGGGACATTAAACTTTCTCATAAGGCCCTTCGTAAGCGACCATGTTTCGTATCGGTATCTCGTGGTCACCATAAAAAAAACTTTCAGCTATATCAGCGTGCAGAGGGTGTTCAGCTGAAAAGAAGAAGTATCATTTTTAAATATATTTTATTAACGTGGTCAACTATTACACGAGCGATGTGCATCATCTACTGTCACTTCTAACAAGCAGTTCTTCGAGTTACATCGGGATCTAGGTTCTTCTGTGAAAACTCAGAGCATTGTCCTATCCATTGCTCTCTGGGGGACATTGAACCTTCTCATAAGGCCCTTCGTAAGTGACCATGTTTAGTATCCATATCTCGTGGTCACCATAAAAGAAACTCTCGGCTACATCAGCGTGCAGTGGGCGTTCAGCTGAAATGAAGAAGTATCATTTTTAAATATATTTTATTAACGTGGTCAACTATTACACGAGCGATGTACACCATCTACTGTCACTTCTAAAGAGCAATTCCTAGAGCTACGTCGGTGATCTAGGTTCTTCTGCGGAAAACTCAGAGCATTGTCCTATCCGTTGCTCTTTGGGGGACATTAAACTTTCTTATAAGGCCCTTCGTAAGCGACCATGTTTCGTATCCGTATCTCGTGGTCACCATAAAAGAAACTTTCGGCTATATCATTGTGCAGAGGGCGTTCAGCTGAAAAGAAGAAGTATCATTTTTAGATATATTTTATTAACGTGGTCAACTATTACACGAGCGATGTGCGCCACATACTACCGCTTCTAACAAGAAATTCTTCGAGTTACATCGGGATCTAGATTCTTCTGTGGAAAACTCAGAGCATTGTCCTATCCGTTGCTCTTTGGGGGACATTAAACTTTCTTATAAGGCCCTTCGTAAGCGACCATGTTTCGTATCCGTATCTCGTGGTCACCATAAAAGAAACTTTCGGCTATATCATTGTGCAGAGGGCGTTCAGCTGAAAAGAAGAAGTATCATTTTTAAATATATTTTATTAAAGTGGTCAACTATTACACGAGCGATGTGCGCCATCCACTGTCACTTCTAAAGAGCAATTCCTAGAGCTACGTCGGTGATCAAGGTTCTTCTGTGGAAACTCAGAGAATTGTCCTATCCTTTGCTCTCTGAAGGACATTGATCCTTCTCATAAGGCCCTTCGTAAGCGACCATGTTTCGTTTCCATATCTCGTGGTCACCATAAACGAAATTTTCGGCTATATCAGCGTGCAGTGGGCGTTCAGCTGAAAAGAAGAAGTATCATTTCTAAATATATTTTATTCACGTGTGGTCAATTTAAATTCTTCTTCGAAATAAAATTGTAATAATAGTAATGTGACTACTTGTTGAACTCATCGTAGCGCATCGTTCTACCGCTTGGTCTCTGTCCGACAGGTGTGAATAAAACTAGTGTTACTTTAAACCAAATGCAATGTTACAAGTTATTTATTGTATTTAATAATCGTCATAGAGAGGTTTCATAACGGTATATATATACGTAACGGTTTACGGTAAAGAATCATGAACTTCGATTTCTTTTGTAATACATATCCAGACTTTGTTTCATATTTATTCTAAACAACATATAAAAATTTAAAGCCCTCGTTTATGGAGATATATTAGCCAAAAACTTGTGCTTGGCTAATAGACTATGGAGGCAGTTTCAATGAGTTACAATTAAATTCCTTTCGGAGTCTCTACTTACGCACAAGCAAGTTTATTTTGTCGTCTCACTCGCACAAATAGTATATATTTCACCCCTCTTACTCACTCATTCGTATATTGATTTCATAAGTGCTCTCTATAATAAGCCAAATCTTAAGTTATAAGTAAATATACATTCGAATATCTGCAACTGTTTTCTATGTTATTTTTTAAATTTTTCTTTACCTTTTGCGATCCAAAAGAAATAGTATAAATGAAACAAATTTCATAGTAATCGCTTTATTTATAGATTACGTTATAAAATAAATTATATTTTAATATAGGTCATAACAAGAATTTTAATAAAGGGATCATATTTTCATTCGAATACTTTATGATACAAAATACAAATTTTTATTTAATGTAACATCCTGTGTTTTTCTTGGATTAAACCTTTTTTACAATTAAAGAAATATACATATAACATTCAATGTGTAAATAAAATTTGAATAAGGAACCATTTAAAAATTAATATCAATTTTTCTTTACGTTACAAGTCAAATGGAACACAAAAATCACTTATTTTTTTTTTTCAAGCATTAGACATCAACGAGTGCGTATAAGAGAAAATACGAACCGTTACATATTGCAGACTTTGAGATTGCAGATATATTAAATGCTATAAAAAATATTGACAAATATTTCAATATGTTATACATATATATAAATATAAATGTTCGTCTGTATGTCGTTTATATAATCGTAAACTATGCATTAAGTCATGTGATGGTATTTAGCAAAATTTTAGTGCATGAGCCCACATAAATTTCTAAGGTGATATGACCAATTTTCGACATGTGGCGCCAATGTAATTACAATGATTGCATGTACTACATAAACAGTCCATGATGACTTGAATTGAAAAGAAAACAGCGAGGGAATGAATCTGAATTAAATATGTATAATGTCTTTCCTTCAAATTTATTTTAGTTGGTGGCATTGCAATGAGCGCAAGATACAGCTTGTTATATTATATATATCGTCTTAATAATAAAGACCTGACTAAGCCTGACTGCCTGCGTAGTTAACTTTTAGTTAATTCTTCGGCCATTTTACGGAGGCTTTTGGATATATAAAAGCCTCTACCTATCGGTAATGTGAAGGGTAAAAGGGCCAGACGGTTACCTGGTCGATGGACTGACGCAATTTCAAAAGCAATATCATTGTGCAAACACACATACATTTATATATGTATGTGTATATATATATACATACAAATATGTTATTTTCTTCTTCTTAGTCGTACACTCTGTTCTGATTGGTCGTGGTCAACGAAGAATTAAAAAAAAATCGGAGCACACGAAGCGTGCGCATATCAGCCAGTATGTTATTGTAATTTCGATATATATCTCTTAGGTTAATTTCTCCAAGAAGCTTTTAACATAACTTATGCGTAAGTTATTTTTTTATATAGTTAGTATAATTTTGCTTTTTAAAACATAAGTTATGTAGACAAAGATCTATATAAAGTAATAGTATTGACTTTCAAGTAAGAAGGTAATATATAAAAGCCGTTTTCATTTTATCTGCAATAACTAACATATTCTATCAGATGACTACTGTTTAAACTTAAGTACACAATGCCAGTAACCACTTAACTTCAATCACTTCTCGACCGTAACAAAATCAACATACAGATTGCTATAGATAACAATATAACACACATAATGTTAGATGAAAATAATAAACATAGCAGTAAATTGTTTTTATACTAATTTTTAATTATTTATTTAATTTTGAAAACTATGTAAAATTTTAAGGTCAAATATGGGGGATATATTGTCTGAAGGTCTTTATGTGTAACAGGTGATAAATACGAATTTAAAACTTAGTATATCACATATTCAATTGAATCAGGCGTTATTTTGCGGAAGTCCATCGTAAGTAAGAAAAGGACCAATATTTAGCTACTTCCGCACATGCAGTGGCAGTCGTGCTACAAAGTGCACCGCCCGCCAGCCTTCTGATAAATGCGCATGCGGCAAACTGCATATGCAGAAGTGGCTAAATATTGGTCCTTTTCTTACTTAGTATATCACTTCACGACACATTGGCTCGATTATTGAACTATGGAGAGAGTTTTACTAGTGATTTCTACTAGAGATTAAGGAGAAGGAGATCCATAGAAAAATGAAAATAACAGACACAGCCCAGTAGTGGGCATGCCACAAAGGAAACTGTCTTAAGTTTCTGAGAACCTCGGAACGACAGGAGCAGCTTTTACGACTTCTACTAAATAGTCCTATATAGGACAATATTTGTATATGACATATATTTAATTATTAACTATTAAATTATAAATTATTTTACTTTAAATGCTACATTTTTATATATAATCCTATACATTATATAATTCTTTCTTTTTTTGTATCAGCATATATTAACATATATATATATACACACACACACACATATATATATATATATATATATATATAACGGTCCTAACGGCCATCGGATATACTAGCGATGTGTCTCGTATACTGCCAGACAAGCAAATATTTGGTCGCCGTCATTAAGATGTGGTTATAGTATCGGAGAAGTACTAATCGACTCTCACAACTCACAACTCTTTCCGTCTCACAATATATAGTGCCATCGAAACCGCTGTACCGCGCCTTAGGTATGTACGCGGCGAGACGGGGGGATAGGCCACTCCGTTAGTTCGGCGTCAACACTCGCTGCGGCGGCGCTGTTTTTTACTCAACCCCCCACCTCACTCCACTTGCCTAATGCGCGGTATACCAGTTTCGGTTGCAATTTAGCATTGCCATGCACACCGTAATTCTTCATATATTGCGATCGGTAATGAGATTTTAAATTCTTAATACATTTATTGCGCTAATACAGAATTGAAGGCATTGTTTCTTTAATTGATTTGTGGTTGTCTTATTTTGTGAAATCTCTTGAACAATCGCCAGGCTGCGCGTGCGGTAGCGCTCTTTGTTAACTGGCAGCGCTTCTCAAAGTTTGCGTTATGAATGGTAGAGCCAACTCTCTATATTTTTTATGTCGTTTATTCTGTTTGTCTGCTTTTATTACTTCAATAGACGGCGTTAGATCGCTTAAGTGATTTAACCTAGATATATTTACAATAATTGAGTTCTGGGGCATCTATACATGCTTTGGCGTGGGACATAATACAACGTATTTCACTTGATTGGTAGACGTATCTCCATTAGGATGTTGCTTTCACGAAGTAACTGGGAGCAATCAAGAAAAAACGTAACACGTCTTATTATTAGATATACGCTATCATTTGACAATGTCTTTTTGCTTTTCATGATTACATAAAGAAAATTTGTAAGAATATGTAATGAAATCATGAAACTCTAAGTTTTATTTTGTCACGCCTTCATATCTCTACCGTCAATTGGCAGAGACTTTAATATTTTTTTCAGTTTCCTTTTTTACATTTATAAATATACTGTAATAAACTTTATTAAAAGATGATATGTTGTGGAGTTTCTTCTTGCTTCTTCTCCACAACTATAACATCATGCGAAGCAGAGTAGAGTAGTAGTAGAGTTCGGATAAAAGATCAAATGTTAAATAAACTTATTTTATTTACCTAGACTGAAAGGCTCATAAGATTTCTTCTCTTTATCTAGTTTTAATTTATACTCAGTAAGTAAGAATGAAAGAGTTCGGAAATTAATGTCGATTTCTTAAGTTAAATTCACACGACTACATATTTAACAAGTTTTTATTTCTAATCAACATTATATTCACCTTCGTTAATAACAACCTTTTGCCATTTAGTATACAAACTTTTAATGGCGAAGCGGTAAAAATCAATCGGTTTTTCTGTAAAACAAGTCGACATAAACGACACTACTCTCCGGTCCAAATAACAGTAAATGTGTTTTTGTGGATATACACCTATTATTATATTAATTGTTGAGAGGATATTATTAATTTAAATATAATAAAACTTTGAGAATCTGTGCACAACAAAAGTCAGTTACGACAGTCGGCCGTTACAATTTATCCATCAACGATGTCTTCCGGTAGAGAGGGACGGCTGCATTTGTAGGCGCGCGCGTGCGACAGTGACAGAGTGACTTCCACCTGTCTCTAACGCCACTTTTTGTTCTGTTCCATTTTTAAAGTTTTAATTACGTTTACAATCACTATTACCAGTGCAATACTGGCTGATGTGTAATAAGTACGTTTTTCGCGTTTTTCTTTTGTAATTAGATGAAAATGTGCGATTTCTATTATAATTATACTTTATGATTTATAACGGAAATTAATTTACCGTTGGTGCCGGAAGGTTCTAGAATGGCGACCACGAGCCGATATCAGCGTCACTATCCGTCATATCTACTTTTGAAAATGGAACACCTTCATAGATGTCCAATAGCATCGATCGGATGCGACTTATAGAAAATCGATTTTAAATGGAGTATCTCAATTTGATTAAAACTTTTATCAAATTGGATTTCTATGAGTCTCAAAACCTACACAAGTGATGATTATAATTAGTTCTTAATATATAATACTACATTAATAATAAAAAAAACTCGGGGATACATCAATCGCTTAGCAAAAAAATATAGAAATAATCAATTACAGTTTGTGAATGGCATATTTTCTTTAGAACAGACTAAAAAATCCTTATCTATCACATACAGGATGTTTGTTAATAGATATAAAAGCTTTAAAGTGTTCCAAAAAATCAATGGTTTCAGAAATAATATAGAGATTTACATTTATTTACAGACTCATCACGATATCTCTAGAATCGAAGGGTATATAGACTTGAAATTTAGTGTAAATATTTAGTTTGTTAAGTAAAGTTCAGCTTAGAAATAATTTTACGAAATAATACTAGGAAGTAGGTTTAGGTGGAGGCATTCTTCAGGTTTGTAAAGTGGACTGAATACAGATATTTATTTATATATCTGTAATTGATTGTCAGTCAACGATGATGTCCGCTGCTATATATAGGCCTCACCCAAAAATATCTATGGGAGATATACCACAATCGCCACGGGTATCAGGGTTGGCGATCGCAGTGTGGCGTTATGGTAAACAGAAGACGCTACTGCTCATCCTCTGGAAACTCGTGTGTTGTGGCAATGCTAATTAGTGCATAAAGTGTGAATTATTTATGATTGTATCCCAAGAATCGAGCCCGAAATCTACAATCTCAAGTCTCGGTGATCTAGTGCTGGGTGACAACTGATCACAGTAGTATTATAATAACATTAATATTAAAAAATAAAAAAAGTAAATATAAAATGGTCTTTGGGGAAGACCTGTGCCTTGCACTGGGCGTTTATGAACTGAAAAGAATAAGAATCACAGTATCCGCTATTTTCTGTTCCTTATTTATACCTTCTGATTGTTTCTTCTATGACTTTCCTGTCAAATTCTAGAAATTGCGACTCTACCCTTTGTTCACTAGCGATACGGTGCTTACTTCCTCGATCCTCTGCTGGAATAGAAACTGCCAATGTGTTCGTTCCTCGTTAAATAAGGGACAACCCAATGTGTTCATTCCTCGCTAAATATAGGACAACCGGTGATTATGTACACCATCGTCTGGTCCACATCTGGATAACAGAAAACTCTAAGAGAGTACACCAAGAACTCGCTTTGCGTCGTTTCGTTTTGCGTTTTTTTTCGAAGTTGTGTCGCTGTTTAATTAGTACTCATTTTCACAGTGAGTCGTAAGATTTTCGAGGTTGCGTTGTTTTGGGTTCGAGTCTTTAACTTTTTTTTCCAAAAGATGGCAACACTTTTGTTTCTAATTGCGCCATGTCATTAAAACTCGGGGATTCCCGTTCTAACTAAAAATCAACGCAATTGTAATACAGTTTTATTTTCACTTTGTTTTGCTATTTTTGGAGTTCAGTCTTAATTAAGTAGCGTGCTGTGCTTTTTTAAAAAAAGAAGAATAAATTTGTATAAATTTTAACGTGTTGTTTCTATTTAAAAAAAAAGGCATATATTTTTCCAACTTATTTATTGGCAGAGTTATATTATTTTTGTTTACCTTGTTTAATTTTCTTTTTAAAAAGATGTATTTTCGTAACCCTGGAGCCTATCTTCGATCTTTACATGGTTTGCTATAGAAAATCTTAATTCACTTTGCGGCGTTTCAATTTGCGTCGTGTTTTTTTTGAAACGTAACCACGACGCAAAGTGAGGTATTGTTGTATATATAATTTGAAAAAAAAGTAAAAAGTAGTGTTCCAGAGGTGAACGCGAAGTAAGGACGGCGATGTGAAGTTAAATAAAGTAAAGAACGGAATGATAGATTATTTGACGAATAAGAGAAATTTGTGCGGAAGATATGGAGAAGGAAAAAAGATATAGATTAAAAATTATTAAGTAAAGAACTTATTATTAATTTTATTAATATAAAGATAATATCCCTGTGTACCTAAGATAGGGGATGTACGAAAAGCCTCCAATAACGGGGGCCATAATAAACTCTATTTTTCCTTCACATTTATTATTCGTCATTCCGCACTTCCACCGAAGATTCTTCACTTCTGCCACTTGGATGGTATGGACTTGGCACTTTGTTACTGGCCATGTTTCGCTGCCGTATGTTAAGACTGGCCTGATGATGCTTTTGTAAACTAAGTCCTTGAGATCGATGGGCATTTGTCACAGGTTACGCCAGTTACTTACCGCCATATAAACCAAGCTGCTGCGATTCGGTGCTGAATGTGTACTTCCAAGTCTGGTGAGGAATGTAGCATGGAACCTAGATATTTATATTCATCACACCTGGTGATTTTCTGTCCATCAATAATGAGAAGTTTATGGAATCTGCGTCATTACAAGCCATACATTGGGCCATGATAAACGTTTATATTAAAATCAACGGATTCTTCCTTAACATATAAGCTGTTGTAATATGTATTTATTCTGTCATGTTATTGGACATTTGAAAGACTTCTACTACTATCGTTTTTATATTTTGTTGAACAATTCTATATTGACTTTTAAATGTTAATATAAGTTAGGATAAGTTAGTTTTTATTATAATAACCTATCCTAATTCAATCATAACTTAATATAAGTAATTTCCTACATTAACGAAAGTCTTATAAAACATATTCACTAAATGCTGTTAGAGTAACACCTCAGTCTATGTATATCTATATGCTTGGTAAGCTTGTATTAAAAACATAAGATTATTTGTTTCCTTACAGGGACTTTTTTTTAAAAAAAAATTCACATACTATTTTTATTTTACTCTCATCTTTTATCTTTCTCAATGTCACTCATTCATTTTTCTTCTATCCATCGAAAACACTTCTATTCCTTTTCCTACTTTATCTCGCTCCATACATCGCCTCGCTTCCTAAAAACTACATGCCAAAATTGATTTATTTTCTCTTTTATTTCTGTTTTATTATTTAGGTTACTCTACGTTTTGTTTAATTTCTTACTTTACTTCTTAATCGTTCATCACAATTTTATTTTATCACTATTTACAGGTATTCCATCACAATATTATTAGAAGTTGCAGTAGCCAGTGAACATCGCTCTTGAAACCGATGGCCGTCGAAGCCGAAGGGTTCTCTCCCAGGATATCGCTGATCTTTGGGGGAGACCTGTACCTTGCAGAAGGAGTCGGCTGAAAAAAGAAGAATCACAGTATCCGCTATTTTCTGTTTCTCACTTATTTATACCTTCTGATTGTTTCTTCTATGACTTTCCTGTCAAATTCTAGAAATGTCCGGCGACTCTACTCTTTGTTCACTAGCGACACGATTTATACTTCCTCGATCCTTTGCTGCGATAGAAACTGGCAATTTGTTCGTTCCTCGCTATATAAGGGACAACCGGTGATTATGTTCACCATCATCTGGTCCACACCTGGATAACAGATGCACGAGGAACTCTCAGATAGTACACCAATACCTCACTTTGCGAAGTTTCGTTTTGTTTTTTTTTCGAAGTGGCGTCGCTGTTCAATTAGTACTCATTTTCACAGCGAGTCGTAAGATTTTCGAAGTTGCTTGTTTTGGGTTCGAGTCTTTACTTCTTTTTTTTATTTTCTTTTTTTTTCAAAAGATGGATTTAACACTTTTGTTTCGAATTGCGCCATGCCATCAAAACTCGGGGATTCTTTTTCTGACTAAAAATCATCGCAATTTTAATAGTTTTATTTTTACTTTGGAGTTCAGTTTTAATTACGTAGTGTGTTGTGCTTTTTTAAAAGAGATAAATAATTTTATATAAATTTTAACGTGTTGTTTCTGGTTACAAAAAAAGTATATATTTTTCCACTTTATTTATTGGCAGAGTTACATTATTTTTGTTTAATTTTCTTTTTAAAAAGATGTATTTTCGTAACCCTGGAGTCTATCTTCGATCTTTACATGGTTTGCTATAGAAAATCTTAATTCACTTTGCGGCGTTTCAATTTGCGTCTTGTTTTTTTGGAACGTAACCACTACGCGAAGTAAGGTATCGATGTATATATAATTTGAAAAAAAAGTAAAAAGTAGTATTCTGGAGGTGAACGCGAAGTAAGGGCGGCGATGTAAAGGTAAATAAAGTATAGAAAGGAATGATAGATTATATGACGAATGAGAAAAAGATGTGCGGAAGATATTGAGAAGGTGCAAAATTAAAAATTTTTAAGTAAAGAACTTATTAATAAAGATAATGTCCCTGTGTACCTAAGATAGGGGATGTACGAAAAGCCTCCAATAACGGGGGCCATAATAAACTCTATTTTTCCTTGACATTTATTATTCCCATCTGATCTGATCTACCTTCTTTTGTTTTCTGCTTCCGACTCTCTCTATCCGACGTTTCATTTTCGGAAACATTGCAGAACCGCATGTCTTTTTTTACCACATCCATCCATCTAGTTTCCCGTCGCCCTCTGGGTTTGAAACCTGGACATTGCATACGTACTCTAAGGTTCTCCTCTTTACGTGTCCAAAACAATATAGTCTGCTTTCTTGAAGCTTATCGGCATCATGTATAGTGAGACTACCGCAAACGTGTTCGTTGAGAATTTTGTTTAGAGTCGTCATTCCACATCGACCAAATCATCTTCACTTCTGCCACTTAGATGGTATGGACTTGGCGCTTTGTTACTGGCAATATTTCGCTGCCGTATGTTAAGACTGGCCTGATGATGCTTTTGTAAACTAAGTCCTTGAGATCGATGGGCATTTGTCACAGGTTACGCCAGTTACTTACCGCCGTATAAACCAAGATGCTGCGATTCGGTGCTGAATGTGTACTTCCAAGTCTGGTGAGGAATGTAACATGGAACCTAGATATTTATATTCATCACACCTGGTGATTTGTTGTCCGTCAATAATGAGAGGGTTGTTTATGGAATCTGCGTCGTTACAAGCCATATATTTGGCCATGATAAACGTTTATTTTAAAATCAACAGATTCTTCCTTAACATATAAAATGTTATAATATGTAGTTGTTCTATCGTGTTTTTAGGCTTTTGTAAGACTTCTACGACTATAATTTTTATATTTTGTTGAACATTTTCAAATTGACTTTTAAATCTTAATATAAGTTAAGATAAGTTAGTTTTTATTAAAATAACCTATACTTATTCAATCATAACTTAACATAAGTAATATTAAAGTTAATTTCCTACATTAACGAAAGTCATATAAAACATATTTACAAAATGCTGTTAGAGTAACACCTCAGTCTATGTATGTCTATACGATTGGTAAGTGTAATAAAAACATAAGATTATTTGTTTCCTTACAGGGACTTTTTTTTTTAAAAAATTCCACAGACTATTTTTATTTTACTCTCATCTTTTATCTTTCTCAATGTCACTCATTCATTTTTCTTCTATCCATCGAAAACACTTCTATTCCATTTTCTTACTTTATCTCATTCCATACATTGCCTCGCTTTCTAAAAACTACATGACAATTTTGATTTATTTTCTTTTTTATTTCTGTTCTATTCTTCAGGTTAGTCTACGGTTTGTTTAATTTCTTACTTTACTTCTTAATCGTTCGTCACAATTTTATTTCATCACTATTTACTGCTATTCCATCACAATATTATTAGAAGTTGCAGTAGCCAGGGAACATCGCTCTTGAAACCGATGGCCGTTGGAGCCGAAGGGTTCTCTCGCAGGAGATCGCTGATCTTTGGGGGAGACCTGTACCTTGCAGAAGGAGTCGGCTGAAAAAAGAAGAATCACAGTATCCGCTATTTTCTGTTCTTCACTTATTTATACCTTCTGATTGTTTCTTCTGTGACTTTCCTGTCAAATTCTAGAAATGTCCGGCGACTCTACTCTTTGTTCACTAGCGACACGATGTATACTTCTTCGATCCTTTGCTGCGATAGAAACTGACAATGTGTTCGTTCCTCGCTAAATATGGGACAACCGGTGATTATGTACACCATCATCTGGTAAACATCTGTATAATAACATAGATGCAAGTGGAACTCTCAGAGAGTCCTCCCTGTTCCTTGAACAACTAATCTACTAGTTTCTATCATACTGGTTTCTTCTGGAACAGTTCTATTGATGTAAGTTATCACTAGGTGGAGTTGGCTTGGTGGTTGGCTAGCGTTGTGATGAGTTAATCCGGTGAAGGAAAGATAGAGAGAGTCGAGGAATGACCGTAAATAGATACACGTAATGATATATGACTGTAGAATACAAGTCATCACTGTTTTTGATTTAAACCGTATAAGTAAATGATTGTAAAAGAATTATGGGTTAAAAATACATGTTGATTCCGCAAATCATCGTCATCATGTATCTCTTCCAACGTCACGATATTGCAGTATTGCGCTGCCTGTGCTTTTCAGACTTTAATTAAGTCATAGTGGAAGTCTATCCATGCCGATTCTGGCTTGCATATGATTTGAATTAATCATTAAAGTAAGATGCGTCAGTAAAAATTTAATGCGTAATTAAAACCCATCCTAACTGTCAACCGAATCACGAAAACGGTAATGGCCCTCTTCCGTCTCGAGTTGAAATTACATGCCTTTTACATAAGGACGCAGCTTATATAAGCGAGCGTGTGTTGGTGTACGCACACAGGTGTAATTCTCAGACCGCTGCGCGGGAGTAGACTTTGTTCCACTCAAACGCATTTGAGTGCCCGAGTCCGAACCGGACGGACGTCTAGCCGCATATCTGGAAAACATTGTGCTAGTGTAATAAGTGGTTACTTTGACTGTGAGACTTATTTTCGGTGCGGTATCCGTAGAAAGTTGTCCGTTTTGTAATCTCTCCGACGTTGGTCGAAGTTTTTTTATATATATATTTTTTCCTACACAAAAAAGGTCACAATACGTGATTTCAGTTCGAGCGCTACAAATATTTTAAGTCTGAGGTAAGTTTTGTTTCATATTTTTACGGTTTACGACATTTCACGTTGCCTATTTACTCTAAATATAACAATAATGAAGTCTACAGTTTTATTTGTAACTTTATTTTTATATTGACAATGTATCTATTTACACAGTGATTGCATTATATATATTCTAACTAAATATATATGTGAAATTTACAAGTTCACAGTTACTGTCCAATAGTATATGTTAAATTTAATTTTGTAGCGGAAAACATATATATGTTAGATATGGTAGACAAAAACAGTTCTAAATAAAACTATTAAATGTAATACATTGGTTTATGATCTTAAACATTAAATTCTATTTGGAATCTTATTCGAATAATTTTGAAATATATAATAGTTTCACTTTAACTTTGCTAGACGTTGTCTGAGCTATGATATTGGAAGGCTGTCAGTTTTTCCGTCGGTATATAGTTTTTCTGTATAGAAATCTTGCCTTTCATTTATGATTTTCAGTATCTATTTTACATGGGCTTCAATTCTAATGTTCAACACGTGTTACGTTTTCCGTATCTTATTGCATAAATTTCAAAGGAATATCACCTAAAATTAGGTTGATTCATCGTGGAAATTTTTAGAAATTTGTTCAGTTGGTGATCAAAGAGTATATTTGCTTCTATGACATTAAAACATAAATGTGGTCGAAGTGATATAATTTAAAAGTGTAAAAATAACACAAAAAGATATTTTTACAGTAACAGATAGTTGAAATTGAGTTTAAATTGTTTAAAATCAATTATTTCTCTTTGTATATAAAACACGGAATATAGAGAAAGTTTTCTGAATAATAAACTTACCTTTTTGCTTATATGTTATAAAATTTCAATTCATATGGTATATAATATTCTGAAGTAAATACCTTTTTTTAAACTCTATATCTATATATATTACTCTACTAAACATGCCGACAATTTTGATGTTATTATATGTATACATGTATACATATATGGTTTCTTTCTTCTTCTGTGACGAGGAATTGTGATCTATACGTAGTAGAGAGAGAAGAAGAGAGTATAAAATAATGTTTTATTGATAATCCAACAAAAATCACATGGACTAACTGAATTCAAATCGGCGTTCGAATTTTATTTTTTACAAGTCAGTAGCACAACTATATTTTTAATTTCTAGAAACATCTTTTACACATTTAAATACCGAGTAAAAAGATGCTATTAGTTAAAAAGAGAATGTATTACTTACAATGCTTATATACGGTTTATCACACGGAATGTAAAAGATTTTTATATACATATAAAACTAGATGATTTAGAAATGTTTACAATAAATACCTATCTGTATTCATTCCTTAGATATAAAAACTTTATAGATTTTTACAACACAAAAAATATCTGAATAGAAGTGAAACTTATACCAAACAAAGATATATATACTATCGTATACTTTTATTTATTCTGTAGTATATCTATGCTAGTAGAGATGTAAATAGAAAGAGAAATGAGATATCTAACACAAATGCTTATAGAAAAAGAAAGAACGGAATAGAAAGGTTTAGAGGATACATTTGACGGAAGAGAAGATGAAATGGTTTTTCTATTATCTAGATTTTTATATTACCTTATTATTAGTAAAGATATTTTTTAGTACAGATATATGATTTAGTATTCAAAATACTTAAACTTTAATTGTAAGTATTTTAAAGTAAACTTGTGGAAGAACTTAACATAGAGGTTATACTGCTTGACATACAGCCTGCATTTATTAATACATACATACGTTAGAGAATTTGTTGTACAAAAACCTGTGCTATATCATGTTAAATCAGGAGTATATCTTTAACCTAAAATGTATATGCTATATTTATTACCATTAAAACATCAATATTATAATAAAATATAACTTGAAATAAGCATCTTTAGTGAGCTTTACTTTTTTTTAAATTCTTGGTGTAGAAACTTTTTAGACAATTAATTATAATTAACTTTTATTATTATCTTTACCAATATTTTATCTGTATGTATTATGGGGACTGGAAAGTAATGTCGCTTTTTTAAGTTAAATTCATACGACTTAATTTTTAACAAAGTTTTTACTTCTAATCAACAATATATTCACCTTCGTTATCAACAACCTTCTGCCATATAGTATACAAATCAATGCCGGAGCGGTAACAAATCAATCGGTTTTTCTGTAAAATATGTCGTCAGAAACGACATATTTCTATTGATATCATAATCGGATAGATTTCTAAAACTATGATTATTAGAGATTTGAAATTTATTATAAATGAACATATATTCCTTACGCGGATTAGACTCAACTTTTGAAACGGATTTTACTGAATTCCACCGTAGACGTTGATGGTAGAGTTCGTTATAAAATTAATGTTTTCAAAATATAGTTCTTAGTAACAAAATATTAAAAATTATTAAGAATGGATTTACTGAAATTGTACCCACTAAAGGCAGTGCAGGTTGCTCGAAGCGGGCGAGATACAGCCTGTTTAAAATAACTATTTTATAGTACACAAATAGTTACTAAGACAGTATTCCTAGTGTTAAAAGTTAACGGATTTTCGCAGACCAATTAAAATGAGAAACACTATCGAAACCACTTTATTTATTGATTTAAAATCTTAACAATAAACAGTGTTTATTTGCTGTGTTAATTATTTTTTATTTTTTTACAGCGTGATACTTGTAAAAATTTGATTAAACATATATAATATTATGTCTTTATGTATACCACATTTTTTGGTTGGATCGCATCATCAAATGCAACTTTTTAGATGATTTTAGCAGTTTAACAGCTATAGACAGAAATTTTAATTATATTCATATGTTCTATAGATATTGATTTTACTATATTTCTCACCCAAGAACCTTGTGCCTTAATAAAAATTTTGTTTATAGCAAAAAACTTGAGAACAACAGCGACAAACAAAGATTTGTTTTTGTTTATAAGGAAGATTTTTATTTATATAGAACAAGAAAGAATCGACCAGTTCTGTTGTAATCGGCTCTACCGTATGACATGATTTACCGACGGAATTTTTCTTTTTCACATACACAAGTAATAAATGATATACATTAAAGTCCTAGTGTAATGTATATATGTAAAATATTAAAACAGAACTTATGCGTCGGAGTTACAAAATACCACTGATTATTCCAAATATATTTATCCAGCCTTCATAGGACAATTACCTTTCTTGCCATATATATATTGACATACCCATTGCAGTTTGCATTTGTAAAGTCTATAAAAATGTATGGCAAACGTTTCTCTGTAATAGGATCCTTATACTCAAAGATACAAGGGTTCCAAACGCATTCTGAACTAAGAAACACACATAAGAAACTAGAACGTGTTTTTTGTAATATTCACCAATTCCGTTATATAGAAGTAAGAAATTTATTTGCAAATTTTATTAACTTAAAAACTGTAATAGGAAATTCACATATGTGTCTGTGTGTATATAAAACATTTCAATCTATGTACTGACATATATCGATATCTCTGGAATCATTTAAATGCCGAATAGACTGACCTCCTTGAAATAATTGAATTTACAATATTTTAACCACAAGAGGTTGTGTGCGTTCATTTAAAATGTATATTTTCAAAATATATCTCTTATATGTATAAAACTTAGATTTGAATTTTACTAAACTGATGATACTTATATAGCTACTAGAATAAATATTTTTGTGGAAATAGTCACATAAATGAAAACATTTGACTTTGTTTTGACTCTTTTAAATTTTACAGGATTTTCATTTTCAATTTTATATTCTAATTTCAGTTTAAATAATTTAATAATTATTTATCACGTCTAAATATGATTTTTTTGTCTAATTCATTCAAGTCGGGAATTTGTCATTTATTTAAAATAGGTACACGATTTTATTGATAAAATAAATAAATAAATAATGACTTTAATAAATAACTAAAACTGAACTAAACTAAACTTAACCTTGCTATAAGGTGTGCAGTGTTTATTTTCCTTCATTTCCTATGAAAACATTGTAGGTTATACAAAAGAGTTCAAAGCTTTTCCCACGCGTGAACTTCATAACTTAAGCTTACGTAAGTAAGCGCTAGTGAAAACAAAGTTTTTTTTTCTCTCTTAATTCAATCCCCAGACTCAAGTGTGGGAACTTGGTATTGTCAGCTCGGGTCTAGGTTATGTTCCGCTTTGTGTGGCTCTAGGGTTTTTCCCACAACGTTACCGAAGTTAAATTAGCCTTTATGTCATAGATACGTGTGTTTTGTGGTACATTTATATGTACGATATTACGTCAAATATAAACCATATTTTTTGTGTGTCCATGTGTGCGACAGAGACGTTATTTTCGGGGTAAAAACTTCTTTCTTTCCTCACAAATTCTCTCTCTCTCTCTCTATCTTTCTGTCTCTCCACATTTTGACTTAAATTCCTGATTACATTTCATATACAGTTGACCTTACTCTAATATTACATTTAACTAAGAAAAGGACCAATATTTAGCCACTTCCACACAGACACACACACTCTGTGTTTAGCCCTAATCGGTGTAACATAACTCCTGAAGATGTCCTGTAGAGGGATGAAACACGTGTTGAGTAATTTGGCGGTGGCAGTTGTGTGATTCGCATTGTTTGCCGCATACGCATTTATCAGCGGGCAGGCGAGCGGTGCACTTTGTTGCATGACTGCTACTGCATGTGCGGAAGTGGCTAAATATTGGTCCTTTTCTTACTTAGGATCGACTTCCGCAAAGTAACACTTGATTCCATTAAATTATATTTAACTTTTGGTTTCTTTATCGGATTTACCCGACACCATATTACAATAATATTCGTCCAAGAGGGAATATAAACCATGTTAAACATACATTACTAATATAAACCATGTAAAAATTAAAAAAAAAAATCTCTATCATTTTTAAAAAGGCTAGTAAAGCTTCGTGTTTTATCTACTTCTGTTTCGCGCTCTTTAAGAATAATATATCTTCAATGATTGCACGTCTCGAGTGGCAGTTGACGAGGCACATTGCTCGAGTACCCAACGGTCATTTGGACCGAAAGGTTATCGAGTGACATCCATCAGCCGGTAGACACAGCTAAGTAGACCGACGACAAGGTTAAGGTGGCAGCACTTCCTGGATGCTAGCAGCGCGAGGAATGTCATTGAATGAAAGAACGAACGAATGAAATGACTTAACCTTTTACTCAAATTTAAATATTACTCGAATGATATTTTATATTTTGCGGAGGTTTGTATTTATGTATATATTGTATTTGATTTATATTAATAAAGTAAATGTGATGGTAAAACAATATAATACAACTGACTTGCTGTCAAATATGATGCACTATACAGTAATCAATGATTTCAGGTATATTGTATTGTTTATGAGAGGGAACAGAAGGGTCCCTGGACTACACTTTGTTTCAGACATAATGTAATCATAATTTAGTTAATAAAAGCGTTAATAAAATTCGGATTATCTTGTATTTATTATTATATATATTAATTATTATTTACTATACGTCCCTGCAGACTTTATACAGCCGGAACTTATTGAGAATATTCAAGTAGTAAATATAAATTAACTTTATATATTTAATAGTGATTTTGTACAGGGTGATCGGAATTAGGTGTGAAAGCTTTAAAATTTGTGCTAACAAATGAACTACAAATTCACTATTTTTAAAATCTATTACTAATAATTAAATACAATTGGTAATTTGAATGTAAGTGTAATGAAATGTAAATTGATGTTAAATAAATTTGAAATTTAATCTTCGAATAAGGCTGTGCAGGAAAGGATCGAGCTTCAACTATGAAGATCTCAGTCTAGTTAGGTTATCTACCTGACTAGAAGAAGCTGTTACATGTAAGAGATATCGTCAGCCACATCTAAATTAAATATTGTTTATTTCTCAAAAATTTTGGCTACGTAAAGCAGTGAAAATATTTATAAGAATACAATTGTATCTTAGCACGTGTAATATAATTTTTTTATTCTTGTATATCTAATATATAAAATTGTTCGAACTTGAACTCCTCCGAAACGGCTTGACCGATTTTTACCAAATTTTACATGCGTATTCAGTATGTCTGAGAATCGGCTACTATCTATTTCCATACCCCTAAGTGATAAGGGTGGTCCACCCCTAAATTTTATTTTTAATTTTTTAGACAATTTTTTTGATTTTTATTTTATTATGATACAGCATACAAAAATACATACAAACCTAAATTTTCACCCCTCTACGATCAACCCTTATCTTACATTTGTTAATTAAAAACTTTAATTTTTTTTGCAAAACAACTTTTGCGGGATCAGCTAGTATATTATAAGAGCACAATTATATACCTTGTTTATTTAAAGGTAAAAAGATATATTTGCTTATCGGCGCAGTTTTTAAACAGATAAATTATTTAAAAAAAAATTAACAAGGTGTATTGGAACTCGTATATTGCAAATATTTAAACACTATGTTCTAGAAAGTTTTACTATTGTTTACTACTAAAGTATGCAGTGACTTGTATCAAAGTGATCACTAGTAGACAGTAGCTTGCGTCTGTTTAGTGATAGTGAAGTATTTCGATCGCTTTTTGCCGGAGATAGAAACGTGACAAAAACAAGATGATGGGCGCTTTCTAAAACGTCGCACCGTCGCACTGTCGTCACCTGCCAAGGTAAAAGATATTAGCGAAAATAAATTCACGACATTTACACCGATAACCATATATATAAGTATAATATAATTTCGGTGATAATAAATTTATTTGATTTATCTATAAATGATATAACATCTTAACTGTCAATGTGTCAATGAAACTTTTGTGAAATAGATTTTGTATTTTATTTTCTAACTTTTAATATTTAATCGCGAGAATTTATATTAAAAGTAATTAGTAGAAGTTGAATGCTTTGAATGTCGTTTCTTTCCTTTCAGACAATTATCTATTTATATATATATATATGTTTACTTGTATTGAATTTGTTTGCTGTGTGTAACATATTGTTAACTATGTCATACAATGTTGACGTCGACTCCCCACTTGTACTTCTTTTTCCATATAAGTGGTTGTACTGTTTAATTTGGATCACCTGCAAGATGGACGTAACAACCCAGTGGAACCATAGATCCGCAAGTGCGAGTTAATACCGGTTGGTGATGTTCAGGAGCCGTGAAGAGACGGCTTCCAAATGGTCATGGTCCGGTGGTAGCAGCTGGTGACCGCTGATGCGGCACTGGTCGTCGCTGACGTGGTACGCAGGCAATACATGTAACTTTTACATACATACATACATATATATTTATATATATATATATATGTATATAAACAAACAGCACAGTAATTGTTCCTGAAATGATAGTTTTATTTTAGTTAATACTGTACAGCACAGAATTGAAGTACACAAATTGTATATAATTACTTGAAATAAAAGAAACGACATTCAAAACATTTAACTTCTAGTAATTAGTTTTAATATAAATTCTCGGGTTAAATGTTAAATATTAAAGGTTAGAAAAAAATTAAAAAAATTGTTTCACACTAGTCATTGATACATTGACACTGACATTGACAGTTAATATATATATATATATATATAATCTAGCTTGGACATTACAAATGGGCCGAAAGGTAGATCAGTAGACACGACGTGGATTAGTCCCCCACTAGGTGACCCTATAACATTATTAAGATCACGGGAAGTAGCAGAATGTCGGCAGCTCAGGTCTTTGGGGAGACCTGTGCCCAACAGTGAGCGTCTATCAGCTGAAAAGAAAAACAAGATACATTTCTCTACACTCCATTAAAGTAATAACTGTTTTGTATATACGTTTCTACAATACACTCTTGTGTAAGAAATAATAAACAAAAACTTTAAACAACTCCTTGTACAGTGTAAAGATATTTTTAAGTCGTAATTACAAATAAATTGCTCTATCTACTGTATTAATGATAATTTTGAAATTTGTTATTTTAGATTCAGGTTGTCGTTTCAGCTAATACACATCTACAGCAAGGCTTAGGGCTCTCCCAAACATATCTATGGTTGATATATCATAAAACCCATACTAGGCGGATTTACGATTTGTGTTATTATGGTGCGCAGAGGATATTTCTGCCAATTCTCTGAAAATATATTTAGGAGCTGTGGCAATCCTAACTAATGCACAATGTGTGAATTATATAAGATTGTTTCGTATAAATCGCGATCTACAATCATATTGATAGAGAAATAAAATTAATTATTTATTTCTTCCTGTTTATGCAGACTTTTTACTTCCAGAAGTCTTCGGCTTCTCACATTCCAATACAGTTCCAGTGTGATATAAAAAAATTCTCTGAAGATCGTAGCTTTAAATTTGCTGAAAAATGAGCTATACTAAGTAAGAAAAGGACCAATATTTAGCCACTTCCGCACATGCAGTGGTAGTCGTGCAATGAACAATGCGAATCATACAACCGCCACCACCAAATTACTCAACACGTGTTTCATCACTCCACAGGACATCTTCAGGAGTTATGTTATACCGATTAGGGCTAAACACAGAGTGTGTGTGTCTGTGCGGAAGTGGCTAAATATTGGTCCTTTTCTTAGTTAAATGTAATATAAGAGTAAGGTCAACTGTATATGAAATGTAATCAGGAATCTGTGTCAAAATGTGGAGAGACAGAGAGAGAGAGAGAGAGAGAATTTGTGAGGAAAGAAAGGAAAAAAGTTGTTTTTACGCGGAAAATAACGTGTCTGACGCACACACGGACCCACAAAGAAATAAGGTTTATATTTGACGTAACAACGCATATATAAAAGTACCACAAAACACACGTATCTATGACATAAAGGCTAATTTAGTACGATTAGTGCCAAACACAGAGTTGACTCTGTGTGCATTTCATTGCACGACTACTACTGCATATGCGGAAGTGGCTAAATATTGGTCCTTTTTTTACTTAGGATGGACTTCCGCGAGGTAACGCCTGATTCCATTAAATAAAGAGCTATACATTCACAACTTTAAAGCCTTTATACCTGTAATTGATGATAATGGATTAAGTTTCTTTTAAATAAGGCTTTTCTAGAATTATTTTCGTTTATCGTTTCCATAGTGTCAAGTCTGTTTGCATCGTCTGCAAGCCACGTGGTGCATGGTCGAGTGGGCCGGCCTGGACGTCAGTGTTTGATTCGCTCAATGACTGGCTGCTCACTCGACTGTCTGCTTACTTTTCTGGTTGCTCACTCGAGTGCCTCCCGTTACGAATGTTAATGAAATCTAAATAACACGTGGACTGTTTGAAATTACCACTGTCATTTACAACAATGTGACATATTTCTTTACATCAATACATTAACAATTTCCCTTCTTATCGATATTATTTAACCCTTAAATGCATAATGATGTAAAACTGCAACATACCACTTAAACGTAAAATGAGAGAGTAAATCCAGAGTGTTGTATATGCAACATAAGGTTTTTTTAAAGTATGTTTAAAGAATATTATATAAATTTTAATTTTTTTTGCCCTGAATTTTAGTGTACTTATCTGCAAGATGAATATTTATTTTAACAGTATAAATAAAAGTAATGTATTTAAGGGTTAAGACTGTTTAATCATAGACTAAGTTGGTAGAGTACAGGCAGACACAGATGGGTCATAGCGACGATCTATGTGGAAGGCATATGCCTTGAACGATCTGTATCTGATACAGGGTAAGCAACTGTCGCGATGTAAAATACTACTTGACTATATTCAAGACATACTTCCAAGATCCAAGACATAATCTTTATACCAGCAAAATTAGATATAAAATAAAGGTAGTTTTCGTAGTTGAGATTGCGTAACAAATTTAAATTTATCTGCCTAAGGTCCAATAGCTTATATATTATATATCAAAAATTTTATGTCTAATATTGTTTTATTAGGCATACAATTATGGATATATATTAACTTTTGTGTTTATTTATTTGTAATTATATAACTAGAATAGTACTTATTATATATCTAGCATATAGTATGTTACACATTTTGTATTATTTTTCTATTATAACATTTAAGCACCTGTCTATTTGATATCTTGTGCAGTTTGACAGGTAGAATGTTTATAAAACGTAAAGTCTGCCAAGATACAAACAGCAAAAATTATAATTAAATGTAAATATTTGTAAACAAGACTATGTCGCTTGTAAATAATTGCAAAAAGTACAGTTTTCGTTTTATAAAATTTTCATTAATATTGTGCACGTATTAAAAATAATTTAAATTTGAAAATGCACTCTAGCACACTCTTTATATGTGTACATATGTATACATATGCGAGAGTGAGACAGATAGTACAGACTTTGTAAAAAGGAAATATTGTTTTCATTTAATTTTAAAATTTTGATTGATCTGTTCTAGAACGTCAAGGTACAGCCGCGTGGAATAAAAAGTAATATTTATAATGACGATTGGCAGTTACGGTGTATTCCATATTATAAGTATATATGTTATTTATATATGTATATAAGTTTATGTTCGTTAATTTGTAAATATTTTTGGGAGATTTGGTGATTTTTGGGAGAGCCCTATGCCTTGCAGTGGGTGTCCATCGACTGAAAAGTAGAAGATTGGTTTTATAAACGTTAAGAACAAATCAAATAGTTCACATTTCGTAACGGACTGGTAGTATATAAAACCTTTTTTCAAGAAAATCTATGAGTCTTTAGTTTGTATACTTTTTTTTAGGTTCTAGAATCTTCTGAATACGCAACGTATTTAAAGATTAAATAATAAAATGAAAGATGTTACAATATCTGTCATAACAATGAAGAAAGAATTTTAAAAAAATATAATAATAACAGAACAGATCACGTCTCCAGTACGACTTTGACGAAACCGTTTATTACAAATTCGTAATTATTTTTGCAGGGCGGCCATTTTGTAATCGATTGTCAAATTACGCAGTCAGGTTACGACGTTTTAAAAACGTGATGGCGGCATTAGGTAACAATTAAACGGTGGATTAAGACGTTTATTTATAAGGTTTCGTTTCATATATGGAGGTTATTTCAACTGACAATGGATTTACAACCTTATCTCTTTTGTTACAAGGTTTCAATTTTAGTATATCTATTTTAAGTCGAATTGTTTTAAGGTGAAAAATGTATATATCTCTTGTTCTAAATTTAAGACGTACACTTATGACAGTAGACGTCCTGCTGAAATGATGATAAAAGTAACAACTCCAAGGTATACACTTCCTAGAAAGATCACCACGATAACATGTAAGAAAAGGACCAATATTTAGCCACTTCCGCACATGCAGTGGTAGTCGTGCAATGAAATGCATCGCCCGCCAGCCCACCAATCGGTGTAACATAACTCCTGAAGATGCCCCGTGGAGAGGTGAAACACGTGTTGAGTAATTTGGCGGTGGCGGTTGTGTGATTCGCATTGTTTGCCACATACGCATTTATCAGCGGGCTGGCGGGCGGTGCATTTCATTGCATGACAACTACTGCATGTGCGGAAGTGGCTAATTATTGGTCCTTTTCTTACTTAGGATGGACTTCCGCGAGGTAACGCCTGATTCCATTAAACGATAACATGTCTTGTACTGCCCACAACCAACTATCCACGTCCATGTTCATCCATTTGTTGTCACCAATCGAGAAGCTTCTTGCCCTAACAGCTGTAAGTACGATATGACCCTCCTGAGTGCCACTTTAGACGACCAACTTCTGTATACCTCTTCATTTTTAATATGATCTCACGGCGAAGCTCTATTGCTCTCTGGGTGACTTTGAGTCTTCATTAAGAATTATCTTAAAAGACCACGTCTTCGTATCTGTACATCATCACAGCGATCATACAGTTCAAAGACCAAAGTCTTCAGGCATTTTTGATAAAATTAACAATCGATATAAAAAAACAGTTGTAAATTAACAGTTAGGAAATTTCCCTACAGCCTTAAATTCGAAGTCACGGCCTCATTGTGCTACTTTGATTTTAATGAATGACCCTAATAACTTGTTGACAAAAACCTGAAGAACATCCCTGCTTTATCGATAAAAACAGCGGAGGTCGATGGTTGACTAAGGCGGTTTTTGTAGACGCCAATTTGCAGGCGAGGTTATCAGTATCTTACGAACTTGTGCAATTCAACTTTTGTAATGGTGTAAATATACCGGGCCTTGGCTTAACGCTTGTTATTTAAACGAGGTAGGCAGTGTTAAGCATTTTTATATTAAACTTTAAATAATTATGAAGCAATTAAAATCAACGAATTAGAATCAAGGGATATAAGTTATAATCCTGGGAAAAACTTATAAGTTATTATATAGATTGTTATTTCAAGAAAAACCACGGTTTATGCTATGTTATCGCGTCCGTCGTCAACTTTTATCGCTTACGTTTATTTTTACGTAAATAATAATTATTTTATCTATAAATAAATTATTAAATTTGTAGTAAATTAGTATTTTGTTAAATATATGAAAGAAAACAATCCGTTATTATCAAGCATATATATATATAGGTTTTGCATAGTTGCGTACGATGTAATGTTTTACCATATTTTTTTGCTTTTGTTACCAACTATACACACTTATAATCTATTTATATTATTATCAACATGTGACTACTTCTGTATATGATTGAATGAAAGAAGAGCTCAATCTAATATAATGTACAATCAAATTAAACTCTTATAATGGTATCATTCAACTTAAAATATTCTCTCTAACCTGAAAAGACGAACGTCAAATATAGACGGGTTTCTTTTTTAGAAATCACGAGAACTATTATCTATACAGTAAAGTATAAAAAATATAAATATCTTTTATTTCTACTACGACTTATATTTTGAATCTATAAATTATGAAAATCCAAAAAATACATCTTTTCAAATAGTATATACATAATATATAAATTGGTGCGTAAATATCAAAAAATGAATTATTTTTATTATTATAATATTAAAATTCGATTAAAATATCAAAAAGTATATACAATAATAATATAAGCAAATTCGATAATAGTATCCTTAATCAAATAATATAAAATAAAAATAGTATAAATACATTTTATCAAAAGTATATACACCAACAATAAAATCAAATTCCGTATAGTGTTTTTGATGATTAAATATCAATAATTTGATTTATTTTATTATCATAATATAAAAAATTTGATTAAAATATCAAAAATACATTTTATCAAAAATTATATACAGTATTAATAATAGTAAATTTCGATATGGTAACTTTAGTGATTAAATATCAAAAAAATTATTTATTCTTATTACTATAACTTTAAAATTTGATTAAAATATCAAAAATACATTTTATCAAAAAGTATCACTAGAAAAACTACAACACTAAATCTTGTATTGGATGTCCACGCACAAGATGGTGGACCATGTAAAGGTTTTCAAAAGATGCTGTATGCAAGCTGCTTCCGTCCAAATCTATTGGAAATCAAAAGGAAAGACCTATGCCCAGCGCTGGTCATCCCACGGCAGAAACTATGATTGTGATAGATATTACATATAAGCAAAGGCGTTTAGCTTTTTAAACTTGTTGAAACTACTTTTGCAAAAAACCATTATATATACTCCCTGTATGTTGAATAGCTTGACGATGCTTGGAGATGATATTTATATTCAATACTGTCCCGTTGCAATATCAAACATAAATATAAAGATTGATTTACAGATAATAAAACGCAGGCCCGAGGTTAGGCCAAGTTCGATGGAGGAAGGTCGGGCGATTGGGCACGCCCGTGTTTTTCAACAGCTTTTTATGCCATTAGAAACACTTCGTCTTGTTATTTTTACGTCAAAGTTTTGTGCTGTGAACGTTTAGTTATTTTATCAATACTATGTCGGTATAAACATATGTTGGTTTATACCGACTTAATATAAATTACATGACTAATTTTCGTATTAAAATATCACATGTTGTTAAACTGGTTATTAAGGAGCATACAGTACCTGGCGATTAATATTGCACATCGACCTTTGGAAAGAGACAATCGGCTAATTTCGCAGAGCACTATCTCTGTCCCACACTACCTATGTGACGTTTTGTCAGTCGTTGTATTTCGTGCGACAGAGATAACGCATTACGAAGCCGAAATTAACCGATTGTCACTTTCCAAAAGTCGATGTGCAATATTTATTGCCGGATACTGTACAATTTATGCTTCTCTTTTACTGCTCTACTTTGTCTGCTAGATGTACTTTACATATATATAGGTTAATATATATATGTTTGTGTGTATACCTTGACTGTCCGATACATATCTTTCTTCTGTTTCCATACGATGTTTGTCTATAAGGATTTGTCTTAAGTGTTTCTATTTCTCTTCTGTCGTGTAGAATAAAGTGTTTTAATTTTTATTTATTCTCATTTAATAAAATTATATCAGCTAATAATTATGTTATAAATCTTGGGCAGTGGTAGTGGATTGAGAATTGCAATCATAGGTCTTATATAATTTAAACTTTGTGTATTAATATATAAGATTGCCGCTGCTCAGAAACAAGTTTCCAGAGGATGTACAGCAGCTTCCTCTGCGTACCATACCAAAATTCGATCGTCAATCTGTCTGCCAAGGATGGCGATATGGTATCTATATAGATATCTTTATTGGCATCTGTAGGCTGACATAGACGACGATTACAGCAAAAATAAATTTTGACAAGACTCGACTATTGGCCATTTTGCTATTCTTAAAATGTACGCTTGTACAATAGGATATCTGCTATGGAATATGTCCAGAAAGCTCCACTGCTAGATTTAACTGTCAAATGACGATTGTATATAAAACACATTGGAAATTATGTTGGCCTGTAGAAGAATTGAACATAGCTTACCTTAACTGTAATTTCTCTCCAAATTTTTTCTTTATTAGTAAATATTGAACTCATCTTAAATTTCTTTGACGTCATCTTCTCTGGTCTGATGAATTTATTCTCAGAACTGATAGAGAAGAAGCTTTGTGTACATATTAAAAATACATCGTTCTGTTAATTATATCACGTCAAATGATTCACCAAAAAATAAAATGTACCTATTGTGTTCTGTACGACAAAAAGTCCATTAGTACGGTTTGAAATAATTATGATAAAAAAAATCAAATTATTAGTTCAGTAATTTATACAAATACCAGAGCTCAGGCCAATTAAAATTCACCCATAAAAACTATCAGCGTGTCTCCCTACCACTAAACAACATCCTTTCCTAAGGGAAATCCATTTTGCTCGGTCGCATTTCCCATGGATCCGACAATGGCTGCAGAGACGCGCAGACGCCGACGACAAAATGGCCGCCGCTGACGTCACTCCGGAAACGGCTCCGTTTTGAATTTGGAACGGTCGAGCGAGCAATGGCGGAACATCCGGCGCTCGAAGACGTTACAATGAGTGAACGCGACGGTACACAGGCGGTCCACGATGTTTATGCATCGATCAGTCAACTTGATCTAGTTCGCTGTTGGAACCAGACTGTGGCCTATGGATACGGGCACGCAGTCTTCATTATGGCAGTAAATATTACTTAGATATTGAATTATTTACAACAAATAATTTACGACTAGTGCATCGCTGTACATCGGGATACATCGCTCGTGCAGCTAACGCCGCCCGTTAGGAGAACCCACAAAATCTAATATATAAAATTCTCGTGTCACGGTGTTCGAACTTGAATTTCTCTGAAACGGCTAGACCGATTTTTACCAAATTTTATATGCGTATTCAGTAGGTCTGAGAATCGGCTACTATCTATTTTTCATACCCCTAAGTGATAAGGGTGATCCACCCCTAAATTTTTTTTTATGATACAGCACACATAAATACATACAACCCGAAATTTTCACCCCTCTACGATCAAACCCTTATTTTTTATTTATTAATAAAAACTTAATTTTTTTTGCAAAGCAACGTTTGCGGGATCAGCTAGTATAATTATAAGGTTGTCACTGGACGCTTGCACCGCAAGAGCGGTTATTGTTGAAGTATGCCTTACAACGGGCGTCTTCTTCCCTTCTTAAATATCTTTTCTATAACACCGGTTGCAAGTGGCTTAGCTAGGAAAAATATTGCATTGCGTTTGATCACTAAAACTGTGAACTTCTTGGAAAACCTTACATTACTATTACAAGTTAAACAGCTGTTATATGTTATAAGAAATAAAAAAATACTATAATAATATATTATTTTATCGTGTTATATCTAGTATCAAAGCCTAGTCTGTATTTTAGATACTAGAAAGTTCAATAAATCATAATTATCCATATACAAGCCCATGTCTACTGATGTTGATTTTCTCCACAGATTTAAATTTACTATGTTATAATTCCGAGGCATTAAATGAGAGATTAATATATAAGCGTACAATATTATCAAAAAAGGTACTAATACGTAATTTTACGAATCTTAGATCTAATATATAAAATTCTCTAATATATAAAATAAACGGTGTGCGTGATTGAACTCCTCCGAAACGGCTCGACCGATTTTCGTGAATCCTAGCGCGCATATCGGTCAGGGCGGAGAATCGGACAACATCTATTTTTCATGCCCCTAAATGTTCTAAAGAGCGGTCCACCCCTAATTTTTTTTAATACAAAATTTTTTGTTTTTATTTTTTTTATGATACAGCATACAAAAATACATACAACTCTTAATTTTCACCACTCTACGATAAACCCTTATTTTTTATTTGTTAATAACATACATTGAAAAACAAACGTTTGCGGGATCAGCTAGTAAAGATATAAAAAAACCTTTTTTCTAATGATGACCAAGCATTGCTATATTTGATAATTTTTTAGCTTTTATTAAGTTTATATACAGTAAAAGGTTCGACATATACATATATAAACTATGTATTTTCAAAACACGGATTTTTTTTACAGTTTTATCTAATGCAATTTAAAGAGAGGTACATAATAAGGAAGTATTTGTTGTCTTTTACTCATAAATACTTAAAAAAGAAACTAAAGGAACAAAATGATTGATTAAAGGTGTATAGGCCTCCCCCAAACATATCTATGGGGGGATATACCATAATCGCCACGCTTGGTAGGCGGGTTGGCGATCGCAGTGTGGTGTTATGGTACGCAGAGGGCGCTACTGCAGTCCTTTGGGCAAAGTTTGGATAATTTACGATCGTTTTCTGGGAATAGAACCCGTGACCTATGATCGCAAATCTCAGACCACTGGACAACCACTGCTCACCTCGATTAAAACATTATAAAATTATTATTGTTTACCATCTGTCACATTCTAATATAGTTTCAGAATGATCGCTTTATACGGGTTGTTTTTTTGCTGACAAATGAGTTATGATTTAAGCCCTTTAAATTTTACCTGTTTAAAGGTGATCAATCATCCTGTTTAATTTGAACAGTCCTAGTGAATTTTGTCAATCACACTATAGAAGCTGTTTCAAATCTCGGTGTTGTATTTTTTTAATATCGAACAGTCGCCACTGTTTGAATAAAATAGTGATGCGCCGAGTCAAAATACAATTATATCGAAAGATACGTAAAACATGTATTTATTTATTTTTCTATTTGTTCTGTACAATTGTATATGACATATAAATATATTATTACTTATTTATTTATCTAAAAGAGTGATATTATTAAGGTATAAAAACTTTTTTGCATAATCTATATTGTGATCACAAGTGACATATGTCAAAAGGAGTAATCGAAGATTTTGAATTTGGAAGTTGGAGAAAATAGTAAAGTAATAATAATTAAATATTGTTTTTTTTTAATTAACAACTTTTAAAATGTTTTTAATTTACATTTATTTCATTATGAAGTGTTTAATTTCTTATTAAAGTTACATAACTGTTTATGTCTTTTAAATTCGTTAGTTATATAGGATTATCTTTATTATATGATCTATGTTAATGTTAAAAAAAATCTTTTTTTAAAAAAGTATAACATGATATATACTCTGTTTTCCCATCAAAACGCAAATACAGCATTACACGTATTTACAAAAAATGACAATTCTTTTTAACATAATAATTTTTTTAAATCCTTTATAGGCAAAGCTTTTGACATTTGTCACGCCTAGACTTAAGCAGTTCATACATACATACATACGATACGTCATACGTTTATCTGTAATATAACCTCAAGATATATTTTTAAATTGTAAAAAATTTATTAAAATAGTTTTATCGACAACCAGTCGTCCCATCCCTAGCGTTAACCGCAGCAATTAGCGGTCTATTTACCACTTCGATCCATTGCCGACCTGTCCACTGTAATGAATCTTCACACGAACTCGCTGACGAATGCGAAAACTTTAAAAAAAAAACATTTTACAAATCTCCGCCGGTTTAATGGCCACGACGGAAATCATCACGTGATATATCCCAAGCAAAGACAAGGGTAAATAGAAGCTTTTCCTTAAACAGTTTTAAACTATAACTAAGTATCGATGTATATTTAATAAATAAACAAATATAAAATTACAAATTAAAATTTGTAAATCGAAAATTGTTAATAAAGAAAATAAAATATAAATATGCTGTGATTAGAGCCAAATTTAACAACGAATATTGGTGAGGGAAATAAGGTGATGAGTGAAAGAAGATCAAAATGTAATGAATGAAATTGTGAAGAATGAAAGGAGAAAGATATATATATATATATATATATATATATATATATATATATATATATATATATATATACTTCTATCTTTTCCATACTACGGTTGTCTTTACGATTGCCTTGTGTGGTATGGCTGCCCATTGTACTTTTGTTGTATGTTATTATGAAACTATTTAAATGTTTCTAAGCGTGTAGAATAAAGAATATTAAATAAAACAACAAGGCCTTTAAAAGCGGGGGCCTTTTAAAAAAATACTGCGGCTATCTAAGTTCTGTAATCGGCGTGCTAATAAATAAAAAACAAAAACTATATGTCGCCTGACGTTTTGTATTGACTACTTGCTATCTACTTGGTTTAATGTTGTTTATACTGGTGGAATACATATGACTCGACAACTGTTTCTATGTTGATTATACTTTTTAAGTTTTTTTGTCTTTGAATATATCAATATATATACAATCATTCAGCAAAACCCATCACTATATATCGATAAACAAACAAATCGATAGACAAAGATGAGACAGCGACCCGAAACCACGTTGCACAGTGCGGTCTGCGAGTCAATCTGTGCCCATTATTACGGCAGGTGGGGCGACCGCAACCGCTTCCGCTTGACCCTTACGCTTCGGCCATGGTGATAGCGGAAGCGGGCGATTAAGCAAAAATAGTGAAATCTTAGCACGTTCGTGATATTTCAGTCAGAATCTTTGAAGGGATAAAACATGCTCATTTGCTGTTATAAATGTACATATGTACACCCTTAACTATCCCTTGCTTCATGTCTCTCATCTAGATCCAAAGGTTGTATGGTAGAGATCGATCTCTACACCGCCTCTTGTACTAGTATATAAATTGTTTTATTATTTAATAATTACTTATCTATGGTGTACAATATAGTGTAATGAATGTCCAGTACCCTCTAGTATATATTGACCCTAACCGAGGCTTCACAGGTCCTCCGAGCATCGATTTTTTTTCGGAGAGGTTTTACGCTAGGCGTTTGATCCACACAACGAACTCTCTCAACCGCTAAGGGTACCATGAGACATTGTTCACAAATACAGCCTTTTTTCATCTCCCTGTAGAAGATCTGGTTTTCTTTACCGTCGCCAGCCATAGTTCATCCATAAAGAAAGCTAATTCCCATAGCCTACCGTATTAAAAGAACAAGAGAAACCAGTTTAATTTGAACTATAATTTATTGTATTGAAAATTCGCATCTGTAACCTACTTTGTAAATTACAGGCTATCCTCGAAGGCTTTATCTGCAGGTATTTCGGTAGGTTGTATCGGGAGGCATTAGATAACTTAGTAATATTCTTTATTGTATACGCTAGAAAATATAATCATAATTGCATAATAGTATAGTAAAAAGTACAACGCAGTCTTATAATACGAGGCAATTCCTTCCAGACAAACATAGTAAAGAAACAGTAGAAGTAAAAATAACGAGTAGCTAATATGTACATACAGACAAAACACACATATATAACTTATAATAAATGTGGTATGCTAAATATTTATAAATACAATAATACATAAAAACATCGAACTGAGTTGCATCGCATTTGTCTCAGAAAGAATAAAGAAATAGCAGAATAAAAAGAAATGAATTGACAGATAAACTATCTTAGGTCTAGTAAATATTTCATAAACATTTTATTTAAAATTCGTAATAAGTTAGCACGTTATATTCAGCGGTAAATCATTCCACCATCGAATGGCCTGTGTGATGAAAGATTTATACAGATATGTCATCATTATTTCAAAAGAGATATAAATAATCACTACTCACACACTACCAAAAGATAATTACTACTATATATAAGCCTTTCTTTGATTCTTCAGATAGGAAGCGGCTGGCATCTAGAATCATGTCACACTACACTTGTGACCTACATTGCAATACCGAACTAAAGCCTCTAGTTTAGATTCATAAAGCCTTAGCGGTTATCTGTTCTCTTCTCTGCTAATTTCGTAACCAATGGCAGAAAATTATGACTAGACAGGAGCTAGAATCTAATTTAGTTTATCTATAACGACATCCTTGTAACTCCATACTGATCTGAAAAGAATTTACAAGAAATACAAACGTGATTTTTTTGGATTCATTTACAAATAAGAAATTTTACTGCTTGTAAACCTCCCAATATATTACCTGTAAAACTATTTAATGGAATCAGGCGTTACCTCGCGGAAGTCCATCCTAAGTAAGAAAGAGACCAATATTTAGCCACTTCTTTCAGAATCACTGTTTTGTGTCAGAGTCTGTGTTTGGCACTAATCGGTGTAACATAACTCCTGAAGATGCCCCGTGGAGGGGTGAAACACGTGTTGAGTAATTTGGTGGTGGCGGTTGTGCGATTCGCATTGTTTGCCGCATACGCATTTATCGGCGGGCTGGCGGGCGGTGCATTTCATTGCGCGACTGCCGCTGCATGTGCGGAAGTGGCTAAATATTGGTCTCTTTCTTACCTGTAAAACTGATTAAAAGCAGCTTGCATTTTCCATCGACCTTTCACCTTGCTGCTTTGCGACTATTGTTGGATATGTTTAAAACATCTTAAAGGTAGCCGGCTGCTACCATCCTCCGAAGAGTGGGGGGGAACCGAGGTTGGATCCAGATCCATTCTAAGCTCATCCGTGGTCCACTCTGCCGTCACAAGCCGCATACACAACATTAATACTACACAGCTCTACTCGGGTAGAGCGGTTTATGTGCGAACGTAATCGTACAACTACAACTGTTCAGCTTCATTTTATTTAAATTTCACTGACTCTTTCGCTCAGTGAACTCAGTTCCGTTGAAGCTGTAAAAGCCTTCGGACTATCAGCATCAAATTCAGCCGACACCAAGCAAGCATGACTAAAACAATGAACACAAGATACACTGCTCTCTGGAGGAAGGATGGTATTATGTGGGATTCCTAATAATTAAAACTCTTTCGTTGGACGACTGTACCTTTGGTTGGACAGCCAGACCTCCTATGAAACTTGTAGCTGCCTCTCAATACTGTGCCAAGACACATTCCGTGAGGATGCTGTACATCCCCCAGCATCCTCGCTGCACCGCAGCAACACGAGACCACTTCTCATTGCTGACTCATTGCTAAGATAGACAGAGGATAAATAACTTCGCCTTATTATAGGTAACCAAGGTTGAAGGGTTAAACCGATATACATAGTATTAAAGTTGAAGGCTTTATTACGCACCGGAACAGCATCACCAGATTAAAAGAGACAGAACCAAAACGACTGTGACCTTTAACAGCGCCCAAATATCTTACCATAATGACTTCACTTTTAAATAGTTTAACGTATATTTATTTAATGCCTAAATAATTGATAACATAAAAAAGTACAAAGCAAACGTAATTTCATATCGGGTGCATCCGTTTAAAAGTAACACTGGCATCTAACACATGCCGGCGTTTAAACGATCGTTCCTTTTTTTTTCTTATTCGATATTCAAATGCATCGGCACGTGTTACGGTCGCCCAATTACACGGGGTGAGGTCATTTCCGGGCGATGACAATGATACGGAAAGTGCTACCCGACGGTTACAACGGAAAGTGCGATTTGGCGGGAAAATTGAACGTCACTGTGTTAGTTTTTTTTTGTATTGAAATGGCCATGGTTCTCAGAACATGCAGCCAGATGAGTAAACATGTTTTTAAAAAACATACATATTAAAATTAAATATCTTTTACTATCTGTTTCTCTTACTTTTGTACTGCCAGAAGCTAATGGCTTGTCCCATTTAAATAGAAAAAAATGTGACATATTTTAAAGTGATAGCCTTAAACAGGGTGATTATGAATAGATGTGAAAGTTTTAAAACTTTTTGCTGAAAAATGAGTTATATATTCCTCCCTTAAAAGTTGTTACACCTATAACCAATCACCCTGTATACTGAATATATGTGTTAAGGACAATTTTAAAACTATCGCTGTATTTATCAATTACGCTGTCAAAAATGAGACTATGATATAGTAACAGGGTGTTTTTCTGATTAATGTGTTTGAGGTTTATTTTTTAAAATCCTAAGGATCCTTTAAAAGGAGTTTTGGTTTTTATAATGTTACAATTTCTCCATGTCACATGTCTATAGATTTCGATCCTACATTTCTCGATCGACTGGACTCCTTTCTGTGGATTCTTCTTACGACTTCTTTTCTGACTTTTAAGAATTTGCCGGACTGTGGTCTTGTCTTCATACTAGTGTGACCTGTTCACTGTATCTTCATCTTAAAATTGAGTTGAGTCACTATTTTCTTAACTCCTATAGACTTGTTTGATATGGACTCTATTAGCCCTGTGTAGCTGTTAGAGCTTCTGTCATAGGCTACAAATTAAACAATTTATAATTATAAAAAAGTTGAACACTCATGCTCTACTTGCATATTGCATGCATATTGAATATTATTCCTTAATCGGCCATTTCAGCATCCTTCAACAAACTTAAAAATTTCTCCATGTATATTAAAAAAATCACTTCGCATATTTTGAATACTAGTGACATAATTGTACACAGAGCAAAAGAGAGATAGAAGAACTGTAGCATGAAAGATAGATAATAGACCGAAAGAGACAATAAAGTACGAAAGAAGAGAAAGAAAATAAAAAACTATGTGAAAAAAATAAATTGCAAATAAAGTCCCTGTCCCACCATAAATAGGGATACAAGTGGCCCCCAATACTGGGGGTCTAAAAAAAAAGACATAATTGTACATTTTAATGCATTATATAGTGACATATTATAACCGTTATTTTTCATTACATTCGTTTAGTTGGAATCGAACGGGCGATACACTATCGTATGTTAAACTTTTGAATCACTAAGTTAAAAGAACTAGTTTACACGATAATGATTGTCACTCTTAAAATGGTATAGTAACAAATACATTTTTAAACAATAATGCTACTTATTCTGTAAATAGTAAAGTTTATATTGGCTGTAATAACACGTGTTAGGTTAACAGATGATCGCAGGGGGAGTGTTTTTTTCCTAAGGGTTGAGGGGTCGGTGGATGTAACGGTCAAGACAGTGGCACCTGTCGCTAAGGGTCAGGGAGAATGTTGACCTCTTACGTGTCATCAATACGAACTTTGTTAAGGCGATTTATAAATAAACTATTTGACATACATACGAATGTGAAGGTCCGAGGAGCGAAAATACATAGCCTTGCGAAATGGTATGTTGAAGTAGCAGAAGTCAGATCTCATAGCTCAACATGATGTTGCAGGGGCTTTATGGTTCTAGAATTTAAACCATAATATAGATATAATATAAATATATAAACAAACATAATGTATAAACCATAGTCTTTGATCCCTGCTAAGTAATGTCTTTATTTTTATTTGTTTTTTCATTGTTTGACTATAAATCATTATATGTTCTCAGTGAGATAGTTATAAGGTAACAACTGTAATTAATCTTACATTTCTAAGCTTCTAAGTTTGTACTTTCTTACTGCCTTTTGTTACTGTGTATCTCCAATAAAGTAAATAAATAAATAAATAGAACAGAGACACGCAAAATGGAACAGCATACGAACGTTCTACACATGGACAGACAAACTAGGTTTAATTTAATACTGTTTATTGTATGACAGTAAATATATACATAATAATAAATAAAAAGTACAATGGTGGGTCTTATCATACGAGACAATTTCTTCCAGTCAACCATAGTATGGAAACAGCAGATAGATAAATAAATGGTAGTTAACGTGTACATACAGACAAATCATACATACATAAAGAGACATTAGTTGATAGTCGCCTACGTAATTTTTGTATGGTTTACTTTATCTGGTCATTGTGAACAAATCTTTATAATTTACTATGATATACTTGGTCATCCGTAATACGAATGTCGCGGGAATTCCCTAAATACGGGCAGTGCAGTACCAGTCGTCGAAGCAATCTTAGGAATAGGCCTTATGCCTTGCAGTGAGCGTGGATAGGTTGAAAAAAGAAATTGAATTTCTCTCATGAAGTTGCATCAATAGAAATATTAAATGTTCAGAAACTTGTCAATATACAATAAAATGATATTGACTCCATAAAAAATTAAAAGACAAAGTTCGACTAACAATGATAAAAAATTAAACAATTTTTTTTTCGTATATTACAATCAAACAGTTAAGGTAATGACATGTTGATAGGAAAAAGCGTTTTTTAAAAGTCGAATTATTATTAAAAATAGTTATAGTATACTATTCGTTTATGCAGGTTTTGAAAAAGTCCGAAGGTTTTGACATTTTACATTTTAATGGAGTTTCAAAGTGATACTATATACAGATAAAATGATAAAGCCTTTAAGATTTTTGCTGAAAAATGAACTTTACATTTACCACTTTTTTTACCTATCATTCTGTATACTTTTCTTCAGTTAAGGAACTGGTTCATACGATTTTTTTTATTTTCGCATCATGTCGCAGAGCATATAGAGTTTATAACAGCGTGAGACAATGACCCATGGGTCAACGGTCGGTAGCGACCTCGTCTGACATTTTGCCGGGCAAAAAATCACGTGGGCCCAGCACGTGGGCCGCCAGCTGTCCACGCGGGTCCGTAGACAAGACCGCGGCGTGCGCTTTTTTTTTAAAAGCTAATCGATTCGCGCCCTTTATCGTCATATGCTAAGCTATAAAAGTAATAATATAGCATTTAATCGTTTAATTAATAGCTTTTTATCGGTGCTATTTTTAACTATTTTTAAGCTGAAAATAATATCCATGATATGTACATTTTAAGTAAAATATTTCGTTTATGTTTAACTTAAAAATTAGGCTCAATTCCATTTGCATTACCATCATTTTTTTCACCGTTAGCCCACTGTTGGACAAAAAACTTTAAAGTTGAATCGGCCAGCTACCAGCGTCTGACTACGACGTTAAAAATTAATCAATTTGTTATTTAAATCATACCTAGATATATGTTCCAAAAAGTTACATATAATGAATAGTTAAAATATATATATGCATATATATATGCGATGTGTGTTTGTGTCAAATCTCGTTTCTATTGGCTATTAAAAACAATAACATTAAATTCATTTTGTTGTTGATCAATAATAAATACTAGCAGTGTGTGCGACTAAGTCCGCATGGAACTTAGCAAAAAAATGTCTAGTTTATTTTTCTTTTATATTTTTTTATATAAAAGCAGCCTTTGTTACTCCTTATTGCATTAGCTACTTGCCAGTATAAGTCATGTCTAAATCGGCCCAGCCATTTCAGAGATAAACCGCAACAAACAGACAGAGAAACATAATTTTTTTTAAATGTTATTTTGGTACATGTTCCGTATATATATTCATATACATGAAATTGTATATTTTAATAATACAAGCAGACACTCTAATTTTATTTATATGTATAGTTTATATCTATGCTATAGTAATCTCACTTTCAAAGGATCATAGTAACAATCTAATATATTTTAAGGTATTTTTTTCTGATACGTAAAGCCAGAAAATATAATTACATTTTTACGAATTATTAGGCCTAGCCATAAAGAGTAACTTGCGATAGTAAATCGCAACATAGTCTGAAATAGAGTAATATGCTTTTTGGCATAGCCTTTTGGCTTAATAAATTACTTAACCCTTAAATGCATGACTTTTATTTAAACTTCTAAACATATATCTTAATCTTAAAATAAGACTAGATATATATCTTGTAGATTACACTACAATGGCGGGAAAAATAGAAAAAAAAATAATATTTTTATTACTTAATTAATAAAAAACTTTATGTTGCAGATATACAACACTATGTATTTACTATACACTGTTGTATGCAGTGGTATGTTGCAGTTATTTGATAAGTGATAAATTTATCGCGTCGTTTGGTACTTTGTTATAAAATCGTATAGATTGACCTACGAATGAATAAGCTACATTATGGAACCTAGTAACAGGAACAGCAAGTTTATTTTTGTTCCCAAAATATCACTGATGGATTCACTATTTTTCTTAAATTTACTACGATTTCTGGGCATATATATTTTTCTTTTGTTTTCTTTTATAATATCTTCTTAATTCACTTACCTTATTCTATCTTTTTTCTACCAAAACGGTTAAGTGGTAGAATATGACTTCCACTTTAAATTTGCCGTTATATATGTAGAGTTAAAGTTGTTTATTCGCGGGGTATATGTTCCATAAATATGCCGCGAATACAGACACCGTGAATATGGAATGGTTATCATATGTTCCGTATGGATACCTTCTTGGATGACAAAATAAACAAAATCCATGACCCTTAGTAGCCTGATATACGAAAGTGATTTTTTTTTAATATTACTGTGTTTGCTTGGGGGTCTAGATGAAGGGAAAAATAGATTTTTTTTTTTTAAATTCGCTGGGAAGAATATTATACAACAGTAAAATACGTACAGCCAACCTATAAAAAAAACTAATAGTAATGTGAACATTCAGTTTAAGAGATTGGTATCAAAATTAAAACTCTAGGCTATTAAGGGTTAAGTTCTTGACGTTTCTGGTTAACTAACTTAAGGCTTAGATAAAGGTTCTGAGAATTTTGTGTTTTTCTCTTATTTGGCAGTTTTTAAAAGCTCCTTCAATTCCGACTGACACGCAGCAGTCGTATTGCAAGTGTTCGTTGAAGCCTAGTCTGCAATAGGCTGTGAATTTGACATTTTAACATAACTTCTCGACTCTGTGTTTGGTACTAATCAGTGTAACATAACTCCTGAAGATGCCCCGTGGAGGGGTGAAACACGTGTTGAGTAATTTGCTGGTGGCGGTTGCATGATTCGCATTGTTTGCCGCATACGCATTTATCAGCGGGCTGGCGGGCGGTGCATTTCTATTGCACGACTACCAATGCATGTGCGGAAGTGGCTAAATATTGGTCCTTTTCTTAGGATGGACTTTCGCGAGGTAACGCCTGATTCAATTAAATATTTTAACATAACTTTTTTATTAGTCCATTTGACGGCATTTACAAAGGATATTCAGTCGGATACCCATTGGAATCCTTTTATTATTATATATGTACTTAAATCTGCGAATAAAGAGATTTTTAATCCGCGAATGAGAAACTTTAATTGTTTTGTAAAAAAGATAGTTTAAATAAAGAATGTGTGTGAAATTAAATGACATCCCTATGCGTTCGATTATATTTTTTTTATTCAAAAAGTTCGTTAAAACATTGAAAGCTGCCACCGTTGAAAAGATAAAAAAAACAACGGCCCAGTGACACATCACAATCGAAAACATAAATGACTCTCAAACCGCAAACCTTCGTCTATGACAGAATAGCACAGATAAAATAAAAAAAAACTTCGAAGCTAATAGCCGCGATTAAAGCTATAGCGATATCTAGCGTAGGGTTGGCGTGGTTCGAAATTTAAATAAATTTAAATAGGCGGGAACTGCGCTAACGTATTTCGTGAAACAGGTGGTGAATTTATGTGAGAACTGTTCGCATTTTACATATCTGTCATCTAAATGCTTCAACAATGGAATACTCGAGTAGTTAATTAGATTGGGCAATTCGTTAGTGGCCTTGTGCCGGTTTCGTACAGAAGTCTCTTTGATATAGATAAGATTCCCACTGTTGAGACGCTGATACTACAACATTCGAATCTTTATCAACAATGTCAGGAGGTACCAATTTTATGTCACTAGAATCAAATTGAGATGTTCTATGATGACATCCTTGAAGTTAAAAGTACGAGTATTTCTTATGCGTTCTAATGTGAGAACTCTCAACAAATCCAAACGGATTAACACTTTTAATCTGATTTAAAAATTTCATCACATACCAATTGGATATTTCGTATATATATGTAACAAATACCTTATTTACTGTCATTTAATGTAGGATATACCTTATGCAAAAATGAATGGTTTCAGAAATAATAAATATAGTAAGAAAAAACGTTTTTAAAATTCGTATTATTACATATATAAATTGTTGTTTACTATATATCAGACAATATTCTAGAGTGATATAATATATGATTGGAACTATATATGAAATTAAAAAATATATTGACTAATGACCTATATTCACTCTTTTAAAGCGTTTATGTGTAACCAATATATATGTGTTAAGATTATTGTTAAAATGTCTTTTTAACGGTTTATCTAAGGTCAGTTAGGTGACAACCCTAGCGAAATAAAGGCGGGATCGCAGGGAGCGGCGCGTGCGCGGGAGATTCCGTTACGTCAGGTGCCGCCCTTAGCCGCAGGTGGGATTAATGACCTTAGACCAGTCGCTCCCTTTAACGTTCAACCTGTTTATTTTTTTTTGATAAGGGAGAAATCGTAGTTCAAGCCCTTCGACATGTGCGGAACTTATTTCCATAATGGACTCGTTATAAGTTTTATTTTACAATTTCAAATGCCCAATGTGGACGTATTCGTAGACGCGGGAGGATCCTAGATGCAGTGCAAAACCGGTCAAGCCCTAGCCTTTAAGTGAGCATCTCATACCTCAGTTCTGAAACAATCAAATAGAAAAAAAATATTTTTATTAACACGTTCACTGCGGCTTGAGGTCGATTCAGCCTCATGGCAGACTTTGCACTGGTGCGGCGCGTAAAACTCGTGTTTTCTCTCTAGTGCAGCGGCTGTTTACACTCAACCGTATGAGGTATGACAAAGACAAATATAGCTTTCTTTATGTCTGCGAAGCATTGACTCAATATTGTAAAAAAAATTATTGAAACATGAGGCAGAAAAGGCCTCAACCGCACTACTAGGAAGTTCAGCTTGAGGCTGATTCGACCTCAGCCGCACCAGCTGAAAGTTCTTTAAAATTGGGCCCGCAGTGAACGTGTTAATGACCAAAAATTGTCAGGATGACAGGTCCTGCGCTGCTGCATCCAGCGACTTAATGAGATCCTTACCTCTCCTCGTCTACCGGCTCATGGTTGCCACTCAGGAAACTTTCAGCCCCAACACCCCTCGATTTTACGAGCAATAGTCGTTACTGTTACTTCAGACAAGCAATTCTTCGAACAACATCGGTAGTCTGACTCAATCTCGCAGCGAAACTCCCAGCATACTCTACTGATCTATAGGTAAACTCGAGCTTTTTTATGTGACATCGTATATTCTAGAATGTTTTAGATCAATTCACAAAATGTTTTGGGAGAATTACAGAAGAAACAGACAAATCTCAAATCTTCAATCCACTTAATTTCAACCCTTTTGGATATAAATTTTTTTAGGAACATATCTTTTACTTCTGCCATTCTGGTACAACTTGTGTTAGCGACTAGGGTAGAGTAATATCAGTGTAATGCAGATCCCCATAGCTATCTCAAACTCCCAACACTCCAAGATATCTTTACTTGCTCAGAGACTTAGTATGAGTCAGCTTCTTTCACCTAAACACTCTCATAGCGAGTGCTTCTCGCAACTCTCCTTGTACCTCAGTAAAAGCCAAGAGACATCCCAAATACGTGTTCCTCACGACAATCACAAAGTTCCCAGTGAACACGCATCACACCACACCCGCTGCAGACACTCACAACACCTCATGCGCTAATCACACAGCACCAGCAACCACTTCAACTGCGATACTCCGCATAGCTCATCACACCATAACACTCATTCTTAGGGAGCAACTGCCCGCTTCCTAACAGAGTGGACGAACCGAGATTGAATCCGGATCCATCCTTGGCTCGCCAATGGTCCACGCTGCCGTAGCAATCCGCTTATATACAACATCAACACTACACAGATCTACTCAGGTAGAGCGGTTTACTACGTGCAAACGTCATCTTACAACTGGAATGCATCTGTCTAGCTTCTGTTTTGTTTTTACGTTCACAGACCCTTCCGATCCGTGAACTCGTTTCCGATGAAGCTGTAAAAGCCTCCAGGCTAACAGCGTCAACTTCCGAAACCAAGCATAACGTGTGTGACAAGAGATTACCTCCTATTGTAACCAAATCATGAAGCCTCATTTATCTCCTGAAACTTAAGTTGCAAGAAGTTATTCAAATAACACAACTTATTCTTAGATCTCTTTGGTAATCAAGTTCGAAGACTATCCCAGATGTCTTAGCTTGGACCTTCAATGTTTAAATTATACTTAGAATTTTCATTTAAAATTTCTACGTACAACCTTTCTGTAAGGAGTGTACTTGTAGCAAAAGGAAATACCGTCTCTTCACTGATATAAAAACAAGTATTTCAAGGTCAAATCTAATACCTGAATCAGACGCCTACAGTGCTAGCGTATTATCAGGAACGTTGTTATAGCGTTCATTGACCTCTGTATTTAATTACCTGATTGTAATACAATGGTTGAATAGAAAAAAAAATGCCGACAATTGATGGAATAATTGCTGAGCAAAATTAATAATAGCTAAAGAATTTAATGAATTGAATAGTGTTACATCTTCCTTATGAACCGGAAATGGTTAACGATAGAGGAATACACGCGTATTGATTAACATCCAGCTAAACAGATATACATTGTAATTTTCAAAGAATCAATAGAAGAATTTCAAGAGAGTCCATCTACAAAATCATCAACCAATTTGTCTTAAAGCTACAAAGTTTCCAAATGTGCCCCGGTATAAGAAGAGCTCATAACGAACGCATATGTTTGCGGAGTGTTAGTGGAGTGGAAATATTTTTAAAAAGCGGAAATTCTTCCCGGACGCCATATCGACTTACCGCGCGCTCCGTACCATCAAGCTGAACACGGTCTTGACCCAGATGCTTCCGGAGCACGTAGGATTCTTGAAGTACCTTCACAGGTTTAAGCTCAAGGAAAGTCCCTCGTGCTTCTGTGAGCTGGTGGAGGATCAGACCGTGGTGCACCTGGTATCCAACTGTCCCGCATCATGACGAATTCAATACGATTACAATCTTCCCCTAGAACAAGATTGGTGAGAGCATTGCCTCTGTGATCAGCGACGAAGACAAGAATATTTGAGGAACGCAGGTTCCTCAAATATTGCAGAAAGATAATTGAGGAATAAAGTTGACAATAGTACAGGTCGTGTATGAAATTAAAGGAATAGGAAAGAAAACTCTAAGTGAAATAAATAAAGTTGTAATAAACAAAACAAAAACTCATGTAAATATACAAAAATTTGTTTAACTGTGAAAGTAAAAAGTATTTTAATTAGTGATGTTAGATATTATAAATCAGATTATGATACTCTGTCCCATTAATATGACAGGGGAGAGCGAGAGGACTTCCAAATTAGGGAAGGGGGGTATGTTTTTCTTTAATTTTTTTATTTATTAAATATAACATTACTTCCTTGGCGTCTAAAATAAGATATTTTGTAGCTACTTTTATTTATTCAAATGTATGTAATACCTTTTCCACATAAATATATATATATATATATATATATAAATATATATATATATCAAAATATTTAATTCAATTATCTAGGAGAACCGAGGTTATAGTCGAAAGAGGTAAATACTAATTTCCTAGCAGATAGCCTACCTATACATACCTCCGTTCATTAAAATAAGTTGAATTTCATTTGCTTTATCTGTATATTTACATTTTTAATTCCAATGGAAATAACGCTCATTCATGTACACATAATACGTCTGTGTTCACAGACAACTTGGCTATGGTTGTTTATGATATTATTTATATTGACCACGATCACTTTAAAAAAAAACGAATACTGGCCATTTGTACACTATCTAACTCACTCAGCGGCTTCATTAAACCATAGAAAGTACCTTCTTCTTCAAAGAAATATTAATTAATTGTGATCATATGCATACACCAAAAGAAGAATACTGAAAGAGCAAAATTCAATAGAAAATTTATTCAAACCGAAGTCTCCTATATTGACTTATTTTAGTTTAAAACAAAGTTGCGAGATTTCTACACATGTTACATGACATTCTCGCAATAAAATCATTCGCAAATATAAATAAAGCAATAAAATCGAAAGCTGTGTCCATAATTACCATCATATCAGCCAAGAGGCTCTCTGCAAAACATGGGCACCCCGTAAAGATCGTCACGATTACCAACTTACGGCTTTACCTATGTCGTCGGACCATCTAGTGGGCGGCCCAACCATACCACGTCTGCCGCCTCGTTCCCCCTTGAATGACTACTCGTACAAATCTGTGATCTTAATAATTATTTACACTGAAAAAGGTTTTCTAACCAGTAAGAAATCACACTAATCGGTGTATCATAGCTCCTGAAGATGCCCCGTGGAGGGGTGAAACACGTGTTGAGTGATTTGGTGGTGGCGGTTGTGTGATTCGCATTGTTTGCCGCATACGCATTTATCAGCGGGCTGACGGGCGGTGCATTTCATTACACGACTACCACTGCATGTGCGGAAGTGGCTAAATATTGGTCCTTTTCTTACTTAGGATGGACTTCCGCGAAGTAACGCCTGATTCCATTAATAATAATAATTAATAATAATAATTATAATACTTTTCTAACCAGTTTTTGTTTTATAAACAATGATAAAATAAAATTGAAATCATTTAACCAAGTTTACCGTAAGGTTCCGTTTTGAACAGTGTATACAACTTTACTAAAGATATTTGATTACTAAAATCTTTAATAAATTAAATCCGCATCTCTTTTCTATCATTTAATGCTCAAATTTAAACTATATATTAAATGTAACAATTTTTATTTAGGTATAAAAATATAAATCCACCGCCAGACACTGTGTATAAGACTGGATCCAGTACTACAATTTCACACAAAAACATCGATCGTGATAAATAGTTCAAAGTGTCGAAAATTAACGAAAGTAAAGGCTGTATTTTCCTTTCGCTGTCAGCGTGACATAATATTAACTTATGCTTTCCGACCTCAACACTGAAGCGTGTGAACAACCGTGTGAATTGCGAACGCCATTTGTAGGTTATACGCGCCCATAGTAGGTGCTATAGATAAGACTTATTCAACGAGTCAAGTTCATTATAAATACGTGAATATACAATCAAGTGAAGTACTCTTTTCGGGGTCATTTACATGGTTTTACAATAATACGATTATAGGTGCCTTTAAACAGAACTATACGTTGATTATTTTTGATAATATTCAGCTATTTCTTATAATATTCAACTTCCAATCATAAGCAATTTTATTTATATTTTTCTCATATTGATATACAAAATATTTACCGATACTGAGAGCCGCTGTATGAGAAGCCCATGAAAACGAGGCCAAATAACACATAGTGAAAGTCGCAGGAAAATGCTATAGTGGGTAAAACAAGACAGGACATCGTGTCGATCTTTGAGGAAGGACTAAATCGTACAACGGGAGTCTATCGACATATACGATGAAAATGACGCATATATATATATATATATATATATATATATATATATAAAACATTGTAAGACTACTCAAAGTCTAGTCTAGTCATACGTCATTTCACTTTCATTCGATACATCCGTAAGACTAATATATTTATCTAACATTGTAAAAATATATTAAAGATAAAAACAAAAAACGTTTTAAATTAGTTTTTAATTACTAAACAGTTAGTAGCTAAATAAATTAGGGTGAAATTTTTTTCCAATTAGAAATCACTTACGAATGCGCATTTACTTAAACGCCCTATTCAACGTCACGTATCAGGTGGTCACCGTCGAACGGTATGGGGGTGCGCATGACCATCGGAATTCAGGGTTGCGAGCAATTTGAATGACAATTACAAGGGGAATGGAAATGAGTAATTGTTATTTTATTTGCTATTTCCGGTTCCATGGAGACTGTTGATTATTTTTAAATTTTACATATATATTTGATTTACATATATATTGTACTAGGGAACTAGATATACAGAAAGATTGGTTATAAATATAAAAGATTTAAAAGTGTGAATTAGTTCATTTGCTGTCAATGTATGATAAACCCTATCCAAATTTCAATAATTTCAGAAATAATAAACTGAAATATTGTGTGCTTTCTGTCCATGCAGACTATACTGCCAGAAATTAAAATCCTTAATGTATTTCAAAGTGTTCACTTTATGAATGATGATAGGATATAGTTTTAAAAGATTTTTGGTAAATACATAGAACTGTTTTATCACAGTTTCTTAAGTAGCCTACTAGATGGCGCTAGCGTGCCTCTCGTAGTGCTGCTTTACCGACATTTTGTTCTTATTGAAACCACTCCTGTGATAGGTGCTCTAAAAAAATAAATAGTAATATATTACAAATATTGTGTTTCTGTCTTCCTGAACCTAAAATAGCAACCTATTACTATCGTCTGCAGCTTTAAAACTTCTTGATACACCTCAAATATGCCTGTTATAATAATCACATTGTATATTTACGAATATATAAACATGAAGTAACGTGCAGAAATGAAATCAAAGGCACGAAGGAAACGCCACCATTCATACTTTTCATTGTAATTCATTATTTTTTATATTGGCTCAGAATTTCGTTCCATCTTTACTACAATTATGACTCCTACTTGACGGCTGGAAGGCTATATATTCAGATAGAGGAGTTCCAGAACTGACCTCCGACTTTATCAGCTTACTGCGCAGCATTAAGCTTTCATTTTAAACAGCTAATATTTCAGTATGTCTTTACGTCAGCTGATAGGCGCCCACTGTAAGGCATAGACCTTTTCCAAAGAACGTCACTATAACCAATTTCGCGTCGCTTCCATCCACACTGTGTTCACCGGCTCCTGGTTACCATTTAAGAACCTTTCATCACCCAACTGCCATCAGCACGGGTGATGTGTCCCGCACATTGTCATTTCGAATTATTTTTAACTACATTACTTACCTTGATTTTTCTGCCTAATGTGTAAATAAAAATATTAATATAACAAAAAAAAATATTGCAATTTTATAAATGCTTGTGACTATATCAAACGCTGCGAGGGTGACGAGGAAGTGCCCTAAATTATAGATCGCAGCCGATCGTCGCTTGCGCAGGGGTCATTGAGGGAAATCTACCATAAAATTGCTATTGTTTACAAAATAACTCATTTCTCTTTTTACCATCGGAACGATGTCACGCACCATTGGTAATTGGGGTGGTTTTACCCGAAACTCGGTTATTTTTAAACCGATTCGAGTTGTAGAAATTCTATTGTCTATTTACATCGAGGCTATTTTGCAAAAAAAGCTAATTGGTTTCTGGTTAGAAACAGTCTCTTTAGCCAACTTCTGCTTAGATATCTCTTATTTCTTCTTACCATAATCCCTCTCTTTCTTTAACCTCATTTTACTTATATACTGTATATTTGTACCGAAACTTTATTTACCGAACACTGTTGATATTAGAAAACACAATTCATATTATGGGACATTGATAACGAGGTAAGAATGAGTTTACATTGCGGAAAAATGTCAGTCTACATGTGTTGTTTGCATGTTGTGGCCGCGTTTTCTTCTCTTGCCCTTGTAGATAGCTCCTATATACTCTACGTCAAGGCCAGAGTTCCCCAAACTTTTTTGTGTCGTAGACCCCTTGCCATGTTTTTCCGTGTTGGGTAGACCCCCTACTTACCTGATATTGATTTCCTGTAAAATTCTAACTGTAGTGAAGTTTAGTGTTAAAAACTTAAAGTAAAAACACATGTTAATTTAAACATTTTTTAACTGAATTTAAATTGAAACTACTCAAAATAAAATATTGTATCTGTTATGTAAAATATACGTAACAATCCACAAAGCGAATACTCGAGCAATCCACTATCGTGGACCCCCATTTTCATTTCATGGACCCCCCAAATTTTTTTTCGTTGACGTAGACCCCTTGCAGGTTGTCATAGACCCCTAAGGGTCGATATAGACCACTTTGGGAATCACTGATCTAGGCGTATTGGATTCATCACTACCCAGTTATTATAACAAAGTAAAAGTGATTAATTTCTTATAGAAATGATTAAAGAAATTTATATTTTTAGTGTTAACCAAATAACTGATTGTGAGTCAATAATACATTTAATTATAATTATCGTATTTTAAAATATTTACGTCCGTAAAACTATAAATATCATGGTCGCCCTACACACAAGCGAGGCTGTTAGAGACCGGATTCGTCGATACAAAACAATAAAATTAACAATTTAATTAGTGAATATTTACGTTAAAAAATGTTTTTCCAGGTAGATAAGTCTAATTTGACCTTGTAATTTCTACAATTGTAGCTATTGAGTAATGACAATTAAGTTATTTTTGGGTACAAAGACTCAGACAACATTTGAGCGTAAAAATTTGTGGATAAAATTTATAACAAAATTTAATTGTAAACTAACCCATCATGCAATTGTAATCATGACAAAGAACAGAAAAAGCTTAGACTAAAACCTCTTTTAAGGTTGCAACGATCAAGATGTTCCTGGGAAGCCTTTGGTAAGGTAGCGACTTTGCTTAGTTTCTGACCCTCTATGAAGGCCCTAGGCTCAAGGACCCCCAAGAGAGGAACTCTACTTAGGCTGTCACTTGTCGATAATACCTGTTTAGCAATGCAACTTAAGTACAGAGAGGAGAGTCGAGCCTTCACTTGAACAGTTCCTAAGACCATCTAACCAGTGGATATGAGGACATCACTCACAAATGTATTTGAAAATCGCACTACTGTCGCTGTATCTAATATAATACATAATATATCTTATACTCATTTTATTTATCTTGTTAAAAATAAAGATCAAATTCAAAGAAACTATTAAAAATTTATAAGCAAAGTTTTGACTTAATTAAATTATGTTCATATCAAAATCGAGGTGTTTAATAATTGTGTTGTGACGAGGACAAGTTCAGACCTGTTTTGGCTTTGTTTTTAAATTGTAGAGTCACCATGTGATTATATAATCTAGGATAATACTAAAAACTTGTGATCAAACATGTAACATTTAATTTAATAAATATTATGTGTATATTATATTTCAATATATTATAGTCTATTTATTTATAATTGGCGTCACAAATAACAAACGTTTTTATTATTATAACATTAACTGCTGAATAGAATATCACATATTTTATTGATATTCAGAATAAAGATATACGAAAAAGGTATATAATTTAATGTAAGGGCATCTGTTTTTTATATATTAATAATCTAAAACTTTAATTATATTTTTTTTAAATTAATATGTTCGTTTTCAAAAAAAAATAATACTGAATTAAAACTCAAGTTATCTCTTCTTAGAGAAAGAGATTGTTTAATATACGTTTAAATTCATATTATCTTTAGACTTGGAACAGTTAAGTCGTAAAAGATATAAATAGAATTGAATCTAATTCAAAAATTAGCTAACTTACTTTATTTCAAATTGCGACATAAAAAATAGTGTACAAATTTACAGCAATAGATTGATTAAACATGAAATAAATAAATAAATTTTGAGATGGAATAATAATACTGAATAATGCAGATTTTAATTACATTAAACTGTAATATGAATTTGTAGCACGCGAACTGTCAAACGAGTCAAATTCTAACAACAAATTATATTTTAATAGTATGATTATGTTTACATGAAGTTATTGTAAAATCTTAGTCTACTTCGAAGGATTAAATTTATATTTTACTAATTAATAATGAGTCAATTAAAATTTAAATCTTATTACTAATAAAAAACTAAACGGATTTGTTACTTCATTCGCTTTTGTTTTGGGACCTAATATTTTTTATATAATAAATACAATTCTCACAATAATTATTATCTCAAGCCAGTATTGTGGTTACCCTAATAATAATTAAACTCGCTTTTGTCTAACAATTCGGCTGAGACAATGTACCTTCGGTTCAAAGTCGCCGCGCCTCGTCCGTGTGAGAATCGCCGCCATTTTACGAGTCTTCATCGGCCGCCATCTTGACTTTAAACTTGATAAGGCGCGGGTGAATAGTTCTTTGTTTTTTTTTATTCCAGTTATTTACCAGAGTCAAAGAGTTTTTATATATCGTAATAAAAAAGTAACACTAATATTTTTACATAAATTTATTTTAAATACACGATTTCCTCGAAGTAAAACATACTAAATAAAAAAATAAGTTAATGAAATTCTATTATACAAATTTATGACGAAACATTAGAAAAACAAATTGTGTATTATTAATATTATACATTAAATAATTATACTTTTAAAAATTGAGCAAAAATTTTACAGAATTACCAAAAAATACTAAAAGTAAAAAAACAAAAAATTATTACCGCCCGAACAGGGACTTGAACCCTGGACCCTTGGATTAAAAGTCCAATGCTCTACCGACTGAGCTATCCGGGCTTCGGATATATATACCAAAATAATAAATAAATTACTAAATTTAATAAAATTCATTATTATACAATGTTTTTTTTTTGGTTTTAGTAATAAATATATAGAAATTAGTTGATTTATTATCTTTTTGACTGCTTTCATTCCGACTTATATTGCACGCTATTCATTAATGTAGAATAAAAACACAGTTATATACCAGCTATTCCTTGGCTAATAATTCAAAATATGGAAGATTTAAAGTTGTAAATTAAATAAATTAATAGACGATTCAATTAGACGTGACCCTTGTCGGTTTTAAATGACAATTTCACTTTACCTTTTTATCAAAAACAAACCTTTTGTTCAAAACCTGAGTTTGCTTTTGGTTCTTGCGGGTTATTGCAGCATATTAAGAAATCCTTGTAGATATTTATATATATATATATATATATATATAAATATATACATATATATCGTCTATATAATTATGTCTACCATAACTACACATGCAGATTTTTAATTGTATCAAAATAATAGGTCTATTTTATACCTACCCGCGCGAGCCTTTAGCCCCGACAGCTATCGATTGCAAGAGCAATGTGGAAATCTCTCTATCACTTCAGATGAGCAATTCTTCGTGCTTTGCCGGTGATAGTGGTTGTATTGCGAATCTCATTTCTGATTGGATCTTGAAGGGATACTTCGATCATAGATCTCTCCATTGCTCTCTGTGATCTTCAGCCTTTGTGGCCTGTCCTTAGTGACCACGACTAGGATCCGTATGTCTATATGTCGTGTCAATCAATCATTGAAATAAAAATGTACCTAGCCATCTAAGAGTAAAAAGATGAAGAAAGGAAGGCGATGAAAGCAAGAAGGAATGAAAGAACAAAAATTGCAAGATATTGTGAAGGATAAAAGGAAAGAATAAAAGAAATTGAGAAGTATGAAAGTGAGTGTCGTAAAACTCTGAAAAAATTATGTGTAAATAAAGTCCCTGTCCCAAACTAGATAGGGGGTACGAGAGGCTCCAAATAGCGGGGGCCATAAAAAAAAGAAACAAAAAACATTGGTAAACGTACATCGTTAGCCAAAGGAAAGTACTTAATTTAAATTTGATATAAACTTAAATCTCTTTAAGTAACATTGTTTATGCTTGCAATTCAGCAAATATAGATGACGTATTTCCATAGATTCATAAAGGTATTACACAGGATGTTTGATTATTGATGTAAATACTAAAGAGTGTAAGTATATACCTAGTTTTTTTACACTGCATAACATTTCTTTGACAGAAGTAACCAAATCGATAAAAACTTGCATCTAATCGAATTTAATGACATACAGGTTGATTAAATATAGGAATAAAAGTTTTAAAAATTAACTATATAGCTCCTTTATTGATAAAGTTTTAAGATTTTTACACCTATATCTATTTTAAAATCAGATTCGGGTTCATAATCTAGCGATTACAGTCGATATTTTGAAAAAGCCTTTTGTCTTGTGTTTTAAGTAAAAAAAAGGCTTTGATGTGAGTGTAATTATGTACCTATGATGCGCGTTGACTTTCTCACGTCATTACATCGTTAGGTTTTTTTTTAATAGACAAGTGTCACCGATTTTGATTGCCACAACAACCTTCTCACCCCAATTTGACTTATTTATACTTTTTTATTGTGTGAGAAAGAGATGTAATACAGATTTAAATATATATCTTTGTACATATATAACGAGTACATTTTTAAAAATAATTCTATTATCTGAATATTGTAAGCCGTCATATGAATAGACTTTAACATGAAGAAACTACTTTAGAACTATATTAGATAAAGTGAACCAAAAATCTGAGCCTATGTTAACAGATCGGTACAAAATTATTGCTTTCTGTGCACATACAGGTTGATTACTTATATAATAGCGAATATAATGTTCATTGATTTATGTCAAATAATTGACAGAAAGAGACAGCTGTTTAATTTCACTCTGTATTTTGTTTAGCAAAAGATTTTTTTTTGAATTTATATCACAATGATATAATTTTTACTAATCAAGAACATTTGTATACAGGATGATTGATGTAAAAGCTTTGAAGGTGAATATATCGCTATAGTACCCGTTATTTTAAAATTCAATTGTTTCAGAAATAATAAATTAATACATATTAAAGTTAATTATTGTTTACTATCTGTTTACGTAGACTTTACAGGCAAACGTTTTTTTTTTTTAAATTGGAATGTAACAATTCCAATTTAAAAAAAAATATTTTGGAGTTGTCAGCTTATACATGGTAATTGTAAATAAGTGTAAACGATTTTTACTGACATATGTCATAAACATTTATCCTTTTTAAACTTTTAAATCTAGAATTAAGCACTCTGTATGATATTAAGAGATTTCTGTTTGATTGTAGTTTTTATAACTATAATTGATTCTAAATGATAAGTAAGGTTTAGAAATAAATAAATAAAATAAATACTTAGCACATACGTTCAAAAGCGTTAGGAGTGAAGTCCAAAAAAGGTAATTTTGAAACCCAAATAATTAGACCCAAACAACCCAAACATTTAGTACTGATTTACAAACGTAAATATTAACATTATGACCACCGCTTTTAGGGACCTCTTGTACCCTTAACTTATATGTGGCTTAGGGACTTTTATTTATTTTAAATATTATTTTCATATAATATTTTTATATCACGCTCTTCAGTCGTTCCTCATATGATCTTTCATTCTTTCACTATCTTTCTGTCTACAGTTCTTTTACCTTTCATCCATTTTCCTTTCATTCGACCTTTCTTTCTTTTCCTCATACCTTAACTCTTTCAAATCTTGTTTTATTTCTATACCTCAAAAAAAAATTTCTTTGTTATACGATAACCAAAAAAAAAATTAAAAAAAATGTTTTCTTAGTAATTAATTTCCCATAATTAGTCATTTATGGAGGTAAGCAATATGATGTCAAGAACTGATGAGATAGTCATCGCCGGATACGTGGACGAGGCGTGTGAACTCATGACGTACACGGTCTAGATACGTTGAGATAGATCCGAAGATAAATTAAAAAATTTAGTAAATTACCATTATAATGTTAGTCGATAGACGCGAATTGCAGGGTATATACATCCACCGAAGATCATCACGATGTCCGGTCTTCAGCTGCCCGCATGACCTGACTCCTATGACCCTGACCTTCAATATATCGTCGGTCCAAATATAGATCTATCCACGTGTATACCGGATCGTGGTCACCACTCATGAACCGATCTTTTAATGCTGATTTTAATTTAAATATATTCTAAATAAAATTGTAAAGAAATATTTTGAATTCCTCTTTTAAATACGCATTTAACTACGGATCCACACATTCTATATCCTTACGAAGACTGACTCTATTTAAGTTTTTCACATCATAAATATACCTCTTGAAGGCAGAATTCACAGCACATTAGCCTGTAAGGTTTCACAAATCTCAATACAGATTAGTTGCAATAAAAGTAGGCTTTTACGAACCGTCACTTAAAACCTAACGAACCTGTGCATAACTACGGGATAATATATAAAAAAAATTGTTGTATTTATTTAAAATTTGCCGCAACATTAATATATTAAAGCAAATAGATACAGTATGATACGAATAAGTCACAGTGAAAATAAAAAAAATTTAATATTAAAGAGAATATCTCGCGATATATCTCATCGCGTGATCCCATGTGCGTCACGCGCTATTGTGTTGCCAAAGCGTTCCCATAGCCTTGTGGGGCGCGCGTCGTCGCTGCGTGTGTTGAGTTGGGCATTGACGTTAATCGCGGGTCATTTCGTTCGAAGGATGATTGAACTTTTCGCCTAACATAACACATATATTCATTAATAAATTTCTTCACAAAAACTCTGTCTATATAATCGAAATAGTAATCTTCTTCTTACTTCCCTTTTCCCTGTATTTGGGGTCTGGTCTCCTTATCAATTTGCGCCAGGCCACTCTATCCTGGGTTGTCTCTGCATCAAGTTGAAGTGTTTCCAGTTCCCTTCCGATATTAGACCACCACGTAGCTTTTGGACGCCCTCTCCCTCTTGGGAATTCTGGGAGGCTTAAGGCAGTTTTTACCACGTGGTCATCTGGTTTTCGTTGAATGCGGCCATACCATCGCAATCTATTTTCCTGTAATTTGCTGGGGATCGGAGCTACCTTAAACGAACCTCTGATATTTCGTTCCGTATTCTGTCCATTCTAGTGACGCCACCCGACCATCTAAGCATCTTCATCTCATTTTTTTTAGCCCCCGATATTGGGGGCCTCTCGTACCCCTATCTTAGGTGGGACAGGGTCTTTATTGGCAATTTAATTTTTTTCACATAATTTTTTATTTTCATTCTCTACTTTCATTGTTCACATAATCTTTCATTCTATTCTTTTATGCCACAATTCTGCTTTTTTTCACTTTTGTTCTGAGTCCTTTCATTCCTCCCTCATTACTTGTTACATTTTATCTTTTTTCTTTCATTTACATTTTTATGACACTTTATATCACATTTGAGTTACATTATATCACCTTTTTTCTAATTGTCTATTTAAATTTTTATTTTTTTGTATAACTTTTTTAATTATTTTCTTGCAGCATGAGAGGAAATCTTCATCTTTATCTTCATCTCATTGACATGAAGTGTTTGCTTGAAAAAGGTGAAATAGTAATATATATAAAAATCAATTACGTATATAACGTTAGCAACAAAAGGAATAACTTTCCTTTTTATTTTTTACTTGTAATACTATTCACACCAGAGGCGACTCTAGCTCGTGTAGCAATGTAACCTTGGCGCCCCCTAGGCTTGCCCCCCTTCCTGCGGCTATAACTATTAACTTTGCCGTCGTAACAAGAAAGTTTTTTTATATTCCAACAAGCTATTTTATAAGAAGGTATAGCTTAGTTTGGTATTAGTTACGACCTTTCTTCTTATGACGGCAGAATGACAGTCATTGTTTTTATGCCTGTAGCACATCTCTGTTGCTGCAGCGCCTGTGTGCATTGCACACCCTGAATTATAGGTTAAACCACCCTTGTATGGTATATCCCACAAATATCTTTGAATGCCTATATCATGCAATGGTTTTTTCATATTCCAACAAGCTATTTTATAAGTAGGCTGTAAGTAATAACTAAGTAAAGTAGTATTAAGTGAATTGTAAGTTATAACTGGTGCTACCGCGCTGGCTGGCCGCTTCTGTCATATTATTGTTTTTTTATTTTATTTTTTTTTGACCCCCGCTAATGGGGGCTTCTCGTACCCCTATCTTGTGGTGGGACAGGGTCTTTTTTGGGCATTTTTTTTTCACTAAGTTTTTTTTTTTAATTTCCGTTCTCTGCTTCCATTCTTCACATGATCTTTCATTCCATTCTTTTATACCACATTTCTTCTTTCTTACCCTTTTGCTCTGTTCGTCTATCATTCCTCCCTTTTTCTTTTTACATTTTTTGATTTATATTTTTATTTTACATTTTTTCATCATATCATTGTCATATCATTGTTGTACCATGATGATCCAAGAAGATGCTCTTAGCTGTGTCATAGAGCGCAGCGCCCCCACATCCCCACTATAGGTTAAGCCACTCCTGATTCACACTATGTGCATGAATAGGATTGCCACTGTTCACAAGAAAGTTTCCCGAGGATGGGCAGCAGTGTCCTCTGAGTATCACACTCCTCACCACACTGCGAACAATATCATCATCAAGGCACTCCCCCCAAAAATCGCTAACTATTTCTGCGCTCCAAGAATCTAGCAAATTCACTTTTACTATGTCGTCGTACCACCTAGTATATATTAAAACTTTTTAATATAATAATACATTTAATGGAAGGAGGCGTTACCTTGCGGAAGTCCATCCTAAGTAAGAAAAGGACCAATATTTAGCCACACTACCTTCACACCTACACTCTGTGTTTGGCACTAATCGGTGTAACATAACTCCTGAAGATGCCCCGTGGAGGGGCGAAACACGTGTTGAGTGATTTGACAGTGGCGGTTGTGTAATTCGCATTGTTTGCCGCATATGCATTTATCAGCGTGCTGGCGGGCTGTGCACTTTGTTGCACGACTACCACTGCATGTGCGGAAGTGGCTAAATATTGGTCCTTTTCTTAAATAATAATATATATTCGTTTAAGTAAAATCTCTACAAATGTATTTCTGAAAATTAAATAAGTACGTTTAAACAAACCCGTTAATTTGTATATAAACACGGGTTACAGAATAAACGCAGATAAATCAAAGCGGGCTTCCGTTTTGCAAATAAAATGCGAGAGTATTTATTTAAAATAAACTCCGCGATGTACCGCGCGTTCCATTGTCTCGTCTGCGTTCAAGATTCACTAAAACAATGGAGGAGGTATCTTTATTTTCAACCTGTATAAATAAAAACTAATCTAGAAATTTGTTACTAGCACAAAATCTCAGACCATGATCAATTACTATGTCATACTTTTTATAATCATTTCGACTATATGTCGTCCACTTCTGGGCTTGGATATCTCCTATATACTTCCAATAGCGCCTGAAAACAACCTACATCCGGCGACTTACCTTAATAATATCGTCTCTACAATCATCCTGTATAAAATCATCACTCTGAAATATATTAAATTGATTTATTTTTAATTTTAAAATGTAATTTATTGTACTAGGTACACGATAGATTTAAAACTACTATTTAAAAAAGTATATTATTGCATCCGAGAACACTGTACTGATGTTAATGCGTGGAATTAAATGTTGATGCTCACTCAGAAAGCTAATTATTGTCGCGTATTTATAAAACATATAAATAATATATTAGTAAAGAGTAACTGTTGAGTTTCTCGCCGGCATCAGCAGAACTGCCTTCCGTGGTGGTAGCTTTCTTTAGGGACAACAATGCGATTTGAAAATGCTTGAAGATCTATTCGAATAAATTATATTTTGATTTTAAATGCGACGAACCAATCACTTCTGACAGCAAGTCTGTAGGGACATATAGTAAACAAATATTAATTTTAAAATGTATTAATAATAATTTTGAAAATTAACTATTATTTCTGAAATTTTTAGATAGGATGTATCATATGTTAATTGACATCAGATAAGCTGAAAATTAACCTTTTTAAAGCTATAAAGAATCTCGCTGTATATATGGATCACTAGTAGTCTTGTAGTATACTAGAAAGAAAAAATATTTTTGTTAGTAATCGTTATGTGAAAGCTTGTTGACTTTATATTTCGAAGCTTTTTAACTTCATGTAACAAAGCTTGTCGCACCTTCACTGGTTCCCACAGGACGGGCTTTGTTCTCATATTCTAATGTACTGCATTTCATACAATGCCTTCCTTGCACGGTGTCACCCACAGCACAGCAGATATAGCCGCTGGCATTCGATCTATTGGTTATAAGTTCGATTTAGTGAAAATGTTGGTACTTTAAATATAGTTTGAATAATCATGCTCCGGTCGGGTCTGGTGCCCACACTGCTTAAAGCGTCGCCATATAGCTGAGTGTTTGGTGGAGTGAGAGCCTTTATGATGATGAGGAATGTCCACCTGAATGAATTGAATGAAACGAACTGTTGAGTGAATGTAAAACTAAAAATGAGACTTATTACATAACCTAGTTAGCATCTACCGAAAATGAACAGATCTAGTTTGAAATATAATATTCATATATATATATATATATATATATATTTATATATGAAAGATATAATAATGTGTTTCATAAAAATACGATAACAGCTTTGACACCATAAATAATGTTATTCAATGATTGTAACTTCCAACACAACGATATTTCAGCTAGAGACAACATGTAACAAAACAGAATTCGCCCGAACAGGGACTTGAACCCTGGACCCTTGGATTAAAAGTCCAATGCTCTACCGACTGAGCTATCCGGGCTGTGTTGAAGCATACTAAACTGCAACATATAACATTTCATATACTTGCATTAAGATAGACCAAAAATCATTTAAGTTTTGAAGCAAATATTTGAAGGAACTTGATTTTAAACATAGCTTATACTGTTATGTTATATGTTTATTTTGCAATCGTTTCAGCTCTTAGACACCCACTGAAAGACAAAAGCCTTCCCCAAAGATATCTACGGGGTGATGTACAATAATCGCCACACTTGGCAAGCAAGTTGGCGATGGCTGTGTGGTATTTTTTTTTAATGACCCCCGCTATTGGGGGCCTCTCGTACCCCTATTTATGGTGGGACAGGGACTTTATTTGCAATTTAATTTTTCACATGATTTTTTATTTTCTCTCTCTTCTTTCATATTTTACTTTCTCTTTCGGTCTATTGTCTATCTTTCTGTGTGGTATTCTGGTACGCAGAGCGTTGCTTCCCATCCTCTGTAAACATGTTTGTAAGCAGTAGTAATCCTATATGATTAATGTACAGTGTGTGAATTATATAAGATTGTATCCACGGAGTCGAACACGCGATCTACAATCAAAAGTCTCCGTCCTCCACCCCTGAGTTGCAACTGCTATTTATTTTCAATACTTTTTATAATAAGTGTACAAGTATACGTTGTAATGTTTACTTTTGTTGCAGATAACCAAAAATGTTCAAGCTAAGATTGAAGATGCGCAAGAAAATACGGTGACGTGATATCATCGCAGTGATTACGATGTGACAGTAAAGTGTTACAAATAAGACTATACGTAAACTTTCCGATAACATTTATTAATAAAACAAAAAATACTCCAAACATAATTCTCTTTATTAACGTGCCAAGTTTATTACGTAAACAGAGATTTTAATTTTTTTTTAATTTTCCACACTTTACTGGGCGACAGTTTTTTTTTTTTTTAAAAAGAGTAAAGTCAAAAGCAAAAATTGAGCCGTTCAAGAGTGATGCTGTAGGGGCATACGCGATGGATATCCACGCTCCCTCCCTCGTCGTCCACGGTTACGAACCGCACGCGCCGCTCCTGGAGGTTGAAGGTCTGGACCCGCACAGTCCACAGCAGAAGGTCCTGATCCACGCTCCTACATTGCAGGGTCAGGAGATGATCGGCAACGAACATCGGAATGGAGGTGTGTGACTTTATATATATTTTCAACAAAACATAAATCCAGAATTTCGATAACTTAGTTTTACTAAGGAGGCATATATCTCACCCAAATGTATCTATGGGGGGAAACACCATAATCCTGATGCTTGGAAGGCCTGTTCGCGATCACAATGTGGTATAAAAGTAAGCAGAAATTGCTGCCGTTCATCCAAATTGTATCTAGGGAATTGAACCCGCGACCTAATATATTAAGTCTCAGTCCCCCACCGCTGGGCTACCACTGCTCGAATCTAATCTGTAGCAGATTTAAAATTCAAAATACGTAACGTAAGTTATAAAATAGAACCGCCATTTTGACAAAATTATAATACAGATAATATTAATTTGTAAAAAATTATATCGTTCAAGTGGCCTCACCCCGAGTTGTTGTATATTTGCGTTCGTTTTACAGCATTTTAAGTCGTTGCTCGCAAAACATATGGTACCATATTGGCGATAACATATATTCTGCAATGTTAGCTGTCAAGGCGATGTCTCTAGTGGACCAATTCTGTACAAGGCGCAAGTCCAAATGCTTAATTTTTCGACCGCTTCAAGCACGACGATGAAATTCACGTTGTATCTATTGCTTATTGATAACTAATTCCCTGTATATATATAATATAAATATCAAAGTACAGTATCATTTGGCGCTATTTGTTAAAAATAAGGCGTGTTCGTATTATCACATTACTTTTGCGCCACCTGTTACTACAAATTAAAGTTTTAGGATCTATTCATAGTTATTTATTTATTGATTTATTAGTTTTATTATACCGGTTGATTGAACCATATATTCACTGTTTCAATAATATTAAGAAAATTATGATAATGAAAATTAATATTGATTGTCATAATTTTCATTTAAATTAAAAATTCGTTTTATTTACATATGTATTTTATGGCCTCGTTCTTGAGGTTTGTCGTACTATCCTGCTATGTATAAGATGGGATCTTGTTTTCAAATTATTATTATTGAATTTATTAAGAACTTACCTAATGTTAAAAAGCGTAAGTTAAATGTCATGAGCATTGAACGGAAATTATTATAAAACAGTTATGTCTGTGTGAGAAAGGAAAGTACAGAAGAAGTATGACTCTTTCTCATATTATATATATGTGTCGAGGACAGATGTGACTGACCTAACATAGAGTATGACTTCACAGATGAGCAGTACCACGCCCACAGCAGCGGACAGAGCGGCGATGGTAAGTCATATTTTATGATAATATATATATTTATTTATTTATATTTCTTAAACATTTTATAATGGCGGACTTATTGTCAAATATACAATTGCATTCTCTACCAATTAACATAGGTACAGTATCAATAGGCCGGTGTGTAAATGTCGTGACATATATATGTTTATATATTTATAATACATATATTTAGATTTAAATTACTTAGTCAACATATTAACATACATAAAATGCTTTAAAATACAAATTTGAACATTATGAACGTAATAAGGAATAAGCGATCGTGTGTAGGATGTGTTATTAGATATATCACATATACAAACATATATCTCATGAATAAAGGAGGGCTTTTAATTTTTTTTGACGTAACCTAAAAAAAATATGTTTTAGAAGGACAACATAATATTAAAATGCGAATATTTTAAGAGATCCTTATCCTCGCAGTTTTGTACAGATGCTTCTCTTTCATAGACCTTTAAAATGTTATTTTATATTACCTATTTATAACATAAGTGCGAAGTAGTGTTCCAAGGTATACAAGTTAGTTTAAAAGTAAAATTATAACCATTGCCTATATAGCCTTCAAACTAATATGTTGCAAAGGGATGTAGGTTCTAGGACGTCTAGGACTTGTATTGTAGATATATTTATATAACTCAGGCATATTGACGGTAAGCTAGTTACTTTATTATAACAAACAGACAAGTCAAGTCACAGACGCGGAGAAAACAACAATCATTCTGGAACTTTCCATCACGTACAACAAGTAAAAACAAAAATTGCATAACAGCGTTATATAAAATCAGTAACGGCCTCTGCTCGCAGTTTGTCTGTACGTTTACAACGTCTAATTTAACTATTATCGATTTTTACACACATAAAAAATAAACTTTTCAGGGCTGCCAACATTAGTGACAGCCCTGATGTTGTAAATCTTTAGATTTAGATATCACATGCTCTAGGCAATATATACACATGACTTTATATTCCTTATTCTAGAGCAGAGTTCCCCAAACTTCTTTGTGTCGTAGACCCCTTGCCTTGTTTTTCGGTGTTGGGTAGACCCCCTACTTACCTGATATTGATTTCCTGTAAATTTATTTGTTTGTTCCGCATTCAAATTTATAGAGTGACGAATTGAACAAGTCAGTGCAAGGTAGCGAAGCTCTGAGACTGCGACTCTCAGGTTTTTACAAGTTCAAAATGTATTGCGACCACAAAGCGAATACCAACATCCTACAACTTACATAATTTTATAATCATATATAATAATTTTTTTACTTCATAGGTGCTTTTATAAATAATGTAATTGTTTTGATATTATAAGACAGTATGATGTAAGTAAATAGGTACTATCAGTGTATGTGTGGAGATCCACTATCGTGGACCCCCGTTTTCATTTCATGGACTCCTAAATTTTTTTTGCTGACGTAGATCCCTAGGGGTCGATATAGACCACTTTGGGAATCACTGTTCTAGAGATAAGATAGAGATATATGATAAAACTAGTTTCTATATAGATGACAATAGTGCAAATAATCCACAAGGTTATTGGTAATATCTTAAAAGATTTTACACTTATTTCTAATGTACCTATATAAAATTATCATTGCGCAATATGTTATATATTCTTTTCATGTTTATTTCTACTTGAATATGATAGGCAATAAGCCAACTACAGGCAGTACAAGGTCTGCAGGGATAGATAGTAAATAATAATTAATTATAATGTGTAGTATTACATTAATTGACATTAAATAAGCTATGTGTTTACTATTTCAAAGCATTTATACTTAAAACGAATCATCCTGTATAAGATCGAAAGTTAACTCAGTGTGGGAGTTTGTTTAAAAAGTTAAATGGAATAATTTCACCACTCGACACTATCCCAGCTCTATAGTACGCCGTGGCCGACAAATCACTTGCACGCTTCCATTTTGAATGAATCGGAAAAGTTGCCGCCTTATCTGTGACCACACTTATAGCTTTTGGTTAAGGTGTGGCCCTACTTCTAGCGGGCAACGTACAAAGTTTTTTCACTCAAACAAAAATTAAGTTAAATGATTTGAAACCTGGTTAGGTCAAGGATTTACAGATTTAATTCTTCTAGAAGAATCACAATAACTCTATATAAATGCAAGTAATACTTCAAATACAATTGATCTTTCATTTTGGTAAATTCTTTTTTAGAAGATTACGAGTGACTACAGATCCTTGGGCTGACTCCGACCCTGATGCTTAGCTATGGAAACTACCATAAGCATATGGCTAAATAAGCTGATGAAAAACCTGTCTTGCGGTATTTTCAACCAAAGTCATGCGGTATTTTAAACCGGAACAGTTGCTTTTTCTATATCAAACACAGTTCCGGTTGTGTGTGCAATATAACTGCCACCTTTAGAATGGCACTGCTAAATAATCAGCTTAAAGCTCTTGATTTGGTAGAACTAAGTGCTGTTAGAGTTATAAGTGATAATGAGTTAGTTTTTTAAGAAACTTCTTAGACTTGAACACCGCCGGCGAATAGCAAATCTGTCAAGTTATTGCAGGATTAATTTGGAGAATGTTCATCAAACTTGACCTAATCCCACCATCACCACCCACCACGTCTCTATAAGATCAGTAGAAAATCGGCCTGCTACCTTCTTACACGGTGGAGTTTCCTTGGTGGCGTACCATGGGTTTCGATTCTACGTTTCTGATCCGCACAGCCTGAGTAAGAAACTATCTATCAGATTCCCTATTTTCTGAGTAATACAGCCCTGGTCTCTTCAAAGTCAGAGTGAACATATACTTACTGAGTCTTTGTGCTTCGTTTTCTACCACATCGTCGCTTTCCATCAGGAGTTGGTGGTCAAAGGCGGACTAGAAAGCGATAAAATTTTTTTGGAACTAGGTAAAAATCCATTACATGTAAAGTGAAGACTTGTATATAAAGCTTAAAAGGAATTATGTTACGACAGACACTCTTCATTCACCATCATTATTTCAGCACTTGGATGATCACTTGACACAGTCCCAGTATGTTTATGTTCAAAAGGACATCAAGAAAGCGGCATGCAGCCAAAATATTATGAGAAACTTAACAAGGTTCAACTTGTCAATCCATGGTTTTCACTCCAGAACCTAAAAATAATGTAGCTGATGATCTAGCCACATCCTTTAAGGTTCAGATAAACAGGAATATATCGCTCATGTCATCACATAGCTTTGTCTTCAATGAACCTAGGTGGTGGTATATTTTAGATTATCCTAAATTCAAGCAAAGTCCTATATATATCCTTAGGTTTTAAATAATATGAATTTACATATTTTTCATTCGTTTTTAATTTCCTGTTTTTTTTTTGACAGTTACTGTTTGCTCAAATTTAGTTTCCGCACGACAACAAAACACGGGGGGGGGGGGCCTCAAAAAGTCTCGGCCTAGGGTTTTCTTTTATTTATTTATATGTGACATTATGAAGTTAGATTACATTACTCCCCGCTGCAACTGCGACCGCGCCTCTTACAAAACAAAACCGAACAAGTCGCAGGCCGTTGCCAGACTAATTTCACAGCGATTTAGGCAAGTGCACTCGCACAAAAAATGCTCCATTCACTCGCCCGGCTACTCGACCGGCGCGGGCGCAACTGGCATTTACAATGAACGGAGATGTCGCATACAAACGTACGTTGAACACATTGCAGTGTATGTGTACTTTTTACCAAATTAGATCACTCACCTGAGCCCATATGTAATTAAAACACCTAAAGACCAGCCAGACAAATGTGTTACATGACACACAAACATACAGTGTGTGTTTGTGTCTATGTAACACATTTGTGTGTTTGTAACACATGTGTGCGTATGCGTGTATATAACACAACGTGTGTAACACAAAAAATAGAGTGTATAAAAATGTTACTCTTACCATAATGCTCAGAAAGATAAAATAAAATGAATTTATTTATTTACACTTTATTGTACACCATAGATAATAACTAAAATGAAAAAGAAACATATAGAGAATCAAGAGCCGGTCTTATCGCTCTAGACGATCTCTACCAGATAACCTTTGAATGAAGATGAGAGACAAGAAGGAGAGAGAAGTTTAGGATGTACATACATACATATACATATATTACTATACACATATACAAAATTGTAAAACAGTTTCTGGACAAATGTCGAAGAATGAGAGGCGATGAATGAAAGTAATGAAAGAGAATGTGGTAGATAAAAGAGGAACTAGTGAAAGATGTTGAGACGGATATAGAAAGTGCGAGAAAACTAAAATTATATTTATAAATTATTAAGAAAATATTGTCCCTGTTCACCCATGGTAGGTACTAGAGGTCCCAAAAATAGAGCCATTAAAACAAAAGAAAAACTAACATATACACGGACACCATGACCTTAGGAAAAATTAAAAAATATCTTCATATGTGTGTATATTTATTATTACAATATGTATTTTCGGTTTTTGTATTCTTAAGTTAAATTACTGTGATTATTGTATGTAATAATAATATTTGACATATTAAATTCAAATATTTTTTTAATTAAATATATATTTTGACTACTATATATTACAATTTCATACTATGATAGTATAACTATATTTTTTTTCCTTACCTTTGTGATGTAATGTACATTTATATATTTTGGATTGGTATCTTATAGATACATACATGGCTTTAATATCTCCTTATGAATCTTGGATGGCATACATCACTGTGTAGACACCTTTCTAATATCTCTGCTTGTTACACTTGAGTCAAGAGTAGATCTCTTATACTAAACATTACTAAACTCTATCTACTTTAGTCACCTAGATATATACAGTCTAACATATAAATGTAATTTTTTTATTAGGATCTATTTCACAGACATCAGCGTCCGTGCCTATGTTTTTACATTTACTTTTAATATTTACGAAAACATTTTTGCTCACGTTTTAGCATATTACAGTGTTTATCTCTTAAATTGATTTCTGACTTAAATCGCAAAACATTTTAAATTAAGTTGAATTCAATTAATTAAAGTCTTATTTATTTTTTTTATAAATCCCTACGACGCCTTAACAATGTCCGGTATTTAAAATTCCGGTTGGTGCTAGGACTTCCTCATGTTTGATTCTAAACATTATTTCAATAACTAAATCCTCTATTATCCTAGAATTGCCGAGGTAAATCTTCTTTTTATGTGCTAAATAGACAAAACTATTCAACAATCATTAGTACATGATATTTATTCTTTATTACCCTGTAGTCACCTTGGTAGATCTATTGCAAACATTATTGACCATTATTGAAATGTTACAGAAATACTCCAAACACTGATCTACTATACAAATAAATAAAATTGTAGTGTCTGTATGTAATATTAAAATAACCGCTTTTTGCACATCTATGATTATTTATACGATACGTATTAAAATTACATTTTTATAAAATTTTGTCTATCTGTTTGTTCCGGCTAATATCTGAAATGGCTGGACCGATTTCGACGTGTCTTATACAGGCAGGTAGCTGATATAAGGAGTAACTAAGGCTAATTTTATTTTAGAAAAATTCTTAAATGTAAAACTAAAATTAAGAGAACTATTTTTTTGTTGAAATCAATGCGAATGAAGTCTTGAGCAAAAGCTAGTTGTAAAATAAAAAAAATGTGAAAAAATAAATATGTTTATAAAATTGAGATATTTACATAAAATTTGTATTAAGATTTTAAATATTTATTTACGAAATATTTAAAAAAAAATTCCACTTCGGACATTTAAAGAAAAGTCTTAATCCGCAATACGGACTGTAACATAAAAGTGAAATGGTAAGCTGTTAACGTTTTTTTGCTTACTCTCTGACTACTCTTTTTAGGTGCCCACCGGCTCGGTGGCGGGGCGTCTCGTGTAGAGTGCTACGGGTTCAATTCCTGGACAAACATATGCAGAGATATTCTTTTGCATTCACTCGTTGCACAATTTCTCGGCATTTTTTTTCTTTTTGGGAGAACACACAAATTCCTGAGTGTGTTGATCTCTTGTCTTTCTTTCGGATAATGTGACCAAAGTACTTTTAAAAGGTGTGTGAACAATTTTTAAGACGCATTATTGTCTTCAGCACCTAGAAAATGAATACATGATGACGCAGACTACATACTTACATACATACAAGTGAAATATATATATATGTATATATATATATATATATTAAGAAGTAATAACGTAATTCAGGTTTATTAAAAGTGTTCTTTCATTGAATTACTATGTGAACTCCGCTGTCGACCGTCGATCCGGTTTTTGACGCGCGTCGAAAGCGAAACCCGAGCAAAAAACCGGACATGACGTCACGACGTCTTCGTGCCTTCACGAATCCGGACGCTTTGGTTGCAGCTTACACACGATGTATACCGAGGCTCGAAATTTAAAATCATTGATATCAATGACTCGTCATTTTTATGAGTATATTAATATTAAATTAGATTTTATGCTATTATATCGCGGTGTGTATTTATTTTGCACTTGAAGAACCTTCTAGAAACATGTCAATGGCTTTTGTTTTATTGTATAGCTGCTACCGATCTCTTATAGCTTGTCACAGCTCAGAATCATACCAAAACTGTCCAGTTAATGCTTGTTAGCCAACTATTTTTTGTTTTAGTTCTTTCTTTTTAATACTTTCATATTACTCACAACATTAAATTTAAATAAATAAACATAGGTTGTATGATGCCAAACACAGAGATTAATGATTATGTTACACCGATTAATGACGCTAGAGGCATTAATCGGCGTAACATAACTCCTGAAGATGCCCAGTGGAGGGGTGAAACACGTGTTGAGTGATTTGACGGTGGCAGTTGTGTGATTCGCATTGTTTTCCGCATACGCATTCATCAGCGGGCTGGCGGCTGCACTTTGTTGCACGACTACCACTGCATGTGCGGAAGTGGCTAAATATTGGTCCTTTTCTTACTTAGGATGGACTTCCTCAAGGTAACGCCTGATTCCATTAAATAGCCATATTGTCCATAAAGACACTGGAAGAGTTAATAATCTTTTTTAACATACTGCATCAATCAATAATGAGTATAGAAATAATAGAATTAAAATGTTATTAAATATTCATAATAAATTACTATAATTAAAATATATTAATAATAAGAAATTAGTCCGGTTTGTAGTGAGTTCTTTTCAGATCTTTTTCTTTTCTTTTCAGTCTATAGAGACCAATTGCAAGAGCGTTATACCATATACCACACTTGGTAGATTTTTTGGCGATTGCAATGTGGTATTATGATACGCAGAGGACAACACCTCTTTTTATCTGGTAACCTGTCTGTGAGCAGTGGAAATCATATATAAATAAGGCACACAGTGTGAATTATATAATTGTATCCCCAGGGATTAAACCTGCGACCTTCAAATTCGTCTCAGTCATAACCGCTGATCAATTTGAATCAAGTTACTATGAAATTGGAATTTTCTAGAATTTATCTATTGAACAAAAGGTCACTATATAATACTAATACGTTTAAAGTGGATAGTATTATGAATAACTTGAGTCTTACTTTGTGCCTTTAAGTTTTACACCCCCCACCGGTAGATGTAACGAATACCTTGACCACAGCCACATCCTTGGGAGCTTGCGCCCGTGCGAAGGCCCACACGTGTCATTACCACAATACTAGAGAGGATTATTGACCTGTACCATCTTTTCTTATCACCTTTGTTTCGCTGATACGTATTTATTTATTTATTCATTTACACTTTTTTGTACACCATAGAGGGAAAAAAATCAATTCACATGGTATTTAATGAAATCAGGCGTTACCTTGCGGAAGTCCATCCTAAGTTAGAAAAGGACCAATATTTAGTCACTTCCGCACAAGCAATGGTAGTCGTGCAACAAAGTGCACCGCCCGCCAGCCCGCTGATAAATGCATGCGGCAAACAATGCGAATCACACAACTGCCACCGCCAAATTACTCAACACGTGTTTCACCCCTCCACGGGGCATCTTCAGAAGTTATGTTACACCGATTAGTGCAAACACAGAGTGCAATTCACATGGTACAAGAGACAGTCTTATTGCTCGAGGCGATCTCTACCATACAACCTTTGGATGGTGATGAAAGACATGAAGGGCGGTTAAGGGTGTACATACATACAAATACATACTTTACTATACACACATACATCTATACAAAGAAACTTATGTAAATGTATACACGGTGTTACATAAATACGAATAAGAAATATAAAAATAAGAAATACTACACAATATCCTTTTTTAAACTGACTCTACCAACGCTGCTTCAGAAACCTGTTCCAGAAATAAGATTATTTTTGACAGCCCTATATCCTTAAATAGGTTATAGAGGAAATTCACAGTTATAACTGTCGTACTCTATCGCAGTAGAGTCTAGTTTTTCTCACACAAAACTCTAATATAAATAACTTAAGTTATTCTATAAGGCTGTTAATGTTTCAAAAGGATTCCTAAGGTTATATATGTACATATGACTATAGTCATCAATATACTATAGAGTTAAAAGTAGTGACTTAGTTTGACTGCTTCCAAATTTAAAAAAATATTACTTAACCACACTAGTGTATCATCAGGTTATTAGTAACGCATCGCCCTAGTGAATACTCATCTTAATAAAGAATGACGTCACATTTGTATTACTATTATTATCTATAAATTTAAATAATAATTTAAGAAGTGTTCGCAGAAAATATAAGACAACATTTAAATGACATTTTAAGTAAAATTAAGATGACGAATAACCTTTATTGTTTTAAAAAAGTATTTAAGTTAATAATACACGGGAGTGATAGAGATAGGAATATGTTTCTCAGTTATAGTCCATCAGAACCGCCTAAGTTTAAATTTGACAGCTCAACCGCCAATGAGGCCGAATTGGACGCGCAATTTGAATTAAGAACGGATTTAAAACATTGTAACGGCTTATGCATTATAAACCTTAACACTTAAAAGTAACATCTATATTTGATCGATTATTAATTTTCTGACTAATTAGTCAATTATAACTTTTGAACTTCAATCAATGATCATTTTAGTTTATATTGAGCTCTAAATGTAACTGATAAGATATAAAATTGAATATCAATAGTGACGATGACAAGATTTCGTATTTGAAACCACTCAAAAACGAACAAGGAAAATATTACGTCGTTTCTAAATTTAAATAAATTTTAACCGAAAAATTTTTTATGCATAAAATTCTTAAATTTTTCTGAATTTATTTTACACTCTTTTTAATTAAAAGCATCATTTTTAATGAAATTGTTAAATTTAAATTTCATATTTGAATATGTGGACTATACAAAAGGTTACTTTGACTTATATTCAGTAAAGAAATCCAATTGTTTTGAGAGAGAATGTATTTTAAAGTAATCACTACAGCTATCATAATAAGATACATTTTGCAATAATATACTTATCGCATATGTCGTTATGGTGCTGTTTTTACAACTTTTTAAATACACTAGATGCTTTTATTTTATTTACGAAACAAAGATCGTTGGCTGATTGCTAAATCAAAATGGCGGATTGGTTTTAATTGGCTTCTAAGATTTCTTGTTCTATTTTTAAATTCTGGTTTAGTTGTTTTAATAGTTATTATGTTTGTGTCTAGAATTTGTTTAAAGCATTTTTATAGGTTAATACATCAAATGTATGTTTTACTGTATCATTTATTTATATGTTTTAAATAATAAATAGCTTATTGTAAGCGTGTCAAGTTTTAATATTACTATTAAAAAATATAGTTTGATAGTATAATGGTGAGAATTTAGGATTAATTGTTTTTTTTTTGCAAAATAATAATTAAAATTAATTGTAAATTTTCTTTATGATTTTTATGGACCTTGTTTTTCTGGAACTCTAGTTCCGTCTACCACGTGTGAGGAAGGAAATGATTTATTCGGGTTTTTTTTTAATTTTATTTACATACTTCTTCCTTCACAATATCTTTTATGCCTCTTTTATTTCTTTTTCGTGTTCTATCTTTCTTTATTTGCAAATCTTCTTCCATACATCTTCTTTCTTCCATCTAAATTAAGCAACCACTGCACCTGCGACATCTAACGGTCTCTGGGTTACACACAACAGAACCAAACATTACTCCCTACACCACAACACCCGTTTTTAGAGAGCGGCCGCCTGTTCCCTAACCGCGAACAGCGTGGACGAACCCAGTTTGGATCCGGATCCATTCTAAGCTCGCCTGTGGTCCAGGCTGCCGTCTCAAGCCGCATACACAACATCAACACTACATAGCTCTACTCTGGTAGAGCGGTTTGGTACATGCGAACGTCTTCCTGCAACTGGTATGCGCCCTACCAGCTTTTTTTAAAGTTTTTATGTTCACGGACCCTTCCGCTCCGTGAACTAAGAGCTGATGAAGCTGTAAAAGCCTTCAGGCTGACAGTACTACAGAGAAGAATTAGAATAAGTGAGTCTACATTCCCTGATCACAAATTTACATTACACATAACAGATTTTTAACGTATATTAAATACCACTAGTAGTAGTACGTATATTAAATACAGTTCGTAGTTAAATACCATTCTTCTTTTTATTTAACTTTTTTTCTATTCATCTATACAATCAATGTATGTCAGGTGAGACAGTAAATTAATAAAATAGATAAATCATGAATTTCAGTGAAAAGCACCTGAAGAATGCAACCGTTCCTTTCTCCCCCTCCCCCCGCCCATTATCTTCACGATCGAAGGTCTTCCACTGCCCGTATCCAGATACTTCACGTGACCTAAACTATTTCCTATTCTCCTAGTGGGGGTATACCAACTTATGATCGCCTCTCTAGAACAATGTGTATTTACGTACATATGTGACTGTATATCAAAGCATAGCTGGTAACAAATGACTTTCTGTTACGAGTAACAAATTAATTAGTGGCTATTAACAAAGCACTGCCCTAATAGCGCGTGACATGCGGTGAGTTGGATTCCATAACCTGCGGCTGAATAGTGTAGAGATACAATACGACCACGATAACTGTAGACTTTAGACAATTTATATTTTAATTTATTTTTGTTTTACAATTAGATGATCGCCCTTTTTATATTCGTGAGGAAATCCTGCATGGGATACCCCTCCGCTTCGGGGGCAACGAAAGGGTTATGCCGGAGTCCTCCGGCTAAAAGCCCACGGTCTTCTTGAACTCCTTTTGTTGAAACTACGGGAATGCTTTCGCATACTACCGCAGTTTCAACGGGGATGACCCAGTGCCTCAATTCCTTACTTGCAGCGGATCACCTCGATTCCGTCGCCAAGGCCATGCTAAGGGGGTTGAAGAAAGGTGCGGTATAATACCATCCGACGTCCAGGTCTCCGATGTGGATGGGGAGCTCAGACGTTCTTTCTCTCTCTCTCTCTCTCTCTCGGCAGCCTCCTTCTGCGACATCGCAACTTCGCAGAAGGTTAAACCGGCTATTCATGACTGCTCGTTCTGTACTATTGCCTTAACAAAGCCTGGTAACGAGAGGTCATTTCCCACGGTGTCGGCGATTTCTCGGCGCAGCTCTTCCCTCGCTGTACATTCCTTAAGCGTGTGCTGAGCTGAGTCCTCTTCGCTACCACAATGGTGGCATATGGTTAATGGTTTCCTGCCTATGTGACACAGGTACTTGCTAAAGCATTCATGCCTTGAAAGCACATGCACCGTCAGGAATGTTAGAGTACTGTACCGCCTGTTTGTCCAGTCCTCTAGGATTTCTGTTCGTGGGCTGCTTCATCGTTCCTTCCACCATTTTAGTAATAACTGTCAAGTTAAGGACATCTGCCAGATGATCACCCTACTTAAACACAAAGTATCCTTTCGCTTAGTACAAACTTTGCTTCCAAATCGGTCAAAAAATCGCTGTCCCAATAACTTACCAAATAGGCACGGGGGATTCTCGGAGTACCTTCACAGGTTGAGATTAAGTGAGTCCCTCGCGCTTCTGCGAACCGGCTTGGACCAGACCGTGGTGCACCTGGTGGCCAAATATCCCGCATTAGGATGCTATTCCGAGCCCCTGCTGGAAAAAGGTAAGTGAGAGCATCGCCTCACTAATTAGTGACGAAGACAGGCTAGGGGTCCTAGTGTCTCGGGTTAAATCCAGTCTGGCCAAGCTGATCTGAATTGGCATCATGTCCAATGCAAACAAGACTGACGAATACAGGCCTGCGTTTTTCAAATGTTGCAGAGCGATAATTGAGTAATAAAGGTGAAAACAGTACAGGTCAGGTGAGAATTAAAAAATAGCTGAAAAAAAAATACGTAACCCATGTAAATAATAAAAAAAATATTTAACTGTGAAAGTAAATAAGTATATCAATTGAGGATGTCATATATTATAATTAGATTGTACTTACCTGTCTGATAAATATGATATGGGAGAGAGAGGCCATCGAAAGCGGGAGCCAGTTTTAAAAGAAAAGAAATACAGTTGGCTCCGTGTAAAGAATTTGCAAAATAACTATTAAATCTGCATAAAACATTACAATATATCTTAACTTGAACTGCTCTTTAATTCAGATCGAAACAATTTAGGTTTCTAGCGCGTTTCTACCATTGATTCAACATTTTCGTAGTATTAGTCAACATATATTATAACTTTAATTATATGTTATGATTGTTTGAATGTGATTGATCTTTACAACCTCTTTTTATATATAATATACTTATTTAAGTACTTCACTAACAAGTCTTTGTGCATAAAGAGCGTAAAAATAAAATGTTATCTATCTATGCATCCTGATGTAAGTACAAAACTAAATAAAAACTTTTATATATAAAATAATGTATTTTCTTAATTAATGTTTCATTTGAAATACGCCCACTGTTGGGTATAGACGTAATGATGCCTTTTATAATAAAATTAAATATATTTGTGTATTAGTTTTGTTCTTAGGTTCACAGTTTATGTAGTCACATCTTAATCTCAATTCGTGTATCGTTCAATATTTGTCAAGTGTATATATATGTATATGCTGTATCAATTAATAAACTCTGTATATATAGATGTTATTAATGATGCACATATATTATATGTTAATACAATTAAGACAGTTCTTAAAGTGTATCTATAAATATTGAGAGAATTATTTGAATGGAGCCACATACATTTATATAAAGATACATGAGGTATCAAGAATCAAAAGCAGCTATAGGACAGATTTTCTTACAAAACAAAGATAAATCAGGGGCCAGCAACCTTTTTAATAAACGAGTCAATTTAAGTTTTAATTTTTTTCGCGAGCTTCACCTAATGTAAGACTTATATTTTAAAAAACTTATTTTTTAATAAATATTAGAATAAGAACTTATTTATTCTCTGTTGATGATGTCGCTGTAAGCCCGAGGGCTTTTACAGCTTCATCGGAGCTTAGTTCAGCGCAAGGTTCCGTGAACTTAAGAAACTTACTACTTACTGTTTATATCAGGGGTGAGCAACCTTTTTATCAATAGGCAAATTTAAGTTTAATTTTTTTTTATCGGATCGTATGTAATGGAACACTTATTTATAATTTACAAGACTTTATTTTTAACATTAGAGTAAGAAAATATACAAGTTTTAAGGCAGAATTAAAAATAAACATGATAAGAACGAAAAAATGAATGTACTTGAAAATTTTAATGAGAAATTTGGCAGCCGTTTTTGCAAAAATATATATATATATTACTTACGCAGCTTTCTAATTGTGCGTTATTGTTTCGATCGGTGGTTATTATTAATTGTCTCAGTTTATCATTTATCACCATTTTATTATAATTAATTTTATAACAATACATTGACTAGAGAAGTTCGATAAATTAAATTCAATTTTAGAAATGCTTGGCGGGCCGCAGGAACATTTTTAACGGGCCGCGTGTTGATCATCCCTGATATAGATGTTTTTGATTCTAAGATATGTTTTTGGAATGTAAGAGGCTTTAGGCTTTTGACATAAAAGACGGAAAATCTGACATTATCTGAGTTTATATCTAGAGCAAGCCTGAAATAAAATTTGTTACCTTCAAATTTAAAGATCAGCATATAAACAAATTGCATTTAATGGAGTTTTTTCAATTAAGGAAGCGACTTTAGATCTATTAGAATATGCAATATCCTTACTGTAAATATACAATAGCTTTTACAGTAACACAGATAGATTTAATTCATAAAAACATTTAAAAGTATATAAGCTTAGTCAACATGACTGTAAATATATACTGTATGTATGCAGTAGTACATATATAACTATATACTTAACACATATAATTTTAGCTGAAGATGTTTCTGTTATCATTGGATAATGCTGGCGAGCTAATGCCAACTCCGAATACCGTAAGGTGCCGAGAGAGGGAGACGGGAGATGACAAAAATTGAAAGGGGGCGGGACTATCTTGCACGTTCGGATACTCGCCTTAAATTTGCTTGAATATTTATTTTTTATTTTATTTATTTATATATATTTTATCTGTAAACAAGCTTTTTGCTAGCTATAATATTCAAATTATACAAATCTGATGAAATATCTAAATATTTTTATCTGTAAATTAAATTAAATAAAAAAATTGGCTTTTAAATTATTTATTATTCTATTCAATAAAAACTATAACTGGATACTAGTTATGTTGGTTTTTTTACTTTACAACATAATGTACGTAAAGTATGTTTAACCCTGTGACTGGACTCATTTTTCTCTTTCACTATTTTTAGTTTTAGGTATATAGTCTCTGATATCATATTAGCACCATTTGTGAAATTTTAAAAAACGTACATTATGTGATGATATTCTTTGAAGTGTGAGCAAACTAAGATGTTACTTTTAAACTGCATATTGTTATGTCTGCTTTTTAAGTTTACTTGTGTGCAATAGATTAATATTATAAAGACATGTATTTAGCATAATACTTATTATATAGTAGGCATGAAAAATACTGTACTTTCACACAGCTTAAAGTAATCGGTAAACGCACACCATATTTGGGAATAAATGACTAAACTTGTCATACTGGTCGCGTAAATTCTAATCAGCTTCTGAAAAAAGAATCCGATTGACAAGACGCATACGAGATATTTGGGAACAGACCGCCAGATGTTTGTCTACCTAAACTGTCTTACCCTGTTCCATTCTGAGGAACATTTTTGAGAATTATAAATCTATTAGAGCAAACAATTACAGTCACAGCTAGGAGAACATATGTTATCAAATAGGTGTGTTAATAGATATAATGCATTGAAATCAAAAAATAATTAAGTATTAAGTAGTGTGCATATAATGAATACGTAAAAACATATATAAGTAGCAAAATAAATTTATCAACGAAAATAAATTTTCTCAATAAAGTTATTGCATTTACTATGTGTAAATGCAATAACTTTATTAGTAAATAAGTATAATACAGTGTGATTCTTGTTACTCGTCACTGAGTATTTGCTTATTTTAATGGAATAAAGAACATTTATGTTGAAAAAACCCCTTTCTCCAAGTTTTATTATAAGAAATGAACAAAGCTTGATGATTGTATGCATATAAATATAAACATTACATTATAATAAACTCATACAATGAAAATTTGCTAGATTCAGTAAACTTTGTAAGTAATATATAATAGATATATAAGTATACAAAAAATCAATAAAAGATAGCAAATGCGCCATGTATATGTATATGGATTTGATACTATACTGAATAGTTTATAGATGAACAAATAAAATGTGTATGAAAATATATTAAAAAAAAATTATCCTCCGGGAAGATATCCGAACGCGGCTGGCACGTGGCGCTAGGGGTGCGTGGCAGAAGCGGGAGTTTCTCAGTTCGCGCCAAAACCGAACGCCGCGCGAGCTATCTGCGTCCAATTCGCACAGCCATCTTTATATTTATTTACTGTCCAATAAATAATTTCAACAATGGTGTCGTGTTTAAAAACATTTAAAAATAGTGTAGTGATATAATTATATTTTTTGAAGTTCACAACAGTTGGTTTCGAAAAAAAAGTATTTTTTCCATTTCGTGTAGTGATTTTAGTGCGCAACAAAATTCAAGTAATCAAATTTTGATGTGATTTATCTATTTCAATATATATTCAATATACATTCATTTGTTATCAACTAATGTATGATATATGTTATCCGAAAATCAATGATTTATTTATATTTAATAGTATATTAAGAAAAAGAATTTTCAAAATTCAGAATACTGCATATTAAATATAATTATCGTTTTCTATTTCTCCTTGTAGACTTTTTATAATAAATAAATAAACATGTTCATTTATTTATTTATTATTAACTAAATAAAGTATCATATTTCAGAAAGGTATTTTATATAAGGATATAGGTGTAAAAACTCCAAACCTTTCTGGGGATAAATGAAGTGTGTATTATCCTTTTTAAAGCCTTTATAATACATTTGTAAGTAATTACCGTGTATAATCTAAAAAAAAATACCGCAAATATAATGAAAAAAATTTCGTGTAAATATACTTATATATGAAAGAGAGCGAAAAGTAATGTCGTTTCTGTTTCTTTCTCTCCTATTTACTATATCAAATTACTAAACTCTACCTCTTATGATTGTTGTATGTTGATATTAATTTTAATGTCATAATTACACGCACTTGCCATCTGTTAGTCTAATAAATAGCATTTAGCACGATGATATACCTTGTATATTTATATTTCACTTTATATCTTACGTATTAATTTCTTATATATTTATGTTATACTATTTTTACTTTCAAAATTAAATTATGTAGTGGAAGGTAATGTCGTTTCTGTCGACATGTTTTACAGAAAAACCGATTGATTTGTTACCGCTCCGGCATTGATTTGTATACTACATGACAAAAAGTTATTGATAACGAAGGTAAATATAGTTGATTAGAAATAAAAACTTGTTAAAAATGCAGTCGTGTGAATTTAACATATACTACCGGAATATAATGTCGCTTTCAAATGTACTCACACGACTACATTTGAACAAGTTTTTATTTATACTCAACGATATATTCACCTTCGTTATCAACAACCTTTTGCCATCTAGTATAAAAATCAATGTCGGTTTTTCTAATGCAAAATGTGTCGACAGAAATGACATTACTTTCTGGTCCCACTAATATATATATTTTTTAAAATGATATATGTAACCGGCCAGTGATTTTTTTATTTTTAAATTATCACACGAGTTACGTGTGAATCGATTCGTATGTGTGTAATCGATTTAATCCCTCCGTTGTTTCATGGCGGTAGGTTTTATCTCGCAAGTAAATTAATACTGCATGTAAATCTAATACTATTTTAAAATCATGTCCCCGGTGTCGGGTGACGGAGGCGAGTTGTCCGTGTGAACTTGTCAATGTTATATAATTCTACTGTGTTCGTACTGTGTTTCATTGGTTATTTATATCTTAGTTATTTACTGGCCATGATAACAGAGACAGTTGTCTCTCGTGTCTCTTTCCGGCTCCTTTCAACGGATCAACGTTCCAATGGTTATTGCTTATAATGTTGAAATAATCGACAATTCAAAAACGCATGCAACCTACTTGAATAATATAAGACCTTTTTTAAATCTAAGACCTCTTAGGAGCTAGAGGTCTCCCGGTATTTTTTTATAGCCCCCGCTATTAGGGACCTTTCGTTACCCTAGACAAGAGTTCCCCAAACTTTTTTTGTGTCGTAGACCCCTTGCCATGTTTTTCCGTGTTGAGTAGACCCCCTACTTACCTAAGCTCTGAGACTGCGACTCTCAGGTTTTTACAAGTTCAGAATGTATTGCGACCACAAAGCGAATACCTACATCCTACAACTTACACCATTTTTTAAATATATATAATATATTTTTTACTACATAGGTACTTTTATAAATAATGTAAATGTTTTGATATTATAAGATAGTATGATGTAAGTAAATAGGTACTATCCGTGTATGTGTTGAGATCCACTATCGTGGACCCCCATTTTCATTTCATGGACCCCCAATTTTTTTTTCGCTGACGTAGACCCCTTGCAGGTTGCCATAGAGCCCTAAGGGTCGATATAGACCACTTTGGGAATCACTGCCCTAGACCCTAAAAGGATATGGTCATTTCTTTTAATTTAATAAATATTTCACATCTTATTCTGTTTCCGCACTCTACATCCATTTGTCTTAAGTTCTTTCATTGTTTTTCTTACTTTCCACATTTCGTCTGTCTTACTCTTTAATTACATTTACATCTTTTCCGATTTCTTTTTTCCGTCACCTCATTCCTTAGCTATCCAATTTTATTTTTTTTCTTTAATTATACAAAATTTCTATTTTCATTTATTATTTTGTTTACAATTAATATCTTACTTTGTTTTACAATTTTTCTATGGTCTTCTGGTATTACAACGCGAGTTTACCAAGATTTTAGATTCGGCCGACGGTCCACGCAGACCTAGGTTTGGGATACTAGTCTGTCATTGAATTCCAAATATGAATTAATTTATATAACTGTCAATAATTAATTATTTCACATTTGAAATTCGAAGCTTCTACACCTCCATTTTACATGACTTACAGATAGAGGTGCGTTTAAATTGAAGGATATTACAATAGAGTAGTTCAATCTAAAAATTCAAAATAATATAAATAAGTAAATTATTATTCGTAAGCGGCATTAAATGCTTAAATTCCTTTGCCTCTTAAAAGAAAAAAAAAGTTATGCGAATTATATATGACATATATAAAAAACACGTTATTTTATAGTATCATGGAGATGTATGCGATTTCTTAAATTTATTATTTTTAAAATTAAACCACCTGAAAGTCGCCAAATGTCAGAGTTTTTATATAGTCTAAATATTTTTTTACCATTTATGCCTGTATTCTACTCTATTATTTTTGTTTATCTGTTAGATCGACCAATGAAAACTTTTATATTTCTTCCTGCTTTTTTTTCCTAGATTACTTATTATCAATTACTATTTATACATTGCTAATTATACGCTCTAACTTATGTTTAAGTTATTTAATTTCATTCTATATATCTAATACGAGTTTGAATTACGAATACGATACGATGTTAACAAATGAAACTGACAGGCAACATTGCCACAATTAAAAGGTATTGCATAGGGCACATAGGGCGCATGATAGCCGTTTTGACTTTAACCCTTAAATGCATAATGATGTAAAACTGCAACATACCACTTAAACGTAAAATGAGGGAGTAAATGCATAGTGTTGTATATATGCAACATAAGGTTATTTTTAAAAAGTAAGTTTAAAAAATATTACATACAATTTTTTTGCCCTGCATTTTAATGTACTTATCTGCAAGATAATTTTTTTTTAAAAAAGTATAAATAAAAGTCATGCATTTAAGGGTTAAGGTTCTATAGTGAAGACCAGGTCCGACTAGTATAAGCGTAAGCCGTTTCATATTCGTTCCAATCGAATCTACGAGATATAACGAGAAGTCTATGCCCAGCAATAGACCTCCTAAAACTGAAATGGCGACTTTCCGATATATTAGGGGGACCACAAAGTAATGTCATTTCTGTCGACATATTTTACATTAGAAAAACCGACATTGATTTTTATACTAGATGACAAAAGGTTGTTGATAACGAAGGTATATATTGTTGACTATAAATAAATACTTGTTCAAATGTAGTCGTGTGAGTAACTAAAGAAATCGACATTACATTCCAGTCCACCTAATATTTATTTTAATACTACACGTTTCAATGTTCTAGAAAATGCATGAATATACTCGTCCAAAATAAGAGAATGTCTGAAAACGAATAAAACTGAATTGAGGCATAAATAAATTTTTTTTTTACATCGATTTATTCTGCGTATTTATGGAAATAATTCAGGAAACATAAAAAAGAAAAGAAAAGACAAATATATAACAATCGAAATATCTGAAGACTAAGGTCTTTGACCAATGTAAATGGTGGTGTCATGCAAGACGTCAAATGGCTTGCGCCTTTTTATGACACCCGTCGTAAGCGACCCGTACCCAGAGAGCTATGAAGCTGAATGTATCAGAAACTGACATAGTCATAAGGCGTGACGAATAAAACCTACAAGTGCAATATATGTTATAAGAAAATATACAAGAATAAATAAATTGTAGAGCTCTGAGGGGAAGGCTATGTATGAAATGAAAGACATTGAGAAGGAATAAAAATGAGTATGAAGGAATAAATCTAAGAAAAAATACAATGGAAATAAACACCCTGTACTGTGAGGTCCTATGAGGTCAGAGGAGACATGATGAAATCAATCAGAAGCGCCTTTTGAATATCCACCATCTGTATATTCCAACTATAAATAAGATCTAAACTTCCACTAGTTTCAGCGATTGAAAAAAAAAAAGAAAAACAACGGTAATAGAGTAGAGTAAACAAAGTTCTACATGTTTTAAATAGCAACACACTTGAGGGTTTGTGACCACGGAGAAGGTTTTAGTGGGTAACTTATCAAGCTACTCCAAAAGGGCGATCGCAAGGTTCATTATATAGCGTATACGGCAACCGGCGCACAGATACTGGCGCACAAACTGAGGATGGCGATATGGAGTAGGGATGAGGAAGTGGTTACACGAAAAGTAATTTTATAATCTGTACATTGTCAGGATGCCATTATAAACAAACAAGAACTCACCTACACGGTTATAGTTCTCCGCGTGTAAATGCCTTCATCGTAACTGAGGTACGATCCCCAGCGTAAAATTTTTAGTCCGCGGACCTCTGTTTCCACGGGCTCAATTTCGATGAAGCTGTACAAAGCCTGGACCGGCCAGCAGCACAACACCAATTACATCAAAAAACAAGATACCAATGAATTAAAAAAACAAGTCATAATAATCAGTTGCCTTTCACTTAGTTTTAAATATATCACGATTTAAGTTAGTAAATAGATAAGAGACTAAATAAACACTGTCACATGCAAAAACGTAAGAAAAAAAATAGTTCACAAATATTAAACGTAAATGTAAAAACAAAGGCACGGACGCTATTATCTGTGGAATATAGATTTCTAACAATAATAATAAATAAAACTTCCAAGAGGGCTTGGTACTTTATTTAAGCCTGAAGATTACTTAATTAAAAGAGAATTTTAATTCAACTAAATTAAAATATGGTGGTTAGTATATTTTTGAATTTCAAACCTAAAAATCTTCCTTAATATAGGCGGAGTTTATTAGATACGGACCGCCTTCTTATGTCGTAACATAATTTTAAACAGAGCTGATATTACATACATTTTCACATAAAAATATAGGTGATATCAACTCTATAACTATTAGACTTATAAAAGTATAAGCGTAGTCGCTTAAAACTGCGAATTACGAATTGAATTTGCGGATTCATTTCATTTATTTCTTTAGTGTTTTACTACCAATTTAGAATCATTTATGTGCGATATGAGAAGAATGTAGGAAGAACTCAACTTGAAAGAAACTACATTGAGAATAAGTTTTCCTATAATGGCGTACTTCAACTTAAAGCTAGCGCGCAGTCATTTGAAAAGGATCCACTACAAACATTGAATCCTTTTTTCCTTGCTCACTTAATAAATATTACATACAGCATCTTAGTTTCACTTGTAACCATAAGCTCTACAAAATACACGAAATATGCGGAGAGTAAACAAAAGAGTAATTCTAGTTTTATATAAATACAGCGTCGATGTATTTATTCATATTGTTGTAAACGTATAGAATATTGTAAGCGACTTGTATTGATTTGGTAACTTGAAAAGGCAGTGTGAAGGCTACATAGGTCGCAGAACAGATGGCAGCTGCCTTAAGTAAGAAGCGGATACTATGAACTGGCGATTACGATATAATCTGTTAAAAATATTTTTTTAAGTTAAAAAAATGTGAGTGTAATTTACAGCTCTATGTTATATATAGCAGTGCTAAAAAGCGTTTTAAAAAAAATAACCAAAGTCGCGGACAATCCCACGAAGTCAGCGTCTAAGGTATCGGAAAACCGATCCTCTTGTCACAAGCCATCGGCTTTGTCGAGCCAACCGTAAAATATACCTCAAAATCGGCGTCGCCTCATCTGTACCGGACCGAGCGGCGGACGATAAACACGTACCAATTCTATCGATTAGTGACGTTGCGAAAATACATTCGGTATATCTAGTGATGTGAATTGTGTCCAATAACCTGTGCCGTACCAAATCCTACTTTATTTATCTTTGTGCCGGTATATATATCTTACATATAATGTGAGTAACCTCTCATTTATGCTGACCCTACGTCATATAAAGAATCATATAAGTATATAGTTCATTCAGATTAAAACTAACAGTGTTCCAAAAAGCCCAAAGCAAACCTGGAATTTTTTTATTATAGTCATATGTTATTTACAATCTCAATCAATGCTGTTGTAGGAAAATTTATTTCTGTCATTTATTATCATTAAAAAAACCTTTTTCTGTTCTAATAAACTTATTATATATATATATATATATATATATATATATTTAAATTTAAGATAATATCTTTATTATTAAACACGTTTAATAATATAAGTAACTCACCTCTGGTTATAATTTAAATAAATTACCAATTAACGTTTTTAATTAACTGAGTAATAAATATAAATTAAATATTTACGTTCATAAATAACAACTTAATGTATTTTTTTTATGATTTTAAATCTATATTTCGAATATAGCATAACTAAAAACTATAATATGTTAGATATATACTGTTTTTATGCAAATGTAATTATTCATAGCAATGCAAGATATGAACATAAAGATATCTATCTATTGAAGATATAACATAATCGCCATGCTTGGCAGACAGGTTGGCGATTGCAGTGTGGTATTATGGTACGCAGAGGACACTGCTACCTAACTGAAAACATGTTTGTGAGCAGTGTCAATCCTGAATAACAAATGCGTAACCCTCGGTTAAAACTGTAAAAGCCAAAACGGCTAACAGCACGCATCAACATTAGAATATAGCCAGCCTCGACTACGATCGCAAGTTTCAGTTTTCTACCGCTAGCACTCACCTGGAATAAGTACCTTAGATATACAAACATATATTATATATTTGTCATTTCAACCGTAAGATGTTCATTGCTGCGCATAGGTCTTCATCAGAAACTTCCTCAACAATATCGTAAGTCCACCTTTAAGTTGAATGTCACTACAATCATCAGTTCACTCCACTTCTTACTTAAGGCTTTCTCATTCTTAACTCCTTCTTAAGATCCCAACTGCCACCTGTTCTGCGACCTATGTAGCCTTCACACTGCCTCTTGGTGTTACCAATCCAATACAAGTAGCTTACAATATTCCATACTGTTACAACAATATGAATAAATAGAAATAAATACCTCAACGCTGTATTTTTATATTAAACTAAAAATACCCTTTATGCCTTACTGTGTTATATATGTAATTAGAAATCTGAACGAAAAGGCAGTTTCGATATAAACATAAATATTTATGTTATTATTTTCACGGCGATGGAATTTGATGGATTTTAGATGTATCTAATATAGAGAAACAGACACAATTATTAAAGTGTATATATATACAAAGTGTACAATAAGGTGTATATATATAAATAAAATAAAATAAACATGAAGTTTAGGTTTATTAGAAATTAATTTGAATCTTTGTTATACGTATATATGACACAATAAAAAATATTTTAGTACACACAAAAGTTTTAACAAATATTGTATATGTATATACATATGTAAATAACGAACTATATTTTTATGTAAGCGTGTATATATTTTAATCAGAATTTTAATTATTTTTAATTATATATTTAAATTTAAAACAGTAATATATACTTCAACCGGAAAGAATGTAATGTTTAAACTTAATAGAATACTTTAAGTTATTTTTTGAATTTGGAATTATTATTATATATTGTTTTAAGTCAAACTCTATTTTTGTCTGTAGACAGACGATAAACACCGTTATCGCGTAGCTCTAATTGGCTAAAACAATTAAACACTCGAGTGTGACAGAGCATAATATTCCAAGCTTCCTCATTATAAAAGCACCTAGCGATTAAAAGTGTCTATTCTCGTGAGAAATAGGGACTTATGGACACCTGCCTCTGTCCAACCGGAAAACCGGTGCTCAAACACCGGAAAATCGTCCAAAAACCGGCGAAATTAATCCAAACGAATCGGTTTTACAACGAGCGAAAGACGACATGATTTAACGCCCGCTTTTACGGTGCACGCCTGTGTTATTTTTTTTCTTTCTTTTGCTAGGAAATCATTAGTGCATTGCAATCACTTGTTTATCTCAAACAGAGGAGCATTCGAAACGGACGCAATTAACAGATTCCGGTAAAGATTGAGTGTTAAAACGAAAGACTTGACTTGACTCTAAGAAATTTAAAAAAAACTTTTGGCCAGACATACGTATCGAAAACCAAGTATTACAAAAATGATTTGTTTAAATAAGGTTTATTCTGCGAATTTATATGCAATTCATATAGGTATCATAGGAGAACATTTTGACTAATGTGTATTGATGACATAAAAAGTCTATGCTAGAAGTTCCGCAGAAGAACGAAGATCATATCTCGATGAATAGCTCATCCGAAGTGGCAGTGAACGGGCATATCGCTCATGCAACCGGTGGCAGTTGCGGTTCTCGAGTGGCGATAAGCAGCCAGTGACGCCGTGTGGTAAAATCCCCCACCAGGTAGACAGATGACAGGATACGTGTAGCGCCAGACCTGTCATAGTGGCGAAGTTTAGTAACAGCCTTGCTTATTCTCTGTAGAAGTACGTGCTGTTAGCCCGAAGGCTTTTACAGCTTCATCTGAGATGAATTCACGGAGCGGAAGGGTCTGTGATTTAAAAGGGGCAGCCTATGACTTGTCGTCTTTTGGCTGAAGATAGAAAGAGATATTGTGAGACGAAATATCTCTCGTATTGTAGTCAGAGGTGGAATTGAATTATATATATAAACATAAATATTTCGTTGCTTAATTATAATATTCAACATAGTTTCGGATCTATTTGTTTCGGTGGTTCACGCGACAACGTTCTATTTTATACCGTCGGTGCATCGATATTTAAAATTACAAATAAATAACTTATTTACATTCGTTTACATTCAATATTTACTGTTTGAAAATCAGATGTTTACAAAATACACAGGGAATGTAGGTGTAAAAGTTAAATGTTGAAAATATATCTCATTTCAAAGTATGGTACACCCTACATAAATCAAAGGTTTCAGAAATACTAAATATTTCAGAGTATCTTTAAAATTATAATGGGTGTAAATGATTACAGCCTCATGCTAACAAATGAACTATACAAGCTTAACATTACAGTTTTTCTACATTTAAACAATCAACCTGTATTTATAGGTTATGCTGAAATAATAAATTTCCCAAAATTAAGCGGATTTACAACGCGTTCACATATATATATATATATACACTTATACATTATACAATTAACAATGTATATATAAAAACAAGCGTAATCTGTCTATAAAAACGTTGCAGTAACTTTAATGTAATAAAAATAATAGTAACGAAATCTAGAACATTCTATGATATAAATCACATAACGCAATCGAGTTTTTTTATGATTTGTACAATTAATATTTTAATATCTACCATATCTCAGCTTTCATAACATCAAAGTGCACACGATACATGAATTTATAATTTATAACTCTAAAGAAATATGAAAGATGTTTCTAGAAACGTTATTTTAATAAAAACAGTTTGTATGCGGTGACATTTGATTTCGCGGCATTTTTTTGACATTTTCAAAATGGCGTCGTATTGATTTAGCTTCTACGGAATGACTGTGACTTTTAGTGGTTAAGTGTATGTAGAAATATATATTTAAATGAATCTGTGAAGTGTTGTGAAGTGTTAAATAAGTTCGACAAGCTGGAGGGCCAAAGCAAGGCGACCTTCGCGGCCCTCTTCGGCCTGAGGGCCGGCGGAGGAGTTGACCTCTCAGCCGCCTACAGATATAATCAAAATATGATGGAATACTACACATGTAAGTTAATATACAAAGATATTAAGCTTAAATATAAGTTAATGTAATTATATTTATAAATAATATCTGCATTATTCTGTATTTCTATATTTAAATAATATAAAAATTAATTACAATTTAATTTTAATTTTTGTTAGCTAATTTCGTGTCGATTTTGAACTAAAGTTTGATCTCTATGAAATACGTAACATCATTTTATTTTTCTTTTGAAATGCAATGGACTAATATCTTCTGGCAGTATAAAGTCTGCATGAACAGATAATAAACAATAATTACTTTTCTTTCAATCCTTTATAATTAATGCACAAAGTATGAATTATATGAGATTGTATACTGAGAATCGAATCTCTGTAATCTGCGACGTACGGTCGCGATTCAATCCTCTATCGCTGTGCTACTACTCAATTACACAACTGTAATCATTAATAATACTAGCTTAGTTATATATTCTATAGTTCTATTACATATTATAGTATATTGTATAGTTCATCACCATTATAATCACCACGTCAGCCGTTGGACGGTCACAGCAAGGCATATACCTCTTCCAAAGATGGTCACAATGATCTGCCTTGCGCTGCCTGTATCCATCGATTTTATATACCAGGGATTATATATAAAGTCCTGGAGAAAAGTACCGGGGTTCTCTTTTCATTTTAGTGTCGTATTTAAAAAATATATATTACTGAAGTGCTGCCAATGCGTCTGGTCAAATATTAAAGAATTATGTTTTGAATATATCTTTTAATATTCCTGTTTTAGTTACGGTTAGAGATATGTTACAATTTTTTTAATTTAATATTTTTTATTGTACACGTTAAGATAGATGTAATAAGTTTTACAATAATATACAGAAAAGTACAATGGGCGGTCTTATCACACGAGGCAATCTCTTACAGACAACCATAGTATGGAAAAGGTAAAAGTACTAATAAAGGGTAGTTTACGTGTACAAAAAATACATATTCACGAACAAATGAACATAAACATTCATAGACATACATACATATATATCATATATACTTATAATAAATAAGGTTTAATACATATTATAAATATAATAACTATAAACTTCGATCAGTATTAGTTCGATCGCACTTGCTTCAGAAAGAAACAAGAAGAAAAAGAAATTAATTAAGGGATAGATAATTATAGGTCTAGTAAATGGTTCTTAACTAATTTCTTGAAAATAGGTAGCGAGTTAGCACGTCTTATATTCAGCGGTAAATCATTCCACAATCGAACGGCCTGCGTGGTGAAAGATTTGGCCATAAACGAGGAAGAATGTGCATTTTAATAAAATGTCTCGAACTATCTCGGCCGCCCCTGTTGTATATGTAAAGAGATATTATTATATTTAGGTCTAACATCGTCTCCGGTCGGAATAAATTGGCCATTATGCAAAAACAAGAGTTTGGCCCGTAACGAGGTTATCATACGGGCGCAAACATAAAAACCGCTCGCAATCATCCCACTATAAAGTACATCGTAAAGTCTTCGCACATCTGCGTCAGTGATTTCATAAAACACCCAAAAAATTTCGTGAGCCAATCGCGACGGAGGGGATCCGAGGTAGGCGGGAGGAGGCGAATGGCGGAGCTCCGAGAGTGCCGGAGGGCGAGAGGTGGTCTGCGATTGGTGGGACAGAGACGACCGGTCGAGCCTCACGTCCGTCGAGAGGTAACACTGCGCTCAGACGACAGAGACAACTTTGAGAGGCACCACGCTAAACATTTACATCTGAATTCGAAATATCTTTATTCGGGCCTCCCATTTACACGCACTTTTGAATCATTTATTTAAACATATAAATACTAAGCTACCACCTGTTCTATTTATTAATCTATCTAAAACAATCGCCTTTTAAAAATGTTATATACATTGTAATGTCGATCATGTAAATGAGTCAACAAAACCAATTCTGCTGACGTTGATTTATGGGACAACTTATACAGTGTCAGTCCAATAATTGAAGAAAACACATTTTGTCGAACTCAAATTCGACTTTTAATTTACTTTTTATTTAAAAAAAAAACATATTAATATAGATATTAAATGTATATTTCATTATGAATGTAAATATTTTAACGCAATTCAGTTTTGTAATTATTACGTTTCAATTTATAACAACTCTACATCGATACGCAGCAATAACTAGAATAATGACGAATAACAAAATTGAATTGTCCTGCAATCATAGCAGCAATTTTTTTCGATTATCCGAGACAGGATCGAGATATCCTTTTCCCGTTTAAATAATTAACTTTTGTTGAAATTAATGAGGTGTTAACATTAAATAAGTAAAAGATCCGTTAAATGTTTTTTACGATCAGAAATCGAAACGTGTTATTACTCTAGATTTAGACGAGACGGCTATACTCTGTATTTTACTATGGATTTCTAGATTCAAATCCAAAGACCAAATAAATATCTAAAGTAACCATGCTGATTGACAGTATGAAATGGCAGTAGATAGGACACATTCAACCTCTTATTACGCGTATCCCATACGCGTAATAAGAGGTTGAATGTGTCCTGACAAAAAGTCGGAGCCTTCATCTTCCACTCAATTTGAACCCGAGTAGAATAGCAAGGACTTCCACCAGGATCTGGCTTAATACAGCACTGAGGAGCAGCTACGAGTTTCATAGGAGATCCAGAGAAGACGACTACAAAGAAGATTTCAGTGGATAAGAATCCCATATAACCCAGTCCATCTCCAAGAGGACAAGGTATCATGTGTCCATCCAAAAGATTGAGAAGATTTTCCCTTCAGATACCAAAAAATAAGGAACATATAGCGTGCAGAATGGAATGACATCTGTAGTGAAGACATTGTACCGTCAAGCATTGAAAATCATCTACAATGTTGACGAACAGATGACCGTATTAATATAGATTGATTAATCTATTGGGAAAGCCGATGTCTACTAGTGGACGTCAAAGGCTGAAATAATGATAATGAAATGTTATAAAATTTATAACATGAAATAATAAAATAGCTATTTTGAAAAGTAAATATCTAGATATTTGTAAGATTTTTCATAGTATCAACATTCTTGACCTGACATATGTATTCACGACCTTTTTTTTTCATAGTATCATTGTACTATGTATATATATATACATATAAATATATACATATGTATATATATATATATATATATATATATTCAAACATACATAATATCGATGCTTAGCCATGGGCTTATTCGAAGAATATATAAGAACATAAAAAATGAGAAAAAAAGCGTCTGCGTATTTTTTTTATGCCTGTTCCTCTGATACGTGTGACCAAGTACACTATTGGATATATAAACAGGTTTTTAACTAAATTTGATTGCGGAATTAGGCTACATGAGCCAGCTACACTGTTATATATAATGTTTAATGGTAAAACCTTATTAATGATCTTAAACGTGTAGGATCTTGTTCATCTTTTCCGCCAATAGACGCATAATATAAGACATAGGTTTTTTTTTCCAAAGATTGCTAAGATGCCCGGGTCTTTTTTTTTCGGTGGGGAAAATCTTCCGGTATTCAAGATGCCCTGCCTCTGGGGGGAGGACAGGGTTTTGTGGGATTCCTACTCACTAAACCCCCCCCCCCCCGGTGGTCGCCCTCTGCACTAAACGGGGGACCGCGGTATCTCCCGGTCAGGGATCGCCACGCGGTCTTCCCTCGCGCCGTGCTATTTTTCGATAGAACGTCCCGGGGTATGCGTGTATACACTACCACCGAAACCTTCGTGGTGCTATCACGATGGTTCGAGACCACGTCGAACCATCGTCCGCCTCAGAGTCGCCGAGAAGATGACCGGGTCTGCGTTATTTTAACTATGTCGTCGAGAACCTTACGGCCATTGGTTTCACCAGCGATGTTCCTCGCTCGCTGCCATTTTAGACGAGGAATTCTTCGAGTTTCGGTGACATTGGTTCCTCTCCGGACCTTCTAATTCTTTCTTTCACGAAAGGTACTTAATAAACTCTGCACAAAATAAATTGTTAACTAATAATAAGAAATAGAAAAAGAAATGTGTAATAAAGAATTAAGAAAGTAAAATAAATGTGTAAATAAAGATAAAATAAATGTAAGATTAAATTAAAGAATAAAAATAAATACCTAGTACCTAGCTACGCCTACCTTAGAGTAAAAAGACGATGGAAGAAAGGCGAGGAAAGAACGAAGATATAACAGAGCAAAACGAAAGATACTGTGAAGGACAAAACTAAAGAATGAAAGATATTGTTACGCGTGAAAGAGAGTGATAATTAAAGAAAAGACTGAAAAAAAAATAATTATAAAGTCCCTGATCCCATAAAGTTAGGGGTACAAGAGGCCCTCAATAGCGGGGGCCATAAAAAATTCTTTCACGCAATAATTACTTTGTTATCTAAGTTCTATTTCACTATTCGGAGTGATATACTAATATGATATATTTTATTCGAATAGGTAATTCCTGTATGAGCTATCTTTATATTGATTTTCCGAGATATTAACAATGTTGTTAAAGGGAACATGATTAACAATTGTAATATAGTTTCGAAACATTTACCGCTATAAGTGATTTTATAATAGCGGCTAACTTAATCAGCTGGCAACAGTATAAGCGCCAATAAATGTGCCTGTTAAAAAGGCAACATCCTAATTACGTGCGAAGATATCATAATTTTAACAAAGGATACACGTACAGGATGATTGATAATTTGAATGTATGATACGTATTCTTGCATTATGAAATACGTAATTGTTTTTTCAATTAGCAGATAATAAGTATATGTACATACTTTATACACTCGTTATCGTTTAGGTTTAATAAATCATTATTCCAGCCGTGAAACGCCACTAGTGGACATATGCCTTTCCCACACCTTTCCAATTGATAATATGTACTGATATTTTGTTCAATATATCAAATTATTATTTATATCTAAATATAAATAAATATCTAATCTCATATAATTTAAATGTTAAAAATATTTCACAATTTAAAAGTGCATGTAAATATCTAAGAAAGATATTTTGAATTTCAATCACCTTTCTTTACTAGACTATCTCTGCTGCCCAAAATCGCATTTGCAGATTCCGTAGATTCGAAACAGAGGTTGCGCTTAACCTAAAAATCTTTTACTAACATAGTGCCTCCCGGGAGAGCTTGGGCCCAGGCCGCTATATGCTTCTATTTAACAGAATTGGAAGGCCTCTAAGTTCTTAGATACATTTAAGTAATTAGGTTCAAGGGACCCCACAAGAGAACCTCAGCTTGCACTGTCATTTGTCCGATGAAAAACCACATCTGAATTACAATTTAGTATATAAAATTCTCGTGTCACGGTGTGCGTGATTGAACTCCTCCGAAACGGCTCGATCGATTTTCGTGAATCTCAGCGCGCATATCAGCCAGGGCGGAGAATCGGGCAACATCAATTTTTCATCCCCCTAAATCATCGTCGGTCGAATACTGGTGGCCCGCCGACAGCAAAAATAATACTCTCGTACATTCTAAATATATTAAATTCTATTCCAGAATAAAACCAAAAAAATTTAATTACCTATACTTCTGGCGGCCGGCCCGCCATCAGTTCATGATTTGCCCGAGTGGCCCCTAGTCTTAATAAGTCTGTGCAACCATGCCCTAAATGTTAAGGGTTGTCCACCCCTATATTTTTTTTATTTTTTAGACAATTTTTTTTATGTTACATCATACAAAAATACATACAACCTTAAATTTTAACCCTCTACGATAAACCATTATTTTTTGTTTGTTAAATAACATATAGCAAAACAACGTTTGCGAGATCAGCTAGTGTTAGTATATACATTTCTCTTTTCAGCTGATGGATGCCCATTGCTATCCTCTGGCCTCTCTTAAAGATAGTCACGGTTACTGGACCTGCGCTGCTCGCATCTAGTTACTACCCACGAAGTAACTGTTTTGGGTCCACTTAATGGAAACTCTACCCACCGTCTACCAGCTCTTGGTAGAGAACCTTTTGGTCCCAATAGCCATCGTGCACGAGCGATCCGCGAGGGATCGAGCGAAGGGAAATATTAAAATTCTACGTATATATCTTTACCTAGATTAATTATTCTGATAGCTTGATCGGCATGATCAAACGTGTTGCTTACATAAACCAACACATAACGAGCGACGCAACGGGCCAGTGTTAGTTTCGAAACGACCTGCGCCGACCACCTTTCTAAAATCTCAGCTATTACAAGTTAAACTCGTTTTAAAATGACCATCGTGATGTATGCGCTGGCGCAACAAGCGTCGTCCAATCGCGATGCATCTACGCGTGTGTGCGTTCGTATTATTTACCCTGTGCGTGTGCGAGCGGTGATATATGAGTATCAATGTGTGCGTTGGCAATTTGTCTCGTGTTACGGAGTTATATTTCCTTGTGTTTTATACAGTGGAATATGGTGCTTATTCTGTAAAGCATACGGGCGTAGATAACGTGAAGTGATGTTAAAAATCATTGTAATGCTAATGTCATTCACATCGAGGCGCGGTGTCTTATGGCGTAGGTATATTCAGGTGCGTATGTGTGTGTATTGTGTTATACCGATTGTAATGTGATGACTCAGAATTTTTATTATGAAAATGTGAGAGGAAGTCGTATTCACATTGATCGCGATCGTACGTAAATCATTTGTTTTAATGGGGTCTGGTTTTACTTGAATTAAATACTCCGCACTGTTTTTTTTTTCATTACATTTAAATGTGAAATTAGTTGGTTAATTTTTTTATACTTCCACTGTTGTGCTCTAAGACATATTTTAAACAAATCTCTCTTATTCTCTATTAATATAGGTGCTGTTAGTCCGAAGACTTACAGCTTCACCTGAGCGGAAGGGTCCTTGAATTTAAAAATAAACCTACATTGGCACTATCGTTATTTTAAAAACATATCGTGTACAGTCTATTGGATTTCACATAAAATCTTCAAAGGTGAACATATCTTATTTGTGAGCAAAGAATTTTAAAGCTATTTATTGCACATATTTTCCGTCACCCTGTATTATGTTATCACTCTATAATAGATATTATAGATCGTATTATTTATGCCAATGATTTTTTTTTGATTTGAAACAAAATGAGCTATAAATTCACCCCATTTTTTATATCTTCACCCTGTTTTTTTTAACAATCTTATTTTTGACTCTACCATATTTCGCAAAGGTATTATAGTTATGGAGAAAAAACTCCACAATAATACATATGTTAATACTTTAAGACTGCATTAGATAAAGATAAAAATACGTTTATTTAACATGGAACTTTAACAGAACTCTTATTGGTCGTTATCTCATTGTTTATTTATTTTTTACATCTATTTAAATTTTGGTTCTTCTTTTCGCAAGGTCCAATAATGTGGAGAACAAACAAGAAGAAACTCCACAACTAAACACCTTTTAATAAAGTTTTATACAGATTTATACATATACAGTTTATTAGATATAACCTAAATGAAATCTAAATAATTAGACGACATCACTGTCAAGGATTCTTATCATTTAGATATATGTTTATTGAATGATAAGTCTATTTCGTCAATTTATGCTGGATATCCGTTTTGAATTTTGTAAATAGTAGTCCAATGTTTTGCGAAATTTTATTAAAAAAATATCCATGTTATCATAACGAGTGAGATAATACAGCTATATATTAAGTTAAGGCTGTAGGCGTCCGCCGTTTTAACTACAGTACTATGCGAAAGCCTTCCCGTAGTTTTAACAAAAGGCATCGGACAAGATCTTGGGGTTTTAGCCTGTAGAATTCATAATCCTTTCATCCATAGTGGAAGTGTATCCCATATAGGATTTCCCGCGAGAGATAAAAAGGTCTCTATAATTGTAAGTGTCATTGAAATCAAAATTTGTCGTGTATTTTTAACTGCTTTGTATTTATATGTAATATTGTTAAAATTGAGGGTATATCCTGCAGGGAACCTGTTCATCATACGAGATATAAAACAATAAAGCAATAGAAGAACTCAATATGAAATATTTCGATTACCTGCAATCATTGCGAACGGCACTCTGACAGAGGAAACGGCATTACCATGTTCAAACCGGATGCCCGTCCGACGCCATTGTTATAAGCCATCTTGTTTTTTTTTTTTTTTTAAATTCTGACGCATCCATTGTTGGTTTTGTATGGATGACTTTTATTTCAAATTAATATTTTATATTTAAAGCATTCGACAATTATTAAACTGTTATATATTACATAGGTCTATCTATGTATGTTTCCATTTTCTTCCTATAGATTATCTATCAGGACGATCTTTTATGGCAGATTAAGAACTGTATTTAGTTCATTACAACAATTTTTTTTTAACTTGCTACCCTTTTAGAGTGTTCCTCGTTCCTCTTATCATGTTTTAGGACAGGGAAATTAAATTACAAATAATTATTTCATTTTTTTTCTTTTAATACTCACTCTCTCTCCTTCTCTCTCGTCGATTACAGTTTCCTTTTTTCTTCCTTCATATTCACGCATCGCCTTCTATCAATCTCGATAAGTCTTGCAATTTTACCATCACAATGTTTGTGCTTTTTAAAATCATCTATTTCATTAATTTGACAAATAATTGTACACTTATTGAAGTGTAATTTGTGTCGGTAGACCGTTAATTCTATTAAAAATGAAACGTTAAACAATTTTTTTTTCACATTTTTCAGTCCAAATCATTTATAGTGAACAGTGTTAGCCTTGTGGTGGAGTGATCTTGGATTCGATTCCCGGGATACTATGTACTATATAGGATTGCCATTGCTCACAAACAAGTTTCCACAGGATAAGCAGCAGCGTTCTCTGCGTACCATAATACCACACTGCGATCGCCAACCCGTCTGCCAATTGTGGCGATTATGGTATTTCAACTTGCTAATCCACTGAGCTATACCTTCTTTTATCCACGTATATCTTCATTTATGGTGCTTAAATCCCGAGCATAGCCTTATGGTTTACTTAGTGACTAAGAGCTTTCCAACGAGGCCAAAAATGAGAGACAATGTTAAGTGTGTGTGTGTGTGTTTAAGTTATCTGGTAACACATTGATTGTAGATCGTCGTATAGCACTGAGAGACGACGAGTAACAACCCAAGTAGAGTTCCACTAATGGGGGCCCTGGAGTTTAGTCACTCTATGAAACGTCAGCCGAAAAGAGCTCAGCATAATCTTAATCCTTTGAAATAGTAGTATCTGATGACCCGAGTCGACCGTTCTCTACTATAATAGAAGTCTTGCGCTAAACGCCTTCTATATCCTGCCTCCTTGAACTTGAGGAATCTGCTAATGCCATTAGGTGAGTAGACAAAGTCCAATCCAAAGCTAAAAAAAAAACATTTGTGTGGAAAGACCGCCGAGTCTAGTTGGATTCTACTATTAATCTCTTTCTTGATGTTTTTTTATTTCTTAAATAGCCCCCTTTTTGGGGATCTCTCTTTTTTCTCTGTCGTGTGTGGAACAGGGATCTTACAACTAGGGTAAATTTTTCTATTTATTATATTCTTTTATTTCACTTTCTTCTTTCATCCTTAACAATATCAACCTTTCTTCGCGTTCAAATCGTTTCCCGTGCATCATCTTTCTACCCTCATTTTCGTTTCTAGACCACAGTTTTTTACACTATCACAGTTAGTTACACTATCACAGTTTGTTACATTATTACAGTTTGTCATACTATCACAGTTTGTTACATTATCACAGTTTGTTACATTACCACAGTTCGTTAAATTATCACAGTTTGTTACATTATCATAGTTTGTTACATTACCACAGTTTGTTACATTATCACAGTTTGTTACATTATCACAGTTTGTTACATTATCACAGTTTTGACGCAATTATTCATATTTTTATTTTTATACAGCTACAGCTATTTTATGATCTTTTCTTATCTACTAAACCAATTTTTCTTTATTCATGATTAGTTTAGGATATTACTTGACCCTTTTTAACTTACTTCTAAGTCTTTTATTATCCATGGTACTTTTATGTTGAGATTTACCTAGTTTGACTGTCTAAATATAGACAACGTGTCTTTAGGTATGATATTATACATTACACCGATCATGGGCAAGCACTAGAGCTAATAGCTTATAGCATGGGATAGCAACGTACACGCAGGGGCGGCTCTAGCTCGTGTGCAGTGAAACCATGGCGCCCCTTGGCCTGACCCCCCCCCCCCCGGCTATAATTACTAACTTTGCCGTCGTAACCAGAAAATTTTTTCATATTCCAACAAGCTATGTTATAAGTAGGTATAGCTTACAGCATCGTTGCACAGATTTACTAAGACTAGGGGCCACTCGGGCAAATCATGAACTGATGGCGGGCCGGCCGCCAGAAGTATAGTAATTATTTTTTTTTGGTTTTATTCTGGAATAGAATTCAATATTTTTCGAATGTACGAGAGTATTATTTTTGCTGTTGGCGAGCCACCAGTATTCGATCGGCGGGCCGCGGTCTGTGCATTCATGGCTGTATGCAGTATGGTGTTGTTTACGCCTTTTCTTCTTATGACGGCAGAATAACACTCATTGTTTTTATACCTGTAGCACATCTCTGTTGCGAAATTAAGCGAGCATGATGGTCGAAGACGATGCTCTTAGCTGTCTCCGGGAGCGCCGCGGGGCCCCCGGAGACGGCGGCGCCTTGCACTATAGGTTAAGCCGCCCCTGCGTACACGGTTAACGTTATAAAGCTAAAACATTAGGTTTGAAAGAATTCAGAAAACAATTGTGAATAACATTGCACAGCTTTACGCAGCGAAGCTCTTCTCCCCACCGGAAACCAGCTTCGCCGGATGTTGTCGACTGATTTAAAAAGTGATGTAACTAATGCGTTATCGATTTTTATTTCGATAATTCGTTAGAGTCTTATGAGTTGTATGAACATTTGAACACAGCAACAAGTGTTAAATTATACGATATTTTTTTAATTTATATTTTATCTGTTGTTGTACGAATTAAGAAAATGATGATTGTACTCAATTTAGCCACGGCCCTTTATTACAATTACTTTTCTATATCAGGAATTAGATTGTCCATCATCTCTCTCTCTCCCTCTCTCTCTCTCTCTCTTTCTCTCTCTCTTTCTATATATATATATATATATATTTACATAAACATATATTTGCTCTTATGTGTTGACTCATCACGAGATCTCTTAAACCATAAACTTTTGAAATTTATAATTTATTACGAACATTAGTTTTGCTTAGTGTAAATCCGCTAAGGACTGATTTAAAAAAATCTTGTCCCTGTGAGGTGAGAGATCGTACAAATTAAAAAATAGGCTTTCCAAAACTTGAACAGTATATTTTTAACGTGTTAAAAATTATCAAGGATGGTTTTATGAAGTAACACCTGAAAAAGGCAAAGCTAGCGGGAAAGAGCTTGTCTATATATAAATATAAAACGGAATGTTTGTCTGTATGTACATTTTTCAACCGTAAACTGTGCATTTGTTCCCGTGATAATATTTAGAAAACTTGTGCCTACAGTGTCTAAATTATGATCAATTTTCGACAGATGGCGCCACTGACATTCCAATGAATTTCATATATTGCCGTGACAATTCATGATGATTTGATTTTAAACGAAAACAGCAAAGGAATACTGACGTTTCGAACGTTTAATTGTTGTTTCTTGACTTATAATAAAGAGTTAATTAAATCAATATATGTTAATAAAACGGTAAAAGAAAACGTGAAAAAATAACATTGATTTAGGATCAAAAATCCGAAGAAATTATATCTAATCTCTAAGACAAAGCTACTTATTCAACAGCTGGAAATTTAACATTTATGCCGATATATGCTAAGATATTTTAACAGAGTTAACTTTTTGACTTAATTACAATACAAGTTAGGACACTAAAACGATCAGATATGATCGAAAACCTTTTTCATTTACGTTGTAAAAACATTTTTAAATGCATGTTTATTCGATTTATTCACTATTGTATTATCTCTCTATTACTCTTAACTAAACGATAATTAAATCAAGAATCAGACTTGTCTTTTGCTTATATATCTATAGTTGTATTATTTTCAGTCGCCTTAACCCTCAACTTGGCAATTTTTTTTTATATTTTAATTTTTTTATTAAATATTACATTAATATTCATACCACTTGACTTTAAAGACCCAAGTATGCCAACAGAAAAAACTGAACAAGCGTTCGAAAATTAAGAAATTCCCTAAACATTCACAAACAAATGATTACTTTGCGTTCAAAATAGATGGCACTATTTTTTTAAATTCTGTTGTATCTCTACAGATACATTATCAAGAAAAGGGTTAAACAAAATTTTCTCTTAGTACAATAAAATATATTTTTTTTATAAATTGCGGTGTTCTATTTAGATAAAAACCTCTTTTTCTACAAAATCTGACCATAATTACGACAAAAAAATTATTGTACTAAAATGACGTCATCGCGCAGGGCCGGATTTGAGAGTTGAAAAAATACTTTTTATTTAAAATTCAATTTTATATCTCTGTGTTTGGGATATAAAAATTCCAGCTGTAATTCCGTGCGAAGGAATCCACGCAGCCGCAATACCTGCACACTGCGGCCGGCCCCACAGCACAGGGGAGGGCGGCCACGCATGACGGCGTGCGAGTGTGCGTGAGCCGTACTCATGTGTGCGTGTAGAGTGCATGTAGAGATATTGTGGAATGTATTCATACTCTATGAATACATTCCACAATATCTCTACATTTATACACTGTATTTATACATTCGTTGATCTCGTATCGAGACGAACATGTTATAAAATAAATTCCATCTGGAAAAATTTACAATGGCTTAACCATTTTGACAAATTGTTACTCCATATCTTTAAAGCAACTAATAGCTTTACTGTGAACCTATAGACCCTATATTAATATGTTATTATGTGACCTCTCATTCACTCTTTTCTCACTCTTTTCCACAAGAAAATTCCTAGAAAAATGAAATCGATCAAAGTATCCCAGTTAAAATTGAAGATATAAAGAATGGGGCCATGGGGTGTTATATTCCTGGAGTGAAAAATACAGATCGGCAGAAGCATATCAGGTCTACTCAAGAGGTGAAAAGATGTCTTTGTGAAGGACGTTGGTGCCAAAAGTTTCTCAAACGTCGACCACGTGCCGGTGAACACTATGTAAGTCCATAAGTGGACCGACATAGTCGCTTAATGCAGGCAGTGCAGGTCATCGTCGCGATTCTTGGTAGAGGCACATACCTTGCAAAGGATCCACTTGAAAAAAAGGAGGTAGTTGAAATATGCTGGAGGCAAATTTATGGAGAAAGCCTATGTAAAGCAGAAGGCGTCTAATTAACACTAGGAATTTATTTCAGTATTTAGATCGGAGTTCCCCAAACTTTTTTGTGTCGTAGACCCCTTGCCATGTTTTTCCGTGTTGGATAGACCCCCTACTTACCTGATATTGATTTCCTGTAAATTTCTAACTGTAGTGAAGTATAGTGTTAAAAAGTTAAAGTAAAAAACATGTTAATTTATACATTTATTAATTGAAATTAAATTAAAACTACTCAAAATAAAATTTTGTATCTGGTATATAAAATATACGTAACATTAAATAAACAAATTTTTTACTTCAGGTACTTTTATAAATAATGTAAATGTTTTGATATTATAAGATAGTATGATGTAAGTAAATAGGTACTATCAATGTATGTGTTGACATCCACTATCGTGGACCCCCATTTTCATTTCATGAACTCTCAAAATTTTTTGACGTAGACCCCTTGCAGGGTGTCATAGACCCCTAGGGGTCGATATAGACCACTTTGGGAATCACTGATCTAGATCATATAGTCTTTAAGTATATTTGTTTCTCAGGAGACAGTGACTTCTATCGTTGACACGTTTTGTTGTTCTTAAAAATAGAAACAAATCCTATCAAGATGACGCCATAGCATATCTCCAGGAGTTCTACATCGTTTCTTTTGACATACTATTTAAATTTATTCCATTACAATTCAGAGATAACAGAAATGGGAGCTGTAATAAAACAAGTCCATTATTCTTGTTGATTTGTGCATAAAACATATATGTATATGTTAACATAGCAATAATCCTACAAGTAATACGAAAGGTCATACGTGATCTCATATAACATTGGACGAAACACTTCCTGTAAGCTATAATAAAAAAAAATATAAACGCATGCGGAAGCATAATGGACGTTCTATATTCAAATGTACAGATTGAAATTGAGTTTCGAACGTCAGCGGGCGGCGGCCGCTCAGCGTTCTCAATTCAAAATTCCGTCAAAGAGGAAACTCGACCGGACGCGAGCTCCCCTCCGATACAAATTGAAGTCGGCCATAGCTTTTTAACTTTTAAATTTGCGACCACAGATTAAACATTGCTCTTTTATGCTTTATATATAGATTATACATGTATTTTTCAATCTATTTTCATATTTGCAATTTTTATTCTATATATTTCTACATGAATATGTTAATTATATTTAAATATTTTTGGCGTAAGAACATAGTAGTTAAATTTGATTAAATATGCATATAGTTGTATAGTTTTTTTGCTATCTTTTTTACCATCCATATAGAGGTTGTTGGAAGTGATGGATTGTAGTGATAATGCCAGACATTGTAAACTTTACTTACAGTTATGAAACGAGTATGTAATAAAAAGAACGCTTGCACATATGCTTCTTCCAGAGATTTTAAATAAGACCTTTCCCTTATATTTCCTTTTGATAAAATTTTAGATATCTTTTAGCTTTAATTCTTATTGTAAAAATTGTTACAAGATTATATTTAACTAATTGAAATATAACCTAAACCATATACTTATATTGGAAAAGTTTACAGTTTTAATTTTAGATGTAAAAAGGTGTATAACGAATTAAAATAATTAAAAAGTTATTTACGTAAGTCACTATAAAAGGGTCGTTACACTGAACAGGGGAAACACTATGGCGTCGGCACCTGCGAAGTGGCAGCGGAGGATTCTCGCTCTCCCGACTTCCGGCCCGCCATCTTGTCGACCATTATACTTAATTACAATGTAACTGCGCGCTTTAGTTATAGCTAGCACTGTCCTATGGGAGAGTAAGGACTTCCTCGTCGTGTATCCGGAAACAAATGCTTTAAAAATTTATAAATAATTCTAAATTCGACATACGAGTGATTACAATAGATCCATAAAGATATAGTCTAAATATTTATTAATTGCCTCAAGTATATTTACGTCATAAAACCCTTAATAGTAGAGTTTCAATTTTGATACCAATCTTTTAAACCGAATGTTCACATTATTATTAATTTTATTATAGGTTGGTTGTACGAATTTTACTGTTGTATAATATTCTTTCCAACGAAATTAAAAAAAAATCTATTTTTCCCTTCATCTAGACCAGTGATTCCCAAAGTAGTCTATATCGACCGCTAAGGGTCTATGACAACCTGCAAGGGGTCTACGTCAGCGAAAAAAAATTTGGGGGTCCATGAAATGAAAATGGGGGTCCACGATAGTGGAGTGGATAGACCACCCAACACGGAAAAACATGGCAAGGGGTCTAAGACACAAAAAAGTTTGGGGAACTATGATCTAATTCCTCAAGCAAATACAGTAATATTAAAAAAAATAATTTCCGTAAATCAGGCTATTAAGAGTTAAGTGATGGAAAAATAATATAGTATGAACAAATTATAATACGAAGTCACTTTGTCTTAATTTGCATGATGCTATATAAAGGCACAAATGAAGAATGAAAGAAAAATCTATTCCGTTATTCTTTTTAAATGTAGAAATAATAGATCATGAAATTTAAAAATGGAACATTGTCACCTCTTCTGTTTTTATCTATCATTATGTATTTTTTAATTTACGTCGATAAAAATGTATGGTTTTATATTTAGAAGACGCAGTGTTGTTATGTACATCAAAATATTATTGGACTACCATTAACAAAATTCATATTAAAAATGAGTTGTCGGAAAATGCATATTATTCAATAAAAGAAAATATATAAATGACAAGAATCCTAGACAGTGATGTCGCCTGATTATTTTGATTTCATTTAGGCTATATCTGATAAAGTGTATATGTATAAATGTATGTTAAACTTTATTATAAGATGTTACTGTGGAGTTTATTCCTCCTTCTTCTGCACAATTATAACACCTTAAGAAGCAAAGTCAAAAAAAAATTGATTAAAAAAATCTAAATTAAAGTAGAAGATCAATAAGTTTTTTTAAAAGTTCCAATGTTGAAAATACGTATTTTTTATCTTTATCTAAGCACAATTTTAATAAAAAAAATTAAATGAATATTAATAATATCACCCTACAGTAATCTGGACATAAACCTATGGATGCTGTCTACATTCAGCGTCATCCGAAGATTTTAACAATGACCTCAGTCCATCTGTGGACTTCCCAATCTGGGATCGCTGTTCCGTGATCTTCGAGAATCATTAGGCTGCAGCTGCCACCAGTTCTGGACTCTGTGGTCTGAATTTAAAGAATGTTAGCATGTGTTATTAATTTGTAATAATGGCTGTGAATATTTGATAAAAAAGAAAGAAGATTTTAATAAAGTTTTAATACGTAATTAAAGGTTAAGATATGTTTAAAATTAAAACAACTTACACCACAAGTGGTTACGTATGTATGTTATTTAATTAAGTGAGCAATTAATAAATTAAGTGAACTGATATGAAATAAATACGTTTGTGGTTAAGAAAGGTGTGCATACAGCGACATGAATCAACTCTACTACCAATTACACCAGAATACAAAGTCAAGGGGTGTCTCAAAAGAAAGTTTAAATTTAAATGTTAAATTTTCTTAAAAGTATACCGTCTATTAAAGTCACATTTATTGATTATAAAAGTATTCTTTTTGAGTATTTTTATCGTAAAATGTTTATAAAATTTAACTGAAAATTTGACACGTGATATTAAAAAAAAACGATTGTTTTTGATTATGGAGTCTTAATAGATTAGGAAGTGTTTATAACTAGCAGCTTTATTTGAAATTGAAATGATTGAAAATACAGGATGATTCGATATTGGTATAAAATCTTTGAAATAGTCAACAAAAATCTTAACCCTTTTCTTGATAATGTATCTGTAGAGATACATCAGAATTAAAAAAAAATTGTGGCACCAATTTTGAACGCAAAGTAATCATTTGTATGTGAATGTTTAGGTAATTTTTTAATTTTCGAACGCTTGTTCAGTTTTTTTCTGTTGGCATCCTTGGGTCTTAAAAGTCAAGTGGTATGAATATTAATATAATATTAAAAAAAATATCTGCCAAGTTGAGGGTTAAAAGATTTAACACGTATCTCTAATAACTTTTGTAAGTGATCACTCTGAAATATATATTAATTTATTTTATCTGTTATCATGCGAGGCAGATAGTCAGGACAAATATTCAATGTATAGCTTATTGCTGTCAAGTTATGTATGGTACACCATAAAAAAGCAATGGTTTCAGAAATAATAAATATCGTAATTATAATACAGTAATAAAAAGCAATCTCAAAATTCAAAATACTATGTATTAAAATTAATTATTTGTTTACTTTTTGTCCATTTCAAGTTTATACTGCCAGGAGTTTTTTTAAAGGCTCCTGATATTGGGGATCTATGTTTTACCCCTTTCTTGGGAAGTACTCGTACGGAATATTTTTTAGTTTAATAATTTTTTCGGAATTTTTTTTATTTACTTCACCTATTCCAGATATCACATTATCTTCCTCTCTCTTTTATATATTTCATCACAGTTATCTTTTGCCAGGATACCTCGCTTTGCGTCGTTTCGTTTTGCGTTTTTTTCGAAGTTGCGTCGCTGCTTAATTAGTACTAATTTTCGCTGTGCGTCGTTAGATTTTCGAGGTTGCGTTGTTTTGGTTTGAATCTTTAATTTATTTTTTTGAATTTTTCTTTTTTTTTTTCCAAAAAACGCAACACTTTTGTTTCTTATTGCGCCATGCGATTAAAACTCAGGGATTTCTTTTCTAACTAAAAACAACGCAATTTGAATACAGTTTTATTTTCACTTTGTTTTGCTAATTTTATTATTTGCTATTTTGTCGAATTTGAGTTCAGTTTCAATTACGTAGTGTATTGTAATGTGTCGTGCTGTGCTTTTTTAAAAGAGAATAATAAATTTATATAAATTTTTACGTGTTGTTTCTTGTTACACAAAAGTGAAATTTTTAAATTTATTTATTGGCAGAGTTATATTATTTTTGTTTTTCAAATGTTTACTTTGTTCAATTTTCTTTTTAAAAGGTAGTATTTTCGTGACTCTGTAACCTATCTTCGATCTTTATATGGTTTGCTATAGAAAATCTTAATTCACTTTACGGCGTTTCAATTTGTGTCGTGTTATTTTGGAACATAACCACGACATATTGAGGTATTGGTGTAATGGAACATATTTCACTCATCACTTTATACAGAGTGATTAGTTATAGATGTTAAAGCTTTAAAGATCATCATCACCAATCAACCTTGAGATGGCATGTGACGAGAGTGATTGGGAGAATGACTATTTATTATTTATTTCTATTTTTAAATTTAAATTGCACTTTTTTATCTGTGAATGTTATGTTAGCTGAATAAAAGATGTCTCTACTGTTCTCGTAAATGTTCGTTCGAAAATGGAATAACTTTTACCGTTAAATATTACCGGTATTCATATAGAAGGTTGTAACATAACGCGGATATCTTGTGTAGACCTTTAAGAAACACTTTCACGCCAGAACCGGGTACGCCCGGGTGGGGGCGGCATGAGGCGTGACGACTGCATCGATCGGTCACGCCCCGCCTGCCCGGGTGAATCGATACAACCGGGTATAACCGGGCGTTTGTTTTGATTTCGTATCTCGCTGCTATACTATGAAAGCTGTAAAAATAGTCGGGGTATAGTCATAAGGCATTTTTATTATAGTGGCCATCTTGAAATTTGGGTTACGTCTTCTCAATACATTCTAGAGGAAGCGTATTTTGAATGAATATACATAAATAATATAGTTAAACTTATTTTATACCAAAACAGAATGAGAAATAAAAACAGTTTTTAAAAATTGGTTCTTTTTATTTATGACCCGACTATCACTGTTGAGTAAATGGATTTGCCGATATCGCTGGTTCAAAGTGATAGAGCGCAAAAAGCGCCTAGCCTAAAACCTCTATGGTGGCGAAGCTCAAAGGGTCCTGGAAGCGATGGATTTTATAACACAAATACATTTAAAAACCTTACCCGGTTATAATATACCTTTAGTTTTTAGACCTCCTAGATGGACTGATGGTAAGCCAAGGTCACTGGGAGTCACTATATGCAGGCAGCATAAGACCAGACGTGGTGATCTATGATCCATCGGCTTGCATGATGGACCTCCTACATATAAAGTCAAGTAAGAAAAGGACGAATATTTAGCCACTTCCGCACATGCAGTGGTAGTCGTGCAATAAAATGCACCGCCCGCCAGCCCGCTGATAAATGCGTATGCGGCAAACAATACGAATCAGACCTCCGCCACCGTTAAATCACTAAACACGTGTTTCACCCCTCCACGGGGATCTTCAGGAGTTATGTTACACCGATTAGCGCCAAACACAGAGTTTGGAGAGGTCTCCAGGACTTAAGTTCCTTTTGTGGATGGAGCCTATTGCGTCCTGAGAGGTTTTAAAAAATACGTATTAAAAACCTTACCCGGTTACATTGTACGTTTTGTCAACATGCCGCACGGGCATCGATCGCGGCCGGTCGTGCTCGGCTGCGCGCCTGCACGCCCGGTTTCACCCGGGCGCACGCTCGATACCCGGTTCACGGCCTTGCACCACGGATCATTAATTATGTGCTATTTTTGCTATATTATACAATACTAGCTGATCCCGCAAACGTTGTTTTGCAAAAAAAAATAAAGTTTTTAATTAACAAGTGTAAGATAAGGGTTGATCGTAGAGGGGTGAAAATTTAGGTTTGTATGTTTTTTTGTATGCTGTATCATAATAAAATAAAAACCAAAAAAAATGTCTAAAAAATTAAAAATAAAATTTAGGGGTGGACCACCCTTATCACTTAGGGGTATGGAAAATAGATAGTAGCCGATTCTCAGACATACTGAATACGCATGTAAAATTTGGTAAAAATCTGTCAAGCCATTTCGGAGGAGTTCAAGTTCGAACACCGTGACACGAGAATTTTATATATTAGAAATATAACTTACGTAAACTACTGTTCATATAAATATAGCTTTTGAAAATCAATACCCAATTATATTATATTTTTCATATGGAATAGTTACATGAATCAAATCAAGTTCAATAATAATGATATTGACCTTCCGCCCTTTCTCCCTTATCGGTCAATCTACTTTAAAACCCTGTGAAATTTTGATCTTTCTGACTTTAGATTGGACAACAAGTGAGGAGTCTCCAACCGTGGTAAAATTAAAGAATGAACAATTGTCAAGATCTTTAAAAAGAACTGGAGGAAGCCTGTATTAAAAAAAGATTTCATATTTCTAGCACTGAAGAGATATATGCATACTTAAATAATATACAAACAATATTTTAATAGGAGACGTAAACCCTCGATCATTCTAGATAGAAGCGTGACTTCCTTCCTCTTCTTTTTTCTCCTAATAGTGATATTAGCAAGGCAATAGTAACCAAGTAACACTAAGTAAGAAAAGGACCAATATTTAGCCACTTCCGCACATGCAGTGGCAGTCGTGCAACAAAGTGCACCGCCCGCCAGCCCGCTGATAAATGCGTATGCGGTAAATAATGCGAATTACACAACTGTCACCGCTAAACCACTCCTTGAGTGATACTTGAGTTAGAGCATGTTCGGAGGTGGCTAAATATTGGTCCTTTTCTTACTTAGGATGTACTTCCGCAAGGTAACGCCTGATTCCATTAAACAACTAACACTAGGTTCGGCCCTGTCGATCACCCTTGAGCAGGATAGTTCAGCGGGTATTATCGACGAGGTTAGTTCACCAAAGTGATCTGAGAACTGGGAGGCTATTCATTCTGGTAAAATAGTAATATATAGCGGCCGAAGACAAGGCTTCAAAGGGAGCTTGCGAGCTTCGCTACTTTAAAAGAGATCTTAGTATCAGCGCATTCTCGCCCTGCTCATATCTGCGGAATCTGCAAAAGCCATTCGGTCAGCAATGACAGTTCATTAAAAAAAAAAACAATAATGTTAGAACACTCATGAAGCACGTAAAGGCTTTATTATTACGTATTATTAATTGCAAAGTACCGTTCAAACTGACAGGATACTATCTTTTTATGTTTGACCTGTTGTACTTCTATCTATTGTGGGACAGGGACTTTGAGGCTATTTAATAATTTTTAATGTAATATTTTTATTTTCGCGCCCTTTTATCGTTCCTTCTATTATCTTTCATTCATTTATGCTCTTTCTTTCTTCATTTCGTCTTTCTTTTCCTTTCATATCCATTGTTCCTTAACTATTTCAATTTATTTGTTTTTATTCTTTATCACATTTTTTATCTATTCCAGGTATATATTTTTATATGTATTATTTTATTTACTTATTTATTTTATTGCCTATTTTTCCACTTTTATTTACAATTATTAATTTAATCTCAACTTTTGTTTCTTTTTATCACGTTTTCCGCAATCATTCTGCATAGTTTTAGGAACGGTTGGTTTTGCTTCCTTGTCGTTGATTAACGAGGCCATGGAGTCCTCGCGAACCTTAAAGGATACTATCTTAGAACAGCTGGACTTAAAACAGCTTCATTCGCAGGTCATGGTGGTGTGAACCAGCTGGGCGGTGTATTCGTGAACGGGAGGCCTTTACCAGACGTGGTGCGGCAAAGAATAGTGGAACTTGCTCATAGCGGAGTCAGACCCTGCGATATCAGCCGACAGCTTCGAGTGTCACATGGTTGCGTGTCCAAGATCCTCTCCAGGTAAGAATGTTACTTCACTAGTTATATCATCATTGTTTCAGCTATAAGATGTTCACTGCTGGACATCTTTAACTAACGTATGCCCACTATATGGGCTCCCACTATGTATATATTTTTTACTTTACGAATTTATTGGTGACTTTTGTTCATCTAAGGATCACGTCTCTCCTGAGTTATAGAGAAATCCTAAGTATATTCTTCATGGATTCTTGAGCAAATATGAGCGTGCCATTTAGATAAACAGTCTCCCGTTTTATTGCCACAACTTATAGCACGCATTCATCGAAGATATTTTTCTTAATGCACTGAGGAGTATTAGACGAGAAAAATAGGAACTATGGCAATACGTTACGTCTTGGTATTGCCATACGTAATTCATTTGTATAGATTATTAAACAAATGTTAAACAACCTATATTATTATAGAGCAAAGGTTTTTAAAAGTGACAATGAAAGTTGAGAATAAATTCCTCTAATGTATTAGGAATACTAACTACTAAAAATATAAAATAAAACGTAATAATTAAACCAAGATAGTAATTAAGAATGTTTCTAAAATATTTATCCGAAGATTTATTTGCTTTTATATCCCGTGTGCATCTTGTCGACGGTAACTAGAAGAGGCCAGTATCGTACATGTAAGAAATCTCTATGTAAAAGCAAATGTGTTCCAATTTTGAAATGTTCATAGTAAGAGCACAGTTATACGCACGCACACAAGGAGTGCGCGCGCGCCGGTTCCGCGCTGCGAGCAGGGCGCGTGCCCGCACTGCGATCTCGCGATCACACTTATGTCATTTGCTATTGTTCTCGTCTATGCGCTAGGGTTGTCACTTTTATGAAATAAATATTCATTCTTCCGAATAGACTACATACCTTGGAAATATAATCATTGATATAATGAACATTTAAATATGTATTTGTACATAGAGTAACTGCTCCCAATTCTCTCCATATACCCTTAGGTTCGAAATATCAATTCTATAGAATAACATGAAAACAAACTGAATAGTTTCTCTAATTGTGTCAATTTTACAATTTTTTCAAATTTTAAATCATCTATTTATAATATGAAAATCTATACGATTATTTAAAAGGAATATATGTCTTCTATATTATATATGTTTTCTTGATCAATCTTTCCTTCACATAAGCTTTTAATATTTTCGCAGATAAATGAAAAATTGCTAAAAGCGGATCGTATTTTTATGCATTAAATTATTATTTCTATTGAAAGGCAACATCCCAATAACTTTGAACGTACAAAATCTTTGGTAATATGAATTTACTTAATGCTTCTTCTTATTTTATAATCATTACGTTGTTTATTATTTTCGAATCCATTGATTTTTGTGTACCATTAGTTGACAGCCAATGATCTATACATTCATACTTTTAAAATTTCCACACACATTTACTATCACTATATATTAGTCTTACCCAAACTTATTGTGCAATAAGCTACCTAAGCCTTTCTAATATCCTTACGCCTCCCTGTGTAACATACAATACCCGGCGATAAATATTGCACATCGACCTTTGGAAAGAGACAATTGGCTAATTTAACTGACAAAACGTCACATTCGCAATATGGAACAGAGATAGTGCTCTACGAAGCCGAAACTAGCCGATTGTCTCTTTCTAAAAGTCGATGTGCAATATTTATTGCCGGGTACTGTACATAGTTTTTATATTAAAGCGAAATGGTTAAAAGCATGTCAAGTTCATTTTTGAATCCCCCCTGTGGTGCGTGGGCCCCACTGTGGGAAACACAGCTAGAGTGTGTACTATATTATATTTTAAAAAAACATTGATACTATTACAACCTCCCAATACAGTGTATTACGCAAGATGACACAATTCGATTCTTAATAAAATCTTTTATAAAATAACACAAAACTTTAAAATACGTCAAGTTTTATTTAAATAAAAAAATGTTAAATAAATTTATTTTTAACGATTTCGACAACCCTACGGATTTTTCTTTGCGCAAACATAATTCACATCAATGTTCTACAAATTGCTATAACAACGTTTCTTTTTTCGTTAAAACGCTCTTGTAATTGGTTTCAAAATTGCACTAAGTCATTTCAGAAAAAACTAAGGGCCGGTTTATTTATTTATTTATTTATTATTTTCGTAAAACTGTATAGAAGAAGGAATTTAATAAATAATCAGTTTAGAATTTCACTTGTAACAGAAATTTTTATTAGACAAACATGAATGTATATATTTATTAATTTTATTTCGGCACGCCAACAGTACAAAATAATATTAGGGGGACCAGAAAGTAATGTCGCATTACGTTAAATTCACACGGCTACATTTTTAACAAGCTTATTTCTAATCAATAATATATTCACCTTCGTTATCAACAACCTTTTGCCAACTAGTATACAAATCAATGCCGGAGCGGTAACAAATCAATCGGTTTTTCTGTGAAATATTTCGACAGAAACGACATTACTTTCCGGTCTAATATATATTTAGTTTTATATAACATTGCCAAGTTTTAAAAATTTGGCTACAATAGGCCAAACCATACATTAAGCTACCGTAAAAAATGAAACGGATCTAAAAAAAACAAGTTACAAATAATCACACCTATATTAAATAATAATATTGACGTTGATTTATGGGACACGTGTAATTTTCCATAAATCAACGTCAGGAGAATTCAGCGTAAATGTTGGTTTCTCGTTGTAGTTTCAATCCATAGACACATGCCTCCTGCAAGGCATATGCCTCCGCCAAAGGTATCTATGGAGCGATATACCAAAATCGCCACGCTTGGAATTGATGATCGCAGTGTGGTATTATGGTACGCAGAGTATATATATATATATGTTTATGTATATGTATATGTATATATATAAATATAAAATAACTTTGAAGTTACAAATGGGCCGAAAGGTAGACCGGTATTCGATCACAAGGTTTATCGATGTGAATACGGCAACCGCCGCACAGATATTGGCGCACAACCTGAGGATGCCAATATGGAGTAGGGATGAGGAAGTGGTCGCTTGAAATGTAATTTTTAAAAACTAGACATTGTAAGGCCGTCGTGGAAATAGATTGCAAAACGTGAGCAAAGGCACGGATGCTATAATGTCTGACGAATATGGATCCCATTAAAAAAAAACTAGTTTTGATTTCAAGAACTTTTACACTAATAAACAATCATACTGTATATAACATAACAAATCTCTAAAGTTTATATAAAGCGAGTGACACAAACACATCGGTTATTAACAAAAGAAAATAACACGAAACGAATACATTTGAATGAAATAACGACAGACGTGTGCTGCCCTTTGTCCGGTTTAAATTGAAACTGGACCCTCTAGTGATGGGACGCGAGCTGTGGGACACTCATTACGTATTTACAGTTTCTATTGCTATCATGATCTGTTGTAGCCCAGTGCTAGAAGACTAAAACTTGCGATCGTAGGTCCCGTGTTCGATTCTCGAGATACAATATTATATATAATTCACGCTTTTATATTAATATGGGATTGCCACTGCTTACATATAAGTTTCCAGAGGATGAACAGCAGTAATTTCTGCGTACTATACCATACTACGTACATCAAAAAAAACTTTGACTTAGAAAAAATATGCAATGAAATTAGGCTAGGATATACACACACACACATACACACACACACACACACACACACACACACACACACACACACACACACACACACACACACACACACACACATATATATATATATATATATATATATATATACACACATAAATAGGGACCGGATAGTAATGTCGCTTACTTATTTACATTAATTTACACAACTACATTTTAATAACATATATTCACCTTCGTTATCAACAACCTTTTGCCATTTAATATACAAATAAATGCCGTAGCTGTAAAAATCAATCGCTTTTTCTGTAAAATATGTCAACAGAAAAGACGTTACTTTCCGGTCGCCCTAATAAATAAAAATAAATATTGAAAAATACTCGAGTGAATATACTGAAGATATACTTATATATTTTACTACGGACGGTGTAAGATGTCTATACTAAAGGTGGATAGGCGGCTTTCTTAAAGTTTTCTAAAGACGCTACATGTAGGCCTATTCCGATTAGTTCTTTTGTAAATCTATGCAGGAGGTTTATGCCCAACAGTGGACGATGATATGCTACAGATAGTAGAGACTTTTATGATGATTTTGAGTTACTTTTATATAATTTTTACATACGTATCCTTAATTTAAACATTACCTTCTTAATCCAAAAACATATTCTTTTTTTGTCAAAATCTTATAGATATATCTGTACAAATTCGCCAATACCCAAATTATCCCATCACTAGTTCAACAGATAGCAGGTAATGGACGCTCCAAGTTGAAATACATTGCATCGAGTTTATATTTATTTGAGCCTTCGATCAACGGTTTCATATATGTCTGCCTATACTTATTAAACTTAGCGATCGCGATAGAGTTCGTAATAAATTACTGGCCTAATACAATAAAAATATATATTAAAAGTCATTAAAAAACATGTTATGGAATGATCACATTATTTACAAATTATAACAACAATAAACAACTGTTACGTACGAAAATATTTGTTAATTATTTATTTATTAGTTCGTCTTATTCATTTTATTTATTTATCGACTTAGAAATATTTGCAATGATCACCTGTAAACATCATGAGATAAATACTAAAAGGGTCTAATTTGAAAGAAATTGAAATCAAAATGAACTAACAGGGCATCAAATGCGTAATCATCTCAGAATAGCCTATAATGAAATCAAACGGGTTTATTGTGGTCACTTGTAAACATTTATTATTATATTTACCTTGTTAAGGTCATATAAATACAATGGATGGAGACCACAAGGTCTTATTTTAAATCTATGGGGAAGGCTCATATAAATCAGTGAATATTATTGCTGAAATATTGATAATAATGGATTGATTATTCATAGTTAAAACAGGACAACATCTATCGAGTACGCTTGTACTTAATAGGTACATGTTGAAATAGATATTCACAAATTAAAATGATTACTTGTCTACTCAATTAAAACTTTTCCGCGTATACATACAGTTGTTTTATCTTTAATTAATATAATTTTAATCAAATGTTTAACACTAAAACACATTCTGTATCAGTTGGCGGTAACATAGATCTCTGTTATAAAAATCGGTACTCTAAAATAATCCTTATACATGTTGTAATAAAGTGTAAATTCGCACGTACTTCCCAGTCGGAACGGAAGTGCCAGACGTTACGCTTTCTGCCCGCCCACTTACAGAAAAAAAAAACCGGACTAATTATTATATACGGACACAGGATTGTACTACTTTCATTTACGTTCATATATTCTTATTTTATTTATATTTATAACAGTATATGTAAAAGTAACTGGCGTGGGTAGATGTGCCCTTTGAAGTCGACGTCCATCTTCTTCTCTTCTCAAAATCTTCATCAAAAAAAGAAGTACTGAATTCTTAGCAGTTCGACGCTATGAGATTTTCGTTTTATATTTATAACTTTATTTTAAAGGCTGGATTATTTAGGCTAAATATTTTCAATAAGGCACAATGTAGATGCATAAAGCGAAAAGATATTACAAAGTTTAACGCACATAATAATAATAAAAATAATACAATTTTTTATATAGTTGTAATGGAATAGGCGTTTGTCATCTCACCTGATGGAAAGTGTAAATGAAGACGAAGGTGGTACACGCCCGTCCAAAAGAAACCTGTTCACTCTACTCTTGAAGGCTCCAGAGTTCAACTCGTCAGGAAAAATAGACCCAGGCAGTTCCAAATCTTGGCGGTTTTGCCCTGGAGAGAGAGTAAATAAAACATTTGTCTATAGCTGTCAAACATATGAAATAAAAAAATGATATACATTTTTCAATAAGAAGATACAAATGTCTTTGTACTTTTAAAAGAATTCTAAAACTTCCGAATTTTAGCACGTCTTATATTCAGCGGTAAATCATTCCACAATTGAACTTAGGTATGTAGTAATATAAAAATTTTAAATCACTGAATTTTTGGTAGGATGTACACATATTATTTGAAAGCAAATAGGCTATTCATTCACTTGTTTAAAGGTTTTACATCTAAAACTATTCATTCGGTATAATTCATTTAAAAACAAATCTTTTTCAATCCATTCAAAAGGTTATATGTAAGACCTGCCAAATGTATTTTTATCTAATACGAGTATATAAAATTCTCGTGTCACGGTGTTCGAACTTGAACTCCTCCAAAACGGCTTGACTGATTTTTACCAAATTTTACATGCGTATTCAGTATGTCTGAGAATCAGCTACTATCTATTTTCCATACCCCTAAGTGATAAGGGTGGTCCACCCCTAAGTTTTATTTTTAATTTTTTAGACAATTTTTTTGGTTTTTATTTTATTATGATACAGCATACAAAAATACATACAAACCTAAATTTTCACCCCTCTACGATCAACCCTTATCTTACATTTTTTAATTAAAAACTTTAATTTTTTTTTGCAAAACAACGTTTGCGGGATCAGCTAGTAATGTTATAATATTTACATTTAACGTCTATAAAAAGTACAATAAATTTATAATTAAATAAATAACATATAAATTATTTATACGTATAAAAACTACATCTATATATATATCTATTTATCAATCGCATCAATCCATACGGCAATTTGTCCGTGTATTGAATATCAGACATATTGGAGATCTAGATAACCCGTGCCGGGGGAGGCGGTTGTTTGATCAAGTTAACACGGCTTACGGAGGCTTATTGCGGCTTACGGTTGCTTAGAGTGGCTTTATGATGTAACCTTGTTATTCCCCCTACCGTTTCATCGCACGAATTGAACGTAATTGATTTGAAATGTACTTTTACATAATAGGTTATACAATACAATATAAAAGTTTATTTTTAATGCGTTAAGTAAATTATTGTCGATATAAATAACAATAATAATATATTTATTATTTAACACTAATCATATCAACACTTACTAGGCACTTATTTCTACCACAGCGGGTCGTATGACTCGACTTTACATTTTCTACTTGAATGTATGAAATATAGTTATTAGAACGACATACAAATTAAATTTATTATAGTTAAACAAAATAGTATATTGACCATTTCTATTCTAAACGCAAAAAAATAACTGAGTAAAAAACGGGTCATTTGACCCATTATAGTATGTTTAGTGTAAAAAATCGCCTAATATTTCATTAAGTTTAACCCCTCAACTTTACGCCAAATTTTTATTGAGTTTGTTCACTATAAATGCATTTTAAAATAAACTGTTCTATTTTTGAAAAAAAAAAATAACAACACAGAGTTTGTTGTTAGTTGTTCTCTTGACGTTTTACGAATTTATAAAAATAATTTTGTATACAATTAATTTTATGTCATATCAAATATTCGCAGTTATGAAATAGATCTTAGAATAATAGTGTTGTGTGAGTAATATTTCACTTGTACAAACAATTCAATTTATGAGTAGTCAGTTCAATAGAGTGGCTTTTGTAAAGAGAATCAAGGGACTCAAATCAGATCAAAAAAATCGAAGTAGTGAATCCGTATTATATAACATTTAATATAAATTTTATATAAACATGCAATGTTCAAGTTTTTTAAGACATAAAATTAAAAACGAGGAGATTTATATATATAAGGAAGAAACCGACATAGACCTTTCTATAGGAAAGTTGAAATTTTAAGATTAGGCCACATAGGCTGCTAGAGTTTTAAGGTGGACATGGAAACCAGATAAAGTGGAGACCACAGACTTGCAGGCACACAATCATTTTCGCGCGTTCTAATTCAAATATCGAACGTTGATTTGAATTCGAACGTCATCAGTGTTGAGGTCGCTACCGTCGCGTATGGTCGTGTAAATTGTAAATACTCTTTGTATATGTTAATACACTTTTTTTGATTACTCTTGGATATAATCTTCCTCACCTCCTCAGAGGTAACTCTCTTTGTTTCGCTAATTACGTGTATTTCACTGAGAGAAGACGAAATTAAATAAAAGGCGGCATCTTTTCTTAAAATATATATTTAATTTGATTATATAAGATGACACCACATCATAAAGGTTAGAAAGAGTTAGAACATATACTTTAAGGACATCGTTCCGTACCACAAATATTTAAAGATTGAAAAGTACTGTGAAATATAAATGAAAAAACATTTTAATCTAGTAAATCAATGTTTTAAAGGACTCGAAAATTCGCATTAAGGCAACCCTAAAAAACATATACGGGCCCCTCCGCGGGCCGACATTACGATAATGTCAGGCTCTCCCCACGGACCCCTAAACATGAGCGCCCTTGTTCGCGATACAAGTATCGTCGCGTACAAATGTTATTCGCTACGTTTATTTTTAATATTTATTATGAGTTACCATACATATATACCAAACTACATTCATTAGTACTAGTTTTTAAATTGTATTAGGCCTCGTTTACCTCCCTGTGTCATCTTGTCATTCCAATTCATAACTCTACGTAGAAGCGATAAAGAGTGAATAATATAAAACGTGTCTCCTTAACAAAAAAATATTTTAAATTTAATTGATAACACTTGTGTAAGCGACTGCCCCTTTCACCCACTGATTCAGGGTGCGATCACACTTACTTACTTAATTGACTTATCTCGATGGCATTTGTGAATAAATTCGGCAAACAGTGTGCTCCCGCCCTAACACGCCAAATAACTTAAGTGCGGTCCGGTGCAATTACTGTCTGTATCTGCGTAATCTCGTTTGCGTTTCGGTTTGCGCACTTAGCGATCGTTGGCGGTGTCTATGATACGACCTTTTTTCTTTGATTGTTTGATTGTTACTCTCCGATAAAAAAGATTTATTTACTGAAATAATAAATTCTATTTTACATTTCAATAGTTTTTATATACTCATATTTTTATTAACTATTTTAAACATTAATAAGAATAATTGCGCAATGGTATCCCAACGGCAGAGGGTGAGAATTGTGATCGTTGATCACAGGCTCGATTCCCGGGATAGTCTTAAATAATTCACACTGCGTACTATTCACAAAGAAGATTTCAGAAGTTGGACAGCACAACTCTGCGTACCATAATACCACACTGTGATCGCCAACCTGCCTGCCAAGCGTGGCGATAACAGTATATCCAGACATAGATATACGCTCAAACAACGAATTTCAATGTATCGAATGTATCGAAAGAAAATTTGTAGTTATAGAGCAAATAAAAAAATGAATGTACTTATTTATTAAGCTTACAATACTCATACATATATATATATATATATATGTACATATATATATATATTTATATACATGTAGACTCTTTCTTTCTTCAATTTAATACTGTATTGTCATCTTCATCACGTTACAGTCTTAATTGACTACTAAACATAAACCTTTTTCGTAGATGTCCAAAAAGAACTGTTTGGAACAACCTGTATTTAAGTTTTTCAAAGACCTTAGCAAACCATCTGTTTACCCTGGACCTCCTATGGTTAGTTTGCCAGTCTGTAACCTTCAGAATACTAAGTCTCCAGGAGCCATCTCTTCTGCATACTATGTAGCTTCCTCACCACCACTACAAATTGGTAACCCGCTGGACTATTACTATTACCCGACCACATTACTTTATCTACCGATTTCCTTACTCCTCCTTCCATCTCGTAGAGAAAAACATAGCGAAGCCTTCTCCATAGTTTTTTGATTTATATAAGCCCGTCAAGATCCGAAGAGATAGATCACGTTCCGGTGTTGAAGTTCATGACCAATAACACGTATTTCTCTTTGCGTCTATACTTATTATATTAGGGGTACCGGAAAGTAACGTCGCTATCTTAAGTTAAATTCACAAGACTACATTTTTAACAAGTTTTTATTTCTAATCAACAATATACACTTTAGTTATCAACAACCTTTTGCCATCTATTATACAAATCAATATCGGAGTGGTAAAAATCAATCGGTTTTTCTACAAAATATGTCGACAGAAACGACATTACTTTCCGGCCCACCTAATAATGAATGTAAATATACATATCACTACCCAAGTAACTTTACTAATAAGTGTTAATATATATAAAGATAAAGATAAAATTCATTTATTCAACAACAACATTGGAACTTTTCACAGGACTTAAATTGATTGTATTTTTTTTAAATCTATTTTAATTTTGACTCTACTCTGCTTCGTAAGGTGTTATGCTTGTGGAGAAGAAACAGAATGAAACTCCACAACAATATATCTTATAAACAAAGTTAAATAATACAGATTTATACACATTTTACGAGATATGGTCTAAATGAAAACAAAACAAACAAGCCATATCATTGCCAAAGATTCTTGTCATTTTAATATTCGTGTAATTAATAACATGGCTTTTTATTCAATTTGATTTTAATGTACCTTTTGTTTACTTAATTTAATATTAACATAATAAATACAGCAGGCATCGAAGAAGACACCTATGTTACAAAGCCCCAGAAAAAAAAAAAACATAATTAATACGTTGTAAAACTTGTAAAGCGAACATCTGAGAGGGTCTTTAATAAATTTCACATTACGCACTCACAAGTGGCAGTGCGTACAATCTATTATCAGGGAGACGGTGCAATCCCGAGCCTCGGTCCGGGCCGTTCCCGGGGGATCCCCGCCTGCCCCAAAACACTCAGTCAATGGCGCTAAGAGGGTACTTCGCGACACCGACAAAACATTGTTCTCTACACTTTGAATATCACACGTTATTCAGAAAACTGTATTCATACGTAATGTAAAAAGATACTAATAAAAGACAACCTTTTACTTGTTCTTTATCTATGTACAAGATGTTAAAAGAAACCAAGTTAGACGAATCAGATAAATTATAATGGCGTGATTCAACTTTAAACTAGGATTTCAGGGTTGTTGAGTCGCGACCACGATCTGGTTATATTTAATCTGAAGTGCTATAGTTATGATGCTATTCGATTTAGGCTTTGTTTCCCTCACATCGGGCCCATGTAATGCGCGGTGCACCGCACACGCATTACACTGGCTTCAAGACATAGGCGGCCGCGTGCAAGCAAGATTCAGGGTCCACTGCTAGACAAGCTAGCTTAAGAAAGTAGAAATGTAGCATGAAAGATAGATAATAGACCGAAAGAGAAAGTAAAATATGAAAGAAGAGAGAGAAAATAAAAAATCATGTGAAAAATTAAATTGCAAATAAAGTCCCTGTCCCACCATAAATAGGGGTACGAGAGGCCAATAGCGGGGGTCATTAAAAAAAAAAGATTCAGGGTCTGCCCCCGTAGCTCCTGACCTTCAAGTAGTCCTCGCTTCGCTAACCTAAGCGCTACACCTAAGGGGGTATAGTTCCTCTTCGTGCATACGTCTTCGTTGTTACTAGGATATGATCTGTCAGCTACAATTTTTGCATAAAGCCTAAGCCGGCTAGCATATCAAATACAAGGCTTTCTGCATCTAAATTTAGGTCACAAAAATAGAGGTCTGTAAGCTAAAAGAAACACCAGTTCTGGTAGGCGTAAGTAGAACTGAGTGGATCGACTAAGTCATGGTCACGAGTAGTCGTATACGATCAGCGAAAGGTCAATGTGGTAATGTTTAGAGGAAGCCTATTTGGGCGTCTATTCGCTGACATTTTGACGCGTATTCCATACGGAACATGATCAGATAAATGCTCATAAGAAACTGATTTATTTGCAAATTTGACTATTCATTCCAAAACTGTTTTGTACACTGTATAGACATTTATTTAGTGTTCTTTTTTAAATTTGTTTTACGTAATAATTAAAAAGGAATATATTGTTAAATGTATATTCTTATATTTAACGCTATTCTTATATAAATAGATAAAGTTTTGATATTTATTGCTATTTTTAATATTGTCACTATAACTGGTGAAGTACAGCTTCGTATACGTATATAAAATATTATGATGATTAAAATGGTGATGTATTTCAACCGTACGATGTACACACGTAGGAAGTACAGTTAGATCTCCACATTGATTTCTAAAAGCTTGTATCCATTGCCTTCTGATCTTAACAAGATCTTTTGAACGTGTGGATAGATGTCCTGCGCTTCTCTTGCCAGACTATGTTGAATCTAAAACCTTAAGGTTCCAGCGGCCATCTGTATTGAACTATTTGGGCAACCATCTGCCAGTTCAACACGCCCCATAATATACAGGTTGATTGTTAATAGTTGTTAAAGATTTAAAGTGGTATACCAAAGCCAATGGTTTTAGAAATAATGCATAATGTAATAGGTAAAAACTCCTTTTCAAAATTTGCATTACTACATATTAAAAATAATTATTGTTTGCTCTTTGTTTTTGAGAAAAAAAATATAAATATTTCACTTTGATCACTTCACAGAAGGAGATTGAAAAGATGTAAAAGCATAATAAACAACCTCTAAATTCACCCTTTTTTCACACCTGTTTACTTGCGAGATGATTTCGTCACAGTTGACAGCGAATATACTCTTCAAAGATATTTTTACATTTTATTACAAAGCCTTACAGGATATAATGTAAAAAAACTAGTGTTGGATCAATAAAAAGATAAGAATGCTTGTTATAGATGAATTAATTATATTTTGACCAAAGTTCAAAAAAAGAAGTTAAATTTTTGGTCTAACAAAAACTTATTTTATCACCTTATGTATAGTACATAATTGTTGAACATATATGGATAGGAGAGCAGTGATAATCTAGCGGCATAGGAGTGAGACTTGAGATTATATGTCGCGGATTCAATTCTTATATATAATTCACACTTTGTGCATTAATTATACAGGAATGTCTCCGCTTACAAAACAATCACCTGGGTACCATACCACACTGTGATAGCCAACCTGTCTGCCAGGTACGGCCATTATGTTATATCTCTGCGATAAAATCATTTCGCAATTGACTACAAATATTCTCTTTAAAGACTTTAAATTAAGAACAAAAACACTGAAATAAAATCAAAGTTTCGCAAGGAATTGTAAACATATGGTGTTGCATCGAAATAGTATTCCCAGATCGAATGCGACCCTTGCTACGGGGCCACGCCGTCCCACGGGACACGGCATTAGGGCCGTCGAAAATTAAATTCAGCCAGTACAATAAAATAATAGTACAGTATTATGACAATTTGATTAGTACTGGACACCCCTTTCATTTAAATTCGGATATATCGTCGGATACGTCGCCCCTTGATTTGATTTCACTTTTGGGAATGAAAAACAATTCATACAACTCCCTTTTGTCTTTGATTGTTGTTTTATTTCTCTTTTAAAACAAACTCGCATACGTTTTATACAGTAACAAATATTTCATTTATTTTTTCAATTCATAAATGCCCGTTGCAAGGCCAAAGGCCTTCACAAAAAATATTTTTTTTTTATTAAAGGTGTCTATGGTTTCACAGACATTAGCCTCCGTGCCTTCGTTCATACATTTACGTTTAATATTTACAAATTTATTTTGCTTAGGTTTTAATGCAGATCGTATAAACTGTATAGCTATAGCCTCAATTTTTGAAATGTGAAATATTTTTATTATACTACATTAGAAAACCGATTGATTTTTACCACTCCGGCATTGATTTGTATACTAGACGGCAAAAGGTTGTTGATAACGAAGGTGAATATATTGTTGATTAGAAATAAAAACTTGGTGAAAATGTAGTCGTGTGAATTTAAGTTAAGAAAGCGACATTACTTTACGGTTTCTCTAATATTTTCAAATTGGACGTTTCTTACCACTCTCATTGTAACCAACATATAGATATAAATATAATAAGTATGTGTAAACCGTAATAAAAATACTATGATTACTTAAATAGCCTTCAAAGATTTCCAGCTGAACCCATTTGAAGCTGACTGAATTTAGCATCTTCCGACTACCTGAACTAAATGATCGGTCTACCTAAGATAAATGTATGTATTTAAATGTATTAATAAATGTAACAAAGATAACATGTAAAACTTTTGATATTTTGAATTTGGGATTTCATCCTGTTAACTAAACTTTCACTATACATATGTGTCGACTTGTTATTTAAAAAGTAACAAGAGTTGTTCCTTTTCAGGTATTATGAAACTGGAAGCTTTAAGGCCGGTGTCATAGGAGGGTCAAAGCCGAAGGTAGCCACACCGCCTGTGGTCGACGCCATCGCAGCCTACAAGAGGGAGAACCCCACGATGTTTGCCTGGGAGATCAGAGACCGGCTCCTGAGTGAGGGTATCTGCAGCCAGGATAACGTGCCTTCGGTATCTAGTATCAATAGGTAAGTATTTCGATTTTCATTATATAACACACATTCATTGACAATACTATATACAACACTAGGCTGTGTCTTATATGTTATAAGTATATCTTTTCAACACATATAAACCCACTGCAAGGCATAAACCTTTATTAAAGATATATGGGGGATATACCATATTCTCTGCAATTCGCAGGTCGTTATCTTCTGGAAAATTAGCAGCGGCAACCCAATCTACATTATGATCGCAAGTTTTAGTCGTATACCATGTTTCATGATTTCATTTTCAATACGACTAGTATCTGCGAGCTAGTAGACGTGGTAGTATGTCCACTAGGTGGATCAACGACATAGTTAAGATTTGGAAGTGGACAACACAACACCGGTCACCTTGGCTATCTTTGAAGAAGATCTATGCCTAGTCGGCGTCTTTTGATTGAAAATAAGATAGTTAAAACATTAAGACGTATTGATATATTAAACTATCTTGAATCGTGCAGTTTTATACATGTTATAGATAATAGCTTTTACTGATATATAGGGGATTATTCACAGTAATATGTTGTATACATAAAGTGACACTTAGCTTTTATCGCTTAAGTTGTTTGTTAATTGTAGTCCGATATTTTCAAGTTATTTTAGCTTTAAAAATATCTTACAGACGGTGTCTCTTTTTTTGTTTGAACTATCTGCTTTGATATATATGGCTTATAGGTTCCTTATTTATGTATATAAATAAATAAAATCGAAATGTATGTTTGTAATATTATAATAAACGCTTTTTACTACATGCTTATGAATATATAGATTTTATATATACTACAATGATCTACTTTAAAAATTTATGTGCGTGTGTCTGTCTGTTTGTTCAGCTAAATCTCTGAAATGGCTGGACCGATTTTCACGAGTTTTATACTGGCAGGTAGGTGATGTAATTAGGAGTAACCTCCGCTATTTAAAGAAAAATGAGTTGAAAAAAAAGAAACTAAGTATTTTTTATTAAATTCGAGTCGGACGAAGTCACGGTAACAGCTAGTTTTTTTAAATATAATATTGTTCATTAATATTCGCTGCGTATTAAGTCAATTATTATATTTGCACTCTTATTTTTGTGGTTATTTAGGGAGAAAAACTAAAGTGACTTTGAAAAAGCAACTTTATATAAAATGAATACGCAGAGGATGTACCGGCAAATGTTTCTGCCGAGAATCTGCGCAGTTATTGCCCTTTAAGTTAAAGTCTCAGGTGTTATTGTAAAACGTACCTTATTTCTATAGCTTAAAGTGCACATTTACGTAATTAATCCGGTTGTATAGGAAAGAGTTGGGTGCGGCCATGAAAACCGCTATATAACGCAATGAAATTAACTAAATTTTTTATTTATTTTTTTTTAATCCTAAAATATCGTATTACACTGTTAGTTGTAATACTCTCCCGAAACTGCTTGATCGATTTGTGTGAAATTTAATATGTACATTAAGTAGGTCTGAAAATCTGTCTTACAACTATTCTTCAAACCCTTTAGTTATAAGGGAAGGATATTTTTTTAGATTTGATTTTAAAATACATACAACCTTTAATTTTCAGCGTTCTACAATCAACCACTTTCATTAATAGTAACTTCAATAATTTTCTTCTAACTGCTTACAATAAGTTAGTCATTATTTTCTATCCTAGAAATAATCTATAGAAAAAAGTACAGTTACTACATGTATAAATTTAAGTAAATAGTTTATCAGTTAGATTTAACGGTTCCGTACAGTGGACAACGAATAAGAAGATTCCAAGATCCCATTTTGTTTAAATATATGATGTTGATATAATGTTGACAGTAAATAAGGTTATCATATATTTGTAATCGTTTTTAACCCTTTACAAAGCAACCTAGATAAATATACATATAGTTATACTATAGAAAGTTAACAAACTAACTATTTAACATTATTTGGAAAGACCTGATAGTATAGTATTAAACACTATTTTTATATATCGATATTTTTTATAAGTTGTGGAATGTCATTTAGAATTACTACTGCTATTTGGTACTGCTATTACTTACTTTTAAATTGGATTCTTCCAATATTCGTGACCGTTGAAAATATAGTAAATATATAACCAAATTTATATTAACTTTTTTGGTACATGTATATATATAATAATATGAGCAGGCAGATACGAAGTGTGTAAGTTCCCCACTAGGAGGACTAAGAAATAGGGTAGCGACAAGTCGCTTGATGCAATGCAGGACTGGTTCTTTGAAGAAAATATTACTTTTATAATTTCTTTGTGTGTAAGACAGGGGAAGTAAGAGAGCCCCTAAAACGGGATCCTTTAAAAATAAAACGCAAACATTCCACATTACAAGCTCGGCTTTTTTCTCCATAATCACCGTGCCTTAAGGAAGTTATGAAAAAGATGTCTTTTTTTTCAAGATTTCTTGTCCCCATTTGATCACCAACTCGCCCAATGGAAAGCGATGATGTGGTCTTAAATGAAGCATGTAGAGTCAGTACGTACCTATTTACTCTGACACTGGATAATTCTTCGGGTCATACTTGAGTTTCAAAGTACATCCGAGTCATGCGTTTACAAAACTTGAAATAAGTAACTGTTGATTTTTATTAAAGTTTTTAATAAAAAAAATCTAATATAACTTGAGTGCGACGAAGTTGTAATGCACATGCGACAATACGGTTGATCATAAAAAAGCAATAACAAAATAAAACATATTAAATATAACAATTAAATTATTGCATATTTCATGGCCCCACAGTCAAGGGGTTGCGTGACTGCGCCGAGAGCGAATCCCGGAAACCGGGAAGTGAGCGGGGGAACAAAGATGGCGGCACCGGAAGCCGGGACACGTGCTACGCGCGCACCGGACATCCCGCGCCTTGCGTCCATTGAGTTATTGCCAGTGTCCGTGAAATATAATAATACACTAGACGATAATACAACGTTTTGCTTTTAATATTCCATGCTCGATAATATGATTGATATATAAACAATCAATTGATATATTGCCTCGTAGCAGCATCTACGAAGCTTCGTAGAGGTTAGTTCTACGCAGCTACGAACCATACAATTTATCACGTACTAAAAGAATTTCAAATCAATTCATATTTATTTAATTATTTTCGGTTTTTGCCTAATCTGACCACTTCACAATAATTTCAGTCGTAAAACGTCCACTAATAGACATTGGGCCTTCTATTTCTAATAGGACTGAAAGCGCCATCCAGCCTTTTCTGAAACTCTTAACGACGTTTTGTCTATCTTGTAGGTTCTATTTTGCTTCCTGTTTTTAAAAAATATATTCCTTATAGATGAAGTTTTGTCGTTTACCAGGGAGCAGTGAATTCTATTAGTAATAAAAATAGGAATAATTACAGTCTAGAAGATATCCTTGTCATATCCTCAAGGATTTTAGAATGTTTCTAAATTATCTTTTGTCTTTATTTTTACAAACTTAATATACTTTTTAATAACTATTTATTTATTTATTTAGATGCACTATCAGTACATATAATTACAATAAAAGTTACCGTTTGGTTCTACTATGTGTTCAACATTACAAAAAGATCAGACCGCATAGAATGAAAATAATCGATTTAATATACGTTGAAGAGAAAAGTGATTGCACGTAAGATGAAAACTATGCTTTAGATATCAAAAGAGTTCTTAATTTGAAAATGATCATCCAGAGCGTGATCCTGCTGTGTGCTTTAATATACTAAATTTAAATTGAGAATCTGTTATGGATAAAGTAAATTATTATTAAAAACTTTATAAGAGCTGCAAAAGATATCCATGGCAGGCAATTGTTAATGTATTCTGTTATAAGAACTGCACATTCGTGGGATAATAGAATGCAGCCCAGTGGTGGTCCAAAAATGAGACCCACCCAGGATGGCTCATGTGACGTCGAGGCAAACGACACGGAACTAGCAGCTTAATTAACTCTATAAGGCTTCAACAAGAGAATTCAACATTCAATAACATATACAAAAACTATCATCACTAATATATACTCGTATGTTTTCCGTATCAAATAGCGGCAACCCTCTCCCAACTGTCTGCGTTTAGTTAAAGCAAAAAATAAATATTGTAAAAAAACACTAGTGATACAAATTATATATATATATATGTTCTAATGATGGTAATAATTTACAGATCATTTACCACAATATCTATAAACTATTAAAAGGACTTCCCCGAAAGTCGGCGGAAAGTCCGCGTGTCTAATTACGCGTAGTGTTGCCAGATAAGATAAAACTCCCCACTTGTTGGCACTCCTGTTATTAATTTGTGAACGTGTGCCTTTTTATCTTCCTCATACGCTACCGTTTAGTAATTTAGCCTTCGATATCCTCTGATAAGGATATGACAGATTGTTTTTTTTTTTCGATAAAGTGTAATATAAAATTAAACGCATAGATATTTGATAAATATTGATATCCTTGTAGAACTAAACATGCAAGCGAATATTATCACACACTTTTACACCAATAATCGAACATCCTGTGTATAACTATTATTATAGAGTTTGTATATACAAAAATAAATGTTCGTGAAACTCTAGACAATAGGCTTTCGTACCCTCATTCCGTTCTAACTCATCTCGGGAATGCAGCAGGTCCAGTACAGGACAACAAACCAGAATTATTGGTCTCAAATACCAGAATTGTTGCTCTTGGGGAATTTTAAATTAGTTAAGATTTTGCGTATCAAACTGGTTTTCGTATTATTTTGTAGCACATTTCAATGATCGTGGTATTTTTTCGTTTTTTTATTATTTTTGCTAAACTTGAGACAATATTTATTATATTTATAAAATATGTTACACTGTTATATGTATTATAATTATTTATTATAAGTATATATGCTATATACATATATATGTATGTGTTGTTTATATATATACGATACTACCCGTATGGTTGTTTGGAAGAAATTGCCTCGTGTGATAAGACCGCCCATTGTAATTTTTTTAAAACTTTTATGTACTTATTAACATGTTTTCTAGGGTGTAGAATAAAGCATATAAAATTAAAATTAAAACGATAACACAAATGTAAAATTTTAGTCATATAGGTCGGAGAAAAAGTATTTGAAATTACTATTTGAGTCTGGCTGGTTTTGACGACATTTAAAAAAAATTAGTAAAACTATATAACAAGATATTGTTCATTTTTATTATGACGAAAACGAGTGAATCCAATGAAGTAGTTCAACACATTTTAAAGACAAAAAAACAGGGAACGAAATGTTTTTTCAAACTTATTCAAAGTTACTTTCTGTTTATTTTTATTGCGACCTGCCACTCGTAAAGTCTGTTTTAAAGGACATTTTAAATAAAATTACAAGAGATAGAACCTTCTGTTTAGTCTCACTCACAAATCTAATAAGTATATGAAGTTAGTTTTCAAGTTCGCACGGTTGATACGAAGTTGCATCTTCCAAATGGTTTATATTTAGTCGTCATGTGACCGCGGAGGAAGTATAGCGTACATTAAGTGCACGTGCCAGCCGCGTGCCGAGGGGTCGAAATCACCCTCGAATGGAGCACACGATTGCTTTAAAATTGACTCTTGCGTTTCTGCTCCATCAGCGCATTTCTCAGTCTTTAATTGTATACATGGCGATTGTTTATAGGTGTATATTTGCTGTCAATTAACGTATGGTACACCCTATATATGGTTTCAGATATAGCAATTTTTAAAATTCGAATTACTGTTTTTTTTTTTAATTTACGTATACCATAAGTCATTGACTTTGCACATATAGAAGATATCCTGTCGCGTTCCAATAGGAAAAAAAGTAAATTAATGTAACATCTCTTAAAGTTATCATCTTTAACTTTTTTCTTTTTCAAAAGGACTGATTCAAAGCGGCCTGTATCCATAGTTTTCACTCGAAAGATTGTTAGAGTTGTTGATACAGAAGTCTATTGAAATGAAACCTCTGTGGGGACATAAAATTAATAAAAACTAAATCTATAACTTTACAGGCTATGTATATATATATACACACATATATATATATATACATATATATATATATATATATATATATATATATATATATATATATATATATATATATAGAAAGACGTAAGTATGGTACCCAAATAATATAGTTAAATAAAATAATATTTTTCCAAATTTAAATGAATTTGGTAACTATAGAATACCAAACATACAAATACGAAATGTCATAGACGTTATATATTAAGAAACTATTTGATACTTAACATGATACTCACGAATCTCTCATTGAAAACTGTTATTTTGTTGATTTTGTTTGTTAAGATTTCCACTGCGTACTAACAAATTTTCAGAGGATGGGTAGTACCGTTCTTTCCCTACCACAATACCACACTGCAATCGCCAACCCGCCTACCAAGCGTGGCGATTATGGTATATATCCTCATAGATATCTTTGGATGAGTCTATGGGCTGAAACGATAGATAATACGTATTAATATATGAACTCAAATGTTTGGTTATAAACATAGGTATTTAATTATAATGCAGTGTTACGAAAATTATATATACACACACACATGTGAACTGCTTCATATATCTGTTTGTAAAGCAAATATTTTTTATACGCACTTATAAATGCTCTCTAAAAAGCGAAGGCAAATTGTTATAAATTTAAAATATATACATATAAGGCCGGCAACAAAAGTTTAAAAGCAACACTCGAGCGAGCAACACCCATTAAAAAAAAAAAGGTAAAACGACTCGAGAGAACCAACTCACCATAACGGTGTCATAATCATAAAAACACCATAATGGCAGCAATGAAATAAAAAAAAAACCCTCCGAATAAAAAATCGCCAAGTTGCAAAACGCCAAGACATTTTTAATCGAGGGAGAGGTAATTGGAGCAATAACTCTGGCAGCCCCGTTTTGACATTTGATTTTTTTTTCCTCCCGCTTAGAACTCCGTAATTCTTCCGATTGGGTAATTTAGATTTCGGTTCATTCGCGGGCTCGAGAGATGTCAACGGACTCCTTTTCCTGTTGTCATTCGTTCAATTCGTTCGCACAGACTAAATATACGTCTTGAATGTTTTATTTGTGTTTTATAATCTGTTTTTTATTTTGAAATTTGAAAAAGGAATTGCGAATTTAATTCTAAATACTATAATGTTTTTTACGAGTAAAAATTAAGTAAGTGATATAAAATAAATATTACCACAGTTAGGGTTCTGATATGGATACGGATATTCATAGCAAACGGAGCGCATTAACCTACAAACAATGTGGACGAAAAATATTGTTAAAATCGACGGACAATTAGATTCAAGCCTCAATCAATTGCTCCTTCTGGAATTGTGTGGATGAAGCCTGTGTTTATGTTATGTTGTAGAATCCTGTTACAAACAAAATTCAATATTACATTCATTAGCATACAGGCGCACTATTTTCACCAGGTCTAGATACGTAATCATGAATTAAAATCATTGTAATTTTAGTTTTTTTTTTCAGTACAATTCTTGCTTAATTTATAGTATTATATATATTTAAGAGGTACACAAACTATAATTGTAAAAATTTTAAAGGACCCTTCCGAGTGATGGTAAAGGATTTCAAGTAGCTTTATAAAAAATCAAACGAAACCTTTTTTGAACACTCAGAATTACCTTGGTATTGTAATCAAAGAAATTCAAATAAATTTTATATTAATTAAAAAAAAAAAAAAAAACAAAATATTTTTTTAATGCATATCTTTAAATTTATTACGTAGTTCAGAGACACGATCAGATAGATGGAGGTTTAAAATAAAATCGTACATAGCTATAAAAAAGTTGCTATTTTTTAAGCGCAGAAAAAATTAAAACAAGCCTTCAGCCAATCTTTATTTTCAGTGACAACATTACATACGTCGCCATTTATTGATATTTATTAACATTCTTATCAATATTGACAAGATTCATAGTTTTAGCCCATAGACTCTAAAGATATAATCATCGCCACGCTATGCACGTGGGTTGAAGATCTGTGTGGTGTTGTGGTGCGTAGAAGAAGCTGCTGCATATCCTCCGGAAACTTATTTGCGAGTAGTGGCAATTCCACATAATTAATGCAAAGTGTGAATTATATTAAATTACCTTGGAAATCAAACCTGCGATCTACAATACGAACTTCTCTGCCGCTGAGCTATCATCACTCGCTCCATAAGTGTATATATCGACTATAAATTGTCATTTTTTTTATTAGACACTTAGTTCAAGGTATACACCTCCTGTCAAAGATCGGTCTTTCTCTGCCTGCATCCGCTACCTTCCGCTATGTTGCCGGTTTACCTAGGGGGGGGGACCCGAGCCTCCACCAGTCCGTCGGTCGCACGAGTGGTTTGCCCGCTCATTTCAAACGTGTATTTTCGGAGTTACGTAATTGATCTTAATAGATTATTTAATATAATTATATTTTTTTTAGATAGCAACATTACAGTAATAATAATTAAAATCATCTGCATATCTTGGTCGTATTATGTAGGTGAAAAATATGAAAATGTTTATATTTACTTAATTTTATATGACATTGTCAGGGCGTCGTTAAAATAGATTAAGAGAGGTATTTAAATACTGTAACATGCAAAAATTTAAGCAAATAAATTGGAAATATTAAAGGTAATTGTAAAAACAAAGGTAATGTCTGTGGAACATAGATTTTAATAAAAAATAACTTTAATCCAAACAGCGGTCAATGCTAAATCTTTTGTTGTCGGAAACATCGTTATAAACAAGGGTCGCAAATAAGGGTTAGGTACCCTTTCGCCGGGAAACGGAAGTCTATTAATATTTGCAAAAAGACTTCCTAGAAAATGCATTAGTTATATTAAGAATTATCCGTTGTCCAATATATATAAGTTATGGGAATAAATTATATATAAATTATATATATACCAATACCTCGCTTTGCGTCGTTTCGTTTTCAGTTTTTTTTTCGAAGTTGCGTCGCTGCTTAATAAGCACAAATTTTTACTGTGTGTCGTTAGATTTTCGAGGTTGCATTGTTTTGGGTTCAAGTCTTTAAAGACTAAAAAGTTAAAAAAAACTTTTTTTTTAAAGATGGCAACACTTTTGTTTCTAATTGCACCATGTCATCAAAACTCGGGGATTTTCTTTTCTTCATTCATAGTTCAGTTTCAATTACGTAGTGTGTTGTAATGTAGTTGCAGTGTTGTGCTTTTATTTAAAAGAGAATAATAAATTTATATAAATATTTACGTGTTGCTTCTGGTTATAAAAAAGGTAAATATTATTCCAATTTATTTATTGGCAGAGATATATATATTTTTTAATGTTTATATTGTTTAAGCTTGAACGGTTGAATATCTTTAAAAATATTACACCTATTTACAATCGAACTGTACGAACAATGAAATATGTTACATTATTTTTTTTTCCTATCTGAATGTGACAGGCACCTTTGGCAGTACAAACTATACAGGGATATATAGTAAACAATTTAATTTTATAATGTGGTTCCAATTTTGAAATCGTTTTTGTTGTTTATTTTAAATAAAACAATTGATTTTTGAATAAAATATATCGCACAATAATTGATGAAATTTTGAGAGACTACTGTATTATAATTTAAGAAAAAAATGTAGTCTTTTGACATGGTTAATCGTGGTCCTCACTAGTCAGGCTGTCTGAAAATAATTTGAATTAAGAATTCTATTTCTGAAGCGTGTATATATAAATGTTGCTTTATCTATTCAAAACTGTAATTTAAAAATGGTATACGGACAATTTCAACAGAAAGTAAATCGAAAATTAATATCATATCAATACAGTAGTCTTCAATTATAATAGAGTAAATACTCATTTGTCATACACTGTATTAAATAATAACATGTAGTATTCACACAAGTCATCAATCACCGAAATCCTTCACAACGTAAAAACTTATTACTCTATTACGATCCCCGACTCTAATCTGACCTTTTTGATAAGTTCGTAAAACAATTTTTGCATATGTCAACCCGCGAGATACTGGCAATAACTCACGGGGCGCCCGCCATTATCCATCATGGCGGGAAATGAACTGTCATCCCGCGACGTCGGCAAAATGGCCGCGAAACAAAATAATGACATCATCGGAGCGGCGATGTACCTAATTTGCCTTATGTCGAAAATTACGCAATCATACGGTATCTTGTTTAAATTATAGCATTGTCATAATATAGCATAGGTATTTAAACATGTAAATATTTTTTGCACCATGTTTTGTTCTTATCGTGTAGAAAAACTTATATTATTACTAGCTGATCCCGCAAACGTTGTTTTGCAAAAAAAATTAAAGTTTTTAATTAACAAATGTAAGATATGGGTTGATCGTAGAGGGGTGAAAATTTAGGTTTATATGTATTTTTGTATGCTGTATCATAATAAAATAAAAACCAAAAAAAAATTGTCTAAAAAATTAAAAATAAAATTTAGGGGTGGGACCACCCTTATCACTTAGGGGTATGGAAAATAGATAGTAGCCGATTCTCAGATATACTGAATACGCCTGTAAAATTTGGTAAAAATCGGTCAAGCCGTTTCGGAGGAGTTCAAGTTCGAACACCGTGACACGAGAATTTTATATGTTATATTAGAGATATCATCATAATTTAAATGTATGATGATCACTGTTAGATATAGGATCTCCTTTAGTCTTTTTCATATAGAACAGGATTGTTGCGACATGTTGTTCTAGACATGTGAATGTAAAACCTACGCTAAACCTCCTGCTGATTGATTGGAAGTAGTTTAACAAGTTCCGTCCAACTTTTGGATGAACGTCCCACGTGTGGGTCCATATGTTATGTGCGCTATGTGGCTTACACACTGCCATTTCAACTTTCCAATCCGCTATGCTATTTCAGTTTGTTTGATTAGTGTGATCTACTCATTCTTCATACGATTTCTTAAAGAAGTATTCAGCGATGCCATCTTCGTAGCTTGTTAATGGTCTGTGATTTTGGCAATAAGGATTAACAAGAGACGACAAGTATTATTTTTATTTGTACATATATAAATATGTATATATGTACTATAAACCAAGTAGTTAGTTCCTCTCACTGGTAAATTCGGATCCCGCGTTCTTTTTTGGACAAAATCAATTTCTTCAATACACCAACAATGTTTTGTGTAAAGTTTTAGTCGAATTAACTGTAACAGTTTTAACAACAGTCCTAAGACATCCGTTTCTGAACATGGCCACCCATATATATATCGAATATCTGTTTGAAAGTGACGTGAATCCACCGAATTTTGATTAGAAACATTTTTTAACAATTTTTATGTCCTTATTATTCGAAATTACATTAAAATCCAATACTTAACAAAACAGTCTAAAAGTCTGAAGACTTATACTGTCATACAGCGTTAGATAGTGTTGAAAGTTGAAGAAAAAAAAGTGCTATCGAATTATATTTTTGAAATTCGAATTTATTGTTTAATTTTCAAATTAGGAAAGTTCCCCCTAAGGCGGATCGCACACGCGACGGTTTTTTAACCGCACCGCAACACAAAGCGCAGAGGAAGCGTTACAAATCGCGACGGCCGCCGGTATATTGGCGTTAGATGTCGCCGCACGTGGCGGTTGATTCATTCGGGGATCTACCCGGCCGCAGGATTCTAATTGATGGCCTTCGGAGAGGTTTTTTGAGGGTAGCGGAGTAATGAATGCCTCCCTCGTTCCAGTTTCTATGGCCGGAAGCTGTGAGCGATTATCATTATGGTTATTTCATACGCAATAAGTACTCTAGCACTGAACAGAGGTAGCATAGCTGTGAGGACCAAGATTTGCGATCGCTGGTTTGATTGTTAATTGCGTTTACTAAAGAACATATACTTTGCTCATCAGAATTTTTTTAAGTATCACTGATCAACTATATAAGTAAATGTATATATGGTTTGTATGCATACTTCGTCTACCTAAATCTTATCATTCTTCTATTTCCATGTGATAATTGTCTATAATAAATTGTGTTAAGTGATAAGATCGTCGATATTTTTGAGATATTATAAATCTGTGTATTTCTCTTTTAATGAGTAGAAGAAAGACCTTTAAATAAATATATTTTTTATCTAATATAATGAAGTTATATCAATAAATAATTATGTAATAAATAATGGGTAGTAATAGTTTAGTGGTAGAGGATTTGATACTAGCTTCGGTTACTGTGATACAATCTTTTATAATTCACAGTTTGTGTATTATTCATATAAGATTGTCACTGCATACAAAGAAGTTTCCAAAGGATGGGCAACAGCAAACCTTTTATACCTTCTTCAAAGATATCTACCATAATCGCCACGCTTGGCAAGCGTATTTGCGATCGCAGTATGATATTATGGTACGCAGGGGATGTTGCTGCTCATCCTCTGGAAACTTTTTTCTAAGCATAATTAATACAAAAAATGTGAATTATAAACCCGCACCCCGAAGATTAATCGAATCCGCGACCTACGATCGCAAGTCTAAATCATCTGCTGCTGATCTATCATTGCACAAAGTAAACTGGTTCCATCACCAACTATATTTCTGCCATGCCATAAATTGACAGCACTGCCATGTTTAAACGCCGAGGGTAGAGAGACCTTCTTGCAATTTCAATAAACCGGTAATGTACTTGAACGAAATGATTAATAGTTTTTTGATTCTAAATATTTGTTGACAGGATCGTTCGAAACAAGGCAGCGGAGAAGGCGAAGCACGCACACAATCAACAGCAACAACAACAACAGCAGGAGCAAGAGATCAGCTCGGCCCAGGGTAGTGTTGTGTCTGTGAGTAAATTTAACTCTACCTCATATTCTCTCTTAGTGATCAACACTCTTAGAAGCAAATGTGTGACTGAGTTATTTATGGAGCGTCCAAAAAAGAACTTGAAGGCCTGCCATTCCGATAAAATAAGCTTGCATTAAAATCTGACTAAGAGTCGATTTCTATGAACAATGTATATACGTTTTTACAATGTGCATACGCCTTTTACAATAGAGTCCCAGGTAACGTTCAGAAACCTTCCATTGCTAGATTTTAAAAATGACGTAATACGTAATACTAAGAACGTAAATGATTTTATAGAAGATACAGTAATAAGCTAAAAAAATCATAATTCGCAAATGCAATAATTACATACATAATAATAAAAGGCTTCCATAATGTATTCAACCCAATGGCTTTTGTAAATGCCGTCAAATGGACTAATGAAAAAAGTATAATAATATGGTCTGTTATTATTGCGGAAAATAACGTAGAATTTGTACAAGTACAAACTTTGACTGCAAACATAACAGAAATCGCGAATGGAATAGGACGTGATGGGTTGGAATAAATAGAATCAAGTGACATTCAGGAATTGCTTGAATTTCTAAATGATTTGTCTGAAACCATCTAGGAGATAATGTTAAATTCACAGCCAATTGAAGAAGAGGCTTCAACAAGCACTGAAAACGTAAGATTTAATTTGAGAAATCTTAGTGAAGGTTTAAGAAAGAGAAATGAATTTTGCGATTTCTTTACGAACATTGAACCGTCTAAGACAGAGTTCCCCAAACTTTTTTGTGTCGCAAACCCCTTGCCATGTTTTTCTGTGTTGGGTAGACCCCCTACTTACCTGATACTAATTTCCTGTAAATTTACGAACGAAACGTATTTGTCCCACATTCGTATTTATAGAGTGACGAATTGAACAAGTCAGTGCAAGGTAGCGAAGCTCTGAGACTGCGACTCTCAGGTTTTTAAAAGTTCAAAATGTATTGCGACCACAAAGCGAATACCAACATCCTACAACTTACACAATTTTATAAACATATATAATATTTTTTTTACTTCATAGGTACTTTTATAAATAATGTAAATATTTTGATATTATAAGATAGTATGATGTAAGTAAATAGGTACTATCAGTGTATGTTGAGATCCACTATCGTGGACCCCCATTTTCATTTCATGGACCCCCAAATTTTTTTTTCGCTGACGTAGACCCCTTGCAGGTTGTCATAGACCCCTAGGGTTCGATATAGACCACTTTGGGAATCACTGGTCTGAGGAATGTCTTATTGCTAATGCGACTGCTGCATATTACTATTCTGTATTCGTTTTAAATATAGTTAATTTTTTTGTCAATAATGCATAAAATTGATTACATTTTTCGTTAGTGGGACACATTGATTTTGCGGTTGGTAGTCATAAATTATCTAGTTGTTATCGTGAACCTGTAGACATGGTTCAGTTACGCCCCCCACTTGGTGCACTGGAGGTATAGTCAAAGTCAAAGTCAAAGTCACAAGAAATCGCTGAATGCGGGCAGTATAAGACCTTTGATTGTATATGTAATTGAAACGTTTACAAATAAAAAACTGATCTGTTTTATTGAGGGTATATTAGACATCGTATAGCCTCTCTCTTACATTGATTTGCCTTGTAGTTGAGACTACGACAAGAACGAAGTTATATTTCAATTTTGGAACTAATTTAAATTAAACCACTACTAACAGGTCATAACGCATGCTGGTAATGCACCGGGTACCACGGCAGTGCTATCTCCCACCACGGAGCAGCATGTCACCAACACTGGTAGCTACAGCATAAACGGAATCCTGGGAATTGAACAGGTTGAAGGTCTACATAATGGAGCGACAACGGGATTGAAGAGAAAGAGGCACGAAGACCAAGGTGAGAGGAAATTCTTTTCTTAAATTAAAAACTGCTTCAGTTTATTTAAAGAAACTTATATATTCTTCAGTCAAATGTAATAAACTGGATACTTTATATTCTCAGTGCATTTCTTACTAGACATGTATATACTAAATGATACGTTGAATTCTATAACCCTCTAGGAGATTCAAGAAAATCATTGTGCAGTGAAAAGAGAATGCCGTAGATACTTATCGAATAGATTTTTTCAATCACCTGTATAATCTGATCACTCAGAATTATTATGCATTAATAGATAATAAATTCGTATCAGATTATAATTAATATTATACAATATCAATAGAGAAAATAATATGATATAGCACATTACAATACAAAACAAATAAATGTCTAATTAGTACATTATCCGGCGATAAATATTTTGCATCGACCTTTGGAAAGAGACAATCGACTAATTTTATCTTCGTAGAGTATTATCTTTGTCACACACTACCTATGTGAGATAACGCTCTACGAAGCCGAAATTAGCCGATTGTCTCTTTCCAAAGGTCGATTTGCAATATTAATCGCCGGGTATTGTAAACCTCCATATATTATATAGGATGATTGATCACAGATGAAAAATTTTAATCTGGTTGATTTTTATTCAACCAATCGCCCTATGTAAAGTGATCATTCTGAAATATGTTATATTAATTTATTTTTTCGTTTAAAATGCGATAGATCGATAACTTCCGGCAATATATAGTCCGCAAGGACAGATAGTAAACAATAAATAATATAAATATGTGTATATATATATATGTGTGTATTACTCTGAAATGTCTAGTAGATTTCAATGTTTTTTTATTATATACACCCTAAACTACCCTCTCTTTCATGTCTCTCATCATCGTCCAAAGGTTGTCTGGTAGAGATCGCCACGAGCGATAAGACCGCCTTTTCTATCACTACGTGAATCTTTTCTTTTTAGTTACTATCTATGTTATTTTGTTACATTTCCTTTTTGATTTTGTGTAGAGTTTTGGTGTTATAAAGTGTAAATAAATGAAAAAATGTGCTATTGAATCATCTTTTTAAAGTTTTTACGTCTATCAATCAATTTGTGTAGGTCAATAATAAAAAAAATATTATCGATATAATTTGAAACACAGTTGGTACAACACTATTATCCTTTTGGCATGGCTGTGTTCGCACAGCGTGACCGGTAAGATTTACAGAGCTATTAAATCCCCGACGCAAATTCTGGCCATGTTATATTAAGTTATAATTTCAAGTAAAATTTTGCTCTTGTTAACTCGCCAAAGTTTATGACTTAGTCTACGCTCCGGCCAGTGTTGCCAAACTTCAGTGTCGATAAAATATATATATATTTTTTTTAATTTATATAATTATAATATCGATACATATTTATTTAAAGACTAATTTAAGAAATATAAACCGTTTAAGATATATTACTGTAAATAACAAAGTTCACTTTTGATAATAACTGTTGATAAAATATATTTTTATTAAAAAGCATAGTATTCTTTTTACGAAATTTATATAGTCATTTTTCCAAACGAAATTAAAGTATTTCAATGATTTGGATACAAGTGTTAGCTACAATATAAAAATCGTTTATCAAACAAAGTACAGTTTCGTAAAATTGTAATATTATTTTAATTTTTAAATAAATTCATTTATTTTTTAAAAATCGCATCGCCATTGTGCCCTCCAGATTATCGCAAACATTCGTCAAAACGACATTGAAGGTTTTCAAAAATATGCATTCAAGTTTAAGTTAAAAAAGCCGCCGCCTTTTTTTTAAAAATTTTGGCTTCAAATCAAAAATTATTGTCGAAGAGTTACAGAAGTAATTAAAAATTAATTAAATATTTTATTATTAATGAATTAATTAAAAAATAATTTACATAAATTACAGAAAACAGAATTCCACACTAGTTCTAGTTTCAAGAGGTTGTTTATAAAGCCAACGTGATCTTTTTTACGACACACTCTTTTTATTTTATCTCGTTTCAAATTGTTAAAGGCTATACTATGTTAGGAACTATTCTAATCTAAATATTCAAATATTCAAATTTGTTTTAGGATAGTTCAATTTGTTTCGAGTTCCTATAAAATTAAGTGATCTTAGTATTGTTCTAAAAATAAATATTTAAATTACCAACAGATGAAAATCGAGACTTCAACAGCCACTCAGAAGATGATGTCAAAAGACAGCGAAGTCATTACAATGGTGATCAAATATATTCCAATGTAAGTATTTTACTTTTTTAAAGTTCTAAATTTAAATATTTTTTTTATTGTAACTGTAATAGTAAAAGAAACAAAACCGGCCGACATAGTTTAAATGATTGACAATTTGAAGACACGGATTCTCGATTCAGTCCACAGTCTTTAAGTCCCTCAAAGAGCTATGAAGGAGACTATTCTAGATATATACGACCTCGAATCAAGAGTGAAGAGTTCCAAAGATGAACGAAAGCAACCAAGGGACTGTCAAGTTAAAATATGATGACCGCCGGTGCCTTATATTTCTGGATTGAATAAAATACTGCCAAGTGTATCGCAACACGTCCATTCACATTGGATAGACAATTTATTAGGGCGGATCGCTAAGACAATACAGACAAAATAATAAACTACGGCACTAATCGGTGTGAAAAACGTGTTGAGTGATTTGACGGTGGCAGTTGTGTAATTCGCATTGTTTGCCGCATACGCATTTATCAGCGGGCTGGCGGGCGGTGCATTTCATTGTACGACTACCACTGCATGTGCGGAAGTGGCTAAATATTGGTCCTTTTCTTGCTTAGGATGGACTTCCAGGAGGTAACGCCTGATTCCATTAAACAATGAAACCTACTTAAAATTAAAAAGTAAAAGTTACAAGCTCAAATTTCCTTATATAGGAGAAAGTAGTTAGTTAGTTAATAGGCTAAGTGGCAAAGTGGTGACCATGCGATAGTAGACACGTGGGAAAGCACCCCACTAGGTGGACTTACAAAATAATAGTCAGGTTCTAGAGAAGTAACTGGACGCAAAAGCGTTATAGCAATCTGAAGAAGATGACCGTTATTTGGGCAGTAATACAGTTTTGGTTTCAGCTGTGGTCGTCTAAATGGAGCCTGAAAGACGAGTACAAGCTGCTGTCTGAGCTGGGCGGCGCAGGCGGCGCGGGCGGCTACTACGGCGAGCTGTTCGACGCGCCCTACGAGCACGCCGCACACCCACACTACACACCACACTCAGGTATGTACCACCATCAAGGTGTGTCCACTATTGGACATAAGCCCACCAAGAAAAAGCTAGAACTATAATGTGCTAAACGTGATGATGATTTTGATCATTTTAACACGTTCACTGCGGCTTGAGGCCGATTCAGCCTCATGGTAGACTTTGCACTGGTGCGGCGCGTAAAACTCGAGTTTTCTCTCTAGTGCGGTGGTTGTTTACACTCAACCGTATGAGATATGACAAAAACAAATATAGCTTTCTTTATGTCTGCGAAGCATTGACTCAATATTGAAAAAAAAAATGATTGAAACATGAGGCAGAAAAGGCCTCAACCGCACTACTAGGAAGTTCAGCTTGAGGCTGATTCGACCTCAGCACCAGCTGAAAGTTCTTCAAAATTGGGCCCGCAGTGAACGTGTTAACCATCTGATGGACCACCACCGTCTTCTGCTAGAAATAGGCTTCCCCCATAAGTTACAAATAGGATCTCTTCAAAGACTTGCACACAGCGTGTCCGGGCGATCTTTAAAAAGCTGATTATCTACCTCGTATAGCATAAAAATCAATATATGTATATGCAGAGAAAGTATAGAGTATACTCTTCTGCTCTAGAGGAACAAGCTCAAAAACTGTCTCGAAAAAACACCATCGTCATTATTGAAAGTAGCTGGAGGTAAATGTAGCAGATTAGTATTTTGCTTGTGAAGTTTTATTTTCTGATTTTGTTTTGTTTTGTGGCAACACTGTGTTCTTTTGTATGGTTTTTATACCAATAATCACTCAAATCACTAAACTTTTTCGCCACAATAAAGTATCATTTAGTTCCGAGTATTCTAATTAAATGTTTTTTACTCTTTTATAAGTTGTGTTGTACATTATAGGCATTATCTACCAGGCCACCCGACAAAATATTACAGATTAATCACTTTACAGAGTATGATTGGAAATAGATGTGAAAATTTGAATATTTTTGATTTGTTTATTAACACTTTATTGCACACTATAAAAAGGTAACGTAACAAAATAACTATGAAAATACAATTTATACAGAAGTACAAGAGGCGGTCTTATACTCGAGGCGATCTCTACCAGACAACCTTTGAATGGAGATGAGAGACACGAAGGAGAGGGCAGTTTATATATAACAAAAAATAATTAAAAACATCAAAACATTCTAATGAGCATTTACAAATGAAGATATTTCTAAATCAAAATAAAGATATGCCTGTAGTACAGTATAACTAGATAGCAGGTCAACCGCTGCCTCCGGGGATTCTGTGAAAACATTTGACGTACACCAAACGTTAAAGGTTTTTCAGTGCGTAACAAATCTTTGTTTAACGACTTTATTTTTTGGTTAGATGTTTAACCTCTTTAAACACGTCATGCGCTTTAAGCTGTTCTGCGTGGCACACGCTAAACTGTACCATTAGATATAAAGACTTGTCTTTCTTTATATCCGTTGATTCAGCTTCTTCAACATACATTAATAATTCATTAACAATTTACATTTAATCGTATTCTCTTATTATTGAAATATATTTCTCTTTTTATTGCCTATGTACGTGTATTTCTGTTGCACGTTTGTAGATTTCATTAATAATAGGTAGGAAAAGTTCAGATTTCATATTACTGGCCACTACAGCGACAGTACTTTTGTTTCACAATTCTTGCACTTTCGAATTCAAATTTCGAACAGTGTTTTGAATTTGGACGCCATTAGTGATTTCGCTGCCGTTGTGTAAGGATCATTTAAATTGTATATACACTTTATGTAAGTACGTATACACTATTTATCACTTTTGGCTATAATCTTCCTTTCCAAAGTGATTATTGTTATAAATACTCACTGAGGAAACTCAAAAAAACTAGCTAAATGATACTAAATGACATACAAAACAAAAGGTTACCGCAAGCCTTTAGCAAGACTTATATAGTGTGAAGATACAAGAAGGTCAAAATCCTATATAGAACCTTAGAAAGACATAAAAACTAAAGATTTTCTTATTTTAAAATTCGAGGAACTTAAAATACACATTGAGGTAGAATCAGATGTGTGCTCGGGCGGTAGCTCGCGTACGAGGGCCAAACTGAAAGTTTTTAGAACTGGCAACTTAAAAGCATTATATTAAAAAAATAAGTTTAAATTTTGAAAATAGAACTCTTTACCAATAATATTGAGTATACATTTCATTCATTTGTCATTTATTTTACGATTTGGCGGCAAATTGAAAATTGTCTGTGCACGTCAGAATGAATTTAAGCCGAGAAAATTTTCGTGCAATGATTTTTTATGACTTTCGATGTCATATAAGTCAACAAGAAAGTTATGATAGACTTCGATTGGCTTTTCACGATGAAGCCCCATCTCGTGCCACAGTTTACAACTGGTTTAATGAATTCAAACGTGGTCGAACTAATCTCACCGATGATTTGCGTGAGGGACGGCCTTCTACAGCGACGACTGAAGACAATATCAGTGTTGTGCGGCGTATGATAGAGACTGACAAAAGAGTGACCTATCAGCAGATTCGGACAAGTCTAGGCATAGGTATGAGTCAAGTGCACAAAATCCTCCATGAACATTTAGCGGTCAGGAAGCTTTGTGCCCGCTGGATACCGCATAATTTGACCGAGGCCCAAAAACTCCGCCGTGTTGATTGGTGCCGAGAAATGATCCAAAAATTTAACGGAGGTGACTCAAATGCTGTGTTCGACATACTAACGGGTGACGAAAGCTGGATTTACTGTTATGATCCGGAAACCAAAAGACAGTCTGCTCAGTGGGTGTTTCCTTCCGAAGAGTTGCCAACTAAAGTGAAGAGAGGTCGAAGTGTTGGAAAAAAGATGGTGGCCTCGTTCTTCGGAAAGACAGGTCATTACGCGACAGTTGTCTTAGAGGATCAGAAAACGGTTAATGCAGAGTGGTACACTAACAACTGTTTGTTACTTGTCTTGGAAAAAGTTCGAGAGAAACGACCTCGCAGCAGGATCCTCCTTCATCACGACAATGCCTCGTCGCACACCGCCAGGCAAACGATCGACTATTTGGCGACCTCAGACGTGGAATTACTGGGTCACCTGCCGTATAGCCCCGACCTCGCACCCTGCGATTTTTATTTATTCCCGAAAATAAAAGAAAAACTTTGAGGAAAACATTTTATGGACGCCGAAGAAGCAGTGGCTGCGTTTCAAAACGCCGTCGAACAGACCCCTAAGGCCGAGTGGGAAAGGTGCTTTTCTCAATGGTTCCATCGAATGCAGCGATGTATTGATGTAAATGGACGCTATTTTGAAAAGTTATAATAAAACTAATAACTTGCTAGAATGCTTAGTTTTTGATTTTCTAAGAACTTTCAGTTTGACCCTCGTATATAAAATATATAAAAATTTGTAAAGAAATTTCTTTGGCTTTAATATTTATATTTCGCACTATTTAATGAAATTAAATAGTCTACAATTTAAAAAAAATGATCTCTTTTTTATTTCAAAAAATTTGATACGTTCTATTGGAACACAATGCCTCAAACCTTTAGAAGTATTTAGGCTTGTCAAAAGGGAATGTTAAGCTATATCTGAAACAGGGGCCTAAGCAGCATTGGTTGGATGATTAAAATTTTGGTTAGGTTAGCGATGAGTATTTTTATAAATAGTTGTAATGGAATAATGCATATTCCTGATGGAAAGTTTAGACAAAGACGAAGGTGCTACTCTCCCATCGAAAAGAAACCTGTTCATTCTACTCTTAAAGGCTCCAGAGTTCAACTCATCAGGAAAAATAGACCCAGGCAGGTCGTTCCAAATGTTGGCGACTGTCACCAAAAAGCTGTTTAGTTCGACTTTTGGGTATGTCAATTTAGTAAAGATGTATATCAAAGCATTGTGTGAAAGCCTGTCTTAAATAAATAAATAAATAATATATATCAGTCGAGAAATCTAAGTAAAATTTGATTATCGTCATTATTGTTTATCGTATTTAAGTATATGTGAAACTAGTAACGTGCGTGTTACTATAAGTCGTTGGCCCAGTAAAGAGAATGCGTTCGTGTCAGGTGGGTTATCGAGTTACACGCCGCTCATCTTACTGTGAGACCAGGATGCGGTCGACACTTGCCGACAGATTGTGTTCGCTCCTGAGATTTGAGAACGTCCTTTTGTTTTCAATGTGACAATTCTGAACAACTTGTTACAACGTAATACATTTTTTTTTCTATTTTATCTACTTCCTCGTTTCAACTTATTTCTCTATCAATATCTATAGAATGTGTTCTAGGCTTTTCACAGACTTGGACGTGTTTAGAACATTATACGAAAATTTATTTCATGTCTGTTGTTGTTACCAAAGTGGAATTCAAGTCTCAACAAACCTAATTGTCTTCGTCATTGCAGCTAAGTTATCTACAGGGATATTATAATATATATTATAAGCAGTGGTAATCCTATATAATCAATGCACGAAGTTTGAATTATATAAGATTGTAGCCCTGGAATCGAACCTGGTATTCAAGTCACAACAAACCTAATTGTCATTGTCACTTCAGCTAAGTTATCTACAGGGGGATATACCATAATCTACTTCCTCGTTTCAACCCAAGTATCTCTCAATATCTATAAAATGTGTTCTAGCCTCTTCACAAACTTGGACGTGGTTAGAACATTATACGAAAATTTATTTCATGTCTGTTGTTGTTACCAAAGTGGAATTCAAGTCTCAACAAACCTAATTGTCTTCGTCATTGCAGCTAAGTTATCTACAGGGATATTATAATATATATTATAAGCAGTGGTAATCCTATATAATCAATGCACGAAGTTTGAATTATATAAGATTGTAGCCCTGGAATCGAACCTGGTATTCAAGTCACAACAAACCTAATTGTCATTGTCACTTCAGCTAAGTTATCTACAGGGGGATATACCATAATCTACTTCCTCGTTTCAACCCAAGTATCTCTCAATATCTATAAAATGTGTTCTAGCCTCTTCACAAACTTGGACGTGGTTAGAACATTATACGAAAATTTATTTCATGTCTGTTGATGTTACCAAAGTGGAATTCAGGTTTCAACAAAACCTAATTGTCATCGTCATTTCATCTAAGTTATCTACAGGGGGATATACCATAATCTATTTCCTCGTTTCAACCTAGGTATCTCTCAATATCTATGGAATATGTTCTAGCCTCTTCACAGACTTGGACGTGTTTGGGACATTATACGAAAATTTATTTCACGTCTGTGGATGTTATGAAAGTAGTATTCAGGTTTCAACAATCCTAATTATCATCGTCATTTCAGCTAAGTTATGTACAGGGGGATATACCATAATCTATTTCCTCGTTTCAACCTAGGTATCTCTCAATATCTATGGAATATGTTCTAGCCTCTTCACAGACTTGGACGTGTTTGGGACATTATACGAAAATTTATTTCACGTCTGTGGATGTTATGAAAGTAGTATTCAGGTTTCAACAATCCTAATTATCATCGTCATTTCAGCTAAGTTATGTACAGGGGGATATACCATAATCTACTTCCTCGTTTCAACCCAGGTATCTATCAATATCTATGGAATGTGTTCTAGCCTCTTCACAGACTTGGACGTGTTTGGAACAATATACGAAAATTTATTTCACGTCTGTGGATGTTACCAAAGTGGAATTCAGGTTTCAACAAACTTAATTGTCATCGTCATTTCAGCTAAGTTATCTACAGGAGGATATACCATAATCTATTTCCTCGTTTCAACCTAGGTATCTCTCAATATCTATAGAATGTGTTCTAGCCTCTTCACAGACTTGGACGTATTTGGAACATAATACGAAAATTTATTTCACGTCTGCGGATGTTACCAAAGTGGAATTCAGGTTTCAACAAACTTAATTGTCATCGTCATTTCAAGTTCTACAGGGGGATATATCATAATCGTACGTAGTAATATGGTACGCAGAAGATACTGCTATGTAATACTATGGATAATACTATGGAATCTTGTTTATAAGCAGTGGTAATCCTATATAATCAATGCACGAAAATCAGTGTGAATTACATAAGATTGTAGCCCTGGAATCGAACCGACCTATGATCGCAAGTTTCACTTCTCTACCGCTGTGCTACCACTGCTCGGTACTATTTCCAATCACCGTGTTTAAAGTGATCACTCTGAAACTCTATTGAAATATGATAGGGTAATAACTTTTAACGGTACAGAGTCTGTAGAGATTGATAGTAAACAATAATTAAAGCCAATCTCAATTTGTACCAATGAGCTACCACTGCTCACACATCTATTTATGGCTATGATTATTGAAATAATTCAATATACAAAATGACGTGCAGGTAAATAAATATTTGTATATACATGTATCTCAAATCTTCCTCAACCAATAACATCACCAATGGTTTAGATTGAATGATCTGGATTGGCACACAGTGTTATTATATTTAAGCATCAAAATATTTTTCATGTAATTTCTTTTAAGAGTAAAAAAAACTTAGAGGAGAAATCGTTGGAGTTTGCTAACACGCTCGCTGCATTAATATTTCCATAGAAATTGTATCCTGTTGTTGTTGACCTTCAACATAAACCTATAATGCGTATGAGACCTGATCAGTCATAGGAGACTGATCAGGTCTTTTTTATAATACCCTTGAATTAAACTTTGAGTGCTAAGCAAATATTTACAATGTCATAAACAAAGAACTACAGATATTAAATCTTCTAGCACAGAGTAAATAACTATTAGGTCGCGGCATAAAACTGGGACTTAGGGGGTCTTTTCGATCTCCTTCCAAGAAAATTATCACGTGGGTTGTTTGGTATAATATTGCATTTTTTTCGTCGAATGTGTCAATTTATGAATTAATAATATCCTTTTTATATCAGTATAATTAAAATATCCGTTTGAAATTATCTTTGAAAGAACTCATATGTTTTTTCAATATCGAATGGCAACATCTTTGAGATACATGCTGTGTCATTATATCGACAATCAAGAATTGGTACATTTATGATTCCGAAACACTTCAAAACCAAATTTTTTATACCAAATATTTCTCCATGGCTTTTAAAATTGCATGTAATAGATTCTAAATTGATTGAAATACGATCCTTTTTGCTTTAGTCATCGTAAATACTATATGTCTCTCCATATGTGTGAGTATTGTATGATATAGCAACTTCTTGCACGTTTTGTATATTTGTAATAAAAAGTACATGACCGCTTTTGATTATCGATTCGATTCGAAGAAAGCAAAGATCTATTTTATCAATGGAACGTTCCCAAAGAGATCGAGCGCCAACGTTTCCCATGCCACACGACCGCAGCGCTGCGGTCGCTTCCTTGCATTCGCTGTGATATCCGTTACGTCTCTACATCTTCGTAGGGTCGCGTGGGAAATGAGTTTCGGAACAGGAAATCTATGGAGACTTATTAATGAAATATCATATCATTTTAGACTTACTAACATTATGTCTAAGACGTGATTATTAACAAAAAATATTTAAATTTAAATCTACATATCCATTTGTAATTGAATTATTTGATTAAAATAATAGTAATATTCAATGTAATAAAAATAATTTATCTCGTAATTTCTCTGAGTCACTTATAGTAGAATATAGAGGCTTACGATAGTAGATCCCGGGTTCAATTCCCAAAATACCATCTCATAAAATTCACACGTATGAATTGATTGCCACTGCCCACAAACAAGTTTCCAGAGGATAGGCAGTTGTGTTCTCTGAGTACCATAATATTACACTGCGATCTCCAACACCCCTCCTCCTGTAGATAAATAATCCAAAACTACGATGACGATTAGGTTTGTACATCAAAGTTGATTCCACTTTGATGACATCCATGGACGTGAAATAAATTTTCGTATAATGTCCAAACACGTCCGGATATGTAGAGGCCAAAACAGGATCCATCGACATTTTTGATTCGAAATTTTTAATGGTATCAGGCGTTACGTTGCGGAAGTCCATCCTAAGTATGAAAAGGACCAATATTTACCGCCCGCCAGCCTGCTGATAAATGCGTATGCGGCAAACAATGTGAATTACACAACTGCCACCGTCAAACCACTCAACACGTGTTTTACCCCTCCACAGGGCATCTTCAGGATCTCAGGACTCTGAGTTTGGCATTAATCGGTGTGATATAGCTCCTGAAGATGACCCGTTTATCAGTCCGTTTTATTCTTACTTTTGATTCGTTCTGAAAAATAAATTCATTTAAATATTCTAGTATGTATTTTATTAGGTTTAGTTTGATAGACTTTTTACTTGCAATTCTGAAAAATTACAAGATAGGTCATCATAGAGTCGTTTACTGATGCATACTGAAAAGTAACTACGGCTAGAATGATATGTTCGACATAATTGTTCCAATAAATAATATATACATTTCGAAATTTTTCGTTAAATAAATTATGATTTAATCTATATCATATTTTAATTGATTTGTCAATACATTTATTTATTTGTAATCACGATATAATTTTTTTTAAATATAGAAACGTTTAAATGACACATTCAAATATACTAAAGAATAAAAATTTAAATTCAAGGCAAAATTTGTATTGTCATAAATACTGTACTAATACAACACAAATTGCATTAATAGATTTAGTAATAATAAATCTTGTATAAGTGTAGTTGTAGAATAGAAGTAATTTTTCCATAGCCTTCGTACGTCTGTATTGTTGCAATTAAATCGTACGACAAAGTGCAGTCGCAACGCATCCATGCCCGGCGTAAATCTCGCAGAGACAGCGGCGCGGACCGACCGCCGCGCAATGGGTGCTATCGATCAGTGCTCCACGAAAAAAAAAACTACCACGAACACATTGATTTATTTATACGCGGTACGCGGGAAAAATGGCGCTTTCGGATAGTTCCTTTTTTAAAATTTTGTACACGTTTCGTATTCCGTTCCTTTTTTGAAACAAAAATAACTAATTTTTTTTGAACAATGTAATAAATTTAAATATTTATTTATGAACTTATAAATTATAATCATTTTATGATACTAAATCGATCGTTTCGAACATACAGAATGATTGGATATAGGTGCATTTGTTTTAAATTTACAATTATTGCAGGGGATTCCCTATCCAAAAATCATTTGTTTAAGAATATAAATACCGTGATGATAATATAGAATTTCGCGGAATCAGGCGTTACCTTCCGGAAGTGCATCCTAAGTAAGGAAAGGACCAATATTTAGCCACTTCCGCACATGCAGTAGTAGTCGTGCAACAAAGTGCACCGCCCGCCGGCCTGCTGATAAATGCGTATGCGGCAAACAATATATAGATAGTATAGTATAAAAACCGTTTTCAAAATTCTAATTACTACATGTTAAAAACATTTATTGTTTGCTATCTGAACCTGCTGATTTACTGCCAGAAGTTATTGGCCTTTCGTATTCCAAACGAAAGATTAATTAATGTAACATATTTTAAACAGGGTTCATCATTTTATATAGGTGATTGGATATAATTGCTTTAATGACATGTACATTCACTTCTTTCAAGATTTTACATCATTTATATATAAGTTTATACTTCATTATTTCATTATAGCTTATTTATTTTTACGAGAGTGGTATCTCTACGACTGTCAAGGAAGGAAAAGGATGTACGTCAGGTGAGGTGTGCGCGAAGGACAGATGTCATATTATTTGTAAGAAGAAAATAAAGCATTTTCCGTTGTTAAAGATTGTGTTGTGCCTCAAATTGAGCCCCATTCCTGTATATATATATATATAGTATCGTATTATATAGTAGAATAGTATCTTGAACTGATTTGATCATAAACATGACCAAGAACAATCATTATCAGAAAGGTACATCAGAAGAGGCTTTAATTAGTCCAAAAAATCTATGGGGAGGCCTTCGTCCTGCAAAAAACAACCTTCGGATTTAATGATGACATTACGAAGCTTTTATTTCGTTATATTATTATCTGTACGCTCCTAAAATATTTAAATATAGAATTAGTAATTTGAATGTACTGCTTTCGCTATTCACAGTGTAGTATCATTGTGTGTTTCCTACAGCGACCAACGATTCAACGGGTTCCAATGGTGGTGCTGGTGAACCGCCTTCGGCAGCTGCAAGCCCCGATGCTGCAGCGCTGGTGGTACTACAGCCTCCGGCCCCACCATACCCTCCTTACGCGCACTACGATGGTAAGTCTATTGAACATATTTTTATGTAAACACTACTATATTTAAAAAGTCATCGATATTGCTCGAAGAAGTCCTTGTTCAAAGTTATAGTTGGCAGAGCACATAGCATAGCTGGTGTTACCGACGGTTTTAAAAGCCGAAAGGTTCTTGAAATTCGAAAAAAAGCCGGCAGACGCGACGTGGGTTATCTCCCCACTAGATGGAAACCCACTGTGTACCTTCTGCCTACTACATGTGGAGCAGAATAAGTTACACAAAATCAAAAAAAAAAAAAGTTAAATTATTATCACGAAAGCTTTCTTATCAAAACTTACATAGTTATAAAGGCAGTAAATGCGGTTGGTAGGTTCCTACTAGTTGGACCGAAATATAATCCTCTGCGTACCATAATACCACACTGCAATCGCCAATCCACCTGCCAAGTGTGGCGAATAGATATCTCTTGGGGAAGCCAGGGGCGTCATTGGGCTAGATCAGGGCTTCTTAAACTATGGGTCGCGACCTCAAATGGGGTCGCGTTGCAAAATTCTGGGGTCGAGAGATTTTAATGTCAAATATTTATATATACCATTGACTTGCAGTGTATAGACACACGCATTTGTTGAAGGTTTTAAACCTAATATAAATACAATTTTATAATTTTTTGTGCAATTTTTTAATTTTAGATTTTTTTAAGTTTCAAAACGAATTATAAAACTGTATATTTTCATATGTATATGTAATTTGTTACCTAATAAATAAGTCATAAAAAATATTAATTTATTTTTCTTTTATAATTGTATGGGGTCGTTAAGAAATTCCAATCAAAAATGGGGTCGTGAATGACAAAAGTTTAAGAAGCCCTGGGCTAGATCGATGACAAGAAATATTAAGAAGCGTTCATAAAGCATTTCGAATAAATTTAACATGAAATCAATTTCATATTTACTTATTTTTATTTCATATAGTTCATAGGTAAAGTTGAGATGAATTTCGTTTTCTTATGTTTTGCTAATCTTGTTTCAACATCGGCATATCCATTAATATATTACTTTGCTATTCTAGCACTTGATAGCTAACAATACGATTGATTTTTGCACGGATAGTATTTTCCTTACGGCATTTTAAGTTCAGACTCATCGTGAGTAAATTGGATCTTGGTTAGAGTGGTCTGGCATAGTGCTTAAGTTACAGGCGGGACCCTCTTTGATTTTGTTTTTAAAACTTTGAAGATTCTTTAATTATGTTTTTTATAATATTAACTTAAATTGAGATTCATTATTGAAGTTATCGATAAGATTTTTAGATGCCTAAAAATGCCTGCTGAGTATGCACGGCTGTATTTTCATGACTAGTGTAGTCGTACAGACTTCTAGTTCTAAAACTACAACAAAATATGTCGAACCATTCAGGATAGTAACCTTTTGATTCTATCTTTATTTGAAATATTTCATTACTTTCCTAGAAGCTCAACACCAAGTACTTCATCATTTTATCATCACCCACCCTAAACAAAATATTGGTTAATGTGAAATATCATAGATTGATCATTTTATACAGAGGTTATTTTTTTTATATCACTAAGTAATAACAAATTAAAAGCGATATCCTTTATGAAAAAACATACTTGAATTTTTAAACGAAACATCATAATCCAGGGATAAATTAGTCTCCCGTACCCTCTCTCTGAAACAGCTTCAAGCCGGCGGTCTTTAATCTACCGCAATATTGTTACCGGGGTGGCGATGGGGGGAAGCAGACATCTTTAATAGGTCATTCGGGGCTATGCAAATAATTTTAGCGAGTGGGGGGGAGCCATACGGGCTTTGTCTAAGACACGTAACGAACCGTGGCGTGATCCCGGGAACGAGTCATCTTCAAACGGGTTCCCGAGGCTTATTTCGGCCATAAATATTAAAGTGTCATCTGCGGGGTGGCTGAGAGTGGTTGCGCTCTGCGTGGCAGGCAAGGGGCGTGTCCCGCGACAATTTTGAATGGCCGTATGAAGGCGTGTCGATTTCATTCGACGTGTGTTTCGACGTTCGTTGTTTTAAATGTGGAAATTTTAATGCGTTGTTTTTATTACATTCTGATGATATATTCATGTAGATAATATCATTAATGATTCTAAATTTAAAAATCGCAGTCGTTTCTATTTTTTTTTTTAACTAATTTGTTATAAGTAGGTGGCGTCATTTTTAAGATGAGATATAGAATAGCTGTACAGACACAGATCTTTTTCGTACTAAAATAATTAAAATTTAATCCTTTTCAATATATCTATATAATGTATATATAGACCAAGTGTTTTAATGACATATTCATGTTGACAATGTCATTAATGATTCTAAATTTAAAAATGGCTGTCATTTCTTTTTTTTTATCTTTTTTATTAAAAATAGGTAGGATATACGATAACTATCCAAACGCAGATCTTTTTCGTATTAAATTAATTTAAATTTATTTTTCGTACACTCAGACATATATAAATATATATAAAGCAAGCCATAACGTATTGGAAATCTGTACTAAAATATTAATAAAGATTACTTACAATACTTATATCACATGAATAACTAAATACGATACAAACATCAATTAAGCAGTTAAAATATAACATATATACATATATCAAAAAGACAAATTATGGGTGATGAAATCTCTTATTAAAATTTTTTGACTTTACTATAGTTGTTTCTTAGCGTATTTAAACACAGACATATTAAATTACGGTAAAATAGAAATCTGTGTTCACATTCACGAGTTAAAGTAATCCATTTGTGAAGTGTGAACGCGTCTTTATAATTAAGTAGTACGATCTAATTTTTCACGATTTTCTTCACGCGAGGATATTTCTTGAGAAGAAGTAACATCATACCCGCAATTAAACCATCACGGAAGTTGACACTCATAACCGTGATCGCTCGGTGGTTAATGATCGTTATTACGATCCAGGGTTGTTGGTTTAATTCCCGGCTGTCGTGAATACTAAGGAATCTAATATTGCCAACAGATTTATAGTGGACTTCATTTTTTACAGTACATCTATTTGATATTAAAAAAAGGTTTTCATCTTTTCATCATTTATGTAATATATAATTGTATGTTATAGGCACGACGACATTGGCAAGCGAATATGCGTACGCGGCACCTTATTCACAGTACTCGCCGTACGGGGGACCCTACTCTCATTCAGCAGCCACCGGCCTGCTGTCCAAGTGGTGAGTAAGAAATGTTCCAGTTTTTTTTTTCATTTACTTATCATCATGAAATCAGACCAGGAACGAGGAACACTGTACACGAATCAAACTAATAAATTTCCAATGGATTGTCAAGTGGAAGCAACTGACTTTTAGCATTGACAGCTGTCTTGGTCATTGATTTAGCGTTGCGTGTTTAAAGAAAGGCTTTACGAGTGAGTGATTGTATTTCGTATTGTATCTGTAAAGTATTTGCTGTTATCTCTTAGGCATTTCTAGCTTCATCGGTAATGAGTTCACGGAGTGGAAGTGTTCTTAAACTATATAAAACTAAAGCATTCGGGTTTCTGAATTAGACACTCAGATGGAGAATGAGGCAGTAGAAGTGAGGCTTTCCTAGTGGAGTCAGTGTTGCTGTTCGTGTATTTATGTAGAGTGAAAGCATGGAGGGCAGCGAGGACCACTCGGCGATCCAAGGAAAGGATACCGAGGATACTGATCCTACTTCGGATCGTCCACACTGTTCGCGGCGTTAGAAGGCCAACGCCGTTTACGTAACACACAGTGGAGAGTGTTGTGCTTGATTTTTAAGCATCGCACGACGTTTTTACGTGCGGTAAATGGATCATGGTCATCAGTAGAGTGGTTGATGTATAAGTTGAGTTACCGCTTGCAGTGTTGCAAGTGTCTAAACCGTGTGGTGTGTGGCGAGTGGGTTGCGGGAACCCTGCGATAGAATCTGTAAGGACGTCTTTAGAAAGCCTTAGGAGGTTCCTGAAGGAGGTGCTGGGGGAGTAGCGAGTGGAGTTCGCTATGAGAGTGTTGTAAATAAATCTTAATATAACATTCAAGAGTTTTAGTTGATCGAAATATCTGGAACTTGGTTTGTTGACGCATGTGAAGGATCGATACATTATAGACATGATTAAAAAGAGTATCTGTTGTACGGATCAGAGTTACAGTGGTATCTTACTGCTTATGATGTTAAAGTAACGGACGTTTTGAATTTAAATTTGATTTTGACAGTGAGAATGTAGCGTGCACAACAGATATCCGTTTGGTTTTTAAGTATATAAAGTATCAACCACTTTAGAAATCCCTAGTGTAAAACAGCCTTAATAATTTTAATATTATAGATGTCCAGAGATGGACACATTTTTATTATAAAATATGTAATTGAAATTTATTTGTATTTCATTGTTATTCTCATGTTTAATTTAAGTATTTTTGTTATATTTTTGTATGTGTTTATCTTTATCTAATCTTTTTACGAACAATTAGGCTAAACGTATCGCGTAAATCTTGTTAAACTAACCCAAACCTCAGCGCACGAAGCCTAAATTCGGTCCTCACGAGACGGACTTCAGCGAAGCCTTCGACCGCACGTACATTACGGCTCTGGCCAGATTTTACAGCCTTTAAAACGTTGGACCATTTAACAACTGGCGGGATACAAATGGCGGCGTGTTCTGAATAAATCTGAAACGTTTTATCACCCGCAACCGCTGGACGGGCTCGCTTTTCGAGGTGTGCCTCGGGGAGATATGTTGGCGCCTGCGGTTACCGTGCGTTTTATATTTCACCGTTCTTCATTTGTTCGAACGGAATTCGTTTCAAAACTAGAATCGAATTTATATAGCTTTTTGCATTTAAACCACAGATATACTTCGCTAAAACTATTCCGTAATTTTAAGTTTTAATATATATATATATATATATATATATATATTAAAACTTATTATTTGAACTTTAAAAATGTATAATTTTTTTAATTATATTTTTCTTATAAATCGTTATACAGTATGGGTACCTTATGAACAGTGGTAGAGAACTGAGACTCGCAATCGCAGGTCGGGGGTTCAATTCCCGAGGTGCAATCTTAAATAGCCATAAATAAGTAAAACGAGCAGCGGTGTCCAAGTGGTACAAGCAGAGATTTTCTTAAGTTATTGTTTACTATCTTTCTCTGCAGACTTTGTACCGTTTGAAGTTATTGGCTTATTACATTCCAATACAGTTTCAGAGTGATCACTTTAAATAAGACGATTGAAAATAGTACTGAGTAGTGATAGCGAATGAAACTTGTTATCGTAGATTGGTTCAATTCTAGAGCTACAATCTTATATATTATTATAAAGGATTACAACTACTTACAAATAAGTTTCCATAGGATGGACAGCATTGTCCTCTGCGTACCATAATATCACAGTACGATCGTCCCCCGTGTACCAATCGTGGCGATAATGGTATATCCTCTCATAGATATCTTTGGCGGAGGCCTATTCCTTGTGGGGTTGAAACTATTACGAATCATTTCGTACCTTAAACTCCCCTGATGTTGATTTATGTGATAACTAATATGTAGTCCCATAAATCAACGCTATGCTTTTTATCCATATACGACAGAAAAAAAATTGTATAATAACCTAAATAAATTTTAAATAAGCGATTTTAACAATCTAAAAGCAATTTCTTGCAGACCACCAAAAAAAGATATGTAGCGTATAGCTAATGAGTACATTTCAATAGTAATTATATTCAACGTATAATATGCCAATATAGATAAATATGTACGTATAAATAAGTAAAAATTCATTACATATTTAAAACATGCACATATATTATTATCACTAAATTATATATATAAGATTTAATATATATAAATGATATGTGTAAAAACAGAAACAACGAAGCTTAAAACTATTTCTATATATATATAATTGAATATTATAACTCCGCAAGTTACACACTACTCGCTAAAAGACGAGAGCTTAGATATGTCAAGATGATTCGGATATCAATTTTACAGTGGATTTGCCAATGCTATTTCTTTATACATTTTTCATGTAACAAATCTTTTTGGATTTCTTGTAAATCAAATGGAAAATATCATGGGTTTATATTATAGTTCGATTGTTAAATTTAAAGCATAACACATGTTTATATAAATTGGTACTTTTGAAATAAAAGGCATTGTAGTACTCAATGGTAATTCTGTCTGTATAATCAGCCAAGCGTACATTTGTCAAAAATCGGATTATCATTTGGCTCGGCCCAAAACATTTTGAAGGATGTTTTGTGTTTCGAAAGTTCAAGTGTCGATTGCTCAATGTCAGACTGCATTCGACTCATATCGTTCCGTAACCATCGTGTTCACCTGATTTGGCTCCATACGACTTCTGGCTATTCAGTATACATAAAAGGCCAATTGAAAGACGTCGTTTTGACACGATAGAGGAGATAAAAACTGAATCGAAAATGTTCTTGAAGGCTAAAAAAGTAAAAGACTTCCGACTGCTTCAAGGACTGAAAAGAGCGTTAGAAAAATGCCTTTAGTCAGTTTTGAAAGGGATGAAATATACATCTTAGAAACAAATTCAACTTACTTTTTTATCACAACGCAAACATTCCACAAATTCAGTAAGGCTTCTATTTAATACCACTTATTCTCCACCCATTTTGTGTGATCCACACTGAATCTTATGGCTGTGATTTCATGATAATTTTTTATATAACAAATAACAATTATAAAAAACTAGTCCAGAAGGAAATAGTAAAAGAAAAAAGGTGATACACGAAAAGTAAATGAATGACAGATTATATGAAGGAAAAAGAAACAAAAGTAGAGTGAATAAATTATAACAAAAGAAAGCGAATAAATTATTTGGTAAAAAAAATATCCCTGTGAAACCAAGATGGGTGTTGTACGATAGGTCCCCAATAGTAGGGGTCCTTTATTAAAATAATCATGAAGTTCAAAAAAATTTTTTATGAACTACTAATTTGATGGTGGAATTTCGTATAATACACAAAATCAATTCTTAACTGATCTTTACTTGTCAAAAGAAATATTTTTACCAAATTTCAAACCTTAAAGCCTTATTGTTCATGAGATATCGTGATGAGTCAGTACATAAGTGAAAATCACTACAGTGAACCGAAATTATTACAGTGAATTGACTTCCGATATCTACGAATCCGTTCTAAAGGCCCCGCGATCTCCCCTTAACTTGGATAACTTTAAAAGCAATCGAAGTAGAATCACTTAAACTTAATGCCCGTAAGTTACTCCCGTCCCGCGGGACCTTCCGCGGCCCTTTGTCTGCGCTCCTATGGGAGAAATAAACGAAAGTACGACAAATGTGCGAAAGTGCATTCATTTATTGTTTCAATTGCTTCGATACTTTTTTTTATCGTTTATTTGTTTAATTGTAACTCTGTTTATTTAGTATAACAATGGTTCGTTATATAATATATTCTAATAACTTGTTCAAACATGTATATATTAAATCTTCGTACTGTATTTTGTGATAAACATTCTTCTTTTCACTGCAAGTCATAGGCCTTCCTTAAAGATTAAAAGAACACCATCATTAATTCTTGGTCGGAATAAAAAAAATATTCCGAACGTAAATGAATATATATCCGTTATATTCAGAGATCGAATGTTGTAATGCATTTTCATATAAAAAATTAATGTTGGATTAGTACGGAATACACTTTTCTATGAATAAATTCCAGGAGGCGAATAAGCGAATGATACATACTTATATAGATAACTAAACTGATAGTATGCAAAGACTTGATCTTCCTGCTGCAAGTGATAGGCCACCTTGACCGGTGCTGCGCTGCCAGTATCCAGCGAGATCTCTTGACCATAACTATATCCTCAGTTCAACTAGTGGAGGGAGCTTACCCAACCCTCGTCTACCGGCTCATAGACACACGAGAACATTTCGGCACCAGTGAAATTGTTACTGTTATATTATTTATGTAAATAAATGAATTAATATAAGACTTTTCATTTGTTTCCAGATATCAGAGGACGCCGTGCGAGCAATAGCTTTCGGCGATAAACATCGAACAGAGAAAGTGATAATGAACTCTTGTGAATACATTCGTGAGTTTGGTTAATAAATAAACTCAATTCCATTCCTTTCATATACATTTATATGTAGATAAATCGTCAATGTATATGTACAATATTGTTTACATTTTAATTTTATAATCGTTTCGGTCAGTAGGTATTATTTGCTTTCTCAGAATTGTTATCATTTCAATTTTAACATGTAGAACCATTTCATTTATACTCATTATGTTTAGTTAAATAAATTCATGAGAGAGCCAAAGTGTTTATAAAACTTCATTTAGATTTAACATGTAAATATATGTACTTAAAATCATAATAAATGTAATTTTACATTTAATTTCATAATTAATAATAGTGTGAGAATTTTTTTATATATCGTTTCCTTTACCTCAATTTAGCTACAGATAGTTTGTAGAATTTATTATTAGCCGATTCCATACTAAGCTCACAGATGTTTTAGTTAGCTGTCTTAAAGCACAAGCGAATATATTGATTTCTACAATATATACTTGTTATATTACGCAATGCTTAAATAACTTATTATTTTTATATTGTTATGAATTTTTAGTTATATATTTATGGAGACTTCGCGAGTTAAAAGTGAATTCTTTTATCAGAAATCGTATGTTTAATGAAATTACATTGAGATTATTCGTGTTTCGTTTTTATTTTTTACTTTTTTTATAAATAAAGAAAAAAAATGTTAGTTTCTAGATGTAAAACGTTACGTGTGTGTATCGATGTTACTTTGTAACGTCCACATAATCAGAGATCGAATTTTGGAAGGCTTTTTTTTTCCGAAATTTTCTTCTAAATATATAGTCCACCTGGGTAGGCCTTGACTAGTTTCAGCACAACATAATCATGGTCTAAAAGTCACTAGATCGAGCGCAAGGCCGATCATCAGGTTGATCTTTAGAAAAGGTTTATGCTTTATAGTGGAGGCCTATCTTGTAACATGATGGCAGATAGACAAATTGACAAAATTAACTATTTTTACATACAGTTTTATTTAACTGTTGTTGTATTATTCATTCATTCAATACAAAAGTGTTCTCCATATTAATCCAACCCTAATATATATGAGAAGTTCCTTCTCTTGTTGGACTGACAGTATAGTCAAGGTTACCGGAAATTTCTGGATGCGAGCAACGTAAGACAGGTCATTGACCTTTGGGTGAGGTCTTATTCTAGCAGTGGACATTTTTGAAGGCTTTACCTGTATACAAGAAGTTTAGTTATTATTAGAATTTAGTCGATAGAAAAGTGTATTCCATATTAATCCAACATTAAATTTATATATGTCAATGCATTCCAATGTTCGATCTCTGAATATAACAGATTAATATATTCATTTACGTTCGGAATATTTAAATTTTTTTTATTCCGACCTATAATTAATGATGTTCATTTGAAAATCTTATCGTTTCCGTCCAATTTTTACATTTAGCTTGTATTATTTTAATGTAAATATTGCTTTTATACTTTTGTTCGTTTTATTATATTAACACTGTTCTTCAACTAGATTATTTGTATTTACTTAAAAAAGGTTAAATTTGTTTCAAAAACATATAACATACAGTTCAGAGATGCGCCAAAGAACGTATACTGTAACGTCTTTAAGGTGTGTTCAGTAATAATGACAATTACAATTGTATTGGTACGTACCGATTACATATGTAATAACAAAAATAAATATTTATGTAATTTGAGAAATGTATCCAGAATATTTTGTTTCTATACAAATAAATCATTTTAATCTTAAAACTAAAATGGAGTCCGTCAATGTGTGTACTTAACAATATATAATGTCGCCAAAGATCCAAAATGGCGGATCGATTTCGCCGCTCGCTTTTTTTATATAGTTTTAATTTATTTATAACAAATTCTATGTTATGTATATTAATATATATCTTTTCCATATAAACACAGTTATATGTCCGTCGTACGAAAATATTTTGAAAAAAAAAACATAACAGCGAAGTCCTGTCTCTTTTGATGACTTCGTAATTTGAAAACGACTTCAAAATTTCGTTTATTTTAATTTATAGGTATCTTTAATATTTTATTACGAATAAAAAAAAAACAAAAATAAAGCAGAAACTTGAAAATTTTTTACCAAAAATAAAATGTTTACTGAATCTTCGCCTATTTGACAGTTCGTTTTGAAGTTCGTGCGTTTGACATTTCACGCCATTCATTTTTATAACGACAGCATTGGCCAGTGTTTATCAACAAATAAAGATATCAATTTACATTAATTATAATTGTTTTATAAATTATATTGGAATACGATAGGTCAGTAACTTCCGGCAAAAGGGATATGTCTTCAAATTTCGTTTCTATAAGCCTGCATAGCTGGATATCTCTAATAAAAGGGTGATTTGCTACCAATTAATACGAAACACCCATTCCGAAAATCAGTGGTTTCAGAAATTATTTCGGAATTCAAATTAAAATATATGAAAATTAATAATTGTTGACTATCTATTCCTGCAATATCGTATTATCAGAAGTTATTGTTAGATGTGCACGCTTTGCTGTTTTATATATCTAAGTAAAGATCCTAACCAAAAGACTATTTTGGTACCTAAAATACAAACAGATTTTTTTATAAAACCTTTACGGGAATATACGTAATAATTTACCAAATTTTCACGGCGAATGGATTTTTGAATCTTTCGAATACGAACAGACATACATTTTTATATATATTTCAATATACCGTACACCGTCACTTTATAAACGTTGATTAGAAATATATAGTTGTGTTGTATGTCAAATAAGCTACATTTTCACCCTTTTACACTTATAACCAATCACCCTGTATTTAATGGAATCAAGCGTCACCTTGCGGAAGTCCATTCTTAGTAAGAAAAGGTCCAATATTTAGCTGACAAATGCGCTTCACGTGGCATCTTCAGAAATTGAACTCCTGAAGATGCACCGTGAATGGTGAAACACGTGTTGAGTGATTTGACGGTGGCAGTTTATCACCGTTTATCAGCGGGCTGGTAGGCGGTGCACTTTTTCTGCACGACTACCACTGCATGTGCGGAAGTGGCTAAATATTGATCCTTTTCTTGATCACCTTGTATACGAGAACAAATATATTGTCAATCATAGGAGGTCAACCATTTTTAATTCATTTTACAATTCTACTAAAACTTAAATAAATTTATGTATTTCTGATTAGAAGACCGGACATTTAACTGTGTTTAACATCTTAAAACTATATGTTAAGATATATATTCTTTTATGTTTTTCTATCAAAATACATATCTTGTATAGTAAGTCCGCTACTTGCCAAATTTATATATTTACGATTCCTAAACAACCTGCGAATGCTTCCGTAACACGTGAGCGAACAGATCATGCTTAGTGAAGTACCACGTCGATATGATAAATAGATAAATAAATAAAATTATTAGATTTACATTATAATTTGTACTAAGTATATTTGTAAGACATGCACACCAGTACGAAATAAAGGCATATGAATTTATAATTGAGAATATATTTTATTGCACCCTCTCTTACTTTGCCGCATTGGTAATTACATAGTCGTTCAACGAACCAAGGAGATCGCTGAGATGGAAAGGGAAATCCGTAAACGAACGTAAGTTAGCTGGAACTGTACCAGGTTACTATGGGCAAAGGCATTAAAGTCTATAGTGCTTGGGCAGAAGTTTATGTATAGTTGAATAAGTCTTAAATTGAATTAAAAATTTTATTGTTTACATGTATACATGTTAGCTTTATTTACCTATAAGCAAAATTGTAAATAATAAAACGCTGTCTTGACACACAGCTGGGAGAAGGAAGATCTGTATCAAATAGCGACAACCACTCTCTCCCTGTTGTAGTTCAGTAAACGCGTAAAATATATTAAAAAAAAACACCCTAGTGATATAAAATAGAATTAATAAAAAAGACTACGGAACTGAAACAATAGCGTAGAACGTTCGTCCGCAACGTGTATAGATAGATGACTTTCTTTGAATGCATGCCGACATTAAACCTGGGTGGAATGTACGGGGAGATCTATGCCCAGCATTGGACGTTTTCCCGCATTCGGGGGACTCCGGCACGGCTTCGAGTGCCGGTCTGGCGTTGAAATCAGAGAGGAGACAATAGCCTCCCTGATAGGCGGCGATGACAAACAGGCGTTCATATCCCTTTGTAAAGAGATCGCCAAAAGGACGATAGAAAGAAATAAAACAAACAGAGTATAAAAAGATAAATAGATTAAAAACGTAAATAGAAACAAAACTGTGATAGAAATAATTATAGAATAAGTAATAATGTGTAAAAAAAATGTAAAATAAAAATATAAAATTAAGAAATGTAAAAAGAAAAAGTGAAGAATGATAGACGAACAGAGCAAAAGGGTAAGAAAGAAGAAATGTGGTATAAAAGAATGGAATGAAAGATCATGTGAAGAATGGAAACAGAGAACGGAAATAACTAAAAAAAACTAAGTGAAAAAAATAAATTGCCCAAAAAAGACCCTGTCCTTCCACAAGATAGGGGTACGAGAGGCTCCCAATTGCGTGGGTCATTAAAAAAAAAGCTTTGGACGTTTTGCAGCTGAAATAATAACGATGATATAATTGTATTTGCAATTGTTTAGTAGTAAGTAAAGCTATCAAGGCAATATAAATTTAAAAATAAAAACGTAATAAAGAAAATGAATGATAATACTGTAATATATACATAAGTCATAACAATAAAAATATTAAATAAGAACGTAACAAAATGCGAAATGAAGTTAATAAATAAATAAATTAAAAACTTTAAAGTAACAATCCAGAAGGACCGGTGAAGGATAAAAGGCAAGGAAAGAAAGATAAAGGAATGAAAACGAATAAAAGATTATGTAAAAGAAAAAAGAGCGAAAATAAGAGTCAGGAAATAATATTATAGAAAAATGAATAAATTTCGTAAAAAACAATCTCTGTGAACCCAAGATTGGGGTGTTAATTATGGGAATGGATAAGATTGGAATATATTGTGACGGATAAATGAAGAAAGAGAGATATACTAAGAAGGATATAAGAAGAATGCGATAGTATAAAAAGAATGTGAATAAATGATTAAGTAAATGGTGTCCCTGTAAACCCAAGACAGGGGATATGCGTATCATAAAAAACTTATATTCGTATAAGTCTTTGTAAGTCTAGTTGGAAGTTTAATAAATAAATGACTATATGATAAATAAGGCAGTAGTCAATTAAAAGCCTCTAGTATTCTGATCTCTTAAGACGTTAAGTCAAATTTAAAAAGATATTCCGAATCTGTGTTGTATTAGAAGTTTGTTTTAAACACCAAAATTATATAAATAACGCCATAGTTGCTACCTGATGGTACCATCGCGCTTCTGAGTTTGACGAAGTTTTGACGGTTAGAGTTAACACCACTGAAATCAATGTACAATAAATGTCTAACTGAAAATCGATAGAAGTGACATAACAAGGAATGAGATAAAAATATTAAAGAGAAAAAAAATTAAATTGGGTGTACTAGAGATGTCCAATAACGGGATATAAAAAATGTGTGAAAGTTTAAATAAATAAACATCTACGATTATGATTTAAAAAATGACATCAAACAGAATATCGTACTAAAAAGAAGTTAAAATAAATTTGCTATAAGATGTGTTCCGGTTGTAAGCCGAAGTGTATATCTAAAAACCTGACTATCACTTCTATCAGATCCTAAAATACCAACAGATGAATATCTATTTAACGAGTTCGCAATAATAATATATATTGTAAGAGGAATATTACATTATCATCTGCGGCGCATCGAAAAGGGGAGTTCCACAGAAACAAAATTGTTCATTTACGTCGATATAAATGCGGGCGAAGCTCGAAGGTATAGACAGACTCCTACTTCGGGCTTCGTGTTTTTACTATCTCAACACCTACGGGCCTAAGGAAAAATCCCACAATTTTTAGATATCACAATGGAAGAGCATTGTTTTTATCTAATATTTACTTCGAGTCTTTTGCTCGAACTAAAGTATCATTGGTTTTGCAGATGTGCATCTAAAATCCTATAGTTAATATTTATTATTATTTCAAACTAATTATAAATAAAGGGTTATTACTAACAAAGTCATCTAGCGGTAAGAAATTATATTGAAAGATTTTATGTAGTTCTCGTTTTAAACAATAGACGGCGCTATTCAAATTAAAGACCGCAAGTGTCGTTTCTGTCAAATTTTACCGCTCCGGCATTGATTTCTATACTAGATGGCAAAAGTTTGTTGATAATGAAGGTGAATATATTGTTGATTTGAAATAAAATTTCTTAAAAATGAAGTCGTATGAATTTAACTTAAGAAAATGACTACTTTCCGGTCCCCCTAATATTTCCAAACTGATCATTAAATGAACAGTGTTTATTACACTTAGTACAACTCTAATAAAAAGATCATCATTATTATTTCAGCTGATAAGCGCCCTCTGCCGGGCACAGGCTTCCTAAAAATCGCCCTGTGATCGGCTTTACGCTGCTAGCATTCATAGCAACTTCCTTTTCACAACAAAAGATGGCGCTGATACACTATCCTTATTTATCATTTCCTCCAAAACGATTCAAAATTTATGACATTACAAAACATATAAATAAATATGGAAGCTATAGAACAGTATGTTTTAACAAATAATCCATAAAGCACAGAAAATTTTATTAATAAAACTTTGATACTTAAATATTACAAATAATAATTATGCACTACACATATACACATTTTACAATAAATAGTTCTTATATAAACTAATAAAATTAAAAAACTGCTCAAGAAAGCGAAAAGAAGAACGGTGCGTCAAAATGACGTACACAAAATAAATCAAATACTCATAAAAATAACCATGGGGACATAAAAATGATAATAAAAAGAATTTATTTAAAGACGTAACAGTCACGGCGCAGTGTTGATAATGTAACAATGGCAAGACGGAAAATATCCTAGTGTTTTAATCACAAAACAAAATGGACGGAAGAAATCACAAATGTCACGACTCGGAGATCTCGGACGTGTCAACAGAGCAAGACAGCCAGGAGAGCCTGATCATCATCCCGGACTCCTCAGATTCTCACAACAGCTCTTACTCCAACATCGCAGACTACGACAGCCCTGATTCCCAGAGGGTAGTGGACTTCTGCAAAATTCTACCTAACGCCAAGAACTGCAAGTCCACGGAGACCTCGTTTATTGACTATGACACAGCCGCAGATGCTTCACGATATTCCACCCCCATCTCTAAATCTCTCAGTGAAACACTATTCTTCTGCAATAAAGTCATGGAACCCTACCATCAACCTTTACTCGCTGAAAATGTTGATTATCATACCTCTGAGAAAAATGTTCGCATAACGGAGAACTACTCGGATTTCTCATTCCCAGTCAAGGAAGTCACCAGCGACTATTTCCCTAAGAAGAGCTTAACACTACGACTCTGCGCTAACAGCATTCAAAACCTGAGAGAGTCATCCGGGAGCAATTACCAAAGCACCTGCATTTCCGACCGGAAGGAGGCCACTGGCGGGTGCGTAGATAAAACCGTAAGTGAAATATGTGAGGGAAAATCTACAAGCAATTTACCCAAGTCCTGCACGATCAGAGATAGAAACTCAGCAAGGAATACCAAAGGATCTTGTTCAAACATGAAGAAATCTCTATCGAAGAGTTCAATGCGCAGCTCCGAATCTCAGGAGTTGAAGAATGTTGAAGAGAAATTCTCGTGTCTACCTGCGGGTACGGACACGTGCTGTTCAGCGCGTCTTAGGATGCCCAAGTGCAAGCCAGTTCCACCTCCCAAGAAACCAGAGATGTCCTGCTGTTCTATTCTAGAAAATTTCAAAAGCTCCTACACGAACGTACACATATGCTCGCCTCATTACCCGACCAAACCTCAATCTTCTAGCAGCCAACAAAACGACTCTACCCCATCGATTAGCAAAGAAGAAACCATTAGCACGGAGAAGATTATGACCTGCATCAGCACGACTGAAGATAATAAAAAGGAGTGTAAAAACAAACCCAGTTATTGCGCTAACGCTGTTATTATCAAAGGCTCTAACGCTTTACTCGACGGCCGCCATTCGCTCTTGAGACTAAACAAATGCCCGTCCAAAATTAACATCGAGAACATGCGGTACGACCACCAGTCGCTCGAAGATTCGCTGAAGAGTGAGGACGATCACAGCGGAGTACTGACGGAATCCACGCGAAACTACGACACGTACTACGAATTCAATAACACCTCCAAACCAAGAAACATATCCAACTGCATGAAGGTGAAAGTGATTCCTTCCACAACAGACCTGACACAAAGCGCGATCAGCGTCACCAAGATGAAAATAGACCTCAACGAAACCATACCCACCTGCAAAATAACCTCTGATGACTTCACGGAAGTCGCGAAGGACTTCTTCGGGAGCATCTACACGAGAACAAGAGATGCTGTGACCACAATTACCAGGGAGAGTATCGCCCAGCTCGGAGCATTCGTGTACAAGACAAGGTCATGTAATACAGACGGTACAGTCCTTCGAAAGGATAAGTGTGTTGAAACGCCAGCTTTGACGCGCGAACATAGCTCCACAGTAAACCTTGACCGAAACCCAGTCTTGGAGAAGCGTCGTGGTAAGAAGTTAGCAAGCGGTGCCTCTGACTCCACCGTGAACTTCTGCACATGCAGAAGATATCGCGTGGAGTGTTCGCATGTGGCGATCCAGGAACCACCAGCGCCTCCTAACAGTGTGTTCACTGCCATCAAGTCGAAGATATTCTCCATATTCCGTGAAGATGAGGCATCCTTCCACCATACCCCCCACACCGACGAAGATTCAGACAGCGATGAGAGCGCCCTCACAGACCGTGCATCACGAAGGACTTACTAAAAATACTGCAATATCATTCATTTCATTTCGGTTATTTTTTAATATAACTGTTAATCAAATTCGTCTTTTAATTATTTACTAACATTTAAGCCGCCTTTCCACTAGAGATGTGCAAAGATGTAGAGCGACGATTATGTATGTAGAATCATTCTATTTACACATGCACTTAACGGAATTAGGTAAATGGAATGTTATCATTGGCCTTTTTCTTCGGATTTCGTGCTCTTCGTATTCAAAATTCACAGAAAAAATTGGCGAACTTAATGAAAGGCCCCCCTTTATCCTCTTGAAGATGTAATCTAGTAAAATCTGTTCTTTGCTGACCTCTCGGTTTAAAAAAATCTTTGGTTAAAAATTCTTTAAGAATATACGGGTTACACGTTTAAAAATTATAAAAAGGATAGATCATTTGTTACCGAAAACAGCTTGTACGGTTATTTTCAATAAACCTGTATAAGATGATCACTCTAAAATATGTATCTTTTCTACACGAATATAACAGGCCTTCAAGATAAGAAAACAGTAAATATTAATCAATTTTAATACTTAGTAACAAACGCTTTTCCTAACTTTATTATTTTTTAACTTCATTGCGTTATCATTATTAGTTATCTTGTACTATAAAATTATTGACGAAATAATGTACATTCGCCTTTTCAAGGTTTTTACCTATAACTAGTCAACGTGCAGAATTATATTAGAGTGACCGGGAAAAATTGTTGTTTATGTCGACATACTTTACAGATAAACAGATTGATTTGTTACCGCTCCGGCATTGATTTGTATACTAGATGGCAAAAGGTTGTTGATAATGAAGGTGAATATTTTGTCGATTAGAACTAAAAACTGATCAAAAATGTAGTCATGTGAATTTAACTTAAGAAAGCGACATTACTATGTGTTCCCCCTTATGTATATTTATAATTGAGTCAGACAACTGTTAACATATATATATATATATATATATGTATATATATAAAACCTCTTTAGTTTCTAAAATGACTGGCCACATGCTCTAACTTACGCAACTGACGTCGATATTATTAATCAAAATTGAATCAGATCCGGCTGAATTTTCAAAATTATACCATGTAATTATAAAAAAAACTTATCAAAAATGTCCGAAGACAATTCTAGCGATGCAAAGAACACTAAGATGAGGTGTCTTCCATGCGTGATGCCATATACTGAGGATCTGGAGAACTTGGCGCAGCCGGGTACAAAGCATAAGCCGAAACCTGGTCAGTGCCGTGGGAGCACCGACAACGGGGCATCGTGCCAATGCACTCCACAGCGTCCTTGCTGCAATATAGAAGACAAGGACGATGAAAAAACTAAAGACTGATAACTAGAATATAAAACTAACTATACACCATGGATGATGTTGATAACTTCTTGGTTGAGGAACTGATCGAAATAAGCAGAGCGGTCGTGAAAATAAACGACAACCGAAAAGATTATACATATGATCCACCCGATTGCCGTGTGAAACTACTGAAGGATTCGACAAACACTAAAAATGGTAAGTGTTCGATTATCTTTTCAAGTAAGAAAAGGACCAATATTTAGCCACTTCCGCACATGCAGCCCGATGATAAATGCGTATGCGGCAAACAATGCGAATTACACAACTGCCACCGTCAAATCACTCAAACCACAAAAACTGCTAAACACAGAGTAGAGCAGAGGGCACTAATCGGTGTAACATAACTCCTAAAGATGCCCCGTGGAGGGGCGAAACACGTGTTGAGTGATTTGACTGTGGTAGACACGCATTTATCAGCGGGCTGGCGGGCAGGTGCACTTTGTTGCACGACTACTACTGCATGTGCGGTAGTGGCTAAATATTGATCCTTTTCTTACTAAGGATGGACTTCCGCAAGGTAACGTCCGATTCCGTTAAATAATTATCTTTTCAGTTGTTCGGACAGAACTTCTTTTTTTTTCTACTCACAAATGAATACTACATTGATTAAAAAATTGACTGGTCAATACATACTTAACAAGAACAATTGTAAATAATGATTTTATTTTCATATGAAGTAATCTTGACGTAACTCGTAGAATTGTATATCTGAAGTGGTAATAGTCGCGGCAGATCACTAGTGCAACTAATGGCATTTGGTAGGCGACGCGGTGTGGGTAATTCCCCGTCTAGGTTCACCGCCAACATAGTCAAGATCCAAGAAGTCGCTGAAAGCTGGCAGTGCATGACCATGGCCATCTTGGCGATCTTTGATCAAAGCCTTGCAGGGGGCGTCCATCAACTGAAAAGAAGAATCTATATTTTGTAAACGTTATTTAATACTTTATCATTACGTCATATATCATAAAAAATAAATTAATTGACCACAAATAAGATATACATCCACCTAATAAAGGTTTTTACGCCTATAACCAATGACCCCACAAATAGAGTATTTTAAAAGGTTCTTTTAAATGCTGAAGATGAATAAATCTTGGTTTCAGAAGTCGACACCATATACGTGAGGCCGTGCGAACTGTTGGACCCATCCCAACCCTGTGACATTAGACTGCATTATTTCAAAAAAGGACACCTGCCTCTGCCGTTTCTCTGCTTGGAGAAAATCAAGAATCCCATTATTATGGTGAAGGAAGATAAATAAATATTGTAACATTGTTGAATAAATTGATTTTAATTTGTATCAACATTTATATTAGTTATCTAGTTTGATCTACTTGCTTGTACAGTCAAATCCACAAGAAGTGATGTCTGTATATTTAATGGAATCAGGCGTTATTTTGCGGAAGTCCATCCCAAGTAAGAAAAGGACCAATATTTAGCCACCTCCGCACATGCAGTGGTAGTCGTGCAACAAATACATACGCATTTATCAGCGGGCTGGCGGGCGGTGCATTTGTTGCACGACTACCACTGCATGTGCGGAAGTGGCTAAATATTGGTCCTTTTCTAACTTAAGTGATGTCTGTGATTTAGTTTACTAAATATTTACAGGATTCAGATGTTAAATTCGCTCATTGATGGTACTAGATATTTTATTTTGTTAAAACAAATTGTTGGATTCTTCGTAGGGATGCTAGGTCTTGAGATAATAAAATTAAGAAGTCTGGAGTGTAAGTGTATATATTCATTTGAGCTTTGACCGAATTTTAAAGAATTATATTTGTGGGATTCCCCTTTTTGATGCGCCGCCTACGATGACGTAATATTGCTTCTGCATTCAACGAGACTTGTTTGACCGTATGCCGGGGATTTATATGGATTACAATATGTACAATATCAAATCTCAATCGCCGATATTCCTTAATTGTGTCATTTAAGTATTGATACATAAGATCGATAAATATTCATTAGTTGGCAGTAGTTTGGAGATGAATGTGTCAGCTACCACCTACTGTTGATGTAGGAATAACAACTTTATTTTAAAATTAATACAGACATATGAATTGTAAGGAGATTTGAATTAAGACTGAAATCCTAAGGCTTTCAACCGGTGGTATTGAAGATTTAAGGTGGAGGCTATTGTCAAGTACTTGATGCCGCGGAAATTGATGTCTATGTAATTATTCTCTTCAATTATCTTTAATTGTCTTAAAGTACACCTTACGTACATATTGAATAATGGTTTCGAAATTTCGACGTTTGAAACAAGATTTGGATCAACGTTCCTGGAATTTCTTATTTCTCAAAACAACGTATAGGTACAATGAACTCACAGCCGTATCATTAGCTATCGATATTTTTGGTAATTTAACATTAAAACTATAATATTATTTTAATCGAATTTAACAATATAGTAAATGTTGCTAAGAAGTGTTTGTTTATTTTGTGTTATTTTCTTATTTGTTTTGATTAGTTTTAAAGAACCTTTATACAATTTTTTTCTTTAACAATCTTGTACAATACTTCAGTTACTGAACTTAATACCTGAGGATAGTATAATAATCAATTATGTATTTTTTTACATAATCAGTCCATATATTTAAGTAACACAGTGTGGTGGTGAAATGAGATAAGCGGATGCTATTGAGAAAATTTATTATTCACACAACCACTATACAAAGGTAGGCGCGTCGGAGGGTAGGCGCGTCGGAGCGAGAGTTTATTAGGGCGTGCGCACACGCAAGTGCGCTGATCTGCGGCCGAACCCAGAGTACGGTGAGACGCGCGCGCCGAACGACCGGGGATCCGGGCTGCTGGCTTACGTCAATGCGCTAGGGCGCGCATGTTGCCGCCGCGGACAGGACAGTCCGACGTAGTGGGACTGTCCGCCATAACAGTTTTGGACAATTTCTTAATCATTGGCTACCGACTGTAATATAGTTTACCTCAACCGGCGGCGTAGACTCCAATATTTTTTTACCAATGTAAAAAATAATACATTGTATTAATAAAATAGCTCAAGACAAAACAATCTGCATACTGGCACGTTTCTACATCTGCGATCGCTTTACGAAAAATCAAACATGACATCTGACAAACCGGAGCTGTAACCGGCGAAATTCGTTCAAAATTAAATAACAAATAATCATAACCATGAATTTAATTATTGACATACCATGATAACAAAAAAATGCACAACAGAACCAAAACCTGAACCGCCGCCACCGGACCCCTGCAAATTACAGAAGATAAAAGAGTTGAAGAAAGCTGGTGTAAAGATCTGCGAGACACCGCCGATTCCGGAACCAATTCCTCCGCCTGATTGCTTCGGGCTTTGCATCGAGAAGATAAAGAACCCGCCTATTCAGATAAGCATTCAAGATTTTCCAATCATTTGCCCCGTAGAGCGCGAACGTACGGGAACCTCGAGGTGCGAAGAAGTTGCAGATTCAGTCGCCGCACACCCTGACCTGCCCTGGCCGGGCTGTGCTCCCACCCCTACGCTCCCACCTCCCCCCACACCTGATCCCTGCGTGGAACAAGAGAAACGCTACAAACTAGAAGAGTGTAGAGAAAGAATGAAAAGATACCATGAGTAAAATGGAGGCACCCAAAGGTAAGCCAGCCGATTGCGTTGACAATAAACAGAAGAAACCGTTTCTAGAATGTTTCTTGGAGAGATTTCGAAATAAAACCGAGAACAAGCAGCAGCCTACTAATTCGCAGACCAATGTAAAAAAGCGCAAGTCGAGTATAAACTTTGAGAAACGCATCGCGAAACTCGAGTGTCTGATCAAGAAGTTGCAGACGGAGATCTGTGAGCTCACGACGCACGCGAGCGAGTCACTCGCGGACATACGTAAGTCGAACAACCGGATCCAGTTGTCCGGCGGCCCCCTCCAAAGTTCCTGTGATGCAGCGAGCGCGTACTCTTGCTCCCCCTGCCAGATAAAGACGATCATCGTCAAGGATATTAACTTCACCCAAGAGGAAATCACGACGATATCAAACAAGATACCAGAGTTCCAGAACATTTTCGACTTCGAGGCTTGCAGCAGTTCATCAGACCCTCGGAAGTCTACGACGGGAGATGACACTGATAAGGAATACGATAACAGCAGCATAATGGAGGAAGAAATTGACAAGTTGATTTATGAATTAAAATCCGAGATTTGCAACAAGCTAGGGTCTACTAGAGATTTAGGACGGGGGTTGAATAATTCGAAAGAGGACATACCGTGACCCCGCGTACAAAACACAAATCGAATTTGTTTAAAGTTTTTTGTTGTCATTCAAGGTTTTGCGAATTATACAAACAATTGCTTTGAAATAAACCTTTATGTTTCATTTTATTTTTAAGCCACCAGCTGAGCACGGAACGGCAAACGCATTGTAAAATAATTTCCTAAGCTAAGCCTTAAAATACCGGAATCCTTTTTGTCCGTTATTAAAAACCGGTATTCATTTAAAATATCCGGTATTTTGATATTACATTAGTTGATAAAAATTGAATTTATGCACAATATAAATCTAATTTAATTTGTACGAAAATTTAGTCCTCGCTTGATAACGAACGATTGATTATGTTTTTTAAGAGAATATTTTAATAAACAAAACGCAAGATATTAATATTATTTCATAAATACTGTCAATTTAATTATATATTTTACTTCTTTAATTATATAATATCATACGAGCCTGTTACATGTAAAGTGTAACATACAATTTAATGTTTTTTTTTGTTTCCACGTTTTTTTTTACCTATCTACTTCTACTGTCTATGTAATAGAATAAATAATATCTACTCATTTCGGAACAATATTTATTGAATTTCATATATTATGTGTTAACAAATCAATACAACAACTGAGATAAATAAAAACGTAACAAGTAATTTTTTTATTAATAATACAGGATTTAATACAGGTATCCACCGGTATTTCAAATATCAAATACCTTGTAAATATCATCGAAAGATGCTAGATCCAGCCCGCTTCCACCCAGGATATATCGGGAATCTGTAGGGGAATGCCCAGCATTGACGTCCTAGAATAAATTATCTTAAAAGAATTACATTCGAGTTATCAAATAGAGAAGATTGTGAAAGCGTTTTCGCTTGCTTCAATAAAATACTCAGGTACGAATTAGACATTCAATGAAACTAAGAAAATCAATTTAAAAATTTATTAGCTCTAACAGTTTTAGTATATTCCATACAAAATACAACATTAAAATATATTCGTATTTATAAAGGGTCCAATAATAGAAATTACCTAAAGAAGCGATAGATGATGACTAGAAAAAAACGCATTTACTTGTATCATATAAATATATGTTGAAAAAAATGTAATTAAATATGATATTTATAATGTATGTATGGTATGTATGAGAGAAGATATACACAGATAGCAAAATATCAATTACAAAATATATATTTCCACGTTTTGGCACACGATTTTTTAAATATATTCAAATATATATATATTTTTTTAATTTAAGGCACATCGCCACGCGTTTTAATTTTAAATATTTAAATTTAGAATACATTTTTAATTTTTTTTAATAAAGAAAAGCAATACTATTTGGTCTATACGCAAATATATGTAAGTACAAACAGAATGTACCTTCTTATAATGTTATGAAATAAACTTTTTTTTATTGTGGACTAGAGAAAATAGATATACTACTATTTTTTTAAATTCCATCCGAAAGGCAAAGGGCTAAAATCCATACAGCCAATAATATGAGTATCCAGTTATTTTTTTAATTAAAAAATCTTGGATATATAGACGAGGACAATTTCCGATATCCTCGATATATATAAAATTATTTATAATACATATATTCTTTAATACCAAAAATTTACGCCATACAAATTACTCTAACATTCACGCTTTTAAATATTTTCGAAGGCAACTGTCAATCCCTTTTTTGGTCGCTACAATAAGCTCTATATTATATATATTTTTTAAATTTCGTCGCTAGTTTTTTTATCTGCAAACAAATCACAGGAAGCATCCTGATGTAATCACACTAAAAAAAATATTTACAAATTATTCAATAATCAGCATCTCCTTAGTACCCCAGAGGAACCGCTACGGGTTGTCCTGAAAACCCTTGTAGGGTAAAACAAAAACCTATTCGGTTGCCAACCGACATAGGAGTAAGTAGAAACCCATAAAAACGTAATGCTTTTGATTTATTTTTTTCTCGGTAATGGCTGCATGGGCGGTTGATGGAAGGGATGATACTGCCTGGCCAGTATGCTTTCCTGAAATATAAAGACAAATATTTAAAAAAAAACTCCTCATTTGAATATGGAACGAGGTATGTGAACACTATTATAGCGATTTTTCTCGGTCGTTTATTTTTCAACTAAAAATTAAGCGAATTGTAGATATACGTGATATTAGACGTGAATAATTAGCAAACTCTTGGAACCACGTCAGATGGATTTAAATTTAAATACACGTATTTTAAAGCAAAAAACTATATCCATTGTTGGTTTTTGTTAATTTATTGTACAGAATGTCAATTATAGTGATAGAAATATCTCCGATGTACATACCACTTCGCCCGAACCGTTTTGAGCGGATTTCATTTTTCGCTCCTGCAGGATGATTTGATTTGCGGCGCTGTAAACATATAAAAGAAGATTCAAAGTTTAAAGGTTTTTTTTTAAAAAGATGTTAAGCAACTTAAAGTTCATCACCTAAAAATTGTTTACAATTTATCATAGGAATCATGGCATCGAAAAGGGGAATCCCATAGAACGGGCGATTTAGTTCCGTAACATTAATGTAGCTGTAACTGAAATTTTAACTGCAACAATTTCTGAATATACACACTTCAATAATTAGTGTTGTTATTACCTTCTATTTTTATATTATTAACTAACGTAAGGCTTTTAAAAGGCTCTATTTCAGAGTATGTTCATGATAAAGATCTTTGAAAATTGTTTAAATTTTAATAAAAAAAATCATCAACAAAAAATTACAAGCCTTTGTAAATTTCTGGTTAGTTCTTCTCAGATAGTAGCGCATTATAATCTGATGTATGTTATTATTACTTTCATACATATAATTTGATCAATAAATCAACTGTCCCAAAGTAAACAACTTTATATTTAGCTCTAGTATTTTAGAAACATCAACGTATTATATCATGTTATTATTCACAAACTACAATAATTTTCACGTCAAGTACTCGTAGAGAGATATTTTTGTTAATAATTTGTCGCCTCCGCCGAATAAACCCATAAAAATCAAATTATACAGGAAAAACCATATACACAATTTCTTTATAACTTCCTTTATATTCAACTTTCAAGAGTTATTTGTATATCAAATAAAAGCCATTTCTGCGTTCATGTATTTCAATTCTGTTAATATATTCTGAAAATTATCGAAAAATAGTTTTAACTGAAATTAAATTTAAACGTTTTTAAGAGTAATTTTATCGACGATTTTATTCATGCGAAATTCAATATTGACTATCATAAATAATATTGCAATACGATACTCATATATACATTTCTGCAAACTCCTTCACTACAATAACTCGGTCTCGATGCACATGTCATACACTACACACCTACACATGACACGGCGGCCGCGTCCGCCTAACCCGCGTTCAAGCTAGGGCGGTCCGGAGAGCCCCGTGTCTCTCCCGACCACCGAGTAGTCCTCGCTTCGTCCTACCTATTCAACACCCCACTCACTACACTATACACCCACACGGTTATAGTTCTCCGCGTGTAGACGTCTTCGTCGTAACTGAGGTACGATCCCCAGCGTAAAATTTTTAGTCCGTGGACCTCTGTTTTCACGGGCTCAATTTCAATGAAGCTGTACAAAGTCTAGACTGGCTAGCAATCAAATAGTGCCACAACTTTTTTACAGTTTTTTTCGTGTCACCTTGGCTTAGTTAGTGATCGATTACTAAAATAGATTACAGCAATAAGACGATAAATATATTCATAAAAAGTACAAAAATAGGCAGTACTACCCATTACTGAAGACTTGTTGAACATTTTTTCCGTGAATAATTTCATATTTTCTCTTACGATCCTACTTTCGGGAATTTTCCGTGTAAGTTGAGGTTCCGAGAAGTGGTTTTCCATTTGAGCTTCATTAAACTATTTTCCTAAAAGACTATTACCACTTTTTGTGGAAAAACATTAATGGAAGAATAAACTAGTTTTTAAAAAAATCACAAGGTATCTACCTGTAGATGTCGAATTTGACAGAAATGGAACAAGCTTACAATAGCATATATACGGGCGATGATTTGATGGCTTTTTTTATTAATTCTAATTTGTATCGCTAGTGTTTTTTTTTACAATATTTATCTTTCGCTTTAACTAAACGCAGACAGTTGGGAGAGGGTCGCCGCTATTTGATACGGATCTTTCTTCTCCCAGCTGCGAGGCACGACAGCGTTTTATAATATTTTTTACATTTTTTTTACACTATTTTTACTTACGGGTTACGATTTGATGATTGGCTATAATGATATGCTCTGTTATAGTGCTCTATGTCTTAAGTTTTAATTTTTGTTATAGTTATGTATATGTATTTTACCAGTGAAGAAACAGCTGCGTTACGGTCTAGAAGGACGGTGTTAAGATTTAAGAAATGGTTGTAATGATCTCACGTGTCCATCTCCTCCTGGGTGAGGTCGAGCGCCTCCTGCATCTCGCGGGAGGTACTCTGGATGAAGTCCTTATCACAATACTTGCCCAGCCCCTGCTCCATTAGAACCTGGATCAAATAATACTATTAGAGCCACCGGGAAGTAATGTCGTTTCTGTCGACATTTCTTACACTAAAACCAATTGATTTGTTACCGCTCTGGCATTGATTTGTATACTAGATGGCAAAAGGTTGTTGATAACGAAGGTGACACTGTTGATTAGAAATAAAAACTGATTAAAAATGTTGTCGTGTGAATTTAACTTAAGAAATCGACATTACTTTCCGGTCCCCCTAATAAATACCGATTCTGCAATACACTAAAAAAACAACTTTGTGAACATGATATTTTTACTACGTAAATTCATGTAATGACTCTGTTTTTCATTTAAAAAATCATGAAGTAAAGACTTGTTAGGAAGGTTTTTAAAGTCATCAAGTAAAAAAATGAAATCCAAGTTTGTTATGGATTCTTCACAAATCAGATAGTTTAAAAAAACCAAGAACCATTGTAGTTTATAGTGAGTGGAAGTCGTTATAAGAGAGACCAAGTAGAAAGCTTTCAACCTGTTAAAGATCTCTTATACTGATCTCTTGTGTACGTATAGAGAATAAACTGGAGAATCCTAATTTGAAAGCATCTAGAATCAAATCGAGTTCCACTACAAAGACATCCTTCACCTTAAAAATTAACTATGTGAGTTATTTAACATGTTGTGATCTATGAAAGTAGTGGTAGCACAGCGGTTGAAGAGGGAGACTTGTGAAAAGAGGTCGCGAGTTCGATTCCCAGGACATAATGCAATATACTTTATACTTTGTTCATTAATTATATAGAATTGCTACTGCTCAGTAACAAGTTTCCAGAGGATAGGCAGCAGCGTTCTCTGCGTACCATAATACCACACTGCGATCGCCATCGCCTGCCAAGCGTGGCGATTATAGTATATCTCCTGATCATCTTTGAGACTGGCCTATGCCTTGCAGTGGGCACCTATGGACTGAAACAAAACATGAGAAAAGCCCACAAGAAACTCAACTGTTTTTCGTTAATTTTTATTTTTTTATTTAATGTAATCAGGCGTTATTTTGCGGAAGTCTGTTCTAAGTAAGAAAAGGACCAATATATAGCTACTTCCGCATAAGCAGTCGTAGTCGTGCAATAAAGTGCACCGCCCGGCAGCCCGCTGATAAATACGCATGCGGTAAATAATACGAATTACACAACTACTACCGTTCAATCACGCAACACGTGTTTCACCCCTCCACGGAGCATCTTCAGGAGTAATGTTACACCAATTAGTGCCAAACACAGAGTCGTTTATTTTTGTGATCGCTTTTAAATACGTCTTATTAAGAAAAACTATTTACGTTGCTTTTTGATTCTTTTTTTAAACATATTATAAATTATAAGTACATTACGTTTTTAAGGTTTTACGAAGGTAATTATTGCAAGGCTGTATTTAATTGCCTACAGAAGATCTAGGTCTTCTTTCGTAGTGTATTTTAGCACCGAGTATAAAATACAATATATGTCATAATATTATTCTTACTATTATAATTTTCGATTATATGTATCTTCTTTAATTTTAAATGAATAACTTTAATAATTTTTTTAATAATATATTGTGTAAACAAAAATATTTTAATTAGATTTATTTCTTTTTTTTGTGTTTATATCACATATGCAATATTTTTAATTTAACAATCTATCTAGTTTTCAATTTATACAAAACATTGTAGGGTAATGGTTACCTTCTACATGCACTGTTACTTCTTTGGCAATATACATTCGTCTCTTCTCTATCAACAGGTTTTTCTCTTCCTTATATAATTATACTCACTCGAGTAATAAGGCTCTCCGCTGGATTCTCTACACAATAAGGCACCGCGTTGTTCTGTCTTGGCGTTCTGTCACGATCTGTAGCAATTCGTAAAGTTTTGCTATCAGGAAAATTTTCTAGCTTTTCACCAAAAGATGAAAACAAAATCTAATGAAAAATGTTTGTCAATTATTTATCGTTCATTAATCATTTATGTCTGCCTGATGTGGCATTTATAACTCTACAGCATTTACAGAATTTTCGGCTGGTTAAAGGTTGCGAAGCCCTGAAGGCACTCGGCCTAGAAACCTGTTTACAATTCGTAAGCCTTTGTTCTTCATGGGTCTAGACTTAGATCGTCACTTTAGCTTTTGCACAGGATCATAGGCCGCTAGGTTATTTGGCTTTTAGGTGTAAATGGTGGTAAAAGCCTTCGGTGTAGGCTGTTCAAAGAGCGACTCGCCAAAAAAGTATGTTGTTATAAATATTAGTAAATAGCAAAAAAATATTTCGGTTGCCTAAATACATCAAATGTTAGTTTTCCATCATCACAGCATAGAAAAGTTGGTTTGGTAGATCACAGTCAGGAAATAAACACAAAAACAACGTAAGACATAAAGATATACTAAGTATTTCGAATAAAAAAAAAACAATCATGCTTGTTATTATTGGGATAATGTTAATGTAGTATATTAATAGTGGTGTACATATATATACATACATACATATATTTTAGGAATCCTTATTTGCCTTGATCACGTCATTACTAGCGAATCACTTTGCGAATACTTTGTAAAAGGTTCTTATGAAAAAATATAAAACAAACGGCCAATATTTGACAGTTCGCTCTGAACTTCGCGCGTTTAACAATTCGCTTCGAACTTCCAACAGCTGCATTCATCTATATATATAATGGATAAATAATGTGACCACACTAAAATACGTTTCAATTACTTACTTTTTTTATTCAAATGCTACAGATAAATAATTTCTGGAAGTACAAAATCGGGTCTATTAATATATTACATAAACATATAAATAAATATAAATATAAGCAACATAAAATACAATAAAATATAATGCAATCCGTGAATATCACAACACCAAACATTGGGAGAAATATATAAATATAAACAAATAAATAAAATAATAATAGTTGTTAGAAATAAATAATATAAAATAACACAATCACAACACACTAAAACGGACTTACTGTTATTTCTCATATTCTGCATTAAGTCGTTCGAAGTTTTTCTGGAAACGTCATCGTTGTTCAGTGTCTTACACTGGTATCATAGCGGTATCAATTCCAAAACTATAGCTCATTCGCGTTAAACGTTTCGTCATAGTGGACTTAGCCACGCCCCTTGACCAATCGCATCGTAGTGTATTATAAAGACGTGTTCACATTGATGACTTTAATTAAGCATTTCATAAAATGCAGTCGTGTCTTATAAAGAAAGATTAGTGATTTAAAGGCTTTAAAGAGATGAATGTATAACTTTTTTTATCAAACTAAGGCTTTATAATATATATATATATATATATATAAACCGATGTGACTATAACATGTTTTTTTTGTATTAAAATGCAACAGGCCATTTAGTGAGATAAGTAATAATAACTTACATTAAAATGTAGTTATTAAAATTTAGAAAAAGCTTTTTCTTACAACATTATCATAAGGATATTAATTTTTACTGAAATAATTGATTTATGGGTACGTTATATCATATATTACTTTTCATTATATAAGTTATATATCCATCTTTATAAAACTTATACACCTATATTAAATAAGCCTAAAATTCCATAATTAATTAAGGGGCTTGACAAAGATGACTGACAGCTGTAAGTCACTATATGATTTTAATATTTGTTTTTACTTGACTCAACTAAAAACTTTAAAAAATGTGTAAAAAATGCAGCTGTTCAGATACATAACTATCGCGAATACCCATCATATTTATTTTAATTAATAATTTATTTATTACATGTTTAATACAAGGAAACGATTGTATGACAACAGTGTAAAACACAATGATTTTCCGAATAATTTTAATGTGCCATGATGTGAAAATACGACAATGATAACTTCATAAAATTAATGAACAAATTAAAACGAAAGATCGTAATTAGCAACGAAATTTAGAAAATATATTTCACATGTACGATCAAAAGCCAGGGTAAGTTGAACTATACAGCGTGATTGGTTTTACATGTAAATGCTTTAAAACTGTGATATATGTAACATTATTATTTTAACTAAAATTCGATATGCCAATAACTTCTGGTAGTACAAATTCTGCAACGACAGATAGTAAACAATTATTAATATTGAAATAAAAGAAGCTAATTTTTTAAATTACCTGATTTAGTAAATAACCTACACATTCGCACCGAAAACACTACACCTATAACCAATCACCCCGTATAATAGAATGCTGTTGAATCTTAACCTGTAAAAATATAGTTTAACAATAAGAACTTTGTTTTTACAGCAGATATGAATTTCAATGATACACGATTTCTACAGGTCGGTGTAACGTCAAATAGTAAAAAAATCTAATATATAAAATTCTCGTGTCACGGTGTTCGAACTTGAACTCCTCCTAAACGGCTTGTCCGACTTTTACCAAATTTTATATGCGTATTCAGTATGTCTGAGAATCGGCTACTATCTATTTTTCATACCGCTAAGTGATAAGGGTGGTCCACCCCTAAATTATATTTTTTTTATTTTTTAGACAATTTTTTTGGTTTTTATTTCATTATGCTACAGCATACAAAAATACATACAACCTTAAATTTTCACCCCTCTACGATCAACCCTTATTTTTTTTGTTAATTAAAACCCTATTTTTTTTTTGCAAAATAACGTTTGCGGGAACAGCTAGAAATTTATAAAAATTCAAATTTATAATTTCAAATTCTCGAAATTCAGCCGCTTGGCTATCCCGATCATGTTGCTTAAAAACACTGAATATTATAGTGCAGTTATTATAATAATACTTTCGTCATCTTACATCATCATTTCAGCTCTAGGATGTCCAATACTGGACATAGCTTCCTCCCTTGATCCAACTGGACTGGATGGAACATTCAGCATCTTCTGATAACTTTAACAAAGTCATCTGTCTAACTTGACAGTGTACATACGTAACTTGGTTTCAAGGTGTCTGATGGACCTCTTCAAAAGACCTTGGCGGCTATTTCACCTTTGTCCATTGCATTTTAATATTTACGGGATTATTTCTGAATTGATATTGTAGAAAAATATCGAACAAAGCTAATTTTATGGTCAAAAATAGTTTACACGAATCTATCACCTAAAAATTTGTCCGCCTTTTGTACCAAAATATAATATATCGAATTCTATATTATCGATATATATACATATATTTTGACCGATGTCGGTCATCATAAATAATTATCAAACTTGACTATTTCTAATGATATAAAAAATAAACATTTTTATATTAAAATTCTTTCTCAAATCTTGATTCGAAAAACAAAGTCCTTGATGAAAAACACTGGAAGCTTAATAATTGATATACTCACTCGATAACTCTAAATATTCGTTCGGAGTCCTTGCCGTGTAGAAGCGGCTGCATAGCTATCTCCTCATCGCTTTGATGACCTTCGTCGAATTTCCTTAAAAAAACCCCAATTTGAAACTGAATTATTTACAAAAACTTATATGAAATTTGAAAGCATATTACATCGCTTGCGGCATAAAAAGGTTATATTTTTCTACGGTATGTTAAAGTATAATGTATATTTATTTACCATATTTACCTAAATATATAATAAGTTTAAAAAAAACGTGGCAGTTGGCAACCAAGTTGTTAAAAGATAAATTAACAATAATATTATATTAGTAGTTTACATTTATGTTAAATTTTTCCGCATACTAATACAAATTGCAGTTAAAATAAAACATCTGTTATAGAGATAAATTATTCTCAATTTTAAAAATTGTAAAGATAAAACACTCCTATATAATAAAAATATATTGGGAGTACCACAAGGTACAAACCTATGCTCGCTAATATTCTTTATTTCATGCTTAAAGAATATAAATTATTTTTCATGGATTTAAAATAATTATTTAAATAAGACTTTGAAAATAATGGAAAGAAAAGGCCGTATAAATTTGAAAAAAGAAATCACGAAAATATAAAAGATGCTATGTGCAAAAGAATGTTTGTGATATTGAATAATGACTTTCTTCTGTGATGTTTAAATAAAAAACAGAAGCATATACCATTTTTTTTTTGGCTACGTAATAGCAAATGTTGTATTTACATAGATGAATTAATAATTTCAATTAAAAGGATTCAAAACATTGAAGTCATTAGTCTTAAAATTTAAAATAGTGTAGGTGTATTTATTCACTAGCATAATTATAACTAAGAAAGATGTCAAAGTTTGACTTACGTTTCTTCCTCTGGCATTTTTCCATCCAAACCCAACTCTCTTTGCATCATTAAACTTAATGACTGGCCTTTGTCCGCACCTATAACAAATTTAATGGTTACATACTTATTTCAATACAAATACTACATGCCATGGTCACCGAAACAAGCAATATGTTACATAAATTGACTATTTTTAAGCACATTTGTAGACAATTGTGCACCGAAAGAAACACATTAGGCATGTTTTGGTAACTAAAGTCGTACGCCAGATATTTTCTCATACTTGCCAACAATTTTCAATCTTTTTTTTATTTTAACTTCACGAAACCTTCCGCTCCGTAAACTCAGTTCCGATAAAGCTATAAAAGCCCCTGCTAACAGCTTTAACATCGAGACTCTGTGTTTGGCACTAATCGGTGTAACATAATTCCCGAAGATGCCCCGTGAAGGGGTGAAACACGTGTTGAGTGATTTAACGGTGGCAGTTGTGAAATTCGCATTCTTTGCCGCATGCGCATGTATCAGGGGGCTGGCGGGCGGTGCGCTTTGTTACACGACTACCACAACATGTGCGGAAGTGGCTAAATATCGGTCCTTTTCTTACTTAGCATTAACATCAACATAGAATAAGTAAAAATATTTTTTTTATTGGATTGGCTTGATATTTCTACAATGTTGTATTTTAATATTGTACTTATAAAGGAACAGGTATCAGAATCATTATTTACAGTAATTTTTAATGTACTTGTCGGCGGTTGGGATCCGTCCAGGAATCCCCGTCAAATTCATCCATCTGGGCGTGGTTAAATGTTAACCTCAAATAAAACCTTAAATTTCACACTAAAAATAAATTTCAATAATAAATTACACGAAACTGCAAATTAACGCGAATTAAATCTATACTTCGGAGATGCTTCAAGAAGATTTTTCTAAGACGCCGTGCACTACCAACATACCAAAGAAGAGCTTTACAATAAAAATACGTAACCCACGTCACGCATTACCGAACCAAGATGATACGGAAAGAGATCCAAAGACCCATAAGAAACCAGGGAAGCCACCCAAGCAAGTCACTTACAAAGTAACTCGACACGCCCAAGTAAAAGGGCCAACCGAAAAGAATACACCAAGACAAGAAACGGTGGACGAAGGCGACGTACCGAGGACTACGTAGTATACCAATGAGCAATGCCAGGCTTATTTGATTTGAAGGTATTATCAATGTTACAGATAAAGTTTGTCAGCTAAGAGTTAAATAAAGTCCACCCAAACTAAGAAAGGAACCAATATATATCTTCCGCTGTGCAGCAGTAGTCGTGCAATTAAGTGCACCGCCCGCCAGTTCGTTGATAAATGCGCGTGCGGTAAACAATGCGAAATACAACCACTACCGCCAATCCACTCTACACGTGTTTCATCCCTCCACGGGGTACATCTCTTAAGGATGCTGGATGCTACATATTAGTTCCTTTCTTAGTTAAATGAAATTGTAACAGTCTTGCAAGACTAAAAATATGTTCAACAGTTCAGAATAGTGTAGTTTCTTTTGTACTAGTTATAAATTTAATAGGAAATATGTGCGCATCTAATTCGTTAGATTTATCATAACTGGTATATATATCTCTCTTTTCTATTTTGATTTTAAAATTGGAATTATTATAGATGTCTTCGTTTAATCTACATGAATCGTTTCAAATGTAATAAACATTTAAAATACAAAAATATTATTTACCGCTCGATCTTTTTTCATGACCAGAAACCGGTGGTCGATAGAATCCTTCTCTGCCACGTTTCTTGATCGTTGTCCATACAGCACCGAACAATGTGTGATTACGCTGAAAGAGAACAGTTAGTTGTAAATTTAAAAATCATATAAACGAACATAGAAGTCCTTTATTTAAAAATGGAAGCGTTTAAAACAAAATTTTACATTTCCATACTAAACACAAATGGTTTGATTTACGACTTTATCTTCTATATTAACTTTACTCTTGAACTGTCATCATCTTCACACTGTCTTCTACTTCTCCTACCATCTCTAAGGTAACATTCCATTACTCTCTTCTCTAAAAGAGACAGACCTTATATGATCATGCACTATATATTCTTACCTTCATAAGTGTCATTTTGTACGATAATTCTAACTCCTACTAAAACCTACTCTTCGCTTGCCGCTTCCTCGTCTCCTGTCCAAAACCGTACAGCCCAAGCGACTATCAAGTGACTATTCAAGCCCAAGCGACTATTCAGTGTGATACGTGGCCTGTCTACTTGTACTTCAATTTACCAATCCGTTGGCCTATGTTTGTTACCTTCGCTATAATAGTTTTCTGTTAGTTACATTCACTCTACCTAATCATTCTTAATTCGATTCTGTCTGTGGCAATTATAGTAACGGTGAGATTACCAAAGAATCCCAAAGTGAGAGATCATGCTTATTATTACTATAGTTTCCAATTATCATTTTGGCAAATTCAAACTTTAATCATCATTTCCACAGACCATGTTGTTAAGGTTCTGTTAGTGTATCGAGGTAAGTGCGTCCACCCAAACTGATCTAAGTTGGCTAACGGTGATATTATTATCACTCTCATCATCAAGTTAACTTTTTTATGGCCCCCGTTTTTAAGGGTCCTATTGTTTAGTCAGTTTTGATTTTTATTTTCTTCTTTCTTACTACGTATTTTCTTCTCTTCTTTATCTTTCTTTCTTCACAATATCTGCCACTCTTTGCATTATTTGCATTTAGATCAGATTTCCTCTTACATCCCATCTCCTACAGTCTATTGTTATAACAAATTTTATTACTGGCAATAAGTTGACTTGATGTTAAAAAAGATAACTTATATGAGCCATGCTTTTACCAAACGTAATATCACAACTGGAAGACTACGCTATTATAGTATTATTTGTGAAAAACTATAAGGGAGGTCTATATCTAGCATTGGACGTACTTTGGTTGGTGCTGATGATGAAACACTTACCCTATGCATAGGTTCAACTGCTTCAGGTGCAATCTCATCCAAGTTTCCGGATATAGCTCTCTTAAGCTCGGGTCCAGCTTCATGCAGAGTCCGCAGTCCAGCTTGAAGAGTCATCTGGTTATTCTGCAGCGACGCTGCAGCGGCTTGTTCTTTTCTTTTACGGAACCTGTCACATTTTCGAATTCTCAAATTTTCATATCTTTAAATCAACAATCAAATTCTTTTGTGTTGTTAGTCAAAAATTAATTCTAAAGTTTCTGAATAAAAAAAAACTAATTTGTGGATTGTTAATACAACCGTGTGTGATGTTATGTTTACCTCTATTATTTATTCCAATAACATGTCTTCTCTATGTGAATGCCAATAATACAAAATTCACATAATAATGTTAGATAAAGCCAATTGATAAAACGAACGGCTTCGTACATGCATGAGCCTGTATAACACTGTCACGCTCAAATAACACGAAAACGGTTCAGCAAAAACAAAAAAAATGGGGGGGTGGTGTGAAAAGATTGAGCAATGTATATGTGCGGTATTTCAAAGCGAATGGCTGTAGACAACAAAAATGTTACACAAGGAGAAAACATGCTTTGGAATGTTTGGAAAGATATTTTATAACCATATCGCATGCTATGTCTTCTAGCGAAACAAAATTTTTTTCCTTGACAGTGCGGGAAGCTGTAAATAAAATATTTCGTTAACACATCTACAATCACCTTTAACTATTACAGTCAATTCAAATTAGAACATATACAGAATTTTAATGAGAATGTATTTTATTAAACAACTAGCTGTGACCCGTGACTTCACTCGAGTGGAATTTAACAGAAAAAAAATTATGTTTACTTAGTTTATTTTTCGTTTTTTTTACATTTGATATGACACAATTTGGAGGTTGTTAAGATCTTAAATCGCTTAAATAAAGAATCCTTGGTGACATATTTTATCTATTTTCGAGTTACACAAATTTTTTAATCAAAGATTAACTTATGCGTCAATTTTTAAAAAAAATTTAACGTCTCAACATAAGACGGCGCGAATGACCACGTTCCCAACATTGGGTCTGCATCGTTGCAGAGCGAATGTCTAGTGTGAGTATTTCACCTTGGAATATGTATTCTAAATACACTTCAAGATATTTAAAAGACGCAAATAATCTGATTGGTCAGTATATTCAAAATCATAATATTTTTAATTTGAATAGGTTGTTATAACCACATTCGAATCGTCAATCAACATAAAATGTCGAAATTGTTGTACCTATACGAAGCTATCATCGGCTCGGAAGACAGTTCTGCTGAGAGCCGGCAAGAAACTCAACAGTTGCTCTTTACAAAAATAATTTTATAAATAGTGCGCAACAATAATTAGCTTCTTGTGTTAGCATCAACATTTAATTCCACTCATTAACATCAGTATAGTTTTCTTGGATAAAATAATATACTTTTTTGAATGATGTTATTTTAGTCGTGGTTTTAAATCCATTCAGTGGAAAATCTGAAATTGATTTTATAATTTTATTGTACATACGTCATTATAATTTTTAAAGATGAAGTGAAAACTAGTTTTAATAAATTTAATTATGATGTGATGAATAGTGATGTGATGAAATGAACAGTGAATAGAAGTAGAGGTGATTGTAAGTGCGTTGAAGACGGAGCATTCGCAAACTTCCAAGAAAATAGAAAAAAATATCAAAAGCCAAGCCCCCGGAGTCATCGACAGTACGATGTCTCATTATCGTCCATCGACAGGGACATGAAAGCGTAAATACAGCAGGTTTTTTGTTTTCCGAGTTGCTTATAATTTGGTAGACTTACGCATGGTTCCTATAAAATAGAAATAATTCAAGTTAATTTCGATAGGAATTAAATTTACTATATATGACTGGGGTGGCCAAACTCTTACATAGTGCGAGCAATTTTTCGAAATTTGAATTTTTTTTTATTAATCAATTATTTATTATTAATATAAATTCTTTAATTAAAATTTCTTTTGTTAATTAACTTTTTATTATTAGGTGGATTACTAACATTTTTAGGATTTTTCCCTAAATAAATTATTATTATTTTTTTATTAAATAACCAACTTATTTTTATTATAATAAGTTTAATTTTATTATTTTATTATAATCGAATTGTTTATTCATCAATATTTTTATATTTATTATTATATATTTTTTCATTTTAATATTTAATTATTTAAAAAAAATGATTCAAATTTTTTTCTAAAATTAACTTATTATTTATTATTAATTTATTAAGTATAATTTCTTTATTAGGAATAATCTATTAATATAATAAATTTTAGAATGCTTTTTTTACACAAATATATTTCTTGAAATAATTTCAACATAAGTATTAAATATATGTTTTGAATATATTGATATATAACGGCATACATATATGACAGCACTCCTAATAATACTTAAGACGCCGATTAGTTAATTATGATCAGTGTTAGGATTTCTCTAATTTTATAGTGGAATAATAATAATGATTATTCACACTCGTAATTTGTTTCGATTTCCCAGGAGCTGAAATAGGTTATACAAATTTAAATATTTAAATAATTCATACAGCCTCTTGTGGCTTGCGAGCCGTAGTTTGGCCACCCCTGATATATGACATTAATGAAATTGTACAAATCTTTTTGATGACATCAACTATGCAGTAGATAATAAAAAGATTTTTCGACAAGAACTTCATTTTCCAACATAGTTAAAAATGACTGATAAAATGTAAAATTGGACGATGTGACAAGAAATACATTCATCACCGAAGCTAATATGTTGGTAATTTATTGCAATCCGAATTTTTCTATCGAGTAACATAGAGGAAAATGTTATTTAATAATATTGGCTTATTTGTATCGACTATATTTATCAATAGATTATCCAAGGTAGTAAAATATTTACAGGTTTTAATTCCAATAAAATAAATTATATACAATAACGCAATAAGATATTTATTATTTTTTTTATTTTTATTGAAATAAAGCAGCTTGTAATATGACTATGAATAATAATTATGAATTTTAAATTAACTTCTTTCTAAATACATTAGTTATTCTTTCAAAGTGCAATATCTTTTGACTGTTTTTACCAATATAGTATGTTAGTTTTTCTGTTGTTAAAATTAAGGCTATAATGAATCAATAGAATGAGTTGCAATCTTAAACTTCTTTGTCATTTTCTCAAACTATTCAAAGGCATTTTCTAAAAAAAAATTCAGAATCTAAGTCTGCATGCATAGTCGAAATAGATAATTTTATATATCATCTTTTATAGTATTACGATTTATAATAAAAGAAAAAAAATTAATCATTTTCACAAAAATTTATAATATATTTTAATTTAAATTTTGAAAAAAAAACAAAGTTCTTGTTGAAAAATCCTTTAGTTGTTAGTAAATGAACTGTCTTATAATATATATTAAAATAATATATCAATACAAATTATATTTTAACCCACTATTACTAATATTTGTCTAAATAATACTAGAATTAAATTATTTATTTGTTATATACAGAGTGGTTGATTATAGATGTGAAGGCTTTTAAGTAATGAATGTATAGCTCTTTACTTAACAAAAATAAAACGTTAAAGATTTTACATCTATTTCCAATCATCATGTATAAAGTGATCACTTCAAAACATTTTACATTACATAATTTATTTTTATTTAAATAACATTCTAATTACTTCTAGTAATATAAAGTCTGTAGGGAAAGACAGTGAACAACAATTATTCCAAACTTAAAAATATATTACTATATTATCATTACGTATTTATTATTAATGAAATAATTTTAGAAAAGATATAGTGGGTGTATTAATTATTAATTTAGCAAATGAGATAAACTGCTAAACATTCACCTATGGTTTTAAACCTATAAACAATCAGCCTGTATAATCCACGCTATAACACGGTAGATAGTTTCCTGTTTGACAGTGCATTTGAACACACTTATAAACAGATGCAATACGCAACAGATCCTGAGTTTAAAATCCTTTTTGTATTTAAAGGCGTTTAAAACTCAGGTCATATTTTCCCTCGACAAATAAATTGAGATTTTGTCAATGTAAACGCATCCTTATATTCTTACGACTGAATAGAAAAGTTGTACTTCATTCAGACAGCAGAATACAATATAATAAAAATTACTCCAACTCCTTTTATATGTCGTTTTTTTATATTGCGTTAATTAAAGCTTACCTTCTGAAATAATCTTGTATAAGGAAAGTTGCGTAGAATTTTCCGACAGTTATTTCATTGGGATCACCCGGCGGCGGCACCACTTGATCTAGAAGCTTCGGCGATGTCCGCTTCCAGATTTTCTTTATAATTGCCCTTAGCTCCGTGTTACATTCGTCTATCACTCCTATTTGGTGGTAAACAAATTATAAATAGCCCTGCGTATCTATTAGCAAATGATTTTGTAATATTTTCAGAAGCTTCTAAAGGATAAAAACACCGGTAACATTTTTCTAATGTGCTGAAGTTTGCTGTACATTTAACGTAAATATATACCGATTACAATTACACGAAAAATATAGATAAAGTATAGAAATAAAGTCAAAATAGGGGGCCTGGGCTTAATCCGATAGCATTTTTATTATTAATTATATCATACCAATAATACGTATCTAAAATTAAACAATAATATAAGTTACATTCAAGTATAAAAAACCGTGTGTATAAAGGGTGTTTTTTTTTGTTGCTTAACGGATGCTATTAAAAGGGAAGACAAGATTCTAGTTTCAGTCAAATTGAGACCTTTTTGCATACATATGATCCAAAATCTATAATAATGTATATTAAGGTGGGGCTCGAATCGAAATGTTATTTGTACTCAAAAAATATGTTAACAATGGACTGTAACTCCGCGAACATTATTCCACTTTTATACAAAGTAATGTGCCGACTCTCCATATCGTTAACGACACGTCAGATTACAAACTTCTCCGTTTTATATTTATATATAGCTCGAAGAGTAGAGAGCTGAGATAAAAAACAATAAAGCCACCTGAAAAATGAGCCACCGCTTGACAGTTACAGTAAAAAGTCGCCAGTGACCAACAATAGCCCACCTAAGTTTACCGTCTTAATCAACCCATCTGCACCTTTTTGACGTTGCGCCGTCAGCCCCGACGGGCTCGTTCGGCGGGTTCCATTGTCATGTCCGATTATTGAGCGGTCGTCACAATAATAATATCTAATATGCTACATATACATGAAGACTTGTATTTGGGTCTTTGTTTAACTACACTTTAAAATAAATAAATATATATCTATATACATATACTATATATATATATATATACAAACCTAAATAGAAAGTGTAAATGACATACCAGTTGTCTTTATCTGAAGCTGTGTCCGTACCACGGCGAAGAGCGTCGCGTTGAAGTTCACCGTGCCGTCCGAGTTCAGAGGCATGTTCATAGACACGAGCCGCTTGCACGCAGTCCGGTGAGGGCAAAGCTTGCCGAAACCTGCGATAATGGGCATTTTCCTATGATCCTTTTCAAATTAGGCTAGCTAGTGGTTACAGCTCTGATATGCTAGTGATTTTCGACAAATGACTAAAAAGAACTTTGAATTAGAAAAAAAATGGCGTAATTATCATTACTTCGATGTGTTACAAAGTATTGTTACGGGGTTAAGATTTGATATTAGAGTAACGCTATGGTTTTGAACTGTGGCTGCTGAACTGTGCTGGTCCACGCTGACTTCCCGGGGAACCCCCTCCTCACACGAAGAGTACCTCAACACGGACAACGTATACGTCAAATATCACGATGACCGGTTTTGAGTGATTTTTTGAGCAGTGGTAGGACAGCGGTGAAGGACTGAATCTTGCAATAGAAGGTCACGGGTTCGATTCCGTGATACAATTTTATGTAATTCACACTTTATGAATTATGTAGAATTGCCAATGGTCACAAATTAGTTCTCAGAGGATGGGCAGTGGCGTCCCACTGCGTACCATAATACCAGATTGCGATTGCAAACCTGCCTGCCAAGCGTGTTGTTTACGATATATCCCACCATAGATATCTTTGGGCTATTCAGCTAGTTTTACCACTTCACTGTAAAAACAACTTTTCACCTTCTTTCTTTCTTCCCTGATGATTTTTGCTTTATATACTCTTCTAAAACAATTCGTGAATCTTTGTTAGATTTGATTTCAGCTTGTAATTTTCGTACTGATTATTTTTCTGAGTATTGTTGGAAAAGGTTTGAGTGACCTTCTTCTACATTACCTACATAGCTTGTCAGCGTTGTTTGTTCCTTCTGATACTAATATCTAATTTTACTATTCTTTGTCGGCCACTGTAAGAAAATGTTAAGAAGCAGGATTATGTTCAGGAGTTCATGTCCTCACTCCTGACCGCCGTTAGCTTCTGAGACAGTGGGACGTTCACAAAAAATATTGACCAAAGATTTATGAATGGATTTCCAGTATCTTGATGAATAAAGAAAGATGCTTACCCAGCGGTGGACTAATTTTTCTTAACAGCGTAACCACATCTAAATGCTTGATTCTTCCTTTAGCGTCCGGATCATATTCGCTCCAGAGCCTGGAAAAATAAAACAGTTAAATATCTACGGGCTAAGCTTGATTTTATGAAGCAGTGTAAAAAGAATCCTCACCTTACAAATTCGTCCAGGTGATGCGGTCCAAGGATCGACCAGTCCCTTGTCAAGTAATCAAAGTTGTCCATTATAACAGCTACGAATAAGTTAATGATCTGAAATATAATAAGAAAAATTAAAGTTATTTAATGATTGTGGCGATGCAAATAAAGCGCTAGTAAAGTCAGTTGGAATGGTTTAAATATTTTATCACCATGTAACACTTAAATAGCAATATTTTTCTGAGCCACAATGGTCTGGAAAACAAAATAATAAGCTTTAAATGACATTGGAGCTCCCACATCAATGGACTGGTGGACAAACTCGGCAGCGTTGGTGGTAAAAAAAAGATGAGATAAACCACGGAAGTTGAAATTGATCCAATATATTTCTGCTACTTACAGTGTTATGTTTTATAGTATATTACTGTGGGGTAATTTTGTTGCAATAAACACGACTTTTGTACTGCTAAGAAGACTTTTCATTCTTTAATTTAAATTTGGGGTCTTTTATTTGCAACCATCATAAATTGAATTGCAGCCGCCGAGATTCAGTCCTTTATAGTGACCTTGTGACTAAATGCTAAGCGGGTACTTTCCACGAGTAAAAGTCCAACCCGAGGTCCCCTCGATGAGGCCCCGAAGCCTAATCACACACAGCGTCCACCGAAGTGAAGTAAGAACTTAATGGCCTCTCCATCCGGTAAAATAAAAGTATATAGTGTCCCGAGCTAAGAGTCCCTTCGAAAGTCCTTGACCTCCGCTACTTAAGAGGTCTTAAAAGAGGTTAGGTGCCCTCTACACCCTGTGGCCTCAAACCCGTGGTACAATATAAATATCGGAAATTACTTCTACCAAAACAGTCTGTCAGGTTAGATAATAAGTAAACATAAACAAGGCAACGTAACAATTAAATTACTGTCATACATTAATGCGAAAGTTAACAAATGTCAATACTAACCAAAAACGTGCAGAGCAATGAAAACGAAATGAAATACGGAAACGCTAGCGCTGTTCCGCATACTTCATCGGTCGTCTCCGCTGTCGAGTTTGTGGAAATGCAACGGACTGATTCACCAGGAATCTCAGCACCGTTGGGTGAAAGAGACATCATTATATCTTGCCACGCTTCACCTGGAATTTGAAATTGGAATCTTATTACTATATATATATATAAGTTTCAGTAAGTATTGATTATTCGTTTTGAAGTGCTTAGTTAATTCACTGCACTAGTATTTGTTTTTAATTTGGTTTTTGGTGCATTTTGGAGTTGGTGAGTCATTGCTCTCAAGCAAACTTTGCAGTTCAGTCAATCCAACGAACTGATCTCTATCAATATAAATCTAGGCTAAACACACCAGTACTCTGCCATAATAAGTCCAATGACAAAGGGAATAAAAGCCAATATTCCATGGATATGTAGTACAATGCTCAGGACTGAGGATTCAAGTAACAGGCTTACGGATGCCCCATTTCAATGCAATGCGTTTAATTATACCAACCAGACTGCTATCTCTTTTTAACTTACTAATGCTTGTTTATCACCCCCTATAACTTTTAACAGAGAAATTTCTCCATTATACCTCTCTCTCTCTCTTACCTCTACCGCATTTAATTAGTTGAAATAATTAGTTTATGTCGTAGACTAGATCGCAATGTTTTTCTTAGACGTCTGGTTTTAAATATTTGTTTCCCAGGGAAAAACATAGTACTACACGTTTAAATATTTAAAAAAAATCCGGTCTAGAAGATGTCATTGCTAAATCAAAAATTCTATAATGTTTCTCTTACGTCTCTTATAAATAATGAATGAATAAAATAAATAATTATAACTCTAGCATACTCTATTTAAAATATTATTTCAATGTTACAATTCGATAAAATCATAGTACGTAGTCCAGCCGATGTTACGAAGTTTCGCTATTTCAAGAGACATTAAAAGCGCCTTTTGGCCCTGCCACTTTAAACTCTATTGCTAGTCCAATAAAAAAAATCTTAAAATGTAGGTTATAATGGTAACATTTCTATATTTCATTCTAAATGATGCATTGGACAATACAACAAGAAATAAAAACAAAATTCCACATGCCCATGGATTTTATTTCGGAAGGGTAGCTAGTGGATAAAATAAAAAACAGGATTTGAATTCATATCAGGCACAATACATTCGCCTAAGCTCATTTAAAACTAAATATATACTTTCAATTTGGTTTTGTTAATCTATGATATGACAAAGGAGGTTTTATTAAGATGTATTTACAATGTATTTGATAAATTCGCTATTTCTTCTATCAGGGTAAAATACAGTCTAATCTATTTTCACCTGTAAACTACGTGTCAATTACCTTAGAGTATCTGAAATAAATAAAGTAGTTTAAGTTTACTTAATAGCAGCACTTAATACAAATAAACAAAATGAGCTACTTGGTCGGTGTGAACATGACTTTACAAACTTAATGAATATGTAGATATATCACTGTCTTACTACTAGAATGGTTTAATAATATTCTCGTATAAAAATATTGTCAAGTTCAATAAATGGCTTATAAAAGAAAAGAAAAAAACTTTTTTTTATATTGCTAAGAGATGAAGATATCGTCTTAATTTCTTATGTTCTTATACGAAGAGTATATAGGCTAAGCATTGTCCGTGAGTGATAAGATATAAGGATGTTTTCACAAGTCTATTGTCTTGAGTTATGAAGGATTCAATTAAGAAATGATGGTTTTTTTTATTGTTTACCAGAGTTTTTATTTGTTCACTGTTAATAGCTAATAGCGTTATATTATTGAATGCCGAATCTATAATAAATGCCAGCAATTGTCCATTTTGTTTAATAAAGGCCTTATAAAACAAAACACATAACAATAATAAAAAAAGTCTTTTATTTCCATATCTCTATTTTACAATCGAAACGTTAATAAAAGGATAAAAAAGATAAAATTCGTTTATTCGACTTTGGAAATTTTAACAGAACTCTTGCCAAAAAAATTGTAAGATATTTTATGGTACTAACACATTCGCTGTTTCATTTTCAAAAAATTACGAGATTGCTATTTCGATTTGTTGTCGTATAAAACAATAGTCGTGGGGTCATTTAGACCTCGTAACATAATGTACGTGCTAAAATAGAGTGGTGTCATAATGAAAACCGAATCGCTATGATTACGTAAAGTAGGTATGGTGTCAATTACAATTGCTATTATATGCTATTGATAATTACAATGAAGCCTTTTCTATTTTGACAGAAAATATCTGGTCATCCATCAAAGAATTCGAAGATATCCTGCTCGAAAGCAAATTATTATCTAGGGAGATGAAAATAGCATATATAACTAGGTCGCTTATTGTAAAAGATATCTCAGGACTTGTAGCCTAAAAGAGACGCACTGGTCATTTCTTAACCAATTATTTTAAAAAAAGAATAGAGTGGTAAAATCAAAACGACTACTTAAGCAGTACGCAAAGGGATGTCACAGAAATTTTTTTACGGATACAATTTTTACAACTGTGCAATATTTTAACAAACAAAATGACTTATATATATGTTGAAAGCTATAAAGAACCTTCCCAATTAGTCAACAGAGTACAAAGTGGGCAATATCAGACTTCAGTTTGATGGGGTGTTAGCTATGAAAGAGTAACTGAACCATATTAATCGAAAAAGATATTAAAATATCGACAAAAGTGTATCAAGATACCATTCTTAATAAAGTGGATATGGCACTTGAAAACACCATGTTCAATAATCAAGAATAGTCCTTTTAGAGAGACTCAAACTCGGGTCATAAACCTCAATGCACCTTCTTGATTAGAATTGAACGTTCTGGACTTCATCAGGTCTGAAGACTGGACATCATCTAGTCCTGATATTAATCCAGTAGCTTAAAACTTATGATCTGTTCCAGAGAGTCACGTTATGACAGTTTGGAGTCCCTAAATGAATCCATAAGATTGGCAGTAAAGAACTTTTCCCCTTCAAGCAGTCCCTTGAACATCAACATTCGATAGAGACCACTCCCTATAAGTTTTATGTATTTTTAATGGTTTTATATATGTATTAAACTAACATACTGTGATAGTAATAAATGTTACGTATATTAAAAAATGGTGTTTATCTCTGTAACAATATTTATGTTAAAAACAGGTATAATTAAATAGATAAACATAATAAGAAAATACTTTAAAACAGTTTTTGATTCATGTTTTTTTTTACATCGATACATTTTCGAACATACAACCTCTGAAAATATCTAGAACCAATTTAAATGTAAGGTAAGAACATCAACATACCTGTTGCTGACCTGAATAACACCATCAGGGCTCCACCAAAAGTCCGGAAGTTATTATTTCTTGATATAGTGTCTGAAAACTCCACACGGCCGAATAGCTGAAATATAATTTTGAAAATTAGGAGAAAATGTCTTATGTTAAGTCTCTCTTCTAATGTCTTTTAATATAGCAACACACATACACACACATTATATATATATATGTAGTAGTAGTAGGAGGACCGGAAAGTAATGTCGCTTTCTTAAGTTAAATTCACACGACTACATTTTAACAAGTTTTCTTTCTAATCGACAATATATTCACGTTCGTTATCAACAACCTTTTGCCATCTAGTATACAAATCAATGCCGGAGCGGTAACAAATCAATCGGTTTTTCTGTAAAGTATGTCGACAGAAACGACATTACTTTTCGATATATATGGTATATCGAAAAAAAAACGTTCTGGAAAAATCGGATAGATTTCGGTTTTACAAGAGGGCTGTCTAAATCGCGCATTGCTTCGATAGTTTGGTAAGTGTATAGAGTAGTTATTTATTTTATTTATTTTGCTATTAAACTAGTTTTTAATTTTTAAATTTATATGCACTGCCGAAATTTAGACAGCGTACTTTTTATACTTAAACGAGTTTTGTAACTATAATAAGTATGTTATACTTAATATTGCAGGGTTTATAGATAAGGAAGTAAATCCATCCGTATTTTACTAATTTACTAATAATTTACCTAAAGGAAGGCATTTAAACTATTAGGAAGTAGATGATATTACCTGCATTCCGACAACAGCGTAGATAAAGAAGAGAAGAACAATCAGAAGGGCGACGTATGGCAGAGCCTGGAAAGACTTAATGAAGGTCCACAGAAGAGTTCTGATCCGTTCTCCTCGAGAGAGGAGCTTTATCAAACGCATTGCGCGAAAGAGACGGAAGAACGTTATATATTTCAACCCGATCGTTTGTGTCGCCTGAAACGTGACAATACATAATTAACACAAAATAAATAGTAAGATTATTTCAAATCAATTCGAAAACAAAAGAGAAAAACAAGACAAAAGAAGAAAGGAAAGAGAAAATAGATTCAACATTCTTCTTATAAGAGCGCTGGCTGCAAACGTTTTTAAAAATAAAGCTTTAGGCGTTGTTATATTGAATTTTGAGCGCACTCTTCTTATAGTCTAAGAGCCGGTAATCGAGATCTTTGTTATTTTATAATAGTTGAAAGTTCACTACACATGCTCCAAATATTAGAAGCCATCGCTGAATATAAGTTTGACTAATTACGAATTTGGTAGTAACAGGACAAAAGTCTAGGATAGTGTTGGAGCCGTCAAAATTGGCGGGTACTGAGGAACCTTCTCTTAGTTCCTAACCCTTGCAAGATAGTCCTAAGACACTCTTCATATTTTCAGCCGATGGACGCCCACTATAAGGATCAGGTCTTCCCAAAAGATCGTCACGATGACCTTTCCTGCACTTCTCGTGATCTTAACTTTCTCGTCGGACGGCCTAGTGAGGGTCCTACCCACGCACCGTCTACCGGTTCGTGGTCACCATTCCAGGACCTTTCGGCCCCAACGGCCATCGGTTTCACGAGCGATAAGCAGCGCCCACTATCCCTTCAGCAATTCTTCGCGATCACTGCCGTAGCTCTATGTTCTTCTCCAGATATGTTTATTTGTGATTCGATCTCGCAGCAAGTCTGACATAGCCATCTCCATTGCTTCATTGATCCTGAGCCTTCTTATCAGACCCGTCGTTAGTGACCATGTTTTGGATCCGTATGTAACTGGTAACATACATTGGTCAAAGACCGTCGTCTTCAGATATTGTGGTATTTTTGACGAGAAGAGATTTCGGAGCATCCCGAATTCCCATCCGAGTTGAATTCGGACAGTGTTCTTTTTCTCGAACTTGGACCTACTAAGCTAGACGGTTTGTCCCAGGTATATATATTCGTCTACAACTTCGAACGTAGCACCTCCGAGAACTTTTTGAGAAGGCACGACATGGGTACTAGACGTCACTCGTTTTATCTCAAAACATTACTTTTACAGTATTTCAATTTAATGATTGCTTATAAATCTCACACATATCACATATCACATATTGTTAACAAATTTATTATTGCAATGATTTTTGCAGGTTTAAAAGTCTGCCGTTGCATCTATCTGTCTTAGGAGCATAAATTTTTCAACTATTATAAAATAATAAAGTGCGCGCTCACTGTCTCTTAGACTATAATCTTTTCAATTATGGCTTAGTCGAAAAAAAATCTCATATATATATATCAAAAATCATACCTCCTCACTTCCTTTAGGTGGAATTATCTGAAAATGCGACAAGTTCTGAATTAAATAACCGCCTAGAATATTTTTTTCTCATTTTTCTATATCTGAGTAGCTACCATTTTATAGTTTAGTAACCATATACACATTAAAACCCTATCACAGAGGAGAATATATAAGAACAGATAATTTTAAATGTTAGAGTTAAAAGTAGAGATGACATTAAACACAAGAGAGGAAGTGACAAAAAAAGAAACGTATAATTGAAATTTACCCCAGATGGCATCAGCTTTGGGTTGTTTTCGTTGGCCTGAGTTACTACTATGTCTATAATGCTTCCAACCACCAAGATGAAGTCAGTCGTGTTCCATGCATCGCCGAAATAGTTCTGAAATTATATTTTTAGTAAAAATTATCAATGTTTCTTGCTTAGACTGACCGATCATCATCATTTGAGTCATCGGATGTTCACAGCTGGACAAAGGCTTTCGTACATAGGATGTTTAGAAATGGCCTGAATACATCGTCTACGACCACCTTCTTGGTGGACACCCTATGCTGCGCCCTATGCTACTCCAGAACCTAAACAGCTCAGAGACCTTCTGTTCTGCGCTCTATGTGACCTGCCACTGCCACTTCAAGTTGCCAAATTCGTTTGGCAAAGTCTGTAACTTTCACATGACATAGTCTACGGATCTCTTCACTTGAGAGACATCCTAGACATTGCTCGTATCGAGCCTTGGAAAGGCTTACCAATGAGGCTTAGAGTGAAAGATCACGTTTCAGTGCCGTTATCTGATGCCACAGTGTTCGTAGAATTACTTTTTAGGTCTCTGAAGGATGTTGGACAAGAAGATCTTTCGAAGTATCTCAAGAGATTAACCCAGTGTTTCTCAAACTTTTTTGTACCATTCCCCACCGTAACCGTTTTAAAATTCTTATACGAGTACCTCTCTACGTAACATACATAATTTTTATATGAAGGTAAAAATGTTAAACTCATGTCGAGTCCTTTTTTGAATTGCCTCCTAGAGAGGTGTGGACCCCACGTCAAGAAACACTGGACTAACCTGATCACTAAAGCGCTTATTTCAAACCAAATTACAGTGACTAAACTCGACGGTTCCGTCTGAAGTTTCGACACTAGCTGGTACATATATAGAAGAAAAATTAAGTTTGCAGCTTTGTAATATCTTTGAAATCACCTATTATATACACGTAGCGCGTTAATTTGAGGTTTAGTTTGATTCTCCACGGTACCAAACATCGAGATCTACCTGAATGTCCCATAACAAAGAAGAGGAAAAATAGTGGGTATAAAATTTGACTTACTTTAAATCGAAATGCCGCCAATTTGAAGACGAATTCAAGCATGAATACCGTTGTGAGTATCATGTTCAAAATATCCAGCACCTGAAATAACATTAAAAAAGTTTACACTTGTTTAAAAACTCATCGGTAATGTTAAAATATAATTCCCATCTCCTTGTAGACTATAAATTTATAATTATCTATGTATTAATCAAATATATGCCATATAAATATATAAATTCTCGCTTCGGAGGCCATGACCCACTTTGGGTCACTGAGCCAGCGAAGTAAGTATAAATATATAAATATATATGAATCTGATATTCCATAATCGCCACGGGTGGGTTGGCGATCGCAGCATAATATTATGGTATTATGGTACGCAGAGGACGCTGCTGCCCTTTCTCTAGAAACTTATAATCAGTGGCAATCCCATATATTAGTGCACAGTTTGAATTGTATAGGATTGCTTCTCAAGAATCGAACCCAAGACCAACGAGACTTGCGAGTCTCGGTCATCTACCGCTGGGACACCACTGTACAAGTATATATATATATATTATATTTGTTCATTAATAATGTACAAGCTGACTAAACAGACAATGCTCTGGCTACTATGGATAAAGAATTTAAATCTCAGTAAATTAAAAAGGAAGCTTAGTAAGAAAAGGGCCAATATTTAGCCACTTCCGCACATGCAGTGGTAGCCGTGCAACAAAGTACACCGCCCGCCAAACACAGAGTCAAATCGCACTAATCGGTGTAACATAACTCCTAAGGATGCCCCGTGGATGGGTGAAACATGTGTTGAGTGATTCGACGGTGGCAATTGTGTAATTGGGTAAATAATGGTCCTTTTCTTACTTAGGATGGACTTCCGCAAGGTAACGCCTGATTCCATTAAATTATTAAAAAAGATACTGTTTTAATAATTATGGTGTTTATTGTAATTGTTAATAAAATAAATTTCCATGGTACTTTTCGCTACGAAAGAATAAAGAAATAACTAAAAATCAATTAAAACAGAGATAGAATAGTAGAATGTTACACGAGAGATCTTTCGCTTGTAATTCTCGGGCATATACCGTTTGAACAGCTGGTAACTTCGATGTTAATAAGAGAGATTATAGTATTAATTATATCTGATTACTGAATAAAGAAAATTTTAAATTTGGAATTGAATTTTGAATGCAAAAAACCATGCTACTATATTCCATTTTTTTATTTTACTTCTTATATCATCATATCAGCTGATAGACGCCCACTATAAGGCTTAAGCCTCCTCCCCCCCCCCCCAAAGATCACGATGACCGGTCTGGCAGTCCAAGACTAATGCATGTATTAAATAATTTAATAAAACAAACAACAAAGGCAAAAGTAACATTAGCCATTATAGCTGAATTAAGATGGCATTATTTTTAATTATGATAATTATAAAATTCACCTTCTTATATTCAGGTGATGCGTTGTGGAATTTCATCATCAGTGCCACAGTGTTGAGTACGATGAAGAAAAATATGACGTACTCGAAGCGCGGTGACGTCACGAACCACCACGTCTTATACTGGATCCGGTGCTTCGGTATGTACCTGAGGAATATTATCAACATTTTTCAGGAGTTACAACTAGCTAAATAGTTTCATTTATAAATATACAGGATGTTTAGTTATAGATGTAAAAGATTTACTGTATGTCCTATAAGTATATATATGTATGTTTATGTATCTTTTGTCTATATTTATACTTCTATTGTTTCTATACTATAGTTGTCTGAAAGAAATTGTCTCTTGTGATAAGACCGCCCATTGTATTTTCTATTAAGTTAGCGTGTACAATAAATAATATTAAATTAAATTAAATTTTGAAAGGGTAAATATATATCTCAATCGCTGTCAATTTATTTATGTTACAACGTATCCAAAAGTCAAAGATTTTGAAATAATAAACAACCTAAGGAAATTCTTTTTAAAGATTCGAATTGCAACATATTAATATTAATTATTTTTTACTATCTGTGCCTGTAGATTTTGTATTGCAATAAGTTACTGGCTTGTCATATAAAAAAGAAAAAAAAATACATATTTCAGAGTGATAACTACATAAAAGCTTTAAAGCTTATAGCAGCTATAATCAAGCACCCTGTGTAACGGAGTGTCGACACTCTTGGTCACTCTTGGCTACTTAACAATCCATTCTCATTATAATAATTTCCGCCCTCTACTCCTAGACATATGCGTGTCACAGTTTTCCAATAAGATATGTAGGTAGCGGCCTATATCCAGTGTATTTCTAACAAAAATAAGTTTACTATCTTGTACACTAGAAGGTTTTAATTATAATGCAATTAAAGTCTTTTCTCATCTAAATTACCGCAAAGGATCCGAGACGTGGTCAAGTGATTCGTAAGTACGACGGCTCTCATAAGGATCAAAGTGACCTAGAGAGCAATGGAGAGGGCTATGCTCAGAAATAAGAAGACGCAACTCAAAGAACTGCTTGTTTGATGTGGCAGTGAATATGGCACATCGCTCGTGCAACCGATGGCGGTTGTAGCCGAAAGGTTCCGGAGTGACAACCACGAGCCTATACACGCGGTGTGAATAGGCCACCCACTGGACGGTCGGACAACAAAGTTAAGTATTTAATGGAATCAGGCGTTATCTTGCGGAAATCCATACGAAATAAGAAAAGGACCAATATTTAGCCACTTCCGCACATGCAGTGGTAGTTGTGCAACAAAGTGCACCGCTGATAAATGCGTATGCGGTAAACAATGCCAATTACACAACTGCCACCGTCAAATCACTCAACACGTGTTTCACCCATCCACGGGGCATCCTCAGGAGTTATGTTACACCGATTACTGCGATATTCTGTGTTTAGCGGACGGTGCACTTTGTTGCACGACTACCACTGCATGTGCGGAAGTGGCTAAATATTAGTCCTTTTCTTACTTAACATAGTTAAGGTTGCGAGAAATCGCTGGGACTAGCGCAGGATTTGTCGTTGTGCGATCTATGGGGAGGTTTATGCCTTGCAGTGGGCATTTATCAGCTGAATAGAAGTATATGCCTAATACATAATTGATTTTTATTAGACGATTCAAATGTAATTTATTTTGTATGGTAAGAAAAACGTTGTTTTTAAGCTTTTCCAGTATCTTTCGCAGCATCCATAAGAACCTCATTCGTGTGTTAACGTATATATGAAGTAAAATAGATGTAACGTGAGTAGGTCGCCATTAAATGGATCTGCGACGTAGTCAAGATCTCTAAATGCTGGCAGCACAGGCACAGTGACCGTGTCGATCTTTGGTGCAGTCATATGTCTTGCAGCAGTTGACATAGTGATGGAGTATCAATAAGGTCGCTATATTCACCTCCGCACCGGCTTCGCTTTCAGCGCGAACTCAATGCAATTCCTCTGGTTCTTATCAAGCTCGCAGTCCTTGAACTCTTGTTCGCCCTCCTTTTGGAACGTCACTATGACGAAACCGACGAAAATGTTAACCTGCCGATTAAAAATTTAATTAAACAACAATTGATTTATTAAAGATATATTTATATCTGTGTCAACATGGTATTTATGGCACCGTATTTGAGGGAACTCGTTCAACACCTAATGCGAGTGAACAGGGCGTCTTAATTCACATTTTTTTTATTAATTATTACTAGCAGCGCCTCGCGACTTCTTTCGTTTGGAATTTAACAAAAATGATATAAATTTTTTTCGTTTTTATTTTAATTATGTGTGCCGGACATGAATTTCATAATTTACATAAATTACTATATCACCCACAACTCGAAACGTTATCATTAAAAATCTAAATCAGCATGAACTGTAACGGCAGTATGAAATGTATTGTGATGACAGTAACGCCATCTGTCGAAAATTGGTTATCCTAACTTAAAAACCTTTATAGGTTCATGTACTATAACTTAGCTGAAGATCATCACATGATTAAATGCATAGTTTATGAATCTATAAAGGACATACAGGCCAACGTTCATTTTGATATGTATATATTTCCATACTCATCTTTCGTTCTTTTCAATCTCTTATTCTTTCATCTAATTTACTTTAAAATATCTCTCATTCCTTTCCATACATTGCCTTCCCTCCTGTGTATTACAGTTTTATATTTATTATTTTTATTCCTTTATTATTTATCTACTTTTATCGTGTTAACATTTTTAAATCAATCGTCATTAAAAATAACAAATTCTTATTGAAAATCTTATTGAGAATTTCATGTTTACCAGGGTACGCCATGCTTAAATGATGATGTGAATAAAAATTAATTATTTTCAATGAATCATGAAGGACTGTGTTACGAAATAAAATTCTATTTGCAACAATATAATAGTCAATTCAATCGTAAGATGTGGGCTATGTAACTTCTATTTTCCAGCACTATATAACATTCAGGAACGAACTATTTCATGACTACTTGCTTTATTAAACCTCTTAGCTTTCTGGTAATTGTCTAGGGAAGTGCAAAGTCTATGTTATACAGCTTTAACAAAGATATTATAAAAGTGACCACAAAAAACATGTGAGTTTATTGTGGGCTTTTCTGGAATCATAGTGCGTTTAGAACTCTAGTTTAGAACTGATTCTTAAATCAAATTTGAATCTTCTAGAAGAATACTTAATTCATTCCCGTGTATAGAAAAACACTTACCATAAAGAAGGCTATAACAATGATGTAACTGATATAGAAGAATGCGACAAGCGGCCGAGAGTTCTCTATGGGGCCGTGGTTTTCTTCGTTCGAGTCCATAGAAGTTGAGAGTAAACTGAAATTGATAACTTCTTATGTAACTTCACTGTGGTTGTTCTGGATTAGTTTATTGGGGCTTTGAAAACAGCGTTTGCAATCCGTACATTGCCGAGTGATCCACGCTGCCGTCTCAAGCTGCAGACACAAATCATCACACATCTACACGCGTATACCTGATACATTCGCGTGAACGTCATATTACAACTAAAGTATGAGTGCTCAGTAAAATTTTTGATCCACCTAAGCCTGTGGTTGCCACTCGAGAACCTTTCGGACCCAAAAACCATCGCCACTGCCACTTCAGACATGTCATTCTTAGAGCTATAAAGATGGCCTTAGTTCTTCTGTGGATCTTTTTATTTCGAATTCGATCTCGCAGTGAAACATATATAGGTAATTTGTCAGCAAGTATGTTATATATTCAACCTTCAAATGCTTTTACTATATCTAATAACCATGTATTGATATATAGATTTTATCAATTATTATAAGTTAGATGTAGCCAAAGAACGCCATCCACTCATCTAATAATAAATAAATAAAGAACTCACCCGGGCCAACCCTCAAATGTCGACACGGTGAAAAGAGTAAGCATTCCGTTTAGCACGTCGTCGAAATTAAATTTATTCTTTATCCACAACCTATCCTGTATCTGTGGTTTCTGGTTCTCGTAAACCAAGTATGAACCTCTGAAAAAAATACCAAAAAATTAAGTGAATTTTTGCTAATACATGGTGTCCCATAATTCAACGTCAAGGATACGAAATTATATAATGCTCTTGTGAAATTTAAAATTAACCAAAAAATCATAGCCACGTATTTTAAAATTATTTCTTTTATAAAATGTAAATGATTTTAACCACTCTGTGATGTTATTTTTCCTTCTGTGACTATATATTTTCTTTTTTCTTTCGCTTGTATAGTAAGACAAAAATTCATAATGTTAATGCATTATTATAAAACGAAATTGCCCATTTCGTCAATCCATGCAACTATTGAAGTGAAATGTTTAATATCTTAGACCTTTCTTTTCTTAGTTTTAAATCGAAAATAAGAAATATATTATTAGATGTATCATGTTATAGCATACAAGAGTTTTTAGTTGACTTAAATATGTGGTAATTGATTTGTGAATTCATTTACATGGTTTTAATTATATTTTATACAAAAAACATTGTTAAGTATATTTTAATTTAAAAAAGTAGCTGTAGAGTTTGTGGCTTGCTCTTCTTGGCAGACTAGCATTCTGAGCCCGTGGTAATATTCTACTTTTATTACTCAAATAATTAAAGATTTAAAACTGCTTGTAAATAAATATCTAAACAATAATCAATTACAGATAAATCAATTTTAAATATAAATAAATATATATATACATAGAGAGAGAAATAACATGTACTTACTGACATTCTTCTTGTGTGACTTTTGTGATATCACTGCATTTAAAAAACTTTCCCTGCAACCAAACTCATTTTAGAACGTTCGAAATTTGAAAAATAAAAAATTAAATATCACCTGACCTCGCTTCGTACGTCAAAGCTCAGCACACACAAGTTAAACGCAGTTGATACATTGCAAAATAAACCCTACTGCTATAACAATAAGGTGTACCTACCTTAAACAGCTGGATACCTAGCACAGCGAACATGAATTGCAGCATGTGATTAATAACGAATATATTACCAATAGACTTAATCGATGCAAACACACACTTCACGACGTACTGTTATACACATAAACACACAAACAAACAGTTACTTTACCGGATCACAAGGTTTTTATTTCCACCAGTATATGCCAATATCGCAGTTGTACAGATAACACATGTGTAATGGAATAAAAGAAAAACAACGTTAGAAACTTAAAATTTAAAAATGGAATTCCGCATAAAGGACGTTACAAGGGTTTTAAATAAAAAAAAAATAAAAACTGCCAGCGTCCCAATCTGACTAAAAAAAAAAATAAAAACAAACAAAAATACCTCTTTCCTAGTGACAGAGCGAAAATGTCAAGGTAGGGGTGCAAAAAAATCACAATAAAGCATCCCATAACAACACGGTCTGAGTCCAAAAAATCACAATTTACAAATAAATTAATGAACACCACACAACACCTTTGGGCTGGTATATTATTAAAAACGAAAAAAAAAACGTAAAACCAAAAAGAAAAAAAAAACTCATGCAAAATCAGCGATGTTTTGGACCCACTAGCGGAAGCGGAAGTGAAACGATGTTAGTAAATCTAATTCTCGAAAAACGCACAAAAGCCACACCACGAAGCGAAATTAGATGAATTTTTGAAAAGAATTTTTTTCATCTGTTCTAACAACCGTCATTTAATACTTACTTCGGATTTAACGAAATCGATTGACCCAAAGGTGTCGTTGATAAATGAATTTTGGCCGGAATTAAAATTTAAAAAAAAAAAAACAAACAGATCTGGATGTCATCTCCCTACCTTGAACATTTGCACCCCCATTACAGCGAACATGAATTGCAGAAGATTTGTCACCAGTAAAATGTTGCCGATGGTTTTAATAGCGACAATCACGCACTGAACTACGTGCTAGAAATCAATAAAGAAATATTACGTTCACTATTCGACCCGGTTAGATTTAGAGGTCTGTACAGTTACACAACTGACCTTAAGGCCCTTGGCCCTGTTGATGGCTCGAAGAGGTCGCAGTACGCGGAAAACTCGCAGGATTTTTATAAAGGACACATTACTGGACCTGATGAAAATATTTTTTATTACATTAAGGTACCCAAAAAATAATAATAAATAATTAAAGTCAACTGGATTCGGTAGATCATTTCAAGTAAAGCTACTCTTATGTTATTAAATGTAACAAACCATATATAACATTATGTTAAAAAGTTTACTTTTTGAAACTACCATGGCGCATGAGACTCTCAAAGAGGTCCACCGCCTGGGCTGTTACGCTATCATCATCATAATTTCACCTATAATACTTCCACTGCCTTCACCTGTTGGCAATGGCCTGTATCCAATGCCTTCCAACGACCTTAACAAGGTCATCGGAATGTTAACACACACATATATACTTATATATGTATATATATAAGAAATATACATATACATGAATGTATATAATTATTGATGGGTGTATAAAACATCATATCGACAGCGTGAAGATGCTATATGTCGCTTGAACCGCCTTTGGTGGTGAAATGAAAGTTTTCTTGTGATCATCACAGTTACATTTGTTATATATTTACAACTGTCATTATCATCTGCATCCTTTCAGAAGGGAGTCTACTAAACATAAGCCTTTCTCATGTTTTATACAACCTGTTGAATATCGTCTGCATGCAGCATATACAAATAAATTAAATTATAAAAAAAACTATTAATACTTACCCAGTTAAAGACACGAGAGATACTATAACGACCAATAAATCAAGTAGATTGAAGGCGGAACGGCAGAAGGCGTCCTTGTGTAGTATGAAGCCATAAGTGATCAATTTAAGTATCAATTCTATCGTGAACACGGTCGTGAAGAAATAATCGATCTTGCGCAGGATCTGTGGTATAAAATAAAGAATAAATAATTAAGAAAAACCGTGTTAAATTTAAGTATCATTTAATAAATAAATTCTAATCATTTTCAAAACTGTTTAATGTTTTTGCCTTTGTTTTAGAAATTCAATAACAACATCTCGATTTTATAGATTTAAATTAAAACAAAAATTCGTAACACGTACAAAAATTGACACTTATACGGATCTCCTCATTACAACTATATAAGATAGATAGAAGTACTAAAATGTGATATTAATTAGATATCCACTATGATTAGGATTTTAAAACAAAACCTTGAAACCTAGAGAGAGTCATGTAATATATTCTAAACACTCAATCACAGATATATTCTAAAAATGTATTTTTTCAGGGAGATCCAGTAAAGTCAATCAGAGATGTCTAGTCAATTTAATCATAGACATCTAGTAAAGTCAGTCAGAGACATTAAGTAAAGTTGATAAGAGACATCTAGTAAAGTCAATCGTAGACACCTAGTAAAGTCAATCAGAGACATCTAGTAAAGTCAATCATAGACATCTAGTAAAGTCAATCAGTGACATCTAGTAAAGTCAATCAGAGACACCTAGTAAAGTCAATCAGTGACATCTAGTAAAGTCAATCAGAGACACCTAGTAAAGTCAATCAGAGATATCTAATAAAGTATATAATTCGATCTTAACCACTGTATCCAGTAAAAATAATAAATGTATATGATAAAACTGAAAGGTGTACACTTCTTATAGCACGTATCAAACTTTTGTTTTTATAAACTCACTTAGGAATAAAGTGTTTATAAATATAATCGAAATATATTTCATAATCTCATGCTAAATGTAAGTAATTTAGTCTAAACAACCTCTAGGTTGTATTGTTTTATTAAGCATGTATGAATCTATCTCATAAATATAACATATCGTTACCTCATTGATAACACCGGTGGGCACTGGTTCCTCCATCGCTAACATGAGGGACGACGCCAGAATGCAGAGAAGGATTAGATTCTTGAACCACGAGTTGTTCTGCACTTTGTAACACGTCACACGGAACCTGATTTAATCGTATTTGTAATTAATAAAAATCATTGATTTTAAATCATCCATAGCTTGGCTGCCACTCACTTTCTATATACATGTAAAAACTTTAAAGGGGTAAATGTATAGGTCATTTACAGTCATTTTAATATAAGTAAGAAAAGGACCAATATTTAGCCACTTCCGCACATGCAGTGGTAGTCGTGCAACAAAGTACACCGCCCGCCAGTCCGCTGATAAATGCGTATGCGGCAAACAATGCGAATTACACAACTGCCACCGTTAAATCACTCAACAAGTGTTTTACCCCTCCACGGGGCATTTTCAGGAGTTATGCTACACCGATTGGCACCAAACAGATGAGATGTGCGGAAGTGGCTAAATATTGGTCCTTTTATTAATAAGGATGAACTTTCGCGAGGTAATGCCTAATTCCATTAAATATTTTAATATATGGTGCACCCTATACAAAATTCAAGTTTCAGATAACTATAAGGTTGTGTACTAACACAACCTTATGATAAAATAGTAAGAAAAAAACCTTTTCAAAATTAGGATTACTAGGTATAAAATTTATTTATTGTTTATTATTAATCTCTGCAGAATTTGCACAGCCAGGAGTAAATATCTCAGTCTTTCCAAGCGTGGGGTTTACGCCCCATAAGAAGGCTTTTCATTGTTAAGGGTAGCAATTCGAAAGTGGACTCGACATGATTTTAACCCTTTCACTTTAATATAAAAATTATTGTAACATAATAGGCGTAAGAATTTTAGAAAAGCTATGGAAAAAAGATTGGAAAATTCTGAATTAGCCTTATCGCATTATAATAGAATAAATTAATGTAACATGATTCAAAGTGATCACTTTGTATAGGTGATAAGAAATATACGTAAAAGCTTTTAAAGTTTTTTGGTGACAAATGATCTAAACGTTCACCCTTTTAAAGCTATATACAACCGTGAAACTATTATTAAACGCTTGTTTTAATCACCATGTAACTTTTTAAGAAAACGCTCCATAGGCCTTTTTTTTAAATATATAGATTTATTCACACCTAAGGATATGTCTTTACGCGTGTTATATCATGAAATAATAAGTTTGTTTTTTGGAAAAATAAAAAATAACTTAAAGTAAAGAGTGAAGAAAATATTATATACATATTCTAAGAATTGTCATATAGTTTGATAACAACATTATAACATTAAAATTGTGTAAATTGGATGAAAAGTTTGAAAACGGTCAATTTGACCGCTACTGGTAGGTTTAGTGTTAAAATACCAATAATATTTATTTATTCCGCGTAGGGATAGAATATGAACACCGGTCTTTAAAAGCTACTCAAGTAAAGACAGCATCTTCCCCTTCCATCATAAGTTAAAATTACTTAGGTTAAGTTAAAAATAGGTAGTAAAATGAACCTCACCAGTTGGTCTTGGAGAAGATGAAGAAGCTGCTACCGTCCGGTATTGGTTTCTCCTGGGTCTTGATCTCAACCTCGGAAAGACGGCGAGGGCGGGCGGATACAGTGGCCTGGCGCTTCATGGGAGATGGCTCTTCTTTTTTCACATCACCTTGAATAGATCGGATCAATATAATTTTGAATTTTGAAATCTAATAATAAGTAAGGCATAATAAGTAATAGGCGTAATAAGTAAGGCTGGTCAATCTGTGATAAATTTTAATAATGTAGTTTTACGATGAACTTAATTTCAAAATCATTGACTATTTAGCAGTAGTAGAGATAGATTAATAATGATCGGTGAAATAATAGGTAAACTTGTAATTAAAATATTCTAAAAAATATACACGATTAATACAATATATATTTATTTATATATGTATGAATTTAATTATACTTTGTAGAATGTAATGAAAAAAATAAATTTAAGAAAAAAAAAAGGGAAAATAACATTATAATACAAAATAAAAGCAATAAGTTATAAATATATTTATCGATCACAAAAATTTATTTGTTAGTTTTACATTAACAAACGAAGTTGTCACTGAAAAATATTACATTAATTTTTTTTTAAACTGAAATGCTTAAATCAATAGAATTTGGCCTGTCGGGTCAGCTAGTACAATTATTATTATTAGTAAGGCATAGGTCTACCGCAAACATATCTATGAGGGAATATACCATAATAGCTAAACGGGTTGGCGATCACTGCTGCCATCCTCTAGAAACTTTTACGTGAGCATTGGTAATCCTATATAACTGATACACAAAATGTAAACTATATAGGATTGTACTCTCAGTCCACTATCGCTGGGCTACCACTATTGGATCAAGTAAAATAACATACACTAATGTATTTGTAATTTATTCATGAACTACCTAGTTTAATATTAAAGCCATACGCTTCTATAAAATTTAATTTTGCTGATACGTGTAGAGATGGTAGGCGCGTCAAAGGTAGAGATCCAATAGATGGACCGACATACTCAAGGGCGCGGGAAATCGACCTGGGTAACGCAAGATCGATCATCGTGATGATATTTGGGAGAGTCCTATGCCTTTTAGTAGATGATAATCCGCTAGCATGGTGATGGTGATGAAAAGGTTTGTAATTAGTAATAATAAATGTAAATACCGTTTTGTTTCACATCATTGTTGACTAGAACCTCGTTGATGTTATTTCTTTCTTCCGCTTCCTGTTCATCTACTTCTTCCTCTGAACCCGTTTCTTCATATTCGTGTTCAGACCTGTATATAAAAGTAATTCTAATTATCTTATCTATTCGTTCATTTAATTTTTCCATCATTTATTAATTAATTTTATAGGTATTTGAATTTTCATATAACACTGCTTAAATTTGTCAATATTATTTTTGAAATAGATATCATTAACCACTTGCGATACGAATGAACTTCACAATTGCAATGAATAAAATAATACAAATCTAGATGTAGCTCGAAAAATAAATAATCTCTTAGACGATGTGTGCACCAAATTATTTAAATTTTTGATAATCAAATTATTTAAAAATATGTCGACTTGCCACGCACTTTTTTCAGTGCAATTGGTTAACATGTTTATGCTATTATTACCTATTTAATAATAATAATTTCAAATATTTATAAATATTGGTTTTAAATGTTATAATGACCTAATTAAAAGATAGGTTGATTATTGAAATTTAGTTATTAATGCTATGAATACTTTTAAGTCTTGTCTGAGTGTAAATTAGGATGCATTCATGAAACAAGAGAGTTTTTGCTGGAACCACAGTAGTATTCGCATCTTCGAACACATTGTTGCATTTGATGTAATTGAAGTAATGATGCTAGCCGATTTAAACGTCAAAGTCAAAATAGCTTTATTACATGAGATCATTACAATCATCTATGTTCATCACCATAAAAAAGTTTATCGAGGCTATATCTCAGATATATACATATTTATCTTAATATAAACAGATATAGCGACATACTACATACTTTAATAGAGTATCATAAATAAGATTCAAGTTTTACAAGCTTATTAAGATACGCGACATAAGTATTATGCTTTTTTATACTTAAATAAGCGCATTAATGTTATTATTTATTAATATAATTTAAATATAAATAATAAGCTTTGTGTAAGGCAAAATTTTTTTTAAAATAAAAAATCAAAAATTTCTTAAGCATATTTAAATCTAATTAAAAATAAGAAATATACCTTACCTGGCAACCCTCTTGTACTTCCTATACTTTTGGCTGCATTGTAACAATAATAAAAGTATAGTAAAAGGTCATAAATTTTTTTTCTTTAAATTCACATAAAAAGATGACATACTATCAAAAATAATTCATTAATGGAATAGCATCCTTCAGGCTTAGATTCAATAACCAAATTGTTGTTATAAAAATCACCGTAAATTTATATCGCGTGTTATATAAATGCGAAAATAAATATTTCTTATATATATTAATCTCGGATGGAATAATTCAGAATCCTGTGAGACCACGACAAATTTATATGAAATTAAAACCTTCTCAAAGCCTTTCGATAGGCTCGAGTGTAGCAGATACATTTAATCATAGAGCCTTATTTTCTTAACAGCTCAAAAGCATTCTTGAACTTAAAGCTCCTATAGTTCCAAATCTGATATGAGATGAGCTTATGACAAACTGGGGCAATTCATTCGTAGGCTTTATTATCACTTAAAATAAACTTACACACTGTATTAACATTTAAAAAAAATTGTTTAATATACTTGTATTTATTTTTTGGCTTCAGCCGCTGGACTTCCATTATATGACAGAGATGTCTATGACTTACAGTGGGAGTCAACAAAGATATCTTTGTGGGAATATACTATAATCGCGACGCTTGGTGATTTTGGTGTGATATTATAGTATACACAGGGCGGTGCCCATCCTCTGAAAACTTCCTTGTAAGCAATAGCAATTCTATATAATTAATGCAGTGTGAACATCTTCACGATAGGGACCTCCTATAGCATGATTGCACAGACTTATTAAGACTAGGGGCCACTCGGGCAAATCATGAACTGGTGGCGGACCGGCCGCCAGAAGTATAGGTAATTAAATTTTTTTGGTTTTATTCTGGAATAGAATTCAATATTTTTTGAATGTACGAGGTTATTATTTTTGCTGTCGGCGGGCCACAAGTATTCGACCGGCGGGCCGCGGTCTGTGCATCCATCCTATAGGTTCTACTTTTACCGAAGGTCAAATTTTGGACACCAGCGACAGACCACGGTCGATCAATGAAAAACCCTATAGGAAGACCTTTATTAATCTAGTGTGAATTACATGTTGTATTGCTGGAATCGAATACGCGACCCACGATCCCAAGTCTAAGTTCTTTACCATTGAACTATAATTGCGCATCAACTTTTAAATTTATTACATATGCATGATCATGCATTGTTATATTTCTTTACGAAACGTTTATCTAAGGAAGTTGTTAGTTTCATATTATGAACTACTCGTAGCTGTGCCCACGACTCCGTCCACTTGGTATTTAAGAAAAAATAGTTAAAGATTTTTTTCTAAATAAAGGACCTAATTAAAAGGACCTTATGCCATTAGCTACCTGCCAGTATAAGTCCCGTCAAAATTGTTTAAACCATGCCAGAGTTTAGCATGAACAGACAGACAGACAAAAAAATTATTTTGATACATGAACCGTATATATGCATGTAGTAAAAAGCGGTTATTTTAACACTACAAACAGACAATCCAATATCATTTACTTATAAAGATTAGTACCCTTCACTAGAATATCCTTCTTCTTCATTTGCATATTCGTCATCGGTTTCTGGTTTCTCTTCATCTAACTGAGGATTCCCTGCTTCAGGATTGTCAGCCTCCTGGAGTTAAAATATTTAGGTTTTAAATTTAGTAAAGCAAACTATAATTATATTTTTTTGATTGAAAATTTATAATAGATTGAAAAGCTATGGAATATGGTGGTATCACATCTTTTAGATCGGATTTATATCATTGCTTCAAAAATACAGAACTTGTAGTTTTAACAGTACAATACAAACAAATTTCTGTAGCCAGAGAACAAACATGCTTGACCACACAACAGACAACTTATAACTAAGTAAGAAAGGGAACAATATTTAGCCACTTCCGCACATGCAGTGGTAGTCGTGCAACAAAGTGCACCGCCCGCCAGCCCGCTGATAATTGCGTATGCGGCAAACAATGCGAATTACACAACTACCACTGTTAAATCACTCAATACGTGCTGAGTCTAGAGATATTGGTCCTTTTCTTACTTAGGATGGACTTCCGCAAAATAACGCCTGATTCCATTAAAAAACTTATAACCAGTCTAACGACCTAGATAGATTGGAATTTGTATGCGGTGGATATAGGAGAGTTATAACAATGAAGTGTCTGGAACCTTCTAAAGGATCGAGGACTGATAAGATCGATCATCAGCTCTTTTCTGGAACTGGTTTCTAAAACATCATAAGTAGAACCACTAAAACTTTAGACAGAGAGGAGTTTGCTACATGGGTCAGTCAAAATTTTTGAAATTTCTAATTCGAAATTTCCTTTTTTAAATATGCATTTAAATGCGCTTTTGAATAAGCGATTATTTCAACATTAAAAGCAGTAAGTTACTACCGGCTCGAAACGCTGGTCTGTAGAGAAGAGCCAAGAACTCAACAGCTGGTATTTTTAAAGAAATTTAACAATGTGTAAGTAATATCAACCATCTCTTTGTGTTTGGCACTAATCGGTGTGACATAACTCCTGAAGATGACCCGTGGAGGGGTGAAATACGTGTTGAGTGATTTAACGGTGGCAGTTGTGTGATTCGCATTGTTTGCCGCACACGCATTTATCAGCGGGCTAGCGGGTGGTGCACTTTGTTGCACGACTACCACTGCATGTGCGGAAGCGGCTAAATATTGGTCCTTTTCTTACTTAGGATGGACTTCCGCAAGGTAACGCCTGATTCCATTAAATATTTAATATCAACCATGTAAATGAGTCAATAAACCAATATCCACATATTTAAACATTTACTATTTACTTTTAGTTTGATACGTACAATGTAATATGCCAGAAACATTGTACTCGGGCATTCTATGATATGGATCTGGCACACACAGTAAATCTATGGAAAACATAGAATTTACTTTTCGAAAATAACAGTCATGATAAAAATTGTTTGAAAAATAGCGTTGAAATAAACGCGTCCAATAGAGTAATAATAAAAAGCAAAAAAGTACAATTACATTTATTCTTGCAACAATCCAAAATTAAAAAGAAGTAATGACACTCACATCTTTCTCCTTCTGTATCTCTTCCATTTCTTCTGCGTCTCCCAGATTGTCGACGGCAATAGCCAAGAATACGTTCAGAAGGATATCTAAATGACGTCATTAAGGATATACTTCTCATATAATAACAAGTCTTGTAAGTAATCTTAATACATTTATATAAAATCGTAGTGACCTTCTTGAGAGAATTATTTTAGCTTCTTTGTGTGTATTTGAATGTAATACAGTAAAAGCTCTTATGGGCGCTTCCTTCATTCACCTTTTTACAATTCACATATTAAAAAAATTCGACCTCATTCTCGTATACGCGGCTTAAAGTTTCTTTATTCGATGGAAATCAATTGTGAACGTAACAGCGCAAATGATATTAATACAGTTTTAAAAAGGATACAGTTACCGCAAATGAAAATAACAATGAAGTAAATAGATGCCAACATCCCGGGAGTACCGGAGCCGCCGTATGCGTTGATACCGTGGTACATTACCGCATTCCAGTCCTCACCAGTTAGTATCTGAAATAAGTTTCAGTGCACATATTGATTATTGAGAGATTTCTCTAGCTAAACATCATCTAAGTAAAGAGGCCGCCATCTCAAAGCATACTTATCTCATAATTTTTCAATGTTAGATCTGTTTGGGGGACCGGAAAGTAATGTTGCTTTCTTAAGTTAAACTCACACGAATGTATTTTTAACAAGTTTTTGTTTCTAATCAACAATATTTTAACATTCCTTATCAATAAACTTTTCCCATTTAGTATATAAATCAATGCCGGCGCGGTAACATATCAATCGGCTTTTCTGTCAAATATGTCGTTAGAAACATAACTTTCTAGTCTCTACTTTAAATAGCGCCATCTATTATTTAAAGTGACAACTACATAAAATCTTTTAATATAATTTTTTACTCATAGATGACTTTGTTTGTAATAATGCTTTATTTATAATAAAAATAAATGGTTACTAGAGGATTTTAGAATCAAAACAACCAACATCTGCAAAACCAATGATACTTTAGTTTGAGTAAAAGACTCGAAGTAAAAATTAGATAAAAAAGATATTTTTCCATTGTGATATATAAGAATTGTGGGATCCTTCCTTAGGCCAATAATTATGTCAACTATTAAATGAGAGCGCAGCGGTAGAGAACTAAGATTTGTATGTCGAAGATCGCGAGGTCGATTCTGTAATACAATCTTAAATAATTCACATTTTGTGCGTTAACCCTTTCCTCTCCAAGGCTGTTATGTAGCATCGATAAAATTGAATTGAATTATAGTACCTTGCGATTCTAGAATATGTTTCATTCATTCGTGATTCAAACATTTTAGTAACAAAAATCTTTCCTGTTTGTAAAATTTTCCGCAAAAAGAAGTATTACACCATGTCGAGTATCACTCGACAGTGGAGCTTGTGGAACAAAATCAGTGTCGAGTGACACTCGACATTGGAGTGGAAAGGGTTAATTATACAGGATTGCTACTGCCCATAAAAAAGTTTCCAGATGATTGGCAGCAGCGTCCTCCTACTTACCTGAAACATCGTCAGCACAGCCTGCCAGAAGGAGTCAAAATTGTGCCTCTCTTTCTCCTGTACAGGATCATAGTCGAATCTTCCACCGAACACTTGCATACCCAGCAGCGCGAAAATCATAATGAACAGGAAGAGAAGGAGTAGAAGGGAGAAGATAGATTGAATTGAGTTCAGAAGAGAGGCTACTAAGTTTGATAAAGAACGCCAGTACCTGAAAAATACAAGAATTTATTCTTAATTGGAGATACAAAAAAAACATTTTTTGTTAAAGGAATTTTTGGAATACACCAATACCTCACTTTACGTCGTGGTTACGTTCCAAAAAAACACGACGCAAATTGAAACGCCGCAAAGTGAATTAAAACACTACATTACAATACACTACGTAATTGAAACTGATCTCCAAAATTAGCAAAACAAAGTGAAAATAAAACTGTGATAAAATTGCGTTGATTTTTAGTTAGAAAGGGAATCCCCGAGTTTTGATGGCATGGCGCAATTAGAAGCAAAAGTGTTGCCATCTTTTGTAAAAAAATAAAATTTAAAAAAATTAAAGACTCGAACCCAAAACAACGCAACCTTGAAAATCTAACGATGCACAGTGAAAATAAGTGCTAATTAAGCAGCGACGCAACTTCGAAAAAAGCGCAAAATGAAACGACGCAAAGCGAGGTATTGGTGTACAGTATATCAAGGGTGGCCAATCTCTTTGATAGCGCAAGCCATTTTTCGAAATTTGAAATTTTTTACTAGCCGTAATTGAATGCGCATTTAAAACACGCAAAAGAATGTTTTATTATTATTGAAGTTAATTAAATAAAAGTATAAAATCTGTCTTGAACTTAGATATAACGGCACACGTATATGACAGCACTCCTAATAATACTTAAGATGCAGGTTAGTTAATTATGATCAGTGTTTTGATTTCCCTAATTTTATGGTGGAATAATTATTATTATTCACACCAGTAATTTGTTTCAATTTCCCAGGAGCTGACATAAGTAGTATAAATTTAAATATTTAAATAATTCGACAATGAATCGAAGTCAAAATTAATCGTTCAAAAAGCTGCATGTGGCTGGCGAGCCGTATTTTGGCCACCCCTGATTTATGACATTAATGAAATTGTACAAATCTTTTTGAAAGACATCAACTAAGCAGTAGATAATAAAAAGATTTTTCGACAAGAACTTCATTTTCCAACAGTCATAGTTAATAATGACTAATAAAATGTAAAATTGGACGATATGACAAGAAATATAGTCATCACCCAAGCTAATATTTTAGTAATTTATTGCAATTCGAATTTTTCTATCGAGTAATATAGACGAAAATGTTATTTAATATTATTGGCATATAATATATATATGCCAAGAATATTAAATAACATTTGCGTTCATCTATATAAATAGATGTAATATATATTATACCACTATCTAATTACTAATAAACACTTCATTATTATCATCATCAATAAGCCGTTAGTTGCCCACTGCAGGGCACAAGACTATCCCACAGAAGACCACGATTATCGGTCCCACGCTGCCCATATCCAGAGCCTTGGAAAGCCCACAAGATAAAAACCAATTACACGAATACACATACACACATTACACTAGAATTCGTAACGTTCATAAAGATTATTTATTACATTAATAAAAATGTTCAAAATCTGTCAACACTTACTTGGTAACTTTAAACACTCTGAGAAGTCGAACGCAGCGCAACACGGAGATGCCCAGCTGTGGGATGGTGTTGGTGATAGTAAGACCCAGCTCCACGATCGAACACACCATCACGAAGCAATCGAACCGGTTGAATAACGAAACGAAGTAACCCTGTATGTTAATATAGCATATTACTTTTTTGTAAAATTTCATCGTTTCTTCTAAATTTATTTACGGATAACTTTAATCTGTATGTGCCATTTAGTTCGAAAAGTTTTTGACTTGTTTTTTTTTTAAGTAAAATTAAGAAAAATGTATCGAATTTCTTCACTAAATTCATTTAATAAAACGGTTTTATTAAGTTCGACCCGTACGGAATTTATCTGTTTATTTATTTGGGTCAAAATTAGAAATTGAAGTTTAAGCACGTTTCACGTTGTCAGATTGATCTGAAATTTGGTACACACATTTAATTTAGATGACAATACATTATAATAAAATCAATAACATTATAAATCTAAGATGGCCGCCGATACATTTTTCCTTAACCCCCTCAATATGGGTATCAAATGAAAGGGCTACACTAGTAAAACACGATGATTATGTCAAAATTTAAAATTTAAGATAGACGCCGTTCCAATATGGCGGACTAGGTACATATTTTTCCACAACCACCATAATATGGGTATCAAAAAACCGTTTAACTTAAAAGTTTTTTTAATGTATTTATTTTTACAAAAAAAAAAGAAAATAAAAATAGCTCCAAATAAAATTTTACATTCCATTTTCAAAATGTAATATTTTTAATTGTATTAAAACCAGCCTGATACAAATAACACAACCAAGGCGGTTTTGACGCAATATAATACATACTATTTGCGAAAAGAATTTTTTCACCATTTATTAGTTAAAATGGTAGAGATACCAACTTTTAGGCAAGAATGTCTTCTTTTAAGTTGAAGTGGAAAAGACAATATCCACTAGAATGTTTCATCAACGACTTACACCGTTGCAATATTGTCTAGTGGAAAATTACCTGGAAACCCAAAGCGTACATTTTCACAAGCATTTCCATCGTGAACAGAACAACGAAGAGGTAATTCGCGTAGTTCTGGAAGTAGTCCAGCCACTTCGGTTGACTGAGGAGGAGAAGGAAAATTAGGCATTACATATACTGTTAGGTTTTGTCAAATTCAATTAGATTTCTTAGATTTCTTTTAACATATTTTCTTTATATATCTCATTTACATGGTCGATATCATAATAAATAGTATGAGTTTTTGGACGACTCTGTTTGTGGTACCTTACTACTTATCAAAAATAAAATTATTTTAATCAACATTGGAACTTTTAACACATCAGTTATTGTCAACATTTTTTAACCCTTAATAGCCTAGAGTTTCAATTTTGATACTAATCTTTTAAACCGAATGTTCACATTACTATATATTTTTTATACAGGTTGGCTGTACAAATTTTACTGTTGTATAATATTCTTTCTAACGAAATTAAAATAAATCTATTTTTCCCTTCATCTAGACCCTCAAGCAAACACAGTAATATTAAAAAAAATCACTTTCATAAATCAGGCTATTAAGGGTTAAATATATCTTATTTTTAACTCTGCTTTCCAATGTGTTATAGTTGTGGATAGCAGGAAGTAACTACATATAATCTTTATATTAACGATTCAAGAGTGCGTGTAAATGTCTATTTCAACATAAATATTTTCATTTGAATTAGATATATAGAGAGTGAGTGAGATGGAAGTTCCTAGTTCCCTTCGACTGAACTTCACGGAAGCATTGACTCGGGCCGCTGTTGTAAAACTTACATTGCTTTAATTTTTTTACTTGCTCTGCTACCCAAATGGCACTTGCAAGGTCCAAGTGGCGGGGCGTTGAGAGCGCTTAGCCTTACGCCTCCAAGGTACCAAAGCACGAAGGCTCTTTCTAATGCTAACATCTTATGGTCATTCCAATAATAAAAACAAATATAAATAAAATATAAAAAATAGTACATGTTTGCATAATCAAATAATTCTTTGCGTTTTCCTATATGATGTTGCGTATAGATATGGATACATTCAATATTTATTACCCATAGTCATTAAAAAAAACTAAACCGTGTCTATATTCTACTGTGTGTGTATATAAATAAATAAATATTTTTATTGACCATACATTTCTGAACGAAAATTTTCTAAAAAATGCCTTACGATAAACAAAGATCAATTTAGTGTGAATCAACCCTTTAAATATTTACAGTGTGTATTACATAAACTATAATAATTAAAGAAAAACCTTTCTTGCAAACACCGAAATCATTCTATTTTCACGACATTTATCTTAATTTCATTATCACTGGCTGTAAAGCAGCCTCCATCCAGTGACTTTGCAACCTTACAAGGTTCTTATTTAGCAATATGTTAACTAATTAGTGTGTTTTTTTTTACTTTTTTATATTGTCTTATCTCCATCCAGCAACTTTGCAAACCTTACAAGGTTTTTTTTAGCAGTATGTTAACTAATTACTGTGTTTATTTTTATATTGTCTTATCTACCTAGTACTTGAAGTTTGTAATGGAAAACCTTCTAATATCTTTCATGTTCATTTTGGATTTTTGACTTGGATTTTAAAGCAAAACAATTTTCAATTTATTACGATCAACGTTGTAAGCGATACCATTTTTTTCCATTGGAAACAAGACGTAATATTAGTGATATTTATTTTCTAGCAAACATCGTAAACGGCTCTATTGACTGTCCCGATTTAATTTTCAAAATACCTTGCGAACTAATCAAAATAACCTAAGAAAAAGACCAATACTACACGCACCAACTGCATCTACAAAATACAGGCGCAACACTTTACCATTACACTTGAATATTGATCTATTTAACACCAGCGCACGTCAAATTAGAAATACACTAAGTAGGGAATATTTTGGTGATGATGGAAGATAGGCAATAAATGCGACAATATAGCACAGTAAGAAAAGGACCAATATTTAGCCACTTCCGCACATGCAGTGGTAGTCGTGCAATGAAATGCACCGCCCGCCAGCCCGCTGATAAATGCGTATGCGGCAAACGATGCGAATCACACAATCGCCACCACCAAATTACTCAACACGTGTTTCACCCCTCCACGGGGCATCTTCAGGAGTTATGTTACACCGATTAGTGCCAAACACAATGTTAGTGCCAAACTCTGCGGGCGGTGCATTTCATTGCATGACTACCACTGCATATGCGGAAGTGGCTAAATATTGGTCCTTTTCTTACTTAGGATGGACTTCCGCGAAAAAAGGTAACGCCTGATTCCATTAAATATAGCACAGCTTGGCATGGTTCATTTTATTCGTTTCGTTCTGTTTTTTTTTTATATTTAGCAGCAATCAATATAAACACTAATGATACCATATAAGTGGAAGCTTGTAATTAGCAATTGTCACTTGCAATTGTCGTATCTTAAAACTTTGTTATTAGTCTGTAAGCTTTCTGTGAAATAAAGTAATTAAATAAATAGATTATTTTAGACTAAGGATGCCCACAGCTGGACATCGCCCTCCTGTTAGATCACACATCCGAAGCGGTCTGCATCAAAAGCCTTCCAGCGAAGTTCCTTCCATAATATTATGCAAACTTAACATCGTTTTTTTGATTTCGTCTTTTGTTGATACCACAGTGGTTTCGTTTCATATTAGTCTACTTCTGCTAGTAGTAGCGTAGTTGCAAGCAATATAATGTGAATGCAACAATACAATCTTATTTTATTTTCCGATCTACACTTTAAAGTTCTTAATAAAAACTTATTCAATCATAAGTTGTAAAAACAGGGTGTTGTTACTTGTAATGTTCAGATGCCAACACCAATGTATTGAGGAACACAAGTACGATGATGGCCCAGTAGAATGCCTGCGATTTGACAGCCTTCCTGCATGCCCTGCGCATGCGACGATTGACCTGGAATGTTCAATGAGGTATTTATTATATGAAATGGTTTATTTACAATCTACACGAAACCTAAGGATTCTTAGATAAAAGATCGGTGAAGTGAAAAATGTGAACATACACAGTCATATATAATAGGTGGTGCAAAAGTAATGTCATAATTTGAACGATCCATAATTTTTACAAATGGCATTAAATGTCTCTATACAACAATATACTTCATTGCTTATTGGAAACCAATTTTCTATATACCTACATGATAATTATCAAAGCACGGTTACGTTTGGGACCTTTTGTAAAAATTAAGTCACGTTCAGGTAATGATATTATTTTTGCGCCATCTTAAATATAAAATAAATTAATCATCACGATATCTCTAGAAATATAAGATTTAAAGATTTGGGTTTTGGTAAGAATATTTACTTTACTTAGTAGAGATCCGCTAAGAACGGTTTTTATGAAATTTTTCCCACAAGTGGAGTTAAAAATACGTTCCCCGAAATGCATCTTTTCTGAACTAATACTTCTAGATGGGTTATTTTATTGATATTACATTATTAATATACAGCGCGTGTCACGTGACGCAGACAGGGGACAATTATTACTAACATATATACATAGAATACAGTGTTATATAATATAAATGTATGTTTATATTACTGATTGTTTTAATACAGTGATTAAAATATACCTATGTGTGTTTTTACGTGTCAAAAAAATATTCGTTGTAAACCGTATGATTCAAGGTTTAAGTTTTACTAGTATTTGTTTGATATAAAAAGGACATATCACCTTGTCGAACCTCTTGCAGTAAATTTTACAGGTCGTCGTACTCTGTGCAGGTTCTCCGTTCGTATTGGCGTTGTTCTGGGACACCTCGTTATTCTTTCTCTCTTTCTTTCCTGTGTAACATAGTACAAATTAAAATTATTTACTATGGGACAAAAAATTGTGTACTATACATATAAAAACCCGAGTGACATATATAGATCTTTTTTCGATTCACCTGTCTTATTTTTGGGAATTTCTTTCTCTTTCTTTCTTCACATTGTCTTTCACTCTCGCGGCATATTTTTTCTATACTTCGCTTTTTTCTCTACTTTTACAATTTTCTTTTTTTAATTTTTAATTCTCTAAAATAAATATTTCTGTGGAATTCCCCCTTTTCGTTGCGCTGCTGCCGATAACATAATGTTGTCCCTATATTTTGTTTACGAATCTTTTTCTCTCTTATTCTATCTTATAACAAAATTCCGAGTGTATTTATTGGCTAAAGACGCCTTGATATACAATTTCTTTAAACAAATGAAATAATAGGTGTATATTTACAAACCTGGTGAATCCCTGTCTTCGTCTTTCTGACCCTGGTCGTTTTCAAGGTCCAACTCCTCCGCCACCGTAATCCAATTCAGGTAACCTTTGAGATCCTCTTCAAACTGCTGTCTCTCTCTAGACTTCTGGAAATCGCCGCGACTCTTCGCCTTCTCTCTCTCTTTCGAGAACTCTCTGGAAAACAAAATAATAAGTACATTACTATCAGTCTAACCATAGATACTCGTTTTGAGTTTTAAATCGATAAGTAAATTTAATATCAATTTTTGATTATTTAAATCTGATAAGATTAATGTGATCACATTGAAAAGGCAATAGACAAACCTTTTTTTTTTACATATTAACATATATATCTGTCGCAAGCTTGCAATGCGTTTTATACCTTTATCTATAGTGTAAAAATATGTTTTGTTAATAAGCCCGTTTCAACCTAACGGTTCGAATTTCGTAAATAATTAGCTGATATCTATTCGAAACGATAAATATTTCTACTAAATTTCAATTATGTAAGCCTTTTAATTGCACAAATATCGTGATGAGTCAGTATATTAAAATCTCTTTGAAATAGAGATTGTTTCTTATTTTACATAAATAACTCCAACACTACTATCACAAAACCAATTAATACAGTAAACAAAGGTAACATACCCTGACAGTACACCAAGAATGAGATTCATCACGAAAAAGTTTCCAAATATAACCATGGTGACGAAATAAATCCATACCCAGGTGTTGCCTTTGACATCAGATATCTATAAAAAAAAAAAGAAAAAAAAACTAGTCATAAATTGGTGATACTGTAATAGCAATATCAAAGTTAAAATGTAATTAATACATGGCAATTAGTTAAAGGAATAAATGTACTGCTTATTTGCTATAAATTAATACATGGTATGTTATATTAAAAAATAAACGGTTTTATAAAAAATAAACAGCGTAACGATAGAATAAGAAACAGTGTGATAACTTCTAGCATTACAAAAATACGGGGCCTGTAGCATTACAATATAAAATATAAACTAATACCTTTATACACTTTAACTAAGAAAGGAACTAACTTCCGGTATGAAGCATCTCCTGAGGATGCCTCGTAGAAGGGTGAAACGAGTCTAGAGTAGATTACCGGTGGTAGTTGTGTTTCGCATTGTTTACCGCACGCGCATTTATCAGCGGGCGGGCGGTGCACTTCATTGCATGACTACTGCTGCATAGCAGAAGTAGTTTCTTTCTTAGGTACAATGGATTGGAAATAAGCTTAAAAGCTTTTTGCTGACAATCAAACTATGCATTCATTCCTTTATAACTTTTACGCTAATAATCAAACACGCTGTATAATAAAATATAAATAAATAAAACGTTGCGCATTTGACAATTCTATTTCAACTTCGCATGTTTAAGTCTATGCGCAGCAATATATATACAACTGTGATAAAAATGTAAAATGAAATTGTCGTTTAAACTCCCGAGCATTAGGAACAATGGTAATTTTTTTGTCCTAGGTTGGTAGAACTGTTTGCATAATTAACATAAAGGCTTCAAAAATTCCACTAACATCGTTCCGCAACCACTGTAACCGCCTGATTTGGCTACGTACGACTTCTGGGATATTCAGCGAATTCAAAAGCCAATTCTGGGATGCAGTTTTAACGTGATTGAGGAGATAAAAATTGAATTAAGGAGGTCTTGAAGGCTGTACTGGAAAAAAACTATCCCGACTTTCTAGAGAACTGAATTTTTTTTTGGTAAAAATGCGATTTCTTGGTCGGAGATTTCTTTGAAAAGTATGAAATTGATTTGCAAGAATAAATTACATTTTTCACTTAACTTTTTGATCACAGTATTATATGTTCACAATATATATATATATATATATATAAATATATTTCATGTATAACCAATTACAGTACCCGGCGATAAATATTGCACGTCGTAGAGACAATCGGCTAATTTCGGCTTCGTCTACATTATCTCTGTCCCACACTACCTATATGACGTTTTGTCAGACGTGCGACAGAGATAACGCTCTACGAAGCCAAAATTAGCCGATTGTCTCTTTCCAAAGATCGATGTGTGATATATATCACCGGGTATTGTACGGGGTATGTAGAGGTATGTACCCAACAATAGTAATTACATGAAACTGCTTACCGCATACATAATATCAGTCCATCCTTCAAGAGTAATGCATTGGAACACAGTCAGCATGGAGTATCCGATATTATCAAAGTTGGTAATCCCGTAGTTTGGACCTTCCCAATAGTCCTTGCAGATTTGACCCTCGTCGCACTGGAAGCCTACATCTGGATCTCTACTACACGCAGATGGGTCTTCAACCTGCTCCTCTGGAATTGTTTTATATTAAATACAATTAAATGACATTTTATTAAAATTGTCGCAATATGTTTCTTGCAAGTAATTTTTAAGCTTCATCTACTACACTCCCGTGCAAATAAACCGATTCACTACCGCACTTGAATTCATAAAGGCTGCATTTTAAAGCGATGATCTACTTTTGTAATAAAAATATGTATTTTTAAAGTTTAAAAACATAGCTTTCAAATGACACTATTGTCATGTAAATATGTATTTATTTTTTATAAATATTTATAAGCAAAATGCAGTATAAAAGGATATATTAAGAAAGGCATTGATGTATTTAAATATATAGTAAGATATCTTCATATATATTTCTATGTTAGAGCATTGCGTATCATTATCAAACAATTTGTATTTTTGTGGAAAACAAAAATTATGTTATCTATAGAACATAAGCCCAAATTAGACATGCCTGAGTATGTTTTCAGCTCTTTACGCTTTTAAAAACATAAAATATATCAACTACATTTTTTACACACAATCTTATGTAGATACAAGACTTGTTTAAATACATTTGTTATATATTGTTCACGATAGATCTCGGCATATTTAAACATTTTGTCTACTGATATATTTATTGACCAAAATTTTCATACATAAAGATTTCCACTTAACTATATATATGTGTGTGTTTGTGTTTTTCACTGGTTAATGAGAATTAATAAACATAATAGTTATTCTACCTTACCTACGTAATAACACTTAAATTTATTAGAAGTATCAAATATATAAAGAATAAAAAGTTAAAACAACAGTGTACATAACGTAAACATTGATTTGTGATCTAGTGAAAGGCCAGACCATGGAGCACATAATTGCCTTCTATCCCTTATTCGGAGCCATCTCAACAGATATAGAGATCGAGCTAAGAAGGAAGGTAGAGAATGGCAGCATCACCTCCCTGATAGGGGATGCAGGATACCACCATAGATTGTTATAATACGACGAGAAGGTCATTAATTCATAGCTATGAACAAAACCTTAGATCTGTTAATAGTGAGAAACAGCTGTGATATAATAACAATAAAACAAATTTTAACAGCTGAGACAAACATATTTAATAATAAAAATAATAAAAGTTAAAATATCTGAAATGTAAATAAAAGTTATAAAGTGAAAGATATTAAGAAGTAAGAAGAAGTAATGCGAGATTATGCATAGAATAGAAGAAGATAAACGGAGAACAAAATTCTGAAAAAAATATTTCGTAAGCCAAACCCCTGTCGTAGATTAAGGTAAACGAATAAGAGGTTTCCCAAAAGAGGGTCCATTTAAAACAGAAAGTAATCTTCACATAACTCTGTGCTCGTGAATTATACATAGATAATAGATACATAAATAAAAATACATTTATTAAATTATAAATTAAACCTTTTGCTAAAACTACAATACATTGTTTTACACACAAAGTACAACACCACAAAGGAGAATATGTATCCATATTCTATTAGAATTTCACGAAAAAGGCTTTTGTCCAGCTATGGATATCTAATGGCTGATGAAGATAAACGTTACAAGTGAACAATTAATTCAAAACAGTATGTCTAGCCGAGATCTAACGTTACGACTAAATAAAGTTACACTTAATAAAAAAAGTAATTTTAAAAAGGTATACCAGTTCCATTATAGAAGCAAGTGTCGTGAAGAACCCCAGAGAAGAGTTCAAGGCCAATGATGGCGTAAATGATGATCACAAACAGAACCAAGAAGGCGATATGGAATAATGGAATCATCGCTTTCAGGATAGAGTTTAAAACTATTTGTAAACCTGAAAAAAAATATTAAATTAATATTAATATAAGCATAAAGAATTTCTCGTTTAAAGTGGCAATAGACGAAGCACAAAACTAGTATAAGTGAAGGCTGTTTTGGATGGAAAGTTCTCGAATGGCAACTTTATATCGGTAGACGTGATGTTGGTGTGCACCTCACTAGTTGGAACTCATCAAACATCCGTGAAGAAGCTGGATGCAGAGAAGAAGATCAGTAATCATGGCAATCTTTGAGGGAAGCCTATGCCCTGAAGTGATTGTCTATCGGCTAATGTGATTATGATGGCAGATTCCGGTTTGGTGACACCGACCACTTCAAACCAGTCTTCTAAATATGGTGATGTACATTGGTAATGTTTATTGACTAGTATTGTTCGTTGGTGATAGGTTCAGTTTATGAGTGAGTTATATATCATCACCAATGATTACAAAAGTGAAGTTTATTAGCCATAACATATATATATATATACACATATGTATGTATGCTTCTCGATGTGTATGTATTATATGTTCACAAAACGAAGCCAATTCTCCCAGTAATGTGACATATACAATGTAATACGACAATAAAAGAGACTTACTTGGTACTCCAGATACCAGACGCAGTGGTCGCAGAACCCTGAAAGCTCTCAGAGCTTTCACATCAAACGAGTCCTTAGATATATATTGTAAAATCATACTGACTATGCTGTAAAGTGAACATACTATATTAATCACACGTTTGTTTGAATGGACGAAAGTATATATACATTTATAGACAGATATATGTATCATTTCGATGTCATTAATGTCACTGATGTTGTCTGTTTTATTATGAAAAAAAGATCGGATGTTTAAATGTACACCTAAAATGTATATGTTAGCTTATTATGGAAAGGACTTTTCCGTTGAAAAAAATTCGAAACTTAAATGAGTTAGTGACATAGGAATTTCTATTTATGTGAGAGAAACAATAAACTATCTGATTTTTAAATGAATTTGAAGCCATCTCCATTATTTTTTGGTATTTTAGCACATCCATCCAGACTAGCTTGTGATTCTATAGACCATTACCTCTTAGGGTCCGTTTATAAAATACGTTTGCTTTTGATTTTGGTCGTTTATGCGACAAGAGGTGACATTGGGTATATTTAAGATATTTACCAATACATTATATTTTACGAAATCATTAAACAATCATAATTTTTGTGTGACTATAATTTTTAAGGGGTTTCAAGCTTTTGTGACATAATATTTACAAGAGGAGTCGCAAAAAGAAACACAATGTGACAACAAGTCAAATTTCTGGTAACATACTCCTAACGACAATTTACAGTTGATTTAACTGCATATGTACCTCCTGCCTAGGTTCTCTCGTAATTCTAGAATGTACTCGTATCAAATTACTTCAATAATTTATAGTTGAAAGTTTACTAGTTGTAGTAAAAGTACTTACCCGATAGTAACTATAGTAAAATCTAAACTGTTCCAAGTGTTTCTCAAATAAGCTCCGGGGTGAAATAGAAACCCGTACGCTATGATTTTCATAATACATTCACCCGTAAATATCACCATAAATATCCACTCCACTTTTTCCTGGGAACATTGGAAATCATCAACGGGATAAATATTAAAAAAACAGTGTTATTTGCATTAAAAATATTATTTATTTATTTATATATTAATCACTACTGCAATCACAACTAGATCACGGAAAAACGATCTACTAAATTTTTTTGATAGACGAAAGTGAGAATAAAAACATAAGCCACAAGTCATATACCACCGACAACTGCTTATTAGTCAATGAAAGTAAGAATTTGGGAGAAAACGACCAGAATAAGTCACAAGAAGGGGTGTAACCTTTCATAATTATGACACTAGTAATTCGAATTGCGTTTACATTGAAAGGTAATATCAAAATTGCCAGAGGTGCCAAATGTCGATTGCTATTATTTGATCAAGTGGGCAAGGAGGATCGTGGTCTCCTTCTGTGAGACCTTCATGATCCAGAAAGACGCAGCCGAATGGGATCGCATAGGACAGATTCCGCTTGGAGACTACACCATCAGCGCAAAGACACGCTTCGCGACTGCCCTCCAGAAAATGGTGTTCCTCTAGCATAAATGGAGCCTTAAGGTGGGGGCCCTAAACTTCCACCAGATTTAGTGACTCTGAGGTGGACGATGGGTCAATGTAGTCTCGGACCCTCGTGATAGCACCACGGGGGTTTCGGAGGTAGCGTGAGCGTAGGGGGTTTCGTGAACCATACACACATGGCCCGGCGCGAGGGAATACCGCGTGGCAATCCCTGAACGGGAGATACCGCAGTCCCAGCATAGTGCAGAGGGCGATCACCAGGGGGATTTTAGTGGGTAGGAATCCTCCCTCTAGAATCAGGCCGTCTTAAATATTTGGAAAATTTCTCCTTCGAAACCAAAGAAAAGTAGGCAAATTTCTGTTCATGGTTAGGTGGATGCATACCGCTTCCACGCAGTCTTATAGGAAATCAATAGAATCCTATGTCCAGCCGTGGGCGACTTACTAGATCAAGTGATGACGATGATCACTTACCAATATCTGATTAGTATTATTTGTATCACCGGACGGATAAGGTGTGAATACTGCTAGTGCGATACAATTTGCGAAGATGGTCGTCAATATCATATACTCAAACGGTCTGTGTGTTTATTCAGGAAATTAAATATGTAGGAGAAATGCCACTGTTCAGAAAACCAGATGTAAGCAAGAAAAGGACCAATATTTAGCCACCTCCGCACATGCAGTGGTAGTCGTGCAACAAAATGTACCGCCCGCCAGCCCGCTGATAAATGCGTATGCGGCAAACAATGCGAATCACACAACCGCCACCGCCAAATCACTCAACACGTGCTTCACCCCTCCACGGGGCACCTCCAGGAACCATGCCACACCGATTAGTGCCTTGTGCCCGATTAGACTCTGTGTTTGGCATTTGCGGAGGTGGCTAAATATTGGTCCTTTTCTTGCTTAGGATGGACTTCCGCAAGGTTACGCCTGATTCCATTAAAAACCAGGTGTAAATTAAATATCATATTTTATTCATATAATTACCATTAAAAAGGTTGATGAAATTGTAATTTGAAAGTCCGTGGCATTAGGAAGACACCTAATTTTTTTCTTCATATTTTTATTCTAAAACTGTCTATAACATTTGTAAAGGATCTGTTTGCTTTAACAATATTTAGCTCTGCACAAATCATATTGAAGGATGTTTTGTATCAAACACGTTAGTCTCGGTTGGTGCCAAAATGACTAATTTTTTGCCAAAAATAGCGTCAAAAACTCGACTAATGACGACTAATGAGTTTAAAACGTTCCGTGACCACCGTATTCGCCCAATTTCGACAGTTGCACAAAAAAGAGTTACTAATATTATGGAGTCTAAGGAAAGGTATAATACGCTTCTATTTATTTCTGTTGCTAACCATATATACACCACTATTTTATGTAAATTTATTAATATTGTCAATCATTTTATTTACTATTTTTTTCTCTGAATTTCTAGAACTCATATTATGCAGCCACGAGTCACAAATAGCTGTCTTTCATGAAAAGAGAGTTAATGGAATCGAAACTACATTATAACTTAAACTTGCTGGAATGCCCATTTTAAGTATATATGAAAAACAGTTTTCATTTCAAAATTAAATTATATTATAGTCATGATTGGGCCGGCTCTCCCACTAGGTGGATCATTCACATAATCATTGAGGTACGTAACTGGTTGCGCAAAACCGGTCATATTTGTGCTCTGTGGGATGAGCCCATGATATTGGCTGAACGAGCGAATGAATGAACGAACGAACGAACGAACGAACGGACGAATGAATGAATGAATGAATGAATTAATGAATGAATGAATGAATGAATGAATTAATGAATGAATGAATGAATGAATGAATGAATGAATGAATGAATGAATGAATAAATGAATGAATGAATGAATGAACGAACGAATGAATGAATAAATGAATGAATGATTAAATGAATGAATGAATGAATGAATATACAAAGGATACTTCCACTCCACTATATCATAGCATAGCTTCCTGATTGGATTCTTAAGACCTAGACAGAATAGACTCCTCTTCGGTTTCTCCGGTTGCGGTTTGCCCCTGGGTCTCGCCGGTTTTCTAGGAGTCTGCGCCACCAGAGCCTGCCCAGTGTCAGGACCCAGACTGTCTGCCCCAGGTGTGGTGGCTCCAGTTATTTGTGTGGGATCGGTCGTCATTTTTACCTGGAAATCAGAAATATAAATGGTAAGTATACAATATTTTTGTCTATGAGTCTAGGGCCTGCAATAATACCGCAATTTTTTCTTACAAAAAAATGCCACATGAATTCCTAAACTTTTAATGACATGAAAAAAAATTAGCTGTACAAAATTTATTCCTATACAAGATATCATATTCACTCATCGAAAGTTACAGAAGCGTCAGGACATTTATTATAATTATCCTTTAAAAAATATCCTAAACATGTATTTATAAAATTATCATAGAGTTTATCTCCAGAAAGATTAGAGAAGGTATTGTTAAAAATATTTACTTAGACCATTGTTTGTATTAACAAAAAAACCATTATACCTGTTTCAACAATTATATATTTTATATCTACACTGAGTCTATTTTTAACATGTATATCATATCTAACATTAAAGAACAAAAGAAAGAAAAATAATAAAGATGTTCCAAATTTGAACTGCAACAAATAAGCCCGAAAAAAAAGTAGTGAATGAGTAATAAATCTGTAAACATTCGAGCAATAACATTGCGTCGCCGGGATATTTATCTGTTAGCCTGAACTGTTTACGAGCGCGGAGAAGCAAAAACGTCGAATTCCGGAGAAATATGCGCGCAATAAACAATCAGCTAGAGCAGGGTACGGGTTTTTACGAGCAGGCGTACAGGCAGTGACGCGAGTTGAGAAGGCAGACGTTGTTAGTAGTATAGTAAAGGCGTGTGTAGATTTGAATACGGGAATCATATCTAGATAGAAGTATCATAGGCAACGTTTAATATTGGTTAACTACATGTTAATGTCAGAACTGAAGCACATGGGTGCGTTAAAAAGCACGAAAAACTGACAATAAAATGATAAAGCGACAAAACAACGACAATCCGACAAAAAGAACGACAGACCGACAAAAACAACGACAAACCGACAAAAATAACGACAAATCGACAAAAACAACGACAGACCGACAAAAAGAACAACAGATCCAGAAAAAGAACGATAAACTGAAAAAAGATGTCAGAATAACTTGAAAATTAGTCCGTAACGTAGCGCTATACTGATAATACGTATGTATATCCGTATAATATATCTAATTACAGTAATTTGGCTGAAATAAAATAGATTATTACATTTCCATTACATATTCCATTACAGTAATTACAATTATTATAAAATAATTGTAATTACTGTAAAGGAGTGAATGATAAAAGAATGTGTTTTAATAACCCGATTATCAAATATTAAAATGAATTACTGTTTACTAAGAATAGAATGTCGGCCCACTACTACCTTTACACGGTAGGGTTCCTTTTAGAGGCCTACTAAGCCTTTAGATCATACGTTTCTGATTAGCATAACCTAAGTATGGAATAATCTTCGGGATTCCTTTTTTCCTGAGAAATATAACCCAGGTCTGTACAAGGTTATAGTGAACAGATATTTACAAAGTCTTCGATCAATATCGATTTCCAATAGGCGAATTGATAATTAAAGAAAAGAAATAAATGAATGTAACACGTTTCATGTTATTTGATTCTCTATTGTTTTTTGCTGATAAATGTACAATACATTCATTTATTTACTTTATTGGAGATAAACAGTAACAAAAAGTAGTAAGAAAGTACAAACTAGAAGCATAGATATATAAAATTAGTTACAATTGCTACCTTATAACTATCTCACTGAAAACATCTAATGATTTATGGTCAAACAATGACAGAACAAGTAAAAACATTAATAAACAGTGGTCAAAAATTATGGTTTATAAACTAATATTATGTTTGTTTATATATCTATATTATATATTTATATTATGGTTTAAATTGTATTGTGTGTACCCAATAATTTCGAACGAAATTGTCTTTTAAAAGATTCATACATATAAACACGTTCCTAAGAAATCAGTCGTAAGTAACCATCGTAAACGACAGTGGCATCGACCAAAATTAACGTAAAAACAACGCCAGTATATAGATCAGGTAGTACGAGGATCTAGTTGATCTGTAATGAACTATACATTCACCCCTTAAAGGTTTTACATCTAATGACTTTGTATAAATGAATCAAACTGACCGTTGAACTTGTTGAGACATATCTAATATATAAAATTCTCGTGTCACGGTGTTCGAACTTGAACTCCTCTGAAACGGCTTGACCGATTTTAACCAAATTTTACATGCTTATTCAGTATGTCTGAGAATCGGTTACTATCTATTTTCCATATCCCTAAGTGATAAGGGTGGTCCACCCCTAAATTTTATTTTTAATTTTTTAGACAATTTTTTTGGTTTTCATTTTATAATGATACAGCATACAAAAATACATACAAACCTAAATTTTCACCTCTCTACGATCAACCCTTATCTTACATTTGTTAATTAAAAACTTTAATTTTTTTGCAAAACAACGTTTGCGGGATCAGCTAGTATGATATATAAAGAATATTATCTTGAATTCTTTTAAATATCTGTGTAGACAAGAGCTCCCGTCGCGTGGATTTGCACAGCGGGATATCGACAGATCGGGGCCGGACGGTGTATGAACGAGGGTATTGAAAAAAACTTCTCAGCGTGACATTAAGTTTTTATGCTCCTGATATTGAAGGGCAGCAAGCCTCCCTAGGGAGTTTAACGACGCATCTCTATATTCTCTACATTTTTAGATTGTCATATTGAATCTGATCAACACAAACTATACTACGTAAAATAAGTTAAAAAATGGATTCTTTGTATGTAATTATATGACTACTCACCCCACCACAACACCCGTTCACTAATCGCGAACAGCGTGGGCGGACTGAGTTTAGATCCGGATCCATCCTTAGCTCGCCTATGATCCACGCCGCCGTCTCAAGCCGCATACACAAAATCAACACTACACAGCTCTACTCAGGTAGAGCGGTTTACTACTCGCGAACGACTTAGAACGCGACTGCCCAGATTATGTTTATTTTTAAGTTTTATTTTTAAGTTTTTAAGTTCACGGACCCTTCCCCTCAGTAAAGTCTCGACTTTACTCTCGAGTAAATAAATAAATGTATGAAACTGTGCTTACTATATAGGTTCCCATTGCCTTAAACGATAGCACACCGTGTACAAAGTCACAATAAAATGTACACGAGTACAATTTACCATAGATGATCAGATATGGTCATCCGTATCGTGATACAGGAGATACTATCATAATTATTTATATACGAGCAACGTTAGCGCGATCGCGGTCGCTGAACAAGCCATGGAAATGGCTATGCTCAGGATATCTCAGGATTTCTAAAGTAGCCTTTGGAAAGTTAACATGGCAGTAGAGAAGCCACATAGCGCAAGAACGAATGACAGCTGGAGCCATATTTTTGATGAACACGGACCAGCAACCGCAGCGTAAGACGTGGATCCATATAGTGGACAGAGGACTTTTGGTAGTCGACAAAATACAGAATTAAAGTCTACCAATCAGTCTTTATATATCTATTTAGGAATCCTAAAAGAGAATGAGTCTGTATTGATATATTTGTCAAAAATTTGGTAAAAAATGAAAGCCTGTTGCTTATTTCAAACATACTTTATCTGTGTATAGTCGTCGTTTCAACCCATACAGGCCCACTACCAAAATATGGTTCTCCCAAAGATATAGATATCTCGGATTATATACAATCATCGCCAAACTTGGCAGTCTTTTTGGGAATAGAGTAGAGGGACGAAAGACTTTGGATGAAACGATGACAAGAGTACGAAAGGAATAACGGATGAAATAAAAGAATAAGAACGAAAGACAAGGAAGAAAGAGTAAATCGGTAAATAAAAAAATAAATGAAAAAAACATTATAACTGAAAACGTTTTTTTAATGGCCCAAAAAATGAGGTCCTTAAAAAAATTATCGTAATGATGATAATGTAATCTATCAGAAATATTTATAAGCATTCACTTGAATACGTACACTGGTACACAAGGAGTACTTTATTCAACCAGATGGTCACGCTACTTTAACAGAAAGTATACTTAGTCCAAACTTCGCTTCCAAATCGCACGAGAAATTACTGCCCATATAACTTACCAAATAGTCAATTTGTATCACTGATCGTAGATCTTAATCTTATAAGTCAAAAAACAACACTTAACTATCGACATGGAGAACATATCAATATATACTACGGATAAGGTTCTAGTAAGTTCGAGATAGTATTTAGAATTTTCGAGAACCGTACACCAAAATTTATAAATTACTTTAAGCTTTAGGATTTCGTGTTTATTATTTAGATGGTTCTGTAACTCGTGCTTTGTAACAATATGATTGTAAATAGAATCAAAATGAACGTTCCTTTAATATAATTCTTCAATTGGTGCGTTTTGGCCTCCCGTTATATGTATAGAATTGTAGGTTTTGTTTATTTACAGAGCGTTTCATTTTAACATGTGAGGTTCGACTAATTAGTCCATTGACTTCATTACGTAAAATGCTATTTACTCGAAAACCTTGATATTTAAGTAAATCTTTATTTGGCGGCAGAAATAGGCTTTGTAGTGCCGCCTAGACGGCGTCTCGTGAAAAACCTCAAATGTCGAATTTACTTTTCCCCTTAATTTCGGTCTCCCACTTGTATTATAAATATTTTATTAAGTAAGCTAAATTACGAATAAAGCCTTATTTTATTTATAATAAATAATATCGAAGTAATTAACACTTATTTTATATATAACGGTAAACTTAATACTGAAGGCTTTTAACCAGTTGACCATTTAAGCGGTGAAGATAAAATTATTGAATGTACGAGAAATAAGTATATTAAAAAAAAAAGACCGGTTACATGTGAATATAACATTACTTTTAACTATAAATACCATTTATACAAATATAACTAATAAGATAATCCAATAATTAGACTGCCTTTTGAATAACTGCACTCGATTTATTTTCAAACTCTGCAAATTTAGCCATATATCTTTCTACCGTTCTCTAAAGCTAAAATGTCTACCTATTCGACAGCGTTCTTTGCGTGTACTAACTACACTTTTCTCTTTACTCTTTTCTCCCACTTCACCTGCTTATTTAAAATCTCAATTCCAGTTCATAGCCTGTACACACGAAAAAACACTTCGCTCCTCCAACAATCGTCTACTTAGATGTCCTCAAAATAAGGACTGCACTCACTCCTTTTTCACAGTCCAATCTATTCTTTTCAGGAACGCGCTCCCCCTCGATGTTAGGATGATCAGGAGTCGTTGCGCATTTAAAGCGCAGCTTCGATAGCTGCTTGACAAGTTGACGGAATCACGACGAATCTACCAGCTGTTCAGTTGATGAATATCTTAGACCTGGGACTAACGAGCGAAAGAGCCCTCGTGTACTATTCACGTTCTTCATCATTTCAATCTTCATGTGTAAATTGATATTTAGTTATTTCTATATTCCTTGGTAGCAAAATCAGTAATGACTTATTATTTGGACCTCAAACAGGAATTTTCAAGACAAGAGTGAATAGGTTTCTTATAGGCAAGCGTGTTGTATCGTATACCTTGTCGTCGCTTAACATCAGGCTAGACAGTGGTTTATTGCTTCATCTATAATTGATAAAAAAATTGTCATGAAAAACAATGTTAGTAGATATTTCGTAACAATATTCATGGTCCATCGATTTTAGCTTGCTTGCATATAATAGTTTTAATTATATATACAAGCCCATTGTGTAAGGGAACTTTAAGAATATATTTAATAAATAAATTAACACACTTATAATATACGGAACCGGATATTATGTAATTAATGCTTTATGTATATTACCTTTGTCTTATTTAGTTTGAAATATAATTTACTAAATAATAAACGAAAATAACTATGAATACTTCTCTTTATTCTTCTATTTCACCATCAAACGCATCGGTACAGACTAAACCGATATACAAAATATTTATATCATTATCATCACCATTATTCCAGCTATAAGTCGTCCAATACTGGACATAGATCTTCCACATAGATTTCAAAAGGAACCACATTAAAACGAGCTACATGCAGCGTCTTTCAAAGTTTTTTTTTTTTGTTAAAGCAGTCCTTCTTTCGGGGGATCCCTCTCTCCCCTTTCCCATGTGTGGGAACGTTACAACTCAGATAACTTTCATCCTTCACAATCTCTTAAATTACTATCTTGTTCTGTCTTTTACATCTCTATCTTTCTTCACATTCAAACCATCTCCCATACAATCATCTCTTCCTTCCCTCATCTTCGTTGCCTTTTGCTACATTGTCACATTTTTGACTCAAGTTTTTTAAGACTGATTTTGACAGTGTCATACAGAAACTTATCTATACAATAACAAAATATAATTGCGGGAATACCTTTAACCTACCGTATATATAAGTAAATAAAACTTCGGACAGACAATGCCCACAGATGTATTAGTAACTTGGTCTACATTAAGTAAGAAAAGGACCAATATTTACCCCCTTCGGCACATGCAGTGGTAGTCGTGCAACAAAATGCACCGCCCGCCAGCCCACTGATAAATGCGTATGCGGCAAACAATGCGAATTACACAACTGCCACCGTCAAATCACTCAACACGTGTTTCACCCCTTCCCGGGGCATCTTCAGGAGTTATGTTACACCGATTAGTGCCAGTGTTTGAGATTCTTTGTTTGGCGTATTTATCAGCGGGCTGGCGGGCGGTGCACCTTGTTGCACGACTACCACTGCATGTGCGGAAGTGGTTAAACATTGGTCCTTTTCTTACTTAGGATGGATTTCCGCAAGGTAACGCCTGATTCCATTAAATATTGGTATACATTATAATAAATAGTAGAGGATGTTAATAACGAACGAAATTCTTTATTTGAATCAAATCTAACAGTTGTGCTAGACATGTTTGACGTATCTACCGTAGAATTTTTTTATCCAGTCCATAACAAAAGTGCACGCTTTTTAGTAGCGATGAATATTGCAAAATTAATTTTTATTCCTAATTTGAATTTAATTTTTTTATCGTATTTATGAACAGTATTTTACTGAACACTAAACGTATTATTTTTAATAAAAATAATTGTTTTTGTTTTATAGTATTACATAATATAGATTCGACTATTTAGAAAAAAAATTAAGAGTTTTTTCATCTTACACGATATTTTTTTCGCACATTTTTCTAAGAAAGATATTTATCATGTAAAAAAATAATTTCCTGTAAAAATCTGTAAGATCTCTTTATATCTATATCTAAATTAAATATATCTGAGAATTAACTGCCATTTTTTATTGTTTTCCTTTCGTTTTCTAGTGGCGACCATGAGGCTGTAGACGCGACATGGGCAGGTTTTTCACTAGGCGGGCGGACAACAAAGCCTAGGTCACGGAAAGTTTGAAGAAATACCGATCACCGGTGAAGACTTCTTGGTGATAATTATATCTTTTTAATAGCATACCACGACACCAACGATACAATCCCCTTCAACTTATCATGATGGGAAAGGTCGCTGGTAAAAGGAAGGTTGGTAGGAGAAAGAAGTCGTGGCTTCGTAACATTAGAGAGTGGACCGGAATCGCCAGCGCTGCTGAGCTATTACGCAGAACTAAAAATAAGGAAGAGAGCAGGAAGCTGATAGCCAACCTCCACTAGTTGGAGAGGCACTTCAAGAAGAAGAATAGCATAAACAAAAATTATATTAATATAGTATTAGATAGGCTTGATTCTAAAATAATCTTACAATATATTTTGAACCAAACGAAGGTAATATTACGTAATTAAAAATACATTAATTATTAAATCTAATACAGTATGTCCTCGAATAACAAGAGCCCCACCTCACAAGTCTAGACATTGAGACATATAAGTTTTCCGCTTCAGTGAAAACGTTGGGAAACATCCAATGAACTTTAAAACCTTTATATCGTGTATATAGTATGGAATGCTTCCAATTTTCCACTGTAGAGACATAATAATAATAAATATTATTTCAAATTCAGTGAATAAATAGAAAATAATAAGTAAGCGATGATTCCAATTTCAAATTAAAAAGTTTTTTCATTAAATATACACAGACTTAGTACACATGTTACAGATGCAAGTTGAAATTAACACCATGTGAATATATATACATATATATAAATATATAATGTTAATCTAAATTTTCCAATTGTGCCCAGTCAATACTCTATCTAATATAATAAAGGTTTCAGGGTCTTTATGAACCTACCCTGGCACTGTAGCAAGTCAAGAGTGTACGCAAGCAAATACAATATAAGAACTCCATCAGGCTTTTAGTTCAATAAGGCTTACGTTCTATGCAGTGGCTGGGCGCATGAAACACACTTAGCATTTTTTTCACACCTACATGAGGAAAAGGAACAGTCTTATTTTTATTTTATTTTCTTCTTTGGTGCTTCATATTTTCTTTTTTTATCATATTTCGTTCTTTACAACATCTCACACTTTTTACATTCATTGTATATCGCACAGACTTTCTCTTACATCGCTCTAGTATATTCCAAAGATAAGACAAGATAATAATAAAACTAATTTATTTATCGGAACTTTTAACTAAACTCTTATTGATCGTACACTTAGAATTTATTTATTGGTTTAATTTATTTTATTTTTTAACTCCACTCTGCTTTGTAAGGTGTTATAGTTGGGATAGAATCAGGAAGAAATATAACGACAACATATCGTTTGATAAAGTTAAATGCAGATTTATGCATATATACTTCTTCAAATATAGCCTGAATTAAATCAAAATAATCAGACGACATTACTGTCAAGGATTCTGGTCATGTAAATATTCGTTTATTGAATAATAAACCTTTTCCGTTAACTTACTTTCATTATGCGTAAGATATCGCAAATTTATTTTAACTAACACAGTACTTTTCTATCACAGATATCGTTACTGGTTTTCGACCATGTACTTTTTTATTTTGTTCTTTTTAGTAAATACCGATATTGATTACAAATTAAAATTAAGTTTTTATTTATGAATCACCGTATTGAGGTCTCACCCGACACTGCCTTACGCAACTAAGCCTTACTACTACCTATTACACTCTGTACTATTGTTTTATACAACCTTAGGATTGTGTGGCGATGTTTTTCTTCGCCCACCATTTAGCATTTGGCATCCCCAGGCTGCGTTTTCTCTACTAAATCTGCAATAATGAGTTACTTGGACGAAATAAGTGACGTACTTAGTCCAGCAAATAAGTAAGTTCAAGTAGCACTGATCAGGCCATGAAGTGTACATAACCGCTGGGATTATAAGACTGGAATAAAGCCCACGGACTGACAGCATAGGATGCCCACCCACAAGGTAGAAAAACCACATTGTCGAGCCCAAAGTCCAACAGTGAACAAGTTACGGTTAAAGTGATGATAATACATCCTTCAAAATTATATATATGTGAAAAGGTTATAATAAATTCAGTCGAGTGTCTTTTTTTCACAGTGTCACAATTTTTATTCCACAGTGGAATCGAGTAGTTTCCATGACAAGAGAACAAAAAAAAAACTATCTGCGCTACATGTGACACGTTCTATATATAGACGTGAAGAATGGAGGTGCGAATATATACAACATATATATGTTTGTATATAGGTGAGGGTGTAGACGATCAATGCATTGGCAGGGGAACCCCCATTCCATTGGGAGGCGAGCTACGGTACAATGTGATGCAATTTTTTCTTAACGATACATTTACAAAGGTGTATACTGAATTATTGTAAATAAGTGTAAAATCTTGCACATGTACTGTCATTTATTATATTGTAAACTGTATATACAAATCCGAGAACCAAAAAGTAATGTCGGGTTTTTGCAAATCCATATTTGATTGTCAATTGGTAGCTTAATTCGTACTTGAAAGAGGTTGTTGATAACGAAGGTGAATACATCTATCCCCCGATTTACACGGTACATATTTTACACGGTTCTCACAAAAAAATCGAAGCAATTGTTAATAACCGATTTTTTTACCATCTCTCATAATGTAAATATTTCTGCTTTAAACATCGAATCGGCACAAATAACTTCGAGTGATGAAAGTGAATTCGAACCTTCTATTCTTAAAAAAAGAATGAGAGTAATTTCTGACAGTGATAAAGGATAATAAAACACCTTTGGTTCCATTTGTATTTCTTCTTTTTAAAGTATTGTAATTAAATAAAAAACAGTGTTTCCATAATATATTAGATATTTTAACTTGTCAATGCATTTTATTTTTATTTCTGTGTACACCTAAAAATATTGAAAAAAATCACAACTGTTAAATAGCAAGCTGCAAGCTTTTCGATTTACACGGTTTTGACTTGAAAATTTTTAATTTTCGATTTACACGTTTTTCTCGGGAACGTATCTTCCGTGTAAATCGGGGGATAGATGTATATTGTTGATTAGAAATAAAAACTTGTTAAAAATGTAGTCGTGTGAATTTAACTTAAGAAAGCGACATTAATTTGCGGTCCTCCTAATATAGAACCTTATGATAATATAGTGATTAAAAGCATTTTCAAAATTACTACATATTAAAACTAGGGAAATAATAAATAATGTAATGGCAATATATACCTCGACTTAGACCATGAAATTTACGATTATCAAATAATCTTTTACTTATTTGTCCTTCGCAAAGGCTTCTTTCTGATAAACCTCTGCTCAGCATTAGAGAGTCAACAAATCGGTATATGTTTAAAAAAAAGGTTCCAGACTTATTAGCGGAAGAACCGTCATAACTATATAATAACGTATTATGTATGTGCTACATGTACATATATTTATATATTATATCCTACTGTTTAAGTATATGTTTGTAAGTAATTATATATTTACAACATGTTCGTATAACAAATTAGCGTTATTTAATGTAATCAGGTGTTACCTTGCGGAAGTCCATCCTAAGTAAGAAAAGGATCAATATTTAGCCACTTCCGTACATGCAGTGGTAGTCGTGCAACAAAGTGCACCGCCCGTAGTGCCAAACACAGAGTCCACTAATCGGTGTAACTTAACTCCTGAAGATGCCCCGTGGAGGGGTGAAACACGTGTTGAATAATTTGACGGTGGCAGTTGTGTAATTCGCATTGTTTGCCGCATGCGCATTTATCAGCGGGCTGGCGGGCGGTGCACTTTGTTGCACGACTACCACTGCATGAGCGGAAGTGGCTAGATATTGGTCCTATTCTTACTTAGGATGGACTTCCGCAAGGTAACGCCTGATTCCATTAAATAAAGCTAATTTGTTATACGAACATATTGTATTTATATAAATAATAAATTTATTATGATTAAATATATAATTAGTTATGATATATAAATATATATACATATAGTACATACGTTATTATATAGTTATGACGATTCTTCCGCTAATGAGTCTGGAACCTTCTTTTTAAACATATACCGATTTGCTGTCTCTCTAATGCTGGGCGAAGGTTTATCACAAATTAGCTTGTTTATAATATTTGGTCACCTGCTCACTCTGTCTCTCTCTCACTTCTCACTGTCTTAGGCCATGACTATCTTATATTGTTCGGTAGAGAATGCCTAAAGGCATTAAGTTCGAATATACAAAATTTGTAAAAGGTTGAATAAATAAATAGAAAAAATTGAATTAATACTTTGTACTGCTAGCATTAACTGGCCTGTCATAATGTGATAAAAAAAATTACATACTCCCAGGAATATTCATCAAAACTCGCATTGGTTGAAGAATAGGACAATTTGCCCTAAGAATTAATAAACAACCTTATTTTGAATATGGGCAATCGTATACAAGCACTAATAAGGGCTCGGGGAGGAAATACACATTATTGGTTTAATTTTTTTGTGTTCATTTTAAAATTAGACCGATTATAACTGAAAATGAAAAATTCATGAATTTCTTTTTCATCAGTTTTCATAACTTATCAAAAATAAATATTATGCAGCTAAATTAATTACTATTAGTAATTTAACTTTATAATTAATTTTAACAGGTAATTATTTTGTTTAAATTAAGTCGAAAAAAAAATTACAATTTTTTTTTGGGTCCCTCTAATTGTGTCGGTGTGTGTATTTCAGAACGATCAATTTATTCAGGATGATTATAATAATTCGTAAAAGCTTTTTGTTGACAACTCACCAATACACTCACTGATTTAAATTACAGTAAAAATGGATAGTCCAAAATTTTAAATTCATTTACTAGTGTTAAAAGCTTGTAGTATTTTGTAATAGTCGTAAAGCGTCTATAAAAATAAATTTATGCGTGAAATAAAGCTACGGAACTCCAGAGGCTTAAAGTAACTAAGTAGCTAAGTTTCAAAATTAGTAAATTAAGCGCTTTTAAATTTTGAAAAGCACTTTTCTGGCTGACAGTATCTTGTCGGATGAAGCTCATTTATATCTTAAATCAGTGGAGACGAAATTGCGGTTCGCAAACCACATGCAGTTCTTTGAAAGGGTTATTTTTGGCTCTCCATAAATATACCAGTATATATTAAAAATATCACTATTCCATTTGTTTCAAAACATCTCACAATATACTGACGAAAAAATTGAAACATTCGATACATATTTTATTAATGGTTTTAATTATTTATTTATTTTTTTATGAAAAAATTATATCTTTTTTTGCATACGTTAAGTAACTTGAAGTGAAAAATGGATCGTACTGTCAAGAAGCTTGGTCATCCTGGGCAACAAACCACGACTTTAGAAGGGTAGACAGACGTCCTTGCTTTTAAACCGAGCCTATTGGAAATTTACAGGAGAGTCCTAAAGATAGAATAGATAGAAGAAGTTTAATGAGGCAATAACTCAAAGACGATTCCATATCTCGCAATAACACACAAATCATTTACTGACAATTATTCGTAAATAAAGATATTAATATATCACTAAATACATAATCAACTACAAATTTAAAAAAAATATGCGACGTTCATAGTGTATTTACAAAACACAGCAAAAAACGGGCTTTTCCAAAGTTTCGACTAAAAAGTCTCTTGTAAGAAAATGCCGCAAAACTTTATTGCATTACCATTAAAAAAATTTAAAACGCGTATTAAAAATAAATTGACGGAAAAGGCATATTATTTAATAAACAAATATTTAAACGAAAAGAATCCTTGGTAGTGATGTCGCCCGATTGTTTTAATTTCATTTAGGCTATATCTGATATAGTGTATGTGTATAAATGTGTGTTAAACTTTATTAGAAGATATGTTGTTGTGGAGTTTCTTTCTCTTTCTTCTCCACAACTATAACGCCTTGCAAAGCAGAGTAGAGTCAATAGGCTCCAAAAAATTGATAATAAGTTGACGATCAATATGAGTTCCATTAAAAGTTTCAAAGTAGAATAAACGAATTTTATACATTTATCTTTCTACTGAAGTTTCAATTGTTAAATTTAAAAATGACACTCTTAGTAGTATTTCAGAGCACACTGTTATATACACCAATGCCTCACTTTGAGTCGTGGTTACCAAAAAACACGACGCAAATTGAAACGCCGCAAAGTGAATTAAGATTTTCTATAGCAAACCTTGTAAAGATCGAAGATAGGTTCCAGGGTTACGAAAATACTACTTTTTGAAAAAAAAATTGAACAAAGTAAACATTTAAAAAACAAAAATAATATAACTCTGCCAATAAATAAATTGAAAAAATATATACCTTTTTTGTAACCAGAAACAACACGTTAAAATTTATATAAATGTATAATTCTCTTTTAAAAAAAGCACCACACATTACATTACAACAAATTACGTAATTGAGACTGAACTCCAAAAGTGAAAATAAAACTGTTTTAAAATTGCATTGATTTTAAGTTAGAATGGGAATCCTCGAGTTTTGATGGCATGGCGCAATTAGAAACAAAAGTGATGCCATCTTTTGGAAAAAAAGAATATTTCATAAAAGAAGAAAATTAAAGACTCGAACCCAAAACAATACAATTTCGAAAATCTAACGACGCACTGTGAAAATTAGTACTAATTTAGCAGCGACGAAACTTCGAAAGTAAACGCTAAACGAAACGACGCAAAGCGAGATATTGGTGTATGTATCATTATATTTAAAAATATTGGTATCTATACTTTATTATACATAAATATAGAAAAGGATTATAGCTGGCGTTCAGTATGGATGCGGCATCCAATAATAAAACGCTATTAGCTATTAACGGTGAACAAATAAAAGCTCTGGTAAATAATAAAAATTCTAGAGCACCGAAATCGACACTTGTTACGACCTTTGCTCGTAGATATTGGACGCGGGCACCTATCAAATGTCACGATGACGTCACAAGTGTCCATCAAATGCCACACTGACGTACGACGGCTTTGTGTTAAAAGAATCTATTCACAGCAACGTACCATACCACGACCGTAATAGGAACGTGTCAGGTATAGCACAATATGCTCTACCATAGTTGTGTCAAACTCAGAAGCTAACTCGGGTTAGTTATATTTTAGGTGAGTTGCAAACCAAACAAATATGTTTATTTTTACAAAGAAATTGCAATAAACATATTTTATGTTAAATTATTGTTCACGTTTTACTTCTGGACATTTCATTTCTAACACCGTCTTTTCTATTTCAGGAGGAATTTCACTAGCCGAAACTACTTTCAAAATTGATCCAACGTGTGCGTTATTAGTACAGTTGCGTAGAGTGCGTTTATTTCTCCATTTTAAACAATTTTATTTTTTTAACAATCTTTTCATAACTAAATATTGGAACGCAAAAAATATTCATATCGGACCGCGAGTTTGACAGCCCTGTTCAATGTTAACTAAATCGGAAGAAGTATGACACTCATATGATGATCATAGGCAACCTATATTATATTAGATTTTTTGTATTAGAATGTTTGAGACTATTTGACTAATCCAAAATACTGCAACGTCTGAAGATGATGGTTTTTGACCAGAGTGTGTTGCCGGTGATGACAATCCGAGACGTGGTCGCTTACGTCGCCTTAGAAGAAGGTTCAAGACTCATTCAGAGAGCAATGGAGTGATCTATCTGATATGAAACTATCCGTAAAAGAACCAAGGACATCGATGTAACTCAAAGAACTGCTCTTTTGAAGACGCAGTCACTTGGGCAATCGATGGCAGTAGGCGCCGAAAGTTTCTCCAATGGTGATCACAAAACAGTTTCTATGGGCTTTTCACAAAATGGACCAACGATGATAAAGGTGACATAAAGTCGCTGAATTCGAACAGAAGAACGCAAGATCGGTCAACATAGCGTTCCTTTTCACACTATATACAAACTGCTTCGTATTGTTCCTATTAAGCCTTAAATGCATAATGAAGAAAAACTGCAACATACCTTTGAAGACAATAATGTACAGTAAATGCACAGTGTCGCATATCTGCTTAAGGCTTATCAATAAATAAGTATAAAAATATTACATATATGTGTTTTTTTCTATTTTTCCCTGCATTAGAATGATATATAAGATATGTATTTTTAATTTTTAAATAAAATTCATGCATTTAAGGGTTAAAAATCTACGAGAGTTCGATATCCAGCTGTGGACATTCTATCGTTAGAATGGTGAAGTAAAAGACATATGTTATATGTTATGATATTACATATATCCGTTTCTATGAGTATGTATGTACTCAGAATTTTTTATGGACATCCCTTATAGGGACCTCTTATATTTAACTTACTTCTTCTCTCATTTTCAATCTCTAATATTACAACTTCCTTCTGTTCTTCAAAATCTCTATCTTACGTCACATTCATATCGTTTCTCGTGCATCACCTTCCTTCACTCATCTTCGTTCCTAGACCACAGTTTACTTCATTATCACAGATTTAACAGTTTTTACTATTTTTTGTAATTTTTACAACCAGTTTCATTTTAATAAAATTATTACTGTTTTATTATGTTTTCTAGATCCTTATTCTACTTTTCAACCGTTGGGCGCCCACTGCAAGGCTATTTCGCCCTTCCTTTAACTATGCCGTTAGTCCTAATGCTTACCAAGCCGCAATACAAATTTGTTTTCTTATTTACTAAACCTAAATTTTTATTCATAGCCTGCTTGGAATCTCGTTCAATCATTTTTGACTTACTTCTCAGTCTTATTCTTTTCTATTGTATCTTGTACTACTTTTTTGGAACGTTCTAGAAATATAGTGCGACATTTGCCGTCGCTCGGAGACGATGCTGTCTTCTATCTTTCAACTCTTCTTATCTTTCCTATCTGGACCTCGGAATCAGAGCGGAATGTACGGAGAATTGCTTTATCAATTACGAACTATAATAATAACATTTTACAAACTGATTTATATATTAATTGCGGTGGTTTGCCTTTAATAACGGGTCGTTATATATCGGATACAAGTTATATATCAGATAACGACCGCTCAGTTGACTAAAGACTACAATTAATATCCAATAATCAGGTCAGCTAAATTTAACCGCAATTCCGTTCGAAGGATATTAAATAATAAATGATATGTATAATATGTAAGGTTATATAAAAATTTGTGCAAAGAAAATTTTGGCGTAGTAAATCAATGTTGTCGTAGAGTTGTTTCTTCCTCCTTTTTCTCCACACAACTAAAACACCTCTTGAAGCAGAGTAGAGTAGAGTCAGCGGGCTGGCGGGCGGTGCACTTTGTTGCACGACAACCACTGCATATGCGGAAGTGGTTAAATATTGGTCCTTTTCTTACTTAGGATGGACTTCCGCAAGGTAACGCCTGATTCCATTAAATTGATTTATTATTATAAGTAGTAAGCTACCATCGGCTCGGAATGATGATAACGCCGTCAGAAACTCAACAGTTGCTCTTTTTAACTGAGATTTAATAGTGCTTGATGTATTTATTACAATATTATACACGTAAATAAGTAAAAAAATAAACTAAGTCCCACGAATTTCGATTAAGTAAAAGTTATCAAATGCTATAATAAGATTTTATTAATAACATACTTTTAATTTTATATTTATATCTAGTGAAAAGTGTATTTTGATGACTTTGGAAGGGCAAGGGAAATAGGTAGAGAAAGGAAGTTTCCTCCTTCATTGGCGACTACAATCTGCGCCTATCATTCATAGAATTCGGTATAAAAGTGATGCAGATTGCAACAGAAGGATACCGATTAAAATTTTAAATTTCGAATTTCGAATTTTAAACCTGTAACCGAACACTGGTATATGTATCTTTGTTCAATCCTGTAAGTTGACACACGTAAACTGGTCGCCTGAAATGTTTCTTTTAATTTATATCCCTTTGACCCATTTGACTCACCGCTACCGCCCAGGCTATTACACGTTCTATAATTACTAACACTAATCAGGTCACCCAGCATTGCATTTCCGTTCGAAGGATATTGTGTAAGGCGTAACACCGATATATTGATCCAATGGTATAACATACTTAAGTTAAATAAAAAGTTTCTAACTACGAAGGCTGTATTAGCACATTTTATATATCAACCTCTTTATTATATTTATGGCCAACGTTGTAACTTAACAGTTTATCGATTTCATTCACATTTATTATAATTATCCTAATAATTTGTTGGAGGTCCTTACGGCTAACATTTAAAATATCCATTGCAGCTTATGTTTGCTAGGTTTCGGTTGAAGTTGATGATGTAAGCTCTGGCGCTTTTACAGCGTCATCGGAACTAAGTTCACGGAGCAGAAGGTTCCGTGAAATTAAAAATAAAACAGAAGCCAGACAGACGCATTCCAGCTGTAAACCGCTCTACCCAAGTAGAGCTATGTAATGTTGGTGTCGTGTATGCGGCTTGGGACGGTAGCGTGGACCATAAGCAAGCCAAGGATGGATCCGGATCCGACCTCGGTTCGCCCACGCTGTTTGCGGTTACGGAGCGGGCGGCCGACCCATTGCAGCTTGTAATGTACCTAAATGCTTTCTGTTTTCTGTTAAAAAAGTAATACATTATAAATAATTGTTATCAAGAATAAAGTCCAATTGGTTATATACATCAACAGTATTTTTCTACTGATGTTTATATTTTTAAGCAAATAAAAATGGTTCCTGTCCTTTAGTAAAGGCAGTTCTTTCGGAAAAGCATTATAGCTAAGTCATAAGTTCAGACTTTAATCAGCCTTAGTTAAAATTTTACGCCTAATTATTTCTTCTTTACAATAAATATTATAATTTATTGTGACGCTGTGCGGTTTTCATTTTCAAGACCCCTTTTTGACTTACGAATATTACACTTTCAGGCAATGTCTGTTAAAAGATTGCAAAGGTTGTCGTAGTGCTGTGATTTAAATTTAATAAACCAATATTTAAGAAAAGGACCAATATTCAGCCACTTCCGCACATGTAGTCGTAGTCGTGCAAACACAGAGAGAGACTCTGTTTTTGGCACTAATCGATGTAACATAACTCCTGAAGATGCCCCATGGAGGGGTGAAACACGTGTTGAGTGATTTAACGGTGGCAGTTGTGTAATTCGCATTGTTTGCCGCATGCGCATTTATCAGCGGGCTGGCGGGCGGTGCACATTGTTGCACGACTACCACTGCATGTGCGGAAGTGGCTAAATATTGGTCCTTTTCTTACTTGAGGTGGACTTCCGCAAAATAACGCCTGATTCCTTTAAAAACCAATATTTTTCACGTGGCCTATTGTATGAAGTTTTTTTTTGTTTATAAACAAAGAATTTATTCTCTGCCTCGTCTGGTGTCACGCGATGACAAAGTCCTCGATGATACATGCTAGAGGAAATCTATTCACTGTTAAGTATGGTAATATATATGATATTCCGCATAGCTCGACTACAAGAACACAAAACAAGATACAAGATCAAATTAACAATCGATTTATTAAATAAATAAAAGTAAAAACACAATAAATTTTAATTAAAAAAATTATCTGTCAAATATTTTAACATTATAAGTAGTCGGAATGATGATCTATTGAGAACAGCTGGGCAAAAACTTAAAAATAGCAAATTTCATAGAGAAATAAAACAGTTTATTTACAAATTAATTGTTTTATTCCATTTTTGTAATCCAATTACTTCTAAGATCTTGTCTGTGTAATCATCTAAAGAGCTCTGTCCAGTATTGAACAAGACCGCGCCCGGGTCAAAGGCAGTCGCGGCGCCGTTGTTTGCATTGGCCTCACGTACAACAATAATTTATGCGATGGCAACCCCATGCATTGCATGACCAAGCATGTCTGTTGAATTTATGACGTATACCATATATTTAATAAATCCAGAATATTATTAGATATATACATAGCTGCTAGTCTAGTCTAGTAATTGCGACTCGAAGGCACGGGTTCTAAGCCCAGGAAAATGACTTTTTCACGAAATATTTAATAATGTCAGTAATTTAAGAATTTAATAATATTGCAAATATTTTAATTTTCTTTTGCTAGAAAGAACACTGGCTGCCTGTTGGCATTATATAGTATAGCACACCTATGACACGAATACTGGCCGCCTATTGGCATTATATATTATAGTATGACATAGTTATGACACGAAACCTTTCTGCCTAATGGCATTATATAATATAGCATAGATATAACACGAAAATTAACTGTCTGTTGGCATCATATAGTGTAACATAAGTGGCATCATATAGTATAACATAAGTGGCAAAAAAATTTAACTAGACGGCTACTTGTTAACCTTTCAGAACTTTGCCGTTACTAATATTCTTAGGTTTTATGTCTTTTGTTATGATTATACAGGTTGATTGAAAATAGACGTAACCTTCATAGGGGCAAATATATAGGTTATTTTCTATCAAAATATATTTGATACACCCTCTCCAAAAACAATCGGTTTTAATATTAATAAAAAATGTAATAATAATATGGTAGGGAAAAGCGTTTTCAAAATTCAGGTTACTACGAATTAAAAGACTGTAAAAATAAGCTGTTCATAGTTTCAGCCTAGAAACGCCCATGGCATAGGTCTCTCATAAAGATATCTATGGAGAGATATACCATAACCACGATTGGTATGCGGGTAGGTGATTGGAGTATGGTATTATGGTACGCAGAGGATACTGCTGCCTATCCTCTAGAAACATATTTATGAGCAGTGGCAATCCTATATAATTAATGCACAAAGTAAATTATTTTTTTTAATGGCCCCCGCTATTGGGGGCCTCTCGTACCCCTAACTTTTTGGGATCAGGGACTTTATTCACTCTCTTTCACGCGTCACAATATCTTTCATTCTTTACTTTTGTCCTTCACAATATCTTTCTTTCCTCGCCTTTCTTCCATCATCTTCTTACTCTTAGGTGGCTAGGTATATTTTATTTATTTTTATTCTTTAATTTTATCTTTCATTTATTTTATCTTTATTTACACATTTATTTTTCTATTTCTTATTATTAGTTAACAATTTATTTTGTGCAGAGTTTATTAAGTACCTGATTCTATATAGTTTTTTTTTTTAATTTCTTTCAACCGTATCACTCGCCGCCCCACGAGCGAAAGAAAAGAATGATGGGCGAAGGTTGTCGTCGTCCATCATAACTACGATGCTCTCTATGTCTATCTTTAGCTTTGTTTCAGTCTCTAGGGCACTGCGCATCCGTGCATGTGCGGGACAGTAGGCCACAAGGTGGGCCACGGTCTGGTCCACGCCCGGTTCGCAGTAGCACGAGGGGTCCTCCTTAAGCTTGAACCTATGAAGGTACTCAGAGAACCCCCCGTGTCCCGTGAAGAGCTGGGCCAAGACCGCGTCCACCCCGACCTTGCGGAGCACGCGATGAGACTGTGTATTTAAGATTTTATCGCTGTAATCAAACCCGCGATTTAAGAACACAAGTCATAGTCTTCTACCACTGGGCCACCACCGACCAGATGTTATTGGCGTGTCGTATTCCAATGTAAAAACTTTCATTTTCCAGGCAAATGAACTGCATATTCATGCGTTTATAGCTTTTACCTTATCGTTGACAAAAAGTTGATGCTAACACATGTTCTCTTTACAAACAATAAACGCATTATATAAACTAAATATTTATAATATATCATTAATAACTACACCGTGTTTGTACGTTATATGTGACAGATGTATAAACAAAATGAAAGCTGATTTTGATCAAAGGAAACGCGTAACGAATTTATTTATTTGTTATTAGTTTTCGCAAAATAGATAACACAAGAACCTATTACGGGTTACCTTTAAATATATCCAGCGTATGTATCTTAACAATGTTATATGTCCTCTTTATAGGACCATAAGCCGTATGTTCGGCGCTGTGACCTTCGGGCTTCAGTCACTTGGCTCCAGATGTCGGACGTGTTCATGTGCCTGGTTTGGTGCGTGGCCACGCGTTCAGCGTCGCGCGCAGTGAGTGATCATATATCCGGTCTTACGAACAGACCATAATTTGTTGTCATAGACCCCTAAGGGTCGATATAGACCACTTTGGGAATCACTGATCTATTAGATATTAGAGAAGGTATGTGCAATGACAATTATTTTCGTTCGTCAACTGAGCTTCTTGTTCCTCAATCGACCGACTTGCCAATGAGAAAGTTTCACTACCATAAATCATCACTGATTGTTGGTTGTATACCTATATCTTTATTGTACTGTGTACTAAAGGAATATAAGATGCCAGATGCAGGCCGTTATCAATTGATTGTACATGAAATATTGTGAGGAACAAAATGTATATTAAGTTTGAGAGTGTGATAATCGGATATTCAAATTTTACAAAATGTTCACCTCTTTGTTTTAGTCTATGGACTCCCACTGCAAGGCATAGTCGGGGAGGACAAACATTGCCACGATGACCAGTACTGCGTCAGTCCACCCAGTGGGATGCTTACCCACGCCGCGTCTACCTGTTCGTAATTGCCACTCGACAACATTTCGATTCCTTGCGGGGCACGGGGGGTTCTCTGAGTACCTTCATAGGTTCAAGCTCAAGGAGGACCCCTTGTGCTACTGCGAACCGAGCATGGACCAGACCGTGGCCCACCTTGTGGCCTACTGTCCCGCACATGCACGGATGCGCAGTGCCCTAGAGACTGAAACAAAGCTAAAGATAGACATAGAGAGCATCGTAGTTATGATGGACGACGACAACCTTCGCCCATCATTCCTATCTTTCGCTCGTGGGGTGGCGAGTGATACGGTTGAAAGAAATAAAACTGTATAGAATAAGGTACTTAATAAACTCTGCACAAAATATATTGTTAACTAATAATAAGAAATAGAAAAATAAATGTGTAATAAAGAATTAAGAAAGTAAAATAAATGTGACAATAAAGATAAAATAAATGTAAGATAAAATTAAAAAATAATATTTAAGAAAATAATAATATAAATAATGTACCTAGCCACCATAGAGTAAGAAGATGATGGAAGAAAGCAAAATGAAAGATATTGTAAAGGACAGAAGTAAAGAATGAAAGATATTGTGACGCGTGAAAGAGAGTGATAAATATAGAAATAACTAAAAAAAATATTATAAAGTCCCTGATCCAAAAAAGTTAGGGGTACGAGAGGCCCCCAATAGCGGGGGCCATAAAAAAACATTTCGATTCCGACGGCTATTGATTGTCACTATCACTTTCACTGAGTTTCGCTGACAGTTCGAAACAGAAATGAGATCATCAGAACGAAAGAGTAGCCTTAAGATTTTGTCGTCTGTCGTGACAATGAGCGACCACATCGCTATAATACTCATAAAACCAAAATAAAAATATAACACGAATAAAAAATTCAAAAACATCTTATATATTACTAGCTGATCCCGCAAACGTTGTTTTGCAAACAAAAACTAAAGTTTTTAATTAACACATTAAAAATAAGGGTTGATCGTAGAGGGGTAAAAATTTAAGGTTGTGTGTATTTTTGTATGTTGTATCATAAAAAAATAAAAACAAAAAATTTTGTCTAAAAATTTAAAAAAAAAATTTAGGGGTGGACCATCCTTATCACTAAGGGGTATGGAAAATAGATAGTAGCCGATTCTCAGACCTACTGAATACGCATATGAAATTTGATAAAAATCGGTCAAGCCGTTTCGGAGGAGTTCAAGTTCGAACACCGTGATACGAGAATTTTATATATTAGAAATATATAACCAATCTTGGGTTTATAAACAACGTTACCACGTGAATAACGCAGTTGAAATGTAATAACAATAATAATGATTATTATGTACGATTTCAAGCATTTTCTGTTTGTATTTAGCAAATCCAGCCGAAACAAGTGCGGCGCCTTCGAGTGCATAATATTAAAAACAATAACCCGACTTTGGAGCCGTCTGTCGAAACCGCTAGGGTTGCTAACACCGAGAAAATGTGATTCATAAAGCACCAGGGTTGTCAAGATTATTTATTTACTTATTTATTTAAAACATATATATACAAAGGTGAACTTAATGACAATGATATCTTTTACTATATAACCTTTTTTTGGAGGTGCAAATATACATTGTCGTAGTCGTTTCAGCAAATAGACGCCTGCTGAAATTCATAGGCTTCTTTCAAAGATATCTATTGGAGGATATACCATACTCACTTGACCTTGACCTTGACACTTGACCGACGGGTTTGCGATCTCAATGTATTCTAATACACAGAGAACGATGTTGCCTATCCTCTAGAAACTTGCTTGTGTTAATGTTAATTACATGATTGTATGCCGCGAATTAAACCCGCTACCTTTGATGTCAAGTTTCAGTCCTCTATAGCTATGCTACCACTACTCTACACTGAGATACACTATAGAGATGATATTACATATATTTGTGATTAGAGTTAAATATGTTTAATTCTTAGATATTACGAGAAATTTTTTACCTACAAAGTTTATGTCAATATTATTTCACTTAAGATTCAAAAGAAAAATAATCCCGGAATCTGTGGAACTTAAATTCTTTGAGACGCAACTTAAAATGTCGCTCTATTTCTTTTCGTCTTAGTTTCTTATTTGAAATTTCTGTCAACGAAATTCTACTCAAAGGGCTAACGAAGGACCTTTTTTACTTGCGGACAGAATTTTATTGAATTCGCAACCGCGGCTTTGATGACCTTTGACACTCTAACCGTTTGAGGTCAGCCGCACATTTTACGGTCATTACAATACCTTACTTTATTTATTCTTTTACTTCAGAGTATAAGAAAAGATTCAAAATACGTTTACATATAATCAAAGTTAAAAATTTACGATTTTAGTAACGCGTTTTTAAAAATGGAAGAAGTTCCTTGTTCAAAACATTTCAAACTTTTCTGTTCTCGTTATTCGAAATTAAAATTCAATATCCATACCTGGCCAAGTACAATATTCTTTTCCTCGCCAATGATCGGATAAACGACGATTACAATAAGGCTTATTATATACATATATATGTATATAATAAGCCTTATTGTATATATATAAAAAATTTAATCGCCGAATGAGGTTTTAAAAAATCGGAGATTCAGGAGAACATTTCGAAATTTTTTATTTCACTTACATATTTCTTTTACCAAAAAAAAAATTATCGAATGAACACTTATTTTTAATGAAAATAAACAAACACCAAGTCGAAATTTAAATGCAATATAATAAAAATCATAGTGTAACACATTGCATTACAACCTTGTTATTACTTTATATATTATTTACTTATTTTGTTATGTCTTGGAGTGTATAAAATATTATTTTTTTTGGAAATAGCCTGTTCTCTGCCATTTCTATTTCATTTTAATTAAATATGATATACTGTTCTGTTGTTAATTACCCTTTGGGTTGCAGGTATAAGAGATATTCTACTTTATTGATACGTTTTATAAAAATGTTATATCATATAGTGCTGTTAGATTAAAATAAATAAATAAACTTTTGCGTAACCTGTATAATTTTTAAGAGAAACTGAACTAAAATGTTAATTATTCAATAAGAGAATATTTCACTTACAAGAAACTTTGACAATGATGTCGCTTGATTATTTTGTTTTCATTTAGGCTATATCTAATAAGGTGTACGTATAAATCTGCATTGTTAAAGTTTATTAAAAGATATATTGTTGTTGAGTTTCTTCACAAATATAACACCTTGCAGAGTAGAGTCAAAAATAAAATAAATAGATAATAAGTTCGCGATCGATAAGAGTCCTGTTAAAAGTTCTAATGTTGAATAAATGAAAATATCTAACATCTTTCTCGATGGCAATAAGAAAGGTATTTTTTCTCCAACGATTCGATTGTAGAGACACACTAGCAGGCAAGCCCGCCTATTACAACGAAGCGCAATCAATTCCCGTCTGAACCCGCTGCATAAACATTCACTAATCTTGACCCATTTCGCGAAGTGAGATATCATTTCTGTATTCCCGTATATTGTATCAACACACTTATAACTGACTGTTTGAAGGTTTAAGAACTGTGATTAACTCTATATAATATTAATGAAAACATTTTTATGTTATAACTTCACGCAAATATTATTGTTTTAAGTAAGTAACAGAGCGTATGCATTGGCAACACCAATTGGCAGTGAACAGATGGCAACAACCGCTGGAGTCGTGAAGACCACGGATTAGCAAACGCAGTGTAGCACGTTCATACAAAAGGTGACCAGACAACCTTGTAAAGTTACGGATGCCGTTTTCAACCAGACTCATTCTAAATTTAGGGAAAGGCATATATCCATCATTGGATGGGTATTATTTTAAATGGAATGAAATTGATTTTAGAACCAAAAAAAAATATATTTTATAAATAAATTCAACTTTTGATCACAGTATTAAATAGACCATTTGTCATTAGCAAGTGCAAGATGATATATAAGAAAACGACCAATATTTAGCCACTTCCGCACATGCAGTGGTAGTTGTGCAACAAAGTGCACTGCCCGTTAGCCCGCTGACAAATGCGTATGCAGCAAACAATACGAATCACACAACTGCCACCGTCAAATCACTCAACACGTGTTTCACCCCTCCACGGGGCATCTTCAGGAGTTACGTTACACCGATTAGTGACAAACTCAGAGTTACTCTGTGTTTGGCACTAATTGCTTGCCGCATAGGCATTTGTCAGCGGGCTGGCGGAAGTTATTGCACGACTACCACTGCATGTGCGGAAGTGGCTAAATGTTTGTCTTTTTCTTACTTAGGATGGACTTCCGCAAGGTAACGCCTGATTCCATTAACTATTTAAGAAGATATATTCTATATATCGTAACAACATTAAGGTTTGAAATTGATTACTTATGTTTACATTTTAATTAATAATATAATTTGATAGTAAAACATATAAAATCTTTTCGTATTATAGTCATCTGCAATTACTATCACATTAAGTTCTTTTAATAATACTGTTTGTTGAATTTGTTTAAGATAGTTTACTTTATATTGATCATCTTTTATCAAGATCATTATTTCAGATATAAGAGGTCCACTACAGGGTTTAGGCCTCCCATATAGATTTCAAATAGGACAGTTGAAACCATCTTGCATCAATCGACTTTTGAACTTAAAAATATTGAATTTGTAACAATGAAATGATTTTAGAACGCGGTCACATCGTCATATACAACATATAAGTGAATGCATGATACAAAAAGGGAGCAAATGTGTTTCCTGCTTCAATATTTTCATATATATGACGCGCGTGTCTTCACGAGACTAGAGAATAAATTATTACTCCGCTAGCGAGTTTTACCAAAACTCTTATGAAATATTCAAACTCATAGCGTGTTCGTTTCACCTAATAGTCACTTTCTAACATGGCTGCCCTCAAAGATGTCTATAAGAATATTTGCCATAATCGCCACGCTTATCAGGTGACTTGGCGATCAGCGTATTATTATGATACGCGAATGATGCTATTGCCCAAAATCTGAAAACTAATGAAAGTAAGGGCATTTGTCAACTTTATATTGGTCGAAGACCAGTGGGTAGACCCAGGTATCGCTGGATCGATCGCGTTGAGGCAGACTTGCGCGAATTGAATGTCAACCAATGGCAGACGATGGCGCAAGATAGAGGAAAGTGGAAGTCTCTCGCTTCGGAGGCCAAAACCCACTTTGAGCCAGCGGAGTAGTAGTAGTAGTAGTATATTGAGTGTTAAATGGTGAAGACGAAGTTTTGACGTTACGAGTTTATTTTTATTTCTTATATTTATCACGTGTCTGTTACTATTTTTAATATAAGATTTTAAATTATGGCGCATAAGTATATTGTTATTATAAATGTATGCGTGGCAACTGTTAGAGCATCAATTTCTTTAAAAATATCTCTCATAGAACCTCTAGCTTTTAAGTTATAAATATCCCGCACAGCTATTTTCTTTAAAGTAATATAGAATTAATATCACCGGCACTGCCCCGTAATAAAATACCATTAGAAAATTCTTGTACATATTAAAAATATATACATAGATCAAAATTGTAAAGAAAAAGTGCAATAGGCGATCTTATCACACGAGGAAATTTCTTCTAGACAACTATAGAATGGAAACAGTAGAGGGATAAATAACAGGTAGTTGATGTGTACACGTAAAAAATACATATATATACAAACATATATACATTTATATATAGCATGTATTATTTCATTTATACATATAATAAATTCAGTATAATATATATTAATAAATACAATTTTTTAATCACTTTCACAAACCTCTACCAAACACATCGTGATGTGACGTATGATGTTCACCTAATGTAATTATAATAAATTATAATTGCATAGGTAAGTTAAAATTTCTTTGTTGACAATTTAAAATCAATTTAAATAATAGAAGCAAAAACTAATTTTGTTTACTAAGACTGTTATATGTATATGTAAGAAAAGGACCAATATATAGACACTTCCGCTATATAGCAGTAGTCGTGCAATAAAATGCACCGCCCGACATCCCGCTGATGCACGACTACTGCTACATAGAGGAAGTAGCTATATATTGGTCCTTTTCTTACTTAGGATGGACTTCTGCAATGTAACGCCTGAATCTATTAGACTATTTTACATATTATCGCGTAATTAAATTGATGAGTAATGTATCTACATACTTCTACAACAGAGTCTCTGGTAATGTTCCTTAACCTCCTTTTGTAGATTTAAAAAGTAAAATAACGGTTGTTCAAAGAGTTACCACACTGAAAATTACTTCATAAAAGTTAGCACACTTTGGAAATGTAGTGTTCGTTTTCAATCCAATTTAAAGTTTTTAAAAAAGTCCTATTCGTTTGTCGTACGGTTTCGTTATTTTTCTCACGTTTAAAAAATTCATTCCACGGACAGACAGTAGACTCGACTTCATGTCATTAAAAGGTGCAATACATTCTGAGTTGAATAAGCAATTTTTGAATTTAGAATTCTCGTCTCTATGGGTACTGATAGAAAAACTTTTTAATATAACGAAAAAATTATCATAGATAAAAACACTAAAAGCTGAAGAGTAGTGTAGTAATTTTATGATTATTTGCAAGTGCCGACTCTATAGTTTTGACGACATTGAGAAGTGTTTGCACCACGCGTTAATTTCGCGAGATCTTGGAAATGTATCAAATGCACTGACGCAATTAGATTTATTTCGTAAATGTACTCGCGAATTACACCTGTTGTTATAATATTATTGTTTTTTATAACTGCACAATCGCTATACGATCTAAAAAGAGATAGATGAGAAGAAAAGAGATCTTGGATATCTAGGGCCTACATTTCTGTACGAGATCATATCGGGAATGTGGAATTTTATTAACGAGCAAAGGTAATTGATATCGTTCTGTTGTTTGACACTATGAATTGGCGGAGGGCAAGTCAGATAGCACACAGAACAGATGGTCATTGATGTTTCAAGGCTTTAGTGAGACTACGAATTGGCAAGCGAAGCACAGGTCGTCCACCGACGCATGACGCTTCCCATCGGACCCAATGCTGGACATAATATAGCTACAACGATGGGTGTATAAAGAACGTTGTTGGGAATAAATAATTCAGTTACGGGATCTTCATGGATCAAACGGTTCGAACCTTTAGTATAAATCGTCGGTCTATCACACAGGGACTTTTCAAATTCAAAACGAATTCGAATTTCAATTTGAAATTCGAACATGCAACAGTTATTTCAAATAGAGTACTGTAGCATTAGTGGCCAGCAATATGAAGCGTTTTTAAATTAACTCTCCATATCTAATATTAACACACAAAAATTTTACATAAAGAAATATATATATTTTTATTAAGAATCGATAATAAATAAAAAAAACTTCGTGGCCACAAAGGGAATGTATTGAATAACGCCATCTCCGCCGCGTCTGATAAGCGTCAAGGACACAAAAATCAATATGTAGCATAATTACGGAATTATGCCGATAAGATATGTCTACTGTGTGAAATTGATCTCCGCATATATGTATTTTTTTACTCTGTGACATTTCTGCAAGAATCTCATACAGTTTTTTAAACATGGCTTTTACTTGAGATATGACATGGGTGCTTTTTCTTTTCAGATATTTTTATCTTTTATTGCTCTCGTCAAGTTAAGATAATTTTTGTAGTTAATATAAAAAAAACATGATGAAATAATACAGCATTTTAGTTAAAATTTATTGTATGTAACAAAACTCGAACCAAGCACATATATTTCTTCATACTTGTCATAAATAAAACAATCTTACTGTTAAGGATTTTTAAGTTACAATAAACCTTTACAATAACTACTTATTATTGTATCTTTATTTGTTTATTTTTATGGCCCCAGCTTTTAGAGGCCTCTCGTACCCCTAATTAGTTGGGATCAGGGTCTTTGTTTACTAATAAGTTTTTCAGATCTTTCTTCTTTATTCTTCACTCACTGTCATACTTTTCAATTTCTTTTATTCTTACCTTATTTCTATCACAATATCTTTTATTCTTTCTTGCTTTCATCGCCTTCCTTCCATAATCTTATTACTCTTAGGTGGCTAGGTACATTTTTTTTATTCTTTATTTTATTATTTACATATCCTATTTTTTTATCACAGTTTTCTTTGGGTTGTGCTTTCTTAATACATTATTACATATTTCTTATTCAATTTTACCTATTATTAATTGACTAGTTATTTTATGTGCAGTTTATTAGGTACCTACTTATCTATACTGTTTTGTTTCTATTAACAGTGTCACTCACCACCCTACGAGCAAACGATAGGAATGATGGGCGAAGGTTGTCGTCGCCCATCTGATCTCATCAATCAATGTATCAGGTTCTGAAGTGAAGACCACAGTCACAGACCATGTCTTCCTCAGCTACTGCAGGAAGGTGGTAATAAATGCAATAAGTAAAAATAAAACGAACACTAAAATATAGAAATAAAAGGAATAATACGTGTTAAATATTTGAACAATAAATAATGTTGCAAAATAAAATAGTAAGGAAACCTAGAATGTAGTGGTTGAGGATGAATGTATGGCTAATGGAATGAAAGAGAAAGACTGGGAAAATTGTAGAATGAAAGAAAAAGTACGACAGATAAGATGATATATGAAAGAGAAGAATGATAATAATAAAAAATATATGAATAAATTACTAGATTTAAAAAGTCCCTGTCCCACACGAAATAGGGGAACGAGAGGTCCCCAACAGCGGGGACCATAAAAAAAAAAGAAGTGAAGACCACAGACCGGTAAGCGCAGCGAACAACTTCTATCCATAAGGTAGAAAGTCGAAAGACGCTGGGTGCAAGCTACTTCAAGCCAATACTTTTCGAAATCTATGGTGGAGCCCATGTTTAGTTGGAGAAGACACATAATATTATTTCAGACCTTGGTTTTTTCTTAAAGCTGATGATTTCTCAGCACTAATATCCAACATAGACAGAAGCGATGGTCAGCTATAACATTTGATTCTTTAATATTTAATGGAATCAGGCATTACCTTGCTGAAGTCCATCCTAAGTAATAAAAGGACTAATATTTAGCCACTTTCGCACATGCAGTGGTAGTCGTGCAACAAAGTGCACCGCCCGCCAGCCCGCTGATGATATATATATATATATATATATATATATATCATGTGCGGAAGTGGCTAAATATTAGACAGACAGGCTAAAAATTACACAAATACATTTGATATATATATATATATCAAATGTATTTGTGTATGTGTACATCCTAAACTGCCCTCTCTTTTGTGTCTCTCATCTCCATCCAAAGGTTGTCTGGTAGAGATCGCTTCGAGCGATAAGACCGCCTCGTGTGTGATATGAATTGTTTCTTTTTTCCTCTATTTATTGTGTATGGTGTACAAAAACGTATTAAGAAATAAATAAATAAAACATTATTGACAAAAGTGTCTTATTCTATCAAGAATGCTATACTGATGTTAATGCGTGGAATTATATATTGATACTCACTAGGGAAGCTAATTATTGTCGTGCATTTATGAAAATATATTTGTAAAGAGCAACTGTTTAGTTTTGCGCCGGCTCTCAGCAGAACTGCCTTCCGAGGTTGTAGCTTCCTGTAGGGACAACAATGCCGACATTTTATGTTGGTTGTCCATTCGAAAGCCTTTAATAGTTTATTAAAATAAAGAGTATTTTTATTTTGATTTTTATATGGATCGCTGTGGTAGCTTGTTGACAAAGGCAAGCTGCGTCTTTTTTTCTTATTTTTTAACTTCTATACTTTCATAATTTGCGAGGATTAAACATTTTCTTGTAAGGATTCACAGTAATCACGCGTGTTGCTATGAAGATCATTCACAAGGGTTTGAGAATTCCTGTAAACATCGTTTTGTCCAAAATAACGTAATGTCTGAAAACCAAGGTCATTGACCAATGTGTACGTGTCCAATGGGCCTCATATGGTCATTAAGAGAGCAATGGAGAAAGAGCCTCGCTTCAAGATTAAATTCGAATAATCAGCGACGTAGCTAGAAGAATTGCTCGTTTGAAATGGCAATGGGCGGAGCAAATTGCTCGTTCAATCGATTGCCATTGCGGCTGAAAGGTTCTCGAGTGATGACCAACAATCAACCCATAGTCAAACTTTAGTGGAGACTTGCATTGAGCCTATCAACTGTTATGATTATATCTGTAGCATAGCGTTTTGTCATATCATGTACAAGATTGCGCGTTATTAACCCTTTCCTTACCGCAGTCCGTTTCGCCGAAGTGACGCTACTGAATCATGTACGCCGCGAAATGTGAACATTGTATGGTGGTAAGCTGTTGTTCGAATCTTCTCATTTGTATTACATACTTAAAGATTTTACTGGTATTTTAATTAAAAATATAACTTAGGATAATTCTTAGTAATTTATTTGGATAAATCTTAAAACAGGGATCTACACATAAATCTACATTAGGATGCCGGCTTACTCCGGCGCTGGTAACGAAAGGGTTAAAAACGTGACGTGGAAAATAGGTCTTAATACTTATTATCCTTTTTAAAAATGGTAATGAATCTGCTACGAACGAAATTGAGTAGGCGCTCACCGCTGGGCGGCCGGGGAACAAAGTACACGTGTATTCTATTAACAGATCCATCTCGGCGCTTTGCATTCCAGTTGTAAAACAGACGCCTGTATATTTAGATTGCTTGCTTTTTAACATCTTTCAACAATTGATTAGGTTTCGAATGATTGTTATACATATGTTATTGTTTATTTATCCCATAGTTTCATAACGGTATTATTTTAAAAATGGTAGCGTAATTAATATTTAATATAGTTAATTGACGTTAAATTAGATCCTTGATAATGACAGAGTAAATTAAACTAATTTTTTTCTGTTATTAATTTGTTTAGTAAAAAATTGCAGTGGTAGCTTAGCGGTAGAGTATTGAAACTTGAGATCGCAGGTCGTTGGTCCGATTCCATAGATAAAATCTTATATAATTCACATTTTGTGCATTTATTACATAGGATTGCCTCTGTTCACAGACAAGTTTCTAGAGGATAGATAGCAGCGACTTCTGCCAACCCATAGATACCTTTGAGGGAGGCCTGCACCTGGCAGTGGACGTCTACAGTCTGGAATGGCGACGAAAAAGATGCCAAAGACACTCATGAAATAATTAAATAAGTAAGAAAAGGACCAATATTTAGCCACTTTCACACATGCAGTGTGATTCGCATTGTTTGCCGCATACGCATTTATCAGCGGGCGGTGCATCTTGTTGCACGACTACCACGATCTCTACCAGACAACCTTTGGATGGAGATGAGAGATAACAAAGAGAGGGTAGTTTAGGATGTACATATACACAAATACATGTATATATACAAACATACCAATACAAATATAAATATAAATAAATAAATATATATAAATATACATGTATATATATATATACATATACATATATATATATACATATAGATATACATACATGATTTTTAATATTGGTTTTAAATCTCTGTAGTGGCTGAATCTGAAATTGATTGTGAAATTTTATTGTACATACATACACCGCGTTCCGTAAACGATTTATATAATTTTCAAATACTAAAACTAAGAGCATAGAGTTTGTTTTTGTGTCTCCATATCTATCGCTGTTAAATAATTTTGTATATTTGTGAGTTACAACATTATGCTATATGCTATACAATACTGATTACCCTGCATACGGTAAATTGACCGTCAAATTCACGTCGAAAAACGTGAGTGTACAACAGGCCTTAGCAAGCCGTAATCTATTCAATAACCCAATTGTGTGATGTAATGTCTACACGAGTCTAGGTTTTTGAGGACTTGAGCTTACTTAGTTATACACGACTTATTTATTTATCTATTTTTTTTTCGATCTATGAAGATGTGACATGCAACACAATGCATTTTCTGTCCTTTTTTTTTCATTTTTTATATGAATTATTAATGATATTGAAACTTTTTGGATAATCCAGAAAAATATAAAAAAAGAAAACATGAGTAGCGTAGAACTTAACACTATTGGATACATGTCAAAAGGTCCGTAATCATCATTGGAAATCACTGAATACTCTCATTAGTGTTAAAAATTTCAAAAGGCTTAATCTCTTTAAACCACTCGTCGATTGGACCCAATAGGCTGTGACGTCATCAAAGACGAATTAAGTTCGTCCATGCCATCCGGGGTACCGGGGTGAAAAGACTAGAATAAGTATTATTATTTAACATACTTATCTTAATAAGTTTAACATTATTTATGCTTATAAAAAGCATAATATACTACATAGTATATTGTGTTTTCCTCTGTATATATATATTATTCAACCTTTGTGCGTTTTACCGTTGCCACTGCTCACAAAGAAGTTTCCAGAGACGGAACAGCGTCATATCACACGAGGAATGTAATAAAAAAGTATACAAGGCAACATTTAATGTGCCTTGGGTTCCTGCTTAAACCATCTTATATATAATATTCATAAAAAATTACATCGTATGTATATGTATAGTAAAAGGCATAGATCCCTCAACAATTGCCAACAAGACCGGTCTTGCATTTTATGTTATAAATATGACTTCAATATATTATATTATATAATATTTATTTATTTATATTTTATTTTCTCTTATTATTATATTCGGACACAGTGGCGCCTGATACAAAAGAATGAAAAAAACTCCTATTAAACTTGATATATAAACTGTTGAGTTTCATCATGGCTCTTCACAGCAAATCAGGGTTCCGAAACCTGTTTGATATTGTACTTTACTTTAGGTCTAACTCTGCTCGCATCTAGCGACTCCACCTGTGCCATATCTACCGGCTCCTGGTCACCAATCGAGGAGCTTTCTGACCTAGTGGCGATCGAATTCATGAACGATGTGCTCATACTGCTCCGGACGAGCAATTTTTAGAGCTACTTGACTTTGGTTTTTCTGCGCATCTTCTCATATTTGATTCGACCTCGCAGCGAAGCTTCAAACATAGCCATCTCCATTGCTCTCTTGGTAACTTTCACCCTTAATGCCTATCGTAAGCGACTACGTAATGGATCTGTATGTCATCACCGGCAACACACATTGGTCAAAGACCCTCGTGGAACCCTGCGGTATTTTGCACGAGAATATTAAGAGGAAGTATTCTGTTTTCTGTACCTAGTAGATAAATCTCCTCAAAACACTTAAACCGTAGCGAACGTCGCGAAAATAAACCTCTTATAGTGAATAATAGTGGAAAATTTCACTCGAAACACTTGTAAATTATTCAGTCAAGACTATGTGAATAGAAAAGACGTAGAGACATCCACTTTATAATCGTTATAATTTATTATAGATTTTATTTATTCTTAATTTTTTTTTTCTTTTGCCTATTTATTCTTTATATATATTCTTTTTTCTTAGTAAACTTCTAGATTTAACTAGAAAATTATTGTTTAATACCAGATTTAAATAAAAAAAGCTGTAAATATCTATTATTAATGTACGTACTAATTTTAATATTAACTATAATGTTTATCGAATATACTTGTTTACATTGTCGACGAGCCTTTGCATGTAAGATTAAAAAAAAGTTATTATTCAAAGTTAAAATCAGAATAAATAGGCCTTTTGAAAGGCACAATAATGTTGTGGATGAGAAAAAAATTAAATATAAATTATCTTTTAACTGTATAATAACATAATATATTTGCAAATAATCCATGATCTTATATATTTATAAGTATACCAATAAAAAAATTCCTTGTTTACTTATTAAAATTTAATTTTTAACTAGTCTCAATATTTAAACTAAACTTCGATCTTAAATCTATTATCGCTTGAATATATTGCAAAACAATTGGCAACGTTAATTTGAGTAAGTAAAATATAGAAATAATATAACAAGAGTAGAGTCCTGAAATAATAATCAAATTTAAAACTGTACTGTAATATACCAAAAGAGTGTGAAAAAGGAAAAGAGGTGTGAATAGAATGTAAATAGTTAGAGAACGAAAGACAATTTGAAGAACGGTAGAGTAACAGAGGTTGTGAAGAATGGAAGAGGGAAGTAATATAAAAACGCAAAATATTAAATATATTTTTTAAATTAAATAAAGCCTTAGTCCATTATATGATAGAAGATTCGAGAGGTCTCAAAAACAGGGCATCAAATCAGGGTAACTGTTCACGAGAGATAGATGCTATTTTAAACGGTTTTATTTAGTTCGACCCGTATAATTTATTTGTTTGGGTCAAAATTAGAAATTGAAATTTAAGCACCTGCCCGTTGTCAAATTGATCTGAAATTTGGTACACACATTTAATTTAGACGACAATACAATATAATAAAATCAATAACATTATAAATCTAAGATGGCGGCCGATACAAAATGGCGGATTACATATTTTTCCTTAACCCCCTGATGATGATTACGTCAAAATTTAAAATTCAAGATGGACGCCGTTCCAATATGGCGGACTAGGTACATATTTTTCCACAACCACCACAATATGGGTAACAAAAAACCGTTTAACTTGAAAGTTTTTTAATTGTATTTTTTATTTGGATAATATTATCTATTAAAAACAGATTAATAAAATAAAAATTTTAAAAAATAATAGATATACATTTTTGAAATTTCTTTCACAAAAAAGGTCAATGAATAAAAAAAACACAGATTACGTAACTTAAACTTAACATCCACTTAAAGCCTCTATATACTTTGTTAAATACTGTCCAAGTCGAATTATCGATGACCGCTTTGATGTATCGACTGATGGTAGATAAATCATGTTCCGTTCCCCATTGACGGCGAATGATCACTTCTATGACTTTGGAATGAAGAAACTCCCTCATCTAATTCTTTTGTCTCTACCCGAATGTACTTAATGAACTTAATGCTTTCAGCTTGAAACGGTAAAATAGCCACCTGTTACGGTCTGAATATTTAATAATTTCAAAGAGCTAAAGGCTATCTCTCTTACGAAATTTTAGTCTAGTACGAGTATATACAAATATATTTACGTCTAAACATAATTATTTCATAATTTTTTTTTGTTTTAACTTACCTTATTTTTATTATTTGTATATACAATGCGAGTACTCTTAAAGGTTTTAAAAATGTATAAATGTCTCTAAGTAAGAAAAGGACCAATATTTAGCCACTTCGGCGATGGACTGAGCTCATTCTATGTTTGGCACTAACCGGTGTAACATAACTCCTGAAGCTGCTCTGTGGAGGGGTGAAACACGTGTTGAGTGATTTGAAGGAGGCAGTTGTGTAATTCGCATTGTTTGCCTGCCGGGCAGTGCACTTTGTTGAAAGACTACCACTGTATGTGCGGAAGTGGCTAAATATTGGTCCTTTTCTTACGTAGGATGGACTTCCGCAAGGTAACGCCTGATTACACACACACACATATATACATGTATATACATATATTTATAAATATATATATAATTTTTTAAATCTTTTTCTTTTAAATCTTTTACTTTTTTTCTACTCAAAATAAAATTTTGTATCTGTTATTATGGTTGATATAGACCACTTTGGGAATCACTGGTCTAGTTCAATAATATATCTGCTCCTGGTTGTATATAAAACACACTGCAATAAAGGTCGGGTAAGAATAAATACAAGATAACAAATTGGTAATAAGAATATAGAGAATATATAAATAAGGCAACAAATGTAGAGTACTGAAATAAATATCAGATTTGAAACTCTACCAAAATGGAAAGGCGAAGATATAATATACACATAGAAATAATAATATGTAGCCGCCCTTGCAGACGCTTCCTCGGCAGCCGTCACCTTCGATACTATAAATGATAGAGGATCTTAGGTTAGGCGCACTTTACATCCTGCCACTTTAAACGCGTAAATTCTACAAATGCCACTTGGACATTAGTGGTAGTTCGATCCAAAAAAAAATATGTGACCAACCAAGTGTATCACCAGCTCGTGACGTCATAGAAATGCCGCTACGAAACTATTGTAACCTTTATATCATAGTTTGAGTATTTCAACACTCCATGCGTTAAACCGACCAAACTATGCGCATATGTCGTAATAGGTCACGTGAAAAATTTCTTTATTTGTATTTCAGTAAAAGCTCTTTATCCGCGGGGTATATATTCCATAAATATGTGAATACAGAAACCGTGAATATGGAATGATAATTTATATGGAATCATAGAGGATACGTCGCTAGGTGACTAAATAAAGTAGAGAAGATAAAAAATCATTTTGTTTCTTCATCTCGTATTTGATATATTTTGATGTTATAATTTAGAAAAAGAGCAGTAGAGATGCCCACAATGTTTGTAATGAATGTGAAAGTCGAAACAGTAAAAACACGCAAAGCGGATATTTACACAGAACTGAACAGCAACATTTAAGTATATACTTCATTGATCGATTTATTTTTTTAATTTACATTTTCCAAAACATCGATCGCGGTGAAGGCTTATGTGAAAGTCTTCGACGATATCATTCAACAACCTACTTTAATCTAAGTCGTAAAAAGATCTATTTTACTTTTTTTATTATTCCATTTGACGGCTTTTATAAAACACATTGCATTGGATACCTATTGGAATACTTTTATTATTATGTACGTAATTATTAGATCCGCTAATAAAGAAATTTTTAGTCGCGTATGTAGCAATAGGGTCGCATTTTTTAATTGGGAATAAAGAGAATTATAAGAGAGATTATTATACATATATACAGATATTAATAAATAAGAATAAATGTTTATAACCTCAATGCTAAAGGATTTGGTTGCCATTTTAAATATGTTTATAGATGTGAAATTTTAATTATCAGTAAAGTCACTACGGTTCCCTTTCGTAGACGGACTCCTATAAAAATTTAAAACTAAAAGGCATAAAAATGTGTGATAACGTAATAGTACCTTGAGAATCCTTCCTAAAGAAACCTACTATAGAATAAATCTATGTACAGGATCCGGCGAAAAATATTGCACATCGTCCTTTAAAAAGAGACAATTTATTATATTTTATTACTATTTTCCAAAAAAATATCTAGCAATACACCTTCACATTCAAATTAATTACAGTACGCACGAAATAAAACAACTGACAAAACGTCACATAGGTAGTGTGGGACAGAGATAATGCTCTACAAAACCGAAATTAGCCGATTTTCTCTTTTTAAAGGTCGATGTGCAATATTAATCGCCGGGTACTGTAGTGTTTCGTGTTGAAGAAAATTGGAACTTTGGACTCGAATCGAAGGTCGAGAAGCTCGATATCAACTCAACGCGCCTATGAAAAATAAAAATAACACAATATACTGAAAATAAATTCTCCCCGATGACATGTATATACCGCCTAGCCTACTTACTACGCGTTAGTGGGTCACCAGTTCATCGGAGAGCATCGTATACATTTTGTGTGTTGACCCGTCGGCGGCTTGGTGGCGACTGTCTGTATTTATATAAATGAGCGATACGTGTTCGAAATTCAAATTGTTTTTTTTTTTATATCCACAGACTACTTTTTTTTCAATTAAAAGAGTTCTTATGGCATATTTATTATGACATTTACTATGTCTCATGACACTCATATTTGTAATATTTTGTAATAGTATATGATATAACATATATTAGCAATTTATTTACTTTCTCTCTTTTTATACGAATACTTTTTAGTCATTGTCTACCAGTCCAGGCTAATGATGATTTCTATTTTATTTAATATTAACTTCTTTTATAGACTTCGAACTATTAAACAATGCAGCCTTTTCACAGAGCAATAGAATAAAAATTAATACAACGTATTGCTTAATCTATCTTTAGCGAATCGTATGAACCATTTTTAAATGTACATATAGATATGTCTAGACACAAACGGCAGTCGAAAGTCGTATGACGATAGCTTTTTGTTTCTTCATAATATGCTATGACATTTGAAGTGTTCTTTTTTAAAGTGTTCCCTATTAAATTTATCGAAACAAAATTATAGAAAAAGTTTTTTCACATCCTAATAAAACGATTGACAGGTAGTAATTGCAGTTTAATGTACTCTGTGGTTTGTAAGGAAATTTAGTTTTGTTTTTACGATTTCACTAGATTTATGCAATTTTTTATTCGAAATAAAGGTGGACAGGCTTGATAAGGTTGTCTAAAGACGCTGGAGGCAGGTCGCTTCTTATTGCTTCTGCAGAAAGTTGCAGAAGGAGGCCTAATACCAGTAGAGGAAATCTTACAAATAACGATGATGATACCTTCCTCGTGAATTAACAAAAGCGTGACAATTAGCCGAATCGTTCAAGCCGTAATCACAAATTAGCCGAATTAGTTTAGCCGCTCTCGAGTTTTACACTTAACAATATATTTAACGATATATTTTTAGTTATAAATAGGAGAAATAGCTATGGTAGTGTATTTTGAAAGATTACGATGTCAACTTCTCCGACATAAATAATAATTTTGGTTATTGCAACTAACTTGACTTGATTAACTGGTTATTGCATCTTAATTAAGTCTCCAGAGCTCCTTCCACTTCCGTGGTTCAAGAGTCAGCTCTCTCTATGCATTCAACGGTGCCTTTTTATTTATACTGACAAACAAAGCATTCAAATGTCCTATTACTTTCAATATTTCATCATCATTTAAGCAGTAGAGCGTCAACAGCTGGACATAGAACACCATTATTTCCGTTTTTATAACGCAGATACGTCAACATATACAGGATGATTAGTCATAGGTATAAAAGAAGGTTCTTTTACAGGTATTTCAAATCACTCTGAAATATGTTACATCAATCAGTTTTTCTATTGACATGCCATAAGCTAATAACTTCTAGCTGTACAAAGCCTGCAGGGATTTATTTCGTGATCCATTGATTTTTGGATAGCGTGTACCATACATTACTTGATGGTACTAACCATACATACATCCTTTTATAGCTTATACACCCATAACAAATCATCCTGTATATGGATTAGGAATATTTTTGATGTCAATATTAAATATCTAAACACAACGCTGAATCATTTATGTAAATTTTCACATCGAAGATATAAAATTTACAATTATTATGTACACTACCGAACGTGAGGCCCAAGCCCCAAAGACAGGCAGTTTTAATTTTATTAAACAATGCGAAAGTAGATATATATATGAATGTAAGTATGCGAAAGTAGATATATATATGTATGTATGTATATATATATATATATATATATGTATATATCCCATGAGCTATGTTTAATCAATAACAACCTTTATAAATAAATAAATAAAAACCTTATATAAAGACATAGCATTTATGTAATATTTATAAATACACAAAGTTGTTAGTTTTAATCTGTGGTGCGTAAACAAAGAAGAAGCTTTCACAACAAGAAAACAGGCGACTTGTTAAAAACATATATTTTCAGGTTTGATGTTTTTTTTCTTTTTTATTTGTTCCCATTTTTAAGACCTCGTTTACCCTCTTTCATGCTTCGCAGGAACTTTTTTGACAAAATTAATTTTTCACATACTATATTTATTTACTCACTCTCAATGTTTCATTTTCAATTATTATGTACACTAATGCATTATGAATTATATATCATCGTAAAACAATTATTCCGCATCCGTTAGCGAATAAGACACACATATACGTTACGTAATGTTATCAGTCTGAAAATAAAGCAAACCGTACCACCGGGATACGTTCGGAAATAGATTCCGTGACACTGACCACGATGTCAACGGAGGGAGTGGTTTCTGGGTGCTGGCGGTATAACGAGATAGATTTTAGTGTTACTAAACTATTTTGGAGCGATTAATTAGATAATTTACTTAATTTTCTTTACCAGGCCACTCAGAATTAATAAAAAAAACATTTCGCCTACATCAGTGTGATGATTTAAAAAAATATATTTTGTCTATGATACTGTGTTGAGATCTAAAACAAAATATATTGTCTACGTCATTGCGACGCGTTCTAAAAAAACTAAAAAATTTCAAAAACTAAAAAGTGACGTATTATAAAAAAATAAAATATTTTACCAAGGTCACTATGACTAGTTATAAAAAAATATGTTGCCTTCGTCACTGTACCGATTCCTAAAAAAAAAAAAAATATTTCCCTACGTCGATGTGACGTATTATAAAAAAAATATTTTACCAAGGTCACTATGACTAGTTATAAAAAAATATGTTGCCTTTGTCACTGTGCCGATTTCTAAAAAAAAAATATTTCCCTACGTCGATATGACATATTATAAAAAAAATAAAATATTTTACCAAGGTCACTATGACTACTCCTAAAAAAATAGGTTGCCTTTGTCACTCTGCCGATTTCTAAAAAAAAAACTAAAATATTTTGCTTATGTCACTATTTATGAGGCCTAAAAAAATATTTCATTTTTTTAAATCACTCCGAGCGGCCTGCTATAAAAAATTAAGTTTATATCTTATTATATATATCCAACAATTAAGTTTATACATATATATTATAGTTTATATAGTTAATTATCTTGCTAGTTGTACTAAAGTATAAATAAGTTTCGTTATCAAAAATCATTACAATGTGTCCCCAGAAAGTGTTTAAATATCTTCCATTGCCAGATTAAAAATGTCAAAGAACTTTTGTGTGATGAATCTTTATAACACTACAAATAATCATAGATAATAGCACACCTTGAGAAATATATTTTTGCCTGCACTGTATTTCATGTTATTTAAAAAAGTCTCTCCGAGTTTTTTCCGCATGTTCTCATGTCTGGGGCGATTCATGCGGACAGTTGGTAGACTCAACGTCAACAAGAGATATTGTCCATTGTATTTTAAATTAAGAATTTTTGAATTCGAATTTTAATTACTCCTTGTTATTAGAGATACGACAGTAGGGGTTCTTATTGTACTCGAATGTCTTCAGGAACAACTAGTAAAAACTAAAATAGTTCTGTCGTAGCGTAGTGAGCGTGTCGTGTTTATTGCATCTACTCTCTCGCTCTCTCTCTCTCTATATCTCTCTCTTTCTCTCTCTCCATCTCTCCCTTTCTCTTTCTCTCTCTCCCATTCTCTGTCTCTTTATCTCTCTTTCTCTCTCTCTCTCTTTCTCTCTATCTCTCTTTATCTCTCTCCCTTTCTCTCTATCTCTCTCCCTTTCTCTCTCTTTCTCTTTCCCTTTCTCTCTCCCTTTATCTGTCTCTTTATCTCTCTCTCTTTCTCCCTCTCTCTCTCTCTTTCTCTCTCTCTTCAGCGGATGGACGCCCATCGCAAGACATAAGTCACTCCCAAGGTCCTGCGCTGCCCGCATTCAGCTATTCCCCACAACCTTAACTATGTCATCGGTCAACCTAGTATAGGGCCTGCCCACCACGCGTCTACCTCTAGTTGCTACTTAAGAAACTTTCCGCTTTCCACTTCAAGCGTGGAATTCTTCTAGCAACGTCGGTGTTCTTGATTCTATTGCGAACCTTGTCATTAATTATAAACGTCACTAATGTCACAATTTATTACATAAATTATCGCTATTTATTTAATACTTATTTCACGTGATACAATATTAAATAAATTGATATTATTTAAACAAGGTGGATAAAAGTAATAAAGACGAAAAGCGGTAATAATAAAAAAGAATGTGTTTAAAAAGTCACTAAAGAGTCTCCATAGATAGATAGTAGCATTATATGTTGTCAAAATAAAAAAACAGTCGAATTAACTCGCAAATGCAATTTAATCTTTTTGTATCTTTATATAAAATATATGTTACAAAGAGGGGGGGGCGTAATAAATAAGAAAGGCTAAGGTGGGACAAGGCAAGATTGAAAAATACTGCTCTACAGGATGTTGATATTTAATAGAAATTAACTGATATGAGAAACATTACCCAATGTGCTATGTTTAATCAATAACAACCTTTATAAATAAATAAAAACCTAGCATTTATGTACACAAGGTTGTTAGTTTTAATCTGTGGTGCGTAAACAAAGAAAAAGCTTTCACAACAAGAAAGCGGGCTTTTTTTGGGTTCTCGTTTTTGAAGACCTCGTTTACCTCCTATCATGCTTCGCAGGAACTTTTTTGACAAAATAAATTTTTCACATACTATATTTATTTACTTAGTCTCAATTTCTTTTCTCTTTTATCCATCTCAAACTCTTTTATTCCCTTTCTATCTCCTTCCATACATAGCCTCGCTTCCGTCGGCTTCCTTCTAGAATACTACATATATTGTTTTTTTTTCCACTTTCTGTTCTATTATTTAGCTTACTTTACATTTCGTTTGTCTATTTTAATTTATCACTTTACTTTTTAATACTATATCCTAATTTAATCTTTATTTCTATTTAATCACTATGTACGTTCCTTACTTTTTAATTCCATCTGATAGTTTCTCCTATGACCTCCCTGTTGAAAATATAAAACGTTAGATGAAAGTTCTAGATGCAAGACACTTCAATCCAGTCTTAATAAAAATCTATGATAGAAACCTATGTCCAACAGTGGGAGTCCTGAAATAATGATGATAATGACGTTATGTTGAACCGCGATAGACCAACAACTTCTATCGGAGCAGCTTGTAAATACTTGTATATATTGATGGCCAGTACAGCCACAATATATTTATAATAAATAATTTTTAATTTGAATTCAAAATTCGAACGCCGATTTGAATTCGGACGCCTTCAGTGGTGATGTCGCTGCCGTTGCGTTAAGGTCGTGTAAATTGTAAATACTCTTTGTATATATGTATACACCTTCTTCTATCACTCTTGACTATCATCTTCTTCACTAACATGTCTGGACGGCAATTCACCTCCGCATGCTAAACACATGGTAGCGTAGTGATAAGGACTGTGACTTTCGATCGCAAGTCAAGGGTTCGATTTTCGAGATACAATCTCATATAATTCACATTTTGTGCATTAATTATATAGGGTTTCCATTGCTATTTGATGTTGCGCTGTTACCCGGTCCAGGCTTTGTACAACTTCATCGAAATTGAGCCCGTGGAAACAGAGGTCCACGGACTAAAAATTTTACGCTGGGGATCGTACCTCAGTTACGAAGAAGACGTCTACACGCGAAAAACTATAACCGTGTAGATGTATAGTGTAGTGAGTGGGGTGTTGAGTATGTAGCACGAAGCGAGGACTACTCGGCGGTCGGGAGAGACACGGGCCTCTCCGGACCGCCCTCGCTTGAAGGCAGGTTAGGCGGATGCGGCCGCCGTGTCATGTGTAGGTGTGTAGTGCATGACATGTGCATCAAGACCGCCGGGGCTCGATGTGAAGGGTGCGTCCTGGCGTTGATACGGAGGAGCGGATATTATTATATATACGCTATAAGGGCGGCGAGAAGGTCCGAGTGGTCCGCAATACAGAGAAAGCGCTCCGAGGGACCAGAGGCTTTGCGGAGTTTTGCGGTGAGAATGCAGACAACGTCGAGGTCTACAAGGGTTTCCAGTCTATAGTCTATTATATAATTTATAAAATTTACTGTTATAAAATTTACAAGGTTCGAGTTTCTGAACCCGTATCAGTACTCGGCGGGGAGACGAGGAAGTCACAAAGGTAGTGGCCGCGAGATAGAAGCAGCGGGGCTCACCCAGCCAGCCCTCGAGGACACAAACCCAGCGCGACCCAGCTGGCCGGCAGAACTTACGGCTAGCGCGCATATCTGGTCAGTGTTGCTGAAGTGTACTGAGTGAGGAGTTAAGTGTTGACGGCAGCGTGGGCCACTCGGCAATCTAAGGAAGGATACTGATCCTACCTCAGATCGCCCACGCTATTCGCGGCGGCGGCGTCGGAAGGCCGACGCCGGTTGCGTAACGGACGGTGAGAAATGTGGTGGGTGATCTTTGTGCATCGCACGCGTGTTTTCGTGCGGTGAGCGGTTAGGGTTTCCACTGCACACAAAAAAATTTATAGAGGATGGGCAGCTAGTCCACCAGCCAAGCCCCCCCCCCCCCCATAGATATCTTTGGTGGAGGCATAGGCAGTAGACGTTTATGGGTTGTAACAACAATATCTACATCATTAGTGTGGGTAATTCTATCTGTCCTACATTCCGATAAGAAATTAATTAAGGATAGTGATACAACCGCTGTCAGAATTAATTATAATCCCTACCTCTAACAATTGACGGTGGGGGCGGAGGAGCGTTCCCGACTCCCCCATAAATATTTATCAGGGCCGGAATGACGTCGCCGAAACGTTCTCGTTCGACCTTTACGCAATATTCATATTCATATAATTGCAGACATACAGGATGATTGATTATAGGTGTAAAATCATTAAACGGGTCAATGTATTGCTTATTTTCTGTTAATATATAGTAAAATCTATACAAAAATCGACAATTTCTCATACATATGACCATATAAAAATCGTATTTAAAAATTAGATAACTATATATAAAAATCATTATTGTTGACTATCTCTCTTTACGAAATATGCACTGCCAAATGCAAACGGCCTGACACATACCAATAGAAAATAAATAAATTAATATAACACATTTCTTTAAGGTTTTTAATAACTATTCTATTAATTATTTTACATGAGAATTCTTATTATCTTACGTATATTATAAGCAATAAGTTATGTTTAAATAAAAGACGTAATTGCAGAAAATCAATAAACAAAAAAATATAATTTTTCGTTGAAAAACAAACTCAAGGGGCTTCGAGTAATAAAATATTTAATTATAAAGTACATGTGGTCAAAGACAGGAGGTCAGACGTTTTTGTTAAGATCGTTGGAACATGGGTGGAAGCAGGCTGCTTGGCATTTTTCCTATCTAAAATCTGCTAGAGAGACCTTTACCTAGAAGTTGACTTTGTACGTCTTAAGTCATGCCTATTTTCTACATCTACCTGAGTGACCGTTTACATACAAATGTTCATAATCATAGGCATGATGCAATACCTGTAATATTGGTTGGGAAAAGGCGACGAAAGTGAGGTGAGGTATCAGAGGAATATAAAGAATGAAAGAACTTTTGTGGAATAAAATGAATAAATAAATGACATGAAAATGGAATTACTAGGAGAATCTATATTACAAAGTTCAGTGAAGAAATTATCATTGTAATATTTTGTCCCTGTGTACCCATGACAGGGCAATTTCAAGAGCAATATACGCAAGAGATACAAATTGTGAGAATACGTGACATAAAATCAAACAAATTATAGAATGAGAAAAATTTAATATAATATACAAAAGTATAGAAATAAAAATAAAACAAAATTAAAATATAAAAAAGAAATAATAGAAAATATAGAGTTGAAGATGCAGTGGGGAAGGCGTTGTTAGAAACATAGAATATATAACTAATAACAGAAAGATGTGCGAGACATTGAGAAAGAAAAAATACAAGCACGAAAATAAAATATATGGAAAAATTATTAAGGAAAATTTTTTTCCTGACACATAGATTTTCCTATTTTTTCTTTCATGGCATGTTACTTTTATTTAAAGTATATGTAGAGACGTAACTTGTTAATAATATGTGACTGTATAATTGACCATATATAAGCAAAAATATACTTTACTGCTTCAGAGCTTAAAGCACCTAATGCCTTGAAACATCCGTCATGGCTACGAAAAGTTTGATAGAGGACAAAAGTATATTTTTTTAAAATTCGATTTCTGATAGATAATCACAAAAAACGAATAAGTTTTCATAGGATAGGCAGTAGCGTGCTCTGAGTACCATAATACCACACTGCAAGCGCCAATCCACCTGCCAAGGATAATGATTATGGCATATCACCCATACGTACTTTGGTTAAGAAAGAAGCCTTCCAGTGTTGACGTAAAATTATAAAAGACGAACACTTTATACCGCACAGAATAGATGGCTGCTTGGGCTTTAAGATACTAGAGTGGAAATAACGAAAACGCGCAATGTAGGTCGTTCACCTGGTAAACACACCTTGTTAAGGTCGGAAGGTACTGGACGCTTCCAACCAGCTCTAGGATATCTTTAATAGACATCCATGTTCAACAGCGGATGTACTGCTGCTAAAATGATGATAATGTATAGACAATATACATATAAATTGGTATTACTAATTATTTCGTAACAAATAGAATCAGTTTGATTTTTAATTCTATAAATAGGATCCAATGTCAAATTGCAAAACTTCACATCAGGTCCCTTCAGGCACAGGACATCTTTAATAGACGTCCATGTTTATCAGCGGATGTACTGCTGCTAAGATGATGATAATGTATAGACAATATATATCTAAATTGGTTTTACTAATTATTTCGTAACAGGTAGAATCAGATGGATTTTTAATGTTATAAATAGGAATCAATGTCAAATTTTAATACCTCACATCAGACCCCTTCAGGCACAGGACATCTTTAATAGACGTCCATGTTCAACAGCGAATGTACTGCTGCTAAAATGATGATAATGTATAGACAATATACATATCAATTGGTATTACTAATTATTTCGTAACAGGTAGAATCAGTTGGATTTTTAATGTTATAAATAGGAATCAATGCCAAATTTTAATACCTCACATCAGACCCCTTCAAGCACAGGACATCTTTAATAGACGTCCATGTTCAACAGATGTACTGCTGCTAAAATGATGATAATGTATAGACAATATACATATAAATTGGTATTACTAATTATTTAGTAACAGGTAGAATCAGTTGGATTTTTAATGTTATAAATAGGAATCAATGTCAAATTTTAATACCTCACATCAGACCCCTTCAGGCACAGGACATCTTTAATAGACGTCCATGTTCAACAGATGTACTGCTGCTAAAATGATGATAATGTATAGACAATATACATATAAATTGGTATTACTAATTATTTAGTAACAGGTAGAATCAGTTGGATTTTTAATGTTATAAATAGGAATCAATGTCAAATTTTAATACCTCACATCAGACCCCTTCAGGCACAGGACATCTTTAATAGACGTCCATGTTCAACAGATGTACTGCTGCTAAAATGATGATAATGTATAGACAATATACATATAAATTGGTATTACTAATTATTTAGTAACAGGTAGAATCAGTTGGATTTTTAATGTTATAAATAGGAATCAATGTCAAATTTTAATACCTCACATCAGACCCCTTCAGGCACAGGACATCTTTAATAGACGTCCATGTTCAACAGCGGATGGACTGCTGCTAAGATGATAATGTATAGAGAATATACATCTAAATTGGTATTACTAATTATTTCGTAACAGGTAGAATCAGTTGGATTTTTAATGTTATAAATAGGAACCAATGTCAAATTGCAATACCATTAGGTCCCTTCAGGCACAATGCACCGAACATTCATCACAATTATACTCAAGAGACGGCGGCCGCGCCCGCCTAGTCTGCGATCAAGCGAGGGCGGTCGGAAGTCCCTGCTTCACATAACATACACTACACTTCATTCACTACACTATACACATACACGGGTATAGTCCATCTATGTCTGTGCGACTTCGTGTACAACTGAGGTACGATCACCCATCGTGAATTTTTAGTCCGCGGACCTCATGCTTCCACGGACCCAATTTTGATGAAGCTATATAAGGCTTCAATCGACTAGCAGCACAACTTCAAACACATTAAAATGCAATAGTAATAAAATATTAGAAATCCACACAATATTGAAGACGAAACAGTTTAATATATAATTATCGAATTGTACATTCTCGTTGTGACTGTACCGAGCTAAAAGGAATCCACGGCCTTTTGTCATTCGTCGTTATAATTTAATAAGACCTACTTACCGTGTACATTCGCGCGACAAAATTTATCTTTATTATTCTTGGGGCATCGATATAAATACATATACTTTATTTTACAGATGGAATTATAATATAAATCTTATTAATTTTTGATATATCTAGGTGACATAAATACGTTAAATAACCAAAAAAGTAAACATTATATTTAAATAAAAGTATTCTATTTATTTACAAATTTTAAAAAGAAATACTTTTCTTATAATGTTCATTTATTAGACCATCCGCTATACTTTTTAGGTATATATCTATATATTTATTTTGTTATGTGTACCATAAAGAATATTAAATTAAATAAAAGAACTAAATCATTACAACATCATTTCATGTGTGAATAAACACACGTAAACAGTTTCAGGCTATAGGATCCCACTGAAAGGTATAGAACCTTCCTCGAAGATATCTATGTGAGGGTATATCATAATCGCCACACTTGGCAGATGGGTTGGCGATTCAGTGTGGTATTATGGTACGTAGACTTCGCTGCTCATCCTCTGGAAACTTATTTGTACGCAGTGGCAATCCTATATAATAAATGTACAAAGTGTGAATTATATCAAGATTGCATCTCAGGAATTGAACCAACGAACTACAATCGCAATTCTCATTGCTCTACAATTGGACTACTACCTTACTACCTATTATTTGAATAAACCATAAACAGTTATAATTACGTTAATAATATCTTTTAAATTTCTCTATTAGAACATTTTAACTATATCTCTAAATAAAAAAATAAATACTTTTTATCTAAGAATAAAAAATATATTCAAATAAATTTTTCCCCGGCGAATATTGTCAATTTTATATTTGTTTTAAAATAGTTCCTCGCGTCCAGGGGCTTACGAGAAAACAATAGTTGCCAAAAAATCTCCGACATATCTGTTTTCAGGGTTATCACATACTATGTTACAGAATTAACGTCACTAGATTTATATACAGAGGTTAGTGCCATTTTATAGCGAGTACATATATTTGTATATGTTATTTTTAATATATAAATATACTCACCTATACCGGTATTGTGATCCAATATACACCATACACTACGTAACTAATATTATGCACAATGTTAAACGAAACAACACATTATGTCAAAAAATAGGCCGTGTGTCATATGCCGCCAAATTTACAGTCCAAACACACCGCTTCGTTCAACCGTTTACAGCTGAAACTCATAACAGCCATGGGTTCATTGTAAACTATCACCACTTTATATCATTTAAATATATTCTAAATAAACAGCAAGAAACTTTAGATAAAGAACTATGCGTTTAGCTCAATGCGATGTAATTTTATTTTTAAATTGTGGAGCGCGGAACGAGCGGCCGTCCGACTCGTCTGAGCTCGGGTTTTGTATTTAGGTTATAATGCGCGGGCTACGACGTGACGTACACATGCGCAGTGACTCTGTGTGCCGTCAAAGAATATATAACAAAGTTTAATAGCAGAGTGGCTACATCATTCACAGACTCCAGGTCATACAGAACAGGTTTATGCGCAGTGGTACGTACGCAAAATAGACCTGTATGATACGGGAATGCCTATTTAAAAAGGCGACAATTACTTTATCTCTGCCGTAACAAATTCATTGATTACAAATGCCTCTAACTACAATAGAGTCACACTCATTCATCTCGTACCATACTGAAACTGAAACACGCACTTGAGTTTTCAGACGACGCGATAACTTTAAGACAAGCTACGTATACCGCACAATGTCATCGTCGCCATTAATCAGGGAACATCAACCGTCGATCATACTAGAAGTCAAGATCATACTTGCTGGAGTTTCTTTCACCATTTCATCTCTCAGCCGTAAAGATTTCTGGAGTGGTAGTAGTGATAAAAAGGCCATAGCAACCGTCTAAACCAGTGATTCCCAAAGTGGTCTATATCGACCCTAGGGGTCTATGACAACCTGCAAGGGGTCTACGTCAACGAAAAAAAATTTGGGGGTCTCGGAAATGAAAATGGTGGTCTACGATAGTGGATCTCAACACATACACTGATATTACCTATTTACTAACATCATACTATCTTATAATATCAAAACATTTACATTATTTATAAAAGTACTTATGAAGTAAAAAAATTATTATATATGTTTATAAAATTGTGTAAGTTGTAGGATGTTGGTATAATAGATTGGTTTAGTAGGTATATTAGATACAAATTTTATTTTGAGTAGTTTTAATTTAAATTCAATTAATAAATGTATAAATTAACATGTGTTTTTACTTTAAGTTTTTAACACTAAACTTCACTACAGTTAGTACTAGTTAGAAATTTACAGGAAATCAATATCAGGTAAGTAGGGGGTGTACCGAACACGGAAAAACATGGTAAAGGGTCTACGACACAAAAAAGTTTGGTGAACTCAGGTCTAAACCCTATCGGACGCCCTTGTGTCAGAATGCTAAGCGGGTATTTTCGACAACCCAAGCAGAGGTCACCTGGTGGGGACCTTTAAACTTAGTCACACCATGGAAAATTCACCGAAGCGATCTAATAGCTCGGCGGCTTTCCAATCCGGTAAAATAATAACAGGTAGCGGCTCAAACTAAAGCTTCCCCGGAGCCCTGGAAGGGCCTTCCACCTCATAACCGTGTAATCTTAAAATACCATTTAGGCAGTATTGAGAGTTCATAAATTAAATAAATAGTGGTTATTCTAATACAAATATAAGAGTATCATGTTAAATAACGCATAATTGTTATATAACAAAATACTTGTTACACCAATACCTCGCTTTGCGTCGTTTCGTTTTGCGTTTTTTCGACGTTGCGTCGCTGCTTAATTAGCACCAATTTTCACTGTGCGTCGTAAGATTTTCGAGGTTGCGTTGTTTTGGGTTCGAGTCTTAATTTTTTTTTCTAAAAGATGGCAACACTTTTGTTCCTAATTGCGCCATGCCATCAATACTCGGGGATTCCCTTTCTAATTAAAAATCAACGCAATTTTGATACAGTTTTATTTTAACTTTGTTTTGTTAATTTTAGAGTTCAGTTTCAATTACGTAGTGTGTTGTGCTTTTTTTAAAAGAGAATTATAAATTTATATAAATTTTAACGTGTTGTTTCTGGTTACAAAAAAGGTAAATATTATTCCAGTTTATTTATTGGCAGAGTTATATGATTTTTGATTTTTAAATGTTTACTTTGTTAAATTTTCTTTTTAAAAAGTAGTATTTTTGTGGCCCTGGAACCTATCTTCGATCTTTACATGGTTTGCTATAGAAAATATTAATCCACTTTGCGGCGTTTCAATTTGCGTCGTGTTTTTTTTGAACGTAACTACGACGCAAAGGTATTGGTGTATTTGCTAAAGTTTTATGACTGTTTATACACCTGCGTTAATATCATGAAAAGCTTCTACAGTCGTACGGCGCATTACTGGGCCTGTTGCACTTTAGCCGTTTTTCATAGTCCGTCGTCTTTCTGAACTGACCTTCTGATCCGCAGGCAAGCGGTCATATTTCAAAAACGAGGTGAAGCAGAAAAGGTAAGAGTAGAAGTAAATGAAGAATATATGAGAATGTAAGAGAATGTGAATTACGAAAGAGTTAGGGAAAGATCATATGACGATTGAAAGACGAGAGTAAAAATTAAAATAAATTAATGAAATTTGTAAAGTCCCTATCAAATATCAAATAAACGATAGGGTATAATGATAGTTCTATAAAAACGGAGGTCACGTATGAAAAAACACTAAGGTTCTAGTGGCACCTACATTACAAGGAAGCGTACAGATAGATTGATTTGTCTGCCGGAATGAGAAGTGCTGGTATTATCTTGCTCATTCCCGTTGGCTCAACGTTTGAAATGATTTTAACAAACCTTCGTTACTAAGAACGTAGCATCGACGATCCGATTGCACTCTCATATTATTAGGGCCATAGATTGATATTGTACTCTCTGAAATAGAAACAGAGAGTAATAATAATATAAAAAAGGACAACGTGCGGTTTTATTTCTAGAAGCAATATCTTACAACCATATTCAACCATAGTATGAACATAAAAGTACCAGGTTGACGAAATAAGGTAAGAGATAGTGTATATAGTGTACTATGTAAATATACGAATATACTGAATATACTACATTTCATATATATTTATTAATATGTATATAAGTAAGAAAAGGACCAATATTTAGCCAATGTTACACCGATTAGTGCCAAACACTAAGTCTGAGTTTGGCACTAATCGGTGTAACATAACTCCTGAAGATGCCCCGTGGAGGGGTGAAACACGTGTTGAGTGATTTAACGGTGACAGTTGTGTAATTCGCATTGTTTGCCTCATACGCATTTATCAGCGGGCTGGCGGGCGGTGCACTTTGTTGCACGACTACCGCTGCATGTGCGGAAGTGGCTAAATATTGGTCCTTTTCTTATTCAGGAGGGATTTCCGCAAGGTAACGCCTGATTCCATTAAATAATATGTATATATTACATGAATTTAATCATCATTATCACTGCCATTGCAGACTAAAAACTTCTATAAATAATAACAAATATGATAATAAATACACGATATGCAAACTCAAAATAAATAAGGCGTTAGACGCCCAATGAAAGGCCTAGGTTTTCTCGGAAGCTCGCCACCATGGTCTTGCGCATACTGCTATTTCTCACGACCTTTATTATGTCGTCGATCCATCTAGGGGGGAGGGGGCTATGCCGCTTCCACCCTCGTAGTCGCCCCTTGAAAACCTTTCCGGATTAATAAAATCTAAAAACTTTTATGAATAGTGACAGACACATGATAAATACAAGAAATAAAAATAAACTCGTAACGCCTTAATAACGTCTTTAAAAGTTTAACAAATCCGTCATATATATAATAAATTTCCACAAGATACCTTAGATCTTCCGTTTTATAATTTTAGATCTAGAATTAAAAGTATATCATTAAATAAATCTTACTATAGCATTCAAGAGTTTTTAGTTGATCGAAATGTATGCAACTTGATTTGTTGTCTCATTTACATGATAGATAACATAATGAATACTCGTTAAATTTTAACTAAAGATTGAAATTGTTGAGTTTTTGGCCGGATTTTCTCAACAAATCAGCGTGGTAGCTTACAACTTATAATGTAAAAGTATCAACGCTACAAAAGCGCATGTAAATTTCTACTTAATTAAGACTTTAAATTTGAATTTGAAATTCAAATTTGGCTCAAAGGCTGTCTGTTGCATAAACATAAAAACCAGGCAGTATTATTACTATATTAAAATAAAAATCTTTCCCAATCCATCTAAACGTTATCTATAAGAAATCTTAAAATGCGTTAAGATCGCCTATTGCACATGTCAAATTGTACGAATAAATAAGTGACATATTGCAGCGATTTGACACAGAATCGATATCTGATGGGGCTTCAAGTTTCTAGTGTGGACAGCGGATTGGCAAGCCCAGCGTTGGACATTTAGTGTACATGCGGTCCCATAAAGTGGACATGCGGCTTTGTTAATATGCAGACCTTATGCAAGTCGCTACTAACCTGTCTAAATGGAGACCTATGAAGAAGGCCTAGGTCCAACAGTGGACCTCCTGCATCTAAAATGAAGGTGACGGTAAAAGTTACTCTAATATTTCCATGTCATGTTTATAAGACATCACAAAGTAACAATACATATAATACTTGCAAATTTTGGGCGCGGTTTTGATTTCGGGGATACAATCTAATATTATTGACTCTTTGTGCGTTTGACCATTGCCACTGCTCATAAATAAGGTTCCAGAGGAAGAGCAGCGTCATACCACACTGCGATCGACTACCTGTTAACAAGCGTGGCGATTATGGTATATCCCTCCACAGATATCTTTGGGGGAGTTGGGGGAGTCTGCCTAGCAGTATGTGTCTAAGAGCTGAAACAACGAGGAGGAACGAAACAAAAAAGTATATAAGGTAGCATTTAAGACGGCTTAGGTTTCTAATTAAATCTTCATATATAGTCTAAATATAACATCCAAACAAAATTGCATCAAATATACATTATATATATATATATATATATTATAATACCTATTTACAGTTCTGTTTTATGTCTGCTCTATGAAAAAGCTCACAGGTCCGTCCACGCGCTAGCTGGCAGACTTACCGGCGTTTACGTAGTTCGTACTTGCTGTACCACTGAAAATACACTCGCAATCACTCCGCCGTCACTGTCTTACGGTGACCACGCGTCGTTTTTTCTAAAGGACCGTCTACTTTTTTCCTCTACTAACTGTATTTTGTATTGACAAAAGTTATTAGCTCTGTCATTTCGGCCTTATAGTTTTGGAGGATCTGTTGGTGAAGTCTAACACGGTATAACATCAAGCTGATATTGAATTTTTGTAACTATAAATAAATTAAATAGTGGCAATAGAAAACTTTTTATTACATATAAAGGTATTATAAATAATTGTAAAAGCTTTAAATCTGTATGTATACATATCTATTAAATAAGGTAATGATAATACAACAACAACAACGACGAAGACGACCACGACGAAGACGACCACGACGACGACGACCACGACCACGACGACCACGACCACGACCACGACGACGATGATGATAATGGCCTTTTATTTGGACTTCAAAAGTACAATAAAGCATACTTAATATTACACTTACATGTACTAACTAAATTCATTTTTTTTTCACATATATGGTGTTTTGTTACTTTTTATAAGTCCGTTTGTTAGTTGGTAAAGGCCTTCTTCAATCAACTCCATTCTACTCTCTCTGAATACTACTGACAGTAATATAGTAACATCAAAAACAAAATCAAGAGTTATATTACTACATATTAAAATTAAATATTGTTCTCTATCTGTTGCTTCAGACTTTGTAATGCAAGTCGTATTCTAATAAAGTCATAGTCAAAATAGTTTTATTATATGAGATCATTACAATCACTTATAATCTTGGACGTAAAATTAAGTTCACGCTTGTTCGTAATGTGCCAACTATGTAGAAGAACTAGCAATAAAATCAGTGTGGTTTATCATTTAAATGGAAAGTCAATATAAAAGATAAATTAATGAGATAATAAAAAATATTAAGTTATTGCATTATTTAAAATAAACGTATGTTTATTTTAAATGTGAAATAAATAAATTAATTCTGTGGTTGACGAATACTGGCCAAGGAAGGTTTTGTACGACAATAAAAAACTGTGAAAACTTATAAAGACATCTTTCCATCTCACACAACCGCTAAGCGGACACGGGTATTGCACACTGAGCCACATCGGTAATTTTGGTTCTTTCACAGATTTCGACATTTCTGATACGATCTCCCAGCGAAACTCCGGGCATAGCACTCTCCATTGCTCTCTAGATGATGATAATCCGTCGTGATTGACCACGTCTCGGATCCACATGTCATCACCGGCAACTGACATTGGTCAAAGGTACTCGTCTTCAAACATTGCATTATAAAGAAAATTAGTTGTTCACCTATGAATGGCTTAATATATTGTCTTTTCTAGAAGTTTTAGCAGGTGTCAAGAAAAAAAAAAGAAAGAAAAAATTATCTTCTAAACCCTTCTCCCATCTTTTTGGTTCCTTTACCGGTTATAGATCATGGTTCCTGATGCCGTCAACTAGCTGTCTTCTACCGTTGTGTTTTGTTACTACAACATCTGGTCTAATCATCGTTCAGGACTGACCTCTTATTTCCTTTAGTCTCTTTTTTTCTACTTTAGAAAGAAGAATTAATCCAGACCAGGGTTTCCCAACCTTTTCTGTGCCATACCTCACTCTAGCATTTCTAAAATCCTTATTCCCCTCTATGTAACATACATAATTTTTACATTAACGCAAAAGGATTAAACTCGTCGGATCCATGTTCAAATTGCCCCCCTGTGGCCCTGACGTGGGCTGTACATTGGGAAACACTTATCTAGACTCTAACATATTAAGAATATTGAAGAAAAATGTTATCATAAGCTATTAAATACAAATAATAAAAGATATATAACATATAGTACAACGTACGAACAGCAGTGATAGCTCAGTGGTTCGCACTGAGACTTACGACCGTAGGTCGCGGGTTCAATTCCCATCTTTCCGAATTAACCGCTGCATATAAGACATGCTAATTCACTACCTATTTTTAAGAAAATGTTTATGAAATATTTACTAAACCAATGATTATTTATCCTTTCATTCATTTCGATTTTCTTTCTTTGTTTCTTTATTATTTCTGAGTCAAGTGCTATTTATGTAAGTTAGATGTTTTTATTTATTATTGTATTTATATTTATGTATTATACTGTATTTATTATGAGTATTTATATTACATACATATATGTATGTTTTGTACACGGTAACTACCATTTATTTATCCTTCTGCTATTTCCATGCTATTGTTGTCTGGTATAAATTGCCTTGTGTGATAAGACCGCCCATTGTACTTTTATTTAGTATTATGCAACTATGTATATAATTTCTAACGTATACAATAAATAGTGTTTTAAAAAATGCCACTGCTCACAAACATTTTCAAGAGGATGGGTAGCAATGTCCCCTGCGTACAATAATACCATACTGCGATTGCCAACCCGCCTGCCAATCGTAGTGGCAATGGCATGGCCTTGTTAATGTGCAGGCTTTGTGCAGGCCGCTACCTTCTGGTCTCATTAGAAACCTTAAAACGAGGCCTAGGTCTGATTGTGCACCTCCTACAGCAATAATAATGACGACGGTGGAAGTGAATGTAATATTTCAAGTTATCTTTATAAGATATATAATACATCAAAGTATTAAATCATAAAAAGATAACATCCATGGGTTCCGGATTCCCGGGATACAATCTTATATAATTAACACTTTATGTACTACAAACAAGTTTCTAGAGCAGCGATTCCCAAAGTGGTCTATATCGACCCCCAGGGGTCTATGACAACCTGCAAGGGGTCTACGTCAGCGAAAAAAAATTTGGGGGACCATGAAATGAAAATGGGGGTCCACAGACTGGACATCATTAGCCGAGGAGATTTAAGATTAACCCTTACAAAATTGACGCCAAATGTTGATAATTAAATATTATTAAAGCATCAAGTTCATACATCTCACTAAAAATATTGACTTATTGCTTATGTTATTTTATTTATTGTTTATTTTATGTTTATTTAATGTTACGTATATTTTACATAACAGATGACAAAATTTTATTTTGAGTAGTTTTAATTTAAATTCAATTAATAAATGTATAAATTAACATGTGTATTTACTTTAAGTTTTTAACTCTAAACTTAACGTAAGTAGGAGGTCTACCCAACATGGAAAAACATGGCAAGGGGTCTACGACACAAAAAAGTTTGGGGAACTCTGTTCTAGAGGAAAAACAGAAGCGGCATACCACACTGCGATCGGAATCCGCCAAACAAGCGTGGCAATGGTATATCCCCCCAAAAATATCTTTGAAGAAAGCCTATGAAGTAAGCGTCTATGGGCTGAAACAACGACTAAATAATATGAATAAATAAATAACGAAGGTTCTTTTTACAAAAGGATCATCATGATTGTTGATTGAAATCCAATAGGCCATTTGGAAGCGGCTTTCATCTTGGCGCCTGGCATATCATAAGACATATATTTAAATACGTACGACAAATGCTGATACATCATCCGCGATTTTTTTTAGAGGAGATAATTAAGACTGAAAAGTCAATTGAAAATAGTTATCCTATATTAATATAACATAAACATGGTCACACTACTCCTGAACTGTGATGATTTGTGACGCACTTACATTAGATATCGTTTATAATGAAAATACAGAATATTTAGTTAAAATGACAATCTAGGACAAAATTATATTGGCAGCTGTAGGAGTTTCTGTTCTGGATATAGACCTCACCTATTTCCAATAGGACCTAGTTGATGTGCTCCGTATCCGTAGGCGCAACTATCATAAGAAAGTCGTCGGTTGTTATGGGTCAGCGTTCAGTGCTGTACCGGTCTGTGGTCTTTAGTTCAGATGCATAAAGGTAAAGAGTTAGTGTCTTATTAAAAGACGTTTGTAACACTTTATCAATTTATTTAACACACGAACAAATTTTTATTAGCGCTTGAGTGCGAGCAAAAAGGACGTGCATTCGTCGTAGGACTCTGGGCCGCAATGTGCTCTGCGACCGAGTGAAAGCGGACAATAGAACAAAGGCGCAAAAGAAACAAAAGAAACAAAAGTAATAAAAGGTCTGCGCCCGCGTCACCGGTGCGTGCATGTGCCCGCTGCACTAATTCGGCACACTAAGTTCGCCCGTTGGCTACGCTCGCCCACAAAATCTTACACCTATTATTCATTCAGACATCACATCAGTATATATACGACTCCCACAAAGGCCCAGTGGTCATCTGTTCTGAACGCTATGAGTCCTGGTCAATGATACTTCATCTTGCCAACCAGCTGGGTTATATAGGTATATCTAATAAATTCAGGCGTTACCTCGCGGAAGTCTATCCTAAGTAAGAAAGGGACAAATATATAGCTACTTCCGTTATACAGCAGTAGTCGTGCAATGAAGTTCACCGCCCGGCAGCCTGCTGATATGCGCGTGCGGCAAACAATGCATGCAATGCAAAACACAACTACCACCGTTAATCCACTCAAAACGTGTTTCACCCCATGGGATATCCTCAGGAGTAATGTTACACCAACCAGTGATCACTGGTGGGGTCACAGTGGAAGTAGCCATATATTAGTCCCTTTCTCACTATATACGTTACTTTCGCTCGCCTACGGAACTCCTTAGCTTTGATTTGCTCTTGTACAGAAATCCTGGACGTAACCCAAGGCCCGACAGGCGACCGTGAACTTGCAAATGAGACCCGAACTGAGAAAACTTAATTTTCACAAAAGTTAAATAACTTTTGAAAGTTTGATCTCAAATCTTCGTGACTTTTTAATCTCGTGTGCGTTAAGAACTATGATAAAATTATTTTATGTTGAAACATGCCGTTATAACAAGCAATAATAAGCTTTTAAAAAATTGTAAAATAGCGCTTCCCTAGTCTCCGAAATAGCATGTGTTATTCATTCGCATTTATCTCCTTTTCCGCGTAAAGTATACATATTTGTATAAGTATGTTTATATATATGTGTGTATAGTAATGTATGTATTTGTATATGGGCAAGTGTAAACTCTGAAATGTGTAGCATACTTTAATAATCATTTTTTCATTATGTTTACCATAAACTGCTCTCTCCTTCATGACTATCATCACCATCCAATCCTTGGATCTGTCTGGTAGAGATCGCGTCAAGCGATAAGACCGCCTCTTGTACCTGCATATAAATTGTCCCTTTTTTATTTATTATCATTATTATTTTAATTATTTTTGTAATTATTGTTAAACGGTATTTAATTAATATTATAATCTTGTTATTTTTAACATTTGCTTTTCGTTTTTTTATATAGTTTCGGTGTACAATTATGTATAAATAAACAAATGAATAAATAAAAATATAAGACAGTTCAATTTAATTCTAGTTTCTATTAATTTGAGATATTAGAGATACATTCTCCGTGGTATTAACGAGAGAAAATGATGTAAATAAATGAAATTTCATTCATCATTTTTATTAATAATATTGATTAATGTTTCACCGGTGTTTCTCTTTTACAAAGGTGACTTTCCTTATCATTCACATCTGAAACGTATCTACAGGGTGTCTTAAAAATCATTTTCATATATATAACATATACAATATATATGCTTGCATTCTACACGCGCGGGGCGAACTGAGAATCGTTATAGAAAAGTTTATTGTTGAATAAATCTCAGAGCGGTAAACAATGTCGACGTGTTTTCCTCTGATCGGGACCGACAGCGTTGCATTAGACATGGACTGTAGTGATGTACCATTTCTGTAACTGGTATCCGTACCAGAATTAAATTTAAATGCAAGATTCAAAAATAGGTACACATGTGTGATGGAAAAATTGCCAAAAAAATAGTAACAACTCCATAGCAGAATATATTAAAACCTTTCCAAAGAATACATATCAGCAAGTAACCAAAAAACCAAAGTGCCAAACACAGAGTCAACTAATCGGTGTAACATAACTCCTGAAGATGCCCCGTGAAGGGGTGAAACACGTGTTGAGTAATTTGGCGGTGTCGGTTGTGTGATTCGCATTGTTTGCCGCATGCGCATTTATCAGCGGGCTGGTGAGCGGTGCACTTTGTTGCACGGCTACCACTGCATGTGCGGAAGTGGCTAAATATTGGTCCTTTCCTTACTTAGGATGGACTTCCGCAAGGTAACGCCTGATTCCGTTAAATACTCATAGGGAATGTCAACCTCCATTTATACTATATAGAAACCTTACTAGAGTTTCTTTAGCCACTTCTTCTAGCGCTAACACTTTCCGAAGTGGTAGTAATCTTAATCCTTATCTATCCTTATAATCCTTACTATTCCGTTTCCAGTAATATAGTACATTGTAGCGACCCGAGGGAGCATTCTACCATCCTACCAAAAAAAATGCTAAATGTCATCTGCATTCTCTTCGTGAACACAGCAAATGACCTTTGAGCAACAGTTAAATTGATTTAAAAAAAATCCTTTTGCGAATATACATGTATATATTAGAGGTTATAGTCCACTGTAGAAAACCGAATCCCCAAGTTCTTTGGACATGTCATCCATAATGAGGATTTAATGAAACGTTTGGTGTTGCAAGGTGGAAGGTGGAAGTGGACCCTCTCCAACGTCGGTCAGATCTCATTGAAAGTAAGATTAAAACCTCAGTAAATTAAGGCTTTCACTCCGCCAAATTTTTTGCGTTTCATGGCGACGCATAGAGAGAGCAACGAGAAAACTAGAACTGACCGGAGCATGACCACGACAATTCCGACAAGAGTTTAGGACTTAGAAGATGTAAAAAATTATAATTAATTAATAAACAAATGCTAATTATAAACATACACATCGAATTGGCTCATTATTGATTCTTCAACTGTATTTTTATTCATTATTTCCCAACAGAACCCAGCATCAATAGAATCAAATGGTTTATTTATTATATAGATACAGATATGTAAAAATCAGTCGTATTAAATTATATCAAAATTTTAGTATCATATTTCACTGATTCAAAGTTATAAATGTAATTTATGAGCAGCTAAACTTCTTGATAGTTCGACGAATTTTTTAAAGTTTTAATTTTAATGCTAGCTAAATAAATAAAAGGCGACGGCAGCAATACTGGCGGCTTGCAAATTCAAATACTCGTTGGAATTTTAATTCGATAATGAATTAAAACAAATTATTATAGACTGATTAGTTATATGTATAAATACTTTTAAGGAACGAATGTATAGGTCATATGCCAGTTTATTTATGGTACATCGTGTGCAAACGTAAATAATTTTAAAAATAATCAACGTTATGGTAATATAGTAAAAAGGTGTTTTAATAATTCGTATTACTATATAAAACTAATAATTATTTACTATTTGTACAAACAAATTGTCTGTCGTATTATATTAAAGAAAAAAGTTAATGTGACATATTTCAGAGTGATTATTTACACAGGGTGATTGGAGATAGGTGTAATATCTTCAAAACTTTTTGCTGAAAATCTCGTTCATAAACAAGTATCCTGTAGAAGTTGGTTTCGAGGCATGTATACCTGACATTAATAAAGTAATTAATATATATTTAATGGAATCAGGCGTTACATTGCGGAAGTCCATCCTAAATAAGAAAGGACCAATATCTAGCCACTTCCGTAAATTCCGCCACCGTAAATTCACCGAATTTACAGTGGCGGTTGTGTAGTTGGCATTGTCTGTCGCATGCGCATTTACGAGCGGGCTGGCGGGCGGTGCACTTTCATGCACGACAACCACTGCATGTGCGGAAGTGGCTAGATATTGGTCCTTTCTTATTTGTAATTAATATATATACGCTTCAAATTATGTGCTGTTATTTTGCATTATTCAGTCGTATTATATATAATATCGCATGTATCAAATCTCTTTTTCAAAAATTTCTTCATTTTTTTATACGGTTTTATTTAGTTCGACCCGTACGGAATTTGTTTATTTGGGTCAAAATTAGAAATTGAAATTTAAGCCTTATTAGCCTAATTTAAACCTTCCCATTGTCAGTTTGATCTGAAATTTGGTACACACATTTAATTTAGATGACAATACAATATAATAAAATCAATAACATTTTAAATCTAAGATGGCCGCCGATACAAAATGGCGGATTACATATTTTTCCTTAACCCCCTCAATATGGGTATCAAATGAAACACAACGAAAAACACGATGATTATGTCAAAACTAGGTACATATTTTTCCACGACCACCACAATATGGGTATCAAATAAAACCATTTAGCTTAAAAGTTTTTTAAATATATTTATTTAAATTTATTTTAGAATTGAATTATTTACATTTGACAGCTTGCTCTACAAACATATAATAAAGCGAATGCAAAGTTTCTATGCATATCTAGTTTAAATGGTTTGTGCATACAAAAATCAAAAGATAAAACTATGATAAAACTAAATTTAATCTAGTGAAGGTACCAGTATTTATATTGAAGAGATGGAAATATAAAATAACCAGAATTAAATAAAAAACTCAACAGATACATTTAAAATCAAATCAAAATCAAAATGTAATTTATTCGAATAGGTTTTTTTTTACAAGGCACTTTCTAATGGTCTATAAACATAAAATGTCGACATTGTTGTCCCTATAGCAAGCTATCATCTCGGAAGGCAGTTCTACTGAAAGCCGACGAGAAACTCCACAGTTGATTTTACAAATTTAGTTTAAGAAAAAGTGTGCGACAATAATTAGGTTTCTGTGTGAGCATTAACATTAGTACTGTATTCTTGAATTAAAATTATTACATCATAATGTCAGTCGTGGGACGTTCACTGCTGATTATGGGCTTCCTCCATAGAGTTTCACTAATGGGTTCAACTGCCATTTGAACTTGCCAATCTTACTTACTTACTCCACTGGCTCAGTGACCCAAAGTGGGTCTTGGCCTCCGAAGCGAGAAACTTCCACTATCCCCTATCTTGCGCCATCGTCTGCCATTGGTTGACATTCAATTCGCGCAAGTCTGCCTCAACGCGATCGATCCAGCGATACCTGGGTCTACCCACTGGTCTTCGACCCCTCGGTTTTCCAGGTACGCTACCTTCACGCTCCGATCCGATCCCATTCGCTCCAAGTGATCAAGCCAGCGGATTCATTGAGCTTTATATTCGCCAATGATATTTGGCTGTGCTACTAAACTCTTAATTTCGGCATTCTTTCGTAGCCTCCTAGATCCGTCTTGATTACTCGCTGGACCCAAGATCTTCCGCATGCTTGCCAATCTGCTTGGCAATATTAATAGATCTATTAGAGAAATCCCAACAATCCCCTCCCTTGTTTGCTGAACGACAGTGAACTTGCCAATGAGTCCAGAAGTGAGACCACGTTCCGCCAATAGATGAATCACAGGACAAGTTTAACAGTAGACAGAGGTGTATTTAAATATAAACGAAGCGATAAATACAGTTTGTTTATCTCGAACGACCGCAGCGGATGTCGATCTATTTCTATTCGAGACACAATACATCGACTGGTCATTTATTAAATTTGCGAACACGTATCAGATCATGCGTGTACGCATGTTGATTGATACTACATCTAAATGGGGCAATGACTTTAATCTTGTTTATTCATATATTAAAATATTCTGCAGTTAAAATTTTTTCAGAAAATTTTTATGTTTGTGATTGTACAAAAGGCGTAGAAAGTTTGTGTCATAAGCATTAAACTTCAAGACTCCCTCCGCACATTAGGAATCAACCACTTAAAACGGAATGCTGGCATCATATATGCTTATTCCGTAAAATTACTTTTAAAATGCGTTTTTAATTATATAAATGGTATTCCTAATGGACTGTACAATGTTTTGCATGATTTTATTTAAAAATCTGATTCCGTATTGCCATTCCGGTGGACTATATAAGGCTCAGGGTCAGAGAGCTATGGAGAGGAAGATAGCAGACTATGCTCTCACTCAAACAATATGAGATCAGCTGCATAACCCAGGTCACCGTCATAGCAGTATTAAGCGTCATTGTGCATGGTAAATTCCTCGTGCTGTTGACAGCCATTGAGGCCGAAAAGTTTTTTGAGTGGTGACCACGTGCAGGTAGACTCGGCGTTATTTCACATTCACTAGGTGAAGTCAAGACATTGTCAAACGCATGAGGGATCTCAGGATGCAAGCAGCGCAATACCAGCCTATGCCTAATGGGCGATTATCGACTATCATGCTTATTATTGTCTGTGATGTGGAAAAACGTTTATTTAATTATTAAAACAATTTGTGCGCGGAAATGAATAATTCGCCTACGCGCGGTTGCGCATCGAACCATGGCTCAAATCCGACTCTCGAGAACTGCAACGGCCGGCGGGCGTACGTGCTGCGCCTCGGCTCCCTGCCGAGAGCAAGCAAGAACGCGTATTGTGCACGCCGTGCGAGTGAGCGAGACGAGCAAACGGTGGAGCATGGTGACAACGTCCGCGGGAATCCCCACATATAGCGGCTTTTTATGTAGCGATATTATTACATGTCACTTTTACTTTTTTAACATATATTCGAAATTCCTATTCTTAATTTGTAACTAGTCAAAAAATCTTATGAAAATATATTTATTTACAATTATCGATGATTAGTTCTATTAATCATAATTAAGCTACAATAACTGGAAAGATACGGCCGTTGTAGACATTATTATAAATAATCATACATATCACAGTATGGCACGAGAATAATATGGTACAGGACTTCGAAGGTCACGTGTCGCGTTAGATGTCACGCTGTTTGTGAACATTGTCGAAATATGTCCAGCTTGCAGCTGAAATAATGATATGATTACAGGGGAACTGAGTCGAATTGTAGGTTCGTTAAAATTGAACTCTTTAACGATGATGATAATAATAACTTATGTTAAAATGCAAGGAGATCGAAATAATGCTGAAGGTATAAAAAAAAACTTGAAAAAGCCGTTCAGAGCTGCGTCGAAGATGAAGATAAACTTTTTAGGAGACTATATCTAGGAAGGTAAAACTTAAGTGCAGAGAAATAAATGAATATTATTTACCGAAAACCCTATATTCATATTATATATACAAAACCTTAAGACTGCGTTAAAATTCTGGTCTAACATTTATCTTCACAACCAATCATAAGCGTCGTCTGTGCGAGGTGACGGAAGATGTGTGAGAAAAAGAAGTAAGAAAGCGAACTCTCTTAGTTCTATAGCGCGCTGTAATATATGCTGCCAGTATTGTCGCTGCAGTTTTAACGATAGATAACTTTCAGTCGAAGACACCACAATGTAATCCTGTTTATTGTTTATACAAATAATTGTTACTGCTTATCAGGCGGCGCAGATAGATGGCGCTGGAATTGTCCTCACACAAATGCAGATAGATAAAAGGGCAATCACGCGATAGAATCAACACATAAGCAAAGCAGAATCTACAACGATATGACGTATATATTAAATTCAATAACATTGCAGTTTTTAAACATCAAAAGGAACTTCAAAGACAGTTAATGCAACGAAAATTGTATTCTCACTGCGCAATTACAATTTATGTGTATGTTTTAGACTTTACAGTTATTATTTACACGTTTTTAGTAGTATTCAACGAATGTTTATTTTTGGGAAATGAGTGTATATTTCAAATAAAATAAACAGTTATAAAAAGATGTACTTGAAATGTAAATGTCATGCACTACATTAGTGCACTCCACTACACCGTGGAGGGGTGAAACACGTGTTGAGTGTTCTGACGGTGGCAGTTGTGTGATTCGCATTGTTTACCGCATACGCATTTATCTCAGCGGGCAGGCGGGCGGTGCACTTTGTTGCACGACTACTACTGCATGTGCGGAACTGGCTTAATATTGGTCCTTTTCTTACGTTAATATATTGTTTATAAACCAAAACTTGTTTAAAATGTAGTCGTACGAATTTAGCTTATAAAAATAACATTATTTACCGGTTCCGTTAATACATTCTTAGGTCGATTTATTGACATGATAAAATAATTTAGGCAAGGCAAGATCGGTTATCGTGGAACGCTGTGGTACTCTCTCTCTTTCTCTCTCTCTCTCTCTCTCTCTCTCTCTCTCTCTCTCCCTCCTTCACATTTATTATTCCCATCTGATGGTAGGGTCTGCCTTCTTCGTTTTCCGCATCCAGTTCGCTCTATCCGACGTTTCATTTTCGGAAACATTGCAGAACCGCATGTCTTTTTTTACCACATCCATCCATCTAGTTTCCGGTCGCCCTCTGGGTCTGGACCTGGTATGTTGTGTTTGGACGCGACGTTGCCTGCGTACTCTAGGAGTCTCCTCTTTGCGTGTCCAAATCAATGTAGAGTGCTTTCTTGAAGCTTATCGGCGATGTCGTGTACACCGAGACTAAGTTTTCGTTGCGAATTTTTTCGAGTCTCGTTACTCTGCACATCCACCAAAGCATCTTCATTTCTGCCACTTGGATGGTATGTACTTGGAACGCCGTGGTACTTACAAAACAATTCATATATTTTAAATTGTCATTAAAACAACACTAATAAACGAGCGCTAAGCTCATTTCTATGCTTTGATAAAAAACCTATGTGATATATATATATATATATATATATATATATATATATATATATATATATATATATATATAAAGGTATTGTAAATAGTCGAATTGCCAGTACAAATATTTTTACAATTTTTTTTTTACAAAAATACTAAATAGTATTTATATCTGGTATTCACAGCACGTCACTAGCGATGCCAACACTCCTGGCAAGTGTTAACGGCCAGTGACTTTTACTTGTTCTTAAACGCGTCGGGGTCTTTGAGATCAGAACGGGTATCATTGTGAATTATTAGAAGCTTCCAGATGTTTGTAATTCTAAATTTCAAATGCCAAAGCGTTTTACACTGACTAACTTATCTCGTGCTAATAATTTTTATAGAAAAATGAATCATTAAAATTTTTGAAACACGTATCTCTCTCATATAATCTTAAGATGATACATCTCATTAACTCGATTATTTCCCACAGCTGGGTCTCTAAAAATCCGAAATAAAAGTAGCTAGTTTAATACTTTATTTATTTAAAATTGATGTCTAAACCAAGAATATTTCTCCTGTAAAACTTAACCACCAACCAAAATTATATAATACGCTGTCATTTATGAATAATATATCCCGTGGTTTGGTTATATGAAACTAGGGATCGACTACATAAAATATATCTCAAATTATCGCAATACTTTAAAATAAGTAATCACAAAACAATTTTAATGAAACTCAAAAAAGCTATAGATGATATTATGATTTTGAATATTCATCATTTAAAAATTGATTATGAACTTTTTCGTCACTTCAAAGATAGGTATGGACTTCGCGCGTTTGACAATTTATTCATCAGTAAATAAACAAAATCGACTCATATTTAATAAATTTAATCAAAAGGTACAGCGAAGTAAAAATCCTCAGGCTCTGTATGCATACCACTTCTTCCCAAACTGGTTCTTCTCAATTGGAAATCTACGGTACAAAGAACTCAGTGTTGTTGTGGAGTTTCTTTCTACTTCTTCTACACAACTATAATAATATTCGAAGCAGAATAGTAAATAAAAGAGATTTTTAAAAAAAAGTTATCGATCAATAAAAATCCTGTTAAGAGTTCCCAGTAGTCGTCTTACGGCTCAAGATTATGATCTCTTCTTCTTCCCTTTTCCCTTTATTTGAGATCGGGTCTCCTTATCAATTTGCGTCAGGCCACTCCTGGGTTGTCTCTGCATCAAGTTGAAGAGTTTCCAGTTCCTTTCCGATATTAGACCTCCACGTAGCTTTTGGACGCCCTCTCCCTCTTGGGAATTCTGGGAGGCTTAAGGCAGTTTTTACCACGTGGTCATCTGGTTTTCGTTGAATCGAAACGGCTCAAAATTCACTTTGTTCACAACTTCAAATAGTTCACTTTGTTTTGTATCTTCGACATGATAATCATATGTGTACACTTTTAAATATCCCATAAGATATCTTAGTCATTTACCTGCTAGACAGAAGTATATATTAGCAATACTGTATCCAAAGACCAAATTAAACTGATACACGATTTCAGTTATAGTTTAATCCAGTGATTCCCAAAGTAGTCTATATCGACCCCTAGGGGTCTATGACAACCTGCAAGGGGTCTACGTCAGCGAAGAAAAATTTGGGGGTCCATGAAATGAAAATGAAGGTCCACGATAGTGAATCTCAACACATACACTGATAGTACCTATTTACTTACATCATACTATCTTATAATATCAAAACATTTACATTATTTATAAAAGTACCTATGAAGTAAAAGAATATTATATATATTTATAAAATTGTGTAAGTTGTAGGATGTTGGTATTCGCTTTGTGGTCGCTAAACTTCACTACAGTTAAAAATTAACAGGAAATCTATATCAGGTAAGTAGGGGGTCTACGCAACACGGAAAAACATGGCAAGGGGTCTACGACACAAAAAAGTTTGGGGAATTCTGGTTTAATCAATCACCCGTCCGACCGCGCCTAAACAGTGTCCATTATCAAGTGACGTCATCCGTTCCCCGTTCGGAAACAAGCAGACTATAAAACGCCAATTACTACCGTGAAATCACCACCGCTAAATCCCAACGTTTGTTTATATTTGGTTTTATGTTGCGGTTACCAGAGTACGGGGTGTCCGGATATTACGTCAACATGGACCAGTTTTACGGCGAGAAATATAATTATCATCATATCAGACAAAAGATGCCCAACTCATGGAAGAGGACTCCACCAGAAATTCAAACGTTATGAGATATAAAGCGTTCAATTAATGGCAAATATCACGTCTATTATAATGTAGTTGTTTCACAGTCTAACAATACAATATACGTTTATTGTTTGAAAATATATACAATAATACTAAATAAACTAGGTTATCATTAAAACAGCCGATAAATGCTCACTACATGGCATTAACCACAGTAAGAAAAGGATTAATATTTAGCCACTTCTGCACATGCAAGTTCTTCATGCCCCATGGAGGGGTGAAACACGTGTTGAGTGATTCGACAGTGGCAGTTGAGTAGTTCGCATTCTTTGCCGCATGCGCATTTGTCAGCGGGCTGGCGGGCGGTGCACTTTGTTGCACGACTACCACTGCATGTGCGGAAGTGGCTAAATATTGGTCCTTTTCTTACTTAGGATGAACTTCCGCAAGGTAACGCCTGATTCCATTAAATAAAAGCATTAGCCACACTCAAGAATGTACCGATGACTTCCAGTAACTTCCTGCGACCAATGTTGTAGATCCACTTAGTGATGGGCGCATTGACATCGCGTCTACCAACTGGTGATAAGCTACATCCACTGACACTTCAGACGAACATTTCTTAGAGCTCGGATCTACTCATTTTCGATTCGATCTCGCTATGAAGTTCCGAGGATATCACTCTATATTGGTCTCTATGAGCCCTTGAGCCATGTGCTTATCAATATAGACAATACCATAACAACAATACCCAAACATTTCTTTTTTTTTTCATACACAAAGTTAAAATATCATTTATGCCCTGATATTTAAAATATTTTACATGATCTTTCCTGTCTCATTTCTCTTTGACTGGGCTGCAAATTAAATCATTGCGGGCCTTAAGTTTACTTCCCCTGATGTACATGCAAACATGGCACTAGTCATATGATGCACAAACTGACAGTGTTGAAGAAAAAGTGCAGATTTGATGCTTATTCATTTATTATTAAAGCTTATTACAAAGTAAATCGTAGATATATAATAAAACTTAATTTTTTTTACATTTTACGTGACTACTTCAAATTGTATATATTCTGTATCTACACATGTCAAAACGTCATATTTGACAATTGACAGTTGGATTCGCGCCATTTTTCTCTACACTCGATATTCAACAACGATTATTGTCTTGAATTTGATGATTTTCTCGTACCATAAATAACTACCGAGTTTCATTATAAATTAGCTATTATGGCACGTTTCAAATTCATGGCCTAAAGTTTTACAATTTTTTTACGTTTGTATTCAGTAAAAAATTGTAATTTTATATAAATCACACACATCTATTGCTACCGGTAAATGAAAGGAAAGAAATGTTTCATTATTAAATTATCACACTGCTCATAGATGTTGGATGCCATAAAAATATTTCAGTAATTAAAACTGTACGAATAATAAATATAAGTAAACATATTCTTGTCACGACACCAACTATTTAAAAAAAGTAAATCATCCACATTACACGCAACAAATTGGAGTGGCCGGGAATTCGTTTTTCCATCATGTCATAAAACGATTAAAAATGTAATTGAAAAACACACCACCTATATTAGAAACTAGAAACTAATATGAACTTATGCAAAGAGGTGTTACGAAAACAATCTGTCAATTTAATTTTAAAAAGTAATACTAGATGGCGTTAGTTGGTTCTTATTTAATAGTGTTCTCTTACTATCCTTATTAATCCATCCTCCTCGGTGACACTTTTATTAAGTAATTTCATGTAGCGTTTGCCTTAAATTTGGATCAAAACTGGTAAAACTTGAACTTTCTGGGCTTTACAACTATTCTCATATATTAATGGTGCAAACTATTCCGAGAACGTCAAAATCAATTTATGTCGATGAGGCTAAGTGATAAACGACCAAAGAGCTTAGCTATCTCCCAATTTGAGCAAAGGCTTGTGAAAAACTTAGAAAGCTCAGGAGGTTTAGCCTTGTATCTTTTCTATAATGATCTTGGGAGAAATTGTATTTCAATTACGTAAAATTCATATCCAGCTTTTAGGTAGGGGAGAGTAGGGTAATGAGAGTCAGTGGGTAATGAGAATCACCCACATATCCACAAAACAATACACGAGAGCGACTCGTAAATGAGGCCCTCTACCCTGCCCTGGCCCCCAGGAGTTGCCTCGAAAGTCTCGCACCAGTTGGCGCCCGCACTTCTGAGATACGGCTGTATTTTGTTTTTTCGCTCCGCTGATCTAATTTTTCGTCAATGTAAATTAAAAGGTAAGTGTCGAATAATTTGCAGTATACGATTAAGACATTCACACGTGCTTAGTTAGACATTCAAAATTGTGATGTGCAGTTCTTAGCGTGTTAATATGTTGCAGTTTTATTTTCATTCATTTTTTTTCTAATTTGTGTAGAAGTGGGTAATGAGAGTCGGGTGACTCCCATTTCCCACGAATGATCATGTATCGAAAGAATCATAATCACCAGTTCCGAGTACATCAAAAGAATTTCATCCCATAGTACCGAGCACACCAAAACAGTCAGTGTCTGCGATTAACTCATCAGATCCTAGCACTTCAATTCAAATTACATTGCATGATTTAATCAAGTTACCAGAGAAGACACGTATTATTAATACAAGACAATGCCGAAAAAAACAACATGCAACACTTTTAACTTCAACGCCATTGAAAGAAAACCTTGTAGAAAAAGAAAATAAGAAAGAAAAGAAAAAAGGAGAAACACAGAAAGAAAATAAGAAATGGAAAGGTAAAGGTCAGGGAAAAAAAGTAAAGTAGTGAAGAAGACTCCTGAAAAGATAAAGCGTCAAATACTTCAAGAATCGAATGAAACCTCTGTATTTGATGTTGGTACTAACGATTTGTGTCAGCATGATGAGGATGATGACCTAAAAGATGTGGGAAACAAGTGCCCAGTATGCAACGATTTCGGCAGAAACAATGAGATATGGTTCAGATGTACCTCATGTGGTCTATGGGCTCACTCGGAATGCACTGGGTGGACTCAGCCCAAGGTTATGTCTGTGATATGTGCTAGATTTTCATTGACTCTGATTGCCCTCAGGGTGACCACCATTACCCTCATATCGGTGCAATGGGAGTCAAATCTGTTTTTTTTTTAAACTTGAATAATTTTCAAAGTTGATTGCCAAAGTGATTGAAACTGATCTCAATTGATAGTATATTAGTTATATTATATTTAAAGGCGGTTGCAATAAATATTTTGTTTTATAATTAATTTTTATTTGATTTCTCGCTTAAGTGACCCCCATTACCCTGTTTTACCCTACGTGCAGAACTTTGCTATGTCCTTAGTAAATTGAATATAAAATATAATAACTGTGAACAACAACAAATCGCCGGGGGCAGGATTGAACAATCTTCTTTGAAAGTTCTTAATATAGTCTCGTGTAATCCGTCGAAAATAAACCGTTCTGTTGCCATTACAAGGAATTCCCCCGAAGCGGTTTTAAATTCTATTTGTATTTATATTATTAGATACATAAGTGAGTGCGGCTGTGATGCCATGATCATAATTTCATCCGATTTAATAGCACTGATACAAATAGGCCACTCCCGTAGATCTGTCGGATTCTACCTAAGGCCGGTAGGCCTTTAAGGTAATAACAACACAAAGTATGAAGTTAAAGTACATGTCTTAAGGCTATATTTAAACCGTCACAAGTCAAGAAATATTGTAGAGTGCTTTCTTACGCCCGATGTATATCATGATTTATTCCTATGTCCCCAAATTGGAGCAGACGGCAGTACGTGGCCACGTCATTCCAACTGCCTTCACTATTGCAATGACCGCTCTCCTCCAGGTTTGCTTTGGGCGACCACGACTTCGCTTTCCTTGAGGATTCCATTCAATGCCTTGCCTCGTTATGTGATCAGAGTCCCTTCGGAGCGTGTGACCTGTCCAGTTCCACTTGCTGCGTTTGATCTGCTGGTCGACCGGCATCTTACCGCAGCGTTTCCAGAGGTTTACGTTGGAGACTTTCTCAGGCCAGTATATACCGAGAATACATCGAAGACGGTTGTTAACGAAGACTTGGAGCCGTCGTGAGATATCTTTAGTAACCTTCCACGTCTCGCATTCATATAGCAACACGATTTTCACATTGGACCGGAATATTTTGAGCTTAACTCTCCTAGTCAGCTTCCGTGATTGCCATACAAAACGAAGCCGTGCGAAGGCTGTCTTTCACTAGACGGTTTTCGAAGTGATGTCCTCTTCGGTGCCTCCTGATTCCGATACAACGTTACCGAGGTAAGTGAACTCTCTCCACTCCCTCTGTGCCAATAAACAACGGTAAAGAACTTGTTGCTCCTTATCTCATTTCTTAGGTCTTCCCGGTGTTAATTTTAAGTACCGTCTACAAAGGCTCTCGTCGTAGGTCGTCCAGTTTATTTTCCCGTCAAAACGTATACATCTTTCGCCTTTTTGCCTGATGTATGTAAACAATTATATTTCTGTGGATTTCCTGTTTCGATGCGCCGCTGAAGATGACGCTATTGCATTGTATTGAAAAAAATATATTCCTTGAAACGGGATGAAAAACACAATATTTAACTCGATGCAACGTCATCTGTTATTACGCCGCAATTACTGCTTACAAACTGATGTTATCCAATCAACGGTGAAAAAAGATAGCAAGAAAAGGACCAAAATTTAGCCACTTCCGGACATGCAGTGGTAGTCAACACTTTGTGTTTGGCACTAATCGGTGTAACATAACTCCTGAAGATGCCCCGTGGAGGGGTGAAACACGTGTTGAGTAATTTGGCGGTGGCGGTTGTGTGATTCGCATTGTTTGCCGCATACGCATTTATCAGCGGGCTGACGGGCGGTGCATTTCATTGCACGACTACCACTACATGTGGGGAAGTGGGTAAATATTGGTCCTTTTCCTACTTAGGATGGACCTCCGCGAGGTAACGCCTGATTCCATTAAATAATAAAGATAGCTTCTTGATTTACTCATCAAATTCAAATTCAAAAATTCTTTATCGTCGGTCATTTTAACATAGGAAGCAGAAAGCTACCACCAGCTCAGAACGCTGATCTGTTGAGAAGATCCGGACAGAAACTCAACAGTTGTCTTTTAAATGAAATTTAACAATATTTCATGTACACATTATAATATCAATCATATAAATGGGTCTACAAATCAAGTGCCAAGGGTCAACTAAAAACTCTTGGTACTATAATAAGGTTTATTTAAAAATATACTTTTAATTTTAAATTTAAAACTGAGATAAGGAAGTTCCTTACCATGTGGACTTTTGTTGCATATGCGCACACAAAAATTGATTTCAATGATACCAAAGCATTATCCTTTGGTAGACTGGATATAAAAACAGTTAAACAATCGTCAAAAGTGAAATTTCGGCGATATTTCTACAGAAGTAGTTGAATAATACTAATTAAAAATATTATTTGACTTGCTATCTTTCATTATTACGTCATGGAACTCTGCACAGGATAAACAGTAAAGGGCAGAACAAACTCTGCACGTTCAGACGATAAACAAAAATTAAATCAATTATTAAAAAGAATTATCATCATTATTAATTATTGATTTTTGAATAAATATGAAGATAAAATGATAAAATATTATTTATTAATAATCTATTATCTTCAACTTCTTTATTAAATCTATTTTACACGGAGATGAAGCAGGAAGAAACTCCTCAACAACACATCTTTTAATAAAGTTTAATACAGATATATACATATATACTTTATCAAATATAGCCTAAAAAACAAAATAATCAAGCGAAATCATTGACAAAGATTTTTGTCATTTAAATATTTCTTTTTTTAATAATATGCCTTTTCGCGTATACGCGTTTTGAATTTTATAAATGGTAGTCCAATATTTTTTGCGGAATTTTATTAAAAAATGATTTTGCTTGGAATTTGAGATTTTAGGAGTCGTAATTTTAATGTACCAAATTTTTCATTGTTGCCTTGTAAATATTCTATGAACGTGTTACGATTTTTTTGAGGTTGTTTATATTAATGAACAGAAAATAATCTATGTATACATTCATATTTTAAGCTTTTGATACAATTTTTTAGTCATCCTGTATACTATATGACAATAGAACAGTTTACTTAAAAGAAGACAGCGGAGTAACAAAAGAACTGCTCGGTCGTGTTCAAATCCGTTATCGAAGTGGACAACTCGACTGGGAACTAGCGATAAATTCGCATTTCACGTCCCGGAACATTTCAGAACTTAATCCACCGCTCGCCGCAGCTGCAATGCGCCAAACGTTTTTTTTAACACCATAAAGACGCCATGAAACACTTCTGTCATGTACAACGATCAATAAGCATTCACGTGTCAAAACTTTATTTACGGTTTGCGATATTAAAGTTTACATCTGTTTGTTAAATAAGTTCTTGCAACTAATGCTTTAATAGATCATTTAGTACAACAATAGCATGAAGTTCGTACGAGAAATGTTCCTAAGAAAAGTCTTATCGAGGGGTAATATTGAGTCACCACAATCTAGAAACTAACTCTCTAAAAACATTTGCTTAATAGGAACAAAACATTCGGGAAGAATGAGTCCATCTCAGATTAGTAGCGTTTGAAAGCTCCGAAAGATTTTCGTCAAAATACCTTAGTGAAGTCGAAGATCTGTGACAAATGTGCAGCCAGTGATGGTATACGAATCCGAGACGTGGTCACGATGGGTTTATTAAAAAGGTCCCAAGGTCACCCAAAGAGCAGAGATCGAAATAGAAATGAGAAGATACGCAGCAAGAATCAAAGTGACGGTAAGTTCGAAGAATTACACGTCTGAAGTGGCAGTCAGCGCGGCACACCACTCGTCTGAAATGGCAGTAAGCGCGGCACATTGTTCGTCTGAAGTGGCTGTAAGTGCGGCACATTGCTCGTCTGGAGTGGCAGTAAGCGCAGCACATTGTTCGTCTGAAGTGGCAGCAAGTGCGGCACATTGTTCGTCTGAAGTGGCAGCAAGTGCGGCACATTACTCGTCTGAAGTGGCAGTAAGCGCGGCACATTGCTCGTCTGAAGTGGCAGCAAGCGCGGCACATTGCTCGTCTGAAGTGGCAGTAAGCGCGGCACATTGCTCGTCTGAAGTGGCAGTAAGCGCGGCACATTACTCGTCTGAAGTGGCAGTAAGCGCGGCACATTACTCGTCTGAAGTGGCAGTAAGCGCGGCACATTACTCGTACGGCTGATAAATGCGCGTGCGGTAAACAATGCGTATTTCACCCCTCCACGAGGCATCCTCAGGAGTAATGTTACACCGACCAGTGCCAAACACCGAATCACTCTTATAATTATACAATCTTATAATTCACACTTTGTGCATTAATTACATAGGATTACCACTGCTAACAAACATGTTTTCAGGGGATGTGCAACAGCATCCTCTGCGTACCATAATACCACACTGCCATCGCCAAACCCACCTACCAAACGTTGCGATTTATAGAAGTATGGCTTAGTGTTTAAAAATCAACATATGATATTAAAGATCAAAAATTTAAAAATATGAAATTAACAACACACCTACGTTATATAAGTTTGTATATGTTTTGTATACGTAATCTAGTTTACACCGTTATCCGGATTCCTCAGTTAGATTTTTATATGATAGGCCCACTTAGATCAGATTGACCAGACTAGACATACTCTGAGACACCAGGGCACCATATGCAGTCATATCTGCAGTCCAATTAGGTCTGCAATTCGCAGTCTGAAGTTTATGTACTACGCATACCCCTGGACAGGCTATCTAAAATACCAAAGTGGGAGGAAAGATCACATAGTGTCTCCTGACAAGAAGATACCGCGGTCCCTGTGTGCAGTGGCACAGAGAGTGATCACCGGGTAGATTTTAGTGTGTAGGAATCCTACATAACCCTGTACTCCTTCCAGAGACAAGGTATATTAAACATCCGGAAAATTTCCCGAAGAAGAAAAAATTCCCCAATAAAAAAATTTCAGGTGTTAGCACGTATTGCGGATAAATCTGCATTCCTGATAAGTACAGTTCGAAATACCACAGTACAGGTAAATTTAGATAAGTCAATATTAAACTTACTAAGTAACACAAAATGATATGAAGTATATGCCTTGAAAATCCCGTATGCACAATACCTTCAATGTAAGTAGATAGGTATGTAAGTAATAAATAAGTTACGAACGCTTAGCTGACTTAGTGTTGCAGGTCAAAGACCCGCAGATCTGGATGCATTGCGCCAACCCGGCGGTTATGTAACTTTCTTGAATCGCATCGGAACCGGGCATTCTTGCCGTGTATATTTCAGGCTAATGTAGTGATGTATAATGTAGTTATCGATATATTTAAAAAGCCTAAAATATCTACAGGGCCATATGCCATAATCGCCACGCCAAGCACGTGAGTTGACGATCGCAGTGGTATTTGTATTTTATTATTTATTGTATTTATATAAATAGTATATGTAGATATTTAAATAAATGTATATATGGATATATATTATGGTATATTTATATATAATTATATTACGTAGTGGCCATTTGTATAATTAAAAGAAGGTGTTTTGATGTGATTATTTTCCTACTCATTCTGATTTTACTTTTTTATTTTATTTTTCCTGTGTTATGATATTAACCATTTTCACCTACCGTTATTGATTTACCTCTGCACCGTCCAAACGGTTAACAGGTAAACAATGCCTTCGATCATTAAGTTCGCCGTTCTACATAAATTGTTTAAAAAGTATTTAAATAAATAAATATTATGGTAAGTAGAAGATCCCGCTGCCTATCCTCTGGAAACATGTTTTATGAGCAGCGGCAAACCTATATAATTAATGCATAAAGAGTGAATTATGTAAGATTGTTTACCAGATTAGAACTTGAGAACTAGGAACGCAAGTCTAAGTCCTCTACCGCTGAGCTTCCACTGTATCTTATATGTTTTAATATACGAAAATATACAAATAGTACTTACTCAGCTGTAATGTCTGGCCATATAAACTGTTATAATTAAAAAAATGTGAAATTACATTTCAATTTAGAATGTACATTCCATCATTGAAAATAACACATGAACTTGGACATGGAAGAAGATATAATAATGTACCAGCAACTGACAGGTAGGCAGTATCAGTATTTTTAATTTTTCATTTCAGCCGTAGGATATCGGCAGCTGGAAACTGACTTCTCTCATAGATTTCATTTAGGACTGTCTGGAAGTGGTCTGCATTCATTGTCTTCCTATGAACTTGACTATTTCGTTGGTCGTCCTATTGGAGATTCGAGAACCTTTCGGCCCTAAAGGCTGGCAGTTGTACGAGCAATGTGCCCACTGCCCACTGCCACCTCAGACGATTCTTAGAGGTATGTTTATCTAGGTTCTTCTCCGAATCTCCGAGCATAGCCCTGTCTGACCACGACCACGTCTTGTATCCATAATTCATCACCGACAACACACACTGATCAAAGACCTTCGTTCTTCCTACATTGTGGTGTCTTAGATGAGAAGATATTTCGTTGCTTTCCTAATGTTTCCCATTAAATAAAATATATTTCCACTAATTATTTTATTTTGTTAATTTAGATCCAACAGCAACATTTTAATAATATTATAATGAAATATATAGAACATGACATAAAATCAAGAAAATACCTAAATTATACGTAGATATATTACAATAATTTCGAGTTAAAAATAATAATATGATTTAACTAATTATAAAGAAATATGAATTAAATTAAGATACTAAATCAATGTTTTGCAAATACAATTCAAAATGTGTAATAACAATGTTTTGCAATAATTTCAACATAAAAAATAATTATTGTAGAAATTAAAATCAATAATAAAATTAAAGATAAAATTCGTTTATTCAATATTGTAACTTTTAATAGAACTCTTATTGATCGTTATCTTATTATGTGTTTATTTATGGAATCTATTTCATTTTTGACTCTACTCTACTTCGCTGTTATAGTTGTGTAGAAGAAACAGTAAGAAAGTCCACAACAACACATCTTTTAATAAAGTTTAACACAGATTATAAATATACACTTTATCAGATATAGCCAAATGAAATCAAAATAATTAGGCGACATCACTGCCAATGGTTTTTGACATTCAAATATTCGTTTATTGAATAATAAACTCTTTCGTCAATTTATTTATAACAATCCTTGTGATTTGTAATGGTAGTCCAATAATGCTTTGCGGAGTTTTATTATAAATATATTTAAACATTAATATCTAATATATGAAATTCTCGTGTCACGGTGTTCGAACTTGAACTCCTCCGAAACGGCTTGACCGATTTTTACCAAATTTTACATGCGTATTCAGTATGTCTGAGAATCGGCTACTATTTATTTTTCATACCCCTAAGTGATAAGGGTGGTCCACCCCTAAATTTAATTTTTAATTTTTTAGACAATTTTTTTGGTTTTAATTTTATAATGATACAGCATAAAAAAATACATACAAACCTAAATTTTCACCCCTCTACGATCAACCCTTATCTTACATTTGTTAATTAAAAACTTTAATTTTTTTTGCAAAACAACATTTGCGGGATCAGCTTCATCAGCAAATATGACGATTTATTTCCATTCCTATGTTGTATACAGACAGACATTTATTCGTTTGCATATAGTAACCTTGTAATGGAAGATGATTATAAATTCTTGTATGAATTTACTATGAAGCGAATGCACTACAGGTCAAAGAGAATTCCGTTTGCAGTTGTGATTATATAATCACATATCTGACAGTACATTTCAATTGAAACCTGAAGTACTGTAGTAGAATTACGCGCACGGCCTCCTCCATGCCGCGCTCCTAGCTTCTAAGGAGCGGTACAGCGGTTTCGGTAGGATTATAATAACAAAAGTTGCCAGCGTTTGAAGTGATTTTATAATAAACCAGTCGAGCCAAGATTGGGTATCCTAGATTAGGAATCCTAAGTGCGTACCAAACGGTTGTCCTAAAGTTGACTTTTTGGAGGTAAATCAATCTCTGTAAATCAAGAGATTAGATAGAGAGAGGTAAGATAGAGGAAAGGAGTATCTCGGCCATCATGCAAGACGAAGGGGAGAGAGAATGCTCCCTCAGCTACTGCAGGAAGGTGGTGATAAATGCAATTGGTAAAAATAAAACAAACACTAAAATATAAGGAATATAGTAGTACATAAAATAGTGCAATGAATAGTAAATATAAGATATATAATATAAGATGATAATTACAAAGAAAATACGTATTAAATATTTGAACAATAAATGTAATGTTGCAAAATAAAATAGTAAGGAAACCTAGAATGTAGTGGTTGAGGATGTATATATGACTAATGGAATGAAAGAGAAAGACTGGGAAAATTGTAGAATGAAAGAAACAGTACGACAGATAAGATAATACATGAAAGAGAAGAATGATAATAATAAAAAATATGAATAAATTACTAGAAATAAAAAGTCCCTGCCCCACACGAGATAGGGGAACAAGAGGTGCCCAACAGCGGGGACCATTAAAAAAAAAATCTCTGTAAATCAAACTCTGCAGAAGGTTCTTGAAAGCAACGTAAAACCTTTGAGGCTCCATATTCATTACAATATCTATTTTGACGATCCGAATCGAGATTCAAATCGTATAAAAAACAAGATTTTCTTACAGTTAAGTTACTGAAAAAAGTACTAAGCATACTTTCAGACTTATTTATGTGAAGCTATAGATGCTAACCAGTAAACAGCATATGATTAAATTTAAGTTTTTTGTAAAAATATTGTCAAATTGTAGTGGCAGTGAAAAGGTCATATAGCGTGTTGACTAGATGGACCCTGGAGCCTTTAGGTTTTGGGGTGGAGACTGGACCAGCAACGTTTGTTCACCCACAATGTGGACAGACGACCTAGTTAGGGTCGTCAGGAAATACTGGATGGAAATGATCATCACATCACCAGCCGGAGGATGTCCAGCTGTGAACGTTCTCCTGTTGATGATGGCATAAATATTACAGCTATCTCTTCACTTATTCGAAAACACAATTACGTTTACCAATTGATATAATAATAATAATAAATAAAAATGAAATATCCATGCCACAGATATTAAAATAAAGATTATAGCCGCCGTTGAAATATTAAGAAATATCAATTCAATTTAAGCAGCACGTGTTAAAAAAGAGCAAATAATCGATAACAATCACGTCTGTATCTAAGAGTGTACGGTTCAATGAATCGATAAAAAAAAACAATCGACTGCAAAACGATTCGATGACATCACTAGGTTGCAGGGAGTAAAGACTTTTCTTAGGCGATCCCGCTTTTGAAGGCAATGATCTCATCTCGTCTTGCTGGCTTTGACAATTACCTATATTTACCTATCTTTATGTAAATAATATCGATAAATTTATTCACCTCACGAATATTAATCTAAACATGTATATAATAGTAAATATTAAAAAGTTAACGCAGGTAAAAACATTAAAACTAGGCCCGAAGTAATTTATTATTATTTTTTTCATATACAGGTGATTAGTTATAAAATTTAACTTAAAGAAAGTTTGATCAATAAAAAACAGTGGTAGCACAGAGATAGAGAACAGACTTATGATTGTAGGTCGCGGGTTCGTTTCCAGGGGTTCAATCTTATATAACCTTTAAATACATAATGATGAAAAACTGCAACATACCACTCAAGTGTAAAATGTGAGTACTACACTCAAAAGTAATTGCATAGTGTTGTATACTGCTACATAAAGTTTTTTTATTAAATTAGTATGAAAATATCATATGCATTTTCTTTTATTTTTCCCTGCATTTTAGTGTACTTATATGCAAAATATTTACTTTTAAAAAGTATAAATAAAAGTCATGCATTTAAGGGATAATTCATTATATGCATAGGTTATAAAGGATTATCACTGTTCATAATTTTCCAAAGTATGCAGCAGCGTTTTCTGCGTATCATAATACCACACTGCGATTGCCAGCCTTGCATATCCTTCCATATATATTTTTGAAGGAGACTACTGACTAAAACGACAAGATAGTATATTATATATCATGTATATATAACATTAAATATATCTATATAACTTTGGGTTGATAGGTAGAGAATATCTATAAGGCATTAACACAAGTAATAAAAATAATATATAAAGAGTTAGTATCTTATTAAAAGATGTTTGTAACACTTTAACAATTTATTTAACACACGAACAAATTTTTATTAGCGCTTGAGTGCGAGCAAAAAGGACGTGCATTCGTCGTAGGACTCTGGGGCGCACTGTGCTCCGCGACCGAGTGAAAGCGGGCAATAGAACAAAGGCGCAAAAGAAATAAAAGAAACAAAAGTAACAAAAGGTCTGCGCCCGCGTCACCGGTGCGTGCATGTGCCCGCTGCACTAATTCGGCACACTAAGTTCGCCCGTCGGCTACGCTCGCCCACAAAATCTTACACCTATTATTCATTCAGACATCACATCAGTGTATATACGACTCCCACATATATAAATAAATTTTTAAATTTCCGCAAAGCTTGACCAGAGATGTTAATGTTATATATCAAGGGTTACCAAGCTCTTTGATAGTGCGAGACATTGTTCGAAATTTGAAATTTTTTGCGAGCCGCAATTGAATACGCATTTACAACACGCAAACCAATGATTCTTTTTTTACAAAAATCATATTTATTGAAATTATTTAAACAAAATTACCAAATATGGTTATTGAAGCTAGACGTAATCGCACACGTATATGACAGCACTCCTAATAATACTTAAGACGCCGGTTAGTTAATTATAATCGATGTTTGGAATAATAATAATAAGTAAAGGACCAATATTTAGCCACTTCCGCACATACAGTGGTAGTCGTGCAACAAAGTGCACCGCCCGCCAGCCCGCTGATAAATGCGTATGCGGCAAACAATGCGAATTACACAACTGCCACCGTTAATTCACTCAACACGTGTTTCACTCCTCCACGGGGCATCTTCAGGAGTTATGTTACACCGATTAGTGCCAAACACAGAGTCAAGAGGCACTTTGTTGCACGACTGCCACTGCATGTGCGGAAGTGGCTAAATATTGGTCCTTTTCTTACTTAAGATGGACTTCCGCAAGGTAACGCCTGTTTCTATTAAATAATAATAATAATTCACGCCAGTAATTTGTTTCGATTTCCCAGGAGCTGACATAGGTTATATAGATTTATATATTTGAATAATTCGACAATTAATCGGAGCCAAAAATAATCAGTAAAAGAGGCGCATGTAACTTACCAGCCGCAGTTTGACCACTACTGGTATATATGGTGTGTGGTGGCAGTTTCCATCTTCAGGGGAGACCTAAACTGGGAGTCTACCAAGTGAAAAGACATCAATAAAGCATATCATAACTATATCAAAGATATATAAAGGAGTCAATCGTGCTGATTTTATGTTAAAAACAGAAGATTAATAAAAGGAATAAATTTAAAAAATGTAGTTAAAAGACTAACTATCGAGTTTCATGTCAGGTTTTTCTCGGATAAAATTGGGACCAAAAACATTATGTGATTTAAAACACTGGGGCATTAGGAAGACAGGTTTTTTTCTAGATTCGTAGGACTGTCTATAACATTTGGCAAATGTCTGTTTGTAAAATGGTTTAATCATCTCCGAGATACACGTGTTTTCATCAAATGTTTCAAAAAGCCGCACAATTTTTGGAAAAAAACGTCAAAATCGTATTCGCCTGATTCGGCTCCGTGACTTCTCGTTATTCAGAAAACTAAAAACGCCAAAGCGGTGACGATGTTTTGACACGATTAAGGAGATAAAAACCAAATCGAAGTAGCTCTTGAAGGCTATATCGGAAAATGACTTCCGACTTTTTCAAGGACGGAGAAAAGCATTGGCGAATGTGCGTTTTATCGGAAGGGCTTACTTTGAAGAGTATGAAATTGATGTGGAATAATAAAGAAAGAATTTTCATTTTAGTAAATACCTTTTAATAAAAGTATTAAAATTACATATTTAATATACATTGAAGTAGCCTGGAAGGGAACATACTACATCACTCTCGGTATTTATTATATATATATTATTATCTCCCTTGAAGTCATTTACAGTATAGTATTCATATATATACACACATACGTGTGTGTGTGTGTGTGTGTGTGTGTGTGTTTGTGTGTGTACAATTCTTGATTTCGAAGGTGGTTAGTAAAACATATTCTAAATAATAAATATTTATAACATTGTTTCAATGACGAGTCCGTCGGTCTAGATCAGTGATTCCCAAAGTGGTCTCGGACTCCTAGGGGTCTATGACAACCTACAAGGGGTCTACTTCAGCGAAAAAAAAAATTAAGGGGTCCATGAAATGAAAAAGGGGGTCCACGATAGTAAATCTCAACTCATACACTGTGAGTACCTATTTTACTTACATCATTAGCCGAGGAGATTTAAGATTAACCCTTACAAAATTGACGCCAAATGTTTATTATAATTTATTATTAAAGCATCAGGTTCATCCTTCTCACTAAAATATTGACTTATTGCTTATGTTATTTTATTTAGAGTTTATTTTATGTTTATTTAATATTACGTATATTTTACATAACAGATACAAAATTTTATTTTGAGTAGTTTTAAATTCAATTAATAAATGTATAAATTAACATGTGTTTTTACTTTAAGTTTTTAACACTAAACTTCACTACAGTTAGAAATTTACAGGAAATCAATATCTGGTAAGTAGGGGGTCTACCCAACGCGGAAAAATATGGCAAGGGGTCTACGACACAAAAAAGTTTGGGGAACTCTGGTCTAGATCACCTTTCGTGATAAAACCAAATGGTTACAAATTAGAAAATCGATCACACTTATCATCTAACATTAATACCCTGTGCGCATCAACGCGTAATTTTAATGATTTCTGTTTTATAATAGTTTTATAATATAATATTAAATAATGTTTCGTTTTACAAAATTCTGTACAACAACACTTTTCATTTGAAAACACAGTGATAAGTAAAGTGTAACTACAAACATTGAACTGAATCATAATGTTACACTATTGTATCATCATTATTATTATTTCAGCATTATGATGTTCACTGCTGAACATCCTTATCTATAAATGTCCAAAAAGAAAGAACACAAGCGGCCTTCATCTAGAGTCTTTGTAAGACCGTAATAAAGTCTGAACATTGCAGTTGGATATCCTACGCTGCACTTGCCCGGACGTGGTCTCCACTATCAGAAAACCAGACTTCATTATTTCTGCGCAGTTTATGGCTTACCCACTATCACTTATTTTGACCACGTCATATCGGACATCCTTTGCTGCGTTTGCCGGTTCGCAGTTCCCCCTCAAAAACCTAAGGGCTCTAACGGCCAACAAAGTTATTATTCATAAATAAAAGCTTAAAAGATGTAAATTTAAACTTTATTTATCAGCAGAAGTTGAAAGCTCTGACTACTGAAATTCGATAAGTTTAGATCTTTTGACAGTACCAAATCTACAGGAACATATAGTAAATAATAATTAAAAATGAAAACTAATAAATAGAATGTTGAAAACGCCTTTATTACTACATTATCATTACATTATTCGTTATTACGGAAAGCTTTGATTTTTGTAAAAACCTTACGATACTTTGATTGACTGAAAATCCAAAAAAAAACCATCACAATGAAGCATTTACATCTGTAATAAATTATTCTAAGTAAGAAATGGACCAATTTTTAGCCACTTCCGCACATGCAGTGGTAGTCGTGCAACAAAGTGCACCGCCCGCCAGTCCGCTGATAAATGCGTATGCGGCAAACGATGCAAATCACACAACTGCCACCGCCAAATCACTCAACACGTGTTTGTCATGTTACACCGATTAGTGCCAAACACAGAGTTAACAAAATAAATCATTCTGTATAATTAATCTGAAACGTTTTCTATTAAATAATAACAAAATGAATTTTAAAATAAGGCTTAGTGGGATGTGGTTTCCGCGGCGGAGCGATGCCTTCACAGTCAAGGATAACCATTCACCTAATTCAACGTTCAAGTAAAGAATAGATTTAAACTTTTTACACTATTAAATAAGGTTTAATTTTGTTTGTAAAGTATGACAATAGCTTTAATGTAATCGGTTCATAATATTGAGAGTACATTGACCCCGCTGACTTCGTAACGATTATAAACTGGATCTACAGGAGTTTATATACCACGTTCTCAATTACGGGTGGTGTATCCGAATTTCCCAAACGTAATACGTGTTAAATATTTGAACAATAAATAATGTTGCAAAATAAAATAGTAAGGAAACCTAGAATGTAGTGGTTGAGGATGAATGTATGGCTAATGGAATGAAAGGGAAAGACTGGTAAAATTGTAGAATGAAAGAAACAGTACGACAGATAAGATGATATATGAAAGAGAAGAATGATAATAATAATAAAAAAAATATGAATAAATTACTATAATTAAAAAGTCTATCCCACACAAGATGGGGGAACGAGAGGTCCCCAACAGCGGGGACCATTAAAAAAAAATCCCAAACCTATAGAGATATATATCTCACATTATGTTTTTACCTAAATAAACCGACATATATTCGGGCATTGGTAACTCAGAGTAGAGAGCAAGGACTTGCAATCGCAGCTCGCAAGTTCAATTATCAGGATACGATCTTAAATAATTCACTTTTTGTGCATTATTTGTCGACTTTAGCGTATTTTGCGTACAATAATACATTGCGATCGCCAACCCGACTGCCAAGCAAGGCAATCGTGGTACATCCTCCTATATGTATATGTATATATATATATATATATACTAGCTGATCCCGCAAACGTTGTTTTGCAAAAAAATTATTTTTAATTTTCAAAATAAAAAATAAGGATTGATCGTAGAGGGGTGAAAATTTTGGGTTGTATGTATTTTTGTATGTTGTATCATAAAAAAATAAAAACAAAAAATTTCGTCAAAAAATAAAAAATAAAACTTAAGGGTGAACAACCCTTTTCACTTAGGGGTATGAAAAATAGATAGTAGCCGATTCTCAGACCTACTAAATACGCATATAAAATTTGGTAAAAATCGGTCAAGCCGTTTCAGAGGAGTTCAAGTTCGAACACCGTGACACGAGAATTTTATATATTAGATATGTGTGTATATGTGTATATATATACATATATATATATGTACATATACATATCACTTTAAGAGAGTACTAAGCCATGCAGAGGGCGTTTAAAAGGGTGAGTGAATAACACATGTACTGTCAATTAATGTCTGGTGCATTCAAAAATGGTTTCACAGATAATAAAATACGAAATGATTATTTAGTATGAATAAACGTATTATTTTGTTAATAACTACATATTAAAATTAATAATTGTTTACTATCTGACCCTACAGACTTTGTACTATCAGAAGTTATTGGTCGATCGCATTCCAACATACTTCCAGAGTGATCACTTTATATAGGATGATTGAAAATAGCTATAAGTACATACATTCAACTCATTAAAGCTTTTACATCTGTAATTAATCATCCTGTGTATAAACACTATTTTATTAATCTACAATATAAACTTAATTTACAAATACTGTCAATATCTGAAAAATTAAATGCATTTAAATATATACACTTTTAAATATACATATAATATATAGAAGAGCTACTTAGATATTAAATAAAAACGTTCTATTTATTTATTTTATTTAACAGTTTATTGTACACAATAAAAACACTAAAGTAACAATACAAATATAACTGACACAACAGGCACTACTTATTTCTAACCAGAAATTTCTTCCAGTAGGCCTACAAATCTATTTTATAAGACAAAATAAATTTTAAAGAAAATTACTAATTTCTAATGAACACAGTTCACCGTGTTATATCTAGAGTCATATAGCAAACATTTATTCCAAAAAAATTCTTTCTTAAACTAGATTAGTAGAACTCGACTTTAAAATCAAAATCGTAGTCTAAAAAGCATATAGAGCTGATATCAGTTTAACAATTACTCCTCAATATTATCATCATTTCAGACGTGAGTAGCCCACAGCTGGACAAAGGCTTTCCCAATAGATAGGACTTATTGGAAATTGCCTGCATCAGGCATCTTCTGAGGATATTAACAATGTCGTCTGTCAACCTTGGTGGACGTTCTATGATGCGCCTGCCAGTTCGTGATGTCCACTCTACAATCTAAAGACCTCTTTACATTTTTTTCTATTCAACGCGCTTTGTGACTTGTCTAATGCCATTTTAACTTGCCTCCTGACTCGAGAGAAATCCCTAACATAGCCCTCTTCGTGACTCGATGAACGACTATCAGCTTGCTAATGAAGTCTAAAGTAACCTTGGCCAATTAGAAACGTAAATAAGAAAGCCATATTCACAATGACCAGTTGAAGTGGCTTCAAACAGTGATCTGTACTATGTCTTATATATATGTCAAAAATTAACTGTCATTTTATAACGTTATTATGAAGCTGATCATATTAAATATTTTATCCACCATCATCATGTGAACATGATCGCCAGTATAAGTATAAATACAAGTACATTTATTAGTAATGTACACGAAAGAGATGTAAGTAAGCGGAAAATAAATCCTAGTGCCGCATTTAACCCCTCAACCGAACGCCGTTCCCAGAAATCACGGAACAATACCAAATGAAGCGATATAATCGATGTTATATCAATTTGCAACCAAGTAATCGTAATCAAATGTCAATTTTCGCGCCTAAACGTCAAACGTCAGTCGGCCATTTTGACGAGACGTGATTGGCGCGACGCTGAGGGAGGTTCGTGGAGTGTAGCGGCGAATGTATATTCGTCCCTGTCCCACACGGTTACATAATACGGAAATGGGTGAGCAGTGTAAGGCTGCTATGCGAGTTCCGCATGCGGGGCCGGCTACGAAGGGTTGCTATTGATTTTTCACCGAGCTTGCGGCAGTCGCCCGTTACGCCGGTCCCCAGCGCGAAAACACATCCGTACCGCGCTCCGCGACGAAAAAAAACTCTCGTTTCACCTTCTAAATTCAATAAAAATACCTATATACCGACTCTAAACTCGATTTGGAACTAACACAGTTCGTTTTTGTGCGACTTTTGTGCTGGGAACGATATTTCGTAAGTGTTCAACCTTTTATAGCGCATTTTTCTCGCTTTTTTTATTCGTAGACACCATTTTAATCTGTTTTATCAGACTAACGACCACTTTTACAGCGTCCTTAATATTACGTGAAATTAATTTGTTGCAAATAACAGTAATTAGATTATACGGGATGAATAGATTTCGGTTTGATAATTACCATCAGCTGATTGGTTTCGAAACGTCAAGTTGCTTTGCTTATCGCTGTACATACAAAGCCACGTTACAATAAACATAAAAAAAATATTTTTAATAAATATTTCGAAAGCCCCAGCTAAACATCTAACTTACCAATTTATCCAACGTCAGATTTTGTTTCAGCACTCTATTCGACCGGTAAATTGTATGATAAACATTCATTTTGACGTATTATTTTTTTTATTCTAAGTTTACGTCTTTTCTATATATTTCTTTTATGCCAGTATTCACAAAAAAATTACACCTTCTACTATGTAACGCACATATGTTTAAAAATATATAAAAATGTATAACAATATAGGTTCAAATAATTTAATTTAAAAATAAAATAATACTAAGCGAATTGTTAGGTTGAGATGTACATGGGTCCAGGGACGGATTGCCAAGACAACTGGTGAGATATCGTGCAGGACATGACGTCATGGATCGTTACTAACACCATAATATCGGCGGTGATGACGTCACTCGTCCTCCGATCCCTCCATGTCCTGGGATTCGTTATCGCTAAAGCAATTACGTGGGGGATTAACAATGGGCGACCATTTTCTCGCACATTAAGCACGTAGACATCGGGGATTAATGAAAGCGAACATTAAATTCTTATTACATTCATTATGTATATATCGATATTCATATTTAACTTTTATTTAACATTATTTTATAAGCTGACTTGTTTCTCTTGAATATCTTGTTAATGCCAATTTAGATCTGATTATACTACATTTACAACGAGATACAGGGACGCTGATATTTTTATTTTTTTTAAATCATGATTAAAGCTCACTCAGAGGTGATATTTTTGTATTTTTTAAAATTAATTTTTTTCACTAATGAAATGAAACTATCATGGCATGGAATGGATTCCGATATTGTTCTTGGTTAAGTCATTGCTCATTTATCTTAACATATTGATCATCAACTAAATGATGGTTCAACTGATGATTATATTTTTCCATTATTATCACCGGTAGCCTACTTAGATCAGCTTAGCTGAATTGACTTACCTCGAGAGACAAGCCTCTTTTTTTCTATATTTACTATTAAAGCAACATTTTTATCAAAGAAAGCACTTATTTAAATGAACTACCACAAACCACACCACTTAATAAACATGGCATTTAATAAAATAAGCTTTGCTAAAAACATTTAATGAAAACGAACCTTAAATTCTACTGTAGTTTTAATTTACTTTTTTTTTGGGCTGAATAATTTTGAATAACGTAATATTTTCACTTTATTAAAAAAACTATAATAAATGACCAGACCGGCCTTCAATAAATAACATTAGAATTCATAGTCTTTGGTTAGTCCAATGGACGGTAATAAGTTTTAAATCGCCAACATCGAAGGCCATCGCTCCGTTACATGCCGATAAACAAAAACTTTATATTGAAAATCTAACGTATTATGCGACGAAATTGCGGATAAACTGATCAATGTATTCATTTAAATTTAGAATATTAAATATGTTAATATATTTCATATCTACATACTTAAGATGCACATATATTTACGTAAAATATATTTACAAAGAATTACATAAATATTCAATATATGTAAATTGTACATATGTTACATTTATTTCACATTTTCAAATATTATCATGGTTTGATTTTTGTTAAATATATTCCGGTTCATTGTAAATAATTAATTTTGCGATATCTTTTCTTGTACTTCCTTTTTATTCTTTTGTTTTTTTTTTATTTTCATTATAAAAACATGTTATTAAAACATCGCTACATATGATAAAAATTTAAATTCACAAATTAATTTAGTTAATTAACGAGAAGCGAAATATTTCGCGAATGATTCGTTTTCTAAGGGCGTGGCTACTTGGCATATTGCACATGTGCGTGGCGGAACGAGTTATGCTTTAAACATTTGAAAATTAAAAAAAAAACTGTCATTTGATTTGTTGACTTTTCTCAAATTCCCCCAAACTATATATTTACATTATTGTTTAGAACACGAGCTTTTATTTGATGTATAAATACTTTATATAGTATTATTACAGTATATAATAATTGATATATAAAATTGAGCAGTAGTAGCAGTCTTACAATTCGATTCCTGGGGCATAATACACGCATTATGTATTAATTATAAAGGATCACCACTTCTCACAAACAAGTTTCCAAAGGATGGCAGCTGTCAAGTGTGGTCTGAATTATGGTATATCCCCCCATTAATATCTTTGGAAAAGGCTTTGCAGGACTTATGGGCACAAGTAGCACAGTACAGAGGCATTTGAGCTGAATGACGACGATACAATAATGAAATAGATTTATTTTATTTTAAAATGAATCATTAACCATATATTACTTTCATGTTTATTCCATGTATTGTATAAAAGTAAAAAAAGACTTTTTAATACATTTTTAAATTCAAATTAATTATATGCATTAAAAATAAACAAATTTTTTTCTTACGTAACTAAAAATGGAAAAATACTTAAATGTATAGTCATTTACTAGCATAAAAGCATACCAGAAGAACATGCATTAAAGTGGTACAATTAAACGTTGTGATAATTTTTTTTTTAGTAACTTGCTCATATAAGGTGTGTATTACATTTGAAATATTTATTAAATACAACAAGAAATATAATAATGTAGTGTTAACAAAAAATATTAAATTATTTTTATGCCTATTCGATCTTAAATGCCTACTCTATTCAAGAATAAATTTTTAATTTTTTTTTATTGTATCTATTAAGAAATATATCTTTTGTTGATATTCCGATAGTAAACTGTTGTTTAGTAGTTATTGTATATTGTTTACTAGAAGTTGTCTATCATACTTGAACGGGAATGAAGCTAGCGTACAAACTTTTCGTAATACAGTCTATTGTGTGAAAAACTAGCGGATATGTCTAGAAACTTCTAAAGTGCACTCTTTGACTCTTTTAACATAAAAATTTTCTCTAAATTTTTGAAAACTTTTAGCTTCATAATGTAGTTTTGAGCTTTTTATACCTCTGGGATCTTTATGGGAGACTATATCTGTATTACAATACATTCGTATGTAATGTATCAGAATTTATTTATTTATTTACTTTTATGGCTTTAATTTATTTATTTATTTATTTACTTTATTAGAGATAGACAGTAACAAAAGGCAGTAAGAAAGTACAAACTTAGAAGCTTAGAAATATAAAATTAGTTACAGTTGTTACCTTATAACTATCTCACTGAGAACATATAATGATTTATAGTCAAACTATGAAAAAACAAATAAAAATAAAAACATTACTAAACAGGGATCAAAAACTATGGTTTTTATATTTATATTATTTAAATCATATATGTAAATAATAACGTTAAACAAAAATTTGTGAAAGATTCTATAAGTGGTAAAGATTTTTAAAGGATGATAAATCTTTGAAATGTATCACTCTACTGCTATGTTAAAGATATTACCGTCTAAGTTAGGCGAGGGGTGTTCTCGGTTCAGGGTAAGTTTCAAGCTTTTTGTCGAAAGATACCAGCACCACAGCTCAATCTGGGAATCAGCTTTTACCAATTTAAGCTCTACTTTCTATTACATTCACAAGTGATCATTGTAAACGGTTCCGTATGGATATATAAAAATATGTATGTTACAGAAAAACAACTGATATGAATATTTAATAAAATCATACTCATAATAAATGTCTACTAGGCACACTATCTTAATATGAACTTCTTTTTATCGGGTAATACTTGTAAGGCATCCGGTCTTTTGGCCATAAATAAGGTTATTATTAATTTATCTAATAAAACATTTTCGACGGTAACTTTATACTTAAAAGCCCAAAGTATTTAAGCTTTTCGGGACAACGCATGAACAAAGTTTTGAATAAATAGATGGGCGTAAACTATTTTCGGGCATATGTTCCTTCTTTGACATTTCTAAGCACTAAACATTTGTATGTAATAAATATAAGTTTTTTTTTTAAATTAGGAACTGATCTGGCTATATTCGTTTGGTGCTGGACGCTGTGAACCGTTCTGGCTTATACAGGTCCTTCGGACTCAGGGCTCGCGGATCTGAAATGCGCGCGTCAATAAATTAAAAAAAATATACGCTAGGTACGTCGTCTGACGAATTGTAATGTCTAATTAAATATCCACTCGGTTTTCGAAGGAAAGCGTGAATCTTTCCTCCGAAATTTCTGCAAAACATCATTCAACTACAATTAACAAAATTCAAAACGCATATTAATGTTAAATTGGCGTAAAAGGCTTATTATTCAATAAACGAATATTTAAATGACAAGAATTCTAGGCAGTGATGTCGCTTGGTTGTTTTGATTTCATTTAGGCTATACCTGATAAAATGTATATGTATAAATCTGTATTGTTAAACTCTATCTGAAGATGTGTTGTCGTGAAATTTCTTCCTGCTTTTTCTCTACAACCTTACCACATGGTGAAGCAGAGTAGAGTCTAAAATAAAATCGATAAAATAGTCAAAAATAATAGTATAAATAGATAATGAGTTGACAATCAATAAGGTTTGTAATAAAAGTTCCAATGTTGTATAAATATATAAATGAATTTTATCTTTTATCTCTTTCAACCAAATTAAAACAAAATTAGTTTAAATAGGATGACACAGTGAAACACGGTCAATTCTTGCATATTTGTACCTTAAACTTTCTCTTGTAAAATGATCTTCAAAAGAAGCTGGTCGCCACAAAGTTCCGGTTTCATTTCGTTCTATAAAGTGTAACACTTTTGTTGTTTGTACAACTTTGTAGGTATACTCAATGAATATACTATAGCAAACTAAAAATCCATGCAATTAATTAATTTCTTAGTAAATTCAAGAAATTTATTAAGAATAAGCTCTGCCAAAATGAAAATTACTCGATTACAGCCTTTATTAACGATAAAGATGTTAGGAAATGATCTGTTCTAATTTTAAACATATTTTTTTTAATTAATACATTCATAAAAAACAATTATAAACCCCACTGAGTTATTATTAATTTTTAGAGCTTGTTCGCTTAACCTTTCTAATTTTGAATTGTGTTGTGTATGTTTATTTACTTTAAGGGGAATATTGTTCTATTTTTACTATAAAATTTTCATAAAAATTTGGTCTCTGGGTGATCTGAGCCTTCTTATCTTACACACACTGTCCAAAGAACTTCTTCAAGCGTTGCAGTATTTTGATATGAATATATATTTCCTCTACAATATTACACTTTTTCAGTAATCTTAAAAGAGAATAACTTCTATCTAAGTAAATAAGTCGTTTGTAAAAATAATTATGTAATATGTATAAATTTCACTTGAAATTAAAAATACACAGCACAGCATATAAGTAATGATGTAGAACTATTCAAACAAGTTTATACACACGAAACTAAACAACTATTTGGTGATGGAGCTAGAATAGAGCAAACATAATGTACAAAATAAACTTGACCAGAACGACATCAAGACGCAAACAATATGTACGATGAAACCATTCATTTTCTTATTAACTCTTTACATTAAAAAACAAAGTTACCCAAAATAACTTAAATCTAACCGTGATACACACAATAACGAGCTGTTCCGTATTCGCAAGAGAAAGATAGGAGTATCAGATGGAGCTGGTGGAAAGGGTGGAGTGGCACCATTGCCTCCCTTATATATTGTAAGAACATTATAAATGAGGTTATAAATAAAAATAAAAATTAAGATATAAGGTCGAATAAAATAAAAGAAAATGTAAAATAAGAATTAATAATAAAATATATTTATGACGATAGGAATTTGAAACTGTAAATCCAGCTGTAATTTCAAAAAATGTAATAAAGGAAGAGAGACGAAGTGTGTAAAGATTGTTGATAAAGGGAAGAGAATAAAGGATAATGGAAGAACAAAAGAAGTAGTAAAAGAAATTTTCAACGAAGGGAGAGAGAAAAGTCAGAGACAACAGCCGTCTTCATCAAAGAATACGACTTGTTTTTGACTGTGGTTTGTCTTGCTATTCTCCCATCGTCCGGGAACTCGAAAACGTGTCTCTATTTCTGGATGGTGCGACGTTTGAAAGTCTTCGGCGTGTTTGGCATGTTGCAGTTTCTAGAACAAAATAATCTAGATACATGACAGGAGAACCAAAGTAATAATTGTGAAAAAGATTTCAGCTCCAGGTCTATCTATATGAAGGTCTTCAATCTCAAATAGCATATTAGCTGTCTCCTGTCGTCGAAAATATGTGTTTTTATAAGTAAACGCCTACTCATCTCTATTTCGGATAATAATTCGTAAAATCACTTCTTAGCTGACCTTTACTTAGCAAAAAGGACATTTAAAGTCAATTCAAGTCTTCAAGCATTATTTTTCCTAAGATATCTTGATGAGTCAATGTATAGATGGATACATGTTTAATTCATATGTATAAACGCTATGATTAAACTACCCAATTTACACATGAAGTTAATTTAGCTTATTGTAAACTCGTTAATAATTTAATAATGTTAACGAGAATTGAATCTGAAAACTACAAACCAATAAAGCAGTGCTGAACTTTGTTAAGTTTAAAATAAAGCTATGTGAGACGTGGTAATATCATCGTTGCATTTTTATAATATTAAATCTTAAAATATCGTTCAAATGATTAATTAATTTTGTGTAAATAAGCGGTATATTAACAATAATCAAAGGTGTCTAGTGTTTGTCGGTTTTGTGCTAACTCATGTTTTATTTAACCGCAACATATTGAGTAACGGTTTACGTAATGTGTGCATTGCGGTTAAAGTTTAACCAAAAAGGTTGCGGTAACTACAAAGTTAGTTAAAATATGTTTTGATTTTTATAGGACATACTACGATCTTTTTTCGTATCACATGTTATTCAAATAAACAGTAGAAGAAGGGGATTTCCCGCAAGCCACAAAGGGGATATAAGTATGTTATATTAATGTATGTTGTAATGAATAATTATTATATAGAAATAAATATATTTTAGATCGCGGGAAACAAAATTTAATAGTCACAGTAAAGCTATGTAAAATCTAAATTCTATATTTCGCTTCTTCCAGTCCTGAAACAGTCGGAAAAGTCTTTTTTCAAAACCTTTCAAGACCTCAATCTTATCAAAAGGTGTTCCCGCATTGGACTTTTAGAGTTTGTTAAAAAGCCAGAAGTTGCACAGAGCACAATCAGGCGAATACGGTGGTTGCGGAACACTATGAGTCCAGTTTTGAATGCTTTTTTTTTTTTAAAAAAATTAGCAATTTTGGCACTAATCAAGACATGATGCCTTAGAGACACAAAACAACCTTCAAACTAGTTTGGGCTAAGTCAAATGATATCCCAATACTATCAGAGAGGTCACTAATTGTTAATCGACGAGTATCAACAGGGAGGTGGCCTACGTCGGTTTAAAATGACATTTTCGCCTTATATTTTAATCACAGTATATATAAGGATTCCGTTCCGAAACTTTCTTTTAAATTAGTGTCGGTCGGTCATCGCCATCTTGAAACTACTAACTATGTAAATTTGATTCCCCGAAAAGCAAAAGTGACTCGTAAATATCCTTTTCAAGGATAATGAACGCAAAATTGCCACCTTACGAAGTTGTACTGCCTTAATTCTGGTTGCAAAATTTACATATTAAGTTTGTAACAGTAACGTAATAACATCTTCATATGGCGCCCAAAGTTCGTTATATATTTGGTATAAAATGTGGTGGTTCCTTATACAGGGTGGCTATATAAAAGCTTTCAAACCTTTAAAGGTTCAAGGTCAACCAGAGATTATTGAGAAGGACTATAATTGGATTTTCTCGAAGCGGTGTCCTAAACGAGGAATCTCCAAGGGAAAGCCTTCGCACGGCTCCGTTCTGTACGGCAATCACGGAAGCTGACTAGGAGAGTTAAGCTCAAAATATTCCGGTTCAATGTGAAAACCGTGTTGCTATATAGATGCGAGACGTGGAAGGTTACTAAAGATATCACGCGTCGGCTTCAGGTCTTCGTTAACAACTGTCTTCGACATATTCTCGGTATATACTGGCCTGAGAAAGTCTCCAACGTAAACCCCTGGAAACGCTGCGGTGAGATGCTGATCGACCAGCAGATCAAACGCCGCAAGTGGAACTGGATAGGCTACACGCTCCGAACCTTGATCATATACCGAGGCAAGTCCTAGAATGGAATCCTCAAGGAAAGCAAAGACGTGGCCGCCCAAAGCAAACCTGGCGGCGGACGATCACTGCGGAAGTGAAGGCAGTTGGAATGACGTGGAGCGAAGTAAAGCACGAGGCTCAAGACCGCTCGGGGTGGTGAAGTACTTTGGACGCCCTCTGCCTCATCTTAGGGACATAGGAATAAATGATGATGTTTGGATTTTAGCGCCGAGATCGAATCAGAAATGAAATGATCCGCAGAAGAACCAAGATCACCGACGTAGCTCAAAAAATTGCTCTTGTAAAGGGGTAGTGGGCCGTGCAACTCCTGGAACGGAGAAGTTCTGGAATAGCGCTCACGAGCCGGTAGACACGGTGCGGGTAGCCCCACCTCCCCCAGGAAGACGCCGGATACGGTCAGCGCAAGATCAATCATCTTCGGCGGCCTTTTGAGGAAGCTAGTAGGCTTATTTCTGCTGATATGAAGATGATGATAAACTGTCTATAGGCCAACATTCTATCGGATATACATCAGTTTAATATCAAACATATGATATGTCAATAAATCAAAATTAGATTTGAAATTAAATTTTCCGAAGCGACGCTTCCAAATTGGAGCTTTTTAATCTGCGGACGATGTGTCTGTCAACAGGAAATTAAATAGCGCGTTCGTGTCGACAGTCCATTGGACAGTTATGTCAATAAGGCTTAAATTGATTTTCATTTTTCTACGTAATTATACATGTAACTGTTACAGTTATGAGATATAGCGTTCAATTATTAGTAAATATCTCGTCTAATATGAGTTGTTTTACAGTCTAACAATAGAATATACGTTTATCATTTAACGACACGATAATACTAAATAAACTAGTTCATCGTCATCACATCAGCCGATAAATATTCACTGCAAAGAATAAAGCCTTTCCCAAGGATGCAACGGCCTTGCGCTGCCCGATGTACTAGATACATCGGGCAGCGCAAGCGATGCCTACTTACAACACAACCTTCAACTCCATAGCCCATCGCTTACAAGAGCGATATGCTCCCCCCCACTGCCATTTCAGACGAGTATTTCATCGAGCTCACAGCAAAGGTCTCAAACAAAGTACATCTCTGTCAACATCTCTTTAGATGTCTAATGGATTCAGGCGATACTTGCGGAAGTTCATCCTAAGTAAGAAAAGGACTTATACATAGCTACTTCCGCTATGTAGCAGTAGTCGTGCAATAAAGTGCACCAGAATTACACAACGGGGCATCCTCAGGAGTAATGTTACACCGATTAGTGCCAAACAGCACCGAGTGCTGAGTGATTTAACGGTGGTAGTTGTGTAATTCGCAGTTGGGCTGGCGGACGGTGCACTTTATTGCATGACTATTGCTACATAGCGGAAGTAGCTATATATTAGTCATTTTATTACTTATCTCTTTAGATGCCTTGGAGCCTTTTCATACGGCCTACTATTAATAAAACATACATCCCTAATATACACTTGTTTCTTACATACATAAAATACACTAACACAACTCGCATACTTTTTATATTGTGAACTATCTTTGAAGACGAGAATGACCTTAGAAATACCTTTGCTTACTTTACTTGTATAGTGTATACATACATTGTGTGTACTATACAGTAATTCACAGTAAATGAAATATACATTCACTCTTATATAGCTTTTTATTCAATTATGCGGTGTATATTGCAAAAAAGTTAACCATAGTATAAGAGATGTAAAAATATTTTTAGTAGTGATGGCTAAAACACCGGAATCTTGTTAGCAATGATCGGTGTCTGTGAAAATAAGAAATAAAATGGCGGCGCTCTTTCGCGCCAAAGCTATATGTCACGTAAAGCTATGTCAGCGCTTACCTCTTTAAGATTCTGTTAAGAGGCCTTTTGTTCCGCCGGGACGTGGTGTTTATGGGTTCTTTTTTCAAGTGTCGTATGCCATAAAATTTACGATGTACGATTATTTTGATTTACTAGACATATTCCATGTTAAATGTTATAAATACATTTATGTTTAAAGTACTTATATAAAGAGATTATTGGATCGAATAGGGGCTTTTTGAGGATGGCGCAAATATTTTATTGTCAGAAAATCTTTATTGTGTCAATATGGTGCTAATTTCTGATCTAATGCCATATTGGATGTAGGTTTATTGCAATAAGGTCACTTTGTTAAGATCGACGGAACATGATGGACCCAGGCCAGTTCCCACCGGTACTATTGGTTTACGTGGGAGTTATACATCCAGCTGTGGATGTACTACAGCTGTTATGATGATTATGATATTTTAAAATAAGGTTACATTTTATTTATACTATAATCGGCATCTGAAAGAATTACTAGAAAAGTGCTGTCATCTAGTTTTAAACTAATTTTATACAATAATCAAAGAAAGTTAAATAAATTTGTTTCGTATTAAAATATAATGAATTATTTCTTTGTGTTTATTAAAAAGTCTTTTTTATTATTTCTAATGACTGCCTTAATTGAAATTCTCTCGTACATTCTCCTATCTTAGTTAGGCAGGAACAATATTTTCTCAATAATTTTTTTACTGACTTTTTTATTTCAATATTCACCTTTTGTCATTTACATTACCTTCTACATATCACTCTTTTAATTCGTTCCATTCTCTACATTTCATACCTTTCATATCAACACACATACATAGATAAGGTAGCGATTTGTAGAGAAAGCCTTTACCTTGCATTGGGTGTCTCTATCGGCTAAAAAGAAGAGAAAGAGACAACAAACTTATCTTTATATTTAGTGCTAAACTTATACATGACTATTATTCTTATTTTGAATTATATTCTTTTGCACATATCGATTATGTAATGTCGTGTGTTTTTCTAGACGAAACAGATAGGACAAATAGCTCTTTTTAAGTACAAAAACCTATATACTTCAGAAGTGTTACAACATTAAAGTAACAGTTAGTACATAATGCTGTAAAATAGCTAAAATAGATTAATAGAGCTGCTAACATCTGTCGGTTGTCGAGTCGAGTTTTGTTATTTTATTTATTTCGGTATTCATCATGTTTAATCTAGCGCTAACATACAGAATTATTATATAATAATCACCTTAAAGGACTTTAATAATTAAGTTATTTTATATGTTCATAACCGTAATGCTTTTTTACAAATATAGACACATACACGTTGACTAAACTAAAACAAACAATTTCGTAGATTGTACTTTTTGTTAACATCTTTTTCTAATAACAAACGCTTTTCGATCAAAAATTTAAAAGTAAAATATGCCCAGGGACGCGGCCCTTTCAACGCCCTGAACCTTACACTTTGATTGATTGGAAGACGGGCAAGATTTATGGCCTAAACCTCAAAAACTCCAACGGAGAATTCTCAATCTATCTAACATGGTTTAAAAATGAAATACCATCGCTATTTTCATAATACATATCGTTGAAGGTAAATATTATTTTTAATATATACTTCATGTGACAGATCTTTTAATGAACGCAGCCGCCATCTTGGTGACGTCATATATTATGGACAATGGTTATGGTTGGCATAAAAAACTAAACATTTATTGTCGATCTTTGAAATTTCTTGCATTTTTTATTGCAGTCAGTAATTCTTGTATTTTATTTCATTAACAACGCTGTTACAAAAAGTATATATATTGACTGTACTCATGTTTGTTTTTAAAAATTAATAATGTAACAGGTCGACTTTTTTTTCTTCTTTAGTTTATTTAAGTAGATTATATATACACGGAGCCATTGGTTTTAAAAGCCTTGAAAAGATGAATGTATATTGCTGTCAATAAAAATGTTTATCAAAAATCAGTGTCTTTAGTAATATTGAATAACATAATGATAACACAGTATGAAAAAGCATTTTCAAAATTCGGATTAAAATTATTATAGTATTAAAATTACTTATTTTTGACTATCTATCTATACGTGCAGACTTTTTACTGTCAGAAGTTATTTTCCTGACGCATTCCAATGAAAAATTGGCTGTGGAGGATAGCCCTCGGAGCCTTATCACCGGCGCAACTGCGATGCAATCCCATGTTGCAAGGGTACAGGGACACTTCTCCCTCTTTGTCACCTCACTCACCTCAGATCACTTGGTAGTCTATGTAGACAGACAATGATGACCAAAGTGTCGTCTTGACCACGATATTTCGGTCAATTAGCCATTTTTTCCGGTCGTAGAATGTCCACAGCCATAAAATACACTTTAGTGTTTTTTTTTTAAATTAATCCTTGCATGCAAAGCTTTAATAACTCAATCAATATTACTCCATGACTTGGTACCAGCTGGAAGGCATCTCACATCTAATCCCAGCATGGAGGTACGAGCAAATTTCCTAAGAAAAGTTATACCTAGTAGGAATGACATTAATTAGTAACCTCTGAGACCTGATTTGTTTTGGGACATCTCAAAAGCAGAGCCTTCGGGAGCAAATGGTGGCGGATTTAATAGATTAAATTTAGAGGCTTGATTTTTCGAACCTTTAGTATTCTTTTGGAAAATATTTCTGAAAATCTGCAGGACTTTATGAAGATATTATTTTCACAGAGCTAAATAAAAATATTTATAATCATTATTATAATTACGTAATATTTTTTTGCTGACTCTACTTAAGACATGTAGTGACGTCATACGCACGTAAAAGCATTGGTTCAGATGATCATAAAAATATCTCCATGATAATAAAACGGAAAGTGCGGTACTCAGAGAAAATTGATTTCAAATGATTCCATATTTTTCATGTACCTATTTCCCACTGTACAGTTTACTTGTACGCCTTTTTTCGGACGCTCACTATTTGCCGAGGTAGCAAAACAACATGGGCTCCTAAACTTAGTTCATTTATTTTTTCTTTCATTTATTAATGCATTTATATCCTTTATTATCCGCTTCTACTCATACTCCTTATGGCACTGCTAACAGGGACTTGTCCTTTTTTACTGATTTCCTTTTTAAAAATTCCTTTTGTTCAATTTATTATACATTTTTTATTTTGTTTTGACTTTATCAGCACAAATATAAACCCGGTTGGTTTTTTGTGAATAAAAAAATGAAACTCGCCTTTATAAAAAAAAAATAAAAAAGTCACAACGACCTTATCGACTACTTAACTAGGAATAAATCGTAAGTGAATTTATATGCAGCAGAAGTAGGAAGATCATCGCTCGTGCTCGTGCGATTAGCTCGCAGAATTGCACGTTAGAAGTAGCGGTGGACGAGGTACATCGCTCGTGCAACCGATGGCTGTTTGGCCGAAAGGTTCTCAAGTCCACCACGAGCTGGTAGTGTCGTGGATCGGCCCGCCACTGGGTGGGATACTACATGACTATGTTCCTATTCCACACATAATATTCCACATATAACATCAAAATATCTACGACCTTCTAAAAGCAGATGAAGGATTTAGGCATCTTAAGAGCGAATCTCAGCTCATTTCTCCAACGCATGATTAGTAGACGTTTATGGCGCAAGGTATACGATAATTTCAGATCTGCAAGAGAGGATATTTAAACACAGTATTTAAAAAATATTATTATTTAAGTATATTATTCTATCGACCTATGATGCTCACTCATGTAGCTAATTATTGTCCAGCACTATTTATATAACTGTATTTGTAAAGAGCAACTGTTGAGTTTCTTTCCGGCTCTCAGCAGAACTGCCTTCCTGTGATAGCTTTCTGTAGGGACAACGATGCCGACATTTTATGTAGATTGAAAGTGCTTGTAATAGCCTATTCAAGTATGAAAATGACCAATATTTAGCCACTTCCGCACACGCAGTGGTAGTCGTGCAACAAAGTGCACCGCCCGCCAGCCCGCTGATAAATGCGTATGCGGCAAACAATGCGAATCACACAACTGCCACCGTCAATTCACTCAACACGTGTTTCAACCCTCCACGGGGCATCTTCAGGAGTTATGTTACACCGATTAGTGCCAAACACAGTGTCACACATAGCGTATTCAAATAAAGAATATTATTATTTTAAAGGGGAGTTTGACTGGTGAAGACATACAGAGCATTGCGAAGAAAACTCCTTCAACCGTTTACTTCCTATTACGTTGACAATTGACGTCACTATTCACAATTTCTGTCAAAGAAGTCAGGTTATGTTTGACCAAAAAATATAAAGTGTCAGACTTCTTTATCGTGAAATAAAATCATTATGAGACATTCTAATAACGCTTGTTAACCCTGATTAATCAATACACGTTATGTTATAAGGCTTCTGTTGTAGTAACTCGGCAATGTCGTTTGGGTTAGGATAATTTTGATTAATGTCACCGCTACTAAATCCAATAGGTCAAATTTCATATTGACCGTTTTCATAACTTAAGGTCGTATTGTTGCTTGGTATCTGACAGCAGTGATATATATGTACCTAGTTTTATTCCTTTACATCCCTATCTAGTTTTGGAATGGGCTTTACATTTTTAATATGCTATTTATTTCCTTATTTTATAATTCATTAACTTTTAACACGATACGTGAAGATCCCAAAAACGTGGGCCACATAAAGAAATCTATGAAGAAGCATATGTCCAACTGTGGACGTTTAACAGCTAAAAGGATGATGATGAAAATATTTATTGTATATCACATATATCCTTCCGTGACTCTCCTTTTAAGTTTCACATGAGGAAAATGCCATGTACCTGTTCCCATGAAAGCAACGACTGATTCACTGATACATATGATGACTGAGGATGTTCTTCCATCATTGTCTTATAGCGGGGGGTCTGTGGAGAGGGTAAATAGCGTATTATTTCCTTCTCAGTACCCTTTTTGTATTAACAATAAATACATTTAAAAAACTTTTAAGGTAAACGGTTTTTTGATACCCATATTGTGGTGGTTGGGGAAAAATATGTACCTAGTCCGTCATATTGGAACGGCGGCCATTTTGAATTTTAAATTTTGACATAATCATCGTGTTGTACTAGTGTAGCCCTTTCATTTGATACCCATATTGACGGGTTTACGGAAAAATATGTAATCCGCCATTTTGTATCGGCGGCCATCATAGATTTATAATGTTATTGAGTTTATTATATTGTATTGTTATCTAAATTAAATGTGTGTACCAAATTTCAGATCAATCTGACAACGGGAAGGTGCTAAAATTACAATTTCTAATTTTGTCCCAAATAAATAAACAAATAAATTCCGTATGGGTCGAACTAAAAAATTGTTTAATAAAACCGTTTAAAAACAAAGTCTAATCTAAAATATTTATATAGAAAATGCATCGTACAATTTGATTAGAAATGTTTACGCAATAATTTTCTTCCAATCAATCGTGTTATTTCCCTGGGGTCAACGACCGGGTTTGATTTTCCCTCACGTAGAAGCTTTTATTTATAGAGTGCTCTAACAAATACTTATTTAATTACCGTCTCCGGAGTTTTACGTAGAGTCACCATTAAATAAGTAATTAGTCGAGTATAATAGATAAAAGAAGATAACGGGGCTATTTTTTTTATAAAAAACTAAAGGAATTGAACGAAAAATAAATTTGGTAATCTTAACAAATAACTATTTGGATTTTTTATGTCAAAATTATTAAAATTGAATTATTTTTATTCCCAAAAATATTATGTTTTTAATCACTTAATGATGAATGAATAAATGATGAACACAGTGGTAAGATGTGGACACAAAAGAAGTGGTATAAAAAGTTATTACATACAACTTTGAGAATTAGCGTGCCTTTAAAGGCAGTGAAATGACGCAAAAGGTCTCATAGGTCACAATCTTAGGTCATTAGAATGCAGTCTTAGGTTGTAGATTTATTAACAAGAACGAAAAATTTTGGTGTGAAAATTAACATCGCGAAAAATTATTTTCTATTTTTTTTTCGAATACCGTTAAGGTTCCGAATTTTATATATATAAAGGACTATGTTCAGTGAACATGACATGTAGATGTCTTACAAATAAAAAGTGTGACAAGGCTATTACAAACTCAGTAACTTAACAGTTTCAACTTCATCTATTACCAGACGAATTAAGTAATATCTCTATTACTATATACTGAAGTTATACTAGAGTACGAAATTTTTTAAAAATTAAAATTAGAAAAAAAAGAAAATGATTTTTCGTGATGGTGATTTTCATTTTCACACCTAAGACTGCGTCCGATGGCCTAAAATTGTGACCTGTGAGACCTTTTATGTCATTTCACTGATCAGAAAAGTTTCGGTCGCTATCCGCTCGCCTTTTCAGTGATCAAAGATGATTCGTTCGTCATCCACCCACTTTTTCAGTGGTAAAAATTTTTTCCATCGTTGCCCGCCCACCTTTCAATCATCAAAAATGTTTCAGTAGCCGTCCGCCCACCTTTTCAGTGATCAAAAATTTTCCAATTCCTCTACGAATAAAATTGAAAACCTAATTAAACCCCACACATTAATATAATTACAAAACCCTTATTACTCTGTTATAAACAATATTTATCTGAACAGCATCTTAGCAGACTTAAATTCGTCCGCCAAATACAAAAGCCGGTCTTACTGTCAGAGAAATTAATTATATCAAGTCTTCGACAGTTAGAGGAGACAATAATTAGTGAACCGTTGAAATACGTCATCTATAATTATGGTTGACGTAGGTTGGATTCGAAGTTTTATTGAATAATTGACATGTCTTAAGTGACTTTGGCGTACATATTTTATGACTGAATTCTTGTTTGAAATAAGTCGTATCTTGCGATATTACTTCACTTTCTTTTTTTACATATATTATTGGTTTTATATCACATTAATTCTACATGGTAATAGGTTATAAAAGGCTTTAAAAGTGTTGAATACATAGCTCATTTGCTATCAATAAATACACTGTACACACTATCCAAAAATAAACGATTTAGGAAATAATACATAACATAATGATATTACAAACACATTAAAATTAATTATTGTTTATTATATATCTCTGCAGAATTTACAATGACAGAAGTATTAGCCCAGTGTTTCACAATGTGGGGTCCACGCCACACAGTGGTAATTTAAAAGTGGTCTCGACATGACTTTGACCTTTTCGCTTTAATATAAAAATAATGTAGTTATGTATGTTACATAATGGAACGTAAAAATTTACTGCAAAATATATTATATGATAAAAACTTTTCTAAAAAACGGTTTCAGAAATAATATAAATCGTAATGATAAGCAAAAGTAAGAAAAAACATTTTCGAAATTAGAATAACTACATATTCAAATGCATTATTGTTTACTATAGAGGTGAATATCTTTAATATTAGGGGTTCTAGTTTTTCGGGGTCATTTCAGACCATAAATAGGGAAACTATTCCGCATCTCAATCTAACTTTAAGTTTCTATATAGATATGATTAAATTATAATCAAGATCTAAAGTAAAAGAGAGAGAGTACTAGACTGAATACAACCAAACCATTCAGGCTTTATTTCTATTCCAAAGTCTCTTCAGTGTGATCACTTTATAAAGTATGTTTAGAAATAGGTGAGAATATTAAAGTTGCTAGTAAACGAGCTATATATTTACCCTTTAAAGCTATTTCACCTATAACAAATCACCCTGTAGATTTTAATTGAAAACAAAATTAGTGATGTGTAAAGGAACACCGGTGATTTGTATAGCCTGTGGATTAATGAACCGGAAACCGGTACGATAAGGCTTTATTGGATGTCACAATGGCATGTTTATATTTCCATCCTAAAGCTAAGTTAAAATTAATGAAAAAAATTGGGTTTTTCTCTGTAAAATTACTTGAAACAAAACTAGCTTTGATTTCGAGCGTTTTTAATGCATGTATTTCCGCGATATTTAAATACAGCCTTAATTGTCGATGTATAAGATATTTTCGTATTTCTTCTAATAAAAAGTGGACCCGGGCCGCTTCCTACCGATCCTTTTTTAAACCTAAGAGTAGGACTATGTGTTTCAGCAGTGAATTATACTTACGATTGAATTTATGATGATGGTGATGATGATAATAATAATGACAATAATGATGATGATACTGATGATCGTAGTAATGATGGTGATAATGATTGTGAAAGTAATAATAAGGATGACAATGGTGGTGACAATGATGATGATGGTAATGACGATAACGATGATGATGATAATGACTACGATGGTAATGACGATGATGACGACGATGGTAATGATGATGATGACGACGATGGTAATGATGATGATGACGACGATGGTAATGACGAGGATGACGATGATGGTGATAATGATGATAATGGTAATGATGACAATGGCGGTGGTCATGATAATAACGATGGCAATGGTAGTGATGAGTGATAGCTATGATGACGATAATGGTATTAATGAGAATGACGATGGTGGTGATAATTATGACGATGGTAATGATGATGACGATGACGACGGTAATGGAGATGATGACTATGGTGATAATGATATTAATCGTAATGATATTGATAACGATGACGATGGTAATAATGAGGATGACGACGATGGTGATAATTATGACGATAATGGTGATGATGAGGATGACGATAGTGGTGATAATGATGATGATGACGATGGTGGGATAATAATGGTGGTGGTATTGATGAGGATGACGATGGTGGTGGTAATGATGAGGATGACGATGGTGGTGGTAATGGTGATGATGAAGATGGAGATGGTGATTATTATGATGGTGATGATAATGATGATGATATGACTATATCGAACCACCGATATAAGTGGTAATAATGACCGTTAGTTAAAAAATGTACCTATAAGTGTTTTATTACACTTTTATTTGTTTGTAAACATACAGACATGACTATATATGCATCCAACTATGTATCTTATATTATATACATAACACAACAAAAAAGACAAACGACACAATATTTCAAATAGGATGTACTGCATGTGTATATATATATTAATAAATATGAATAGTTTAAAGATGCTACACAATATCGTATTTTAAAGGCGAAGGAAGTGCTCTTTTACCATTTTTTAAAATGTTGTCAGCGATTTAGCGCATCTAATTTGTTCTGGTAACTCATTACATAACCCGACAGCGATAGCAGTAAAATATTTCTCCATTAACAAAGTATAATGAGCAGGCATAGTCAATTTCAAGTTCTCTCCGTCTTATGTATACAGATCATTTGTCAGCAAAAGGTTTTAAGCTTTCACATCTATTTCCAAACACCCTAAAGGAATCACTCTGAAAGTTATTTATTGTAATGGAATGACATAAGCTAGTTAGTTCTAGCAATACAAAGTTATCTAGGAGTTTCGATGCGAGATCGAAACAGAAATGAGGGAAACCGCAGAAGAATCAGCTCGAAGAATTGCTCATGTGAAGTAGCAATGGGCGGGGCACATTACTAGTGAAACCGATAGTAGTTGGAGCCGAAAGACTTTTGCACGGCGACTACGACTACGTAGACTTTATATTAGAACTAGATGGACCGAGGACATAGTTAAGATCGTGGGAATCAGGAAGGCTTATGCCTTGTAGCGGGGGAAGAAGGAGAAAAATACAGCCTGTGTAGATATACAAGCATTAATTAATTTTTATATTTAGTAATCTGAATTTTGAAAACTGTTCTTCTAAATTTTTTATCATTTCATCATTTATGGTTTCTAAAACCTTTGATTTTTTTTACATTATTTATCAAAAAGCAATCTAAACTTTCCCTCTTTAATACTTTTACACTTATAACTATTTACAAAGCTAGCCAACTAAGCAATAAGTAGAAAAAACACGTCGTTTTACTGTCTAAAAAGAAATTTCTCTTTCAAAACTATTCTTTGGCACTCGACTGAAAATGTAATTTAAACCAGGAGTCTCGTTAGTGTCGCAAGGAGTCTGCAATTGGCCCCGGAGTCAGCATTAAATTGTATATTTGATAGAAATAAGCGATGCACGTTTAATTGCAGTTTGGCCGCATTCCAACACAAACTAACTGCCATTATTCACGCCACAATAGAACTGCCATAGAACCCGCCCATGAACAGGCATTGTCCAATGGTAAAGCAGAATTTAAATAAAGAATACCTCTTCGAATCAATACATTACAAAAGGACAAAAGATCTGGAACAGATATTGACGTGTAAATTTAAGATCGTTAAGACGAGAAAGAGGTCACCGACGTAGTTCGTTTGAAGTGGCAATAGGTTGAAATAATTTTCGAGTGGCGACCACAAACTGGTAGACGCGGTGTCGATAGATCCTTACTAGATGGACGGACGACATAGTTAAAGACACGGGAAGGGAAATTGCTATATGAGTACAGTGCAAGTTCGGTCATGATGGCGATTTCTCAAAGCATATGCTTTTCGATGGGTGTCTTTCGATTAAAAAGGAGATAAATACATTTAATTGTTTTTTAAATTAAACGTTTTTTTGATATTCATATTGTGGTGGCTGTGGAAAAATATGTACCTAATCCGCCATATTGGAACGGCGTCCATCTTGAATTTTAAATTTTGACATAATCATCGTGTTTTACTAATGTAGCCCTTTCATTTGATACCCATATTGAGGGGGTTAAGGAAAAATATGTAATACGCCACTTTGTATCGGCGGCTATCTTAGATTTATAATGTTATTGATTTTATTATATTGTATTGTCATCTTAATTAAATGTGTGTACCGAATTTCAGATCAATCTGACAACGGGAAGGTGCTTAAATTTCAATTTCTAATTTTGACCCAAATAAACAGATTCCGTATGGGTCGAACTAAATAAAACCGTTTAATAAAAATAGGTAACTGGGATAGTCAGGGCGTATTTAAAATCCCCTCATCCCTCGTAACTTTATTTTTAAGCCTAGGACATCAATATAAGTTATAATGATATACGGATCACTGACGACGGGTATAAAGTCACCCAGAGAGCAATAGAGAGGGCTATAGTCGGAGTTTCGATTGAATTAGAAATGAGGACATCCGCAAAAGAACCAAGATCACCGACGCAGCAAGAAGAATTGCTCCTCTAAAGTGGCAAGGCGGAGCAAATTGCTCGTCCAGCCGAAGGTCGTTGAAGTTGAATGATTCTCGAGTGGTATAGATAGGCCCTCACTGGGTAGATTGTCGATATAGTTGAGGTATCGTGGAGTCGCTGTTCTGCAGGCAGTTCAAAATCGGTATTCGAGGCGATCTTTTAGAAAGGCCTATGTCATCCAGCGGATGTCTCTCGGTTGAAATGTAGAAGAAAAATTTTCGAATATTCGGACCGTATTTTAAATCCTCGTATCTTTATTTTTAATTCTAGCATATCAATATAGTACTCATTTTAATACCAATTTCTATAGAATTGAGATGTTTGTACAAGTTTCCTTATACACCAATACCTCGCTTTGCGTCGTTTCGTTTTGCGTTTTTTTTTTTCGAAGTTGCGTCTCTGCTTAATTAGCACTAATTTTCACTGTGCGTCGATAGACTTTCGAGGTTGCGTTGTTTTGGGTTCGAGTGTATAATTTTTTTTTGAAATTTTCTGATGGCAACACTTTTGTTTCTAATTGCGCCGTGCCATCAATATTCGGGAATTCCATTTCTGACTAAAAATCTACGCAATTTTAATAGTTTTATTTTCACTTTGTTTTGCTAATTTTACAATTCAGTTTTTATTACGTTGTGTTGTAATGTAGTGTGTTGTGCTTTTTTTTAAAAATAATTATAAATTTATATAAATTTTTACGTTTTGTTTCTGGTTACAAAAAAGGTAAATATTATTCCAATTTATTTATAGCCAGAGTAATATTGTTTTTGTTTCTTAAATGTTTACTTTGTTCAATTTTCTTTATAAAAAGTAGTATTTTCCTGACCCTGGAACTTATCTTCGATCTTTATATAGTTTGCTATAAAAAATCTTAATTCATTTTGCGACATTTCAATTTGCGTCGTGTTTTTTTGGAACGTAACCACGAGGTATTGGTGTACGTATACAAATAATGACTGTTCATGTACTAAACGAGATAGTAACGAGAAGCTATTTTTATTTTGTTTAAAGAAATTGATATCTTAACGGTTACTTAGCAGTACATTTTTAATAAATTATTTATGCGCCACAATTTAGAATATTATATGAAAAATTGTGACGCAGATATGACTTATACAAGAAGTAAATAAAAACTAGTAACGCCTTAATATCGTCTTTAAAAAGTTGACAAATCCGTCATGAGTCTGAGTGTACGCATATATAATAAAGTTCTATAATATATCTTAGACCTTCCGTATCTTAGTTTTAAATCTAATATTAAAAGTATATTATTAAATAAATATAACAGCATCCAAGAGTTTTTAGTTGATTGATAAGTGTGGAACTTGGTTTCTTGACTCATTAACACGGTTGATATTATAATATACACATGAAAAATTATTATTATTTTTTTTTTAAAAAAAAACAACGGTTGTGTTTCTGACCGTCTCTTCTTAAAAGATCAACATTCAGCCGGTGGTAGCTTACTGCTTATAATGTTAAAATAATCGACAAATCAAAGGCGCATGGAAATACCTGCTTAAATAAAATATTTTGATTTTCGGTTTTATTGGAATAAATAAATGGGTCACCCGTGTTAATTTTTTAATGTACTCTACTGCTGCCCAAATGGCATTTGCAGATTCCACAGGTATGAGGTGGCAGGACACAGAGTGTGCGTAAGCTATGACCTGCTGCAGTTGTGGGCTTGCGAGGAATAATTCTCCTTTTCAATTATAGTAGACAGCGGAGTCAAAGAACCGATTCACTGCAGGTGACTAAGAAGGACTTGTACTTGCTAAAGGTCGTTCTCTTGGTCTCTTAGTCTTTGGGTGACGGACTTGAACATATCCGTTGCTTGCGATAGGTGGAGACACAGAGATATTAGATGCATAAAGGTTCCCTTTACACAACATTACAAACATGCTAATACGATGAGTTTTCTTAAAATGCGGTACAGATACACCATATTTTTTGTGACACCAGTTTTTGTAGGTATCTCGTCCCCTCCCCCCTGCTTTTTTTGGGGCAGACACATTAAAATTTTAAGTTTAATTTTTTTTAGTTTTTATATTTTATATTTATCTTTCTCCTTTTATTCTTCACAATTTCATTTATCACATTTTGATCTTCTATCGCACATCACCTTGTTCCCCTCGTCTACATTCATTGTTTAATTTGGTTTTTATTACATCTTTTAAATTTATTTCTATTAATAACAATTATTTATTAAAAATTCTATCTGTAATTGTACTTTTTTATTTATTTAATTAATTACATCGGTAGTTGACGTGATATTTTATAACATTAAAACACATATGGGTTGCGATAGGCCAATGGCCAATGCTATTTATTGACTAGTGTTTCCCAGCGTTGGGCCCTTGCAACACAGCAGGGCAATTTGATTGTTGAGGGAACAATGCTAAAATGAACTTGAGATCAGTATAACCTTTTCACTGTAATAAAAAATATTTAACTTACATAGAGTGGCATAAGAATTTAATGAAGGGACGTGATACAAAAAAGGTTGAGAAACATTGTTGTAGACATAAACAGTACAAAGTCTGTCACGTCAGGTAGTTATAGAAATGCCTAAATACCTGTAGACCAACAAGTGTTTCATACTAATCAGCTGATTAGGAGAAGCCGTAGGTGTTCATATTGATTTAATTTCTAAGGTCATTGACACGTGAGCAATGTTTTTGAAAGGAATTTAAGGTTAAGTCGGTATTTAAACAGAATAATCTAAACAGACTTGGCAAGTCTTCTTTTGGTATATAATAATGACAGTAGACAAATTTTTGTAGCCACACTGCTAAGTAATGAACCTAGTAAAATAATCTTTTTGTCTTTTGAGAGAAAAAATGTTGAATTTCACGTTTTTATTTCTTTTCTTGTTGTAGGACAGGATTTAATTTTCTTTAATGATTTTTTTTCTTTTATTTCTGTCATTCTATCATTCTTCGTATGATCTATCTTTCCTCTTCTTTCATTCTAAAATCTTCTAACATTCTTTTTCATACTTATTTCCGTTCATTCATCGCCTCACTTCCTATTCGATCGCGTCGTTCCTCGTATATCACAGATCCGGGCTATATCACATTTCTTTACCTTAATTTATTTTTATTTTGGTGCTATTTTACATTCTTATTGATATGATAATTGTATTAATATGCTAATTCATTACGAATTATCACAGTTTATTACAGTTTTTATTTTATTTACCTAACAATATTTTGGGTTATTATTACTTCTTCCTTGTGTAGAAATAGCAGTGAGCAGGCCACATAGGGCAAAGAATCAATCGCCGTTGGGGTTTTAAGGGTACGGAGTGGAGACCAAGGAACGGCAAGAGCAGCATATGACCTCAAGTCGAGAAGTGTAACCTTATTAAAGTCACAGTAATCAAAAGAAATAAGACATAAATCAATGAAAGACACATAAATATCGCGAATAAAGTATGAAAAATCGAAATTATAATCATGATAAAAAATTAATAATAGTTAAGGACAATAAAATATTGAACACAAAATATAACTTAAATTAATATAAAAATTGTAAAACAAGGATCAAAAATTTAAATCTGTTACAGTATTCTAGTAGGATAGTAAGAGAGGGATATATGATAGTTAATCTGGTAGGGAAAGGAATGGAAGAGAATGAAAAGGAACATAGGAATGAATGAAAGATCTAAAGAATGAGAAGCATGGGAATAATAATTAAATATTTTTTATAACTCTGTTTTATATTTAACTGTACTCTGCTTCGCAAGGTGTTGTTGATACGAAGCAGGAAACTTCACAACAACAACATCTTTTAATAAAGTTTAACACTGATTTATATACACATTTTATTAGATATAGCGGAAATTAAATAAAAATATTCAAGCGACATCACTGCCAAGGATTGTTATCGGTTAAATGTTCCGTCAATTTTATTTGTTTTATTTATTTGGTTGTTAATGGTAGTCTAATAATATTTAGCAGCATTTTGTTAAAAGAGACTTTTTGCAGACGAAACTTTGGTATAGTCAGTTTTTCACGGTGCTTTTTAAATGTATTATTAATGTCCCATATATATGTGTTTTAATTTATTATTAATATATTGACCATTTTAAATTCTATTATCTGAGAATAATTTGCGGGTTTCGCTAGGGCTGTAAGGAAAAACAGGTACATTAAGCCAAAATCGTTGTTTTTCAAGACAGAACGAATGTCTACATGCATTTGTCTATTCACTGCCTAATGTATTAAAAATTTCGAATCTCCCGGTCACTGGCCTCAGCTGAAAACGTAATTAAATTGCAGCTAGATTCAATAACGCTGTATTAAACAAACAGTTCCGTTCCAACATCCAATCCATATAAGTGGTTCATTTGAATCCGATGCGCCGTGCATAATAGCAATATACAAATTAGATGCAAATAGTGCAATCTCATATATTCAATTGTTTTTTATTTATTTTTTATACACATACAACAGTAAAGATTTTTTATCTATACAAATAAATGAAATTGGTTTGAACATTTTTTTAATTTTTATTTTTCTGTCTTTTTGTTTCTGAAATGTCTGGACCGATTTTGAAGAGACATATACTGGCAGGTAATGTAAAGAGGAGTAACTTAGGCTATTTTATATATATATATATATATATACTTAACAAAAATCACCTATTTGATATCGCGTTCGAATTGAAATTCGAACGCGAAAAAAAATATTTTAAATATAGTATTGTGTACGTACTGGCCGGCAATACGAATCGTTATCGTGAGTATAGAAATTATAACCAAAAAGATAATTAAACATTTCATTACTACAATTATGTCAGTAAAATTCTTATCCGAGTGCCACAGGATCGTTCGGCAGGTCCGCATCTGTTTACTTCATATACACAAACAATTACACAGAGCTTAACATTTTAATTGAAAACGCTGTTGGAACTGGGCAAATTATATGGCGCTTAAATTTAATGATATTCTGTTGAAATGATAAGTTTTATAATGATATTATAATTATGAAAATAAATTTTAAAAAGATCTCAAATTGTGTTTCGTTTATATTAATTTCATAAGGCATTTCAAAATGTTTATAGAGCAATTTAACAATGTCATTTTCCTTATATATTACGTTTTCATTTTACCAATAATTAAGTAAGTTTTCTGCGAAAAAAATTCATGTCTCCTTTAGTAATCATAAATATGTTGCAAGCTATTTGCTTAACGCTGTGATGATTTACACGGTAATCAAGAGTTTTTGCTCATTTTTTGTATAGGCAATGAACTTTTATAACATATAGTTTCAATAGATCTTATCTTAAATCTCTGGAGAAACTCTATGTCCAGCTGTGGGTTTATTACAGCTGAAATGACGTTGTCAATAGTTCATTTATAAAAGTATACGAGTTTATTAGCTTACCTAATACAAACCATAACCTAATTTGTACTTTTGACAATTTATTTATTATTTTTAAAGATCTCATTTCTTTAAACTTTTATTAGAGTCGGGACATAGTTTACCGCACGGTCATTCCTATGACGTGCTGCATACCTGTAGCAAAGGATTGCGGATGGACGTGTTGGAACGGTTAGAAATAATAAGACACACGGGTAAAGCTGTATAAAACCGAGATTTAATGAAAATTTTAAATAGAGATACCTAGAATGTAGTGGTTGATGATAGAGATAGGAAGAGAAAGACTGAGAAAATTGTGGATTTAAATAACTAGAAAGAAAGATTATGTGATAAATGAAAGAAGAGATAGATAATAAAAAAGAGCTGTAAAAAATCGGGAGGACCCCAATCTGGGACCCCAGGGGCCGTATATAAAAAACCAGAGAAAGTGTAGCGCAGGATGTCCACCCACAAGATAGAGATGTAGATATGACCGTGTGAAAATCGTTTGAAGATGTTAGATGTAGGCTTCGACCGGTTCCATGAAAAATTTCTGTGAGAAGTCTTTGTACATATGTGGACATATTACCATTGTAATGATGATGATAATCTAAAGCTTTGACTTATCTTTTGTTGTTGCCATATTAGCCCAGGGTCAAGGTGAAGCGCAACAAGTGATCAAATATAAAAGATAGCGTGTTAGGTGAACTAGATAATATACTAGATATATAAATTTTTAATTACAAAACATCACTGTAAATATTACTTTTATTCCACCACACAATTGATGCAGGGGAATGTACTGCGATGTGAAATACACTCACTCCATCCCCTTTTATCTGTATTCGACAAGTAGACACGAGCGTGCATTCATCGTTTTGTCATATTCCTCGGACAAAGGGCTTCGCTTCGTCCTTTATAACACAAACATGGCACCGGGCGACAATATTTCCTTACAAGTACAACATGGCCGACTTGAAAAGGAAAGCGTTGTGAAGAATTTTATTCTTGTACTAGTATTAGAGGGATCAGAAAGTTATGTCGTTTCTGTCGACAAATTTTACAGAAAAATCGATTGATTTGTTACTGCTCTGGCGTTGAAAATTTGTATACTAGATGGCAAAAGGTTGTTGATAACGAAGGTGAATATATTGTTGATACGAAATTAAAACTTGTTAAAAATTTAGTCGTGTGAATTTAACTTAAGAAAGCGACATTACTTTCCGGTTCCCCTGATATATGAATAAACTATTACTATACTATACTACACGATTAGTGACAAATTAAATAATATATGTAACATAACTCCTGAGGATGCCTCGTGGAGGGGTGAAACGTGTTGAGTGATTTAGCGGTGGTAGTTGTGTAATTCCCATTGTTTGCCGCATGCGGATTTTTTAGCGGGCTGACGGGCAGTGCACTTTATTGCACGACTACTGCTACATAGCGGAAGTATCTATATATTAGCCCTTTTTTTACTTAGGATGGACTTCCGCAAAGTAACGCCTGAATCTATTAGAGAATCATTCGATTGTAAAAGTATTTTAGAGAATCATTTATTTTAAGAATCTTATGAGTAATGAGAGGTTCTATATCCTAAATTAAATTAAAGACTTAAAATAAACCAAATGATTGTTCCATATGGAACACTTTTTTTGATAAATGCTTTTAATAACAAAGCCGCTTCCAACTAGTCCTACGAGATCTATGTCCAGCTGTGGACGCCTTACAAATGAATTCTGATGATGTATGGATGACATAGTGAAATTTGGTTTTCAGCAGCATCACATGCACCAGGAGCCCGTTGTGAGGAGGGCGTAAAGCTTTGCCCCTGTCCCGCGCCAACGCCCGCCGAGGCTGCCCCCAGATGATCGGATCATTCTGGAACCTGTGCCGTGCATGCCCTTCCATGCCTGTTGATAAGGTAAGTGTAATAGAAATGAACTTAATAACGACTCAAACTATTTAAAATCTATGACGATATTACCGACATTGGACAAAGAAATATAAGATAAAATTTAACATAATAAAAATATGAATTGTATTAAAAAAATAATATTGAAGGATGTGTAAATTTAAAATGTAAAATTGTGCCGAGGAATGGATGCAAGGAAGGCGAATATGAAAAATTGTGATACGATAGAGAGAGCGAGCATGTAATAAAAACTATACTAAAAGAATATTTGATTTATAAATCACTGTCATAGGTTAATATAGGGGAAAGATAGCCCCTCCAAAATGTTAGCCACAAAAATTCATATTGGATGGAAATGCGGCAATTTTCATTCTTCATTTTTTTATCCACATAGGATTATTAATAGTGACCACTCGTGTACATGGAAAGAATCCTAGAAAAGCCCAAATCAGTAAAAACTAAATTCAGATGAACACTAAATTGGCATCCTCCATCTTAAAGATACGAGGATATGAACGCGAGATGGCCTGAGAGAGAAAAAAAAATTTTGACGAGTTTGTCGTGGTCACTTTTACAACTTCCTTAACACAGTAATATAACAATTCATTCCCAAGCTATATTATCTCTTAAAATTTCTTCATACTAAAATAGAATTTTTGATTAAAAGATATTTTGAATACATAACATGGGAGTACATTATAATACACTATCAAAAAGGAGTTACGCTTGGTGGTGATCATGCTGCAAAGTTACGAAACTTCATCACAATTAATTCTAATTATCTCACCCATTAAAATCAATTGGTGATATAAATAACATAATAGCGGAAGTCGAAATCCCTGTAGAACCCGCCAGCTTTGTTAAATAGTGAGAATCTATATATGACTTTCATCACACACCATTATTTACCAAACAAGTTACTAACAATATTGAATTAATATTATAATCGATTATAATTATTACATCGTACCGCATCTACGCGATTATACTAGATATAAGCGTTTGTAGAGTTCCTTCTGCCACTTCTTCTTCGAGTGCTAACACTCTCCAAGCTGGTAGTAATGATATTAGCCAGGCAATAGCAACCGGCCAAGCCGTGGTTCGACTCTATCGCGCGCTCTATCTCTATCGACGAGTGACATTCCAAGTCCAGATCTCCTCATGGAGGTCCTAGAGCTTCATCACTCTATGAAGTTTTCACCGGAGCCATCTAAGACCTGGCGGCCCCCCAAACCAGTAAAATAGTATATAGCAGTTAAACCTAAGGCTTCACAGGAGTACAAGAACTTCTCGACTTCTAAGAGGTCTTAGACTAGGCGCCCTCTGCGCTCTACCACATTAAACCCGCATAGCCTGCAAATGTCATTTCGGTAGCAGTGAGATTCCGGTGAAAAAAAAACATAACGTATCGATTTTATAATTTTATTTTCTTATAAATATGTTATTCGTTTAAAAATGTTACCTTATGTTAGTAATCATAAAGTTTATGAAGTAAAATGTTCTGAACGAATGTCTGTGTTGTGGTAAGAAGTGTTGTTAGGGGTTTATCTTGGAAAAATGGTGGAGACATTACTTATAAAAGCGGACATTAGGGTCGGAGACAACGTTTATAGAATCGTTGTGAGGCACAAGCTGCTATAATGTGTTATTCTTTAAAAACCTATTTTTTCTAAATATTGTTCTTAATTGTTATTAATTGTTCTGAATCATTGTTATTAAAAAAAAGAAAATAAAATATGCATTTAACAGTTCACTTTTAAACAATTCGGCAAGCACACGCGACGTCCTCCGAGTGTAAGTAAAACGAAAAGGCAGTCCCGTTGCACACGCGAGTTCAGCGAAGAATTTTCATAATTAGCGCACTGCACTTTGCAAGTTTTTAACTGACGTGGAAGTTTTTTTTTTTTTAATTAAAAATCAAAGGAACACGGAATTAAAACCTTGGCAGTTTCGACACGTTAATTACTGAGGACTTAATATTTAATATTTTTTTATAATACCATCTTCATTTTAAAAAGATTAAAGACTCTACTACTCTACTGTATGTAAAAACGACATTATAAAGTATGTCCCATAAATCAACGACTAACCGAAAGCGAACGATATATTAAAAAATAATTATTTAACAGTTACTTATCATTTCTTGAGGTTATTTGAACGCACCAGAAATTTCATACTAACTGACTTAAAATTCAAAATGGCCGCTATTTTTTATACTTTTTTTCCATCAAACATATGTGACACATAACCTGCATTGTGTTATCTGTGAAACAGTAACATGCTAACTAAATTATGTATACATACAAGATTATTTTTACCGGAAAAATAAGGAATTATTAAATCAAACGCTGACGCATTTTTAACATTAAACCCATATATGTATCACTGTCATATATGATCAGTAGAATGATAAAACAAAAGCGTGATATGACAAGCAAAATGGCGGCAAGAAACGAAAAAAAATGGCGCCCGCACCGACCTTTCTCCTACGCCCATTAAACTTTATTACTTTTTAATATACGTTATATGGCTTACATATTTAATATTCGCGAGATGAAAATCATTTATAAGGCTTTTCTTTACATTAAAAAGGTTACTGTGGTTTTAATCTCTCAATTGAATTGAGTTTATTCTTAGAGACAAGTTTTGAAAAAGGAATCAAATGAAAAATATTGTAAAGGAGGCTTGCAGTGGGCATTCTATAGCTTAAATAATGACTAAAGATTTACCATCAATTTTAATAAACATTTATACATAATATGTATTTAAAAAAAGGAAAATTCTCACGCATATATGGTAAAATTAAAACATTTTTATTAAAATCATCTTATGAATTCGTGAAGCGTCTTATCCTCTGACGGCTTTTTATAATCTATAAAATACAGTACTTAAACGCTAACAAAGCGAAATATATCTCTAGAACGCACAGACCAAAATGAAATTCGTATTTTGTATCGCTAAAATTTTTCAGCAAAATGTAATTCCAATTTATTACTGGCCCCCGGGTTTACGTAACTAGATTTGGCAACGCTTGGCATGAATGCCACACCGCTTGCCAACGCGACTGTACATGTAATATCTTTGGTTTATTTCGTTACATTTAGAATATTTTATCTATAAATGCATAACAATATTTCAAACAGTTATCGGACATGTTAAAGCGACTATATTTGCTCGTTTTTTATGGTGTACAAATAGAAAAATGGAAAATAACTTTATTTTTAAGTATTTAATAATTTATATGTTATTAAACAATATCACGATCGTCATATCACCCCACAGAAGCCTCCTGCAGGGCATAGGAAGCCTCCCTAAAAAATCGTCACGATGACCATAATCCGCCTTCAGCGACTTTCCGCGACCTATGTAGTCAATACATTATCTAATATATTCAGACGTTACCTCACGGAAGTCATTCCTAACTAAGAAAGGAACTAATATATATCTACTTCCGCTATGCAGCAGTAGTCGTGCAATGAAGTGCACCGCCCGCCAGACCGCTGATAAATGCGCGTGCGGTAAACAATGCGAAACACAACCACCACCGCCAATCCACTCTACGTGTTTACTATTGTATGTTAAATATTAAATTTTAAGAAGTATAATAAATATTTTTTTGCCTAAATTCTATTATATTTTGTACTTCGATTAAGAATAAATGATGAAGCATTTCCGTTTATGGGCGTTTTCTTCTTTCTATATATTTTTTATAATCTTTTTTATATATTTTTTTAATAAGACTTATATGAATAATATGAAGTGATCCAAGTTTGTTGTGGGTTCATCTCTTACTGCGCGTTTGGAACACTCGTAGAAATAAATTATAGAATGTCATAGAGTTCAATCTAAATTAAGTTACTATAAAATCAAAGGCTCAGCTAAACTTATTCATAAGACCTCATGCATATAAGCCTCAATCAATCATCTCATCAATTCTCCATTCTCACACAACCTTAATACTGTACTGTACATATTTCATTACTAAAGATTTAATACAAATTCACAAACAACATCACATATGTCACTTGACGCCGTTCGCCATTTTAATATTATATAATATTTTTCGGCGTGAGACGCGGTTTTAACAACCACCTACAAATCATACGCCGCGCGTCCTTACATTTTGCGCATGCGTAGACCGATGGATTGACAGATAAGCGAATCTCGGTATATTCTGGCCTGAGAAAGTCTCCAACGTAGTTCTCTGGAAACGCTGCGGTGAGATGCCGATCGACCAGTAGATCAAACGCCGCAAGTGGAACTGGATAGGTCACACGCTCCGAAGGGACCCTGATCACTTACCGAGGCTAGCCCTAGACTGTAATTCTCAAGGAGAGCGAAGACGTGGCCGCCCAAAGGAAATCTGGCGGCGGACGATCACTGCAGAAGTGAAGGCAGTTGGAATGACGTGGAGCGAAGTAAAGCGCGAGGCTCAAGACCGCTCGGGATGGCGACGTACTGTGGACGCCCTCTGCCCTCTGGGGACTTAGGAATGAAAATGATGAATGATGACTAACTTTTACGTAGTTAAACAATATCTTTATCACCATATCAGCAGATAAAAGTCTACTTCAAAGCATATGCCGCTCTCAAAGATCATCACCCTGTATAAATGCAATGAGTAAAATGAATTTTACAACAAAATAACAGGCCGAGCAAGATTATTAATTAATTTTAAATAGGCACATTAAAAGAAAAACATAACATTCGCATTAGCTTTGTATGACATTGTACTAAATTAAATTTGTTTGGATATTGTAAACAGGTGTGCACATCCTTTGCTATGATTATACTGGCTTATGTTAAAAATTATTAATACATATAAATAAACATTAAACGGCTTTTTAAATAGCATTTATTTTATTAAAGATTTTTATGGTACCTGATGAATTGAAATTTGGATCTTGTTTACATTTGAGTACCTAAAACCCATGAATATAGAATTAAAACATGTTTTTAAATAATAGTAAGTCATATTGAGGAGAGCAAACTCTCAACATTCGTAGGTGAACTCGTTTCGGTCTTTGCAATTAAAAAAAATAAGACAATTAGGGAAACTTAATACGGCTCAACTTTATTTAGTTATTTTCATAGCATTTTCTCTTACGCTATTTTATTATAAGGCAGTGCTGCTAATACTAATTCCATATTTATTTTACAGATAAAGGCTGTACGGGCTATTTATAAATTAAAGTTGTAGGCCTACTGGAAGAAATTTCTGGTTAGAAATAAGTAGTGCCTTTTGTGTCAGTTATATTTGTATTGTTACTTTAGTGTTTTTATTGTGTACAATAAACTGTTAAATAAAATAAATAAATAAATAAAATTAAAAAGCTAGTGATTCCCTGAGAGATGTTTTAAAGAAATTGGTTGTTACGCAATACATATTAATTATGCGCCATAATTTAAGATATTATATGAAAAATAGTCACAGACACATGATAAACACAAAATCTAAATTTCGTCTAGAAAAATTAACACATTCGTCATGATTCTGAATATAGGCATATTTAAAGTTCCACAAAATGTCTTAGTTAATAAATGACTGAATGAAAACTTAGTAAAGTAATGTCTTAGTTATAATAAAAGTATATTATTAAATAAATCTCAACATAGCATGGCTGAAACTAGGTTTGTTGGTCATTTACACGATTGATACTATGATATATCATTTAAAAGAGCAATTGTCGAGTTTCTGGCCGACTCATCTCAACAGATTAGCGTTCGTATAATGTTAAAATAATAGAAGAAACAAAAGCACGTATAAATGTATACTTAAGTATTCTAAATTTAAATTTGAAATTTGTTGACAATAATATAGATATTATTTCAATGTCACATACGGCTTTCCTTCACTTCTCACTTAGTAAAGCATCTATTTTGTTTATCTATGTCAGCATGCTTGCAATGTTAAAAATAGAAATGAAAATTCTCAAAGAAACCTTCTTGTAAGTCAAGGTAACTAACTTAAAGTAACTTAAAGGTCTAACGTCAAACACTACGTCAGAAAGAAGAACAAATTTATTTAACGAGAGCTCTCTAGTTTCATTTATAGCTCTAGCTTCACATTAACACGAGAAAGTTTAATTTTTCTTGTGTTATGTGAAGTTAGAGACATAACTACAGTCTTACCTGTATTATGCAGCTAGAGATGCTTTCGTACTTTTTGAAACGCCTATCCACTGATCATTATGAATATGGCTTTCCTTTTTACTAGTATATACATATATATGTACAAAAAATTTTTAAAAAAATCATTTTAACCAGAAACTATGTTTGCAATGTTTATGCATCGTTATTAGGCTATAGTGTCCTATAAATACGGTTTTTGTCAAAATAAAAGTTACCAGTAATTAAAGCAATAAATTAAAATAAAGTATTATGACGATCTTCTATATACAAAAACATTATTCCATTAAAACAATTAAATAGAATGTAGATTATAAAATCATTAATTTACCGCCAAATTCTTTACAAAATGGCGGCAAATGTTACACGCAAGAACCCAATATTTTTTTAACTCCAATTCATGGAATTGGCAAGGTCGTTGACCTCGTTGAACGCGAATGAGACGCAATAACTGAAGCTCCACCAGTCACGGTTGCGGTCCAAGCTTTCATATCGAATAGGGTTACCATTTGTAAAAAATATATGCTGAAATAATTTTATTGATATTGTATTATACAGTCGCTCAAGCGTGAAATCCTATCAGAGATAAATATATGAATGGCTAATTCAAACGCAGAAATACAGACGATATTTATAAAAGAATAGAATTCTTTATTAAACGTGATATTTTTTTGTGTTGAAAAGAAAAAAACATTGTATTTTCAACTTCCTCGTGTCTTAAGGCACTTCTTTAAAGAAATTGTGAAAAAATAGCCGATTTGGTTAAGCCATTTTTGAGTTTTCGCTAAGCAATATATTTGGCTATTAATTTTTAGTTACATAGATATCAATACCACAACATTTGCGTATTATCTATGCGAATAAATAAAATTGGAGTGTCGGTTTGTGATGATAAAATAACAGCTTTTTACTTCATGCATATGAATATATATACGGTACATCTAACATTACATTCTTTTAATTTTTGTCGGCCTGTCTGTTTGTTGTTGTTGGCTAATCTCTGAAATAGCAGGACCGATTTTGTCGGGACTTACATATCACAGAAATTCTAAATCGAAAAAAAAAAGAAATAAAGTAAATAATTTGTTCTGTTGAATTCCACGCTAACACATTTGGTTTGCTTTTAAGATGTGTCATTTTTTGTCAACTTTAGCATTATTATCTGTGTAGAATTTTAATGCAAATATAGGAGATATCCCCCGCGAACTATTCACATTTACTTTTTTAATAAGAACGGCTTTGTGATGGAATAAGATATAACCGTTATTCCGTTCAAATATGAAGTATATGTCTTTATAAATAAAAAATATATCTAAAGAAACGAATTATTTTCAAGCTATTACGTCATATGTAAAGAATCATTCATAAAACTTATTATTAGTTTTACTTTTAAATCACAAGTTTCACTCTTATTCTGACATATGTCAAAACGATATATAGCCATAAGAAAACGTATGATTCTATCTACCATGTGGCAACCCTGACAAGAAGCTTCATACGTAGCACACAAAAGCTAGCTTCTAAAGGCGTCGTGACGGGGAAGCTCTATTGAAATTAAATTTTATAGGGGCCGCGTAGGCAGAAAGCGTTGGTAAAGAAATTTCACGTGAAATTTATTTCCTTGAATACATTGCCGCGCTTACCTGACGATAAAAGATTCTACCGCTTTCCCGTACTTCTTATAAAAGGAATTTGGTGTCTGGAACACCGTTAGCCGTATATTAAAATAGCAAAGCTCCTTTCGTTGATATATAGCAGTGATTCCCAAAGTGGTCTATATCAACCCCTAGGGGTCTATGACAACCTGTAAGGGGTCTACGTCAACGAAAAAAAATTTGGGAGTCCACAATAGTGGATCTCAACACATACACTTATAGTACCTATTTACTTACATCATTCTATCTTATATTATAATATTAAAACATTTACATTATTTATAAAAGTACTTATGAAGTAAAAAACTTATTATATATGTTTATAAAATTGTGTAAGTTGTAGGATGTTGGTATAATAGATTGGTTTAGTTGGTATAGTAGATACAAAATTTTATTTTGAGTAGTTTTAATTTAAATTCAATTAATAAATGTGTAAACTAACATGTGTTTTTACTTTAAGTTTTTAACACTAAACTTTACTACAGTTAGAAATTTACAAGAATACATATCAGGTAAGTAGGGGGTCTACCCAACACGGAAAAACATGGCAAGGGGTCTACGACACAAAAAAAAATTGGAGAACTCTAATATATAGGATTAGTTCTTATATACAAGGCATATGCCTCACACAAATATGTCTATGGGAGGATAGAACATAATTGCCAGGCTTCGTAAGACCGTTCAGCTCTTGTGTAGTTTAGGCAGACACTTCACGAGCCACGACCAAGAGCAAGCTTTGGTTTCGAGTATGACCGAAAACTCATTTTGCACGGGAAATCCCCGAATCTCGATACAACTGCTTTCTATTAAATTATTATTAAAATTGACCAACGTAAATGCATCGCTGTTCCTTGATTTGTCTTTGAGAAGCTTTTAAAATATAGCAACTGTGGAAGTGTTAGGAAGGTATCTTACCCGGCATATGACTTGCCACGTCAGAACTGGACATCCTGGTCTTGATGTTCAGTCGGGTTTGTAATTTTGCAACCTATTATCTTTGTCTATAGAAAACAACGCCATATATAAACGAATTCGACCTATTTCTTAATTCTACTCTTCTATCCGAAGTGCCTAATCAAATACCGCGTAACTTGTGCTGATAAAAATTAAAGCCTAATCAATTACGAATGTTTCAAATAGTTGTCTTAAGAATCCTATTTTTATTTACTGAGTCTTGTCCTAAATATCGTTATAAAGCTAAAATTTATTTTTGTAACATTAGAATTTTTAACAAAACACTAATTGATCGACAATTTTTTTTTTATTTATCTATTTTATTTTCTACTCTGCAACGTTGCATTATACTTGTGGAGAAGAAGCAGGTAAAAACTCCACAGCAACACATCTTTTAATAAAGTTTAACATAGATTTATATATATACACTTTTTCAGAAATATCCTGAATGAAATCAAAATAATCAGGCGACATCACTGCCATGGATCCTTGTCATTTAAATATTCGTTTATTAAGAAAAATACGTTTATTATATTACGCAACATTTATTATTATTACACTGTGTTTATGCATCAATACATAACCATTAAAATATATATAAAGCTTACTAGAAGTGATATCGATGGGTTGCAATGCATTTCTTTAAACGAGGAAAATTCTTTGAAATTTTCAGTCCTCTTTCGCTGAATTACCACAACTCGAATAGGGCTACGACATAAATATGCATCCTGTTATGGACAAATATATGTGAAGTTTTACCTTTGAATCTTATCTATGCTTATTTAAATATCTATAAAATTTAGAAAATTATGTTGTCGTTCGTTTTGGTAATCGTAATTATGAGGTAATTACTGTTAATTCAGTACTTCTCCAAGTTACAGAGGTTTAAGAGACATAAACCTTGCTTATATTCTTTTAAGTATATTATATTTATTTATTACTCTTGTGCAGAAAAAAAAATGAGATACAGGGTTTTCTATCATCATCACCATCAAGTCAGCCGCAAAGCCTCCTCCAAAGATGGCCACGATGACTTCCCATGACCTTGACTATATCAACAGACCACCTAGTGGGGAGCTTACCCACTCCACCTCTAGCGGGTCTTTATCGCCACACTTTCCTACCACCACAACCATCGGATGCAAAAGCGACATCCCTCGTACACTGCTATTTCAGACGTGCAATTTTTCGAGCTGTGACATTTCTGATTCAATTTCGCAGCGAAGCCATTTTCTCTGTTTGACACTGAGCCTTATTATAAGACTCGCCTTGAACAACCAAATCTCAAATCTATAAGGGTTTTCTAACAAATAAAAACAATATCTAGCTTACAGAAAAAAAAAACATGAACAAAACACTGTATTCATTTTTATATAAGAAACTGTAAGATAAGAATAGAATGCTTACATTTTTAATAATGAAAAATTTTTAATACAGAAAACAAAAGTATAAAAACAAAAAAAAATACATCCTTTATAAATTGAAAATATCTTACAATACGCATCTTCAATGTCACAGTATACCGCAGCGGTGCCATCCGACCTTATTTCCAAGACAAGGTCGCTGCATTATTGTTCTGCTGTATACTCTGTGCTGTGGAACAATGTGCACTGTTAAATTAAAGATGGCGGCCCAGTTGACAGGTGGGGTAGCGACCTTGCCCGCGGATATCTCCAGTGCATTTATTTTGTATACAATTAATTCTTTGTTAAAAAAAAAATTCTCGTCCCTATTATGAAATTCAAATGTATTTTATTTTACATTGCGTTTCTTCTATAATATTGTTTTTGTTAAACCTGTCAACTAGATTCTAATTCAAAATATTTTTATTCGAGTAGGCATTTACAAGAACTTCTGATTTATCGATTACACCTATCCCCCGATTTACACGGTAGATACGTTCCTGAGAAAAACATGTAAATCGAAAATTGAAAAATTTTCAAGTCAAAACCGTGTAAATCGAAAAACATGCAGAAAATGCATAATTTTGCTATTTAACGGTTGTGATTTTTTTTCAATATTTTTAGGTGTACACAAAAAATAAAATACATTGACAAGTTAAAATATTTAATATATTACGGAAACACTGTTCTTTTATTTAATTACAATACATTAAACAGAAGAACAAAAAATAAAACCAAAGGTGTTTTATTATCCTTTATCACTGTCAGAAATTACTCTCATTCTTTTTTTCGGAATCGAAGGTTCGATTTCACTTTCATCACTCGAAGCTATTTGTGCCGATTCGATGTTTGAAGCGGAAATATTTACATTATGAGAGATGGTAATAAAATCGGTTATTAAAACAAAAAAAAAGTGTAAAACAAGTACCGTGTAAATCTGGGATAGGTGTATTTTAACATTATAAGCTGTTAGCAACCATTGGCTCGGAATTCTGATGCACTAAGAAGAGTCTACCAGAAACTCAACAGTTGCTCTTTTCAATGATATTTAACTATTTATTGTGTACATTATTATATTCATTATATAAATGAGTCAACAAACCTAGTTACACACATTACAAGATTTATTTAAGAACATACTTTCAATTTTATAATTTAAAACTAAGAAAAGCAAAATCTATCTCTATATCTTGTGGAAATTTAAACCTTTTCTTGATAACGTATCTGGAAAGATACATCAGAATTAAAAAAAAAATTATTGCATCAATTTTGAACGCAAAGTAATGCATTTGTATGTGAATGTTTAGGTAATTTCTTATATTTCGAACGCTTGTTCAGTTTTTTATGTTGGCATCCATGAAAAGTCAAGTGGTATGTATATTAATAAAAATCTGCCAAGTTAAGGGTTAAATATATTCGTACACTCAGTCCCATGAAGAATATGTTAACTTTTTAAATACGAAATTAAGACATTACTGCATTTATTTTTACTGCTTATATTTATCAAGTGCATGTCACTATTTTTATGTAACATTTTAAATCATGACGCATAAATAATACGTTATTAAAATGTATTGCGAAGCAACCGTAGAATACCAATATTTTTAAAAAGTCTCTAAGAGAATTTCTGGCTTTTAAGTTATATTCAAAGATTCAATTTAAGTTTGTTTTGCGAAGAACCGGATACAGTTTTCATGCATGATATATATAACAAAAACACAAAATAATTTTTATATCAGTAATCGATACAAGCATAATTATTTTAAAAAAATAGATTATGCATTATTTTATTTATTGCTAACTGAAATAGATAATGTCAGATAATTATAACTTGCTTGGTTTCGGTTGAAGTTGACGCTGTTAGCCCGGAGGCTTTAACAACTTGATCAGAACTGATTTCACGGATCGAAAGGGTCTATGAACTTTAAAAATGAAAACTACATAAATAATAATGTACAATGATTTTTTCACATATAGTATTTTCAAGCCTCCTTACGAATACAATGTATAAGGAAAAAGGTCTGTCTATAGTTGTACATACTGTACACACATGTTCATTAGTAAATACCTTAAACAAAAACTGCATTAGTATATAAATCATTTTTTAACAGACATTATTAGAGATAATTCATAAACAACAACAAAATGAAGATTTGCTTTTAGTTGAGGAATTCTGAACGTTTACAACTACATGTTTGTATTTGAGACAAATGGACTGGTTCATTAGAATTATTGCTCTCGGATATACTCTACACATAAATACTAAAGTACTCCAGCATTATTTTAATTATTTTGTGACATATACTTTAAACTAAAATTTTATAGCAAATATAAGATAAATATTAAAATTATCGTGAATTATGTATATTTATCGACATTAAATCAAGTGTTTTCTATAGTTACCTTAGTTTTGTTAGTATTTACTAGATGGCGCTGTAATTAACTCATTTGACATTCTAGAAATTTTTGGTTGCTGTATTTTATCTGTATCAATAATACAAATTAGTATTTAAGGAATATTTTATTTACTTGTTGACAAATAAATATTATAGTGAAAAAGAAATGCCAGGATACTTAATAAATGGCTGATTGTTTTTGAGATTATTGAACTGCAAAGGCAAATCTACTTGACTTATTAAAATAATTACATATTTTACTTATTATAACAACCACAAAGTTTAAAGTTAAATTAAACATAGTAATTGAAATATAAATATTCACATAGTACTAAGACCGAATACAATTTTTTAACTATCTTAAATACTATTTTCTCAAATCCTCCCGTTGTTAATACTAAATATTTGTGTTTCTTTAATAACTAGCCATTTTATTACATTTCATTCATTGTATGAGACGTTCTATTATATTATAACCTAAATAAAATCTTATTTTACTTTTGACATATAAGTACAGTTCATTGTATACAGAAAATAAATAATTACTTTCTGTCAACTAGTATGTCTAACATATGTCTTTGTATGAAATAAAACAGATAAATGTATAAAAAATGTAGAACAGGCCTATTTACTGTAGTCATAAACATTGTTTTCATTTATTTATTTTAATATTATAGTCAATATAATTAATATTGCAAAGTTTTATAAAGCGCCATCTAGTTATATAATTAGCCACTATCTGCAGTTGACAAACACTACTTTTGAAACCATTACGTCATTATTAAGGTTCTGTTTCGAATTTTCTACATTTCAAGAACTACCATTTACATTATTTTATTTGGGCTACTTAACGATTTTATAAATAAATAAGGATAATAAAGAATAGTAGAAATCTTAAGAATTATATTATCTGCATCATAGTCCATAAAATAAAAAAAGCTGTTAAGTTATGAATTAATTTTTTTTTAAAAGGAGAAAACAGTAAAAGTATGAAATTAACAGAACTGTTACAAAATTATAAGAAAAACCAAAAAAAGTACAAGTTTTTAAGGGCAGACAAAATCTTTCAATCCGAATGTAACTTATGTAGAATAATTTTTAAATTTTATGTAGTGATTTTACAAATACGTCTGCATTGGTTTCGCACTGTTTGAAAGTGAAATTTTTATGTGATACACATCATAAATGGGGTTCAAACTATTTAAATACGTAGATAAATCTGATCAATGAGTTGATTTCAATTAATGTAGTTTCTATAGATCTCATTAATTATATAGGATTGCTACTGCTCAGTAAGTAGTTCCCAGAAGATGGACAGCAGTGTCCTCTGCGTACCATAATACAACACGGCGATCTAGATTTGGAAGGCCTGTTTTGTGATGAAATCTTTTTTGTGATCAATGGCAATCTTATACAATTAATGCACAAAGTGTGAATTATAGAAAATTGTATTTTGTGAATCGAATCCGTGAACTACGATCGAGAGTCTACTTCTCAAATGATCTTATGTCGATAATATTATCAATAATTCAATAAATAAACAGTTATTGAGAGAGATTGACATATTTTAGTAATCACATATTGAGATATAATGTGTATCTACATGTTAAAAATGTTTCATGAGTCTTAGGGGTATATAAAGCAATGCCACTGGACGAAATATCCCCACTTCTCCTAGCGTTTAGACAGTATGATAGTAATTAATAAAAGGACTAATATATAGCTACTTCCGCTATGTAGTGGAAGTAGCTATATACTAGTCCTTTTCTTACTTAGGATGGACTTCCGCAAAGTAACGCCTGAATCCATTAGACAGGTGATAGTTATTCTAACCAGGAAATAGCAACACACCAAATCCAGGATTGGCTGTCTTGCTTCGGCGCCCGTGAATTGAAATGCTGAATGCTTATTAATTGACAACCCAAGAGGTTTCCTCGTCCGGACCTTTGCGGAGCTCAAGTAACGGACCGAACAGTGTCGATGAAGCCATCAAGCTAAACTTTATAAACTAGTGTTAGGCTAAGCACCTTCTGCAGTGTTTCCCTTAAGCCTGAGGAAATAGAAAATAATGCCAAAAATTCAGACTGACAAAAGAAAAAAGTATCTGCCGTCAAAAAAACACATTAAACCAGGGATGATCAACACGCGGCCTGCGAGCTGCTTGCGGCCCTTTATACATGTTTATGCGGTCCGCGTAGCATTTCAAAAATTGAATTTATTTATTGACTTTCTCTTCCATCAATATATTATTATAAAATAGTAGTACATACTAAACCAAAAAAATTTGTTTGTAACAAGTTACTCACACAGCGACTTGTTCAAACATGCAAAACGAACGCGATGCGTTTGCGCGATTTATATGTTTCTATATGAATTTACATTTTCTATACTAATGTTTATTGTAAATATAGCTTTGTAGAATATTAATTACTAACTATTTTTGAAAAAGGTTGCTTAACCCTGGAGTGAATGATTGTCGCTTGTATCGCCGGATCGTTCGGATATCTCTAGACAATGTTACGCTTTTAGCCAAATATAAGATCCTCCCAAACTGTGCTGCATTTGTACTTAAGAGTAATTACTGCTATGATGTTAGTGACGGAAAAGTTGCTAACATCGCTATATTATAAACATTAAATCGTGAGCAATAATAGACCAAAAATACCAATAATTTTTGCTGCAACGGACCAGCACCCATTCGATAACCAACCGGACTCGTTAGAAATGAGGTCTTATTGAATCACATGGGACGCCGAACCCTGATCATACTGAATGGAAGCGATGGAGTTTCTTCCGTCACTTCTCCGAGCGGTAGCGCTTTCTGGTGTGATAGTGATATTAGCCAGACAATAGCAACCGACAGAGCCTTCTCGGGCGCCCTTGCATCGGAATACTAAGCGGGTTTTATCGAGTGACAACCTAAGCCCAGGTCACCTCGAGGAGGACCTGGAGTCTATTCACTGCATGAAGCGTTCACCGCTACACGCGCTCTTCACCCTGCCACTTCAAACACACGGAATCTGCAAGTGCGATTTGAGCACCAGTAACAATCCAGTCAAAAAATGCGACCTACACATTGGCAAACGTGTGGTAGAGTTTTAACATATGTAGTGTGTCCGACCCTTAACCATGGTGGAATTGAACCCAAAAACTTGAATGCTGTCCATTACCAACCTTATAAAATTCTTCAAAGTGAGAAGCAGAATTTTTTCTATACACAATGTTACACTCCTTTTTAAGGTAGTTTGTTCTATAATCTTTGTATTTACTATTATTAAATTCCCTTTTACGTATGATATATTATTATTAATCAGAGATGTAGTAGGTAGTACAAATAGTTTAAAATTCATAAAGGCCTTACTTTTGTCAGGGTTTAATTAATTCTATATCAACGTACACATGCTAACAACACATTTTAAAATACCTTCAATTTAAAACTAAATGAAAATATCAAATTGGCGCTAGTAAACATTCCTACAGATGTCGATAGATGGCGGTAGTAGTATTTTAAATCATTCATGATCTTGTTATCACGTGTTAGATTTTATAACACATATCAGTCCTTAACATTGATTAAACTATAAAAATTGTCTCTATGATTGACATAGTAGTAGCCTATGCGAATAATTAAGTGAATTTTAAGTTAAGTCATGGAATATTTCTACTCGATGTAATACCGAATACTGAACGAGTCGCTCGCCTGCAAAAGGCATGTAGTTTATAGTAACGTTTCAAAAGTCATACATGTTTAGAAATCATCAAAAACAACCCTATTTTTTGTGATATTAAAACATAAACATTCAAAGTATCGAAGAAAGAAAAAGAAATGGAAATAAAAAACGCAACAAGAATTACTCAAGCAGCAAAGAATGTCACGTTCAATTTTGAAGATAATATTGAATCTATTCGTTGAAAAGAAGAATAGAAGTAAGTTGTAGTTTGACGTTTTAATTAATTTTACAGTTTTGTGGTTTTTTTTTTCGTCATTTCAACCGTCTTTTGGGAGACGTGATGGACGTACTACTGTATCGGCCTCTCCATAGATTTCCAACCAGACGTATTGACAATGACCTGCATCCTTACTGAGTCTTCCCAAGACTCTTAGACCGGGAGAATGTCCTACCCTGCGTTTAAAGGTCTATAGACGCCAATCAAAAACCTTAAGGCTCCAGTGTTGATCTGCACGCTATGTAGTCTGCCTTCTGCAACTTCAACTTGCCGCAGGGTTATATTTTTTACTTTGAGTTTAACGTGAATAACATTTTTTTTGTATTTCTATAATCATGTATTACAACACCTTATTAATATTTTGTTAGAAAAGTAATTAGGTTAGGTAGGGTCAAATACCTGTTCAAAGTCCATGTAGCAATTTCTCTAGCGGATTGTCTTCGAATCGATAAAATAATTTTTGTCAAATTTAATAGTGTTTGACGTAAAGAAGATGCAATGGATTCCCCGGAGATTTAACAAAAGGTGTCGAAAAAGCCCGTAGGGTTTTAACTAGTAGGAGTCCAGCATAACTCTTTCGTCACCTACGCAATGGAGTAGTTTTCCAAGGGAGATTTACTCACGACAGAAAAGACAAGAGATACAGACAAGGTTCATTGGCTCAGAAGGTTCATGACTACTGCATTAAATCTCTCTTTTTACTTAAAACAAAAGTTTAAAAAGAAATAAAATACGTTCATCGCTTTTTTCGATTAAAAAAATTATAATCCTATTGGAAATTAATAACAATATTTTTTTAATCTTATGATCTGTGATGATATTTTATCTATAAAAATAGCCATTCTGAATATAACAATGTGATACTAACCTCATTTTCAACTAACACACGCCCTCAAGAAATAATCAATGCGAAAGCAATTTATTTGCTTCATTAATAAAACAACACATACTTCAAGTTACATGTTACACTTAAACTAGAAACAGATAACAAATACCTCGGAAGAAATATTAGAAAAAAAGTTAGTTTCGCCTTGGACTTTAGCATATATCTGTAATCACTTTATATAATTGAAAAACTTATAATTTATAACAAAAAAAATTCTTTTGCACAAAAAGTTGAAATGATAATGGGCAGGCCACATAGCACGCAGAAGTGACTGCTGGAGCCTTAACTTTAGGAGTGGGGACCACTGACATGAACTCAACGTAGATCAGCTCACAAGGTGTACAGGCATTGTAAAAAATTAGGCGTTACCTTGCGGAAGTCCATCCTAAGTAAGAAAAGGACCAATATTTAGCCACTTCCGCACATGCAGTAGTAGTCGTGCAACAAAGTACACCGCCCGCCAGCCCGCTGATAAATGCGCATGCGGCAAGCAATGCGAATCACATAACTGCCACCGCCAAATCACTCAACACGTGTTTCACCCCTCCACGGGGCATCTTCAGGAGTTATGTTACACCGATTGGTGATCACAATGACACATAAAATATTGGTCCTTTTCTTAATTGTAAAAGTCGTTGAAAAACTCTGAATGAAAGCCGCTTCTGACTGGTCTTGAAAATTAAAGAGAAGCTGAAATGATAATGAAATGTAAAATATTTATTATCGTCAAATTGGCCAGACACATATCTCGTTATACTTACAGCCAGTAAATCATACAGGCAACAAATTAGAACGGAGCAGCAAGAAAGATAAAATTGGGAAGACGAAACTGACAATGGGCTGATAATATAATAGACATTGCCGGGAAATATTGGTTGACCAAGCTCGGGAAAGAGACACGTGGAAGAAGTTGGAGATGGTTTTCACTCGAAGAAGGGTCCATATCTTGCAATAACAAACAAAACTAGATTCATTAGATAATTTAAGACAAATATAGGAAATAAATATTATAATACGGCAGTATATAGAAAAAAATTGGTGAATAGATTAAAATGTAGTAATAAGATATCTAGATAAATAATAAGGAAGCAATGCTTATTGTATATACAAAAATAAAATAAGGAATTATCGGTAAGAAAAAATGTAAAAATTAGAAATAATAAATGTGTAATATATTATATGTATAATAAATTAGAAATAATAATAAATGAAAATTATGTGACTTAAATAAAAAAAAGAAAACCACATATTATTATTTTATTGAATACAAAATTGTTATGAATCTGTTTTATATAAAATTACGTAACAATATATTTTCATTGTGACTGTACCTGTTAAAAGGACAACACATTTTTTTGTCCTTCATCATTAATTTAATAAGACGTACTATCCGTGTACATTCGTGCACGATACAGTTATAGTATTAATTTTATTACAGTAGTTATTTAGACTTCAACATAAATCCGTATAAATGTTTACTGATTCAGACCGATCATCGACCTTTGGGGGAGGTTTATAGTTTGCAGTGGGCGTGTACCGGCTTACTTAAAAAGTATTTACTGTATAAGAAAGGGACTAATATATAGCTACTTCCGCTATGCAGCAGTAGTCGTGCAATGAAGAGCACCGCCCGCTAGTCCGCTGATAAATGCGCGTGCGGCAAACAATACGAAGCACAACTACCATCGTTGGTTCACTCTTCACGTGTTTCACCCCTCCACGGGGCATCCTCAGGAGTAATGTTACACTGACCAGTGCCAAACACCGAGTCTACTGCATATCAACCAGAAAGCAAATATATTTTATATCATTAAATGTACAATTTAATTAGTGATTTATCATAATGGCAAACGTAAAAAAGGTAAAAAAATTGAATACGGCATAATTAAAACGCCTGGTTACCCTAGTTGCAAAACTGTATTAGTTTATTGGCAGGCAGTTTACGTGGAAACTTGCGCCTTAGCCAAATCCAGAGTCATTGACCCCGCCTTAACAGAGTTAAGGGTTAAGTGGGCAATGACTTCTTTGTTAAGAAAATAAAACCTTTTTATAAAAACTTTTGTGAAGCATTTTTGTTGATTTGGTACTTTCTATTCAAAACCAATCTTCATCATTATTTATATATCACTGGACATAAGCTTCCTCCATAAATTTTAAATAAAAAACACATCAAAAATGTTGAAAAGAACATGTACAAAAATCATTATATTAATTCTTAAAACTAATACATACATTAATGAAAGATCAGATAAGAGAAACAAAATATTACAAATACAAAATGATTTAAAAGTGTAAAAAAAAAATGTAACACTAATTGATTTTTTTGCCATACGGTAGGCAGAAAATTTCTATTCTTTTTTCCCCCGAGTAATAGATTAAGGCAGAGTATGAAATGCAGCTTGGAAGTAAAAACTGGCATAATAGTCTCCTCGATGGGAAATGGCGATAGCGGTAATTAGTAATACAATTACAACAAATAAAACATATAAAAATTGTGGTGAAGGATAGAAGGTGATATAAGGAAAGTTCGTAAATAAGTTTGCAATGAAATGTAAAAGATGAAAAAGGATAAAATTCTACAATAAAATTTTAAAATCTATAACTATTGCAATAATAAAGTTTCTGTGCTTTAACTGTGACAGAGGAAAGAAAAAAAAAACTTTCGACGGCACAAAGTCTGCAAGGACAGATAATAAAAAAAATATTTATTTGAATACGTAGTAATGACAGTTTCAATAACGCTTTTTCGTGCTATATTATCTTTACATTATTTATTTAACATCTACAACCAAACACCATGTATATCATAAAATTATATATTATATTTTGAGTAAATAATGGATTTTATAATGTTATATTTTTTAAAGTTCGCTTCCATTAATAATTACAATATTATTTTATCTTTCGCATAGACATTTACATTGTCAGTCTGTGTAAACATGGCGTCAATAAACGTGGCCGTCCGACGATCTAAATATAGATAACAAAAAGACCCCTCGCGAACGGTCAGCCGATGCGTGCGCCCCAGGCTGTGGTATTGATCCCACCACACCACCAACTGCCACCTGCCGTCCACCACTCCCTCGCTACACATCTTACGTCTAGTCGGCAATCGTACCGCAACACGGAACCACTTTATTGCAAAAACAATTATTTAATTTAAAAAAAAACTATAACAATGTTACATAAAATTGGCGCGCTTTTATAATCTGTAATCTGTCATTTGTCAAATATTTAGTGACGTAACTTATTTAATTAGTGTTGGTTGATTACGTCCCGTGTTAAAAGTGGATCACAATATCTGGGTCTCAATTGCAAACGATGAGATGATTCAGTTCGGTCCAGTTTTCTACATTATCTCAATTTGCAGCGTTAAATTTCATAACTGCAACTGCTAAATAACAGCTCATTTCGCAACGTACTGTTAATTCGCCGGAGCTATATTACATCGCGTTATATAGCTGATATTTAAGGTGCGCTTTCACCGCGACAATAGGCTGGAAGTAAATAATACACATCTATCAAATGCAAATGATCTGGCCACTTATCTAGACCCCCTTTAGATAGAGAGGAATAGAGCGTTATCGCGTTCTCGCTTGGCATACTAACCCGATCGGGCGTAATACTGCATTTTTCTCGCTGTTCAGTTCGTCAGCTGATATTGTGATAACGGTTCGCGTCGAGATGTCTTAGTGGCGTTGAAAATGTAAGATTTGCGTACAGTAAGCGACACAGCGTGCTGCACTTGTAATAAATGAGTCAGTACATCGACAGCGCAATCGCGGACGAACGCAGTCAACTGCGTTTCCCCCACGCTTTCCCGCAAACGAAATCGCACGCCGACTCATATATTTATCTATCGACTTTTATCCTTTTATACTATTGACCAGTTTATTTAGTATTTAATCAACGAATAAAACATATAATACAAGTGTGAGTGAAATGGTGTCGTGATAAAAACAATATATTTTTCTTTCTTATAATGGAAAGAAGTGTTTTAGCGCACACCGCACACGTCCATTGGGCTTCAGAAGTGAGTATTGTTTGTTATAATATATACACCTCACGGCTTTGTTTTTTTTTTTTAATTTTATATTTATTACTACTTGCCCTTCTGTTTCTTTAATATTTATCTGTCATTGCTTCGAGTGATGAAACCACCCGCTGTATTTTTTTTCGTTATCACTCACCCATGTTTCTTTTTTAAGTGTATAGTATAGTTTTAAATTAATAAATAATCAAGTAATGCACTCAATATTACTGTCAAATAATCTTAGAGTATACAAGCATTATCTTCAACTATGAATAAAATAAAAAATGTAAATGAAAATTAATTAAATAAATAAAAAAATATGAGCCATAGCGAAACCTAAAGTTGTCGTCTGGATCGATTTTAGTGAGCAATGACCTTTGACCTTCTTTGCAGCGACCGTATACTAAAGTATCTACTATTTGTTTGCGTAAATAATATATTGTGTGTCATATTCCTAAATATTTAAATGTACGCACTTTGAATGTAAACATTTTGCAAATTAAAAATAGACATTAATAATATAATTTCTCATGAAAGTATTTCAATATTCTGTATATAATTGTTAATACAAAAGAAACAATTTTTAAAACATTTTACAATTCCAAAGAACACATGTTACAGATTAAATAGACAATTTAATATGAAATGTAATAATAATCCTTTTATTCGGACTTAGAAAGTATAAAAATGTTTATTTAATACTACACTTATATATATTAACTGAATTCAATGTATTTGAACATATTTGGGGTTTTCTTATTTTTTAAGACCGCGTTGCCTCCTTCAACCTACTTCATTCTACTCTATCTCTGGCCACTATGCTCCATGTTACTCCTGGTATTTTAAATGTGATAACATTTAGACCTGCAACATATATTTTAAATTTTCTGTGATTGTCATTTAGAGCTGCAACATATATTTTTGATTTTCTGTTACTGTTTTTGGAGTTTTTTTTTCCTTTATCGTTTACTTGTAGTCTCTATCTAACCCACGAGGGCCAGTCCCCTTCCGGGAGAAAAATAGAGAAATGTAATATGGTAAAAAGTTCAAAATTGAAAATAAATTTATTATATAAGATCAAGCATCTATAATCGTCAGCTTAAAATTAAGTTTACATTAGTTCAGAACAGGCCAGATACATATAACTTACAAGAAACTCAGTGAGATTTTTTTATTATTAAGAAAAACTTTAAATTACAATTTTTTTCGCATATATCTTTATCGTGAACATACTCCGAAATAGAATAATATACCTTTTAACAGAGCCTTTACTTAAAAAATTTCTTGAATTTTCTAAGAGATAAATTTACAGCATCGCTTAAGTGTCGCGGAAGTATTTTGACTGCTATTGTAATTATAAAAACAATTATGTGGGTAATGAAACAATTTCTTTTATTGATTTTATTGTTTCTGTTTTTTATTTTTATTTTACTAATAATTTGTTATATTTATATAAATAATAGTATTAATTATTATTAAGTCTATATTGCAGTGTATTATTTTTACATCACAGTTTCATATAGCGCAAATTATAGTTGCATAGGTTTTTCCCAATCGCTTCCATCTACCCTCTGTCTCGGGCTAAGGGTGCCGACAATAGCGCTAAGTTTTTTATCACACCACCGTCTGTAGGGTATGTCGCAAAGATAATTTATTTTAAACAAATTTCTTCAAACATTAGTTATTCTGACATGGTAACTGTCATTTTGACATCTTTTAGTAGATGTAGGCATAATGCTGTGATCAAAAAGTAAGGTGAAATAGTCTTTTAAAACTGTCGAGAGTAACGTCTAAAAATCAATGATTTGGTGGTTTAAAATTGTCTATTGACAATTAGAGACCTTGCTGATTGTGTTAAAATATCATATGGCTCAAAATATTTTGAAAGACGTTTTGTTTCAAACCCGTTATGTCTCAATTAATCGATGTCATACTGCGTTGGTTCTTCGCGACCTTTTTTTTGCTAAAAACTCGACTCATGGCGTTCCGCAACCACCGTATTGGCCTGATTTAGTTTGGAAATCTTAAAAGGTCAAACCGGGGACACCGTTTTAACATGATTGAGGAGGAAAAAACCGAAACGAAGAAGGTTTTGAAACCAGTACCGGAAAAAGACTATTTAGACTTCGAGGACAGAAGAAAGCGTTGGCAAATGTGCGTTTTATTGGGGACTACTTTGAAGGGGATGAAATCGACTTAGAAGAATTTAGTATATAAGTATTTTACTATGTTAAAATCTTTCTATTATTAATTTTTTAAACTGTTGAGTTCCAAACAAAAAAGTTGTTTACTTATTTATAAAAATGCATCAGAAGCAGGTATATCAAAATAGTACAAATAAGTGTTACAACAAATAAAGCTTCCGTTGCACCTGATTATTTAAGATGCGTACAAAATTCAAAATATTTATTATATACATTAGCAAATAATTAAGAAGTGCGTTACTAGAATTTGAGTTTTTAATAATAAAATATTATTAAATCAAATTGTCATTTTAGACCAGATTTCTGAAAACTGTCATGGCAATCAACGTAGTGATCACAGTTACAAATAGATAAATACGAATAAATGTAGGAGGTTATTAGCTATTGGTGTTGTTGTGGTGGTGAATTGTGGCTTTAAAGTGGTGAACTTTCAGTCGTTTAAAGCTTTTATTACTCTATATTTTCAATAGGTACGACGATCTTAGATGTAATTTCTTAACATTCCATGGGTCCACCGTGCTGGTGCCGGGATCATTACGTCTTAGGAATAGGGGTATCTGGAGAGATATCTTGATGACCCGTGTATCAGATTTATATTGCTGTGCCAGACTATAGAACCCTTTTTTTGGTTTGTAGGGAGGGGCGGCTTCTAGTTGTTTAAGATACAGTGCCTGTGATGGAAGACAGGGATATCTGAGACTCCTACCAACTAAAACCCCCTGGTGGTCGTCTTCTGCACTTTGCGTGGGACCGCGTTAACTCCATTTTATTATTTCAATAGTCCCTCACGGTATGCTATTTTTGTTAGCCTTCCCCGGGGTATTCATTCTTCACGCTCGAAAAACCCTCATGGTGCTATTACGATAGTTCAAAACCACGTCGATCCTTCATCCGACTCTGAGTCATTTAAGCTAGTGGGAGTTTAGGGCCCCTACCCTGAACACCCGGAACTCCGAAGAGCTCGATGTCGTCGTCTCCGAGTGGAGTTTCAAAGATCGGAAAATCCACATCCAGTCCAATTTAATATTCTTGTTCCAGAAATTAACTGTTGTTCTATCTTAACAGGCATAAATCCTTCAGCAGGTTGACCAGAATGAGAAACTTCAGCAAAATGACCTCTCATCTCGCTGTTGTACCTCTCAATCCTACATTACCTCATACAAATTCGCTATGAATTAGAATTTTGATATAAAAACTAGGTCGTAGTATTTCTTTGGCTTATGTAAGAAATTAATCTACCAAGAAATGAAACAGTTCAGGTAATTTAAAATTCGAACACTTTCAATCACCAATCAGATTCGATCCGAGTCGAAGAAATATGTCAAAAGCAGTTTGACATATTTTTTAGGTTACGCCGTAAACCTATAACAACTGAAAATGTTTTATAACCGTACACAAAACAATTAAATAAAATTTACATGGAACAGTTTTTTTTTCAAATGTATAATTTCGGAAACAACAAACTTAACAGGAGTGTACAACCTTTGTTCTAATCATCTGGAAAATTAAAAAGGTAACATTAAATGCTGACAAAATGATCACAGAATATTTCGTAACACCTGTTTGTCATGGTCGAGCCCTGTCACTCGCCATTAGTCGAACGACTTGTTTAAATCGTTACTTTAATGTAAAATAAAATGTACTTTGTGATCTTGATAATATTTGTGGGATTCTTTTCAATATTGCATTTGTGTAAAGACATAGACATGTCTATAAATGCATTCGTAGACATTTTTAAAAACGCAAGAAAAATGGTTGAAAATTACGTGATATAGTAATTTTAATGTTTTGATTGTCTAACTTTATTTGACAAGTTTCTGAAAATGTAGTAGTTTCTTTTCGCATTTAAAAAAACAATAATTATTATTGTCATTTGTTTTACAAAAAAAAATAATGTCTTTATCGACTTTACAGAATGTAATTAGTTAAATTTGATTATTAATATGTGTGTGGTGGTGACTATATATATAGTATATTGATCCTTTTTATAACAAAACTTTGATTAAATTAATATGTTATAATCTATTAAATAAAATTTTAATTAATGGCCACTTTTTTGTGTATTATATAACTCCTATAATAAATGTGAACAAGACCAGAAATTAATTAAAAAATATATGTACGTATTTTTTTTGACAGTTGGGAGAGGGATTGCCGTTATTTGTTACGAATCTTCCTTCTCCCATTTGCGAGACGCGCTACAATTATTCTTATGGATAACAATAAGTACAGTTAAAATTTTGTATATACATATATATATTTCTAAATTCTCTAGTGTTCCTATATTTTATATGTGAGGCGTTGCCAAGCGCTGCAGACCATTAAATGTCTTGATGTTTAAAACAATGTGCCGGGTCATCTCGTCAAATCATTCTGCAGTAAATTCTTTCTTGACAAGGTTTAGAAAGTTGAACGGTTTTCACAGAGGGAACTACAAAGGTATACCTTTCAATATTTTTTTCCTTTTCGTGTTATTCTTTTGTTTACGACAGACATAAAATTCACACAGCAGCGAGTTGATTTAAAAAAAATTGTACCTTTTAGCGAACTTTGTACTCAATATTATTACTGTTTTCTTCTCTTGTTTTTTCTTTTGTAATCAGTTCTTTGGTTACCTACACTATCTGAGATCTGTTCGCTTAACGTTGATTTATGGGACACCTTTCGTGAAAGCCAAGTTGCTATCCTGGAGTTCTAATTAAGTTCTTGTGATATAGTGATTTTTGGAGGTTTTTATATCGACAGAAAATTAAACACATATTTATTCTTTTTAATAGGCTTTGCTTAATGTGTCTGGAAATGGAATACATTGATATAATGTTCATTTAAATATATTTATACACAGTAAAGTCGTCGTAATTTTTTAATTAATTACGCTCAGGGATTTGATTGATCTTTTCAGTCTGATTTTTTTCATCTTTTATGTACCAGGCCTCTATGTAGCCTTTCTAAAACTCTTATGTTTCTCTACATTCATTCATATATCCTTCATTATATTAAAGCGAAATGATTGAACTTGTATCTACTTTTGAATTGCCCACCCTTAACATTCAAACTGCCCACCTGTAGGGCATGGGCATCACGTTGGGAAACACTGGTTTATATGTAAAGCAAGAAAGAGACTAACATACAGACCGCCAGATAAATGCGCATGCGACAAACAATGCGAATTACACAACTATCACCCTTAATTCACTCTACACGTGTTTCATCCCTCCACGGAGCATCCTCAGGAGATATACACCGACCAGTGCCAAACACCGAGTCCTGCGGTCTGCCGGGTGGTGCACTTCATTGCACGACTACTGCTGCATAACGGAAGTAGTTATATATTAGTCCCTTTCTTAGTTAGGATGGACTTCCGCAAGGTAACGCCTGAATCCATTAGATATTATATGCAAAGCATTCGACTTGTATCTCGCGTGATATTAAATGATGACGAGGTCGAGGTCGATGCTACTTTGCCTAGAAGATACCTATTCTCTCTTGAGTTGAAGACTCCCAAGTTATAGGTAGCTGGAAACAAACTGTCAGATAAACGAAAAAAGATGGATGGGAACAGTTGAAAATATATTTAATGGAATCAGGCGTTACCTCGCGGAAGTCCATCCTAAGTAAGAAAAGGACCAATATTTAGCCACTTCCGCACATGCAGTGATTGTCGTGCATCAAAGTGCACCGCCCGCCAGTCCGCTAATAAATGCGTATGCGGCAAAAACTGCGAATCACACAACCGCTACCGCCAAATTACTCAACACGTGTTTCACCCCTCCACAGGGCATCTTCAGGAGTTATGTTACACCGATTTGTGCCAAACACAGAGTCGAGTTGAAAATATTTTTATGATTCGTAACTGTTAGCTGTTTCGCTCGTTATACTTCCTGAAGTGTTCATGTCTGAAACATTCTGACACTGTCCAAATGAGCGCAGCGGTTACATTGTCACTTCCGTTTGCAAATTGTAACTATTTGCCTGCTCGTTAGTGACGCATGACACGTGTATTATTCAGCACGTTAAAAGCTATTTTTATTAACTGTTAACTACAGTGTAGTAAATGATTTGCGCTAAAAATTAAGATATACATATGATTAGTTATAAAAAGCTTAATCTATAGCCCATTTACTGTCTAATAATTACAGTACACATTTTCCAAAATTCAATTATGTTTAAAAATTATAACTATCGTAATTATAATAAAAATCGTTATGACTAGATTCGAATTTTAAAATCGATTTTATCATTATCAGATCATATTAAAATTGATCATGGTTTATTATCTGTACTCGCAGACTATATACTGAGCAGGAGTAATTAGTCTGTGGCATTGCAATGTTAAATATTAATATTAAAGTGATCATTCTATACAGAGTGATGATAAATAGGTATAAAAGTTAAATAAAGCTTCTTGCTCACAAATAAACTTAATCCTTCTTTGCGTGGAGATGGAAATTTTCATCATAATATTTAATGCAGGTAAAAGGGTATACAAAACTAGTGTAATTTACATTTCTTGCTACTGACAACTTTTTATAATGTCTTAGAGTAAAACGAAACGTAGTAGTCAAAAAAAACTTTAGTCACTATTAATAAAGATGGTTTTGTATACCCTTTTACCTGCGTTAAATATTATGATGGTGATTTCCATCATCATGCAAAGAAGGATTAATATATGATAATGTATAATTAAAAATTTTAAGCTTTTACACTGTTAAACAATCATCCTGTATATTAATTAAGTTGATATTGCAATGTAATTAGTAGTTTAATAATTATTATTATTTATGATTCACCAGAACGTGTAAAATAATGATCGCCGTCGCCGTAATAACGGAGAGTAAGGATGGAATGAAAATTTTTACGTGTGAAAAGTTATAACAAAATGGCCGACCTGCACTCTGTGAATAACGTTTTATAAGATCTGTTGTCGCAACAGTTGCCGTGCGACGTGTAACTTGCAAAAAAACTTAGCTCGCGACCTCGTCCGATATTCAGAATACGCGAAAACAGAACTTAACTTGTTTTACTAACGTCTATATCCCCACATGCTATCATTTTAAATTACTATTACATATATAAAGCAAATTCAACATTCTACATTCAATACAATTCGAATTCAGGGACATTACTTATTATTTATTTGACTTGTCGTCTAAAATACGGTTCAGGAATAAAAAAAACCTCGCTAACTTGGCTTGAACTGTTTCTCGATAGATAATAACCATTGCTTTCATAAACGTGTTATATAAACATATTTTATTGTAAAGTATTACTTAGTATTTTTGGTTTCATACTAACAACTTTTTAATGTTGAAAAATATTTACTCTTTTAACAAAGTAATTGAAAATGTTATCTTTATATGATCACTTAGGATATAGATTATATAAAATAATAGTTAGAAAGTATCATAGAAACGCAGGAAGTAATTAAGTCTTTTGACTTCCGATACCGAGCGATCGTCAATTCGTCGGCCGTGACAAATCAGACGCCGTCGAAGTCAACGGATCCATTAGTGCTGTCTTACCCAGCGGTTTTCGATCCATTCGTCTTCTGACACCGCTCTAGCTATACTGACTGAAAATATATTTGCTCTATCTTTTTTATTTTATATATGGCAGCTGTTCCAAATTTATGCCAGTATCAATTTTTTTTATATATTAAAGATTTTTTGACAATTTCACATTTCGCACATTATTAAGGCACATAAAGTACAAAAAAAATATACAGGAAAATATTGAAACTAGTACACAACATTTTTATTTAAATTAAATGCAACGATTTATTTTCCTAACATAAATTATAAGGTAAAAATAGGCACGACGTAATTACAAATAAACATAATAATAAAGGTAAAATACAGGCTGATTGGTTTCATATGTAAAAGTTTTAAAGAGGTAAGTTTTAAACCGTTTACACCTATTTTCAAACAACCTGTATATATAACGATAACTCGAAAAATGTTATATTAATTTATTTTTCTATTGGAGATCGACTAATTAAATGACTTATGGCAGTACAACGTTTGCAGACAGATAGTAAAACATTATTAATTTTTATATATAGTAATCTGTGTTTAGAAAACGCTTTTTCTTACTATACTATCATTAAGTTATTCATTATTTATGAAACTATTGATTTTTGAATAGTGTGCCAGACAGTAATTCCCTGCCAAGGAGTTGTACATTCACACCTTTTAATCTTTTAAAACTTTTAGCTAAAAATACTACATAAACAATAATACATAGAGATTATAATAAATTTAAAATATACAATAAAACATTTGTAATTATGTAATAGCAAAGAATTTTTATCTGAAAAAGATTTGATCATGTAAATGTTTTTTTAATTAAGTTATACAAAGTGATAGGTTATGTATATATATGTAAAGCATTATTTTGATATATGTTTCATTAATTAATTTTGGTTATTACAATGCGATTTGCCAGTAACTTCTGGCAGCATAAAGTGTGCAGGAACCGGTAAGTAATTAACAAAAAAAATCGTTTGGGGTATTACACAAAATTATTATTATATATTTAGAAAATGCTTTTTATACTATTTTATCAGTATTTCTGAAACCGTTGATTTTTAGATAGGCTACATACATGATTTGACGGCAAATAAGCTATACATGGTGATTTTGCACCCATAACTAAACACCTATTTAGCATCGTTGAAATTGTTTTTTCTGACCGGACCATATCATCCAGAAATCCTATATTAGATATTTTCTATGCTTTATTTACTATATTTTTTGCTTTGTATATTTTGCTGACAATTGCTCAAATATTCACAACTTTAAAGCAATTAGATCTACAACTAACCCAGGTTGGTATATCATTTTTAAACGGTTTTATATAGTTCGACTCGTACGGAATTTATTTGTTTATTTATTTGGGTCAAAATTAGAAATTGAAATTTAAGCACCTTCCCGTTGTCAGATTGATCTGAAATTTGGTACACACATTTAATTTAGATGACAATACAATATAATAAAATCAATAACATTATAAATCTAAGATTGCCGCCGATACAAAATGACGGATTACATATTTTTCCTTAACCCCCTCTATATGGGTATAATGAAAGGGCTACACTAGTAAATCACGATGATTATGTCAAAATTTAAAATTCAAGATGGACGCCGTTCCAATATGGCGGACTAGGTACATATTTTTCCACAACCACCACAATATGGGTATCAAAAAACCGTTTAACTTAAAAGTTTTTTAAATGTATTTATTTTAAAAAGGTATATACATTAAGATTAAGATATACAGGGTGTTTGTTACTACGGATATAAAAGCCAACGGTTGATTCACGTGCCGTTTCTCTGAGACGACGTCTTGATCGAATAAGCAAATGATGTATAATCACTATCCACTTAGAACGTCGATGTTGGCGTGAAGATAAGACGACTCTAATTATAAGCGCGCCAGTAATCAGGAAAATATTAATGGAACAAACGACGCGAGCAAAGAGCGCATGTACTTTCTACATTACCTCCGACTATACGCGGGATTTCTTGTACCATTTTCATCGATCTGTAACAATGTTCCACGATGGAGATCTATGATAATGTTCCATATCGGTGATTAACAACGATAGTCTATGATCGTGATCTTTCTCGATGATTTTAGACGAGGATTTACACCTGTTGTCTGTGACCAAGATCTTCAACGATGATTTATAACGACGATCTTTGATGATCATTTATACCTGTTGTCTATGACCGTGATCAACGACGATCACTTATATTGATGATCTTTAACGATTTGTTACACCTGTTGTCTATGACGAGTATCTGCGACGACGATTTATGACGACGGTATTTGAAGATCATTTATACCTGTTGTCTGTGACCATGATCAACGACGATCACTTATATTGATGATCTTTGACAATTTGTTACACCTGTTGTCTATGACGATGATCTGCGACGACGATTTATGACGATGGTATTTGAAGATCATTTATACCTGTTGTCTGTGACCATGATCAACGACGATCACTTATATTGATGATCTTTGATAATTTGTTACACCTGTTGTCTATGACGATGATCTGCGACGACGATTTATGACGACGGTCTTTGAAGATCATTTATACCTGTTATCTGTGACTATGATATGCGACGACAATTTATGACGACAATCTTTCAGAATCATTTATACCTGTTGTCTATGACCATGATCAACGACGATCACTTACATTGACGATCTTTGATAATTTGTTACACCTGTTGTCTATAACGATGATCTGCGACGACGGTTTGTAACGACGATCATTGACGATCATTTTCACCTGTTGTCTATGACCATGGTTAACAATGATCATATACATTGATGATCTTTACCGACGACGTACTACGACGATTGTTACGGACGACTATCTATAACGACGACCTTTTGACGTTTTAAGAAGGTGATCTACGGCTATAATCTACGACTTTAAGATTAAATAATCTTCTACGACGATGATATACAACGATGATCTTTGACTATCAAAGCTCGTCAAAAATTTTGTTACATGGTTTAATAAAACTAAATAAGAATTTTCATTTTAAATTGATAATATGTGACCATTGCTAGTAGTCTTAAAATTTTAGAAGTGAAATGAAATAATTGTAGAAAAAATATATCACAAGAAATATATCGATATAAATCCAGCACAACACTAGCTTTTATTCTTTTACGTTCACATTTCCCATACACGTCCCATGTCTCGAAGCGAAGGTGAAACTTTGGCGCTATCGATCTCTCCCACGCTCTATTCTCATTTTGAAACAATAGGTGTGTACACAATTATACACACACTTACGCATATTCACACAGAGGCACTAAATACTTCATACGGACAAGTACAAGTGTGAGTAAACTTTTCATTGTGTGCGAATAAAACAAATGTTTGAAGTAAGGTAGTAAGTACTACAAAGGCTTTTATGCTTTTCATAATTACCTCTTGTATACATATACCAGAGGTAAGTTTTAAGTCAGTTCGTATTGTATATATAAAAACTAATCTCTATTTCTTTTGGTCAGGTCATAACTGGAGAATAACTATAACATTTTTACATTATACATATTATTTAGTTTTTCAATCATAGCTTTTCACTAATATTCCTAATATAATGCAGAAGATTTCGGAAAAATAAACAGAAAAATGAGTAAAACAGTTGAGACGTTTTGAGTATTATAATTACTATTGAAACTGCGCATTTGACAGTTTGCTTGGAACTTCACGCGTTTGACAATGCGCGTTGAACTTCGTGCGTTTGACAGTTCGCTTTGAACTTCGTGCGTTTGACAGTTCGTTTTGAACTTCGCGCGTTTGACAGTTCGCTTTAAACTTCGTGCGTTTGACAGTTCGCTTTGAACTTCGTACGTTTGACAGTTCGCTTTGAACTTTGTGCGTTTGACAGTTCGTTTTGAACTTCGCGCGTTTGACAGTTCGCTTTAAACTTCGTGCGTTTGACAGTTCGCTTTGAACTTTGTGCGTTTGACAGTTCGTTTTGAACTTCGCGCGTTTGACAGTTCGCTTTAAACTTCGTGCGTTTGACAGTTCGCTTTGAACTTCGTGCGTTTGGCATTTCGCTTTGAACTTCGTGCGTTTGACATTTCGCTTTGAACTTCGTACGTTTGACAGTTCGCTTTGAACTTCGTGCGTTTGACAGTTCGTTTTAAACTACGCGCGTTTGAAAGTTCGCTTTGAACTTCGTGCGTTTGACAGTTCGCTTTGAACTACGCGCGTTTGTCAGTTCGCTTTGAACTTCGTGCGTTTGACAGTTCGTTTTAAAACTTCGCTCGTTTGGCAGTTCGCTTTTTACTTCGCGCGTTTGACAGTTTGCTTTGAACTTCGCCCGTTTGACAGTTTACACACTGCAAATTTGTATAGTTTTTTAACTGTTGCCCCGGTCAGTGTATTTCAATCTCACATTTAAACAAGTAAAGTGATTACTTTAAAATCAAGATTTTCATGAGCATCAAGTCAGATAATATGCACCTACTGCAAGGCCCTCACTCAAAGCTCAACACGGTAACCGATCTTACGCATCCTGTATCCAGCGACGTCCTGAGACTTCGAACATGTCGTCGATCAACATAGTGGAAGACTTGAAAGAAGTAGAAGACTCCATTAGAATGCAATAGGCCAATATTTTCTCGCAGTATAAATTGCATTGCAAATATTAAAGGTGTCATCAACAAAATGTTTCAATACAATTAATAGTAACATTTGAAAAGACGGGAGTATTTAAAAAAGGAACTGATATTATTACCTCTGGAATAGCGAGGTTGAATTCGTTCTTTAACAGAAGAGTTTGAAAGAGGTTTATTAGGCGACAGTGGCTTGCGAAAACTTTCGAGTCGGTCCTCGTGTGCCGTAGTGTCGGAATCTTGTTTCCCATGTAGGTCAGAGCGAGTGGTCGGTCTAGGGCGGGGTCAGATCTGCGCTAGTGCTCTCGTCGTGAAACCTAAGCCTAATGACTAATTTTTTATGTACTAAAAGGGCAACCGTACCGGATACGGTGCCAACGAAACGTTTTATGAGTTAGTTCGATAATTAAGACAAAAATAGAACGATTTATCATAAAAAACCTGTACCTAATAACATAGTTTGAAAACATTTATTTCGTAAAATCCAATCTTAGCAGACCTCTAGTTGTCGAAAAAAATATTCATTTCGAATTTAAATTCTCTAAGGCTTTTAGTTACAGAGATATTGTGATGAGTATGTGTATGGCTCGAAAAGCCATGTAAATATGTTTTATATTTTCCCCAATATTGGGGACCTTACGTTCCTCTATATTATTTTAGGGACATGGCTAAAATTGTTAATAATTTTTCATTTTACATTTTTATTTTTACGCTGTCTCTTTCATTCTTTACAAATTGTCTCTTTATCACAGCGTTCATTTATATTTATGCGTCGAGATTCGATACGAGATTTTTATTATTTACATTTCCAATTATTATCATTATTGTTATTTATGTGTGAGGATTGACGAGCGATGACGATGTTGGTTAGTTCATTAAAAAGTTAGTATAACTATGACGCAGTTAACGGCGTGAGTAGTGGTTGTTGATACAGGTCTCTCGTCCCGTAATAGGTAATCCAGTGCAAGGAAAACACTTGCCGGATGGTTTAAAAGTATGATAAAACATCACAGCATAATCATAATCAGAGTAACAATAAATCATTTGTTGCTACAGTGGTCTAGCGACGCGTCTAGCCGAGAGTGCAGCGCGTCAGGGAGAGAAAGATACACAGAATCAAAAGAGAGAGTAGAAAAATGGATGCGTTCTTAAATAATGAGTTTGGGTGCGTTCTAATGAACATCACGCCCGTGATAAGTAAATATTAACAAATGTGACCACATGATAAAAGTTATTAAAAACTAATGAAGTAATAAAATTAAATTGATATCAAAGTTACTAAATTTAACCAACATAATAAATAGTATATGTATATGTATATACATATATATGTATGTATATACATATATATATATATACATATACATATATATATATACATATATATATATATGTATATATATGTATATTATTTACATATATATATATATATATATATATATATATATATATATATATATACACACTGAAATACGCCGCTAAAGAGCTTATCTTTATCAACATGTGTTTAGGACATTAGCCATACACTTTTTGTATGACGTTTTGTATGGCTTAAAATATATGTTAAGAATTTTATGGATAAAAAGATTGGAACAAATATAAAATTACTAGTTTCTTGATCGTTTCACAAATCATTCTATACGTATCAGTTGGATTAATTATACGTAAAAAAGCATAAAAATAACGTGTGTCAATATTTTCAGATGACTTAGGGACCTCAAACATGATTGTAGCGCCATATATTCTAATAGTACAATTGTAGCTGTAGAGGGTTAACTGGACCCAGCTGATTTTTCAAAGTGGTCTGTTAGAAAACACATCGCATTCATAGACCTTGGTTTTATGTTATGCTGTATACATGCTAAAATATTATAAACCAATGATTATAATATTATAATAATTATCGCTGGTGGAACTAAGCAAATTTATCTGTAGAGGATAACCTCTTCTCTGAAAGCAGATTCAATTAAAATTAGTCGTTAAATGATTATCACATTCTTTGATTTTTGGCTATTGTTTCCATAAAAAGTTTCTATTCACATTGTACGCGCTTTCCAGGAATTGAAAATACAACTTATATTTGCAAGTAGTTTAATATTAGATTACATTTCTTCTAATTCTAGTTATTCCACTAGAACACTAGTTGTAATATATAACACACGACTGTGAGAACAAGGTCCCCTCGCAAACTTGTCCTGAATCACGTCCGCTTGTCGGACAAATAAGATGGCGTTAAAATTTGTTGCACTAAGATATCAAATTGCACTACAAATTGATTTCTGAGTCCATATTAAACTGTTACTATTATTGTACTGTTACTATTATTTATTTAATAAATAAAAACGATTTGTCACCAATGGTCGATATTTGTTTATTCATTTATTGATAATAATATTACGTAACGTAAAGTTTATGATCTTTTATAAAAAAAAATAGAAAAATGAACAAAAACCTCGTAGCTTGATTTATTTAGGTATATATTATGGTACGATAGATAAATTAATAATCATATTAAAGAAGTTCGTTGCGAATAATAAAAAGAAAACATTGTCAGATAAGTAAGATATAAGATTTGAAATAAGAAAACAGACTCTCTAGAAGGAAATGAAGTATTTCAGTAGAATTTATAACAATACTAAGTATAATATGTAACAGTTGAAATAAGAGAGTTAAAAACAGAGCAGTAAATGTACAAAAAATTCATAACGAAAATACAGATGAAATCAAAGAGCAATAGGTTTCTGTCTTTGTTTCTGTGGAAATACGATATCTCTAGCTTTCAATGACCAGACAATTGTTGATCTGACAAAGTAAGGGTATAAATTTAAAATTGATTATTTATTTTCGGCTGTTGAAGACAAAAAGCTGTCACATGACAACCATGAGCGTGGGTAGAGCTTCCACTTGGTGAAGAATGATAGCAACGCGAAGTGGTCTAGTGTTGTTGCGATACAGCGAGAATGCCGAGGGAGGCACAGTTTCCTCCCTTGTATCTTGACATAGTACTGAGGGACATCTGCGAGTTCCATAAGAGGTCTGCCGACCCTCCATAGGTACCGAAGACGACCACCAACTGGATTTTAGTGGGTAGGAATCTCACATAACCACTTCTTTAGAACAGACCTCCGATACCAAAAAAAAAAAATATGAACCATCGACATAGATTTGTCACGGGAAGTCGGTGGAAACAAGAATGTTCACCGTAGCGATCTTTGGGGAAAGTTTTCGTCATAGAGAGAGCCTTTATCGGGTGATATGATGATTGATATATGTTATGACAATAAGGTTAAATAAAATTAGTAATTAAATATTTAATTACGTATAATTATAGTCTGTGACAAATATCCTTCCTATTATGTATCCGTGTAATATTGAGCCTATTCTTCTCGCTTTTAGCTCGCACAAAAAACATCAGCGGACAGTTTTTGCCGGCGGTACCGCTACGGGCGAGTCCAATCGGTCGTGGCCCGTGCAAGCTGCGACCGACGAATCGATTCGCTTTGAAATTTAAAATTGATAGATTGGAACTGCTAAATATCACTTCCCGCCAATAAAGAAGCGCTCGTCACGTGGCTTCCGGCTGTGACTGCTTAGTCGTCCAAGTTTTTCTGAATGCCATAAATGTAAATATAATTCAATCATACTATGGTATAGACAATCCAACTCGTACAATCAACCTTTGGAAAAATTGTAACAGCTTCTCGTCCAATATCCTTCAATGTCTGAAGTCAAACGTTTCTGACCAATATGTGTTATCTGTGATGACTTACACCACATTTACGTGATCACTTACTTCGGATTTCATAAGTGAACTTACAACTGCTTAATAAACCATAAAGAGAGGGCAATGCTTGGTATTCCTCAATGAGATATTTGAGGTTCAAAAAATTCGTAGATGACCAAAAGTATATACATAGTATAACAGATTGGACAATTTTGGTTTTCAACTTTAAGACATTCATACATATATCTAAATAACTAGCATTGTTATTACAAATAAAACGTTTCGTCGTACTTCTTGTGTTAATTAAAATACGTGGTATAAAGATGTATTTTGTGTAAGAAAAGTAGAAGTAAGTCAGTCCACACGGCTAAAAGATAAAACGCTGACCGAATTTTGACTGCAAGATTAAGTGACACCGTTATATACTGTCTGACCTTAGCAATTGTTTGACGCAATCTCAGATCTTACAACCGTACAACAATGAGGCGGTACCTCGATGCTCCCACCTCCGCCGACAACAATACTTCTTTTTTTTTTGCATATTTCTTGCGATGTTGCTAGTTTTTGTTACGCCATTTACATTCCGCCGGTCAAGGTAAGATTATTTCTGCCTTCGTATCTTTATACGTGTATACATTTCGTCTTTTCTTTGACTTGCTTTAAAAATAGTTAAAGTCATATGATTAAATTTTCTAATCCATAGAGAAACAAAATAGTTAATGGAATCAGGCGTTACCTTGCGGAAGTCCATCCTTAGTAAGAAAAGGACCAATATTTAGCCACTTCTACACATGCAGTGGTAGTCATGCAACAAAATGCACCGCCCGCCAGCCCGCTGATAAATGTGTATGAGGCAAACAATGCGACTTATACAACTACTACCGTTAAATTACTCAACACGTGTTTCACCCCTCCACGGGGCATCTTCAGGAGTTATGTTACACCGATTAGTGCTAAACACAGTGTCTACAACAAAATAGATCAGACGAATGAATAAATGTAAATGTAGAATACGGAAGAGAAGGCGATGAAAGTGAAGCGATGTATGTATGGAAAATAATAAGAAGGAGTAAAAGATAATGTGAAGTGAAGAAAGGAGAACTAATGAAAAAAAATTAGAAGAGAATGAAAATAAAAAATTAAATGAAAAAACAATTAAGTTAAGAAAAGATCTTCACGTGGTAAAGGTAAGTACGTGAGGCCCCAAAACGTAGCTATAAAAAAAGACCAAAGGAATGGCAGGTTGAAGAGGATGAGGAAAAGATACGTATAGCACAGAACAGAAGGGTGCTGAGGCCAAAATGGTAATCAGTCCTATAAGAAATCTATGAGGAAATGCCAAATCCAGTATTATGGTACTATGACAGAAATGGTGATGAGGCAACCGAGCTCTTTGATTGTTTAAGATGCTTTATGGGAGGTTACTTGTCACTTGAAACGCGCTTAATCTTCTAACTTGAGAGTGCCCGAGAAGATCAAACCAAGGCTTTATGTCGCTGTTATTGAATTAAAAAAAAAACTATTAGGGCAACTAGGTTATCGATTCAATTCATCATAAGATATTAAAACCACCGACTAGTAACTTTAAATTCAAACCGTTCAACTTTAGGAGTATATTGGATCTTAAATTTCTGTATAGAGCACTTCTTAACAATATTTAAAATCCATATGTTTGATATTAATTGAAATTTAATGTACTTTATAGATCTCCAAGGTATACGGGTTACTTATTTTCAATAAAAAATACATAATCAATCTTATTTAAATTGATGGACCAACTTGGACTTGTTGACCATCACTCACTTAGTACCTATATAGTACAACTTAACTTAATTTAAGATATAATTTACTTAAGCGGTTTTCATCTGTACTTAGAAACACGATGAAAATGTAACTATTTTATATGTACTCTTAGACATCCATTGCAAGACATACGCCTTCCCTAAAGATATTTATGGAGGTATATATCATAATCGCCACGCTTGGCAAGCGGGTTGGCGATCACAGTGTGGTATTATGGTACGCAGAGGACGTCGCTGCCCATCTTCTAGAAACTTCTTTGTCACCAATGGCAATCCTTATAAGCACAATTTGTGAATTATATGTAAGACTATCCCGGGAATTGAACCCACCACCCACGATCGCTTAACTGTGCTCTTGTTACCTTTGTATATTTTATATTCTATTCTCTGTTGATTGTCAAAAATAAATATACAGTCGATAATAGACCGCAGTTTAACAAAATGTTCACCTTATAAATATTATAATGAATTCAGATTTCCTAAAACTAACAGATGACATCAGCGCTCTTTTATCAGAAGATATGAAAAAAGATAAGAAAACTAACAATGATGTAGTTTCTGCTGTCAACAGACAAAGGAGGATATCCGTTTTTTTAATCTGCAATTCTTTCTTCGTTAGTCCGAACTAGAGACAACTTTTCAGGGCAGACGTGAAACTACATATTGATTATATCTCGAAGATTTTGGCTATATGAAGCAATTAAAATATTTATAAGAATATAATTATAACAATTCTTAGCATTCCGAAGAGGAGTAACGTTTTACTTATATGGTATAACCTTTCTATTCTTGTTTGTACTTTACCATGTTTTTTAGAAAAAAAAATTTAACTTTGCCTATCTCCGCCATTTTTATCCAGAAAATTCTGGAAAAAACTGACAAGGTTTACTGGAACATGTAGATTGGAAATATATTAAAAATATGATAAAAATGATTACGGCAATTGTCAATTTACTCGATTGGGTTGGAGTGATTCATATTGAGTCCTTTGTAGTCTGTATTGAGTCCAGATATAATATTATAATACCACGCATTTCATTCAAATGGTTGGTTTTATTTACTCTACATATTATATATATCACGCTGTCGCTCAGTGCACTATATATAAAACCGACTCAGATGATCTTTGACATAAGTCTTGCCGGGTACATAGGATTTTTTAATTAATTCAAAAAACCTTCGAACATCATATCTCATGTATGGACTCGGTCAACTACCTTGGAGTCACTTTTGACTTCAGGCTTTGGTCACATGACCATATTCGCTCCGTCAGGAATAAAGAAAACACTCCTCTAGCAAATTCTTTTTCTGACACAAAGTCCACACACAATTTGCGTTAAAACCGGTATTCTCCTACGCAGGCGTTGTCTTGACCCACGCCCCGGCCACACTCCTTCCACATCAAACCCTTCAGAATCGCTTTACCAGTGCGGAAGTTCCATCGTAACGGATCTCCACAGCAACCTCAACCTCCCATATTTCCAGGAATTCTTTCAGGCTTGCACAAAGACTTACTTTGGGACAGCCTCTGCATACCCCAATCACCACATACTGAACGCATCCCGCTATTTTACCCTCAGTTCCGACCAGGAAGAGGCATCCTAAAGACGTCGTTACCGATTCCATCTCAGGGTTTCCACAACCGAAGCGTCGCAGCACATTAATATCCACTTCACCTGGATCGCACACATAAACGCGTACGATGTAACAAAATCAAGCATCGCACATCGCACAATTTGATTCGATAGCAAGGGGGTTCCGAGGTATAATCCCTATCCTAGTCTAGATTGCCAAGTGGTCGTCGCTGCCATTCTAACCCGCACACACACATACATAACACTATACACTTACATGTGTAGAAGCGCTGCGTTCGTGCAACTGGAATACGTTTAAACCAGTCAAAAAATAAAAGTTCACAGACCCTACCATTTTGTGAACTCAGCACCCTTGAAACTATAAAACAACTCATGGCTAACAGCAAAAACATCAACATAAACATAACATCAAAATAAAATTCTACGCGTTGTCCATTTTTAGTAGAACAAAGCAAAATTTTCGCATTTATTTTCCTCTTTAAACCTTTTTTTCTTACAAATTTCCTTAATTATAACGGACTCTAATTAATGAGTCTTCGTATTACAAATTATTTTATTTACAAATAAATCTGATCTAAATTTCTTAACATCGTAAAAATCGCTCGCCTTACTTTTTTTGGACCTCTGTGTTGCTAGCTTCAACCGAAGCGTGGTACGTCCACCCGAAAGATTGACAGACGATCTTAAGATTTTCCAAAGACGGTGGATGCAGCTTCCAACCAGTGTTATTGTAAATCTTTAAGAGAGACCTCTGTAAAATACTGGAGGTCTTATGACTAATAAGATGATGATGCTTGTAACAGTTTCTTTCAAAAAAGAGTATAAATACATTTACAATAAAAACTAAATTTAGAATAGGGACTCGTATCTCAAAGAGATTGAAAGGAAGTCGTTTCCAACCGGTTCCTTTTTGAAATCGATAGGAGAGATCTACGCACTAGTACGTTAAAACAGTTTGTTACATTTTATAAAATAAACAATTTAAGTGAAAGTGTATCCATTGTACAAGGTAAAAGAATGGAGCAATCTTGTAAACGTCGGTATACCCGTCCAACCGTAACGTGTTTTCTATACAATAATGTGAAAAGTCAAAAAAAGTATAAATAGATTTAACATACATTTGTTAATAATTCGGAAACTTATCATTCCTCATCATTTCTGTTGATGTCTCAACACTGGACAAAAGCCTCCTGTGTCGACATTCAATGATTTTCGAAGATCTTAACAAGGTCCGTGATTTTCACTTCAAGACGTAAAGATCTCTGAAGCCATCTCTTCTACCCTCAATGTTACCTTCTCACTACCACTTCTACTAATCTCTGACCCGCTGGGATCGCTTACTTCGGTTTGACTACAAATCCCTTTTATGTAATGGAATCAGGCATTACCTTGCGGAAGTCCATCCTAAGTAAGAAAAGGACTAATATATAGCTGATAAGTGCGCATTTATCGCATTTATCACATAACTCCTGAAGATGCCCCGTGGAGGGGTGAAACACGTGTTGAGTGGTTAAACGGTGGCAATTGTGTAATTTACATTGTTTGCCGCATACGTATTTATCAGGGGACTGGCGGGCGGTACACTTTATTGCACGACTACCACTGCATGTGCGGAAGTGGCTAAATATTGGTCCTTTTCCTACTTACGAATCCCTTTACATCAAATTCGATCTCATAGAGAAATCCCGGAGCCCTTTCCGTGGCCTGTGAGCTTGCCAGGCCAGAAATTAGAAATACATTTCTGTACGCAGATCATCACTGGCAATATACATTGCTTGTAGATTTTTGTATTTAGGCACTAAAATATATTAGACGAGCATTATGTATAGAGTGATCGCTCTTTAATATATTACATTAAAATTTTTGCTATTACAATTTGATAGAACAATAATTTCTAATACTAAAAAGTCTGTAATGATTTATAATATACAATAATTAATGTTAATACCTAGACATATGAGTTTTATAATCTCTTTTTCTTTTAGTGTCATTATTACGTTGTTTAATATTTCTGAGATCATTAATCTTTTGACAGGGTATACCATACATTAATTGACAGCAAACGATTTATACATTCACCTTTTTAAAGCACCTATATCAAATCAGTCTGTATAGCCGATGTCATTACAAATTTATTTTTATATTATATTTCTACATAAAAGCCTTACTTTCCACTTTCGATCGTACGTGAGAAATGGAATCAAATTGATCTCCCCTGTAAAAGCATCTTTCATCTTAATAAATAAAAGAGTTCGACACTTAGAAAAGCCCGCAAATACAGGTGAGTTTTTTTATGATTACTTTCGTGAAAATACTGAAGTACTCTAAAGATATATAGATATAGTTTCGAGCCTTCAACTGACTATATGAATCGTGTCTATCACGTTTCATCGCAACCTATACAGAGACATCTATAAAAGGAGTGTACTTCAAAGCAGTAGAGAGATTAGAGGAGAGGGGTGGAGTTTGGGAAGCAATATAGGCGTCAAGCGTGCGGTGACGGTTATTGCGGCTGAAGGGACACGCCGCGAAATTGCGACTCGATGTCGCCGAGCCGAATAGGGATGGGGCGGAGTGTATCGATAACATCGTAATTATTTATTTTAATCGGCTAAAATACAGAAATATGTTTGTAGTGATGTCATCAGTTGATATACGCTCACTACAATGTATAGGCATCACGCAAAGATAGTCTCTATGATCCGTCTTCCCGCGACTTTTATTACGTCGATCTACCTAGTGGAAAATTCGTAGTGATGTAACTACATTTAGATACGTAAGAAATTTCCATCTAAATACTGACTCATCACGATATCTCTGGAACCATAGTGCTTAGAAACTTGTAACTTAGTAAAACATATTTCTCCCGCCGAGTATAAATCAGCTAAGAGCGTATTTTATGAATATACCCGCGAGAAAAACGAGGAGCGTTCATTTAAATTTGCTTATTTTCAAACCGTGGCCTCTGAAATATAAAACTAAGCGCAAATTTATTTAAGTAATAAATTACCAAGAACGAAATTTATAAAATTATACACAAGGCAGAAAATAAAAATACTACATTTGTAGTTTATCACTTTAATTTAATAAACAGGTCGTTACAAAAGACACCTATTGTAGTCTGTCACATATTTACGTCACTGTCATCTGTCATCTTGTCGTCTTAAATCTAAGGCAAATATACAAGCCTATTTAACATGATCTGTACACAGGTACAAACACGTCATACACATCAGCTACAAACTTCAAAAGGTCCACAGAACAACGAAAATATTTATTGTCATTTTTAAATTTCATTTATATAGTGGTCACATATGTACGCCGAGATTATGCTAATAAAAACAAACAGACAGACATTTCGTACCGAAAATAATAGACTGATTATCATGTGTTCTTTGTCATTATATTTACAATCCTCGACAATATCACAATATTACTTCTTCATATCTCTCATCGTCATCCAAAGGTTGTCTGGTAGAGATCGCATCGAGCGATAACACCGCCTTTTGTACAGATTATAAAATATTCCTTTTTTATTTTATTTATTATCTATGGAGTACAATAAAATGTAAATAAATATTACCCGATAGAATTACGTAGATTGCAATTACTGTATTAAAAAAATTAGCAACCCTATATAATATACAATAGATATTGGATAGTTCAGCTAGTATTATGTACTTATAATCCATATTGTATTTTTATAAATTTGAACAAAGATATAATCAAATAGCAAATAGCAAACATACAAAAAATACTTCCGACAACACATTACTAAAGATGAATACAGCCTATAATATTACAGGCAACATATCCATTAGAAATTTCTTCGATATCACTTCAAACAAAGGCATTGTCGTCGCGTATTGTTTTACTTGTGGGAGAAAACCGTCAAATCTGATCCGTACCGCCGGTGTATGTTACCTTTAATGGAGACTTTCGATTCGTGATTTCGCCACTCTGGCAACATTGACGAACGTTGTCTTTCGACATATCACTTTCACTTCGGTCTAGAAAAAAAAAAGTAATTACCCGATCTGTTATGCAAGCGGCTAAATTACTGAATTACGTGAACACAGCACTGATTTTGTAATTCAAAATCTTTTATTACCTTGTTTTAAGTAACCTTCTTCCATCTTTCATCTTCTCCTAATACCCTTAAATACTTAAAGATGTGTGTTACCGGTGATGACTTACGGTATAGACACGTGGTTTCTTATTTCTGGTTTCAGAAGCAAGCTCGAAGTCGCTCAATAAGCCATGGAATGGGCTGCACATAAGATTTCTTTACAAGATCGTATCAGGAACGATATCAAATTTAGACGTACGAAAGATTGGGAAGCTGGTAATAGCGTGTAGACCATATATCACGCAGAATAAATGTCCGCTGGTACCTTAAGGTTCTGGTGTTGAAATCACGAATGTTCTTCTTAAAGTTGAACAGATGGCCTTGTTAAAGTCACCGGAAGACTATAGTTGCAGATCTAAGTTGTAATCTATAGTGGAAGCGCAAGTCGAAGTACAGCTATCTAAGCTCGTTTAATATAAAAAATATGTTATTTTTACACTTACAGCTTTAATTTTTCTAAACTTTTATTATGACCTTTTGTAATAACTGTTTTTAATAACACCAAAGAGAATGTAACAACGATTATTAATGAACGAAAACATTTTGTTTTTAAAATATTAAATGGAATTATAAAATACGTAATATAACTACAGTACCCGGCGATAAATATTGCACATCGACCTTTGGAAAGAGACAATCGGTTAATTTCGGCTTCGTAGAGCATTATCTCTGTCCCACACTACCTATGTGACGTTTTGTCAGTCGTGCGACAGAGATAACGCTCTACAAAACCGAAATTAAACGATTGTCTCTTTCTAAAAGTCGATTTGCAATATAAATGTTAGTTTGCAAAGTGTAACTGAACTTCCTTTTGACTTTATGTAAAAGATTTAAGGCTGTTACTAATTATCGTCCTTGTTTCTGCCCATACACGCCCCCTGCATGATATGAACCTCCCCCAGAGATATGAGAGGATATACCATAATCATAATCTAATAATCATAATCACAACGCTTGGCAGGAGGTTGACGATCGCACTGTGGTATAATGGTATGCAGAGAACGCTGCTGCCCATAATATATATATATATATATATATATATATATATATATATATATATATATATATATATATGCCTCTATAATCTTGTATGCGAGCAGTGTCAATCTTATATAATTAATGCACAAAGAGTGTATTATATAAAATTGTATCCCTGGTACCTGCGATCTCGTCTCAGTTCTCTACCACTGAGCAGCCAGTGCTCCATATTCAATCATTTATATTTAATGGAATCAGGCGTTACTTCGCGGAAGTCCATCCTAAGTAAGAAAAGGACCAATATTTAGCCACTTCCGCACATGCAATGGTAGTCGTGCAATGAAATGCACCGCCCGCCAGCCCGCTGATAAATGCGTATGCAGCAAACAATGCGAATCACACAAACGCCACCACCAAATCACTCAACACGTGTTTCACCCCTCCACGGGGCATCTTCAGGAGTTATGTTACACCGATTAGTGCCAAACCTCTCTGTGTTTGTGGCGGTGCATTTTATTGCACGACTACCACTGCATGTGCGGAAGTGGCTAAATATTGGTCCTTTTCTTACTCAATCATTTATGTTAAATATTTTGGTATTTAAATAATTGTTAAAAATAATATAAAATCATCGAAGTAGAGTAAACAAAATTAAGTTATGCTTTATCTTTAATCAATTCAAGTAAATAAATTTATTAAGCGATTTGTTTCTAAGAATTGCCGCTATCAACGTGTAATATATAAAAATGAGATACGTTCGATAAGCAATCTGTAAGGATGAGGTCACTCACTCCTGGAGGCTCGCGTATCGATCGGGGAACGTCGTCGCCAACTCGAAGCCACGCCCACGCGCTCAACTTTGTGAAATATTTTCTATATACCGTCCAAGGTGGTTGTACCTATCAACTTATTAATACCTCAAAACATTTTATAAAGAGTATATTAAAATAGGTTCTTAGTAAACTCTACTGCGTTTAATAACATAAGTTAAAAATTTTCGGTGGTTACTTACGAAGGGCGTTATACAAAGGCATACAAAGTCGCCAAGACAACAATAAAAAAGGCTATGCTAGAAGTTTTGCTGCAAGATCAAATCGGGAAAAAGATGATTCTCAGAAGAATCAAGATCACTAACGTTGCTCAAAAAATGTACTGTCTGAAGTGGCAGTGGCAGAAGGAAGTTGGAGCTGAAAGGTTCTCCAGTGTCGACCACTTGCCGATAGATGCAGTGTGGATGCTGAAAGCGTGCAGCGCCAGACCGGTCATCGTGACGATCTATGGAGAAAACCTATGCCTTGTTGTAGGCATATATCAGCTGAAATTAAGAAGAATAAATATTTTAGATTATAAAATAAGTAACAAATATATTTATGTATTTATTATTATTGTTAACTCAAATTTAAAAAAATCTAAATATACAATATGGAGTGTGTGTCCGACTTGACATTGATTTATGGGACACCAGCCTCTATATGTATAATTTATATTAAAATGATAATGAACATACAAAAGTATATAGAAGAATGAAAAAAAAATAATAAAAATATACTTTATAAAAAGAAATTTTTAATTATTGACAACAATGTAATTAAAATATATATTTATGACTGGTAATAGGTGTCAATGAATGTATCAACATGTATCCGCATATCAAATATTTCAGAAATAATTACAACGTACACACATAAAAATATATTAAAATTAATTATTTTTTACTATCTGTCGACGTAAATTTTATACTGCCAGAATTTTTATGAAATTTCAGAGTGATCACTTTATACAGGGTGATTGGAAAATGACATAAAAGATTTAAATAATTTTGCTGACAAATGAGGTATACATTCAATTCTTTAACAATTAATAAAAAATTAAATAAACATGGCATTTTAACAAATGAGAGATACATTTATGTAATAATTGTAAATACGTATATTTATTATGTAATTTTGTTGGTAGACGTTTTACCCTACTAAGTTAACTGCCTATAAGTGCTATGAACATCAATATTTTGTACAGTTATCATTCTGCACACGTAAAAGTAATTTTCAGGATTTATATTCTGTTCATAGTAATAAAAGGATATAATCACGTAGGTAGGTTATACAGATGAACATTCCATGGACGTAAAGACGTAATCTATGGCATTTTTCATATCGATTTTCTTAATTAAATTCGAAACTCAAAATTGTACAGGAAAATACTGTACTTATTATCAAATACAATTTACAAATTTAATTTCTTTTTTTTACACTTATTTACAACATAAGCTGGGTTTTAAAGCCACAATTTATAAGATTGGTTCTATATAAACTATTTATTTATATCAATTTTCAGTGGACAACTATATAAGGTAATGCACTACCATATAATGTCTATATATTATCGCCATAAGACATAATAATGTGAAAGCAGCTGAAACACATCGTGCGAGCTATTTAAACAATAGCGGCTAATCTTTTCTTTTTGTGCACGCAATAACAAGCTGTCCTGTATTGGCAAAAGAGAGAACGTGAAGTGTGAGATTGAGTTGGAGAAACGAGTGGAAAGTGGCACCATCTTCTCCCTAATGGAAAACAAAGTACGCTGCAAGAAATTCTTGAAATATTGTAAGAAAAATATAAATGACATTATAAATAAAATAAAAAATAGTAATATAGATAGGAATTAGAAATTGTTAATCAAACTGTAATACTGAATGTGGTGAAGGAAGGTAGGAGATATGTGAAATTATTGTCGACGAAAGGTAGAGAATAAAAGATAATGTGACGAATGTTAAAAAAGAAGTAAAAGACATAGTGAAAGACTAGAGAGCTAATAGAAAATAAAAAGTGAAGAAATTGTTGTACTAAATATAGATCCTGTTCAAAAACGAGATCCATATAAAAAAACTTATCTCTTTAACCACGAATGCTGAAGAACTGATTGATGTAATTCACGGACCCTTCCGCTCCGTGAACTCAGTACCGATGAAGCTGTAAAAGCCTTAGGTCTAACAGCATTACCATCATCAGAGAAAAATCAAAAGCAGAGCTGATTCAAATCCATCAATTTAAAAACTCACTGTAATTAAAGTTTATTATTTGTCAGCCGATAGATGTCTACTGAACAGGCATATCCCAAAAATTGCCACGATGAGCGGTCTTGCTCTGATCGTAAATATAACATACGATTAACATATTAACTTTAAAAACTATGAGTCATAGAGAATTAAATCTACCATTACATACGTCATTCATTCATCTCCAGCGTTTCGCAATTTTATTTATATTTGTACGAACTAGATTGTGTAATATTCATATAGTACACACTTATAAATCAGCAGTAGTGTAATGACTGTAATAAAGTTTAAAATAGTCTGTTCTGGGCAGATGAACGTAAGCATTCGGCGCACGTGGACGGCATCGACTCGACGGCCTCTCGTAAATTATTCCGCACACGATAACTCGGACACTGGGGCGACCATGTCGCTCAATTTATACGGACTCTAAACAATATCGCTCTTTTATTTCAAATCATCAACTCTAACTACCTAAAGAATCTTGAAGACGTGACATATGAGACTTAAATATTTTTATAATTTATTATTTAGGTTTATTATTTACAAAGAAATGAGTCAAATGAATTCATTTAACAGCAATTAATAATTTAGCTGTAAAAATAAATATAGTATATAATTAATACAGTATATTTATTTCTACAGCACGATCCAAATAATATATTTAATATTTGATTAACTAAATAATAAAGATGTATTTTATATGCATAACGGTACAAAAATTTTTTTTTTAATTTAAATAAAAGAGAGATATGTAATTTATATAATTACTAAACTAAAGCCAAAGACGGTTTAATCACCTTGTTGAAACCAGCATCCTTAGAAGAAATTTTCAAAACGTATGTGACTGCTATAAAACACTCGCATAGCGTTGTGTATTATGGCTTGCACTCTGCAATTGGAATAAGAAATCAAAATTAATACAAAATAAAGAAGGAAAATAATAAATTTTATTTAGTTATAAATAACCACAGCAATAATAATATGTAATCTTAGTAAAACATCCGTTATAAAATATCAGGTAATTAATTATAGATATAAATTGTTGGTCACTCTAGCGGCAGTGTGTTTCAATTCAATTAATTCAGAGCGCCGACATAGTGCACTGCTAACCCGCTTTTAAAGAAAACACCGACGTGAAACGTAATCGAATAAAAAAAAATTATGTTGCGAAGTTCCTTTGATACTAAGGCAGTCACTTGATAAAAAGACGCAAAAGATATATTTCCACTGAGTGAACGATTTTCGAGGCAAGAGCTTTAAAGGGATGAATGCGACCTGTTTTTAAAACTTTTAGACTTATTTTTAATCATTCTGTATTTGTGTAAAGTATTTTTTATAAGCTTGCCTTTGACCACCAACTCACCTATTGTAAAACGATGATTTGGTCGAAGATGAAACATCCAGACTCAAGAAGTACCTGTTCACTTTGATAGTCTGATTACAGTATTGCTAATTCGAAATACCTGAAATATGTTACATTTGTTTTTTCTATTTCAAAACGTCAGGCCTTTTAGTTCAGGCTGTACAGTGTCTACAGGAACAGATATTAAACAGTTATTATTTTTAAGACGTGTTTGTAGTAATTAAAATTATAATAATCCTTTTTCTTTTACATTATAATTTCATTATTATTATTATTTCTGAAACAATTTGTTTTTGGATAAAGCGTTCCAAAGATTAATCAACAACAAATATCTATACATTCTCCCCTTTAAAGGTTATCTAATATATAAAATTTCCATGTCACAATATTAGTTATCGTACTCCGAAACGGCTTCACCGATTTTTACCAAATTTTATATGCGTATTCAGTAGGTCTGAGAATCGGCTACTATCTATTTTCCATACCCCTAAGTGATAAGGGTTGTTCACCCTTAAATTTTTTGTTAATTTTTAGACGAAATTTTTTATTTTAATTTTTTTTATAATGTAGCATTACAAATACACACAACCCTAAATTTTCACCCATCTACGGTAAACCCTTATTTTTTATTTGTTAATTAAATACTTAATTTTTTTTCCAAAACAACGTTTGCGGGATCAGCTAGTGTACATATAAACATACAGGATAATTGGAATGGAAATATTGAGAGTATATTGTACTGCACAGGTACAAGACACTCAGACCCCTCTTTTTCTTGCTGACTAATGAACTAATTCTGTGATAAAAAAGTAAGGTATTATTGTTAATTTTATATTTATTCTTCCTGATATATTTCATATCCTTAAAAGTAATTGTCGTCTGATAAAACTCACTTTTGCCAAAGATTTTTTGTTCGACAAAACTATCTTTTTCTAGTATTGTCTTTGAAATCTTCTATGGTTCAGGTTTTATCTTCTCAATCACGTCAAAACAGCGTACCGCGTTGGTTTTTTGAATTTGTTGAATAACCAAAAGTTTTTGTGCCAAAAATTGCGGAATAATATGAGTTCAGTTTTGGTAAAAAAATGTCGCGAAAAAAAAGCAATTCAGTATGACATCGACCAATAAAATCCAAAATGGTATGGGTTAAGAGATATTCCAACACCATTAACGACATCTCTAATTGTCAATCGACGATTTTCATGCACCAAATCTTTATTTTTTGGACGTGGCGGATTTCAATGACATTTTCACCTTATTCTTCGATCGAAGTATTACATATTTTAAAACTTTTATATCTACTACCAAGCACTCTTCATAATAATAGAATAGTAATCGTATTATAAATAAATTAATTCCTAATCATTGTACCTTCGGTCCTTATTAGACAGAAAGACTGGTCACATGTTTGAAACAAAGTATACCTTTTTTAAAATAAATATATCTAATTGGATCAATGTATAGCATTGATCTTCCTCTCCGCTAAGAATCGACTAGTAAGTAACTTCAGCGTATACTGTATAGTATGTCAGCGTGTTTTGATGTCATTGACCCCACACCGGAAGGAAATATTTGTGGGACTTCCCCACGTTACAAGGAATAGTCCGTCACCAGTATGACTAATTTAAACAACTGTTGTGTTTAATATCGTGTATTATTTTTGGAAATGATGTGGCATATTGCTGTGGATGCTATATCCATGCGGCTCTTTGAACGATTATTTTAGGATCCTATTGATTTCCGAATTATTTAAATATTACAATATATGTATATAATCTATGTCAGCGTCTGGGAAATCAAAAACAAATTACCGGTGCGAAAATTTATTATTATTATTCCGGCATAAATTAACGAAATCCAAACACCGATCATAATTAACTAACCGACATACGTACGTACTGATACGTATGCCGTTATATCTAACTTCAACAGACATATTTTGTACTTCAAAAAATATAATTTTTGTAAAAAAAAAATTCTTTTGCGTATTTTAAATTCGTATTCAATTGCCACTCGCCAAAAATTCAAATTTAGCAAAATGGCTCGCATCATCAGAACTTGGCAACCCCTGGTCTAACACCTCAAGGTATTTAACAGTCTATAGCGCATGGGCAGTTACTTCAAATGAAACAATGCAGACACGAATACATGACTTAGTAAAAGATATATATATATATAAATTTTAAGTGATTTACCGATATCAATAATTGTATATAAGAAAACGCTGCCGTGACTCGCAGCTGGGAGAAGAAAGATCAGTATCAAATAGCGGCAATCCCTTTCCCAAGAAACAAAACATCCTAGCGAAAAAAAAGCGTATTTGATAAAATATGATTTTAAAGCAATTTATTTACCACTTTTACAATTCTTAGTTCGTATTGTAACTTTAGTTATCCTAGATCCGCCTTCAAAGTATCAAGACAGATTTTTCTGATGCCGTAAAATTGACTACGCAGAGATCTTAGGCGGGCGTGTGAAACTACATGCGATATTTTTAAATCTGATCTAAGGAAACTGCGAATAGCAGACAGTAAACAAGATCACTGAGATGTTATTGTAAAAACTTTTTTATAACGAGAAGCTTTCTAATTATAAAAATAATTTATATATTTACATATTCAAACGTAAATATGCATTTTAAACACTCGTATTTTAATGTATTTGTATAAGTGTATTTTTCTATTATACCGATAACAATAATGTGAGAGGTTAATCATTAATTACATCTTCATTAATAAAAGTGAACATGATAAGTTAACTTAAGTGAACCATTATCTTAAACATAAGTTACATCGGAACCGGAAAATTGCGCCATGATAATCATTTTATATTAATCATATATAATGAACACGTCGACTACGATCTGTTTGTCGATCTGTTTCCCTACTATGTATACATTTTCGTTTCTAATGTTACGGTTACAAAGAAAAAAAGTACTCAGATAAAAAAAAACAATTTTTTTATTATATGTTGTGCCTTATTTATGTATTTAATCTTTTGAGAAAACATGCAGAATAATTACAATTTGGCAAGTTTAGATAAGATAAAAAAATAAAATGAAATAAATTCGCTAATGACAGGCCTTTACAGATAAATAATTGTTATATTAAGATTGAATATAACTAATAATGCTTTCAAACTGTTAACAACGTAACAGCGTAATGAAACTTTTAAAAAATCTAATACACTTATTATTCACTTATTCTGGTTATAAAAGAAATTTCGAACAATCATTTTCAATATTTAATTTAATTATTTTAAAAACTATCCGTTTACTGCTATTCCAAACCAGGCAACATATAAACAGTGCGACCAAAAAGGTTTTACTGCAAGTTTTTATTCAGAAATTAAAACAATAATATTTCCACGACGTAATATTATAACCTGTACTTTGCAGGTGAGGTCTATCAGCTGAAAATAAAAAGAATATAATCAATTTAAAAGAATAAATAGAATACGAAGCATAAGAAGCCGAGTTTGAGACTTTTAACGCTACATATATTTTTAGATACATCGATAAACTAGCAAGCGCATCACCGGTTCCGAAGGCTCTTACATCGTTCAACGAGCAATAACTCTAAAGAGGTTGGGAAGCAATCTATGCGAAAACATTTCAGTCGAGCGCTCGGCATCTGACATGTTTTGCTATACTAGTTCTGAATCTTGCTATACTGAATTTCGAAAACAAATATTAATAATAACAGTGTTAATCTTTTACTATAATGTTCAATAATATATTTATTTTATTATATATCCAATCTAATATATAAAATTCTCATGTCACGGTGTGCGTGATTGAACTTCTCCGAAACGGATCGACCGATTTTCGTGAATCTTAGCGCGCATATCGCCCAGAGCGGAGAATCGGACGACATCTATTTTTCATCCCCCTAAATGTTAAGGGTGGTCCGCCCTTAAGTTTTTTTATTTTTTTGACAATTTTTTTGTTTTTTTTTTTTGATACAGCATACAAAAATACAATAAATTTTCATCCCTTTACTTATTTTTTATTTGTTTTTAATGTTTTCTAGAAATAACATACATGGCAAAACAACATTTGCGGGATCAGCTAGTATTTATATAACATTACAGGATATTTAATTCAATTGTCAATGTCGTTGGCAGTCTGTTATAAATGTTATAGCCGTCCTTTTCATGCCTATAAACAAAAATTAAACAAAAGTTAACAAGTAAGAAAAGGACTAATATATAACTACTTCTAGTAGTTGCCCGCTGATAAATGCGCACTTATCAGCTATATATTAGCCCTTTTCTTACTTAGGATGGACTTCCGCGAAGTATCGCCTGAATCCATTAAAAGTTAACAACTATATTAACACTTACACAACTAACATTTAATATTACGTGAGTGAGCAGTATCCTAGCGGTAAAGTTCTGGGACTTGTGATCGTAGGTCTCAGTTCGATTATCAGTATACAATCTTGTATAAATCAAACTTTGTGCGTTAATTATATAGGATTGCCACTGCTTACAAAGAAGTTTCTAGAGGATGTGCAGGATTCTCTGCGTGCCACAATACCGTGCTGCGATCGCCAACCAGCTTTGTTGTATATCCCCCATAGATATCTTCGGGAGAGGTCTATGCTTTGCAGTAGACGTCTATGAACTGAAAAAAGAAGAGAAGAGATTATGTTTGTATGTATGTGTGAAGTTTGTATGTGTAAACAGATGCAATGAATGTGCTGGGTAATTTTTCTTGTGAGTTGATTACATTATATTAGCCCCCTGCAAGACATAGGACTTACTCAAAGATCGGTACGATGTCATCGGTCTACCTAGCGGCATAGGCTGCGTCTATCTATTCGTGGTGGCCACCTTTCGCCCCTAATGGCTCTCCGCCCAGTGCCACTACAGACGAGCAATCTTTCGATTATTAAATCATAATTCTAAGTGATGTTCGTTGTCAACAGCTGCACTCGGAGTATCGCAGCACCTACAGATGGCACGAGTACAAGGAACAGCAGCAGCAGCAGGGGGTGGTGAAGCAGCCCGCTCCCACCCCGCCCTCCGCACTACCCATCACCAGGGGTAAGCATCACCATCACAAACTAGGCTTCTAGAAGTTTCTAGATTAATATTGATATGTACAAACATGGTACAAACACGGTGTTTAATTAACTTATATTCATTTTCCTCTTTTAAATACTTTATTTTATGAAATCATATACGATTCAGCTGGCACACGAAATGAATAAAAAATAAAAAAAAATTGTAGTCGTTTTCATATTGTTATGGATTCGTAGTGCTATAGTATATTAGAAAATCCTTAGAAGACAAGGAAAGCGATATAATTTATCCTTAGAGGACAAGGAAAGCGATATAATTTATCATCAGATATATAATTTAGTGCGATCACTATATTCGAGTCAGTGATCAAGAGTAGTGAGTGAGATACCACTGTCTACACAAATAAAATATTTTACGTGTTCGAATACACAACAGTTAATACAGATACTATAGGTCATTGTTAGAAGTAGCGCAGTTCAGAAGAAAGCATCTGTACATACGTAGTTTTTTTTTAATAAACTGTACGAAAACGTTGTTATCGAATTAGTTGATGTTGAATAAGAAAAGGGCAAATATTTAGCCAAACACAGAGTGGCAATAATAGCTAAAGTGGCAATAATAATAGCGGGCTGGCGGGCGGTGCACTTTGTTGCACGACTACGACTGCATATGCGGAAGTGGCTAAATATTGGTCCTTTTCTTACTTAGGATAGACTTCCGCAAAATAACGCCTGATTTGTTGATGTTACATGAACGTAGTGTGATAAATATTAATTGGTTTGTTATCATATTACTATCGAAGTTGAAGATCGTTCAATCTGGTAAAAAGTATATAACGATCCGAGCGAAGACACCTCTCATATCTGTGGAATCCTTAAAGTCCTATATATATATATATATATATATATATATATATTTTATTTATATATATATATATATATAAATATATATATATATATATATATATTGCTATGACGTCACACAAAACAAAATTAAATTTCTTAATTTTTCTTTTGTTAAAAATGACAAAAGAAGAAGTACAAACAACGATCTTAACTCAATCGGCAATTTCATGCAGACAACCATTGGATGGACTTATTTACCAAGTAAAATTAAATTACACAGATAACATACAATATCTAATGATAAGCAGAAATATATCGATAAAACATTACAAGTTAATAGGTAATGCAGCTTTTCAAGGGTTTTGAAAACATGTAACGTTCCACAAGCCCGCAATGGACACAGTTTATGAATTGTTTTGAAAATAAATTATATGCTTGGAAATTTCTAATACCCGATTTTCTACCTTTCGTAAACACGTGTGTCATTACTCAGTAAGTGGAAACTGTTTTAATAAAGAATTCTTGAAAATGATTATACACTTTAGATAATTTAAAGTGACCTCTTGTGTACGCTATAAGAATATAACGAAAAGAGACCAATGTGATAAAAGATAGAATCAGAATGAGCTCCTGATCCTGCTGAATCAGATTTAATGTTACGAGCGTACCAAACGCGTCCTGATGAAGATCCCACAACAGATGGTTTATTTTATGATCACTTTCATTCAATATACATGACTTTTACAACGTATAATGTTTATGTATAGAACTTACCGTGAATATACTTCTCAATTTGATTAAGAAAAGGACCAATATATAGTTACTTCCACTATGTAGCAGTAGTCGTGCAATAAAGTGCACCGCCCGCCAGCCCGCTGATAAATGCGCTAGCGGCAAAAAATGCGAAACACAACTATCACCGTTAATCTAGTCTACATGTGTTTCACCCCTTCACGGGGCATCCTCAGGAGTAATGTTACAATGTAACACTTTATTGCACGACTACTGCTACATAGCGGAAGTAGCTATATATTAGTCCTTTTCTTACTTAGTATTAACTTCCGCAAAGTAACGCCTGAATGTATTAGATATCTCAATTTGATGTTAATACATTGTAACTTTATTCCGTGTGTCCCAGTTTTGCGGTTAAATAAGAATTTCCTGCGACTTGATAACTCACTGATGGCATACGTTAAGTGCGAAGTCTGAAGGGGATTCGATTACCGACAAAGTTTGCGTTTCCCATTTGCCAGCAAACACTTCTAAAAGGTTGCCTTTTGTTCTATTAACGAATGTTAGAATATATTTCGAAAGAATGAACGAAGACAAAGGAAAATATAATGTTTTTTTATTGAAAAGCCTCTTGTATTAAATCGCTTTCAATTGTATGCTTATGTATGTAGTACTTGCTGTCTCCCCTCAGCTTCGACTGGCATTACCTTTTGTGAATTAATTTTATTAAATTCATTCTTGGTAATATTTAACATGCTAAAAATATATTCCAACAAAATTTTATAATTACAAAATCCATAACCGTTTCAAAGTTTACATTTTTTTAAATGAAAGCCTCTACAAACACTCTTTTAGGTAAAATTCAATATAATCCGTTCTTAGATGATCTCTACTTAGTATAAGGTATATTTTCACCAAATTTCAATTCTTTATTCCTTATGTGTTTAGAGATATGGTGATGAGTCAGTAATATATGTAGTAAGTACATAAACGGACATGTCTTACACAGTTTGGTTAGTTAAAAACTGTAAAAGTATAATTGAATAATTCTTTGCTAATAATTAATAAAACTTTTATATTAATCTTCGGATCTGGTGTGATTAATACACAACTTGTACTGTGTGGAAATAATTAATAACATAATGATAATATAGTAAAGAAAAGCGATTTCAAAATACGGATTATTGCATATTAAAATTAATTATTGTTTATTATCTGTTCCTACAGTTTTTGTACTGCCAGAAGAAAATGAAATTAATTAAGTAAGAAAAGGGCCAATATTTAGTCACTTCCGCACATGCAGTGGTAGTCGTGCAACAAAGTGCACCGCCCGCCAGCCCGATGATAAATGCGCATGCGGCAAACAATGCGAATTACACAACTGCCACCGTTAAACTACTCAACACGTGTTTCACCCCTCCACGTGTCATCTTCAGGAGTTATGTTACACCGATTAGTGCCAAACATAGAGTACGCCTGATTCCATTAAATAATGAAATTGATGTACATATTCCGAAATTAACACTTTATACAGGGAGATTGAAAATATGTGCGTATATATAACGCATTTGTGAATATGAAAGTATACTGTGAACATTCACCCCTTTATATCTTTTACACCTATAACCGATCACCCTGTGTATTATCATCATAAAGTTAAAATTTTTACTGCAGTTATTAGATATTACGAGTATATAACATGTTATTTTTAATTATATTACAGTACATACTGAACAGGTGTGTTGAAAATCAAAACGAACACCCAAATTCTGATGATTAATCTATTAAAATGTGTAAGATTTGTTTGTTCATAAAGGCTACTTATATTATATTAAAGAACATATATAAATTGGCTGCAAAATGTTAAATAATTTTCAAATATCTTCATTAAAAAACAAAGTTGTAATTGAAAAATATTTATGATTTTTTCTTTTGACCAGGACCGATGGAACCGGCGATCCCGCGCCGCAAGAAGTACCCCGGCGTGGCGTACAAGACCAACGAGCTTTTCGACCCAGCACCCGCTGAGGCTCTCCGCCCCGCCGCCCAGAACTCCGCCTTCGAACGGGCCAGGGTAAGTGTGGGCGAACGTGTGGTCTGTATGATTAAAAAATGAAAATTTTAGTTTCAATTTTTCATGTATTTTAATTATACTTTTACTAAACTAGGTAACAGTAGACTGACATAGAACAAACGAAAAATCAATTGTCAAAATGACACACAATGGCAATATGAAAAGTATAAAAACAAATGAAAACCTAAAAAGATTTTTAAGGCCCCAGTTATGTTATATATAAAAAAATTAACACGAAAAAATATTAACACGTTGAGTGTCACGTCAGTCACCAGTGACTGACATCTACCGTTCCTTTCAGGCCGCGTCAGTCACTGGTGACTGACAGTAAAACATATACATATACACATATATATGTATATGTGTGTATAGGTTACGTCTGATGAAGCTATAAGAGTAAGGCTAAGAGAAATAACAACAACAGTCACAATATAAGCATAGGAACTTGTAGTCTATTATCATGAATTGAATTTTGTATAAAATAAGGACTATATTATGCCTCTTGGGCACCCGTTCATCACCTCGCACCTCGACATCTGTTAGTATTTACTATTAGAAATATTTCATTTGTTTTCGACCCGTAAGCAAATCCTACATTAGTTACTCTTCTGTTGCGACAACAAATAGGGTTTTGCGATACTCATACTAATTAAAACCCCGCAGTCTTCTTAGAATCCTTTTGTTTTTCAAATCGTAAAGATATCATTATTAAAATAGATATTTACACACTTTTTTAAGTCTTCATTTATTTAAACATTATTAGCGGTAGCCAGAAAAGCCGGCCAGAAACTCAACATCTGCTTTTTTAAAATTTAACAATCTCTGATGTATCTATTATAATTTCAATCACGTAGAGTACTCGGCGATAAAAATTGCACATCGACTTTTGGAAAGAGACAATCGGCTAATTTCGGCTTCGTAGAGCACTATCTCTGTGCCACACTACCTATGTGACGTTTTGTTGTATTTCGTGCGACAGAGATAACGTCTCTTTCCAAAGGTCGATGTGCAATATTAATCGCCGGGTACTGTAAATGAGTCCACAACTCAAGTTCCATTTTCATTAACTAAAAACACTCGAATGATACAAGATTCACTGAATAATTTACTTTTAACACGCTAAGTGCCGCGTGGTTTTATAGCGACTTCCGTGTCGGGCCGCGCGCGCAATACTGGCAAATTTGAATTTACCTGATGGAAATTTCAAAATTTTGTGACACTTGCGAGGTACATCCATTTTTATGTTTACCTTATTTCAATAAAATCTATTAAAGCTTTCTGTACAATGTTTCATTTTTACCTTTATTATCATATGTTTTACTGTCAGTCACTGGTGACTGACGCGTCCTAAAAGGAAAGGTTGGTGTCAGTCACCGGTGACTGACGAGGCACTTAACGTGTTAATATTTTTTTCTCTCTAGATAAAAACCTTTTTTTATTGTTTACTGCTTTTTATAGATATCGTTCCTTCTACAACAGATAAAAAATGATTTTAATCGATAGAGCGCCCAGAGGAGCGATCCCGAGCGTGCCGGGCGGCGCAGCAAGTCGGAGGGGCCCCGTCAGCCGCGGTGGACTGACACCGTCGAACCCAAGGTACCACGGAACTTTCCAATCCACTGTACATTACATCTATGTTAAGTACACATTTGGAAATTTATACAAGATGGTTTGTTTTAAGTGTAGAAGCACATTTGCCAGCAAAATGTTTTTGCACTTCTAAATCAACCTGTTCATACTTTATAGTGATTTATTAAAATACATTTATTTATTTTTTATTTGAAAACAGCCTAATAACTTCAGGTAGTACATACTATGTGTAGTTATTTAAATTTGAAAATGTTATTCTCACTATATTATCAATACTGAAATAGTAAATGAGCCATAGACTCACCCTTTATCTTTTACACAAAAAATATTAATCATCTGTTGATAATCTCACTTAATACATGATTGTGTAGGCGTCAAACGCCCTGGGCGAAGTCCTGGCGGCGAAGGAGCCAGAGACCGTGAGCACGGAATACCGCAACCAGTTCGCCTGGCCCAAGGACTCTGAAACCACACCCAGGAAGAGTATCTCCATGGGCGCGCTGAAGAAAGCCGCTGTGGCTGAAGGTAAGTCCTTGATCTTTTCACTATCGCAACCAGTCTGATTTTATATGTCTTTTTATTAAATAAGAAAATTTGAAATTGATGCTTTTATTAAAATATAAATAAAAACATGAACGTAAATATTAAAATATAATAATTAAAAATTTATAAAAAATATTTAAAATGTAAATAATTTAAACAAATGAGTCAATAACTGTGATAATGTAAAAACTGTGATCTGAGAATGTAGACGAGGGAAGGAAGATGAAGCATGGAAGATGATATATAAGTGAGAAAAAATAGAGTATGTGAATTATAAAAGAATAGTACATAAGAAAATTAAAAAAAAATTAATAAGATAAAAATAAATACCCTAATCTGTGACGTTACCGCTTCAAACACGGCAAAGGAGAAAGACAGGTACCCAGAATAGCCAGGTCCAAGGGCCGTTAAAAATCCTCTATCTATCGGTTAATAATTTTAATATCGGATAGTGTAATTATTAGTAACATAATTAGGTTAAATTCCTGGTAGACATCACATTTTTAAGATACACAAACGATAGGATTTCCTATCTTCATTTCAGTCTTAGAACGTGCATTGGTGAATATAGACCTCCCCCTTTACATTTCCAATGGCACAAATTAAAAGCTGTTTATATCCACCGTCTTCCGAGAACTTCGAAAAGGCCGTCTGACCATCTTTTTTAAGGCTCTTTCTGCGTCCAATGCGCTGACCAGTCCTTGGTTTCCACTCCACCTCGATATCTCACTGCTCTAAAACGGCAGTCACCATGTACTACCTCATTTACATTGTTTTTCTTTCTCAATTGTCTACTTACTATTGTAATATTTCTACTTGTAATTGTTTTACATGGATCTTAATTTTAATGTCATAATTACTTGTGCCATCTATTAGTGTAATAGATTGCATTTAGCGTGATAGTATAGCTAGTTTTTTTCACTTATCTATAGCAAATTCATTTACTTCTTATTGATTTAATCCCTGTTTAATAAAAAATTAAAAATAATTTTATATCTTATACACTATTTTCTTATCTATTTATGTTATACTATTTCTACTTTCCCATTTACATTATTCGATATCATGAAATGGAAGACTATGAATAAATTTTACAATTATGTTTGCAATTAATAAATGTTTCGACGACGGTTTTAATTCCAAGTTTGTTCACTAAAAGTGAAATGAGTAAACTATTCACGGCAGTTTTAATTCAGTTTCACATTTCTATTAAAGATGAAAGCTCGCGACGTCTAATCCATTTATATATATATATATATATATATATATATATATATATATATATATATATATATATATATATATATATATATATATATATATATATATATAGATATATATATAGATATATATAGATATATATATTATCAACATAGTATGTATATATGTGTATATATAATGTCAGAAGAGCTCAATTATATGTAATTATACATAATTACAATGAGATTGCACTCCCCTTAATGGCATTTTTCAAATTAAAGCAACAATACCAGGCGATAAATTATGCACATCCACATTTCGAAAGAGACAATCGGCTAATTTCGGCTTCGTAGAACGTCATCTCTGTCGCACGACTGACAAAACGTCACATAAGTATTCTCTTTCCAAACTCTTTCCAAAGGCCGATAAGCAATATTTATCGCCCGGTACTGTACGTGGGTTCCAAATGGCGCCATGATCTACGGCCACGAGAAACTCAGATGATTTTAATTTGTTGTTACTTTACAATGTCCTTGATGGTGTAGCAGAGCAATATATTTCCAAGCTTTATTATCACTTAAAAATTATTCAAATAGAAATTTTTATCATTTTCTTAGAAAGAGGCTTAATACACGTATGTTTCAACTGCTACTAAACCATCTAAAGCTCATAGAGTCCATAACAATGGCACGCGAGACAGCAGCGAGACAAAAGCTCTCCATCTATACATAAACAATTCCAGTGCACGCTCCGGTAATTTGAGGACGTGAACATGTTAAGAAAAACATTAATGTAGTGTCTCATTTCGTAATATTATTTGAAGTGTATGCAATTATAATTTTCCTACTTTTGTTATTAAATGATCTATAACTTCGTAAGATAATTTTGATAACTTTTAGCAATCATTAAAATTATGTAATCAAATAAGGTTACTTTTAGAAGAGCGAGTAGCTCAACGGTAGAGGACAGTCTTGCGTCAGAAGGCCGCAGTTTCGATTCCCGGGATAGTCATATATATAATTCACACTTTTTACATTAATTACACAGAATTACAACAGCTTATAAGAAGTTTCCAGAGACATACTACACTGAGATCGTTAACCAGCGTTACAGTTGTGTATTTATATCTTCATATGTTTTTATAATTCGTGTTTCCATATGCAAGTCGCTTCCAACGACCGCTTCTATTTGAAATCTGTGGAAGTACGCTTATGTGTAGAGCAGTGAATATCCTAGCGGTTGAGGACTGAGATGCGATTGAGTCGCGGGTTCAATTCCCGAGATACAATCTGTAATTCACACTTTGTGTATTATATATACTAACTAGCTGTTCCCGCAAACGTTGTTTTGCAAAAAAAAATTGGGTTTTAATTAACAAAAAAAATAAGGGTTGATCGTAGAGGGGTGAAAATTTAAGGTTGTATGTATTTTTGTATGCTGTATCATAATAAAATAAAAACCAAAAAAATTGTCTAAAAAATAAAAAAAATAATTTAGGGGTGGACCACCCTTATCACTTAGGAGTATGAAAAATAGATAGTAGCCGATTCTCAGATCTACTGAATACGCATATAAAATTTAGTAAAATCGGTCGAGCCGTTTCAGAGGAGTTCAAGTTCGAACACCGTGACACGAGAATTTTATATATTAGATAATAGCACTGCTCACAAAAAAGTTTTCAAAGAATGGGCAGCATCGTCTGCTTACCATAGTATCACACCCCGATCGCCAATCCGTTTGTCAAGTATTATTATGGTATATCTCCCATAGATGTCTTTGGTGGAGACATATGCCTTGTTTGAACTTTACCATAAGACTTAAGATTAAAGCTTTCTCAAATATCATGGCAATATTTGATACACACATAGACATCTATATTTATATAGATTTTATATAGAGAGAGAGAGAGAGAGAGAGAGAGATAGATAGATAACTTAAAAATTCTTTATATTTGTGAAAACTTTTGGCCTTCCCATTTATTATCTATAATTTTTATTTAATCCGAAAATATTCAGTCCATTTATAGAAATATGGAATATCAATTAACTGTTCATCACTTGATATAACTTAACCCATTAACTTGGATAAACATAAACATTTCCATCGCAAATACAATAAGGCGTACGCCAAAGCGTAAAACAGATTGAAATGCTTCCACTGCGGACTAGTGTTTGTACGCTGGAACAAAGCAACGCTTCGCGCCAAAGTTATCTCCGCTAAGTTAGCGTTCAAATTACTTATGAACTGATGCTCAACTCTTGCATATATTATACGAAAACTAAGTTATTTGAATAACCGTTATAATCCGCCATTTCTCGGTCCTTGTTTTGCAACGTTTCTTGAAACTTTATTGAAGTATAAATTAAGTTATTTATGTATGTATTATTATTGCTGTCACTTGATATATAGTACACCCACTATTAAGCAGTTGTAACGCAGCGGTAGAGGACTGTGAATTATGATCGTAGGTCGCGGATTCAATTCCCAGGATATAATTTGTGAATTAATGATATAGAATTACCACTGCTCACAAACAAGTTTCCAGAGGATGGGCAGCAGCGTCCTCTGGGTACCATAATACCACATTGCGATTATTAACACGCCTACCAATCGTGGCGATTATGGTAAATCCCCTTATAGATATCTACGTGGGAAGCTTGTGCCAGTGGGCGTCAATCGGCTGAAACGTCAACCCTATCTTATAAAATTCAATGTTTTCATAAATAATTAAAAAATGAAATGATAATGCAGTAAGAAAAAATTGCAAATAAGTAATAAAGCCTTCATTTTCGCTGACAAATGTGTCATATACACTCGTTTACATCAATAATCAATGAAACTATTTATTTAGGATTGATTGTTCCTGGAGATGCATAGCATTTGCATAGCAAGTATACTTTGTATGTGTATCTGGTGATATAGTTACACGTGACCAATAAATGATCCTAATTGTAATAATGAATAAATTACTTTGATCTAGTTCTTGTTGAAATATCCAGTGTCTGTTTTCCAATATCGTGCAGGACAGAGATAACTGAATATCTCCCGAGAAGAAACTTTGGCTCTCAAAGAGCACGGGAAATACTAAGTCTGGCCATAAATATAGTTATAATTAGAAATAAATGAAATATTTGAATTTGGAATCTGTCATTTTCATATGACAGTTCCTTATGTTTTCTTATTTTCGCGCCAATATTTTGTAAAATATTTTGTAATATTAAAATGCAGTGAGGTGACAAAGACAACCGAATCGCTCTGATTGCATTACATGAAGTAATTACTGTGTCAAATACAATTTTTAAAATCGTTAATACGCTTGGTATATCAACTAAAATTTACAATTTTTTGCAGCGTTAAGTTATATATATATATATATATATATATATATAATGTTGTGTTTTAAAACATTTATTGCAAGACTAAGTAATTATTGAAGAAAGTACAGAAGTTATTATTTTAGTAACGGACTGATCCTTTAGTTTTGGTATAAAAAGGCACACGCGCCTTTGTTTTAGAGATCATAACTTTTATTAGACATACAATACAAAATATATAGCTATACATCTTCGGAAGATACTGGAAACAGGTCGCTTCCAATCGGTTTTACTGAAATTCTATAGAGTAGGCAGGTATATGTGCAGCTGTGAACGTCTTACGCGAATATGTACACCAATACCTCACTTTGCGTCGTGGTTACGTTCCAAAAAAACACGACGCAAATTGAAACGCCGCAAAGTGAATTAAGATTTTCTATAGCAAACCATGTAAGGAAATCGAAGATAGGTTCCAGGGTTACGAAAATACTACTTTTTAAATAGAAAATTGGACAAAGTACACATTTTAAAAACCAAAACAATATAACTCTGACATAAAATAAATTGGAAAAATATTTACCTTTTTTGTAACCAGAAACAACACGTAAAAATTTATATATATTTATTATTTTCTTTAAAATAAAGCACAACTAAAATTAGCGAAACAAAGTGAAAACAAAACTGAAAAAAAAAATTAGAAACGAAAGCGTTGCCATCTTTTAAAAAAAAATTAAGGATCGAACCCAAAACAACGTAACTAATTTTTAGAAAATTAGTACTAATTAAACAGCGACGCAACTTCGAAAAAAACGCAAAACGAAACGACGCAAAGCGAGGTATTAGTGTATAAATAATTTATTTTTTCTACCAAAAAGCAACAGACCAATAACTCCTGGCAATACAAAGTCTGTCGATACAATATTTTTAAATTCCTTATGTCAATTGTGTTTATATAAACATAGTATAAAAGTATAATAAAATATTTTAACATAATTATTACAGGATCAGTGGAAGCTGAACCTCTTATGAACCACGTCGACGGCGATCACGACGACCATGGCAGTAAACGATACATTGAAGATTATTTATGGAATGGCCAAAAGCCTGGTGTCCAAAGGTAGGTCTTAAGAAAAACAAATTTGAATTATTGCCAGTCGATTTATTCACTTTAATTATTTAAAACTGGAATAAAATAGTTCATAGGTATCTTATTTGAAGTGAACAATATCGACTGATGTGTGATTAATATAAATTACTCTGACTCTTTTTACAAAATATATCTTTTAATTTATGATGCCTTGTAAAAAGAGTGTTAAAATAGCTTTAGCTTCGTAACTTCTCTATTCAATGCTTATCTTTTTAATTCTCCTTAGTTATTTCACTTTATAGTTTATTTTTAATAAACCATCATTAAAATTTCCTTGTCATTTTAGCATGCAATGATTTTGTATTTGCTATACACATTTGGGCACACGTTCCATTTATTGTAAACACCCACTCTAATTTCATTCCATAAAGCATCAAGAGGCTTTGCTTCAGCTGTACAGCTTCTGGCGTGCATTTTAAAAAGAAAAAATCGTTAACAATAAACAAAATCGACGTAATAAACTTTTAAAACCTACATTTGACACATCCACAGATAAAACATAACATGATTACTTGACAAAAATCCGCGTGATTCCGGACTTACAACTCTATTAGTATTTTTATATCGTTCAGTATATGTAAATAATATTTATAAATATTTATTTTTGGTTTATTTTAATGTTATTAGAAAGACATTTTTTCAGGTGAACGAAAAATAGAAGTCTTCGGTTATCACCGCTAGCTTTTGATATTTCTATGTCTAGCTTTGTGTTACCTGTATCGTGATGGAGGAAACTTTTACCTGTACTTATTAGCACATCTTTCTAGAACTATCTATTCCGCACACAGATTATAAATAACATAGCACGGAATTGGTTAATAAATGACTAAAAAATATGCTTTTTGCTACCTAACACAATTTTCTGCGATGATAACAGATAATATTTTACCTTCTAAAGTCAATTTACTTATCTTTCTTTTATTATCTGTACGAATCCGTATTCGTAAATGCTATTCGAAAGCCTTGATATTACCAATTTCCTCTTGACCTTCCGGAGATATGTCAACACATTCAAACATTAGAGACAAGGTTGAATTTTTTGCCGCAATACGCAATTACGGTTATAAAATGGCATCCATTTTGTTAGACAGACGTAATGGTTGTAATGATCTTTACTTGATTTTTTTTTTCATTTTCTTAGAACACATTTAGCTAATAAAACAGTTGTTTTACATCCGCGATTCTAAAATTATAGTCGTTGTGAAGGGCTGTCAAATAATAATCTATTTTGACAGATGACAGCTGTCACTTCGTGTATACGGTAACCTTTTTTTAATCTGGTAAGAAATAGGTATTATTTCAAAATAAAACGACTATTATAAAAAGCATATTTGAACTTTCCGCGTCGGTAAAAGTTTCCTCCGCGCGCATGTTCTGCCCCGATCACCTCCTAACCTTCACTTCATACTGGGAACAGCAGAACAAGTCTAAATTTCGTTTTTGATATTTGCTTCAACCTAATCTCTGTCACGGTGGCGGTGTGTAGGCCGAGTAGTTTAGTCGATACTAACTAGTACAGAATGAACGCTAATAGATAACTTTTAATAATCAATGTCCTGCACCTTGTCGATGTGTAATTTCATTCAGACTTTTTGTTAGATTGTTTGTCGCTGTCTCACCTAACACTTCTGACACCGTACGGCGGCCCTCGCTCCCTGGCGGTCTCCTCTGGTCTCTTTCAGGACTAACATCCTTACCTCACCATCGCGTGCTTTATCTTATTTACGAAGCATGTCTACCTTACTAAGCAGGCTGGGTGCGAGCTCTTTGTTTTGCCGCATTATCACCGAGAGGCTCGCAAGCGTTCTAAGACTGTGAACTGGAATTTTGCAGAAAGTCGACGTTCCGTAGCGCGCTATCGGCCCTCATATACAGCGGGGAGGATCGTTCCAAAGATAATAGGAAACGTTACAAAAGCGAGTACAAAAAGAAATTTAGACCGTTCTCTCAGTACGTGTACGAGGCATCTAAAGGGACGTTTACGAAATGCAGGGGGAAAGGGAAGGCCATTGAGGAAGCGAGCGAGAGGTTGGTGGTAGAGGCGGCCGAAAGCGGGGGGACTGGGGGGACGGGCGCGGGGGCGGGTGCCAAGGCGGGAGGGGGCGCCGACGGGGGCCAGGCAGCCGCGGGGGGCGACGCCGGGCTGCAGCCCCTCGGCCCCGACCACGGCGAGTCCTGGTACCGCGAGGTGCTGGACCTACGCAAGCGCGCCGGCGAGTACAAGGTCTGCGGACAACTCCATCTATCCCTTATCTTACTCCCCGCTAGACCTCTTCTAAACTTAATCATAGATAAATAACTAAAAAAAGTAATAATTATGTTTGAAAAATTAAAATGAAACAAAATATTTATTTTTTGGAATAGTCGAGACATTAATATAACGTAAATTTAAAAATATATTTTTACATAGACTAATACCAGTTTAATTGTATAATATTTTTTCAAAAAATATCACTAAAAGCCTCACTCGTATCACTGCACACGATTTGCCGCAATAGACTCGATTGTGTCATCTGTCAAACGTCAATTTATCTGTCACTCTATATTGACAGATGTCACGATCGATCACGCTTCAGTCATAATCAAAATGACCATTAATTCGACAGTATCGCGGCTGGGGAACCGAACTAGCTCCTGAACACATCACTCAGCTTTACAATAAGCAAATCGAGCTCTGGTACCAGGTCTCCCGCCGGTCCTCGCTGTCTGCCCTATCACTAGCTTCTACCAATCACAAGTAAGTGATGCACTCGGGAAATATCAGAAGCGACGTGTCCGGCTCGAAAGACTGATCACCCAAACTGTGTATGTCTCCAACTGTGGTTAAGTCTTTCGCGAAGGAAATACTCGCTTAACACTATCATAAGATTAGATAGCATTAAGGCTGAAGCTAGCAGGGTGGCTTCTAATGCAAAATAAAGCCAGTTTTTGTAGTTTAGCAATCATCAGCCTGATTTTTAGATTCAAGATGACAACGCCACGCCCTCATCGAAGGCGCAAACCACGCGGCTACGTGTTCTAGCTATCAGCATGTGAATACATAAAACGGTTAGATGACCATCTATCCGTTTTGTGTTTACCTTAACTCCTAAAAATCCGTTTTTTCCTTAGACATCCTTAAAGCTAACATTTAAACTAGAGTCAGTAGTTTTAATTCAAAACGCGTATTTCCACAGAGCTCTGCCACGAGACGAAAAAGACGGTAAAGAGTCCAGGAATCTGTCCCCTAAAAAGTTCAGATCGTTCCGCTCTGCGCCGCACCAGTCCATCCACGCGAAGCTACAGGAGACTAAGGCTCTGGAGCGATCTCCTCATAAGACCTCGCCTCAGAAGCAGAGAAAGAAGTTGCAAGGCCATAGCTTCGACGAAGGTGCTACCCATGAAGGTAATATTTAACAATAAATTTATTAACAATAGAGTTAGATATTTTCAATCAATTTTTGGCAATCGTAATTCTAAGCGTCATTCGTTATCGACCATGTCGAATTTTGGTACTGACGTTTTAATGTAACCAGCTATAGATTTGACGGCTATTTTTTAATTCGTGCTAAAATTTAATACATCTACATTTTTGTGCCAATTATATAGCAACACTTTATTTAAAATCAAAACTCTTAATTAAAAACAAACCAAGACAAGCTTTGTTTTTAAATTAAGAGGTTTTTAAATTTTTCGGTAGCGTTAACACATATAACTTTTTTAAAAATTGTTTTTTAAAACATTTTCGGCAATATTAAAATTAGTATAAATTTAACATGTTTAATATTTTATAATTCTTTCATATGCGTTTATTTATTCACATCTACTGTATATTATTAATGTTCAATAAGTTTGTCAACAAAATGTAACATTGGCCTGAATATCTGTCATGTCATAAAGTAAATAAACAAAAATGTTTGACGTTTATTTAGGCGCGAAGACGGAAGCGTCGTTCCGGTCGCCGCGTCGCCGCCCGCGCTCCGCCGACCCCGCGCCCGCCGCGCGCGCTCCCCTGCACGAGCCGCGCGCGCACAAGCCGCTGGGTACGTGCTTTTCGCCACCTTGCCTCCCGCTTCAGCAGATATAATGACAACTCGTGTATTCAATAAAAACTTGTCCATCTTATTATTACGTTGACCTACATATCGCAAAACACAATTAAAATTTTTGAATGACATTTGGAAAACGCAGAGAGATACAACAAATAAAAGAATTGTACATATGATCCACTCAAAATAAAAAATATCATCTAATTTTTAAAATAAGAGGCATGACGATACTAATTCGTATTTACGTACGTTGTTTATACCTAAGACATTATATGGCCCTTCGAATTAAAAAATTAGAGCCATAGCGTACTAGCAACAATTCGGTCTCTTTTTTGACATTAACATTGTCAAAGCTGCAGTGCAAAAATATATCTTTCACAGCGCTATGTCAGCATATATACATACATTACATGTATAAAAACAATTGTGTTTACTTTATACATAAAAAAAAAACTCCTATCGTCATAAATAAAATGAAATGGCAGAAAGCCCTCTACTTCTTATCTATGCTAAGATCATTGAAAGTTGATAATATAGTGCTAAAATACACAAACAATAAACATTTTAACGCACAAATTTTGTTCTACAAATTTGTTCACATCATACACAAACAACAGATTACCGATTTTAATAATTTTATAAAAAATTAGATATTAAAGAAACTTAAAAATATAAAAACTATATTGCCTGTGTCATATCTTTAGAACTTAATTTATTTTGTAATTCATGACACCGTGTTAATGCAATATATAATATTTCCACTTAGCAATATTTTCATTTTGATACGCCATAGCGTTTATAAGGTGTAACGAGAATATACATATCACAATAAAGGAAATATTCATACTTAATTCTCAATTAATTATTTTTAATTTCGTTTATAATTAATCATAATGTCATTTAGTTGTATGTCTCTCATGGGTTGTTAATGATTCATGTGTTTTCTTACAAAAATCATTTATAGAGTTCATTATGCCTGTTACTATTCTACCTGGTATGTTTGTTACATGTTAGTGTTACCATACTTCAAAGTTTCTAATGTATTTTGTGTATACTTCTATTGGTTCTAACGTGCCTGTGTAGAAAGTTATCTATAAAGTAATTTTAATTTTAGAGTGGCAACATTTCTTCTGTAGGTTTACCGCTGGGTAGTAATAGAGTTAGGTCGACATCGAGGGGTGGAAGGTCGCCCTCGGCGCCAAGCAAAACTGGGGCTGGGGTTATGAATGGGACAAATGGGACTATTGAGACTCCAAGTCGGGGCCGTCGCAGTCGCAGCATTTCAAAAGTGGGCATTAAATTGGGTGCGTACGAGTCTGACAGGTGACAGTTGCGTCGACGCTCTGTGTTTTTTTTATTGGCAATGGCGACGAGGATTATTCTGCCGGCTTCGTTGATATTGTGTCTGTGACGCTTAATTATTTGCGTATCTATTTTTAAAATTTAATTATTGTTCAGAACACCGCGAAGCTTCTGATAGCTTTAAATGTTATAATATTGAGATTTTTTTACAAATAATTTTAGTTAGTCAGTGCGTCTACGCAACATAATGTCACACAACGCGCATTGGCACCAACATACAGCGGGAATGGCTTGGACACTTCACCGAGTGCGGCTGTACGTCTTGTCCGTGTGCTACACTTCAAATATTCGCACCAAAACACCAGAGCAACAAATGTCCAAATATTTCCGTTAAAAGTCAACAAATATATAACCTAAAAATGCAATTAAAATATATGAAGGGAATACCAGTAAAGATTGCATAAAAGTATCTTTTTTGTTAAGACATCATCTATAAACGATTGCAAATCTATAATCAGATGGGTTATATGCACGTGGGTTTTAATAGAACTGAAGACTGATGCCTTGCTATCTAATCAATGCATGTGGTTCTTCTACAACCTTTTACCAAACTGATGTCGTTAAGCAATCCAAAAGCGATTGGAAGCGGATTGGAATGATGAATTTGTGAATTTTAATTGTTAATATTCCGGTAGGTGACACAAACTGACTGACTGTCTTAGATAACCTTTGTTTTGCATGCGAATTTTCTTAGTGCCTTTATAAACGAAGTAAATACAATTGGTACTTTTAAAAGGCTCTAAGAAACAAATGAATGCCTATATGTGTGTACGTAGAAACTTCTAGTTGTTTTGTTACACAATGGATGTTGTTTGTCTGTAGATATTCTTCCTAAATAGATGTCTTTACATTTTAAACGTTTTAGATGTGTTAGTGAATATTTAAATGTTCAAATTGTGCATTTTTTAATAGTAGAGTTACCCTCACTCGTCAAATATCCTCATTGTCCTTGTGTATAACTTGATATTATCCACTTTGTTTCACATTTGATTTAGCGGGCCGGAAATACTCGTATAAATCCTCTGTAAAGACATTCGTTGTTAATTATTCTACATACATATAATTTAATATATATTTATCATGTATATAAACCAGTTAATGCCTATGTTTGTTATACAGAATATTAATATTTCCAAAGCAAATGCGATTCTGGTGGAATTATTTTACCGCGCATTATGTAATTACGCATTGTACAGAGGTACCTATCGGACTATATACTAAATAAAATTGCAACCTCTTTAGTTTTTAAACCTTCATTGAACTCGAGATTTTCAAATCCGGAATATAGTTCCCATTACGATTTGATTCGAGTGGCAACACCAATGTACATTTGGCAACCCTGTTGTAAAATAAGAAATCTATGGCTTCTTATATAATCATCGCATTTTGTATTTTACTGTACTCTAAATATTTTTGTTATTATTTATACATTTGTAATTTTTTGTTTAATATAATGTATATTTAAAAAAAAACTACACTGGTTTAAATATAGTATGTAGCGCTCAAAGTCGAAAATTCCCCGTGCGCTTCAATCTTAACGGAGGTTTAGGCAAGGGCGCAGACCCCAGACTGGGTGTCTAACCCGATATCTGCAAATGCCAATTGAGCAGCAATGGAAACCAGATTAAAGAAATACCATGTTTATTATACTAATGAAGCCGTCGTGGTGTATTCCAGATGACGAGATAACTGCTCATCGCAGCGCGTCCGTCGCGAAGGATCATTTCTTCGACGACTCTCCCGTGGTGAAGTCGCCGCCTGAGCCGACCCGGGTGAAGTCACCCGAGCAGATGAACATGCGCTCCCCGGACCCGGTGAACTGGACCGTGCCTTTGGACACGGGCAAGACCTTCACCGTCACGCAAAACGTCAAAAGCGGTGAGTCCAACCTCCTCGCTCGGCTGGCGGCCAACATATTTAGGCTAAGTTAGTTTCATGCCCATGGAACTCCGTACATACTGTAGTATAATAAAATGTTGTTCTTTGGAAATTATAACTATACTGTTATCATTGTAAGACAAACATTCCTGTTGGGTGACGGATGTATTGTACGTAAAGTTAGTTTCACCAATTAAAAGAGTATCTTATTCATTGAACTCTGGAATACGGGTTTTGTTTGGTCACAACGATTATAAATAAATAAATATATATATCAAACTTTATTTACTAATAAACTATTACATTTGTTAATTGACATATTTTAAATTAAAATTCACGTATATGTAAATAGATTTAATGCCAAAAAAACGTTATGCCAAATTATTTATAATATACAATTTGTTTATTATTAGATATAAAAGTATAATTAAAAATAATAAAAGAAACGCAGTATATGATCAAGATACTCTTACAGTTACATTAAGAGATTTGTCTATAGTTCTTGTTACCTCCGTATCCACAGTTGATGAATGACCTTTTATAATGTAGTCTGTATTTTTAAGTCAACTTTAGATACCGATGACTATATGAATTCGAATCAAAGCCATCACACTGCCATGTCATAAGAATATACCGACCATAGCGCTCATCGCGTCGCATCAGTCGCGTCCTGACGTGTTACTAGCAACCCCACACTAGATAAATAGGTAGAAAGCTTGCAACACTGACACGAAAGACAAACACAATAAAATCATGCGCAACTATGCAATTTAGACGGAACACAATTTATTTATTTTCAAAACACTCATTAAAATCTTTCATCATTCGTTTTCTTTTCGAATCATTGTTGCGTTTCAACTTATTTATTTAAACAATTGATTATCTGTTTTTCTACTTTTTTTTTGACATACACTGTTTATATTGTTTTAATTTGTTGATTCTGTCAACTCACGTAGTGCCTTAATGCGATCTGTACTGAAAGAGGATTCCGTTGATCAATACAGACAGGGGGTGAAAACGTCACAGTCGAGTGTTACCTGTTTCTCGTTAGAGAAGGATGGCATGATAACACTTCGTTACGTCTTCTTCCCTCGGGCATACGATTACTTGGATTTCTTTCAGTGCGTTCGCACCTGACGATTTATTTTGTGGAAGTAGCTGGTAGTGTGTGCTATCTCACTCCATCCGACCATACAAGTCACTCACCATATTTCAGATGAGAGTGTTAAGCGCCCTAGCTCTGAGTTTAAGGGTGGCTCCGTGGCCGAAGAGGGGCCGACCGTGAAGCCGCCAGGTACGACGAACATCGCCACAGCCTAGACCATCCGCCATACACGTTTTAATGAGTGTCACAGACAGCGAGGCGACAGTAAACCCTACCGCGTCCGACTCAAAGTCCACTAGGGTTCACTGTCCACCCACGACACACGATCGACACCAGATGATATATAATGTGTTTTATATAACTATAATCTAAATAGTTCATGATTAAATTGTGTTAATCCAATAATTGAGATGCTTTTTTATTTTGACCGTACTCCGCTGAGACGTCGACCACGTATGTATTCACTTGTCTGTGTGTGTGTTTCGATGTTTGCGTGCACTGTCACTGTATGCCATTCACTCGTGTTGTTTTGCCATATCATCCGTCGTTCACTTCTGCATGACGCCTGCCCCGGTGCCCCGCCGCCACCGCCGGACTCCCCCGGTCGGTTGCGACGTGGCCAATTTTCCAGATCATTACCGCTCTGTTCCGTACTGGCTTGTAAGCTGACTACCCTACGTTTATAGATAACCTCGAGTGTCATAACATCCTTTTCTTCACTAACTAATATAATAGCATGAATATATCAAGGAATTTAGCGAATATATGATTATGAACTTAAATATCTAAAATAGTCTAGAATAGGAAGTTTTATATCTAAGCATGTATAGGCAAGATTATTGATCCCTTAGAGTTTTTCCAATGCAAAATATAACATTTTTCACACTTAATGAATTCTGAAATGTTGATTAATTGAATTACTAGATTCTATTTTAATCACTTAGTATAGCTTGCATTCTGAAATGAACAGACACTAAATTTAAATTTATCTTGTTATAGCATTTTACATATTTAATCTGTAGAATTCTGAATGGATACACATTAAGAAATTTAATATTTATGTAAGTATCGAAATTTTGATCGAAAATTGGTGAAAATTAAAAAAAAATAATAATTTGAAAATTAAAATGAAAATATTTCGTATGTATTCGATACTTATCCAAAATTTACTTCAATTAAAAAAAAATACTTACATTTAAAACATTATAATGTATTAACATACATTAATTATTAATATACTTCGTAAATAAGTTTTGTCTTGAATTTAAAAATGTATATTCTGTAAAAATAATTATTTGTGGCACTAAAAGGAAGGATGCCTGTCACAAAAATAGTTTTTTGTATAAAGAGTACCGAAATGTTAGAATTTTTATTTGTTTTTGTCTTTTAAAAAAATAATAATAATTGTCTTACTGTCTTTGCAGCAAATCTTGCGCCATCACTAATCAATTTTAAAACTTGAATGTTAATTTCAGAAAAATTTAACAGTCCTTAAAACTAAAAATCTTAAATTATAAGACTTAGTAACGAATACATATGATTATCATTCGAATAAAATTCATTTAAAAAATAATGTCGCGTAATCTGTGTGCTTACTCGATGTGTTATTGGCGTATCTTTAAAACGACACGGGTGTCTAAACATATAACTAAATTTTATGATGTGTAGAATTTGAAAAATATATTTAAAAATTGAGCAATTGCATTCACCAAGGAACTGTCGAATAAACTATCTACCACTGTTACAGAAATCGCCCCAATACACCATCAGCAAATGTCTCCGATACGTTCGTTGAAAAAGAGCGAATCGCCGACAAGCCTGAGCAAGCGCACTGACAAAACACCAACCACTCCCATCAGCCTCACTCCCATAGACGAGACGAAGGCCCTGGACATGAATAAAGTGAACGGAGTTAACGGAATCGACAGCGAGCAGCTGACGCCCGAAACACCAGTCCAGGAAACCATCAAGGAGAAAGAGGTCGTCAAGAAGTCCACAGAGGCCACTCAGAAGGCGCCCGGCGTAGTGGACACGACTGTCGTTAATGACGCCCCCAATACCGGCGGGCTCACGGCTTCCGAAGTCCTCGACCGGGCCAGGAACAGATTCGACAAGTTCTGGGGCAAGAAAGAGGAAGACACTGTTTAGTTCCAAACGGTCATCTTCCAATTGTGACGAGTTGAAAATTTTGCTTAAAACACAAAAATCGAAATAAAATGTCAAAAAAAAAACAATAAAGTCAGTTACATTTTTGCGTTCCAATTCACATAATTAATGATTTGTGAGGATATTTTATAATTACATTTTCAAAATGTCACAATAATCATGAGAACGGTAGAAAAGTTACTCAATATATCGGAACGCTTGCTTTTAACGAAGACACGTGTCGTATATTTGTTTGATATTATAAAATGCAAGGTCAGTCTGATGGACAGTAGTGTGGTGGCTTGGTCGTATTGTTTACAACATTGTTAGCGGTCTCAGTCGGATTTGTGATTTTTTTGGTTTAATTATATTTATGGTTTAATGGTTTTTCCAGTTGTATTAGTTAAGATTTAAAAAATCTTAAATATATAGTTTAAGCGTTTACTGTTCTAGCAGGCAGTTAATTTAAGTATAAAAATTAATTAACCAGTGTTCTTTTTTAATCGATAATTATACTAAACAATGTTTATACTAACGTGCTAGTTTTGTTAAATTAGAAATTTAAATGTATGTTGCGTGTTATATCTAGAAAAAAAATGTGCGATTCTCTTTATAACCTATATAACTTACGTATTTACGTTTTACATAATATTAAAATGCGTTAACGTATCTTACCAAAGCTTAGATAAACGTTTGCTTTCTATGTAATCCGGATGTGGACAAATTATTTGTAATTTTCATTGTAACCAACGTATAGACGGTTTAATGACTTGTAACAACAAAGTTTTGTATACTTAGATGACACAACTAAGCCGTCCAGAATAGTATTTTTTGCGAACCGATATTTACAATAACTATTGCCTCCCTTTCTTGAATAAAAAAATACTTTTAAAAGTAGAGCTTCAATAATTTTTAATCTGTAGATCGTGAATTGAATCACGGACGTTATAATCTGTGTATTATTTTTGGCGCAAAATTTACAGTTTGGATTTACTGTAGTAAAAATTTGTATAAAAAAATAATCTCTTTACCAGTTAATATGGAAATATCGCGAAGTTCTTGTCGTTTATGTCTGTCGGAAAGTGAATTCAACGTACCTCTGTTCGGTAACTTCTGTCGACGAACCGACATGGTGAATAAAATATTTGTCTGTCTTAATCTCGTGGTTGAAGAATCCGATTTTAATACTACAATCTGTTACAAATGCGCAGAAAAAATCGAATCCTACCGCGATTTTATTACGTGCGTGCAAAAATGTCAAGCGAAATTGGCCCGGAGAGGGCAGCACGAACACTCGCGTCACATGGGCGGCGGCGATTGGTCTCCTTCGAACAAACGACAAATGACATCATTCGGGCGCGAGCAAGCGTTCGACCTTGATTACACTTTTTCGTTTCTCGGTTCGGAAGAAAAAAAAGAACAGAAACCGTCGAGTCCTTTTTTCTCGTATTTTTCTCCGCCAAGTCAAGTTACGAAATCATGCGCTTGGAAGACGCCAACCCGTTCCAAAAGCATCGACAAGGCAAAAAGTGAGTGTAACTTTAAAAAACGTTGTAACAGCCAGCCGCGCCACCTCTCCCGTGATCTATTTGAAACTCAGTCCCAGGAGATCGAAGAGGATCACCCCAGGTCATTCCACAAGCCGGCCATGCGGAACGACATTATAAAACTCGTTAAAGAAAAATGCTTTGGCCGTTCCGATTTCTAGCTTTATTGAAGTTTTATTTATCGGTGTAAATAATTTAAGTGTTACGTTTACCACAGCATTTATTCGTCGTTGTTCCTAAATATAATTATTTAATAACTCGATTGTGTGAGGTTCCGTAGACACAGGGTAAAGTATTCACTTGAATGGACCGTCTAGCTCGGACGCCCGGTTGGTTTTGTTTCTATAACGCTCTCGCTGTGCGGGGATATAAACAATGGTTACTATTAGCGGGCATGTTGCGTGTTTTGTAAGACTACTGAATAACATAGGTACCTTATAAATCAGTGATGTACGGCTAATTATAATATCCATACATAATTACGTGCATACATTTACGAAAATAAAATATTGTAGAAACAATTTTGTAATGCGTTTTAAGGACTTGTGTTGTATTTATATATCACGCTGTATGTTATTTATTCGTATAGTTTGTTTATTTGTTCGCTGGATATGTGAAACTATTTAATTTCTAAATAAGTGATTGTAATAGTAAACATTTTATTGCGATGTTTTTAATGTTATTAATTGTATTTTGAAGGCATATATGTTATTGAATAAACGCATTTATGTTCCTATATCATTCATCGATATTGTTTTTCCGCGCACAAAAACTTCTCTGTTACTTTACCTTGTTGATCACATCAATCAATAGTTCAGGAAATTTGTGAGGTTAGTTTTGCTACGGGATCCTTTGTGGCTTGTGTTGATTTTTAGTTGTTACATCCAGATGGACACATCAATAAAATTTACAAAAAAACAATTAAGAATTTTTATTTACCTGTATCACTACATATTTTAGTTTCTCAATATAGTAATTATAACCGCTTAACTTAATTCAATTCATGATAAAATTATCTCATTTAAAGACAAATAAAATACTGGAATAAATTAATTTTTTTTCTTTCGGCATGGAGTCAAATTATTTAATACATCATTATACTTATATGGCAAGACAGCACTACACTTAGTTCTGAAAACATAACAAAGGCTTTAATAACACAAAATCTGGTGTAACGTTACAATTAAGTCTAATTCAGGAAGAATAATATAACATATACAAGGGAGTATTTAGTTTTAGCTGTTGAAACTAAGTCTGGTAAATTTTGTAAGGTGATAGTTGTTGAGATTAGAAGGATCTAAGCAGTTGTATTAATTTCTAAAAGTAAAATCGAGTTTTTCCATTTAGCAATCCATAGATATATCTTATTATATTGAGTGACTTAATGGTTGATATATAAGCCGTTGTCATATTACTATGTTATCCCAGTGTATAAGCTTTTAATAACTGCCTCCTAATCCAGTGACAGTAGTGTAATGACTTGCGCAAAGGCTCCTGGAGTAACCTTAATTACTTTTCCTCATACTCGGTAAAGCCTTTAACCCCAGCCAAGAAAAACATTCACTGCTGGACCTAGGCCTTATAGACTTTCAATTTGACTAGTATTAGGTGGCTTGTTATTGAACAGTTGCAATGGCTCCAATCTCCTCTAAGATGAAACTCAGTAATCCAAAGTATGCGGAAGAAATAGAAATCACCGCCGGGGATATAGCGCGATCAACAAAACACACACGAGATTCATGCGAACAGATGTTGAGCTCAAAGCTTGTTTATCCTGTCATGTCGCTCACACCAGCTTGCATCTGAAATACTAAAATGTTATCACAATAAACAATTGTACCTGTATATAATTAAAAAAACAACAGATAATTCATGACTTTATTTCGTATTCATATCGATGCGTACACGTATTACTATAAGGAAAAATAATCCATCGCTCACTAATCATACTTTATTTATAAATCACATTCATATTTAATCTAGGTTCATTAGAAATTAACACGTTACAACATTTATGGCTGGCGGATACATGTGAATTGCGTGAAGTGAAATAATACTACAAGTAAAGCTTCTGGATGCGTTGAAAACCGCTACAGGCCTTGTAGCAGGTCCATACTCGTTCTAACCAGTTTAAACTGGTTCTAACTAGTTCTTGCTGGGCCAAACCGGTGCTAAAGTATTCAGCAGAGCAGTCACAAGTACAACGCATTCATATTTAGCAATAAATTCTAAACAACCAATACCATAACTCGAGTTGGATATGACTCGAGCGAAATCCGAAAATTTAAAACCGCTCATAATCCGGCTGCCAACCGGTTCACTAAACCTAACTACGCTATTACTTGAGCATGGTAGGATATCAGGTTACATCCCGACGAAAATGCTCAGCTTCATTAACACTGCGTTCAACAAAATCTACTAAAAAATATACATTTCCAAGCTGTGGTCCCGAAAACAATTTATTATGCACAGACAAAAATGTTATAATATTCATTGTCTTTGTTGGTCTCGTATCGCGGCACGCATAAATCAACATACAAACATTGCGAATACATATATGTTGTTATATATCAATTAAAATTAATAAATAATTATAACGGGCATATATTATTGTTACCCTGTTTCACCATGCACAACGAATCATAACCTCCACAGGCAACATACAAACATACCGACGCTGAGTATTTGAAATTTATAACTCTAAAATTATTCAAGGTGATTTGAAAAGTGAACAAGAAATATTTAAAAAGAAAAAAATATATAAGCAGAGTGAATATTCCTATGCTTATTTACCTTAAATTGCAGTGTTAGCTAATTATAGAAACCACTTTTGTATCTTAAAAATCTCGGAATGCGAAAGGGTGAATGAGATAATAACACCTGCTTTTTCACAGGTAGATTTCAGAAATACGGCCAAATATTAGTAACTTATTAAAGCCGTCTCTATACTTATTAAGTGACGGACTGCGGTATCTCACTTACAAGTGAGACAGATAATTACAAAATACTACTTTTACGCAAATAAAACTCAGAAGTAGTTCAACATATTAGTAAGTTATAAAAGCCGTCGCCATATATTTTTAGCGAATCTCAGATTGCGATGTCTCGCTCTTGCGAGTAAGACCGATAACTACACCTGGTTTTACGCGTTTAAACTCATAAATAGTCCCATACATTAGCTAAAAAGCTATAAAAATATGGAGACGATTTTAATGAATTAAAATTAAAGCCATCTCCATATTTTCAATAGGCAAATATGCATCTGATTATAAGATCTCTAGTTATAAAGAAACATATAATTACAGTATGAATAAAAAAATAAACGTAAATTGGACAACTGTCAAATTTACAAACGTCTTGTTCGTTCTTGCATGACGCACAAGAGCTGACAAGGCGTTTGTTTTTGCTTTTAATAACATTTTACTTTCAGTAAAATTCGGCCATAATACAATTTGCAACGGAAACACGAAATTTTGTAATAAATGAACAATTTAAAATGATGTCCAACTCGATATATTATTATGGATATGCCTACATAAAGATTTACAGTCCGCCAAATTTACTTAATTCCACCAAAATTTAAAGAAAATCTACCTCATTTATAAATAAGCATATCCACATTACGACATCACGGTGTAAGTGACAAAAAGATTCATTAATATCGATTACTAGTTATGAAATAAATCGGAAACAATAATTTTGTTTGTTATACAACATTTAACAAAACTGTCAACATAAGTTAAATATACTACAAAACAAATGGAAAATTATAACTTAATATGAAATTATTAACGACATTATATTTTATATGGAAGACTGTTGGTCAAACGACAAATTATAATTTTTGAAGCTACTGGATAGTTGTAAAAAAAATGTAAATCAAGCGTGACTTTTGAACTATTTTTCTGTGAAAGTTAATACGAAATTATTCAGAATTATGGCACTGTTATTAAATGTTTAAAATTAGTATTGCATTTTGATATTTTTTATAAAGCATATTAAGAAACTGCAACAAATAACAGATAATTAAAACACAGATAATAGAAAATAATGGCCGTATAGACTTTAGTCATTTGCCTGTTTATGAAAAGAAAGAAAAAGTATTAGAAAATAAACATGCTATAAAGAATTCTTAAAGGCATTAAAAATATTATCACAAAATGTTCCTATAGCTACAAGTTTAGGAAATTTATGTATAAACTACAAACTAAGATGAGATTAAAAACAATACCCCTTAAACGCACAAACACCTCATTCCTTTATACAAAAATAGAACAAGCGTGTACGCAATTCCTTAAATTTTATTTAACCGAAAAAATTAAACAACATTTTTTTACGCCTCAACAATGTAATACTGGATAAACGAAAACATAAAATTTTGTGCCGATCTCACACTGAAGCAAATAGAAAAGCCTATTAAGCTCCATAGATTGAAGCCTTAGTTTACTAAAAATCAAAGCCTAAAATTGTGTTTATGGTTATGCAAGGGTGTCCACAATTTCCAATTGTAAATTATAAAAATTCTAGGACAGTGATCGCAAACACAATGTATAACTTACAAATGTCTTATTCAACGATTTTAATAAAAAAATAATATTTGCTCTCACTGCTCTAGATAATTCCATAGAGTACAATATTTTTATGTTGGTACTATTTGGCGCGAATTGAAATAGCCAATCACGTTTATCAGTAGTACCACAACGACAATTTTATTTAAATGTTCCATTGACAATACATACCGATTATTTATACGAAAGCAAAGGTAGGTTAAATTTGACCCGCGTATTGTCACTTCAAAGGAGATCAGCTCGAAGATCGAATAACCGCTATAAAGCTAAATACAGTCTAGGAAAAGCCTACCACGCTTATTTTACATACATTATACACAACACCGAAGATTTATTTAAAAAAAAAAACTTACTTAAGACGCCTCGAAACCGTGCTATCTAGTAAAAATAGAACTGTACATCTGTCCATCGGACGCAGATATTCTAGAATATTCCACATATGTCAACACGTAATCTATATTAGGAAACCAATGATAGTCCTTACGTAGTTCAGAGGGCCAAGCAACAGGCCTTGTAGTACACCCAACCGTTAAAGCGTAGACATATTAAAGCCTTCAAAAAAAATACGACAGATAATATTCAAACTTTTGACTGGTGTTAAAGTAATTTAATACGTATTCTCTAACATATAAGGTTTAATTAAGCAATTTTCTTTATAAACTAACATATATTTATTGAAAATGTTACGAGTCGATTTAAAGTTTATATCAGTAAATGGTTTCCAGAGAAAAGAAGATTTAAATGCGAATAACCTAATATTAATTATGTAATTAATGTAAAAGATGCTTTTATTAATACATACATTTTGAAAATTATCCCTCGACCTCCTAATTATAATGTTTTACTTGAAAATTGTACTGAAAATTAAACGCAAATCTTGAATAATTATGTCGATAATTATGTTAAATTAATACATAACACCTTGTGAATAAGGTTCAATATCGCATAATAAGTCATGCAGTCTAGCTACATTCGTAACAAAACATTCCGACAGTCTCTATATCAAGATGCTCAAGATATATTTCATAAAATATTCTTTACGTAGCCTCATTTCGTAATCCAAATATACTTTCGAATAAAACTATGCGAATACCAACCATATGCTATCGACAATAAAGTCCAAATTTGTTTGGAGCGATTGCTGTCCAGTCATTTTGAACCAATGCTAGACTTATGTTTTATATAAAAGTCAAAAATAGTATAAACTGTTTCATTTCTCCCCCGAAGAGGAGCTGGAGGCGCGGCCGCGTCCCCTTTTCGTCTTCTTCTCTTCAACGGCTTCAGACCTCTCGGTAGTCCTTTCTGGTGCCATTGGTTCGATCTGTTTCGCTGGTATCGCCACAACTGGTGGCGGTATCGGTGGGTTATTTCCGCCCTTTAAAACGAACAATAACATTTCAAATAAAGGTAAAAATAGAAAAATAAGACAAGCCCCCTTGGATGACAAATTTGACTTCTAACAAAACCAAGGCAGTGTGCTAGATATGTAATAATTTAATAAACCTTTTTCTTCCCATGTTTGTCCTGTTTCTTAGTCGCGCGGTGATCATCGTCGTGGGCGTCGCGTGTGGTCTTTCTGCCCATAACGCCCAGTAGTTTGCTGACCATGCTGTTCCTACTCCGAGCCTGCTCGCTTCCTAACTCGGCTTCTGGAGACTGTAACGCGTTCAACGTTTAAAAATTATAGTAATTCTGTATTTACCAGAATTAATACCAGAACATGTAATACTTATCTCATTAATAGGTCATAATAGTTAAAATGTGTTTACTGAAAAATGTGAGTGTATACTGACCGCAAAGAAAAAAACAACTTTCTGTATTGAGCTTAAATAAAATATAAAAAATGCTTTGAGGGTCATTGTTTCAAGACAGTTCGAGAAACGAGATTTCTACTAAGCCAAAATAAAAGAAGCCGATAACAATGGAATTATAGTGCTACCGCAACAGCTGTACCGTACCTTCTAAATGTACACGATAAGACGGGGGGAGTTGTATCGACTGACCCATCCAGTCAGTCCGTTGTCAAGGCCCGTCGAAGCTCATGCCTATTTTCATGCTTACTTCTACCGCGTCGCGCTTTCTTTTAGGAACGGTACAGTGGTTTCGGTCGGATTATATACAATACATTTAGACGGTCAAAGTGACTACTGCTCACCTTGTTTATTTCCACAGATTCCTGCCTCTTCAATCCTTCCAGTTTCTTCGCCGACTCGGATTTCTTCGCTTCCATTTTCTCCTGCTTCTTTATCTCCGCTTTCTCTTGCCTCTCCTTCTTAGCCTCCGCTTTCTCCTGCTTATCTGATTTCTTAATCGAACCCACTCTCTCCATCGGTTTTTCGGTTTTGGATTTATCTTCTACTTTAATTTCTTGAAGCTTTTCTTCTATTTTAATCTCGGCCTTCTCAACTTTCTTTATCGAGTCCTGTTTCTTCAGCTCAGACTTCTCTTGTTTAGTTTTGCTCTTTTCTTTTACTTTTAAATCTTCCTCCTTGATACTGGAGTCGGACTTCTTCCTCGTTTTCGGTTGAATTTCGGTTTGGCTGATCGAAGGCATTATTTCGAAAGTTGTGTTGAGTTTTTTGCTCATTTCAGAAGTAGTTATGCTTGTGTCTGTACTAGATCTGCTATCATCTGAAATAAAACAATGGAACTGTTATAGTGGCAATAACTCCAAGTGACCCTCAGTGATGGCTAGATCTAAAATGGATTCTAGTCTAGTATGAGGTAGTAACATAAAGAGTAGCTACACAAGATTAAGGCTTTTACAAAAAACAATTATATTAATCCATTAATACTAGTTTTGAGATTGATCTTTAAAAGGTTATAGTAGTCATAGTCCTGCTAAAAGAACCAAAATTTCTGATATAATAAAATTTCTGATATAATTGACATTTGATTTAATTCCAACATTTTTGCTATCGAGAGCGCGGCAAAGTGGGGACCGAGGAAATAAAACCCCGAGGCCCATACTCCCCCTCCCCGTCTCGCCACGCTTATACCTAAGGCGGTTTTGGTAGCACTATACCGGAATATGTTACCACAGTCCATAACTTTATTGTGAGATGTTCCTCGCATGTATATAAAAAAAATTGTGTCGTTTTTTTGAGTCAAATATCAGCGATTTCAATATTCTGTGTGAAATAAGGCAAATATTGGTAAACGTGCACCCTTACACAGGATGTGTGACCTCCACAATTCATATATTAGTGATATTGATATATTCTAGTCTAGTCTAGTCTCAGTCGTATCTTTTAAAAGACAATTTCGTTCGATATTATTGAATACACACAATACAATTTAAACCTCATTGGAACGTGACGGCTGTGACTGTGTGACTCGTAATTATTACTGTCTGTTCTGCAAAATGCACCGAATCGATGATCCCTGTTTAGTAATGTTTTTCTTTGTTTTGTCATTGTCTGACTTTAAATCATTAAATGTTCTTATTGAGATAGTTATAAGGTAACAATTGTAACTAATTTCATATTTTTAAGTATCTAAGTTTGTACTTTATTACTGCCTTTTGATTGATTAAAAGTATAAAAGTTAATTAAAATTATAAAAAATAAATTTTAACTAAACTTAATTTATTGTAAAATTCCGTTCGTCAAATTAACGAAAACTTTTTATGACAGTAATATCACAAAGTCAAGTTGCACTACCGTCTGTTTTATTATTAAAGGGATCTTAATTTGATGAGCGGCTTAAATGATGATGATAAATTTTGTATTATAGCTATAGTTGTAAGTGTTTATACCCAAAATGACGTCTCTGGAGATATCCAAGTTAGAAGTGTCCACGGAGGTGTCGACGAATGACTCGTCGGAGAGAGACAGCGACGCGAAAGACGCGTTGGCGTCCAGCACGCACTTGTTCAGGCTTTTCGGCGATGATGTGAAAATGCTCGGCGTGCTCTGCTTAGCTGGGGTCCTATAACATATCATACATATTAAACACCTTAAATATTTTAGAATATTTATAATGCTTTTCCCAAGCATATATTTTTCTGCTACTCTATTAAAGACATTGTAAGTTACCACAAATAAATATAATTAAATTGTGTGGTATTCATGACGTCGTATATATATACACCTATGTGGATAATATATATATATATATATATATATACATATATTATTAACGCTTCGTGTATGAGTTAAAGACGTTGGGAGTTTTTTTCTTTTGGTAAGATTTCTTTTATATTAATTTCGTTCACGGCTTCTTCTACTACGTAAAAAATAAGGAAACATGACGTTGTAAGCGATAGACAAAGACAAAGATAAATTCATTAAGAACTAGAAGTTAATAATTTTAAACAACTTTAATACAGATACCGCGAAAATTATGATTTGCTACAATAAGTAATGACAACTTTTAAAGAGTTATTTCCTTTTACAAAGCTATTAAAAAAGGAAAATATATTCATTTTTCATTTGTACACTTTTTAATATATTTTTTATAATTACGTAAATAGTTGAATAAAACATCTATCGAATATTCTTTATTTATAATTTAATTCAATTATTAATTATCTTTTAAACCATCTCGAGTGTCAGTTTAAAACAGCAAGTAAATAATTATAAAGGCTGACCTAGTGGGGAGTCGGGAGTGTGCTGCATGATGAGTTGGCGAGTCTTTCTCTTCAGCGATCCGCGGCAGAGGCGGCTCGTCCGGCTTGTCTGGAGGTGGTGGTGTTGGAGGTGCGGGGGCTGGCGCCCGCCACCCTGCCCCACGACGTCCACTTCCCCCACCCGACGCGCCGCTAACGCCCACGCCGACGCCGCAGCACAACGGCGAGATGGAACACTTAGCTTCCGCAGAACGCGGGTGCAATCTAATTTTGGTTAACATAGAGTTTGATGGTCATTATTGAAACAAAAATAGTATATAAGTATTTTTTATATAAAATTAGTGATCTCTGATTGTAAAGCATACGATTAATACGTCTATAATAGTGCGGCACCGAAATTTATTCTATATTATAAAAATACTGCATAACAATATATATATATATGTAAAACGTTTTACGTTCTTATTTATATTAAATATTGCTACATATACTATATTTAACTATATTTCGTTGCAAAAATACATTACAAAAAGCGACTAAAGTGTTATAAATAAGATAATAGTTAAAAAAATTAAAAACTTCCAAATTACCCTAAGAATGTATTATATACGTATATATAATATTTGGTAGTTTACGATATCATTTAAGATAGCGATTTTTACACTGCCAATGATTATTAGGTACAATTTCCCTCAACAAACATACATAGAAACATAGGGTAAAAACATAAATAAAACATAACATAAAAACATCGGGTAATGCTTGCTGAACACCTGTTACGTGATCGTAAACCCTCCTTGGTAAAGTTGGATCGAAAGAGAGTTAATAAAAGTTGTTACTTGATAACATATAATAAGAAGCCATGAAATACTTAATACATATATATGTTAATTCTACAGACAAGCACAGTTAAAATGAATATGTTTAATGATACAATACAATACAATTATATTTTTTCTGTTAATCATAGAAATAATACATGCCGGAATGACCTATGAACTATTACAAGAAAATGTGGTCTACCAAACAAAATATTTATTTTTTTTTCTTCTACCATCCCAAACAGAGTGAATGGTTATAGGTGTAAAAAAATTTAAAATAGTGAATGAGTGAATGAAAAAGTTTTTAAGCTTTTACACCAATAACTAATCATCTTAAAAAAATGGGTAAAAAATGTTTTTAGTCTTTACAAAAGAAGTATTTATCAATCTACAAAATAAAATAGAAATAACCGTGTGTACATTTTTATACACGCTGATTTTAGGCAAATATCGTTCAATTATAAAAGGCATCAGATATTGATCATTCTTAATACAGCTGTGATACCACAGTGGAACATAGTGAACTCTCCTAGGGGTGGGTTATAAATCTGCGATTGAACTGAAAGTCACTTATGCTTTACGGATTCGGCAAGCTTGAATGGACTTAGTGCAGAGTGCGCTTGGTCCAGATCTCATTTTAGACAGCAAGGCTCGAAGAAGAAATCAAAGTTTTTTTTTGGACCAGATTTATACTGCTGCCCAAGCAGTATTTGCAGATTCCGTGTGCGCAGGGTCTTTTAGAGGAGTGGTCAGGTACAAACCTGTCGGGGGAGAGAGCTCGTCGCAGCAGGGGGGAGGCAGGGTCACGGCGCGGCCAAGCGCGGCGACCACACTCGCGCGCCGCCAGCGGGGACGGGCTGCGTGCCTCGCATCGGCTGCCGCGGACATTCACTTTACTTACAACACTTTGGAAACTTCTAGATACTTCCAGAAACTTACTAACTTAACTAGTAGATAGTATGGTAGAAAGTCTTATTGCCTTCACGGGATTTCATCATCATGGTTTTTTATAATGTATTAAACTACTACACTGTAATAGTAATAAACGTTACATTCAAAACAAAATGTGGATTTTCCTTGTAACAATCGGGCAAGACTAATTTATCCTGCACTGTGAGATTACCAACATCTAAGCGGTCGCTCCGTGACAAGACCGAGAGAGAATAGACCAGATTAAAAATTATATATACATCGAAGAAAATTTTGTCTCGATGAATGATACATTTGTTATAAACACAGCATTGTATGATCGTCGAATATCGACGCCCCCACCGAATAAATACGTATTGTGGTATTGCAAACTTGTTCCGTTTCTATTACACCTTGTGATTTTATTCTAATAAAAAGTGCAGCAGATTTTTTTTTAAAATAGCAATCAATTTCAACATTAATGTTTTCCACGAAAACAACAGTAAGTTTTTTCAGGAAAATATTTTAATGAAGCTCAAATTGTAAACCACTATTACAATATAATTCGGGACAGAAATTGTCGCAAGTAGAATCGTAAGAGCGAGTACGATATTATTCGCGGGAAATAATGTTCGATAAGTCTCCAGTAATGGGTAGTACTTGCTACTTTTGTACTTTTACGTTAGTGGTTCTACTTATGATGTAACGTACTTGTACGTTACATCATAAGTAGAACCACTAAAACTTTAGATATAGAGAGGAGTCTGCTACGACAGTCCGTCAAAATTTTTGAAATTTATAATTCGAAATTTCCTTTTTCAAATATGCATTAACAAGCGCTTTTGAACCTGCAATTATTTCAACATTAAAAGCAGTAAGCTACTATCGGCTCGGAACGCTGATCTGTTGAAAAAAACCAGGAACTCAACAGCTGGTATTTTAAAAGAAATTTAACAATGTGTAAATAATATCAACCATCTCTCTGTGTTTGACACTAATCGGTGTAACATAACTCCTGAAGATGCCCCGTGGAGAGATGAAACACGTGTTGAGTGGTTTAACGGTGGCAGTTGTGTGATTCGCATTGTTTGCCGCATACGCATTTATCAGCGGGCTGGCGGGCGGTGCATTTCATTGCACGACTACCACTGCATGTGCGGAAGTGGCTAAATATTGGTCCTTTTCTTACCAATGTGACTTATAAAACAGTAAAAAAACTATTGCGGCGAAGAAGTTGGCAGATATATACGCATTAATAATATCGTATTGCAAGCTTACTGATGACGGTCAATATAATATTTCGAATAACATCGTAAAGGACATTTACTCTCAAAAACGTTTTAATTTAATTCCAGCAAAATCTATTTTCCGTAATAATTCAGATAATTTCCAGAGTATATAAAATGAAATTATATACATAGATGCAGAAAAATATGACTTTGATTTGGTTTATACATATATAAATAACCCTTGTAGGTTGAATATGATAAAAGTTATTAAAGAAATTCTGTTTTTAGTTTCTCGCACATTTTTGCAATTACGGATTTATTCTTATAGATTATGATGTTAGTCACAACACAGTGTCAATTATCTCAATGATAGCAACAACATATAATCAATTGACATTAATAACATATAACGTAATGAAATTATGTGAAAGATTGAATTTTGTGTTAATTTAAAGGCGTACATGTTACATTGAACTATTTAAAACACAAAAACTATCATTTATTTGGAACATCAATTTTAATTTAATTGTGGACTTGACAGAACTTTAACTCTTTCGCTTTATCATAAAAAATACATGTTACATTGGGGGGGGGGGGGCTAAGAAAGACTACAGTGGCATGACACATAAAAGGTTGAAGTAAAATACTGGTATAAACCTAATATTAGGAATAGTAAAGATACGTCTACTAACTTGTACATTTTTATGGAATAGATATCAATGACAAGACACTCAGAATGCAACATAATTTTTATCTTCTTTCAGCTGCTAGACGCCCACTACAAGGCATAGGCCTAGCCCCCCCCCCCCCCCTCAAAGATCTTCACGATAACCGATCATCTGTCGTTGCCCGCATTCAGCGACTACTCCCGATCCTATCATGAGTCCAACTAGAAGCAAGGACTAGGAAGCCTACCCACATCAAGTCCACCTCGACTCGTGGTGACCACGGAATGAACGATCAATGCGCCCCACCCACCACCATAGTACTTCTACAAAACTCCACATTTCTGATACGATCTCGCAGCAAAACTCCGAGCATTACCCTCTCCATTGCTCTTTGTATGACCTTGAGCCTTCTTATAAGGCCCATTGTAAGCGACCACATCTCAGATCCGTATGTCATCACTGGCAACACACATTGGTCAAAAACTTATCGTGTGGTCTCACAGAACAGACCCACCATGTATACTATTGATTCATCACAATATCTCTACAATCAGCTGAGACTGTTTTCTAGGAAGATTCCTTTCAACGGGTGGAGGTGAAATAAAAACGGTTTTTACAAAATGTTACCAGCAGTGGGTGGGTTTGAGGAGGTAGTTTAATAAGTGGAACATCTAGTGTTCTATTTGTATTTATAAACTAGCACTAAAGATGCATAGACTTTAAAGTAGGCTGTCCGGAAGTAGGCGGGGTCGGGTGGGCGTAGATTTACAAGGTGGGCGTGGCTTTACCTGGTGGGTGAAGCGGGCTGTGGCTGCGGAGATGGGGACGGCGTCCTGGCTAGCGGGGACAGCGGCATGTGTTGCAATGACGCGCGTCGAACTTCTCCTGCACCCAGCTTGTGTTTCAGTCCGTGTAGTGACGATGGCCTGTGGACGTAATCGATTTAATACATATTCAAAAATTAAATGAGTATTTATACTCTAGAATATGCTTTACCAACCATCTTGGAAAAATCGAGACTTCGATATAATATAAATATAAATTTATACAGTCTCAATTTTTTTATTCTATACAGCAGACCTTGAGAAAAAACTTGATAATCTCTCTTATAAAGCCAATATTATATTTTTTTCATTAAACCTAAATTTACGTGAAAGTCAACAACATTGGATTGGTATGTCTCAGGCATATTTATGTACTATACAATCTTTGTTAAAATAATTCCAAGTTCAAGCAATACTGTATCACAGGACCTGAACTGTACCGCTCCTTGCGAGCGGTGGGGCATCTCATAGGTGCGGTTGCGGGTAGAAAGCCATATATAAGAATACTTACCTTTTCAGGCTAAAACTTTTCATCTAGCTCTTTTAAATATGTTTTTATTATTATGGCCTAAATATACATTTAAATGTATTAGAGAGAAAAAAAATTTTTTTCGAATTTGTGATCATTAATATGCAATAGACATACACAAAATTAGCTTAATTAACTATTTTGTAAGAGGAACTTAATATTTTTTTGTGTCTTGTAAAAATTTATACTTGTCTGCAGGTATATTAACAATATGTAATGAATTATATATATAAACGTATATGCTCATCGGTGATGGAAACAATATATAATTTGAAAAAGTGTATATTAACATAAATCATAGTGAAATAAATATAGTTTATTGTTTATGAGTGTAAAACCTTACGGGTTGAATGGACAGTTAGCTCATTTGTCAGCAAAATTATTCTAGGCTTTCACACCTAAACCAAATCATCCTGTACTAGTAAATGCATACAAGTATTGCCTTCTCACTATATTATCGAGAATATAAGAAACGTCGAAAAAACTCGTATTTATTTTCCAAAACCATTGAAAAAAAACAAATTATTACTGAAGGTGAATGCAGCAACGTGTGTATCTTGCTTACACATTTATTGTAATATGTTAAGTGTATATGTACCTTTATAAGCGCGTATCAGCGTGTTCGTGCGTACCTTTGGTAGTGCGTGTTGGCATGCAGCGGGCTGTCGGCGGCGGGGGAGGCCGCGGGGGACGGGGGGCACTCGCCGCTACCCGCTGCGGACACCATCTACACACAACAACACCTTATCATATCTGTATACCGCTGTATTATGAAGAATCTCTGGTTAAAACTCAGGACTGGGAAGTCGCAGAAATTTTAAATTTCCCAAGTAAATGCTCTAAGGAGTGTAAACTCCTTAGAGGTTCCACTACATACTAATTTCCTCTCATGCATCGCCTCTCTTCCTTATCACATTTTTTCGCTGTAAGGTTTATTTTTACGCTATACTATTTTGTATTCTAATTTCTTATATTTATTTAAAACGGGTCATCACATTTTATCACGGATATAGTTTTCAATTTATTTACATTACTTCTGTTTTATTTATACCTCCCTATTTTATTATTGTTTTTTACCTCCTATTTCTCCGTGTGTTTAGTATTCCAATTTAAAAATGCCGGGGAAAAACAAATTTCCGCTCAATAGGTTGCTGTAAAGCTAATATTACTACGAGCGTTACCTCCGAAAATCATAACAGAGCGGTCGATACTCACTCCCCCCCTTCTCCGTGCGCATACCCAAGGTGCGGTACGGCGGTTTCGGGAACACTACAGCGCTGACAGAATTTTATGCAATACTTCCATCTAGGATGAAGGTATGTAATGTACATACCTGGTGCATCTCCTGCGAGGCGCGCTTGGTGGAGATGCGACGGAAGAGGGAGCACCGGCGCCGGGGGCGTGGCCGTGGGGGTGCCGAGGCACGTCGCCCGCCCGCACGTCGCCGCCCGCCCGCCTACGACACGCACAAGTTTGTTAGTCAACACTATTACTGTAACACTAGTCCTTTTACCGCAAATAGATCTCTATTCACTGGCAGGCAATGTCCTCATTGGTTCAACCTAATCGTTTGATACTTCGAGAGCCAGTATAAACCAAATATTTAGGTACAGAAAATAAATTGTCCTTGTAGCAATAGCTACAAACTACAAACTACCGCTATTACATTCAGTTTTTTAACAAAGACAATTCAATATCATCACGCCAGTCCCATTACAAGGCCTAGACCACTAAAACCAATCTTACGCTGCCAGCAACTTCAACTTCCTCTTCATTATTTCAACGGTCTAAAAAATCTAGAATTTTCTATAAAATACATTAAAACTCACCTGAATAGTAGTCTGATCTAAAGGCGTAGCGCGTAACGTGGCGTGCGGCGCGGTCAACAACAACTTCAGCACCTATTAATCAAATTCAATCTTATTACTTTACATATAAAGGTTATATTCAATTATCAACATCAGTAAAACCATATACAGTGTTAATTTAATTCAATTTATCTTTTACGAATTAAAGTGACATATATGATCAGTGTGGGAAGTTCCTTTCCCCCAAAGATCGCCACGATGATAGGTACTGCGATGCCTACATCCAGGAATTTTCATCTAGTGGAGTTCACTCGAGAATTTTTCGGCCCCAAAGGCTATTGGTTGCAAGAGAGATATGCCCCGCCCACTGTCACATCACACGAGAAAATCTTCAGCTACGTCGGTGATCTTGGTTCTCCTCTGATTCTTCTCGAAACTCCGATCATAACCGACTCCATTGCTTTCTGGGTAATCTTGAGCCTTTTCATGAAGCACGTTGTAAGTTGTAGTGGCCATTACCAAATGTTACTTTTCGTTTTAACTATATTTTTTTCTTCTTTAAGAGGATAAAATTGCGAAGCAAGCTTTTACAGCAGTATAAAGATTTGCAAAGAGAAAATAAAGACATTATATTGTGGATTTATAAAGAACCTTAATGTATAAAAAATAAAGTCTAAAATTGAACTAACCTGTGTATGCAGCAAGCCTTGTACGGACTCCCCGTTGAGTTGGGTTATAAGATCACCCGCACGCAGGCCTGCGGCCCACGCGGCGCCCTGCTCGCTCACAGCCTGAACAACGAAGTAATCCATTTTTACTTATGATTATAACACTTCTGTTTTTCAACAAAGATTCTCCAGAGAAAGCTTTTATTATATACTTAAGTAAAAAGTAGTAACTAAGATGCTCGCAGCTAGAACCGCGTAGTTGGTTCAAAGATTAAAACCCTGTTTCAACCTAATCAAATTTGAAATGAATCTTGCATTCGTGCAATTAATTACAAAACTTTATTTTTTTTATACTCTTAACTTTCTATTTAAGTCAACCTCGTTGATAAACAATGTATAGTATCATGTCACCTACAATATCACTGCAATAAGCATATGAGAAAACCAAAACACGTTTCATTTAATATGTATTTTAGTTTCTGATTTCAAATATATTACTATAGAGTTTTCCACTTTTATGGACCGCCGAGCATCATCACAATTTTACCGCACTTTTTTTTTGAAATATCTAACGTCTATTGTCTATAATATCCATTAAAACTATTATATTAGCATAAACATTTAAGACAACTAAATAATAATAAGGCCAATATAATGTTTCTGTGCTCACTACGGGGCGCTACCGCCCCAAGTAATCTATGATTCAAAAGTCATCTTTATAAAGAACTTGTGTTTACGTATCACGTAGGCTATATCACACGCGATTAGCAGGTCCAGTTCAGTTATCACCCAAGCACGTATCTGATCTTCCTTGATGGCGAGGAAGGTCAGAGGAAGATGGCGTACATTTACATGTTTATAAAGACTATTTGCAAGACCCGAATTCAATGGTAGCGGCTACATCACTAAAAGCGTCCGAATTCAAATCAGCGTTCGAATTTTAAACGTTTCGAACGCGCAAGAACAATTAAAAAAATTGTAACAAAGTGGCCAGTATTATCGAGTTAGGTGTAATAACTAAGAATGTAATGTCAATGTAATAATATGGTTTAATGGTGGTGGTACTCACGGAGACGAGATGGTGCATGGTGTAGTAGTCTGAGTCGCCGTAGTACACGCGAACCGTGTGGATGGTGAATCCGAAACCGCGAGGCCCACGACGCACTACGATCGGCGGCTTCGACGACTGGATCAGCCTGCAACGCCAGCAAACAGTGTTAAATGCCATGGAACACAGCGCTGCACACTGTGTGTCACAACCAGAAGCTATTAAATAAAATTTTAATATTCGTTAAATTCTTTAAAAAAAATATTCACTTTTACAATGCGATTAAAATAAGAATAGGACCGGCCTAGCGCCATGTTGTGACGTCACAACGGGAACTTGGTATAGTGTGCAAAAAAAGCAATGTTAAAAAATAATACCAGTGGCTAAAGTCACTCGCTCGATTACCTTCGAAGCAGTTTCCAAATGCTTAATGAAACTTCCAAATACATCACGCGATATATGAATATTGCCATCTGGCCCTGGTACAATTCTTGCTTGTTTTAACTGGTCCAACAACATAATGGCACGTTTTTTCTCTTCCTCGAAGTACTTATCAACATTGCTGATAATCTCTCGAGCTCGCCGATGTAAAACACTACCTCTTTTGCTCATTGTAGAACAAATTAAACAATCAACAAAAACAATTATTATTATTTTTTTATTTTATATATTTAATGCTGACCGTACTTATATGAGTGAAGTTAGCCGAGAGCCCGTCCTATTCTTATTTTAATCGCATTGTACAATTCATTCATCCATGCAACTTCCACTGCAAGATATATGACTCTCACAAACATCAGCGTATTCCCGCGATTATGCCGAAAGTCCAGCTAAATGGCTCCCCTTTTCTATGCCGCTTCCACTGGCTAGTGATCACTTTTCGAGCACATTTTAGCCTCCAAGACCTTTGGCTGAATAAGCGATGTGCCGTGTTCCACTGACACTTTTAGACGAGCAAGCGATACGGGTATGCCAAAACAGGTTATAGTGGCGATCTTTTGAGGGAAGCCCATGTTTTGCTTAGGGCTTCTATCGGCAGATATGGTGATGATTATGATGACTTTTGAAATCTTTTCCAATCGTAGTGTAAAAGAAAGGCAGGCAATTAGTACGTACGACTGGTTGGCTATGGCGAAGGGCGAAGGCGGGTCACGGCACGGTGAGGAGTCCCTCGAGGAGTTGGTTGATGAGGTGTTGCCAGCGCAAGGAGATGCAGCACCGCCGCTTGCGTTGCTCTCGTCTGCTAAAACGCACCAATGTTACCACACTCGAAAATTCACGTGAAAGTTAAAAGAGTAATATTTAGTACATTACTCTTTTAATCAATGCCATAAATACTTAAAAAATCATCACAAACAGTGTAATAAAATTAAATATTTAATTGTATTTCATAGAATATATTGACAACTTTCATTTACTCCATATAAAAAGTATAAATAATCAATCAATAACTTTTATTTTCTCATCTAAATTTAAGTATATAGTAAAAATATTTCCGATCTCATTTTCTTGAAATACTTGATAAAATAATGTAATAATAAAATAATAAAAAATTTAATAATGCCAACATTCTGTGACAGCCTTTATTTTATTGTTTAATTTTTCTCAGTTTTTAACGTAGTTATTTCTACTCGAAATAGATAATATCTGAAACTTTGAACTGAAGATTAAGCCCACCTGGATGTATGACCAGCGACAAACCGGAAGTGCTGGCGGAGCGACGCATGGACTTGGGCGCGGCCAGTGTGATGGGTTTCGATTTTTCCGGTTTATCCACCTTGTCTATTCCCTTTTCTTCTCGCTTCGAAGTGTCCGCTCTGTTAAGAGAACAAAATGGTATAAATTTCTTTAAAATCTGCGCATTAAGATTTTATTTATAACTACGTAGTAAGAGACAGTTTTTAGATTGTAAAAGTTATGTTTAAATATTGCAACATTTTACCATTTCATCACTATTTCGATCAATATTGAGAATATATTTGTTTTGCTAAAAAAAGAACAATATGGCTTACGGCTTTTTTAAAAAATCTATATTTACAATTTGGCGGCACAATATATTTAATTAAACATTAATTATTAAGAATGAATTTTATGAAAATACACCCACAAAACAAATGGTGGGCCACGCGAAGTGAACAACGAATTATCCGGCGGAACCCAGCGAACTGGCAAGTGAGAGTGGGCAGGCCACGCAGTGCTCAAATCTGATAAACACTGAGGTCTTAAGGTTCTGGACTTGAGACTATGTAACGGCAACTGCAGCGTGGGACGTTCAACCACAATGTGGACAGATGACCTGTTGAATGTCATGCTAGGTTGCTTCCAACTAGTTATATTTGAAATCTATAAGGAAGCCTATGTCCAACGGTGGTCGTCTTACGGCTGATAATAATAATGATACTGACATGCGCGGCAACATAGGCGGGTGCGGGTGCGCATGCACGTGAGCGACGTGCGCATGCGTGTGGGTATGCGTGTGCGCAGCCAGCGCGGGCGGGCGCAAGGCGGCGCGGCGTCGGGCTGCCGGCGACACATCGTCCGAGTCCGTCTGCGAAGACTCCGCAGTTGAACCGCCACCGGCTCCCACCATCTGTGAACCGATATACTGCTCAACATCATAAATATATACGATAACAGGATAATAAAAAAACTATCTTCAATCATTTAATACAAGAAGGAAATATATAAACTTGTAACACCAATTAGCTGATAGACACCCTCTGCAACGCCTTCCCAGGTCTAAATTCCCAGATCACAGTCTTTACATTATCACAGTTATTGACTCGTTAGTTTAAATTATTTACATCTTAAATATTCTTTTAATTTTTCCATTATCATACTTTAACATTTACGTTCATATTTTCAACCTAATTTTAACAGTAACACCTAATTCATTTACTCCTAGTGACGCATAGATTAAAAATAAAACAGGAAGGAGGCTAGCATCTAGGGTCTTCGGACGACTGTGGTCTCCACTCAGGATCCTTGAGGCCCCAACGTAAGATGTTTTGCAAGTTTTTTGGTTTGCTTATTGCCATTTCAATTCGCTAGAAGTATGTCGCTTACCCTTCATCTACGTTTAACGACTGGTAACCTCCCATTGGGGCTCAAGCAACATTAAATAATATAAATCAAGCTTTTAATGACGTAATAAAATATAGCAGCGAACATAGTATACATGAACTTTATTAAGGATGTCGAGAAAGGCTGTGTCCTATTTGAAATATATTGGGGAGGCCTATGTCCAGCAGTGAACGTGTGATCTACAGCTACTGTTAATCTTCTAAATAAATAAAATAAATAATTTTATCTAAACTTGCAATGTCTATTTTATACATTAAATCTAAAAGTAATTATATGCATAGTGATATATTGATATGTTTTGGGATTTGCTAAAGTGTTTTGGTGCAATTTAAATTAAGCAAAGTGCGCAGTACTCACGGGGCACTTGGGATGGTGGTGCGGTGGTGCAGTGGGAGTGGTCGGCGGTCCCGCGCTGTCCGGGGTTCCGGGCCAACTGTCCGTACTCTGTGCAAAATCATAAAACTAATTATAAATCAACTAAAAGATTGTAAATAGCGTATAAACATATAGTTTTAAAGAAAAATAATTTGAAAGATCTAATAGCCCAGATTTATATACTAATGTAATAAAAAATAAATAATTAAATTAAATTCAATATAATTACATGTAACTATGACCTGTGTCTCATGATGGCAAATGCTGAACGATAATTTCATGCCATTATTAAGAAAACATAGAAGCCTTTAGTTCACAAAGTCAAAACAAGATGATGCCATACCTCACACGGCTAGAAAAACCAAGGCGCTTCTTCGTGATTTCTTCGGCCATAAGATAAGACGGCCATACAGGTCACCGGACCTTACCTTCATTGACTTTTTTTATCTATCTCATTGCTTAAAGATATCATTCGCAAGATTAATGCTACCTCATGTTTCTGCAGCAAAAGGCGGTCACCATTTAGCTATGATTTTTAATAAATAAAATCCGCACATTTCTTTTTTTTAATTTTTATGATATATAAATAAATATTTAATTATATTAGGCTTTTATTCTAAATTTCAATTTAAAATTCAAATTCTGTTACCGGACAACATTTGTGTCAGACCAAATAACGTTCTGTAAACCATGACTACCTTTTATTCTTCGTATTGTATCCTTTCATTAAGTATATTAATAGAAAGTTATTTAATTAATTCTGTTACGACAAATAACAATAACATTTTATCTAAGGAAAGGTATTATTTTAAGCGAATACAGAGAGTTAGTTTTTATTATTACTATTACATACTTAAATATTTCACGTTAATTCATTTATAAATGCACCGCCAAAATGTTAACTAATAGACAATCCCTTTGGCATTATGCCCGTCATGGTAAACTATTCGGAATATATACCTAAATTATAGAGCTATGTAAATACGGAGGCGGTTTTAATTAGTTACTAAAAACAGATTAAAAAATCATGTATTTTCGGAGTCTACATCCGAACACAAGTAGCTATAGTTATCCGTCTCGTTTGCTCACTGTTTTCCTGCTATTTTGTTACAAAAGCATTTGCCACAATATGCCAACCAATTTAACAATCTCTCCCAATATTAATGATGTTTATTCAATGTCTGTGCTTCTAAAGCAAAAAAAAATACACTTGTGCATTCTATTAGGGGGACCGAAAACAATTTGTAATTTTGTAATAAATGCAAAAGGTTGTTGATTACGAAGGTGAATATATAGTTGATTAGAAATAAAAACTTGTTGAAAATGTAGTCCTTTGAATTTAACTTAAGAAAGCTACATTACTTTCCGGTCCCCTAATATTTACTAAAGTTCATACATATTAATACCAGGCAAGGTATTATATAAAATGGCGACAAATAGGCACCAGGAAGAGATCTATAGCGATCGCTAAACTACATAGCATAAGCATTATTGTTTTTTTTAAGAAAAAAATCTTAAAGTGATACAAAGATGGTGTGAATAGATGACATATTTCAAAATTGTTATCTAATAGGGCACGTTCATAAAATACATCTGCTCCAAAAGTGGTGGTGGAGTCGCTTTGTGTGATAAGAGGTGACACAGAGGAATGGCGAAGGTGGAAGGGTTCTCTATGGAACTCTGACGATCACCGTTAAGATACTTTACTGAGGATAATGTTGTGGCGACTTAAAAAGACGCACATTACACGAAAGTTTATTGCCTGCGCCGGCGCATCGGTCAACTTCGGCTATTTTTGCGCAGGCCGCCGCTCGCCATTGTTAGTTATGCTTGGAGACTTCTCACTACCGAAGTTTTTACCAACATAATAAGTCTTGCATTATATTTCGCTTTACCGTGAAATAGTTTGTCTGATATTTAAAGTTTTTCTTTTTGCCTAAAATTACTTTCTATCTCTTTCTATCTGTACTGTGCTAAATTCTAAATCAAACCATTTAATAGTGAACTATATTCTTTGTTCTTTCTCATACAACTTTGGTATAATGTATATTAAGAATTATTTTAATAGGGAAGTCTATCGTTTGTGACGTAACATTTCTAAGAGGAGTGTCGGAAAGTAGGGGGGCGGGGGTAGTAAAAATAGTGGTGTGTGGACAAAGAGAGAAATGGTTATGAAAAGTTAAATTTATATAGTCGTGTATATGAACGTTCCTGTATATGAACGTACCGTATCTAAACGCTACTTTTTTAAATAAACAGATGCTTTTTAACAATTTCATTCATGTCAGTGATTCAGTGTAAGTATCTAAATACGGATTAAAGACTACAAAAAATACAACTGTACGTACCCTAGAGTCGTGTGAGATGGCGGAGTGGGAGTGGTGATAGTGGCGCCGCCACTGCGGGGAAGTAGAGGAGAAGGCTGCAAAGAGAGGGTCGTCGCCAGTCTCTGCGCCCTCTGCAGCCTCGTCCGTATCCGCTTCGCTGTGGTTGTAGCGGTCGCATCGGCCTGACAAAGGATTATACACTTAATACTAGTGAATACACGTTACATTTTACTTTTATAATACATCGCATAAAAGGCAATATTTATGTGTATGACAGTATGTATATTTATCGACGAAAAGTACGCGGTTAGACGCTTTATATATAAAAATGTTTTTCACTTGTACTGACTCATCATGATATCTCTGAAATCGTAAGGCTTAAGTTTTGAAATTTTTGTAGAAATAATACCTTCACCGGGTATATGTTAGAGAAGGATTGAATGTATATTAATTTCAAAAATGTATTTTTAAAACTATAGTTTTAATAGACATAAAACCTCTGGCTTGAATATTTTTTTGCGCGTATTAAAAATTACCAAAAATACGACAAAAATTACCAAATTTATGAGGCTACACTCACAAAAGGCAGAGCCACGCGAAGCAGGCGGAGTAAAGCTAGTTGTATCTTGTAATTAAAAACTTAACTCTAAGGTAAAATATAATTAAAAACGTATATTAATTATGTTCTGTCTATTGATGCTTTCAAATCTAATCTCACTTAATATATATTCTCGGCAAATATTTCTAAACCTATTATTCCTGGACAGTAACTTAAGTAATAATCTTCGAAAGAAAGAAATACTAACAAAGAAAGTTATTTATGTACTCGAGGTTTGAAGAACTAGGCACGTCGTCGTACTGGACATATTAATTCTGTACAAATAATATATACTATATAAGTCTATACAAATAAATAAAATTGGTGTGTCTCTTTGTAATATTAAAATAAACGCCTTTTACTTCATGCATATGAATATATATCTGGTGGTACATACACCAAAATTACATTTTTTTATTTTCGTCTATTTGTTCCAGATAATCTCTGAAATGGCTTATCCAGGTACCTGATGTTATAAGGAGAAAATTAGTCTATATTTATTTCAGGGAAAATCTTAAACGATAAAAATTTTTTTTTGTTAAATCCCACGCGGCCGTAGTCGCGGGCACAAGTAGTTATGATATAATTTTGTTTACTTACTATCAAAGTAACTGGTGTCCTCGTCGTTCTCCAGCTGTGGGATAAACTCAGCCTTGCGCCGAAGTAGATTGTTCCAGTCCAGTCCGTAGAAGTAAATGTGTTCCTGGAGCAAACAAGATAATTCTATAGAAATAAACTGTTAAATGTCTTATCAAGTTCTTTCTACATATTTTTATACTACTATCTTTTATTACTTTATATAAATAAATAAATGTTATAAACCTAAGATCTTTGAAAATAACAATTGAACAATATATGCAGCATTAGAATTCTTCTTTTTACTTTCAGCCAATATTGCTTAAATATCGTCACGATGACCTGACTCGTGTTCTTCGAGCCAAAAGACTTTTCGATTGGCGACCACGAACCGGTAGACGCGAAGTGTTTAGACCAGTGATTCCCAAAGTAGTCTATATCGACCCCTAGGGGTCTATGACAACCTGCAAGGGGTCTACGTCAGCGAAAAAAAATTGGTAGTCCATGAAATGAAAATGGGAGTCCACGATAGTGGATCTCAACACATACACTGATAGTACCTATTTACTTACATCATACAAAAACATGGCAAGGGGTCTACGACATAAAAAAGTTTAGGGAACTCTCGTTTAGACCCTCATAAGGTAGACCGGCTTTAGCCAAGTCGCTGGATGCGAACAGCGCAAGACCTTTAATAGTGGCGATCCTTGCCTTGCAGTGGGCCTGTACTACCCAAATAGCTGCATCACGCTTGAAGATAACCCAGCACGGTGGAGCCGAGTAACAAAGAACATGAGCTTTAACAGCATACATATAAAGTCCAATATCTAATAAAAAAAATCTATGTAAGTGTTATACCTTGACCTGGTGCGTACCGCCGGTGCCAAGACGATCTCTAGGGTTTCGCGCCAACAGCTCTGTGATGATGGTACGAGCTTCTATCGCGATGGGGAAGTCCTCCTCTGAAGGCCATTCTATGTCGTCTGTAACATATTAACATTAATTTGTATATTATCTAATATAATTGCTTATAAGTAAAGCATTGTTAGGATAACAGATGTCATTTAATGCTTGTATAAAGTGCAAAAAGGCAACTTTGTACACACATAAGTGTATAATACTCTGTAATGTAAACGGTGGAATGTTTTTACACCATAAACCGCCTTTTCCTTCCGTCATTCCTTATCTCTCCTTTTCTTATCTTTTTTTGCTACATTGCCTTTTCGATGTTTGTTGGTACTTTTGGAATTCAATAAAGTGTAAATAAAAAATGGTTAATAAACGCAATAAATATATGTTTTTAAATGTACGAGTAAGTACATGAGTAATGGAAGCACAGTGGAAGAGGTCTGAGGCTTGCGAGACACTTTGTGCATTAATTATATAGAATTGCAACTGGTCATAAATCAGTTTCTAGAGGATGGACAGCAGCGCCCTCTGCGTACCTTAATACCACACTGCGATCGCCAACCCGCCAGACCTGATAGATATCTTTGAAGGTACTCTATGCCTTGCAGTGAGCGTTTATGAACTGAAGTTACGACAACAAATGTAAACACAAGGAGTGTTCCTACAATAAATAAAACAAAAATATTCGTTTACTACTTTTGGTGACTTTATCTTTTATAAATCCCATACTTAAGCCAAATTAAGGCTTTAGCAGAAAGATATTACTATTTAAACACTTTCTCACCGTTGACAGTATGAGCGAACAACTCCTCGGGCGTGTCTCCGAAGAAAGGCACGCAGCCGACCAAGAACTCGTACAGTATTATACCCATAGACCACCAATCCACCGGTTTACCGTAGCCCTGGATAGAAAATATTACCAATCAGAACACAAACATAGCGTAAAGTACCAGACTTGCCTTGCTGAAAAGCTTCCCTAAAGATCAAGTCTTAGTGGACTACTTATCGAAGTCGAATTCTGTTGCTAGTAATATAGGAAATGTAGAAAATAAATATAGAAGACTTCTAAGTTATAATTGTTTGGAAACAATGACGCCGGTAGGTTTTTCTACTCTTTGCCTGTCCGCACTATAAAAGTATTAGCAAAACGTATGTCGTGAATCTGTGCGTCTTGTTGTACGATGGACGAAAGGAGATGGGGGAATTATTTGGGTTAGTTCCACTGCACTCTACAAAATGCAGTCTTGACTAATTAGTTTTTCCACCTTGTGACTGGACGTCCTATACTTGCCTATCAAAATAGTACAAGAATATAATCCTTTTTATATAAAACAGAAGAGATACATATATTTGATGTAATTACAGACACTACTTTGTTGAACAGAACGCATTAGTATTATTTTGTTTGTATTTAAAGATCTCTCCCCCTCCCCTCCTTACCCTGAAAATTTAAATAAAGTTATCTATACCACATGTACTCATATAAAAATAATTATAACCTATATAAGCTAACAGCTATAGCACATAACAAGATCTTTCGATTAAAAACGAGTCCTTACCACTTCCTTTTTTTTAATAATGAAATTAAATTAATGACTTCATTTTATGGGTCTCTCATTCCGCCTATCATGTTTTAAAGACAGGGACTTACATTAAAAAAATAATGTTTTTTATATTCTTCTTTTACTACTCTCTCTCTCTCCCTCTCGTCCATTACAGTGTCTTTCTATCTTTCTTCTTTCATCTTTCACATTATCCATCCATCAATCTCAAAATTAAACTTAGTGATACTTTATATAATAAAATTCCCTATTGCTATTACTTCCTGTTAGGAGTCAGATATATATATATATATATATATATATATATATATATATATATATATATATATATATATACACATATATATATATATATATATATATATATAAAATAGTTTACCAGGGATTAATTTGACTTACCTGTCGCAGTATGACCTCCGGCGCGATGTACTCCGGAGTGCCGCACACCTGCTTGTCGGAGAACTGGCGCGCCTCCCTGTCCGCGTACTCTTCGTACAGGTTGGTCGCCACTGTGCAAGTTATTAATAAGTACACAGTACTTTGTTTTTGTTATAGGCCTTTCGTATTTAATGGAATCAGACGTTACTTCGCGGAAGTCCATTCTAAGTAAGAAAAGGACCAATATTTAGCCACTTCCGCACATGCAGTGGTAGTCGTGCAATGAAATGCACCGCCCGCCAGTCCGCTGATAAATGCGTATGCGGCAAACAATGCGAATCACACAACCGCCACCACCAAATCACTCAACACGTGTTTCACCCCTCCACGGGGCATCTTCAGGAGGTATACTCCTACCACTGCATGTGCGGAAGTGGCTAAATATTGGTCCTTTTCTTACATAGTCCTTTCGTTTAAATTAACAATACCAGAGGTTAAAAGCTTCCAGTAATTTTCGAGATGGTCGTCCTAACCTGCATTCGCCAGGTAAATAATTAATGTTAATGCTTTTTTAACTCCAGACATTTGACAATACAAACACTCAACGATTGCCCATGCGATTTATTGAACGTGATTGTAAATGTAAGTCGTAATAAGGAATCTACTGTTTCCAACAAGAGCTTTCTACAATTAAGAATATAACTTCTATTAGTGTCTTTGTAATACTTACACGACATAAGTCCCATCTTGCTGAGCCCGAAGTCCGTCAACTTAATATGACCAGTTGCAGTAATGAGAAGGCTGCAAAAGAATAGTATAATGTATAGGGCTTTCCCAATCAAAAATAAGAAAAGAGGAGAGTAAAAGAAACAAATGCTTTTTTTTTCAAGTATAAAAATTGGGTTTTTCATTAGTAAATTTAAAATAAAACTGTTGAGTGTGTATTAATACTAGTATGTAATGTAATATATACTAGTAGTACTACTATATACACTATATTGCATAATATTACTATACAATTATGTTAATATTTTATGATCGTATATTATTTACTATTTTTACCCATTGTGTAAAGGTGGATTTAATGCCTTACAGTCATTCTCCGCTAATCGACTTAGAAAGGTGCAGAGTATTTATTTCATAAAAATATACTTTTATTAAAGTGACTTCGGAACAACTCGATTATCGTCGGCATTGCATATCAGCAAGCTATGCAATACCGAAGAGAGCCGAACCATTACGAAGTCGCCCGAAGCTCAAACATGTATTGTACAGCCAAGGCCATCTATCGGAGGTAAACGACAAGTCGCGACACTCACTTGTCGGGCTTGAGGTCGCGGTGCACGATGCCATAGGAGTGAAGGTACTCTACGGCAAGCACCGCCTCCGCGAAGTAGTGTCGCGCCATGTCGGGCGGCAGCGGTCCGTTGCGCAGCAGAGTTGCACAGTCTCCCCCCTCCACGAACTCCAGGATCAGGCACAGGTGGCGCTTCGTCTCGAACGAACAGTACATCGTCACCTAAACAACGGACATCCTTATCACATATATCTAGTTTTTTGACTAATGACCGTAATTTCTCGGCACGTGGATAAAATGTAATGAATGACTACAATATTTAATGTTTAATGGAATCAGGCGTTACCTTGCGGAAATCCATCCTAAGTAAGAAAAGGACCAATATTTAGCCACTTCCGCACATGCAGTGATAGTCGTGCAACAAAGTGCACCGCCCGCCAGCCCGCTGACAAATGCGCATGCGGCAAACAATGCGAACTACACAACTGCCACCGTCAAATTACTCAACACGTGTTTCACCCCTCCACGGGGCATCTTCAGGACTTATGTTACACCGATTAGTGCCAAACACAAAGAACTCTTACTTGGAATGACTACAAAACCATTACCAATTTTCATAAGAAGTGTGATATATACTACATAAACATCGGAATTCCAAATAGATATACTAAGAGTTGATTAAATCTTTAAAAAACTAGTCCCGGGATCTCTTCGAGTTACCAACTAAGCCTAGGAAGTTGGCAAGTTGAAGATGCAGTGGTTCTGTAATGGAAACCACAGACCGGCAAGTAACGCAGAACGTCCACCCATAAAGTAGACAAATGACCTTGGTCAGGTCGTCGAAAAACGCAGTATACTGCTTCCAACCGGTATCACTGGTAATATATGAGGGGTGTTCTTTGGTTGATGTACAGGAGTGAACGTTTTACGGCTAAAATGATAATAAAAACTAAATTATTTTTAATTGAGTTATGTACATGTTCACAATAGTATCCGAGATAATATAAAAAAATAAGAAAAGGACAAATATTTAGCCACCTCCGCACATATTTTAGTAGTCGTGCAACAGAATGCACCGCCCGCCAGCCCGCTGATAAATGCGTATGCGGCAAACAATGCGAATCACACAACTGCCACCGCCAAATCATTCTACACGTGTTTCACCCCTCTACAGGGCATCTTTAGGAGTAACGTTACACCGATTAGTGCCAAGGTCAAGGCACTACTGCATGTGCGGAAGTGGCTAAATATTGGTCCTTCTCTTATTTAGGATGGACTTCCGCAAGGTAACGTCTGACTCCGATATTCAAAAAGTTTCTGTTGCAAGATTTTAAAAAAATTGTGGAAGATGACAGTATTAAAACCACATCGTGGTCCAAAGTACGGGATTAAGGATGTATTTTTTCGTGTCGCTCCACACCACACGCTTGCCTAGTACCATCTACGGGCTTTACGGCTCGGTGTACCACTTGCCCAGCATTGGACACTGCAGGCAGTACCACGGCGGAGCAGAAACAGACAGGCTACATTTTCCAGACGACCCTCAGTCGTCTTAAACTCCCGATTAAATAATATATTTGATGACTTGAACTCTCATTTAGACGTTCAAGGTCACAAAGATTTTACAGATAGCATACTTTGAGAAAGATGTCACTGGTACCAAAGTATTTTATTTTATTAAATATTTATTTTTTAAATAAATATAATTTTGCTGAATTTATATCCACTTAATTATATCCTAAAATGATATGAGTATCATCATTGGCTTATACTTAGTGATATATTTTATTTTAAATTAATAAACATACCACAAATGGATTGTCTGCAAAACTGAGAATGTCTCTCTCCGCGAAGGCCTGCTCCACTTGGTTCCTCAATATCAGGTTGTTCTTACTGATCTTCTTCATCGCATACCTGAGAACATATATTAATATAAGAAAAAGACCAATATTTAGCCACTTCCGCACATGCAGTGGTAGTCGTGCAACAAAGTGCCCCGCCCGCCAGCCCGCTGATAAATGCATATGCGGCAAACAATGCGAATCACACAACTGCCACCGTCAAATCACTCAACACGTGTTTCACCCCTCCACGGGGCATCTTCAGGAGTTATGTTACACCGATTAGTGCCAAACACAAAGTGACTCTGGCTTAGGTTTTATCTCAATAGCGTATATAAATATACGACCAAAGTCAATAACTTATTCAAATATTAAAACGAGCTATTGCTATTTACATAAATACATATATACATATATTAGCAACAATCTTGCATCCAACATCTTAGTGTCTTGAGAGATCAAATCGTTCGGACTGTTCAACGACTGTACAATGCTGCCCAAGTGGCATCTGCAGTTTCAGCGGGTTCTAGATACAGAATACTAATGGTGGTTTATTAAAACCTCTTTTAAATAAATCAAAAGGGCTCCCTTTGGCTACTTCGCCTCGAACCGCTACATCTTACTGTATTATCGGATTTAATTTGTCTGCAGAGACGTTGCTATTTACACGTCCATCATGCACATACACTGGAAGTTTCATCACACACACAAACACAGTAATTGTCAAAATACACAGCAGCGAGTGCTAAGTGCATATGCACTGACCTCTGCCGAGTTAGCTTGTGCTTGACTAGATAAACAGCTCCATAAGCGCCGTTGGAGATGAGCTTGATGACGTGGTAGTCGTTCTCCGATGGGGGAGCTCCTCCTGGGGGCGCTCCAGGCGGCGACTGCCTACCGCGACTCCTGCAAGGTAATACGTGTAATTGTAAATTATGGGCAAATCACTTGACTTCTGTCTTGACTTATGTTAAGCGATGATGATGAGGTCTATTGCTACATGCTTACCTAGAAGATACCTATTCACTTTTGACTTAAAGAATCCTATGTTAAAGGTAGTAAAACTTAAGTTATCTAAGTTATAAGTGACATAGACCGGTGATTGTGGCGATCGTTGGAAAAGCCAATGCCTTGCAGTGGACATCTATCGGCTGACATAATTAGAAAGCTACAATCAAATTTTATAATAAAATTTATTTTCCAAAAACTAATTATTATAACTTTTTGCTAACCCAGTAGACTTCGAATCATCATAGCATATTGTCAATCCGATAGATAAAATAAATAACTAGTATTCCAGAGCGATAGCTTATTGCTTTAGTCTTTATAATAAAGAACGGTGACTTACAAAATGTTTTTCCTACTCAATACACAGCAAAAATAGTGATAATATAATTACATACAATGATATACTTAATGGTATTTAAAAATTTCCTCATTTATCTAATGTTTATTTTTAATATTTATTTACATTTTTTACCAAAAAAAAATTGGTGTCTTAATAAAAATGATTTTTATTTATTCTTTTTTAAAGATTTATTTTATTTAGATATCAATAAAACAGTAAATATCGGCTATGAGCTTAGACTGTCAATACTTAAAACATTCCTATTTAAAAGCGCCAAAGAGAACAGAATCCATGAACTAGGTGTGGTAATACCCTGATGTGCTGGCATCTCGTAGCCTCCAAGAGTGACAAAAAGAAAACTTAGGTGTGTACCCTTACTTATCTGTCTCGATCTTTGGCAGAAGGTGTCCATCGGCTGAGATGATGAAGTAGCACTTACTTGGAGGGTGAGGAGTTCTGTGGCGGTGGCGGCGGGGGAGGGGGCGGCGGCGCGTGAAGTTCGGCCAACGGATCGCGAGATAATCCCAGCTTGTGAATAATGTACTGAGGGATATCCGTAGTTATGCCCTGGAGAACAAACATACATACAATGATACAAACTAAACAGGTCTAAATTAATTTATTTCATTAAACAAGGCATATCTATGATCATACATTGCCATTGTCCGTAGTACACCAGACATATTTGTAGTATTATTTTTCAATACTATTTCTTATAGTTACTATGTATTTAATATATTATTACCCATGAACTGACTCATCACGATATCTCTGGAGACTTGAAATTTGGTCGGATTATTACTTTCGTTGAGCAGAGGTCAACTAAGAATGGATTTCTTGAAAAATTTCACCCACAATTGGGTTTCAGGGGGAGTTCTAATAAATTATATTTTCAAACTACCTACTAAACACATAAGGCGGTGCGAGCCCCATGATGCGGATGGGGGATACTTAGTATATCACATTTTTCATATACTATACACACCGCACACCGCTATTAAAATAATATTTATTTTAATAATAAATAGTAGACAACAGGAAACTAAGTCTATCTACGATTTGGAATATGAGAATTACACTAACCTGGGCTTGACGCGCATGTCCCTCGGCAGCTTCCAGCAGACGGTAGAAGCGCTCGGGATCGAACTCCAGGCACTCCAGCAGACGGGCTGGACGCGCCATGGCCAGCACCAACCGCGTCACCAGCGGCGCCACTTGCGCGCCTGCCTCCGACGACTTCTCTCGAGTCTGCACGTTATAAATACTTACTCATGTTGTCCCATTAATTAACGTCAAGCTGAAATCTGGGCAGATCCACCGCAACAAAATCATTAAAAACAATCGGGTTCCGTCAATTCAAAATCATAAAATGTCATGCATAATATTATTTATTTATTTATATTTATTCACTGTTTACAACTAGTTATAAATACAGCCGACTACCTATAAATAGAGTAGAAATTAAAGCGCAATCTAAACGAGACATAAGATGTCTATTGTCTATTGTCTCGTATGATGTTGGTGCTGTTAGCTTTGCGGCTCTTACAGCTTCATCGGAAGTGAGTTCACGGAACGGAGGGGTCCGTGAACTTAAATTATAAGATGTATTTTTAGACTCCTCTTTAAGGAGCAAGCTGTCTGGAAGATGGTGTAAACATCCGATGTCCTGTTAGAGAGAAACAGGTCAACAACGCGTTATCTCTGTCGCACAAAATAAAACGACTGACAAAACGTCACATAAGTAGTGTGGGACTGAGATAATGCTCTACGAAGCCGAAATTAGCCCGATTGTCTCTTTCCAAAGGTCGATGTGGAATATTAACACCGGGTAATCTATATATATATATTTCGTAATTATAGTACTATAATTACGATATATATATATATATATATATATATATATACACAATAGTGTAGTGTTAATTGTTATTCTCTTATAATTGTAACAAACTTACCTCGGCCAGTAGCCTATCCAGACTGTCCGCCATGTCGTAGAAATAGGTGCTGGTCACCTGTTTGGACTCAGACTTGTGCAGGCAGTCGCGCGCCATCTCCAAAACCTGCACACACATACCTTCATCTTACTAACCGTGATCACCGGTAATTTTACAACTTGTCTAATATTTATAGTTGCAACTCAAAAATGAACTCAAAAGTCTTCTCTTGTAAGAGTAACTTAGTTTGTTAACTACTTCCTTAAGAGGAAATAGACTGTCGTTAACATATCGTTTATTTCTAATAGGCAACACAAAAGTTGCTCAACACATAACCCCCAGCAGTGTTTCTAAACAGGGGGGGGGGAGTGTACGTTCTACCTTCTTCGTGCTGCCTACTGCCTTCTGCTGCCAACATCCAGCAACTACTCGCGACTATGTCGTCGGTCTACTTGGAGGGGGGGGGGGGGTCAATCCACGCCGCGTCTACCGGCTCCTGTTCGACACTCGAGAACCTATGGGCTCTAATGACCATGGTTCTGCCTAATTCACGTTAATTACATACACGAAACCATCGGCTTTCGCCATAGATTTCCAATAGGACCGTTTGAACGTGGCTTTGTCAAGTTGGTATATCCACCTTGTGGGCTGACATCTCACGCTGCGCTTGACGGCCCCTTGACTCCATTCCAGAACCTTGCCCGCTGCCACTCCAATTCTTCAATCCGATATGGTATATCTATTACTTTCTTAAGTGTACAGATGTCCTCATTCTGATTCAATCTCATAGTTAAATACCAAGCACAAGCCTCTCTATGACCCATTAAACGATTGCAAGCTTGACAACGAGTCCAAGGGTGACGGACACAGTTTCTGGGTCCATTACACACACTGCACATACTTGCAAGTTTTCCTTAAAAACTACATAAATTAATAAATCACCACACTTCATTAAAAGCTGTCCGACTGACCTGTCTCTGTACAAATCTCTCGATGGGCGGTCGATCCGGCTTCTTATCCAACTCCGTCAACTCATCGATTAGACCCCGCAATCTACGAAATAAAAATAGAGAAGAATGTTGAAGATTATTATAATGATATAAGCATCACTCGTTGTAAGATTCTATTATATCTTACATTTATAAAAAAAGCTATAAATCAAACTAAATTACAACAGAAATTGTTGTTCCTTATTTAGTACACTAATAAAAAAAATCATTTGTCGAGAAAGAATTATACATACAATCGATTAACATGTCGTGTATATGTCAACAGTATCTTTAAACACGTATTCAGTTTAAAATTTGAATTCATTCTTTACTACTCTCAAATTAACCACTTATAACAGTAAAGGTTTACTCCTGAAAACAAGAGATGAGATTGACTTTTAAAACAACGGGTATTAAGATTATAGTTTTTGTTCTATTTAGTAGTTTTGTAAGGTTGTAGTTATTTATTTTGTAATTAAATGTAAACTGTTAAAGGAATTTAGCTTACCGCAGAGCTATATTAATTCAGACTTATTTATTTACTTCATAATGTAAGTGCAGATATAAGTGAATTTAAGCACCAAATCAAATAAATAGTTCATATGGTGAAATATTTGTAAAAAAACTGTACCATTGTAAAACGAAATTAAATTAAAAAAATGTTTATGTGCATGGCCAGATGTGCGTGTATGTATGTGCGTGTGAGTAAGTGTGCGTGTATGTATGTGTGCGCGTGGGTGTACGTGTATGTACGTGCGTGCGCGTGGGTGTGCGTGGATATGCGTGTGTGTGGGTGTGCCTATACGCTGACCTGTCATCCATGTGCTTCTGGGCGGCGGGGAAGCGCGCGGCGAAGAGCGCGGACATGGCGCTGACGGCGTCCTCGCGCGCGCCCTCTCCGCCCGACCCGCCCGGCGAGCGTGACGGCGAACTGCGCCCAACATTCGTATCGTCAAATGCTAATCTAACACGCTTTATGCGCACCTAATCTACAACGCTCTACTATGCGTCCATTACAATAAAAACAATATATAAAAATACGTTCAGAAACCATCTTCAATGTACGTTCAGAAATCATCTTCTATGAACGTTCAGAAACCATCTTCAATGTACATTCAGAAACCATGTTATATGAAGGTTCATCATTTATTATATCCAAAGGGAAATATCTTTTTCTTGTAGAGTTCTATTTTTAAACATTTTACAAATGTAAATATGATTTTAACTTGGCAAACAGTTTTTTAATTACAATAAGCCCTTTAAGAGAAGGCGTGGCTCACTCTTGCGTTATTCCACTCATATTAATTCTTATCAAAATATTTAAGTTAATGTTTAATTACAATAACCTTAAAAGTATTTCTGTTGCCTTCAATTTTGGTTCTCGGAAATGGATGAGTAGACGGTCGCCCAGGCGTGGTAAAAGCCTGCCTTTATAACGTTGGTGTAACATACAATAGCAAATATTTTTAAGTATTCTTAATTACGACTTGAAGTCAATTTTTTTCTATCTGACTTACAATGCTGCTCAAATGCCATTTGTAGAGACCGCAGGTGCAAATGGCACACATAATCTACTACCGATTCGGTTTGCTGATTTACTGAGAAAAACCGGTCAGAAACTAAACGGTTGCTAACTTTTAATTCAAACGTAACAATGTTTGATGTTTCCTTTTAATATCAACCACGCAAATAAATTGAGTAAATAATTTCCACACATTAAGATCAACAAATAAGTAAGAAAGGGACCAATATTTAGCCACTTCCGCAACAATGCGAATTACACAATTACCACCGTTAACTCACTCAACACGTGTTTCACCCCTCCACGGGACATCTCCAGGAGTTATGTTACACCGATTAGTGCCAAACACAGAGTGTTCTAATCGGTGTAACATAACTTGTTTGCCGCATACGCATTTATCAGCGGGCTGGCGGGCGGTGCACTTTGTTGCACGACTACCACTGCATGTGCGGAAGTGGCTAAATATTAGTCCTTTTCTTACTTCTTAAATAAGTCTTAAATATTGTAAAGATTTATTTAATAATAAACTTTTTAATTTAGATTTTAAACTAAGAAAAAAATGTCTAAGGTATCTCGTGGAACCTTATTAAATGTACGTTTAGCGATAGAGTCAAAGTAATGGATTGAACTTCGAACCTGAGGCTGCGACTGCGAACACGCTTGGGCGGGGCGCGGGGCGAAGGCGCTGCACGCGGTGAGGGCGCTCTCGGCGCGTGCCCGCTGCCCCCGCTGTCCGACAACGACGCCCAGTTCATGCCGGAGCCCTGCGAGCTGCTGCAAACATACACCTCGCAAATAAATCGTGGATACATTAAAAATCAACAAGAGGTCGAAAATACAAAATATTTTAATTTTCAACAAATTAAATTTATGTTTATCGAAAAGGATTACATCATGAATAGCAGTGTTTAAAATTGATACTGTTAAAGCATCTCTGTGCCAGAATATTTTTACTACAATAGTTTATAAAGTCCTAAATAATTGTCAAAGGAAGATTAGGTCATATCCTTTTGACTCTGAAAGACTATCTGAAACTGTAACTGCAGCTGTAAAAGGTAAAATTCTCCCAGTCAGTGTATTTAGGTACTATATACAATCATTGCATATATGTTGCTAAGATGACTAACAGATAACACATACTAAACATTTTATATGTACTACAATTTATAGAAAGTGGCCGATTTGCAGCACCGGCGTTCTATAGAAAACATGGCGGCGGCAGGATTTTGTGGCTACAGCCGGTGGCCCGTGTTCAGAAACCCTAAGCTAGAATTGACAAGTATTACAAGGCACCGTGAAAAACTATCCGTATCTAAGTTTCGACTGCAAAAAGTCTAACTCATTTGTAGTAAACGGAGTCAGGTTTTTTAAAATAAAATTCCGCAAAACACTATTGGACTACCACTTACGAAACTCATAACGAATATCACAAGTGAATTGATAGAACAGCCATATTATACAATAAGTAAATATTTAAATGATCAGAATCTTTGGCAGTGATGTCGCTTGATAATTTGATTTCATTTAGGCTATACCTGATAAAGTTTATATGTTAAATCTGTATTCTTAAACTATTAAAAGATTCATCTCCACAAGTATAACACCTTGCGAAGCAGAGTTAAAAAAAGTTGATCAATAAGAGTTTTGTTAAAGCTTCCAATGTCGAATAAATTGATTTCATCTAATTTTTTCAACTAAAAATATCAAATTGATTTCGATATTGTATTTATAAGTAACACAGCGAAATAAATAGCCTAGAGATAAATAAAATATTTACTTATTTATGAGCTAAATAACTGTTTAAATGACAGTAGCGCTCAATAAATTCGTACGTTTCCCAATAAATTTCGTTCAATCGGCCCATTATCACTTCCGTACGCCATTCGGCATGGCCTCCAGCGGAGCACGACGATCTTCCGCGATCGATCAGGAAGCATCTTCTTCCCCAAATAAACATCTCATTATTCACTACCTTATCATATTTCCATAGAGTTCTGTGTAACGTTTTCATTGAATTAGAGCACGCCGAGTAGAGTAATCATATAAAAATTTATTTATCTCTTAAGATGATTCCGATAGAAATGAAGATACATAAATCTAATTTACTATGGACTCTATGGCCTTGACGTTTGGGTGCAATTTTGCATAATGATCGTACAATACTCGGCAATAAATAAAAAAAAGAGTTACTCCTTATTACATCAGCTACCTGCTAATATAAAACTCGTCAAAATCGCTCCAAACATTTCGGAGATTAGCCGGTACAAATAGACAGACGGACAGATATATATATATATATATATATATATATATATATATATATTGAGAACAGACACTTCAATTTTATTTATTTGTATAGATAATGATATATTTAAAAGGAAATCAATTGAAAAAATAAGATTGTCGTGAGAAGATAAGTTTAGGTAAAATGTATATCCTTGTCTTTAGTTTAGTGGTTTAAGGTTCCTAAATATCAAACAGCTCCAGGTGATTCATCTCCATTAATTACTATTACTACTACATTCCGCCGATGAAATTTGTAATTGTTTTTAATTTAATATTAAAACTGCGTGGTCAACATGTTTGAACAATTTAAGTACATATGCACTTGCATAAAATGTATGCAACGTATTTTATAAATTCATCAAGATGGCCAATGACAAGCGATATTAAAAGCAGTCAGAAGAGCTAGTAGAAGATTGCTCTTCCGCTGCACTTTGAAGAAGAAATAAGTTTTATGAATTAAAGTACAATTATTAATCAAAGTGTTATATTAACGGTAGAACAAAATTTCCTTGAAGTAAAAACGATAAATTGGTCGGAAGACCATACAAGTAAATTGTTTATATTACCATTCGTCTTCTGTACCACATTAAAATGCGTGTTAAACTTACTTGAGCGAGTTCTGGTGCTGGTGGCAGTGCGGACAAGGAGCTCGTGGCGGCTCGCAGGCCGGCTGAACCGCCAGCAGCCGCTCCTGGGACGAGCATTGCGACTGCAACAGTACGAATGGCATACAATGAATCTACTTGCTCTCGACTCGAGTTAGAAGCTACTTTGTCACGTAGCTATTTAACTAATTTTGTGTACCTAACAATCGATTTAACAAATCTTTCTTTGGACTTTCTTTTGCATTCACAATCCTCTTTGCGTCGTATTCCTCACTACTCCGGATCATGATCCTTTCAAGAAATATTGTAACGCAATCTGTGCTGATGTGTATTGCATCAGCTACTGTGATATCGGGCTTATATCAGACCATCCTATGAGACTGCGGCCTCGTAGTCTCCCTCCATCTGCTTTTCCTCGTTTCAGCCTATAGAAGCCCACTGCATGGCATGGGCCAAAGGCATCTATGGGAAATATAATCGCCTGTGGCAATGCTATATAATTAATATAAGTATGAATTATATATCACGGGATTCGAACACGTGACCTACAATCACAAATCTCAGTCCTTTACAGCAGGTTTACCATTGCTCTGGTTGATGAATAGCTTTTCCAATGATATGATATTTTTCCAAATTGTCACCGCTATTCATGTTTTTGTAAGCGAAAAAGTAAAAAATCCGCTTTGTGCACATAGATGGACACTGAGTTCCATCAGAACCGATGCTGTAATTCTGAGCATTTCACGGCATTCGTAGCATAAGCGTATTCTTCCGTTTTATCTAATTGCGTAAATGCAATAAGATCCCAGGTAATGTTTAGAAAGATACCATTGGTAGATTAAAATTAACAACTTTTTTTTACATTAATGTTAGAAAAAATCGTAAAAATTATTAAGCATTTTTACACATTCATTCATATTATAAATTGATGGAATAATAATCGACATATTGAATAACATTTTAACATAAAATATGACACGGTCAACGCGGTACAAGGAAAGAAGGCGTCTCTTTTTTAATACAGAGCACAGTAAGGTACTTTGACATTATTAAAATAACGTCAGGTGCTTCTTGAGGAGAAGCGCCCATTACATTCCAACATAAATAGACAAATCATCTAAGTGACATTTTGACGACGGTCAAATTTTTTACGTAAATTTTCGCATTTTACAGTTCTTTATAAACTTCGCAGGTTTGTCAGCCCACGCACTAGGAATTTTTATTATGGTTAAACAGCTGCATAGGTAAGAATTAAGCGACCACAAAATTTATTAATTTATAACGCGTTTAATCAATAAATATAGTGATAACTCTGCAATAATTCCATTATTTTTTTTTTTCTATTTGAATACGACAGTGCAATAACTTCTATCAATCTCTTCTTAAAATATCAAAATTGTTTTACATTTCATATTTTCGAATCTGTGTCAGTAGGTGAATTGTCTGTCCGGCAAATGTTCGATGTATTGTAATACCCTCACAATTAATCATGTGTAGAAATTAGCACCAATATGAACACACGCAAGTGTCGGGATAATTGCAGCCGTTGTCTCCGCAGCCTCCCGTGTTTATCAACGACCGGTGTGATAACATCGCATATCTTGGACCGCTTTCAAGATCACACCACACCCGGGACGATCTAAAATCGACTATAATGTGCGTACAATAGAGCCGTTAACGCCTTGCGCCGGTTAAGAATGCGCAGCTGAACGAAAATACAGTACATAACTCACCTGACGCGTTGGTTATTGCTAATTTACTGTGTTTTCGCTAAACGTGCACATGGTATATTCAACCTTAAGCCTTTGTGATAAGGTTTCGATTAAAAGATGTAAACAAAGATATTGTTACGGCTGTGAAATATATTCCCAAGGTTGTGCCTATGGGGATACGGAAGTATTTCGGGATCTACGACCGGCATTACCCATGTGCATATAAACGTAGAATTCTATATATCATTATCATTTCAACCATAAAACGCCTCCGTCATGGATTTAGCATCCAGCGTCTTCAGAAGAACTTAAAAAGGTTGTCTGTCTACCTTGTTAACGTAAGACAGGGAAATGTTTTCTTTCCATAACAGTTCACTGCAGCCATGGAAGATAACTTAAAGCTCGTATAGTGGAAACGCTTCAGCGTCATATTGATCACAGAAATTCGACTTAGGCTGTGACCCTTCTCAAATACAATCTGGTAATATTACATGTAATATACGGCCCGAGCACAGGTTTCCAAAGGAGACCTCAAGCTATGTCAAGTTTAGAAAACTTGATTTAGGCTAAGTGCCTTCGGGACTCTAATCTAAAGCCTACTTTATGTAGAGTTTAGAGTGGCTTGTGAAACAGAAATGTGTGTGATTATTACTTGCGGCAGCTTCGCTTCCTTTTTGGAAGAAGACAGCCGCCAGACTTTCTTGCGGTGTTTGTTAAAAGATAATTAAACGATATAATTAAGCATAATAAAACCATGTTAGACATTGTAATATATTGAGTTATTTAAAATATTGAAACGAAAATGAGAAAGTTATAACAGTATTGTAAAAATATAACACAAAATACGAATATTCAAGTAAATTAAAAGAGAAATAGACAGTTTGGAATATTTAATTAAAATTTCAAGTTATGTAGCGAAGGACGGGAGGCGATGCGTGAATGTAATGTAAATGAATGCTGTGAGAATGATAAAGAATATGAAAGGTGGAAGAAGGAAGAGAAAGAGAAACTGTGAAAGATGAGAGAGGGTGAAAATAGGAGTTTGTAAAAAAATCATTGTAAAATATATCTCTGTCCCAAAAATAAGAAAAAGGGAACGAGTAAAAGAAATATATATATATATATATATATATATATATATATATATATATATATATATATATCTATTATTAGTAATAGGGTAACAGTGTTAATCCAGATAGAGTATAAAATATCTTCACAAATATACAAGCTTCAAAGAGGTCAATGTATAGCTCATTTATTTTCAGTTAATGCTAGATGTACCAACGACATATTTAAGGTTGTAGTCTGTCGCTGGATGTAGGTAGCGCAGGACCGGTCATCTTAGCGATCTTTGGGATTATGCCTTACAGTGGGCATCATTCGGCTAAAAAAAGGGACAAGCATGTATACATAATGTACATATCCTGTCTAAAAATCGTTACAGAAAAAAAATATGCAACAATTCGTAAAAAAACATTATCAAACTACTATGTGTTACTATATATTTTGTACATCCGGAAATTACTGCCTTGTAAAAATTAATTAATGTAAAATATTTCAGAATGATAAATGTACATTTTTAAAAGAACTTTACAAGATTTAAAGGGGTGAATTAAATCTTTTAAACCAAACATCATGTACAAGACCCAAACGTAAAGAAAAATATATTCGAAATGCAGTATAGTAATGCAGTGACATAGGCACAAAGTCGTAAGTTAAGCTAAGTTTTAGATTTCAACTTTTTTTCTGTTATGACTCGTTTTCCTAACTTATATTTGTTATCTTAGTAAGGCGATAAGCACGCAAATAAATAACTTTGAAAGGTGTCGGAAAAGCCGGTCATAATATAAATGTATACAATGCAACGACACCACTTGTACACTTAGCAAGTGAATCACGCACATTCCTGTCGCTTCTTAATAACCAATTAACGCCGCGTGTAATAAAGTAGTGATGTGGCCACGAGAACAGTGTCTAAACCGCTCTAATGCACATGGGCCACGAAACATGCAAATTCGTTGCAATTTTAATTATTGTTAAATAATAAAAACGGTCGCTGAGATCATCAAAATTTTCTTCTGATTTATGATATTGATCTAGTGAAGAAATTAATAGCACTCTTTATTGCTCTTTGAGAGAACTTAAGCCTTTATATGAGGTCCATCGTAAACAACCACGGCTCTGATCGATATGGACACATATTGGTAAAAGAAATTTGCCTTCATATTGCGGTATTTTGGATAAGAATATCTTTCAGAGCTTTTCAAACGCTTCCGATGGCCCTTCCACCTCCGCTGGTTGCCCGTTGCATTCAGCGAGTGATCTCTTTCTCGAAGTTGACCTTACCAAACTGGAGTATTTTACTTAAATATCTAATAGATCTGTATTTGGTACTAATCGGTGTAACATTACTCCTGAAGATGCCCCGTGGAGGGGTGAAACACGTGTTGAGTGATTTAACGGTGGTATTTGTGTAATTCGCATTGTTTGCCGCATGCGGATCTATCAGCGGGTTGGCGGGCGGGGTGCACTTTATTTCACGACTACTGCTACATAAACCGAAGTAACTATATTAGTCCTTTTCTTACTTAAGATGGACTTCCGCAAAGTAACGCCTGAATCTATTAGATATATTTTGTTATATTATATTTAACCTTTCACAGTTCTTTTGTTTGGCACTAATCGGTGTAACATTACTTCTGGGGATGCCCCGTGGAGGGGTGAAACACGTGTTGAGTGAATTAACGGTGGTAGTTGTGTAATTCGCATTGTTTGCCGCATGCGCATTTATCAGCGGGCTGGCGGGCGGTGCACTTTATTGCACGACAACTACTGCATTCGCGGAAGTAGCTATATATTAGTCCTTTTCTTACTTATTATACTTAAACTAATTTTTAATTAATCTGCCTGTTAGGATTAAGAAGTAAATTCTTTTTGACATGTATTAAATGGTCACTATAGTCGCTCAAGTCGTGGACTTAAACAGCTTATCACGGAGCCCAACGTGAGGTGCGTTGACTCACTATCGGATGAAGTAATCGTTTTACTCGCTGTTATCACCCGTCATTATTGACTGCGACGAACGTCCACTACTGGAAATTGCCACCGGCACTGTCGCGATAAAAGATACCTTACCAAATGTCATCGGCATCACACGGATTACTACAGTTCCATTTAACCGCTCTCACATCCGAGATATTTGAGTTCGACGAAGCAATAAAAACCATAAAAGCTGAGAGCACCGAAATACTTTGTCACACTGAATGTAGAAAACCTTTTTGAGCCACTTAACAATTTTAATGCACCGAACTTAGGACAATTTTGTAGCACGTAATATCGAGAAACAATTTGTAACGCCGAACACAGGCAACAATTATATTACATCGGATCTAGAACAATTTTGTAACACCTAATGTAGAACAATTTTGTGGTACCTAACGCAGAACAACTTTGTAACACCTAAAGTGAAATAATTTTGTAGCACCTAACGTAGAACAATTTTGTAACACCTAACGTAGAACAATTTAGTAGCACCTAACGTAGAGCAATCTAGTAGCACCTAAAGGAAAACAATTTTGTAGCACCTAACGTAGAACAATTGTGTGGCACCCAACGTAGAACAATTTTGTGACAAGTAACGAAGAACAATTTTGTGGCAGGTAACGTAGAACAATTTAATATCACCTAACGGAAAATAATTTGTGCCACAAAAAGTAGAAAAACTTTGTAGCATCAAAAAACGAAATTGTAGACAACAATTTCGTTGAAAGAACATACAGAATAATTCTGTCGCATCGTGTACATGTACGACAAATTAGCCTCACCGAATATAGAAAACGACTTTGTCGCACCGAAGATACAGAATAATTTATTTAACATTACATCCATAAGCGTCTCGTCTATTACGCTCATGGTCTTCTACCCACAACATAAAATATATGTACACAAGAGGCATTAACAAGAAATACCTCCGACCACGCATCACGTTCTTTTAATACTAAATATGACGAGGTCGTTTGCCAACTGGATGATTTGATTAGACTGCGAGAACCCAACACTTCCAGACTATATCATCATCGTCATTTCAATCGTAAAACATTCATACCTGGATATACGAGTATATTCCCCCTTCCCACGTAAATATTCCTGCTTAAATTGGCCAGTATCTAGTTTCCGACGACTTTAACAGACTATACACCTATCCCTCGACTTACACGGTAGATACGTTCCTGAGCAATACGTGTAAATCGAAAATCAAAAATTTTCAAGTAAAAACCGTGTATATCGGAAAACTCGCCAAAAACGCATAATTTTGCTATTTAACAGTTATGATTTTTTTTCAATAATTTTAGGTGTACACATAAATAAAAATAAGAATGCATTGACATGTTGAAATATTTATTATATTACGGAAAAACTGTTTTTTTTTTAATTTAATTACAATATACATTAAACAGAAGAACAAAAAGTAAATTACTCTCATTCTTTTTTTCGGAATCGAAGGTTCGAATTCACTTTCATCACTCGAAGTTATTTGTGCCGATTCGATGTTTGAAGCAGAAATATTTACATTATGAGAGATGGTAATAAAATCGGTTATTAAAATAAAAAAATAACTTCTGAAAACCGTGTAAAAGCGAAAACGTGTAAAACGAGTACCGTGTAAATCGGGGGATAGGTGTACAAGCTATGTTGAAAATGATCACAGACATAACGATTGAAGGTACACCTCTCTTTTCCTAGGCTGGAACTTATCCAGAATCAAACTGACCATAGGTTTGACAATGCGAAAAAATTAATAGCCCAAATTAATTTCATTTCATGTGGTAGCACCATCAGTGTTTACTTACTGTACAAAAACCCACTGGACGCTTCCATGTTGGAGAACAGAAACTGCACAAGAAGTTAGTTGTAGTTATAGAAATCAAACAGAATAGATACTTACTGACAGACTGGAACTGCCCGGCGTCGTCCCGTAACCCGATGATGGTAGAGAAGCCACTGACCATCTCCTCCCATCTCTATGAAAGAAACAAACCAGCATATATTATCAAGTAAAACCATTAATAATATGATTTATACCAAGTGTCACCAAGCATATTGATAGAACAATTAATAAGAATTTTAAAAGGGATTGTAAAACAGATATCGAAGAAATATTTAAAAACAATAATTGAGTATAGATGCATATGGTTTAAAGCATTTTCTGATAAATAAGCTTAAACTACCCCCTAAGTAAGAAAAGGACCAATATTTAGCCACTTCCGCATATGTTGATAATAATGTGCGGAAGTGGCTAAATATTGGTCCTTTTCTTACATAGAATGGACTTTCGCGAGGTAACGCCTGATTCCATTAAATAAACTACTCCCGTTATAGCTTTCACACCTTTAACATGTATCAAGTAGAATGGACTGGAATGGAAGGCTGTAGAACACTTGGTAGTCCAGACCACTAACTTTACTAATACGTAATAACTAGACGCAAAGATCCCTAAGAGAATGACTTCATTTACCGATTTAAGAATATCCGAAAGACTGAACCTCTGCTCGATTAGATGCCATTGTCGGGGAAAGTTCTTCTACTAACCCATGGGGAGGGATAAAAGAAAAACCAGAACCGTGTTTAACATTGACAGGGGAAGATGGGCCTTTCCTTCCGAGACATCGACATCATTGTCATTGCAGCTTTACGACATCCACTGGTGTATATAAGTCTCGTCGTTCTATAGACCTCCCTCAAAGATATCTATGGGGTTAATACCATAATCGCCACGCTTGGTCAGAGGGTTGGCGATTGAAGTGTGGTATTATGGTACACAGAGGACACTGTTCGGGTGTATACCAGGCCGTGGCCCACCTTATAGCCAGATGTCCCGCATTCGGAGGACTTCAGTTTGGCTGCGTATGCCCTGGCCTCATTAGTAGAAAAAGAGCAGATGCAACCTGAATTACTCAGGTTATGTAAAAAGATTATAACGCAAGTAATAAATAAGAACAAAACCTAAAAGTTGAAACTGTCAAAAGAAATAAAATCAATGTAAAAATAGAAATAAGTACATGAAATAAACAGAATTGTAAAACAAAAATAAAGCAATTGTAAACTTGAGGAATGAGGTGATGAATAGAAGGCGACGGAAAAGAGGGAAATAGAATGAAAGGGAAAGACAGACAAAATGTGGAAAGAAAGTAAAAGAATGTAAGAACATACGATGCATGAAAGAAGAGAACTGAAATGAAAATAAAATTATTAGTGAAAAAATTATCAAAAATATAACAAAAGTCCCTAATCCACACCAAGTTTGGGGTACGAGAGGACTCCAATAGCGGGGGCCATAAAAAAGAACACTGTTGGACTCTGGAAACTTGTTTATAAGGTTCTGCGTACTTTATAATTAATGCACAAAGTGTGAAGTATATAATATATAAGGCTGTATCCCTGAATTTGAACCTGCGGGTAACTATCGCATCTCAATCCTATACCGCTAAGCTACCACTGCTCTTTACATAAGACTACTACCATAGATTTCCAATAGCAGCGGTTTTAAACGACCTGCTTGAGAGACTTGAATTTTAAAAAATTACGAAGACAAACGCACAACGTTTACGTTTGACTATCTATAGCGGGTTACTTTTAAATACACTAACATACAATATGTGCTATTTGCACAAATAATATAATCGTGACCTAAACTTTCCTGATTAGACAATCAAACAACAAAAACAAACAGTATAATAACACAAATTGACTGCGCGTGCAGTCGAATACATATTGTTACAAAAAAAAATGATGTTTTGTAATCGGTCGGGTTATCTTAGGCTGGGAGCGAACGTGAGTCATTTTGTGGGACGAGATTTGTAAATTTTGAGTACAACAATTTAAGAAGCAGTTAAATTGGCAATAAGAGATTATATTACTTATGCAACCGCGAGCCATTGGGGTCGAAAGGTACTCTAGTGGCGACCACATGCCGGTAGAGGCGACCACGAGCCGGTAGAGGCGACCACGAGCCTGTAGAGGCGACCTCGAGCCTGTAGAGGCGACCACGAGCCTGTAGAGGCGACCACGAGCCGGTAGAGGCGACCACGAGCCTGTAGAGGCGACCACGAGCCGGTAGAGGCGACCACGAGCCGGTAGAGGCGACCACGAGCCGGTAGAGGCGACCACGAGCCTGTAGAGGCGACCTCGAGCCTGTAGAGGCGACCACGAGCCTGTAGAGGCGACCACGAGCCGGTAGAGGCGACCACGAGCCTGTAGAGGCGACCACGAGCCGGTAGAGGCGACCACGAGCCGGTAGAGGCGACCACGAGCCGGTAGAGGCGACCACGAGCCGGTAGAGGCGACCACGAGCCGGTAGAGGCGACCACGAGCCGGTAGAGGTGACCACGTGCCGGTAGAGGCGATATGGGTAGGCCCCTTACTAGGTGGATCAACGACATTGATGGTCGCAGTAGATCGCTAGATGTACGCAGCGCCATACTGGTCATAGTGGCGATCTTTAAGGAAGGCATATGCCTGGTAGTCTATCGGCTGAAAAGAAGAAGGTCACATAACACGCAGATGGAACACCAAGATAGGATACCCTCTATCTCACAGCGTTGAGAGTAAAAGAAAGTACTATTAAGGCGAGGGAGATAGATATAGTATAAAATTTTAATCGGTTAAAACGCAAGTGGAGATAGAGGGTTATAAGAGAGCGGATCCAAGAGCCAAGGATGCGGCCCTGAAGAGCAATAAGCGGCTAGAACATGAGAGCTTACCGAGCACTTAACTAACGAAACAGAGCATATGTTTAGTTAGATCAACATATGCCTCCCCCCCCCCCCCATAATATTGCTTATGTGCAATAGTACTACGGCCGAAATAATGATGATAAAATTACATTCAACTAAAATATTTAGACAGAAGAGAAATCATTTTATTTCGCTTCGTGGCAATAACAATACTGCGTAAATTCCACGACTTATTTTAGGCGGCTCAAAACTACAAAAAATGCACTCAATCGGCCTCACTCATTTTTTAATAAAAAAAAACTTTTTTATGACTTAGCATGTATAACTGGCTAGACAGTCTTGATCAATACCGTCACGATATTGATATAAAAACAAATTACAATAAAAACTAAAATTACAAAGCTCGCATTTAGTAAGCGATTGTATAATATGCATTGAAACATTTTACAAGAGTTTTTAAACAAAAAATGCAGTTATTTTATTTTTCCTTTACCACCAATAAAGTGGACTTGTCTTTAAGGCAATTATCGAAGATCCCTCCGATAATTGCCTTCGTTCGTATTTTCTTTCGTCATTCATGCTTTATTGTTCAAAACTACAAACCTAATTTTTGTTCAATAATAATACAATTTTGGTTTATATTTCTACTATCTTTATTGGCCGTGCCGGCGACTTTGTCTGTTTATTTTATTTTCCGTTTAAAGTTTTTCTAAAATAAAAATAGCCTTTGTTACTCCTTATTAAATCAGCTACCTACCAATATCAACCATCATTTAGAGATTAAGCAGAACAAACAAACACAAAAATTTTAAAACATATGCATGTAGTAAAAAGCTATTATTTTAATATTATAAACAGACACTGCAACTTTATTTATTTGTATAGATAACATTAAAGATTTTTTTAACAGTTCAATCCAAATCTATTTTGTATCAAATTGCGCTCATCTGGCATTCTTCTCGTGACGTCATAGGTCACTGTTAATGATCTAAAACATGTGTATAATATGATTGAATAAATAAATATAAACGCATAGCTCTACTACTGTGTTCACAACACATCTATTTGTACAGGATTGCTAAAGATTATTGTTGTTGAATGGATTTCATACTTTTTGGAGAAATGAAACCACCGACGATATTTTCTTTTTACATTTTGTAAGAATTTAATAAATATTATAAGTCGTTAAATGTATGCTCTCACTCCGCCAAACAACAAGCTACATGACGATGCATAGCAAGAGCAGCGACGACACAGGAACCGGCAGGGACATCACCACGACCTCGACAAGAGTGCACGAAAGAGAAGAGGAATTATACTTGTCTTACTTCACAAAGAGGTCCAGGTGAAACTCCAGAGGTTCACGGATGACTAGACGTAAAAAAACCATAGGTGTTCACAATTCTTAAGTAGGAATAAAACTTTCGATAGTGAAGAACTAAAATATTTGCTTGACTTTACCTGACAAATCAGACAGATAATATTTTAAAAAACTCAACGAGTGTTAAATTAAAAATTCCATATTCAGTAGTGAATATAGTCTTCACATCTGGTCCAGATGTTCACGGAGCACGGGGGATTCTCGGAGTACCTTCACAGGTTTAAACTCAAGGAGATTCCCTCGTGCTTCTGTGAGCCGGGGGTGAACCAGACCGTGGTGCACCTGGTAGCCAACTGTCCAGCATTAAAACGACTCCAATGCGATTCCAAGCTCCTGCTAGGAAAAAAGATTAGCGAGGACAGTATCGCCTCACTGATAATTGACGATAAAGGTAAGGCTGCGTTTCTCAAATACTGCACGGTCATAGTTGAAGACGTGATCAAAAGAAACAGTACCAAAAATAAAACAGGTCGGGTAAGCAGGTGAAAACAAAAAGAAATGAAAATTAAAGTAAAATGAGAATTCTAAACAAAATACGAAGAGAATAATAAAATATAAAAAAACTACAAATAATGTAATAAATAAAAAAAAATTCTGTGAAAAAATGTGCATATTAAAAATGTAAAGATCTGTCCAAAACCAAATAGGGGTACGATTTTAAAAAATCTTCACATTAATGTCGAGTTCTGGATATGATAAGTAGAAATGAAGCAAAGTGAGAAAAAGTCTGGGAACATTTATGTCATGTCGGAAAAACAGTGTCATTTGAAATTAAAACAATTCTCTACACCTCGTAATGCTGCAAGAAACGAACCTTTCAAGAATTCCAATAATCTTTCTACCTGTAAACTTGTATTACGCAAATAATTCATCGAAATTGTATTTTCCATCGAAAGATAAAGCAATTTTTATTTTTAGTTTAAAAACCTGACGCAGCCGTTGTCTTTATCTAGACACGCGTCGTTATCCATCCTGATATAGTCAGATATGCACAATTTCTAACAAAAACAATGAATCGATGCGATATGGATGCAGTCCATTTTCGTTACTAAAACACTCAAAATTATCAATATATACGTGTATACAAGAAATTTCCACCATGTACATCATTACGATAAGGTTATAGGCATTTCACTTGGACTTTAAAAATTTCCTTTCGCCGAGTAATGGTCAAGTAAGAACGATTTTAAGTTCCGATCCACCCGTAAGTGGTGTTAAAGGGACTTTTGTTTCGCAAAGCGGTCGGTGAACAGTTAGTCGTTTCATAAATAATTGTAAAATTTGGTGGTAGAGGAAATTTCATTTCTGTTGCTCACTTTTTTGTATGTTACAGTGTTATGTCTCTTAAACTATTTAATAACTTAAATCATGAGCTATTCAAAACTAAGTTGAATTCAACTAATTATTATGATTATTTTCTTGAAATCATTGGTCTTTGTTTATTTTAACGACATCCTAGAAATGTCTAGTTTTAAAAGTTATGCTTTGAGACGACTGAGACTTACGATCGCAGGTCGCGGGTTAGATTCCAAGAAACTATCTTAACTCACATTTTGTGCAAATTATATAGGATTACCACAGTTCCCCAACAAGTTTCTAGAGGATGGGCAGCAGCGTTCTCTACGTACCATAACATCACACTTCGATCGCCAACCAGTTGACTAAGCGTGGCAATTATAAATGCGACTTTAGGATGAAACAATAATGACAAAGACGAGATCCAAATAAAACTTACTTTATATCAATAGGAGATCATATTATTTTTACTCCCAACATAATTTAACCAGAGATAACTCTTCCATGCGTGAAAGGTGACACATTAATCTACATTATGAAAGAAATCGCTTTGCTAGTACGCAAGCAACAAAAACACGGTGTAGTGACATTGAACGCGACGGTTCAATCTCGCGCCCTTGGGCCGCCCGCAATACATTATTCATAACTCCGCCACTCTGGACCAAGAAAGATTCGAAACGAAGCAGATGTTGTGTTCTTGGAGCTCGTAACTATCAGTAGGAATATTAAAATGGTATCCGAAGTTACGGATGTTGGTGGAAATGGAAAATGCTAAATGTCGAGATTCCTCTTCCATCGTATATGAATGAATGAATGAGGAAATGATCCAAAGACAAACAAAACTATCCAACATTCCCAAACATAGCTCAACGGATTCCCAAGTATAAGCAACAGTGGAAATGTAGATCTTAAATCCGAGAGTGGAGGAAGGTCCTTAAGTTCGAAGTGACCGAGGACAGGCAATAACAGCTCAAAACATGCACTCACAAGACGAACAGATGACATTTTTAAGGTTGTTTGAAGACGCTAGATGCAGGTCGCTTCCAAATCGACCTATATGATCAGCAGCGTACGTCGTATGGCCTTAACGAGTCATGGAAAAGACTAGAAAATCGTGACTTTAAGCTAACTTATGAGTTCCGAATTAATAATGATTGTGATCTAAATTTAGGCGAATTATTCCACATTCTGTCAACTATTATTAGAAGGCCTCGTTCGTCTAGAGTCCAGACTAGAGTTTCCTAACGTTTTCACCGTGCCCCACAGATATGCAATTTGATTATGAAGGAGCAATTCGAAATTGGACTTGACACGAGTTTAATTCTTCAGCTTTAATATAAACATATATATGTTACAAAGAGGCGTGAGAATTTTAGAGAGATGAATCGCGGCATATAAAAAGTTGAGGAACGCTATCGTCTATACACCTATTAGTATAATAAAATTATTTCATAAACTTGCTCCTTTGTATCGCAAAACCAATAAAACTCTTTACAACTATAACAGATATATTTAATATACTTACATGTCCTTATTTCTATATGTATGCATGAAAATAAAGCACTGATTATATAATTGTAAATAAAATTATATATCACAAGTTTTTAAATACAAAAATGACACGAAAATGAAATTCTTCTTTAAATAATACAAGACGCTGACAATTGAGTGAAACACAAAGTTTTGGCAATACGGACAACGCGGCCCCAGGACTATGACAAATTGAATATAGATAAATGTAATAAAGGTAGTGATATTACCATGCTTTTTTCGTAATTGACAAAGGCTATTTGTCAGTTGATAATTCAAAACTAAAACAGCTATATCAAGATCAGGTCACAGAACCCTTAGGATGTATAACTCTTTTATAGGACTAGGCATCTGTATTCATAAATAATGCATCTTATGTTAGGAACTCCTGCCGTCACTACGACGACGCTCATGCTCTTTTTCCTAAACCCCCCACCTCACCAAGCTTTCTTAAGGCGCGGTACAACTGTTTCACTAGTCATATACACGAAGAAGTGCTTAGTGTTAAAACGCCCCAATAGAGAGATATTTATAAGAGAAGGAACGGAAAAAAGATTTGTAAGCTTTAAGCAGCGCCTCAGAAAGAGCCTGTAACGCAAGTACGGGATGCGTCTCCCCAGATTCGGTCCGTATGCTGGAAGGCGGGTAGGACCATGCAAGGTGGACGGGAATGTCCCTAGTCATATACACGATCCCTTCAAGAAGTGACCAGGCGAAAGGACACCTATACGGACCTTCACTTGACCTGTCACGTAAATTGCCCAAGAGGACTTTACTTCGTCACAACAGCTTTCTATTAAAGGATTATTAGAACTTCTAGAGCTTATATTACCGCCACTTCGGAAAACTTTAGACTCGTTTTAAAAGCGTCATATTTACTATATTACTGTTTATACGTGAACGCCTAATGTGTTACAAGACTTCACTCACAGACAATTTCGTAAAAAGCCTATAGAAATCTACAATACCAGTTTCAGATATTAAAATTTTTGTTTCACTATATATATTTTATGTATTTATTTAATACAGTAATGCTCAATACGACTAAGAAATGCATATTATCTATTGTTTCGTTTTTATCGATTTATCATTAATTTCTACAAACTAAACCGATGCATTTATGACTAGTTATTTGTTCTTTTTATGACGCCGTAGTTCGAAGAATTGCTCGTATGAAGTAGCAGTGTGTTGGGCACATCGCTCGTGCATTAGGAAGTTCCCCAGTGTGGGGATTGATAACGTCTGAGTTCCCCAAACTTTTTTGTGTCGTAGACCCCTTGCCATGTTTTTCCGTGTTGGGTAGACCCCCTACTTACCTGATATTGATTTCCTGTAAATTTCTAACTGTAGTGAAGTTTAGTGTTAAAAACTTAAAGTAAAAACACATGTATATACATATACATTTATTAATTGAATTTAAATTAAAACTACTCAAAATAAAATTTTGTATGTGTTATGTAAAATATACGTAACATTAAATAAACATAAAATAAACTATAAATAAAATAACATAAGCAATAAATCTTTTACTTCATAGGTACTCTTATAAATAATATAAATGTTTTGATATTATAAGATAGTGTGATGTAAGTAAATGGGTACTATCAGTGTATGTGTTGAGATCCACTATCGTGGACCCCCATTTTCATTTCATGGACCCCCAAATTTTTTTTCGCTGACGTAGACCCCTTGCAGGTTGTCATAGACCCCTAGGGGTCGATATAGAACACTTTGGGAATCACTGGATAACATAGTCATCGTAACGATTTTTGGGCGAAACCTGGGATGTGTTAGCAGCATCCAAATAAAACGAAATATGTTTTCAAAATAACCGCGTTATATTTAGCTATTTATGTCGGAACATTTTTATCTATTTATTCGAGTGGATCAGAGTTCCGGTGTTAGTGTTGCGTGGGCGGACTCGAGTGGGTTTAGCGCACGGCGCGTACCATTAGTCAGGAGATATAACGCCGCGCGACAGTGCGCTGGAACGATGGAAGTGCATCGTGTGGGCGGTGAGATAAATCGATCGTTACGTGGAATATCGTGTTATACTATCATATCTGCAACTCACATTATTCAACAAGAGCTAACTATATATCTTAACGTAAGGTAAAATTTCGGAATTGTCTCGACAAAATTCTTACTATCAATAGTTACAAATAAACTTTCTGTACCCGCTTTTAAGCTCCATGAAGTGTACTATCAATAGTTACAAATAAACTTTCTGTACCCGCTTTTAAGCTCCATGAAGTGTACTATCAATAGTTACAAATAAACTTTCTGTACCCGCTTTTAAGCTCCATGAAGTGTACTATCAATAGTTACAAATAAACTTTCTGTACCCGCTTTTAAGCTACATGAAGTGTACTATCAATAGTTACAAATAAACTTTCTGTACCCGCTTTTAAGCTCCATCAAGTGTACTATCAATAGTTACAAATAAACTTTCTGTACCCGCTTTTAAGCTCCATCAAGTGTACTATCAATAGTTACAAATAAACTTTCTGTACCCGCTTTTAAGCTCCATCAAGTGTACTATCAATAGTTACAAATAAACTTTCTGTACCCGCTTTTAAGCTCCATCAAGTGTACTATCAATAGTTACAAATAAACTTTCTGTACCCGCTTTTAAGCTACATGAAGTGTACTATCAATAGTTACAAATAAACTTTCTGTACCCGCTTTTAAGCTACATGAAGTGTACTATCAATAGTTACAAATAAACTTTCTGTACCCGCTTTTAAGCTCCATCAAGTGTACTATCAATAGTTACAAATAAACTTTCTGTACCCGCTTTTAAGCTACATGAAGTGTACTATCAATAGTTACAAATAAACTTTCTGTACCCGCTTTTAAGCTCCATCAAGTGTACTATCAATAGTTACAAATAAACTTTCTGTACCCGCTTTTAAGCTCCATAAAGTGTACTATCAATAGTTACAAATAAACTTTCTGTACCCGCTTTTAAGCTCCATCAAGTGTACTATCAATAGTTACAAATAAACTTTCTGTACCCGCTTTTAAGCTCCATCAAGTGTACTATCAATAGTTACAAATAAACTTTCTGTACCCGCTTTTAAGCTCCATCAAGTGTACTATCAATAGTTACAAATAAACTTTCTGTACCCGCTTTTAAGCTCCATGAAGTGTACTATCAATAGTTACAAATAAACTTTCTGTACCCGCTTTTAAGCTCCATCAAGTGTACTATCAATAGTTACAAATAAACTTTCTGTACCCGCTTTTAAGCTCCATGAAGTGTACTATCAATAGTTACAAATAAACTTTCTGTACCCGCTTTTAAGCTCCATGAAGTGTACTATCAATTGTTACAAATAAACATTCTGTACCCGCTTTTAAGCTTCATAAAGTGTCTCACGCGTAAACTCACAAATCTATAAAAAATACCGACGCGGTGAATATATCTCTTAGTATGTTCAAGACATTTCTCAAGATAAATATTTTTAAAATTGATTGATAGATCTTTCTCGAAAAAAAGGTCGTTAAAATGAAAAATGTATTTGTATTTAGAACACTCACATCTCTTTTCCACGCTTCACGCTCGATGACAGAAGTGCGTGGTGCAGCGGATGTGCGTGGTGCGCGTGGGGCCAGCGCGGACCCTCCGCCGGAGACAGGGGCCCCGTACCTGGCGAACTGCACCGTCCAGACCCCACCTGGACACAGCACACTTTAACAATCTAGAAAATGCAAGTTACCACTTTATAATAGAAGAGTAAGTAGAAACTGGAAGTGAATCTGCGATAGAAACATGTTAGAAGTTCACTATTATTATCATTAGATTATTTATTACTTTTTATCTTAGTTTTAAATCTAATAATAAAAGTAAATAATCAAATAAATCGTATAATAGTATTAGAGATATTTTAGTTGATCGAAATATTTATTACCAAATATTTCGATCAAATTTTATATGCGAAAAATAAATATTTTTACCAAATTTTACATGCGTATTCAGTAGGTCTGAGAATCGGCTACTATCTATTTTCCATACTCCTAAGTGATAAGGGTGGTCCACCCCTAATTTTTATTTATTATTTTTTAAACGAATTTTTTGGTTTTTATTTTATTATGATACAGCATACCAAAATACATACAACCCTAAATTTTCACCCCTCTACGATTAACCCTTATTTTTTATTTGTTAATTAAAAACTTTAATTTTTTTTGCAAAACAACGTTTGCGGGATCAGCTAGTAAATAAATAAAATTTGAGTGTCTGTTTAAAATATCAAAGCATTTTTTTGATAATTACTCTTCTTATAATGAAACACAAATCTGATATTCCACTAAAAGAATAATGTTTTGAGAGATCCAAACACTTCGGGCTTCGGTTTTACAAATAAACTCAACTTTAGTATTACACTCTCTAGTTTTTCCTCATTTGCCACTACATCATAAAAAAACAACGACAAAAACCAATTCACCCAGCATCCAGCGGTATCATCAAGTGGCTGCTCTATACGAGAGCGATCCGTTCAGTCGATGGCACTTCCATACACTTGCTATTTGGGTCCGTTGTCCCGGATTGGGTTATTTACCACTCGTACGTGCATAATGGGCTTTAAACTATTTTTTTAATTATTCTAATTTACATCTCTAGGTATTTTTCTACATTATTTCTTACTAAGCGCGGACAGTTGAAAGATAGATTTCCGCTATTTGATATGGATCTTTCTTCTCCCAGCTGCGTGTCAAGACAGAGTTTGACAATTTCGCTTATAGATAAAAGCAGCTAAAAGTTATGTATAAGTTAAATAAGTTATACATTATATATATAATTATATACATATATATATATATATATATATATATATATATATATATATATATATATATATATAATGTATAACTCTATTACTAAATTCTACAAACGGTTAAAAACACGGTTTTTTTGTTTTTCAATTTATTTTAGGTAGAAACACATGAATAGGTTACTCGACGTATAGTTTAAAAAGATATATAATAACGGAACTAGGGATAAGTAGAAAAATAAACTAGATGTCATTGGGAAGTCTCGTCAGCGAAGATCAAACTATGGTAGAAATTAACGATAGTCAAATAAATCTTTCACTGCGTTGTCCTTCTCACAAATTTAACTTAGTTCATTCTCTCATAAATTTAAATTTTCTCTCTGTGATTGGAATCAGTTTTATATATATATATATAATGTATAACTGTATTACTAAATTCTACAATACATGGTTAAAAACAATGCCGGGCAAGCTAGTCAAAAGATTCTGCAGTACATTCTTTCAAAAGTAAGATTAAAAAGAGATCCAAATATCAAGGCTACATTTATCTAAACATTTTAGCATCATTACAAACCCAATTGCTGATCACTGCTAAAGATTGCAACTGTATCAAAAAGGTTGCATAAGGGTTGTCACGGAAACGGGAGGTATACACAAATATCGAATGCCGAAACCAACAAATCGTGTCGCGTCAAGTTATATACTATTTCGTCCTTTGGGGGAAACCCAGGGCTTAATTTTATACCACAATACTAACCACAGGAAGCGACAACAATAGACTGTTGCAGATATGGGACTTGTAGCATTAAAAACAAACTAATGAAGCAAGCATTCGTTATTTATTTCATTGTTTTATATATATGTTATACAGCAATTTAGCGACCGTATTTCATTAAAAAATATTGACTGTATTTTATTCGTCTATCGTAATATATAGATATAAAAAAGTAAAAATGAGTTAACACGGGGAAAAAATAATTCTTCTATGAAAATCATGTAAACAATTGAATAAAACTTTAGTTTTTCTATGTCTTTTAATTAACAAAACCATTTAATGTAAGCTGGTTTACTGTAATGTTTTTTAAGTTATTTAAGAATGCAAATTTGAATAAACCTGAAAAAAGCAAAGGTTTTTTATAAATTAAATTAAATCTTTGGTATCTCAGAAACCATTGATTTTTAAATAGATTGTACTATTCGTTGATAAATGAGCAATACGTTCACCCCTTTAGCGCTTTTACACATATTTACAACCATCCTGTATATATGTCGCTTGAGCTGTTTAGACGCGTTCTTTGCAATATCGATCAATAATGATTACCATGCGGTAGTGAGTTTAACCTGATTTCTGCTTGACCTGCGATTAAAATATGACAATCACATGGAAATAATAGCTGAAAAGTATATTATTATTATTAACAATCTATAAGCAACCAGTGAAAATTGTCATGTCAACATCGCAGTATTAAAAGAAAAAATGTTGCACCTTAAAAAAATAGCCACGTGTAAACGTATCCTAAAATTTCTTTACCATTGTCAACGTCTAAAATCATTCGTCCCTTTCACTCGCTATACGTATCACGAATAGGAATTAGGAAAAAAAAAACTTATTTCCTGTTCTTACGAAAAATAGAATTTGAATTTCCAATGCGTGCCCTACGACCACGGGCCGGGTTCAACCGCCTTAAGCACGATGCACGTACATTATTTCCGTACGTTTCGATTCGGATGCCAATGTCAGTGACAATAATCCGGACGAATTTTAAACAGGCTTTAGCGATAGGCAATCGCTTTAATTAAAGTACTATGTAAATTATACGGGTAATGTTATTGGTTAATGCATGAAACTCTGTTTTAATCAAAAACTAGACATTGTATTTTTATAACATTGATACTGTGGAATACATAAATAACTTTTATTTGATAAGGCAGGGCCCCGTATAGTATGTCGTGTACTGAATTGTCATCGCCGGGGTTTTTCCAACTAAATTGTGTTACATTCAATTACACAAACCAGACTTTTTAAAAAATGACCGAATTTTTCATGTATCTTTCACTGTTTATACAATGACCGCTTACTATTAAATAAGAAGTGAACTATTCCAGACAAATGACATAAAAACATATTGTTCTTACCTTACACGATGTTCCTAGTTAAGATACCAGAGTTTTACCACAATAATCACCTAGTAACACTTTTTTAGCTGCTTATCTGGTTTGGATAAAGTTTGGTTAACTTTGACCTTTTCGGATCTCGCGGATTAGATGGGCGCTGAAGATGAAGGCATCCTGCCTAAACCTCCTTTCTAGTAACTAAGGTCAAGGATTTATTTTGGAAGCACGGACTTTATTTTCCACAATTCCGGCCGTCAGGTGTTTGAGTAACTTGGGTGAGGGCAACAAGGAGTAACTTACGAAAGGGTCCCCGAGAGTGGAACTTTCTTTGGGCTATGACTTAATATGCGTTTAGCACTTTGAAAGGCACCTGAAAGGTCCGGACCTCCAATTGATCGACTGCTGTTGTCAGGCTACCATTACTATCATCTCGGAAAGCATTGGCAACTGCAAAAGAAACTCAGCAAAGTTTTTAAATATACATACCGAGAATGTTTTAATTCTTGGTACATATACATTGCAATAGTAAAAACTCGTCTGATTTTGTACACGTACAATTCAATAAATTAATAATTATTAATACAAATTACGTAAAAATAATTAAGTAGGTAAATATTTTTTGTAATAAAAACGTTTAATTAACAGAGTTCTATTTTTAAATCTCGTTCACCTTTAAAATCAGTTTTCGTTACGTCTACGCTTGGGAAACCGTATTCGAAGCTCAGCGTTTCATATCGACCACTTTGGTAATCCTTGTACTAAGCTGTAACTGTTTTAAACTTACTCTATTGGCTTCTTCGCCGGCTTTTACTGAGAGGAAGTTGTGCCAATGTGAGTTACGTAATAATATAAAGCTTGAAACTAAACATTTTCTCGTCCAATATTTGTCAGTGCCAACAGACGATAGTCCAATGTGTGTTATCAGTTATGGGTATAGCATAGAAACATGGTCTCTCACTTCTGGCCCTGTTGGCATGTTATCTCTCAAGAAGACATGCAGAGGCCTGTGATGAGAAGAACCGTGGACAAACTAAAGTAACAGACAGAACTGATGGTCGCTTGGGTGTTGAGGTTCTGGTGTGGAGACCACGGGCCAGCAAGCACGGCTTAGGATGACAGATGACTTCGCTCAGGTCATCGGAAGACTATGGATGCCTAACGATTGCCATGTGTCAAGCAGTGGACGTAACAGAACGGTATTGATGATGATTATTTAAACAATACTTTACGACTGAAATTTTCGAACATGTACCCTTACAAGAAGCGACCCCTACATATATTGCGAGATAAATGTGAGCAAAATCAGAACGTCACACTGCATTTCACGCTTTGTGTGATCACGCCCTAAGCGGTTAACGCGCGCGTCTCTAAGCCTAGTGTATATTTAGACCCGCCCGTTTGTATGCAGAGTAAGGTCGCGTGCAGATGACTCATGATGTAATGTCAAGATCCGAATCAAGGCGAGCTTTGTAAAAAGCGACGCGGTTACTTACGTCGGTTAAGGGCGACCATGTTTTCGAAACACTTTTTTTACACGATTTTTTTGTTCTAGCACGAATCACGAAAAAAAATTCTTCATGGAACATGTAATAAAATGTTTTGTGCTGCTGAATTTAAAAATATATATAAGCAACGTGAGAAACTTAAAAACGAGTGCTAATAACAGACTTTATAACGACAATAAACCAACAGACGCCGTCAATAACGAAAGAAATATTTCAAATCCGATAGTTGTGCGAGACAAATCTAAAGTATTAACTGACGATAGGATTTCAATTGAATAATAATTTACCAGTTTATTGGTTGTAGATTTCTTTTATAGTGCGCGTCGGAGTTACATGAATTAATTTCTCCATCTCTCTTACATCGGAAAGCAAGACACGCACGTAAACGACATTTATATATAATAATAAAAAAGCTTTATTTCATTCCATAAAAATGACTTAAAAATTAGTTATTTTAAATATTACTTTGATGATTTTGTATTAAATTTGTATGGACACCCTGTGTATAACAGATGCACTTATCTATTCCCTCCAAAGGAAAGTGGAGCTGGGCAGGTCACATGGCGAGGTTCGTTGATAACAGGTGGACACAAAGGATTATAAAATGGACGGGACCACTCGGTACTAGAGCTAGATGCAGACCAAATGCCAGACGGGGTGACGAGATCGTGGCTACGGCAGGTCACGGGTGGTTCCAAGTTGCCAAAGATAAAGTAAAATAGAAAGGTTTGGGGGAGGCTTTTACCCTAGGAGGTCCATATAACGACATGTATACATGGTGGAAATCTCTTCAACCCGCACTAAGCATTTTGATACTTTACGCAACGAAACTTCTCAAATAAATCGCGCTTTACGAAATGAATTATGTTTTCCAACAGCCATATCTATTAGGCAAAGCTATATGTCATTGACATGTGGTTTTCAACTGGACGGCGCGTGACACAATCACCGAAACAATAAATTTCATCACCAGCATTACGGTCGTATTCATTGCAAAACAAAATTAACCGTCAGTTAAGTAATTCTTTATTTAACTTGATTTTTAACCTATGAAGGAGCCAATAGAATCGATCAAATGCATTAAATCTTCTTTGTTTACGGCCAAATCTCTTACCATACAGGCCGTTCGATTGTGGAATGATTTACCGCTGAATATAAGGCGTGCTATCTCACTACCTAAATTTAAAAAAATGGTTTAGAACTATTTACCAGACCTCTATGATTGTTTATCCATTAATTCATTTCTTTTTCTTCCTCTGTTTCTTTATTCTTTCTGAGGCTATTGCGATCCAAATCAGTTTCATGATTTTTATTTATTATTGTACTATATTTATAATATGTATTATACCTTATTTATTAGAAGTATATATGTCATATATTTATATATCCACACATATATATATATATATATATATATATATACGTCTGTTTGGATATATGTATGTATTGTACATGTTAACCACCAATTATTTATACTTCTATCTTTTCCATACTATAGTTGTCTGCAAGAAATTGCCTCGTGTGATAAGAACACCCAATAAACTTTTGGTTTATATTTATGAAACTATTTAATCTACCCTAGCGCGTACAATAAAGAATATTAAATTAAGAAATAAATAAAAACAAAATCTGTGACGTCATTAACGAAAAAACGTGCATTTGCAAACAAATTAATTGAGGTATCCTTACGAAGAATTTTATCAGACTTTTCCGTTAGCTTTATATTATCTATACAGGGTCATTGGTGATAGGTGTAAAAGCTATAAAAGAGTACATTCATAGTTTATTAACTGTAAATTAATAAACAAAATTGTCAGCAAATGAGCTAAAGATTTACCTCTCTTGAAGCTTTTACTTACTTTATCTATGTTAGATATCTGTCGGAATTGCACCTGATAATTCCCCCATCTCCTTTCTTTCATCGGACAAGATGTACGGATTCACGACATTCGTACACGGTAGAAATCCTTTCCACCTGCACTAACCTTACAGCATTATTGTTTTCATCTAACTATAACTTAGAAGTCTAAGTCAAGAGTGAATAAGTATTAGTAGCATCGTAGACCTCGTCGTCGCCTAGCATTAGACGAGACAGCTTTGCTTATAAACGATAAAAAAGGACATTGCATTGCCAATTGGATTAAAAGGCGTGACTTTAATCTGATTTTTTCGCCAAGCCTTTTCGTTTTCTTTACAATTTTTTGTTTAAGTTTCACTCATGGCGAATAAGATTGCCACCTCACTATTAGTTTTTTTAGCTGCAATCGTCCTTGATTAAAACTTCAAAATTGTATTTTTAGTTTGTATAAATTTTATCTGTATTTACTCGCAATAGAAAATTGTATAAGAAAAATTGTAAATAATGATAAAACCCTGTCATGACTCGCAGAAAAAAGATCCGTATCAAATAGCGGCGACCCTCTCTCAACTGTCTGCGTTTAGTTTAAGCGAAAAAAAATATTGTAAAAAAAAACTAGCGACACAAATTAGAGTTATAAAAAATAGCTACCATCATCCACTAAATCAAACGGCTGATGTAATATAAAGCTTAAGCCAAGTCATATAGATGTAATCCTACCTCCACTGATTAGAACTTGCAGTATACACGAGTGAGTTAAAAAATAAAGTGAACATTTCCTTGCACCGCGAGTATGACGTCATTGTCTTGTCTATCTGTTGATTCCATAGTTCCCAAAGTAGTCTTGGTTGACCTCCAAAAGTCTACGGGAGACTACATAGTTTACAATAAGTTACAACAAATAAGTTCACAATTCGTAAATGAGGGTACATGTAAAATTGTCTGTCTTGTCTCTCAACAGTGAATATTGACTTCTGCTCTCAATGTTCACAGATAATATTTTAAGTAGCTCAGGTACTGTTTCTTGTAAAATATTGCATATTCCACATTCAATAGCTGCAGGAGGTCCACCGAAACTAGCTAAATCATAGTGGTCTATGAGAAAAAGTTTGGGAACCACTGCACTAGTTGATTCATTTCACCCACGACTCGCAGCGAAACAAATCAGAAGTCGACAAGCGTGAAAGAGAACTCGACTACGTTCATTATGCAAGGACAGGTTAAGCGGAGCTAGATCCGCTCCGGTCCAAGTTCGCCGAACTCTGGACGCCGCTTTTGTTTTTTGACCGTCGACTGGAAATTACATGCGTTTGTGTGTAACACGAGAGTGTGCAAACGCGCGTGTGTTCATAACCGAATAATCACATGCTTCTAATTTCCTTGTACGAATTGGAAGTTATTTATACTTCTATTAAAGGAGAGTAGCTTCGGTGTCTTATATGAAATTGTATTTCTAAAAACGAAACTATTATCGCATTGTTGTCGATTAGCCGACGATAAGTGACCAAGACTGCTAAAGCTTGTCAAAGCTTGACCAAAACCACATCGCTGCCAACAGTTTCTGACGTTGTCCACGTCCCAGAGAACCGCAACGGAGATGGAGGAACATCGTGAGGATCGCTGCACTATTGAGGTCACGACCCTCAGCGTCGAGAAAACGACATAAAAAGAGGCGAAAGGCTTTCTAGAAGTGATCACTACATTAGGTGCACAGTAATTAATCGATCTTCCGTCCTAACGTATGATATCTCAGGTGAGATCCTGCTACCGAAACTGCTGTACTTTGTAAGAGCGCAAGAAGATCGGTACGAAGAGCAAGAGCACCGTCGCCTTAGCCTGACGGAACGGAACGTTGGATACTCTATTTTCAAGCTGCCGATTCTAATTTGAAGATGTTATAATTAGTGAAAAAATGTGATCAAAAATTAAAGTGAATTTGTTTATGAAATGTAATTCTCGTTCGATAAATAACACTTTTGCCAACGCTTTTTTTCAGTTTTCAAAGCAGTTATAATAATAATATTCCGGCATAGCCTTCAAGACCTTAAATTCGGTTTTTATCTCCTCAACCGTGTCAAAACGACATCTCCGCGTTGGACTTTTAAGTTTGCTGAGTGAGAGAAGTCGCACGGAGCCAAGTCACACGAATACGGTGGTAGCGGAACGATACGAGTCGATTTTTACGCCATTTTTTTATTCAAAAAATTCTGAGATTCTGACACCAATCGAAACTTGACGCGATTGAGGTAAAATATTCTTCAAAATGGTTTAAGCTGAACCAAATGATACTCCCACTTTTGACAAACGAATTATTCTACAAGTCTAGGAAAAATTTAACAACCTTTCTAAGGGCTGGTAGTTTTATATGACTATTTCACCTCGTTTTATGATCGCGGTAGTACGATTAAATGTTTTGAAGTAAAAGAAGCGAAGATGTGATTATAAAAACGAACTGAATCTTATCACCAGGTGAATCAATTAGCACAGTAATTACTCGCTTAGTTTAGTTATGCGTTTAGCTCTATCAGCGACAGTAAAATACTGTCAGTGAAATTTGAAGTAAATTGTAATTGCATTTGTCATACACCATATATGCATATGTTCATTCATTCAATTCAGTCGATAAAAGATCTTCAAAGATCGACATAATGTCTCGATTACGTCTATGGAGCACCTAGTGGAGGGCCTGTCTACACACAGACACACACACGCTTATACATATAATATATAATATTATTCAAAAAAGTATTTTGTTCTATCTGGAAGCTAATTATTGTCGCGCACTCTTTATAAAGCTATATTTGTAAAGAGCAACTGTTGACTTTCTTGCCGGCGTCAACAGAACTGCCTTTCGAGAACTATCTCGCTACTAAGCTTCCTGTAGTGAAATCAATGCCGAAATTTTATTTCGATTGACGATTCGAGAGAGTGCTTGTTATAACCATTCCGAATAAAGAATATATATATATATATGTATATATATATATATATATATATATATATATATATGAGTGAGTATGTGCGTGCGTGTGCGTGTGTGTGGAGCTTTGTTTTTTTACACGGTATCTTGACGATGGTCTTCAAGTCAAAAAAAAAAAACCATTATCGATGTACCCGCTTCAATGCACCGTGATCGATAGATCATGTCGCGCCTAGATCAGACTTTTTGCTGACGAATCGTGCGTCGAATTGCGTTGTTGGATATTTTTTATCTGTTTATTCAGATAAGATGCTTTAAATTGCGATTGATGTTGTGTTAAAATGATTGCGTGATCTTTTGATCAAAGCTGATGGTTACTAGGATATATCACCATTACATAGCGATCCAATATTTTAATTGTTACGTCATTAAAACTTACGTAAACTCAATGTATTTTAAGTTTTCAAAATTTGAAGGTGTTCTTAATAGTGATTATGAAAGATGGAGGGTAATCTTCAAGTTGTTTGAACGATTATTTCGTAACCTAAAGATGTAACATGTAAAATATAAAAAAAACATAAAAGTTTAAAACTTAACAAAGTCATAAAGGATAAGATATACTAAGATTAATATCTACCGCGGCTATATAGGATGATCGTTTATGGGTGTAAAAGAACGGCTGTAAATTTATAGATCGTTTCCTATCAAAGTTATGGTACACCCTATCAGAAAATCACAATGGATTCAAAAATAATAACTTACCTAATGACAATATAGAACAAAAATGCATTTTCAAAATTCGGATTACTACATATTAAAATTAATTATTGTTTAATATCTGTCCCTGCAGACTCTATACTGCCAATAGTCATTATCCTGTTGCATTCCAATAAAAAAAATATTGCAACATATTTCAGAACGATAGCTACAAATATATAACATATATTTTTTCTTCTTTCATTATCCTAAATACATTCAACCTCTAAAAGCTTTTACATTTATAATACATCAGCGTGTATTCGTTTCAAGGTTAAAGAATTTATTATCCCTTGGCGAGCTTTACTTCTACTCATAACAGTTCGCACAGGCTGGTTGCCTTTTATATTTTTCATGATCCGACTACGTCATTCATAAAAAAAAAACTCCTGGCATAGTAAAATTTTTTTAGGGTATTCAATTTACCTTTTTTTTATTATCTATGCAAATTAATAAAATTAGATTGTCTGTTTGTAACATTAAAGTAGTCGCTTTTTACTACGTGCATGTGTATAAATATACGATACATATAACAAAATGATATCTGTCTGTTTGTTCCGGCTAATCTCTGAAATGTCTGGAACGATTTTGATTGAGCTTTACTGTCAGGCAGCTGATGTTATAAGGAGTAACTCATGTATGTATATGTGTGTATATATATATATATATATATATATATATATATTTTATAGAGGTTTAAAAATACGTTACGTATCATAAGGCCTGATGTTGGTGCCCCGTATGTCGGACTCGATCTAGATCAATACCGACTAAAAACAATCCTCTCTCTTCGGTATCCCTGGTCCCCACGGCATGGCCGTTAGGCATTACTTCGCGGGGGGGATTTAGCCGCAGCTTTCTCTGATAGAGTGGCTGTTCAGGCCAACTTCCTCCGCTCTTGCTCTATTTTACGCAACTCCTTCAGCACCGTCGTACAGTACGCGCTCGTAAGTTCCCAGGCCGAAGGCGAGGATAGCATTGTAGCTATCAGAGTTTCAGGATAGATTTTGCATCCTACACCTTCTTCCCAAGACCTCCTGGCTTCGTTAAATCGGGGGCAGACGAAAAAGACATGCTCTGCATCTTCAATCATTCCGACACAATTAGGACAGTCAGGGGAATCTTCGTATTTGAACCTATGGAGATACGCTCGGTAACAGCCGTGGCCGGATATCATCTGAGTCAGGTAGTAGTTCAACTCTCCATGATCTCGGTTCACCCATGGCTCTAGGTTTGGTATAAGCTTACGCGTCCATTTTCCTTTCGTCGACTTATCCCAGGACGATTGCCACTGTTGCAAGCTTTTCAGTCTTCCCCGAATTCTAAGTTCAGCTGAAGTTGGGTCTGATTTGCTATTTTTGCTACGGTACAGATCAGTTCTTTCGTCTGCAAGAAGCGCAACAGGAACCATACCTGCTATCACGCATGCCGCATCCTCCGATACTGTACGAAAGGCGCTAGCTACCCGTAGAGTGCTGACTCTATAAACAGAGGCGATTTTCCGTCGGGACTCCTGTTTGCTCAGTGCGTCGGACCATATGGGTACTCCGTACATAAGCACTGACGTAGTCACCGACGCTAATAACTTCCTTCTGTTTTGCTTGGGACCTCCGACATTAGGCATGAGTCGGCAGAGTTTAGCTGTCACCAGAGACGCTTTCGCTGCTGCTCTCTCAGCCTGATCTTTAAAGTTTAGCCTATGGTCGATCATTACTCCAAGGTACCGTATAGCTGGTTGAGTTGCGATTTCACAGCTGCCGACATTGAGTGTGATGGTCTCCGCAACTCTCCTGCCAGTAATGAGCACTGCTTCCGTCTTCTGCTCAGCCAGTTCTAGTCCGACTGACCTCATCCACAGAGTGATTATTTGGAAGGATCTTTCAAATGCCCACTTCACTTCCTCCACGTGTTTCGCTACTATAACGACTGCTAGATCATCAGCGAATGCGACGAGTTTAGTTTCGCTGGGTAGATGTTTCTTTAGGAGTCCATCGTACATAGCGTTCCACAAAAGTGGCCCTAGTACTGACCCCTGTGGGACGCCTCCAGTGACTTTGTACTCCTCCGTCCCGGTTTCCGTAGTGTACATGAGGACTCTATCAGAGAAGTAACTAGCGACTATTTTACGTAGGTATAGAGGTACATTCAGTGAGCTAAGTGCCCCCATGATAACCTCCCATTTTGCTGAGTTAAAGGCGTTTTTAATGTCCAAGGTGGCAACCAGGCAGTATTTTATCGAGCCTCTCTTCCATCTTTTCCCAGACACTGCTAGTTTTGCTATATTGACTACTTGCTCTATAGCATCTAGCGTAGACCGGCCTTTTCTGAACCCATACTGTGAGTTAGCTAGGTGGGGTTCAACTGCTGCTTCGATCCTGCTGTGGATAATACGTTCTAGTATTTTCCCCGCAGTATCCAGCATACAGAGGGGCCGGTATGACGATGGCTCGTCTGGTGGCTTCTTACCTTTAGGGAGAAGTACCAGTCTCTGTCGTTTCCACGCGGTAGGAAAGGTCCCTTCCAGTAAGCAGCTATTGTAGGCCTCCAAGAAGACTCCTGGTGTTGCTACAATAGCTTGCTTAAGAGCTACGTTGGGGATCCCATCCGGTCCCGGAGCTTTGTTGTTTCCAACCCTACCGCATGCTACCATTAGCTCCTTCTCGGTAATAGGGGGGATTTCATTCGGATCCACAATCCCTAGTTGAAAGGAGGATTTTGGTTGCGTGGGGAACAGAGCTCTTACAATTCTTCCTAGTAGAATAGGACAAGTGGGCGTTGTATTCTCATGTCTCAGTTGTTTAACTACAACCTGGTACGGCTTGCCCCATGGATTCATTTCAACCTCTTCCAACAATATTTTCCACGCGTTTCTCTTGCTCTCTTTAATGGATTTATTTAATTTTAATCGCGCTTCCTTATATTTGTCGTAGAGCTGCTCGAATTGTGGTGTTTTCCGAGCCCGTTGGGAGGTTCTACGCGCCTTAACACATATTTTCCTAAGCTCAGCAATGTTATCATTCCACCAGTACACCGGTGGGGTTCGGTTGTTGTTGCGTCGCCTTGGCATTGTTGCATCGCAGGCCTCAGTCAGCCTCCTTATGATTTCAACCGCCTTTTCACTAGCACTTTTGGAAAGCAGTGGTCGATCCTCGAGTGCTATCTTGAACAAGCCGGAATCATACATGCTAGTCCTCCAACCCACTAAACCAGTTCCTGTGTGTGGTACTCTATTTGTATTCGGCTTACATGACACCTCCCAGTATATGGCACAGTGGTCGCTAGCGGTGTAAATATCCGAGGTCTCCCAACTGCTATTTCCTCTCGCTAGTGTACTGCTGACGAAAGTCAGATCCACAATTGAGCTCGCCTCGCCTCTTGTGAACGTGGGCTTATCGCCTGTATTAAGTAAGGCGACGTCCAACAGTGACATCGCTTCCAGAAGCTGGCAACCTCTAGTGTTAGTAGCTTTACTACCCCAGTCCACTGCCCAAGCGTTAAAATCTCCAGCTATAGCTACCGGGGAGTACATTCGGGCATCCTCCACTAATTTGGCCAGGAACCGGACGAACTCATCGTGTGTTAGGCTAGGTGGTGCATAGCAACTGTAGAAATGTATTCCATTAAATTTGGCTCTTACAAATCCAGAACAATTATTTTGATTACCCTGGAGAGGTTTAGTGCCACATGCCCAGATGACAGCTTTTCCTTCCTTATCGGTGATCCAGTTTAGGCCACTGATGCGCCGATATAGGGTTCCGAAATTAGTACTATGTCTAATTTTAGCTCCCGTACAGTCTGCATGAGTAGGTCTTGGGCAACCTCACAATGATTAAGATTAATTTGTAGTACCTTGATCATTTTTGAGGCTGTCTTAACATCTGAAGTGCTTTTTTAAATACAGGGCAATGACCACATCCTGCAATGTGAGCACAGTCTTCGGAATTCCCATTATCAACACAAAGGATACATCGGGCTTCCTTACCGCACTCTTTGACTTTGTGGCCTATTTCCCCACATTTGATGCAGCTCTTCGATCTGTCATGTTTGTTGCTGCATTTGTTTGCAACGTGACCATAGTGCCAGCACCTGAAGCATTTTATAGGCCTTTGAGTAGCTCTTATTCTACAATTGACCCAACCTATCTTGATGTTTTGCCGCTCTGTTAAGGTTCTTGCCAGTTCTGCTGCTACTCTAATAGAAGCCGTAAGTGTTCCTCCGTATGCTTTGCGAAGGGACTTGACACAGTGTTCAGAAATTTGGCTTCCTCCGCCAGTTATTTTCTGTAGGGCTTCTACGATTTCAGGCACCGTCGTGGTTTCGTCTAGGTCCTTAATCTCTAATTCCTGTTCAGGTACTTTGCATACTACCGTAGCATCTTTTCCAAGAACTGTGGAAATGGTGTTTCTTATCTCCTGCGTTTTATCTTTTTGATTTTTCGCTAGGATAAGAAGCATATCGCCCGTAGCCGTCCTTCTAATTTTATCAACACATTTGCCTATATGATCCGCGGAAGCATCTTTTTTGACCCGCTTAAGGATCTCGGCGTACTGATCCTTCTGGCTTGGGCGAATGATAAGAGCACTCGGACGCGTTGCTACTTTTTTCTTGGGTTGCTTTTTCTTTTTTACCTCTTTCCACTCCGAGTGATCGTGTGGAAGTGGCGGCCTTGGCTTCAGCTCTGGCCTTACCGTAACTGCTAAGTCCGTTGTATTAGCTTTTCGCAGTTTCGGTGCCTGGCTGATCTCCAAGGGTGAAGAGCGTTCCGTCCTTTTGACTTTTCGCGCTTTTCGGCTCTTCGGTGTTGCCGATTTGCATTCTTCTTCGGTTCCTTTTACAGTCGTGTCCGAATACGTTCTGTAAAGAGACGGTGACGTTTGCACTTCTCCTACAGATGTGGTGGCGTTTGATTTTCCGACGCTTCCAATTTCCCTGGTGATCTTTGCAAACGATGTACCTAGTGCGGCCACATGTTTGCGGATCTCTCCATGAACGTTTAGTTTGCCCTTTATGTAATATATATGCTAATATATATGTGTGTGTGTGTGTGTGTGTGTGTTGAATATGTCATTGAATATGTCGATTGTCCATTAAAAAAAAAACTATTTTATTAATAAATACCTATTTAATAAAATATTCGATAAAACGTGACTACAATGTTTGCAATACGCATTATGAAACCGATGGCTGCGACGCAAAGAGGTGACGCGGGTTAAATGATTCGACACTAAAAAGTCCGTGCATTTCTATATCTCATGTCTTTCCTCGACAACGGTCAACAGCGACTGTTACAACATATAAAACTCATTACTATGTAACGACGTCTAACACATATAACATATTATTGTAATTTATTGATAATTTATACTCTGATGTATTTTCGAAATTTCAAATTTTACTATTTATTTACACACACAAATGAATAAAAATCGTCAGAGCGTCATTAACACGTTCATTGCATTAGGACAAATTTCCCCAAACTTTTTCCGTGTTTGGTGGTCTACCCTACTTACCTGATATTGATTTCCTGTAAATTTCTAACTGTAGTGAAGTTTACTGTTAAAAACTTAAAGTAAAAACACATGTTAATTTATACATTTATTAATTGAATTTAAATTAAAACTACTTAAAATAAAATTTTGTATCTGTTATGTAAAATATACGTAACATTAAATAAACATAAAATATATGCTTCATAGGTACTTTTATAAATAATGTAAATGTTTTGATATTATAAGATAGTATGATACAAGTAAATAGGTACCATGAGTGTATGTGTTGAGATCCACTATCGTGGACCCCCATTTTCATTTCATGGACCCCTTGCAGGTTGCCATAGACCCCTAGGGGTCGATATAGACCACTTTGGGAATCACTGCGTTAGGAGATGTAAAAGACCCCTTGATTTTTGTTTCATGCGACTAACAAAATCGTGACACGCTCTGAAGTAGAAGCCATGTTTTAAGTTCCTTTGTGTATAATTTAATTTGATTTGATGGCATAGTAACATAATATAAGGGACTCATCAGTTCTCTTACGTAATAAAGTAAAATAAAGGTATATGGTATTCTTCGTAAAACAACAAGCTCGTACTTCTTTTGAAAAGTTGACGCAGCAAGCGTTTTAAGCGTACTGCGACACCTAGTTGAAATTAATATCAACTACAAGAGAACCTACTGGTGGGCAACACTTCTCTCTTAAAAGCGTAGATGACAACTAAAAAAGACGTTACGAGAGAGATAATATTTAACTCTTAGTAGCCTGATTTACGAAAGTGAATTTTTTTTAATATTACTGTGTTTGCTTGAGGGTCTAGACGAAGGGAAAATAGATTTTTTTTTTAATTTTGTTGGAAAGAACATTATACAACAGTAAAATACGTACAGCCAACCTATAAAAAAAACTAATAGTAATGTGAACATTCTGGTTAAAAGATTGGTATTATTAAAATTAAAACTCTAGGTTATTAAAGGTTAAAGAATTGTAAGGAATATTGTAATAACATCACCTCCTAGTCCTATACAGATCAAATAGTAAATTAAGATACTCTTGTCTCCATAAAATATTTTGATTAAAAATCATTTTTTTTAAATCGAAACCAAGCATTAGATTTGTAACAAGACAACAATAAATCGTTGAATAAAAACAAACAAAAAGAAACATAGGTAAGTTACTTTTTTGACATTGTTCCGTCCAGATTCCCACTGCAACGCTTAGGCGTCATTCCTTTAAGATATCTGTGGGTAACATCTTAATCGCCATTCTTGCCAGGCTAGTTGGCGATAGCAGTGCGATATTATAGTGCGCAGAAAACGATGATGTACATCCTCTGGAAACTTGTTTGTGAGCAATGGCAATCATATGTGAGAAGAGGAGTCAATAATGTGTGTGTGACACATACTCACAGACGCGCACGCGCACCTAATATACATAATATCAGTAAAACCTTTACAATATGCATGTGTTTCTGTCTCGCTCTTTTTTTTGCATAGACAAATACTCGTTGGTGTTTACTGGTTCATCGAGTTTCAGAGACCCAATTTAGTGAAATTGTAGTATCTGGCGGCTAGAGCAGAGTCTTCCCAGGTGCGAGACGAGTGTTAGTTTTTATTAATTCTAATTTGCATCACTAATGTATATTGCTTGCAACGTACTGTTTTTTTTTTCCTTGCGTTTCCTGACCGCAGACAATTGGGAAAGAGATAGCCGCTATTTGATATGAATCTTTCTACTCTTAGCTGCAATTCAAGCGACAATTTTTCTTATGGTTAACTGTAAGTTCAATTAATATGTATATATGTAGAAAAAGTCTTTACCGAAATTTTTGTTTCTTATATTGTATTTGAAGTCGCCGCCTAAGCGCTACAGACTGTTAAGAGATAAGCTCATGAAACGATTCTGCAGTATTTTCCAACCTTTTATAGCATGTCCTCACAACCTTTCTAAAAATCTTACGCCTCTCCTATGTAACATACATAATTTTTATATTAAAGCAACAGGGTTAAACTTGTGACGAATCCACTTTCAAATTACCCACATGTGGGGCGTGGGCTCCATGGAAACACTCCTCTATAGGTTTTAGGCTTTGCGCCCTACACGCACCTGCGGAATGTACTAATGCCACTTGGTCAACAATGCAAGTCGGGTAAAAAAATCAAGTTTTAAGTGACATATATTGAAAACGCTAGCCTATACTAGCTTTATATCTCGTTCTTTTTAAATTATAGAAAATTTTATAACTGTTCTAACAAAAATTACCTTAATTTATATTTCAATCTCATTATTTATTAACCTCGACTGAGATGATACCTTCAAATATTCCGGCAGCATCAGTCCCTTTGATCCAAGGCCAAGGTAAATATCTTCATATACCCCACACGTCCAAGAATAACATAATGAAGAAACATTCGGTTTCCTTAAAACGATCACGAAGCTAACGACGTGACTAATTCCGAAGTTTATAATGACGCAAGTTACTGTAACGGAAATTCCCTATTTCGAAAATTTTATTTAGTACGCTCTGAACCGAATAAATAATACAGCGTTAGGATGACCATATTCTACATTAAAGAAATGACAATAATATATATATACAATACCCTGCGATAAATATTGCACAATAGACCTTTGGAAAGAGACAATCGACTAATTTCGGCTTCGTGTGGAATATGCCAAATAAAATGTGTTGGTCAAGTTTTGTACTACGTTCTTACGGGTAGAAGACAACAAAATTAAATTATTAAAATAAAGGACATATACTCCATTAATAAATTTAAGATGACTATATATTAACACAAAATTTAAATTTACTTTATAACAGTATTTTTGTATAAGTGCCTCATATTGTCAAGAATGTAATTTTTAGGAGTGCTTTGTTGATATTTCATTTCTGAGGGAGATAATACATATTACTATACATATCTATTGAAAAAAAAAAACAAAGAGATGAGTGTTTCGCAGTTGCAAGAGAACAAAGAAAACAATCCATTTAATTTACATTGAAACGTTAAAACGCAAAGCAAAAAATAGAATTCTTTTACGATGTTTTATAATCCCGTATTTATAAAACGTTCCAGCGTATCTCAGATACAAGTAAAAGGAAGTTTGTTCTTGACGTAAAAGCTAACGGAGTATTCCAAGCGATGCCGAGAGCAAGGGGGATGTGGGGTCAAATGCGCTCGCGGCTGGGAAAGGGAGACGGTATTCCACAATTGAACTCAATCAGGGCCCTTCGCCGTGGGAAACCTGGCGTGTACTTCCTCTAAAACATAAATTGAGCTCGTGTACCTTGTTACATTGAAATAAGGTTCAAAATTACATTGACATTTTCGCTGATACACCGCTGCGCTTTAGGGATCTATAACAATAAAGTAGATGCAAACCGCTGCGTTCATAATCAATGCATTTACGTTTTAGGGTTGACTCGAAAGGGTTGCGCCTTCTCGTCATAATTGTACGAGTAATTTATTTATATAAACTTTATTTGCATTTACTATATAAAAGCAGGCCATTATGCATTATTTCAAGTCACCTTCTCGATTGTGGAAAGTAAGAATAAAAGGAGTCACAAAACCTAAATAAAACTTGTCATGAAATAAATGATAAGTCTTGTTAAGAACGTTGGAATATGCAGGTCACTTCCAACTGGTCTTATTGTTTTGGGGGATAAATCTATATATGTACATCACTGAACGTCCTGTGCTTGAAATGATGATGATATTTGTCCGTATTTATGCAAAAAAGCATCACCCAGAAAACACATACTTCTTTTAAAGGATTTACATAAACATGTGCTGCAGTTCTATTAGATAAAGTAATCGCCTTTTATGTATGAGTATATGTTATAATCGCCGCATCAGGCAGGGCATCAGGGAGGGTTGGCGATATCAGTGCAGTATTATGTTACGCAGAGGACACCGCTGCCCATCCTCTAGTTCATGGATGCACAGTCCGCGGCCCGCCGGTCGAATACTGGTGGCCCGCCGACAGCAAAAATATTACTCTCGTACTCGTACATTCGAAAAATATTGAATTTTGTTCCAGAATAAAACCAAAAAAATTTACCTATACTTCTGGCTACCGGCCCGCCATCAGTTCATGATTTACCCGAGTGGGGCCACTCTAGTCTAGTCTTAATAAGTCTTTGCAACTATGCTCTAGTTGCACTAAAGTCTCTTACATAACATCGTATCCCGGGACCCAAACCCTCAACCTACGATCGTAAGTCATTGTCTTATCTTACTTCTACTCGTATGTAAATTCGACGAGATGTTGTAAACTAAAAAAATAGAAGTTACTAGAAGTTTAAAATAGCTTCTATATTAAACAGCTAATAGCTCTTTCTTTTCGGTTATCCAACCTTTCGAATAGTCCGCATGAATTTGCGAAATTAAACGAAAGTGAGGCGTGAACGGAATTTCTATTGAGCTAACATAGATACTGATAAATGTTCGATCGCACCTATCCACGATAAATCGAAACTGTCTCTTGTCACATCTAACGCTGCTGAGGATCGTGACTCCCGACTCCGTCAATCAATTACAATCGTAGGTTGCGTTCCATTGTATTACTGTAGCACTAATTAATATAGTGTGATATTTTGTAGATGTAAAATTTTTTAAATAAATGTATAGCTCATTTGTTAGGAAAATCTTTCAACACTCTTACACCTATTTTCGTCCACACTTCTTATTTTAGCTGATGGACACCTACTGCAAGTCATATGCCTCCCCTAGATCGCCATGATGATGGATCATGATCTGCCATGACCATAACTATGTCGTTGGCCTACCTGATGAGGGGCCTAATATCTTACAATCACATTTTAAAATGACCTTTGTTTTTAACGCTTCTCGTTCTCTCTCCTTCATGCAGGGGCGTGAACGTTACAATATCGGCTTAAATATTTTTTTTCAGTATTTATGTGCTCGGATTATTTTTATCTTTACATCCATTCACAATTTCTTTCATTCAATCAATCACACTATTTAAAGTTACCAGTTAGAAATATATATGCTTTATTTAGTTTCTCTATTGGAAACCCGCAGATCAAAACTATAGATACTTAGATTGGGTGTACGATAGATTAATTGACAACAAATGAACTATACCTTCACCATTTCAAAGCTTTTAAATCTATAATCGACTACCCTGTATAGCGATGGAGATACTTATATATGACAATATTTGGAATACATGATTATCTAATTAAATAAGGTAATTTGATATTATATTAACATATAATCATAGTTAGTAGTAACCATAGGTATATTTATATAGGGTGTTTTTATATTAGTATCCTTTTCACTTCTGTTTTTTGTCTTTAATTTTTACTTATTTCACCTACCTTAATTAATTTATTTTTGCGCCTCCTAAACGGTAACTCGGAGAAAATTCTTACAGTATATAGTTCACCGTTATACATACATTGTATAAGTGTTTAAATAAATAAATATTTCAAAACTATAAACGTGTGTGTGTGTGTCCTAATGTATAACACCTTCGCTGTCAATTATTGTACGGCCTACCGTATTATTATCCATAATCTATGGTTTCAGAAATAATAAATAACATAACGATAAAATAGAAAATAAGCATTTTCAAAATTCGAATTGTAGTATGTACTATATGAAGACATTATATATTTAGAAGTTGTTGGCCTGTCGTATTGCAATATAAAAAATATATATTAATGTAACATATTTAAAAAGGATCACTTTGTACAAGTCGAATGCAAATATGTCTTAAAGATTTATAACTTTCTTGACTGACAAATTAACTATACATTTATATATTTATTTTAAGCACATATACTTCTTAAGCAAAGTATTATTACTAATTTATTTATCAATATTACAAAGAGGAGGTAGAACTAAAATAAAAACAAATATTACATCAAAGTCGACCGCTAAAACTGTGAACATAATATTATTTCGTAACGTTTGATTAGTTATAACTGATTCCAATCCCAGAGAGAAAGTTTATTCAAAAGCTTTGCATAGGAAAAAAAGAACGAACAAAGAAAATTTGTGAAAAGGACAAAGCAGTGAAAGATTTATTTGACTATCGTTAATTTCTCCCATAGTTTGATTTTCGCTGACGAGACTTCCCAATGACATCTAGTTTATTTTTCTAGTTAATTATGCCAAATTACGTTATTATATTCCGTATCCGTTATATCCTTATAAACTATATGCCGAGTAACCTATACACGTTTCTACCTAAATTAAATTGAAAAAAAAATTGTTATATTTTAGAACCAAAAAAAATCTGTTAAAAAAATTACAAAGCTTTCATGTTTCGTATGTAGTTCTGTATGGGGTTACGGTGGTGGTACTCACCACGAGCGACAGCCTGTGATGCGGCGCCGCTGGCGGTAGGCGCGACGGCCGCCTGGATACGGCGCATGACTCCTTCTGCATAAAAATACATATTAATTTTCCATTTACACCAATAGACTACCGCACGTTTTGTAAGAAAACTTGCCACTCAGTTGTCATCTTTACAAAATATACGATTATCCTGACAATGTATATAAAACACAATAAAACATTAACAAAACATAAATAAAATAACGATTAGTGCCAAACACAGAGTCTGTGGCTCATCGGTGTAACGTTACTCCTGAAGATGCTCCGTGGAGGGGTGAAACACGTGTTGAGCGATTTAACGGGTGGTAGTTGAGCGATTTAGCGGGCTGGCGGGCGGTGCACTTTATTGTACGACTACTACTGCATTGGCGGAAGCTATAATGGTCCTTTTCTTACTTAGGATGGACTTCCGCAAAATAACGCCTCAATCCATTAGATAAAAAAGTTTAAAGTAAATGACACGGCTCGCCGACGACTAAGCACGGCTGCGTAAAGTTTTGCCGACATTTACTAACTCCCACAGTAATCCGAACAATATTGATAACCGTGTCTACTACATAAGGTGAACAAACAGTCGATTTTCACAATAGTCCAAGTCTTAACGGTCTGTAGCATTTGGACAGCGATTTGAAATAAAATAATGTACCTACTAATATATAATTGAGTAAAACTTACAAATGTTATTGTTAATATGTATAAATTTTAGCTGTATTTACCCATAAGAGAAAATTGTGCAAGAAAAATAGTAAAAATTATAAAACGCTGTCGTGCCTCGCAGCTGGGAGAATAAAGATCCAAATAGCAGCAATTGATACAAAATCCCAACAGCCTGCGCAAGTGAAAGCGAAAAAAAATATTGTAAAAAAAAAAACTTTAGCGATACAAATTAGAATTATTAAAAAAAATACCCTAAGTCTTAGTTTTCTTCACATACGAACTGCAACTCAAACTTATTTTTATGGAGAATATAATGTTTGATGACGAGTAAGGCGTATTTAACGGTCGTGTAGAATGGCAGCCCTGTATCTGACTGCATCCGATAGTCAATCCGTCCCGGCTCGCGTATCGCGAACCTAATTTTAACCAACTAGCATCAATCATCATCAATGCATTGTTGCCTTTGTTCTAACTTCTAAATTCAACCGTGAGATAACTCACGTTGCTTTCTATTCAAAATCAATCATCAAAAGTATTTGACATAAATCTTTCCTTTGGTATGAATTGAATTATGCTTAATATCTATCTGGACATGATAGATTATAAAAATTTACTTAATAAAAATAGAAGTTTCTTGTTTATTTGCTTTATTAAAATCGTTGAACATCTTGGATTATTCCGAATCTTCCTGGTCCTATTGGAAATCTATGACGAAGGCTTGTGTCCAACAATGGACAGCAACAATTACGTATATAAATAAAACTTTTCGGAAACATATTGTTGATTGTCCAGAAGTGGATACCCTGCGGCTGAAAAGATGAATAAAAGAAAAGCTCATGAAAGGTAAGTTGCTTACCACGTGGACGGAGAGCGTAGGCGCCGATTTACCGAGCGCCGATCCACGCATGCGCAGCAGGTTACTGCGCAATGCTTTGCCCGCATCTGTAGACAAAATAAAAATATGAATTTATTTCTAAGATTAAAGTTAATTATCGGAGTCGACATGACTTAAAGACATGTTTAGATGGGTGCGGCTTAGAGCAGCCTTGCGCCACGACAGGTTGTTTTTCTTCTGTCTCCTTTCTTAGTCTATGACAGGGATTTGAATTACGAGTGTTTTTTTTTTTCAATATTTTGTTCTTGATTTTTCTTCTTCCTTCCTTCACGATTCGTTTCACTCTATGGTGGCATCATGTTTCTTCTATTTACATTCTTTACCTGGTAACACTTTGAACCATTTTCTGTCAAGAAGGAACATTTTATAGAGAAAAAATATATAAATTTATTGCAAAACTAGGTTACTATTCGCGCGCGCGCACCTGCTCATCTACCGAAAATAGTCCCTGGTAAGTCCATGCTCTATGTGATCCTAATTGACATAATTGTTCTCTATAATTGAGACGAGATGGAAATTTATCAACCACAGCGAGTTCTTATCTTTTCGTTATAGTAACTGATCGAAAAATCTGACATTATATTTTAAAATTTTAAGTGTGCTGCTGATAACTTGCTGCATGATAACTTGTCTGTCATTAATTTATTTAAATACACTATCAACATTTCCATATACGTTCATATAAACTTATATTTATACACATAAATATGTAATTTTTTTTTTAACTTTTATTAATTTTCATTTTATAGCTAGTATTAGAGGAGAAAAAGATAATAAATAATGAATTGTATATAAGCTATTACTCAGCAGATTTTTGCTTAGTTAATGTCATTATTGAACCGATATACCCATATGCTTGTTTAAAATACAAAACAATCTATATAATAATTTATTATTAGAGTTAAATTAATTTCAATTAAATAGTATAAAATTTGAACACAGATTATTCTTGGATTAACAATCAGATTATTAACACCCATATGGATAAAACGTAGTTATTTCGTTGATGAATGATAGTATAATCTGACGTGATATTTTAAAATTAAAAACGAAAGCCCTATTTTGATGGCAATCTAATTTGGCTGCCTTAATTTTTAATTATTCACACGTCTGTACTGTATCTGTGATATTACGAGAATTACGGAGAAGGATTAGAGGCGACATTTGAAAGGTATACGGAAAATGATAAAGAATTATAGAATTTATGATGAAAATTGTTTAATAAAATGTAAAGTATGAAAGACGGAATAAAAACTAAAACTGAAAGATTTAATAACCCTATGAATAATATAGTCCCTGCCAATACTCAAAGGGGTTTTTCTATAGTTCCCCCTGCCCTAAAGGCATGGACCTTACGTTATCGAGAAAGTATTTTTTTTTGAAAATTTTGATTTTTTCACCATTCTTCACTACTTACATGGAGTTGAACGAGAGGTCTCTATAGGTCTATTCGCCTTGTGAATGGACCTCCTACACGCTTGCCGGCCCGTGATCGGTTCTGTTATCAGGACCGCCACTGTCACTTCTACTGGTGAATCACCTGGACCGTTTAGATCAGAGTTCTCTAGATTTTTTTGTGTCGTAAACCCCTTGCCATGTTTTAGTGTGTTTTAGTGAAGTTTAGTTTTAAAAACTTAAAGTAAAAACACATGGTTATTTATACATTTATTAATTGAATTTAAATTAAAACTACTCAAAATAAAATTTTTTATCTGTTATGTAAAATATACGTAACATATTAATAATTTTTTACTTCATAGGTACTTTTATAAATAATGTAAATGTTTTGATATTATAAGATAGTATGATGTAAGTAAAATAGGTACTATCAGTGTATATGTCTAGATCACCTATCGTCGACCCCCATTTTCATTTCATGGACCCCCAAATTTTTTTTCGCTGACGTAGACCCCTTGCAGGTTGTCATAGACCCCTAGGGGTCGACATAGACCACTTTGGGAATCACTGGTTTAGATAGCTTATTTCGTTAATTTCATTCGTCTACCGATCTCTTTCATATAAATATATCTATAATCAACTAATACAAGTAGGAGGTTAACTTGGTGTAGTACAAACCCTTTTCATTCCTACATATGTAATTTTTCACTTACTTAATTGACCTTAGAACGACAGTTGTATATCAGTGACAAAGGATTATAGTTTTTATTACAAATTGTCAATGACTAATACAGCGTGAACGTTTTTATCGCTGCGTATGTTTGCGTCATGAATTGGGCCACACCTACACCGCGCCTGAAATTTGTTTATAAATAATACGACGTAATGCGTGTGATTTTGATAAATTAATGTTTACCCCGCCCACGCAGCGGGCGCTTTGGCAATGCATATAGACACGCTATTACCCATTAATTTTTAATTTAAATTTGTAAAATTATATAACAACTGACGACAATAATACAGACAGCATATATAATAATTCGCAGACCAAAGTTATAAAATAGTAGCTGATCCCGCAAACGTTGTTTTGCAAAAAAAAATGATATTTTAATTTACAAATAAAAAATAAAGGTTGATCGTAGAGGGGTGAAAATTTATGGTTGTATGTATTCTTGTATGCTGTATCATAAAAAATAAAAACAAAAAATTTCGTTAAAAAAATATTTTTTTTTTTTAAGTGTGGACAACCTTTATCACTTAAGGGTATAGAAAATAGATAGTAGCCGATTCTCAGACCTACTGAATACGCATATTAAATTTTGTAAAAATCAGTCAAGCCGTCAGAGGAGTTCAAGTTCGAACACCGTGACACGAGAATTTTATATATTAGATAAAGAATTAAAAACAGACGGTAAACTATAAATCTACAAATTCTCATTATTATAGAAGTACGCGTTGCTGGAGTTTCTTCCGTCACTTCTCCCAGCGCCTTTAAGGTTTTAAGTCTAGGTGCAGCTCTTTCCGACACACTTTAGTCGGAATTTTAAAATTGATTGAAGTGCCTGCCGCCATAGATACCCTCTGGGGACTATTGATTCAGTAACTGCGTAATCTGCCTAATCTTCTGTCAGTCCGCGGTCTCCTCTCTTCTCAATCCAGTTAAATTATTAATATAAGGAGCTGTGGTACCCAAGACATGACCCTTGGACGCCCACTACAAGGCACAAGCCCCCAAAGATCGCCACACTTGACAGGCGGGTACTTGGCAGAGTGGTATTATGGTACGCAGTTCCCTACTGCCCATCTCTTAGAAACTCGTTTCTAAGCTATGGTAATCCTATATAATTATTTTATTATTATTAATATTCCTCATTTCCCTACCACAGGGCTGATCTATCCCACCTACTGATTATTTGAGCACCACTAGATTTACTAATAAAAATTGAAATAAGTGTATGTAAAAAGTATAAATAAAAAGTAACCTTTTCTTATACACTTATTCACTTACTCATTCCTATAAAAATTTTATCTGCAAAAAACAATATTTTTCCGTAAAAATTTGTTAAGATTCACTAGGCGTAGATATGTTAAAGACGTAGAAAAGTCAAAAAATTATATAAAAATGTATAGAACATCAATACATGCAAACTCCGGCCTCTAGTTGAACTGGTGAAGGCCCGCCATACGTTGTCTCCATAATTAATCAAGACTTGATATCATTGACTGTCACCTGCGGCTTCAATTCTTGATCAACTTGATAATGCCATATGTCTTATATTCACAATGACCTGGATTAGTTTTAAGCAATTGTAACACATGTAAATATATATATATATAATTACATGTGTGCATAAATTATGTGAAAAATTAAATTGCCAATAAAGTCCCTCTCCCACCATAAATAGGGGTACGAGAGGCCCCCAACAGCGGGGGCCATAAAAAAACATGTATATATATATATATATATTTATATATATATATATATATATATATATATATATATATATATATATATATATATTTATATATATATATATATATTTATATATATATATATATATATATATATATATATATATATATATATTGTGTTTACTTTTTAGATAATTGCATATTAAAAAAAATACCGGCGCTATTTAAACTCTGTGAAGAAGGCTTGCCTCGCAGTCACGTCCTATGACTGAAAGGATGAACTGGAGTTGTGTGTAATTGATAAATATATTAAATCATCCTTAGTTCCTTCTTTTTTTACTCTCCACTCTTCACCAGTAGGAATTGCTTTAAATATGTGTAAAGAGTATAAATTATGAGATGAATTTTCTTAGCTTTTTGACCAGAGCTAATCCAAAGGATTGGAGGATATTGTCTTATGTAATTCACGCTTTGTGCTTTAATTACATAATATTGCCACTACTCACAATAAAGTTCTCAGAGGATAGGCAGCGGTGTTATCTACGTATCATAATACAACACTTCGATCGCCAAACATTCTGACAAGCATGGCAATAACAGTACATTTTCACATAACAATAACTTTGGGGCAGGCCTATACCATGCAGAGGAAGTCTATGGGCTGAAACAACAATGACCCCATAAAACTTATTGGTAGCTTTGATAACATTCTCCATTTTCAAACACCTTTTTGTCATTGCAGTTAAAAGAAAAAATTCTGTATTTTAATAAAATACTTAAGTTTTCAATTTAAATTCTACTATTTTAATACAAACCGATATGAGTATATATATATATATATATATATATATGTATATATATATATATGTATATATATGTATATGTATATATATGTATATGTATATATATGTATATATATGTGTGTGTGTATATATGTATATGTATATATATATTTATTTATATATACATATATATACCCATAAATTAGCTACCAATAAGTTTTATGGGGTCTCTATTTAAATTATAGAAACTATACAACATAGTGGAGTACTATAGACGCGAGGTCTATTACCATGGTAAAAAAAATCAATAACTAAAAATAAAAAATAACAGAGAAATGATTCATTATACAGGGTACAAATAAATTTTGTTCACCTTTCATTCGTTATTTATCGTTTCTGAAATTACTGATTTTTTGGACAGGTCATACCATGCATTAATTGACAGCGATTGAGATATATATACACCCTTTTTAAATTTTCGAAACAATCACCCTATAGAACAGTGTTCCATATTTTAAATAACGAAAAGTAAAATTTGCCGTAACCTTGGCCCGAAGGTTGAGTTTTATCTGCGGTTTTGACGGGACGTAGTTAGCTATCTACTTCGCCTGCAGGTTTACGGTCACGCGCTATCAGTTAAGTACTGTACTCTATTTCCGATTAATAATAGATTACAAACTGGATTTTTGCGATTGCCAACAACTCTTCGAACATTACTTTATCTGTATTATGGTATAGACAGACTTGAAGTGTGTATAGCACTTCAAGTCTGTCTATACGCGGTTTCAGTCAGATTAATCTACTGTTACGTTTTAGGATAGGGCTCAAATTAAAATGCCACATGTACTCAAAAGATGTTTTTATGTATTTAATGGAATCAGGCGTTACTTTGCGGAAGTCCATCCTAAGTAAGAAAAGGACCAATATTTAGCCACTTCCGCACATACAGTGGTAGTCGTGCAATGAAATGCACCGCCCGCCAGCCCGCTGATACTTGACTCTGTCAAACTCGACTGTGTTTGGCACTAATCGGTGTAACATAGCTCCTGAAGATGCCTCGTGGAGGGGTGAAACACGTGTTGAGTGATTTGGTGGTGGCGGTTGTGTGATTCGCATTGTTTGCCGCATGTGCATTTATCAGCGGGTCCTTTTCTTACTTAGATGTTTTTATTATAATGATTATACGCAAACCATTTCCTAGTTACTCGAACACTACGTTTTAACTCCCTGAACACCTTCAGTATTCTCTCAACGAACTCTACTTCAACCTACTTTAACGTGCTGACTATAGCTTCGTTGTCGCCCCGAATGGAGAATGCCTGGCCTTCCTCGAGATCCATTCTTAAGTACCGCAGTCAGGTAATTTCTACACTGGGTGACTGACACCTAAACGAGCCTCTATTGCAGTCCATTCTTTAATTCATCTCACCACCTCCCAGCTGTAGTGAAAGATACCATATAGCGTGAAACCTACAATAGCGCACGCATAACATTATTGTCCTAATTACACCCACTGGTATCTTTTTGAAGTCTCGCCGTCAGCCCCGATTGTCTCGTTCGTGGAACTCGTTCTTTATTTCTGGCGAACTCCTTTGTGTCAGATATTTCAGCACACAACTATTAGAACTGTATTATCTAAATTATCCTCAATTGCATTTCTTTTGATGTTTCGCCATCAGCCCCGACTAGTTCGTTCGCGGAATTTTCTCTATTCCCGTCGTGAATTACAGTTTGTAAATGTGCGCTTCTATAATCAAAGAGGACTCAAACGGACAAAATTAATTAAATACAGACCCGTTATTTTGTTTGACAGGAAATCCTATGTTCATAAGATACTCGGGTCTCTTCTGGCGAAAGAGTTGTGATGTATATAATGTATATGTAGTTAGTACTGTTTTTTGTTCTACTACATTCTTATTGCACCTATTTATGAACAGACAAAATACTTTTATTTTATTATATTCAGAAATTCCACGTTTACATTTGATAAGCTGTTCTTTAACATTTTAACAATAAAAACTCGTTGAATAAACTCCGTAACATCTCGTCTAAAATACCGCATAACATAAGACGAAGGACTTTTACCAATATGTGTTTCCAGTGTTTACTTACATAGCCCCTTACTATGAGCTTCAAAGGAAGGGCTCAAGGTTACTCAGAAAGTAATTAAGAGAGTTATACTCCAGAGTTTCGCTGCGTAATTAAATAAGAAATCACTATCTACTAATTAAAAAAAAAATTAGGCTATATTTAATCACCAGAAAATAGGTTTGTATAACAATTGCTTCTTTATTACATGGGTCCTTGAGGACACAATTTCAAGCACCAATGTCATATTTGTTTAAAGACAATTTCTTTCATAAACCCACAGTCCGAGCCACATTCCGTTATAATGATATAGGGTACCTTCCACTACATTTTTCTTTTTATTATCAAACTTAAAATACAAGTAAAATAATTAACAGCTACAAAGGTTTCAAAGCCCATAGGAACAAAGCCTAGGGGATATATATCATTAGATTTAATTACGTTGGTTCATTATTATTTCCTTTAGATTTTGATGTACATATGTTTTATATGCGAAGAACCATAACTTGCCTGGTTTGTTGGGCTCTTCACTTGTCTTCACAAAAAAAAAACGTGTTTTGATTAAAATTAAATCTAATACATGACGTCTCTCCTCACACATGTTTGCATTGGTGTTTTGAATATAATACAAAACACATATTTTTATTTACTAATTGATTTAAAAAAAGATTTTAATACCTAACAAAACATGTTTTTTTTCTCCAAAGTTCTTACACTTATAAATTAAAAACTATCAGAGTATATCGATTATTTTGCCAAAGTCCAGTTGTGCCAAGTATTGCAACCACTTTAATGTCTACGACAATATTGCATTCCTAGATGTCACAGCGGTAAAAGTTTTGGCACTGTACAACATTTTCTCGTACTCTAAAATTGAAAACCAGTACAATTTCATCAAAGTAATTGTGCTATCTATTTGGTTTTCATTCTTGTTATATCACTGTTTGAGAAAAAACTTGTTGCTAGAAGATATTTCTGAAGATTGATGAATACGCTTTTCTGAAGACGCAGCTGAAGAGTTTGTTGAAAAGAATAGATATATATCTGTATTACAAACAGAAGACTGAAGCGTATATAATCGGCCTCTATGCTTGGCGTTTGTGGACTATGAGATAGGCTTCAATTCAGTTGAGACTACTTTGTTGCACTTCCTCTAAAGGTGCCAGATCGACTATTGATACATGCAAATGTTAAAATGTTTGTATAAAAATTCTACCATGAAGGTCAGGCTATAACACCATAGCTTAAAACCAATCCAGTTGCAAAGAGATGTTAAAAGGAAGAAAGCATCTTTCTGAAGTCGTCTACTGTTTCACTGGAAGATTTCTTCAAGCTCATGGACTGGAGCAGGCTCGTTCAAAATATCGAAATGCCTGAAGTCGAAGGTCTTAGATCAGTGTGTGTAGCTGGTGATAACTTACGGATATGAGATTTTATAACAATTCTCTAGATCACCTAAAAAGCAATGGAGAGGATTACAGTCGAAGTTTTGCTGCAATATCGAAACAGAAATGTGGAGATTCGAAGAAGAACCAAGGTTACCGACCTCATCTCTCTACAACGACACTACCTCGTCTGAAGGAGTGAGCGAAGCACATCGTTTGTGCAAACGATGGTCGTTGGGAAAAGGTTTTCTATTAGCGACCATGGGCCGGTAGATGTGGCGTGGATAGCGGGAAGTCGCTGGATGTGGGTAGAACAAGACCAGTCATCATGGTAAGATTTGGAACAGGTCTATGCCTTCCAATGGGCCTCTACCAGATGAAAATAAGTAGAAGAATAATTTTATTGTTTTCTCAAAACTTAGTCACGTCCTACTTATATTGGTTCTACCTAGAGACAAGAAATAAGATATACTAACAACTTCTTTCTTCATTCCCAGCTTTTTCATTTTCAACTTCACATACTTTTTCTTCAATCCTTATCGACAAATGATCGAAGTTAGAAAGAATTCTGATTATTGTAACGATATATGCCATGTTCTATTATGGCCGACATTTATCGTTGTCTAACGAGATTACCTTCGGAATGTGAAGTTGCGCTTAGTTACTGTTAAATATACAAATTACATGTTAGAAACCGGTTTGCGCATGTTTTATTTTTCTTTTATTAGCCAGAGCTTATCTGGCTGCACATAGCTGCAGAGTCCTTCCTGCATGGCGTCTGATGCACACTGACAATTACCTGACCAGTAACTTTGAATATATATTTTATACAGTAGATTGAATCCTGAGATATCATTAGTATAATGTATATATTTATAGATTATACTATTAGGACCTTGAATAAGTTCTCGCTGTTTTTTTTTTTCAAAAAAAAAATTATTTAAGATACAATGCTTACACATTACTCAAAGTATTGTCCATCATTAGAGACCACTTTCTTTCTGCTGCAGATTTTTTCTGAATAAAGCAGTGCAATAAAATTCCCCGCGAAAACACTTTATTTGGCACAAAAGTACACATTTTCACAAAAGGCAAATAAATATGTAGTTGACACTGTGGTTAACTCTATTCTACTATAATTTGAGGTTACATATAGCACTACTTCGGTGATTTGTTACCGTACGAAATTCCAGGCACAGAGTGCCGCAACGCTATCTTTAAAAAAACAGCGAGAACTTATTCAAGGTCCTAATAATATACTCATTTCACTGTACTTAACAAAATCAAAACGACATTTTTTATTTACCCATCATATAAGCGTTTTGGAGTATTTCCACTATTGCATTTTAAATTATAAAATATAAAATATTTAAATTACAATATTATAAATAAATGAATAATATAGATCAGAAACGTCCTCTGCTTGACATGTAGTAGACGCTGGTTATCCCGAGAAACATCCAATAGAACCGTTTACCAAACGTTTACGGACAACCTTAATAAGGTCCTCTGACTAACTAGTAAGAGAACATTTTACGCTCTGCATGCTGTTCTTCGGTGCCACCTCTAGAACCGTAAGCCCTAAGCAGCTATCTGCACGCCATATCCCTTGCTGCCACTTCCACTTGCAAATTTGCTGACCTTAGTCGAACACTTTCGTTCGTTGGTAGACAAACCGACGAATCTTCTGATTCCCGATCACTCAGAGTATTCCCGAGCATTACCATTTTCGTAGCTAGTAGAGCAACTGCAGGCGTACGAAATGAGATATTCACTTTATAATCCCGCAAACGTTGTTTTGCAAAAAAAATTAAAGTTTTTAATTAACAAATGTAAGATAAGGGTTGATCGTAGAGGGGTGAAAATTTAGGTTTGTATGTATTTTTGTATGCTGTATCATAATAAAATAAAAACCAAAAAAATTGTGTAAAAAAATTAAAAATCAAATTTAGGGGTGGACCACCCTTATCACTTAGGGGTATGGAAAATAGATAGTAGCCGATTCTCAGACATACTGAATACGCATGTAAAATTTGGTAAAAATCGGTCAAGCCGTTTCGGAGGAGTTCAAGTTCGAACACCGTGACACGAGAATTTTATATATTAGATTACATTTATTATTCATATATACCATATAAAATGACATACTAATTCAATTCATGATCGTCCAGTAAAACGTGACCGCGCGCGTTTATTGTAAATCTAATTTATAGCAAACATTATCTACGTCAATTGAAATTACATTATTTACTAAATCCAACATCATTTGAAAACCGTGTAGAAATAGGATCACGTGGGCAACGCTCGGCTATCGTCCAACTGTTTGGTTTTATATCGCTTGTTGGTTGTTAGTGAGCTATTTAAAATTTATAACCACCATAAAAACTCACGTGCTCTCTTATAACGATACTGCATCATGAAGAACCGACAAAACTATAATGTTTTTTGAATTCAAATTTACATAGTTTCGGATTCAATACCTCTATTACTTGATTATTTTAATTAATATAAATGATTATTTGATAATCCTCCACTGGGTGGATCGACAACTTAGCCAAGCTCGCAGAATTAGCTGGATCCACTCAGTTCTCAGACCGGTCATCGTCGCGACCTTTAGTTGAGATATATGAGGAAATCCGTAGAAGAAGATAATAACCAATATAGCTTAGCGAATTGACAAGTTGAAGTAATGGCAGGGCACATAGCACCCAGGACAGATGGTTGCTAAAGCCTTAAGGTTCTGTAGTGGAGACCACAGACTGGCAATCGCAGCGAGGAACGTCCGCGCATTAGATGGATTCTAAATACTAATATAGCCTAGCGGATTGGCAAGTTGAAGTAATTGCAGGGCACATAACAACCAGGACAGATGTTGCTAAAGCCTTAAGGTTCTGAAGTGGAGATTCTGTGACTGGCAAACGCAGCGAGGAACGTCCGCGCAGTAGATGCTAAATGCAGGCCGCTACCATCTAGTCTTATTGGAGACCTATTATGTAGATCTATATGCAGGAATAGACCATCTTACGGCTGAAATGATGACTTATTATTTAATATATTGACATTTTAGTCAGTACTTACTATACTAATAGATGTTTTTGAACGCTTTCTGTTTCATTTACTATTTTTTTAAGATGTGACATAACCGTTGCAATATCGCTTGTGTATTAAAAATTATTAATTGTAGGGTAAACACATATTTTGTAACCGACTGATGATTAAAAATTACTTTCTGTGGTTAATTTGCAAGCCCTTTTAGCAAGTACAACTCACTGACACAAAGGGCTTTTGGCTTAAATTAGCGCAGCGTTCCAGAGACTCCACACTGAAGATATTTACCCGTATCTACTTATATAGGATTATATTGAAAGTTTACTATAAACACTACGTTTTAATAATATTAGGTGGTCCACTTTCTTCAGCTTTTTAAATATTATTGCATAACGTATCTTTAATGACGCTATTAAAACGACAACAACCGAAAAGCGTTACGTAACTTTCTCTTATTAAAAAAAACACGTCGAATCCTAAAGCACGATCGCGAAGTATGCTAATAGGATGTTTTGGTTGTGATCGCACGGCTCGTGATACGTCACGCCGACAATAAATTTCATCGGATTTTCTACTTTTTGTCCCCGTTGCTGCACCATGGAGCTGTAAATTCCGATCCCTACGAGAGTCAACCTCTATTACAAAAAACATTATAATGCTATTTTTAATAGATAGAGAGATAACGAATTAGATTATGAAATTATCTATAAAACTTTAAAATGTATCAATAAAACCTATTCCTGTGAGACACAGACGAACTTAAATTGGCAATGTTCGTAAGGAAATTCTCGAAAATAATTTTCGGACCGGTATGAGAAGGTATTAATCATGAGCTCAACGACTTGATTCAAATCACAAAGGCTGAAACAGGCAGGTAACTTGGAAAGAATCACCGACACCAGCGCTGTACAGAACATCTCCGAGGGAACCCAACCACTAAAAAGACTTTAAAGAAGAACTAACGGCGGTTGGAATGTTTAGAGGAAGATCTCAGAAGTATCGGAAGGAAGGCATCATTGCAAACTGCGAAGAATAAAGCGAGATGGAAGATCGTGGAGGAGGACATAACCTGGAAAGAGTTGCACCGCTAAGTAAGTAGCAAAGTAAGTTAACCTGTATGTTAAGATGCGGTACAAACCATGACAATAAAAAGCCATAGTAACATATGGGTAGAAGTAAGCCATGTTTTGAATTTTGAAATTTGTTCAAAAATATGTCGTCCAATTTAATTTAAGTAAATTCAACGTGATCTTTTCAATACATTAATTATTTTTGGAATAAATATTTTAACACAGCGAGGATCCGTGGGCGTCAAATACCATGACGTAAGGCAGGGAACAACATCCGACAGAATAAATCTGCAGGGATAGGTAGTAAACAATAATTAATTACAACGTGTAGTAATTTGAATTTGGAATACTATTTTGCTACTACATTATTAATACGTCATTTATTATTTACCACTTTTTCACTTTAAACAATATTATTGAAAATATAAGTGTAAGATTTTTAACTTTTTGCTGATAAATGAGCTATACATTCACCCCAAGCTTTAAGACCAATAATTAATAGCCTTGTATATATAGTATAATAGTAAGTGTTAACACGTTCCGTGTCTCGGCAATTTTTGAAGATTTTCCATTTAGGCCACGTTGAGCGTATACGACCCACACTTTAAAAATTTATAAAAATCTCGTTTTAGACGTATGCTTTAGTTTTTTCAATACTGCATAGCTATAATTAGCGGGAAAAAGTTATAAATTTAGTTTATGAAGTTGTCTATATTCGACTCTACAATTCATATGTTTAATAATCCTTTGTATTTCAATGAAAACTACAAATGGTCTGAACAGAAAGTGCAGCGGGGGTCGTATACGCCCCACATGACATGAAATGTATATATATACTACTACTACTACTCCGCTAGCTCAGTGACCCAAAGTGAGTCTTGGCCTCCGAAGCGAGAGACTTCCACTTTCCTCTATCTTGCGCCATCGTCTGTCATTGGTTGACATTCCATTCGCGCAAGTCTGCCTCAACGCGATCGATCCAGCGATACCTGGGTCTACCCACTGGTCTTCGACCCCTCGGTTTTTCCAGGTACGCTGCCTTCACGCTCCGATCCGATCCCATTCGCTCCAAGTGACCAAGCCAGCGGATTCGTTGAGCTTTATATTCGCCAATGATATTTGGCTGTGCTACTAAAGTCTCAATTTCGGCATTCTTTCGGAGCCTCCAAGTCTTGTCTTGATTTCTCGCTGGTCCCAAGATCTTTCGCATGATTTTGCGTTCCGTCACTAGCAGTTTTTGTTCTTCTTTCAAAGTTAGCGTACAAGCTTCACAGCCATACATCAATATTGGTCGTATTACGGTTTTGTAAATAGGGACTTTTGTACTTCTGCTATATATATATAAAACAGTTTATTTATAGTTTTATCAGTTCTTTTATAGTTTCACACATCGATGTACCAGGATGACATAAATCTCCGTAGACTTTCACTCTCTAAGGCGCCGAGCCCACGCGACGCGATAGAGAGCTAATGCCGCTGCGATTAATCGGGTCGCCGTGGTAGCTCGCCTCGGCCGTGTCACTCAAACTCGCCCCGGATTTCTCCGCGCGCCTACACACGGTCACTACGCACATCGAGCACGCTCTCCATTAGTTAACGGAGATGTTATTAATTACTTGCTGTTTTTATTAAAATACAAATTAAACTGCAAGTTCACTTAGTGATACGGATTACCGTAGCAATGCTACACAGAATTTTCTTGACGTAAAAATGCATGCTACTTTAAGGCTTTTTCATGTCATATCGCATGTCTTATGAGGCCGGTAATTATTTCACTTATAGAACAATGCCTAGGAACCGTAGTACTGTACAACTTACATCCTACTTATTTATTTATTTATTTAATATTCTTTATTGTACACGTAAAGATACATTTAATAAGTTCTACAATAATATACAAAAAAGTACAATGGGTGGTCTTATCACATAAGGCAATCTCCTACAGACAACCATAGTATGGAAAAGGTAAAAGTACTAATAAAGGGTAGTTTACGTGTACAAAAAATACATATTCACAAACAAACGAACATAAACATACATAGACGTATATGGACATACATACTTAAACATACATACGTACATAACATATATACTTATAATAAATAAGGTTTAATACATATTATTAATATAATAACTATAAACTTCGATCAGTATTGGTTCAATCGCACTTGCCTCAGAAAGAAACAAGAAGAGAAAGAAATGAATTAAGAGATAGATAATTATAGGTCTAGTAAATGGTTATAATATATAAATAGGCTATAAATACTTATGGTTTGACGAGATATATGTGCTCAGAATTAATCCATATATTGAAATAAGCCACAACGGGCGCAAGTGCTAGTCAGAAGTTTTCTATCTTCTTAGTGTCGATTCGTATTACGTATTCGTTTATTATCTACAAAATTTGCAGGTACAGATGGATAATTAAACCTGATTCTAAAACGTAGTAAATCAATTTTGAGACATCTTTTATTATCACTACAGTATTTATTTCCGAAACCTGTACTTTGTGAAGAGAGTTTTTGTATAAAAAGTACTATACTTTAAATGACTGCAAACAAGGTAAATATTGGTTTCTTTGAATCTTTTACATCTATAACCAATCACTCTATATAACGATGGACATACATACATGTCACATTGTTTGAAAAGATAACAATCTAATTAAACACACACAAGTTAATGAACATTCTACTAATCCGTCCGACAATTCATTAAAAAAATATATTAAGTTTAAACACTCTGAATTCTCGCTCTACATGCATACGATTTACATATATCTTTACTAAGTAGTACGTATCACGTAAATATACATTAACTAGTACATATTAAAACGAACAAATAAACTTAAATGTTTCAAATGCATTATAAATTCCACTATCAAATTTGTAGAATAAATACTGATAGCCAAAAAATATAAAGCTGGCCAAAACACACGACGTATGTTCAATTAAAACAAGAAAATGTTTTCTAGTAATTAAAGCGATTTAAATGTCCGAAAGTCAATGGACTGTCCGTACTACATATAAAATAACAGGAAAACTTTATAAAAAATAAACAGTTAAATATATTATCCCTATTTATAAATAGTTCATTACATTTATTGTAACAAACAAATATGCATAACAATCGGAAATTAAGGTCAAAAATCTATTTATTTAAGAACCTACCTCTGTTTACGACGGAAAGTTTCTTGAGCGACTAGAAGCTAGTATACGCTGTGGGTAGACCCTCCACTTGGTAAACAGACGGTTTAGTCCAGACAATGGGCGCCTATTAGATGATACGACGGTGATGAAGAATCTATTATATGTTTGTAAACTGACTAGAGCGGTCAATCATTACGTGTATTAAAATACAATACATTTGCATCAGCGTGTTGAGACTTGCGATCATAAGTCACGGGTTCAATTCCCGTGGTATAATCTTATGTGTCCTTTACTTGCCAAGCGTGGCGATTATGGTTTATCCCCCCCCCCCCTCCCATTTATATCTTTAGTTGAGGCCTACGATTAAAATACTTGTATGTGATAACAAACCCTTTCCATACCGCAGTCCGTTTCGTCAAAGTTACGCTACTGAACCAGACATGTGCGCCGCGAAGTGTCCACATTGCATGGCGGTAAACTGATGTTCGAATTTTCTCATTGATGTTACATATTTAAAGATTTTACTGGTATATTTATTTAAAATACAAGTTAGGATAATTCTTAGTAATTATTTGACTGTGATAAGAGTGAGACACTATGAAACCTAATAGCGGGAACAAATTTATTTTATTCCTTCGATGAAGATCACTAATTATCTTATATTTTCTAGGATTTTATATGTATGTTAGGTGATCGTAAATATATTGTAAGTATAGTGTACTTTACTGTCTTTAAATATATTCCTCAACCTTTTCCATACCGCAGTCTGTTACGCCGAAGTGACGCTTCTGACCGGGCAGCACGCCGCGAAGTGTGCACTTTGTATGGCGGTACGCTGATGTTCGAATTTTCTCATTTGTGTTACATATCTAAAGATTTTACTGGTATATTATTTAAATACTGAAGTTAGTATAATCCTTAGTAATTTATTTGACTCTGATAAATCTTAAAACATAAGTCCACATTACAAGGTGGATACCGGCTGTAAGAACGTTGTGAGAGCCGCACGGCTCGAACTCGCTGCGTCGAACGGTGCATTGCTATATCCATAAAAACACATAAAACGTTACAAGCCACGAGAACTCTTAACAACTTCACTACCATATATAACTGTAATTAATTACATTTGTAAACGCTTAATATATTAGAGATTTCACCATGGATGTGTTATACAAGATTTGTAGTTGCGGTGAAATTGCAAAAGTTATGTTACCGTGGGAATTGACTAACTTTTAGGATCTTGGTTGGAGACTTCTACGACTAAATGACATGGGTTTTGTGAATTTTAACGTCGGTATTAATTGTGTGTTTATTGATAGATATGCATGTAAAGTATTTATTATGCACTCCGTGTTGATTGATAGAGAATGCACACACAGAATGAAAGCTATTATTGTAAAATAAGTGTAAAAATTCTAAATGTTGATTTTGTATTTTCAATCATATTTTTGCAAAATATTTGACTTTGAAACTTTCCTCTTTTTAGCCGATGGACGTCCTCTTCAAGGCATGGACTTCCCCAAAAGATCCTTACGATAACCGGTCCTGCTCTACCTGCATCATGATTTCCCGCGACCTAAACTATGCCGTAGGTTCACCTAGTGGAGGGACTTGCCCACGCCGCATCTATCAGCTCGTAGTCGCCATTCCAGAACCTTTCGGTCTGATCAGATGTTCAAGCATTACTGACATTAACTAAGTTAGAAAAGGACCAATACATAGCTACTTCCGCCAATGCAGCAGGTAGTCGTGCAATAAAGTGCACCGCCCGCCAGCCCGATGATAAATGCGCGTGCGGCAAAGAATGCGAAACACAACTACCACCGTTGAATCACTCAACGCGTGTTTCATCCCACCACGGGGCATCTTCAGGAGTTATGTTACACCGATTAGTGCCAAACACAGAGTCATAAATTCGCATGCGGCAAACAATGCGAATTACACAACTGCCACCGTTAAATCACTCAACACATGTTTCACTACTCCACGGGGCATCTTCAGGAGTTATGTTACACCGATTAGTGCCAAACACAGAGTCATAAATGCGCATGCGGCAAACAATGCGAATTACACAACTACCACCGTTAAATCACTCAACACGTGTTGCACTCCTCCACGGGGCATCCTCAGGAGTAGCTATATATTGGTCCTTTTCTAACTTAGGATGGACTTCCGCAAAATAACGCCTGAATCCATTAGATATTAACTAAGTTAATAAAATCACAGATTTTTATTTTTAAAGCTGCATTCGATTAGCTCTGTATTTTATATGTGCACCATACAAATGAATCTAAAAGCGTGTTGAGTGTTTGACTACTAACAGCTGATTTCGTCACAAATTATATTAGGAATTTTATTTTTAATATATTAATTGATTCGACCACCGTTTGAAATATGGCATCGTTCCGGTGAAACTAGGTTTCTACTGTACACGGCTATAAATATTGAACGTCGTCCTTTGGAAAGAGACAATCGCCTAATTTTTGGATTCGTAGAGCATTATCTCTGTCCCACACTACCTATGTGACGTTTTGTCAGTCATATTTCGTACAACAGAGGTAACGCTTCAAGCCAAGAAATTAGCCGATCGCATCTTTCCAAAGGTCGATGTGCAATATTTATCGTCTGATACTGTAGTTAATATTGATTTCATTAATTCTCGGGTTAGTAATGCTTAACATTTTTTTCTCAAGATTTTTGTTGTTTGATGCCAATGTAAATAAATTTACTATGGGTCTTTTAGAGTGTAAGTGGGTCAATTGAACTACAAAAAAAATAACCCGGCATAAAGAAAACGAGTTACGGAATTGCTACAAAAAGTAACATTTTAACTCCAAGAAATTATAGTCAAGGTGACACTTTGTTTGAAAGACGTCTTTATGTGTAGGAAACGGAGCGGTACGAATGACTCAATAAACGCAGTCCAACACTTAGAGATGTCCCGTCGATAATTATCAACATATCGATACCTATCGAACACATTACATTTTTTTTATTTAACCATATATTAAATTTAAGAAAAGGACTAATATTTAGCCACTTCCGCACATGCAGTGGTAGTCGTGCAACAAAGTGCACCGCCCGCCATCCCGCTGATAAATGCGTATGCGGCAAACAATGCGAATCACACAACCGCCACCGCCAAATTAATCAACACGTGTTTCACCCCTCCACGGGGCATCTTCAGGAGTTATGTTACACCAATTAGTGCCAAACACAGAGTCAAATAATAATCGGTGTAACATAATTCTTGAAGATGCCCCATGGAGGGGTGCAGCCGGCTTTAGCTTTGTGCAGGATTGGAATTGAGCCCGTGGAAACAGGAAACCGCGAGCTAAAATTATACAATGATTAATCGTACTCCAGTTACAACAAAGACGTTCGTGGAAGAGGGAAGATACATGTCCAGGTGTTTGTTTGCGAAGCAAGGACTACTAGACGGACGGAAGTGACGCGGGTCTCTCCTGACTACCCTCGCTTGAATGCGAGCAAGAAATACTTCTATCACAGATTTTCAATAGGCCTTATTGGAAGTGATCTGCTTCCGGCGCCTTCGTACGACATTGACAAGATTAACACTACGCTTATGTGATCCTAGTCTCGACTAGTAGCGACCATCTGTTTTGGGAGCTACGTGACCCGCTCACCACTACTTCATCTTGGCAGCCCAGGATAGGGGAACATAAGAAATTTAAGGTAGTGCACGGCACAAAAAAGGTTGACAAACACTGTTTTAAGTGATCGATATTAATATATTTAATAATAGCATCGATTGAAATATCGATGTTATTGCATATAGTGAACATACCTACTTAGTTTTAACGCGGCATTGAACGCATCGTAATATTCACTGTAACGTCAATTTCAATATTTTTTTATAATGATTTTTATAATCTGTATTCACTTTAATTTCACAGATATTTACCGCGTTGACCGTTGCAAATTATAAATACGAAAAGTATCAAAATGGCGGCTTCTGGAAAACCTTTTTTTTGTCAAGGTGACGATCTAAGACTGTTGAACGGATCGCTTAGCTTATCAGCCTATGGACGCCTACTCTAAACTTGCACCTCTTCCAAATGTCGCCGCGATAACTTAATTTGCCTTTTTTGTTTCACTTGGTCACTTTGCATCGTGTTTAATCTCAACACCGACCCAGCAGTTGTTCACACCGCATATAACCACGATATCCAGTTCAAGGTTCCGGAGGCGTGGCACGATTCGGCGCATAGCAGTCTTGTGTAGTTTTTATGAATGAATTATAGTGAAAGGTATTTTTTTTTCAAGTCAGTGGCGTGATTAAATACTTATATTTTATGACCGCGCATACCTTTCATTATTAATAACGGTTAAGTCAACACAACTGATTATTTTATCTAAAAATATTAACTCTTTTTTTCTCCTCTTGAATTATATCTTCTTTTTGACTCACTCCATGGGCTTGACGGGTCAGAGCGCAGAACCATTGGGAGCTCGAGCAGCTACGTAAAAGGTCGTCTATCTAGCTAGTGATCATTGATCACTTGCGCGGACCTTTCACAGAGTGACTTGGTTTAAGGGTCAGTAAGGGATCTCGGGTTTTTCAAAGGTACCATAATGTCATACAAATTTATTCGAGTCTGTCCGAGATAGGCGCTCCAAGAGCAATGTCATACATCATACTACTATACTATACAGTCATACATACCATTAGTGCTTCTTATCTACTTTTTGATTGCTATGCGGCGCAAAAGCGCTGCGTTATTTTGTCCCGGAAAACTAACTTTAAATTTAAAATATCTTACCACTACTATTTAAACTCGAACTATATTTTTATCTCATTTGTCATTCGAGTGAAAATGTACTTGTAGATATTTCCAAAGGAATCTTAGAACCGAATCTAATCGATTCAACACATCTAACATTACCTCACAGCCCAGCCGAGCAGGTCATACCGGTCCAAATATAGTGCACAAGCTGTGCCCTATTATGCAAGCTTTGCGCAGATACATTTTAACGAGCCTTAAGTAGCAATGACATTGACATGCAATTCCCACCATAATACCTTAAACAGAAGGTCAAATTTTCAATGTACACGCATATAAACAGGCGACAGAAATACCTTATCAAGTGTTATGGTGTCTAAAACCAAAATGATCCGAGCCGTCTTTAGTACATCGTCTTTGCATAGGAATGTTTAACATAAAAATATTATGTAGTAATATGACTGCTGCCGTTCCAAATTTAAATCATTCGGAGATACAATCTACATACATGTTAGAATGGAAGTAAATAAGCAATACGTATAATAGACGAAGCGCCGGGTTAATTTAATTAATAAAGGAAATCGGTCTCATGACATGACGCCGCCATTCGAGGAAGTTCCCTTATTCACTACAGACTATAGATAATCCAGATGAGAGATCATTGCATTCCATTTTATGACAATACTTCCACGTATATATATATATATATATATATATGAATACTTATTCACACACACACAGAGAGAGACAGAGTTTCTCTGTTTGGCACAAATCGGTGTAACATAACTCCTGAAGATGCCCCGTGGAAGAGTGAAACACGTGTTGAGTGATTTGACGGTAGCAGTTGTGTTATTCGCATTGTTTGCCGCATACGCATTTATCAGCGGGCTGGCGGGCGGTGCACTTTGTTGCACGACTACCACTGCATGTGCGGAAGTGGCTAAATATTGGTCCTTTTCTTACTTAGGATGGACTTCCGCAAGGTAACGCCTGATTCCATTAAATATGAATACTTATTTTGCATAGTCATATTCTATTTTTTTTTCAGACACTGATTTAAAATACATTAAATACTCTTTTAAGCTAAATTAATAATAATTTTTTCTTTCATTGTTTATTTTCCGTTTATATTTACTTTTAATTTATTCTTATGACGAGTGGCAAGTCAACGTTAATGATTTTTTTTTAAATACATCGACAATAGTATTGAATGTTTATTACACCGACAGATAAACTTCGTAATATCTTTTTTTTTTATAGTTGTACCTTTAAATGACCTTCTTTTTATGATCTCTTTTGTTTAGTAAACCTTGCTGCTAGTTTTCTGATTATATAAATAATTAAAAAAAGTTGGGAACGACTTTACCGTGTTCATTTACATTTTAAATTATAAATTTCCTTTTTAATATTTCTAGAATGTTACTAATGAATATTTTTTTATTCCAAGTAGTTCTTTATTTAATTGCGCAGAAACATTAAAAGATTCATACAACATATTTCGCAAATTTGACAGTTCGCTTTGAACTTCGCGCGTTCGACAGTCCACGCTTCTTAAATTTATACTATAGTTTACGAGTATATCAGTCGATATCAATCCATCACAAAATAAATTTATTTACGTTTAATCGATAAATAAAATAAACACTCTGAAATAACTTCTGGCTGAAGTCCATCAGGACAGTCGCTAACAAAATTTAAAAACATATACAGGGTGTCCGGTAATGAATGGATAACCTTGAAATGTCTTATAGTACAACTTATGTCCGTTTTGAAAAAAATTGGTTTGGTTGGTTATTTTATTACATTGAAATAAGTTAATTTTGTTGCAATTATGGCCAGCTCTTTTCAACAGATCAACGTTTCCTACCGGTGGTAGCTTTTTATTTATAATATTAAAATTATCGGCGATTTTAAGGCGCATGAAATTTGAACTTCTACCTTAATAAAATATTAATAACTGACCTGTCAGACGTCCTTTTCAGCTATGAATAAACAATGCGAGCCTTCACAAATAAGTTATTTGAAAAAAAGTAGCAATACTTTTGATTCACAACAATATTTCCACTGGCTGACATATAAATAAATAATGTTGATACTTCACTATCACGTAACAGGAATGTGAAAAACGTGTATTTTTATTATGTCACATACAATTAACAAAAGTCTTTATGATGTATTTATCAACTTTGCATCAATGAAATCAAACCGCATTGACAATTTGTAATTTTTTCCGTATCAACTTTCTACAAAATATTAAGTATACATGTTCAAGTTATGTCGCCCCTTGCGAGTGGAATTTTGATAAATCCTTACTTAGTTGATATCTACTCGTCGAAAGAAATATTCCTATCTACATTTCAAGTCTCTATGACTTATGGTTCAGGAGATATTGTGATGAGTCTGTACACGAGGAAATCTCTTTTATATATAGATTATATATAGATAAATAACAATTACCAATGCTGTTTAGAATGTCGACTGTTTTGTCCAATTATAAAGAACAGTTTTTCTGCTACTTCCTTAGGAGTAATATGAAAAATCAATACATCCATTGGCAGACAATTTACAGAATACCTTTTGGCAAGCACTCCTGAACATTTATTTATAACAAATATGAATCTAAAAGCTTTTACCTATTGACTTAGAAAATTATTATAATATACTAGCTGATCCCGCAAACGTTGTTTTGCAAAAAAAATTAATGTTTTTTATTAACAAATGTAAGATAAGGGTTGATCGTAGAGGGGTGAAAATTTAGGTTTGTATGTATTTTTGTATGCTGTGTCATAATAAAATAAAAACCAAAAAAATTGTCTAAAACATTAAAAATAAAATTTAGGGGTGGACCACCCTTATCACTTAGGGGTATGGAAAATAGATAGTAGCCGATTCTCAGACATACTGAATACGCATGTAAAATTTGGTAAAAATCGGTCAAGCCGTTTCGAAGCAGTTCAAGTTCGAACACCGTGACACGAGAATTTTACATATTAGATTTACTCAATAGCCAGATAGATTTGACAGCTCCAAACCCTGGCAAAACCTGATGAACCGACCTGAAAATGCCTCCACGAGTCAAACTTTAGTCGGACATCGATTCTACCTTTGCGAGCATGCGCTTGAAGAACTTTCAGCTTTTATAAAATATTTACATCATAAAGGGCTCTCGCGCTATAAGCGGAAAACGAAACATTTTCAACGGCTTTGAAATATTAACACATTGATTTCTATTCAACTTATCGACTTCAATACCTGTGTCGTTCGTGCAAAAAGTATTCTACTTTTAATTATAAAAAAAGGTGCCAAACTATAAATCTTCTTTTCAGTCGATGGACGCCCAATGCAAGGCATAGATATCCACAATGACCGGTTCTTCGCTGCTTGCATACAGCGACTTTACTAAGTCCCCGGTTAACCTGGTGGGGGAGTTTGCCCACTCCACGTCTATTGGCTCCAGGCCGCCACTTAAGAATCTTTCGAGCACACTGCCACTTGAGATGAGCTATTCTTTTAACTACGTCAGTGATCTTGGTTCTTCTGCGGACATTTTTATTTCTGAATCGATCTTGCGACGAAACTGAGCAAAACTCTCTCCATTGCTCCTAGGTAGATATTAATATGAATAATTACCTTATATAAACAGGCCAAACACATAAATTACATGTATTATAATTAATTATATCGAACAAGAGGTCTACCCTTCCTTACAACAACCTAATAGATATCGTTAAGTTTCTACAAGTACGACCTCACATTTGACGTATGACGTATGCTCTAGTCTAGAAGCTATAAAAAGCAGAAAGGCCAGTCAAATATATATTTAATGGAATCAGGCGTTACCTCGCGGAATTCCATCCTAAGTTAGAAAAGGACCAATATTTAGCCACTTCCGCAAATGCAGTGGTAGTCGTGCAATAAAATGCACCGCCCGCCAGTCCGCTGATAAATGCGTATGCGGCAAACAATGCAAATCACACAACCGCCACCGCCAAATCACTCAACACGTGTTTCACCCCTCCACGGGGCATCTTCAGGAGTTATGTTACACCGATTAGTGCCAAACATAGAGTGTCACTCTAAATATTGGTCCTTTTCTTACAGTCGAATATAGTCAGCATAAATTATAAAACAAAATAATTTCCACTATTCACAAATATATTTTATCAAAAAAAAACAACCTCCCATTAAACGTTTAGGAAACGGAAGTACGATTAGCAATTGCAGACGCATCGATCCCCGTGACTAGCATGAGGGCTACAAACAATATCGCATGTTTTACTCACTGCCATTGTCTCATCGGCTCGCATTCAATGGCGCCTATTTGTTTTGAATCATAATCCTTCGAATGAGACGTAAGCTGCCGCATTTAGCTGAACGTGGTCTGAACTATAGCGTAGATCCTTTGGAAGGAGCTTTGTAAAGGATAATGAAAATCATTGTTGACAAGTTGAAGTATTAGATATACAACTACGAATGAACGCGTAGAACATGTCGCAGCTCGGGTTTTAAGGTTTTAAAGTGGAAACGTCAGATCGGCAATCGTAGCGAAGGGCGTTCACTCCCAAGGGGAACCGACGAACTATAGTTGCAAGCAACCAATCTTATTAGAAATTCACTAAAGACCAATGTAAATATTATATACCAAACCATTCAACCCTTAAATGCATGACTTTTATTTAAACTTTAAAAAAATATTTATCTTGCAGATAAGTACACTAAAATGAAGGGAGAAATAGAAAAAAATATGTGTATAATATTTTTAATACATACTTTTTAAAAAATCTTATGTTGCAGATAAACAGCACTATGCGTTTACTCTCAAGTGTTGTACACATTTTACGTTTAAGTAGTATGTTGCAGTTTTACATTATTATGCATTTAAGGGTTAAAACCAACTGTTACATAGCTTACGCCATTATATTGACTGTCTTCGACTGTCCCGTGATTAGATTAACAAGAGGTCGAAGAAAGAAAAATCGCATCACTTATGGACGAGGAGAGTCGCAGGAACTTTCTAGAGGTCTGCAGAACGGTGATAGGAGATTAAAAGAAACAAATACGCAAAAAAGTGTGTATGGTTACTCAAGATAAAAATACTTTAATATGTAATTAACGTAGTGCGAAAATAGGATAGTAAAAGTTAAATTAAAAGAAAAAGTTAGTTTAAATATTTAAACGAATATAAATGTAAGACAAAAGCAAACAAAGAAATAAAAATAAAGCAAAACGAAACAAAATTCAAACCTGTTGTATTTTGGTGCTAAACTGAGGCGATGAATGAAAGGAATGAAATAATTTGTGAAAAATAAAAGATGAATGAATGACTTTGAGAAAAAAGATAAGAATGCAAATACGATGAAAGAAATATATATATACATATATTAAAAATAGTCCTTTTGCACCCTAGGCTAAAAGTAAGGCCCCCAAAAACAGGGAAATAAAAAATATATTGATTGCCCTTAAGTCAGCATACTCGACCTATGGCCCTCATTTTGCTTGAGGTCAACCTAAAACGATCGCATATAAAAAATAAGTGAGGGAGGAGTAATAAAAAGTTATGCATATTTTTGTTCCAGGCAACAAAACAGTTATGCCGGACACCTACCGTTAAAATTCCACGGTCGTCTTTATTTGTTCATTGTAAAAAGGCACTCCAACAGCACGATAATACTAGCTTACAATTGTTTCATATAATATATACAAAATTAAATAATATAATACAAAATTAAATGTTTGCCTATTGTGGGCGTTGCTCTAAAAATGTCTCGTTTGAAGTGGCAGTAGCTCGTGAAATCGGCGGACGTTGAAGCCGATAGATGCGGCGTGGGCACCCCCCCCCCCGCGCCAATAAGGTGATGTAGTCAAGGTCACAGGTAACTGTATTCAGACAGTGCAAGACCAGTAATCACGGCGATCATCGAGACAAACTATGCCTTGTAGTACTTCCATCAGCTAACTTAAAAATGATGATTGTTCGCTTGCAGTTCCATTGCTATATTTATGGGTAGTTCATATCCTTTTAGTGCCGGACGAAAAAGATGTGCCTATGCAAGAATAACCGGCCGAATTTCACAGTTTTACTAAGGTTTCAGAAAATGCGCGTACAAACCTAACACCAAACAATATTTACATGATTCAACAGGCTGTAAACTTTGAATGAAGTAGGGAACAAAACATTGACATTAGTTTTCTTTCTACACATTAAAAATTATATAAATAACAAACGTATAAAATTTCTTAAAAATATTAAAAGTTGAGTAGTCCCTTACAAAACATTTTTTTATCATAATTTTATATGGAATAACTCCATAAGGGCCCAAAGCCATAGCAAATGACGCCACAACTTGGATGTCGCTGGAGCGGCCACCATCTATTTATGTTAGATTTCGGTACTTCCATACTCAGTTGTCTCTTACAGAATTTAAATGGCAAACTATATTTTTAACTCTTTTATAATGAAATTAGATCGTTTATCATGTATTACAAATTTATTTTAAAATAGAGTTCTTTTGAAATTCGAATAGCACTGTAAGGCGCGGACCCATGTATCGGTTATGGGACTTCTCGCCAGTGTAGCAGGAGTTGAAAAATCGGCTTCCGGCACTAGAAGGGTTAACAATAAAAGGGTCCATATCCCGCAATAACAAACAGACCGCTCACTAATTAATTATTCACAAGTAAAGTTTTTAACACAATACTAATATTTCAATTGTAAAATAAGTATATAGAAATAAAAAGTTTTGTAATTATTACTGTTATATGTATGATTACAATGGAACTAAAATATTCTAACAAAGATAAAACACCAAATTTAAAATAAAAATATAAAAGCACGAGCAATATTTTTGTAGATAGTACGTAATTTCTTCAATTTTAATGACATCAGACAATACAGCGACGTTACGCACATTGTAATTGCACTCGCATCTCGAGCGCATCAATTAAAATTAATATGATCGGAGAAATAATTGAAACATGCTTATTAAATTTGGACGTCGGCCAGGAAAACACGTAATATTATTTGGGCGCTATACAGAAAGTTCAAATAGCGAAAATTTATTTGTAAATATATACTGGTTATTGTTATAACATAGTACCTATAAAGGTATAATAAAAAGCATAATACATTTCCATCCAAGGCAACGATTAATACATAAATGCTATCAGCAAAAGACTAATAATTTATTTAAACTAAAAAATTCCTGACAAATTGTTCTAATTTCGTCTACATTATATGATTTTCTTCTGTGACTTCATAAATAAAAAATAATCGTATTACTAAACGATGTTGTATTGGTATGTTTATTTCAAAAGCTATAAATTTTTATATATGTTATAATAATGTATGGTTGTATTCAAAATTAAATATTTTTTAAATGTATGTATGTCATAACACTTAAATGCTAGATAATATATGCAAAAAAGTTTAGTATAAAAATATAGGATAAAAACATAGGATTGCGTGAAAAATATATTAGTGTCTATTCTATGTCAACCTGCGTTCGGAAAGGTACATATGTATTAATTATAAATGTAGATCTAAGTACAACTTATATTCAAGGGTATATATATATATGTAAGGTTGTCAAACATTAAAGGCAGCGGTCCCGTACACTTTCTTAGCAGCGTTACAATCTTTTCACAACATATTCATCGTGACATTACATCGACTTGATGGTCAAACGCCAAGAAAACAAAAGAAACAAATAAGATTCGTCTTCTTCCCACTATTCTTGCTATACCAGCTTATTGAGACTCAGGCTGCGTACGAACTATTTGCCCGTAGTAACTAGTATCCCGGAAGCCGCTTTTAGCGGATAGTGGAACAGCCTGATCTTTATAACATAATTTCTGTATTCTTTTTAACCTTCTAACTACCAAGCTGTTTTGGCCATGACTTCCCCAGGTGCCAAATGGAAATATCAAGTTTAGGCTTTCCTTATGTGAAAATTTGGGATCTTTACATTCTATGAATGAATATAACACATTATGTATATCATTATGTACTGAGACCGCCGGCGACCTTCATGGCACTTAAAGGCAACAGAGTACTCGGTGTGCCATGAGGTCGCTGGCGGGTCACGTTTTTGTAACACAGAAAACACGATAGATTTTTAAAGCCAGCTTTGAAATATGAATAAATTGTGAATGCAATACAAAGAAAGGTTTCTATATACATGTACTAATGTAAATTTTATATAAAAAGTGAGGCCGCCCGCGGTCTCATTGGCACCCACGGTAATCGCTTCTAAAACCTGCTGCAAATCGTATACCATCCCGTTATCCAGTTGCTAGGTGCATAATGAAGCTAATAATTACCGGAGGGTGAGAAAAAAATAATATTTCTTAGATGTACAGATGAAAAATTGTGGGGTAGCCGGCGGCCCTCACGGCACCTATTGTTCGGTATCTTGAGGTAGCCGGCGGTCCTCATGGCACTTAAAAGGTTAAAGTGACAAAACCCACTGTACTACAGTTTCGATTTACCTTTTCCGTGTAAGGAAACAGCACAAAGGCAAAACTACACACACATACAAGAAAAATGTAAATACATAAACAAACACTGCATTAGTTCATGGGAAAACGTGACCAGTGTTGGCAACATATTATTTCGTGATTTACACACAAACTGACTCAATTTATTTCAATGTATTATAACTGCATGCGCAATCGACTATATTTAAAAAGATCCTAGATTTTTAATTGCGGAAGTGACACCACATATAAAATTTAAAGATACTTTGGATTTTTACAAAGATGTATCTAACACTTGCATGTACCCGTCATTTTTACAACAGCTTGAATAAAAAATGTTATTATTAATTTAGATATTTGAAATTGGAAGAATAAAAATAGTGTTAGGAAAAGCGGAAAGTAATGTGGCTTTCATAAGTTAAATTCACACGACTAGATTTTTAACAAGTTTTTATTTCTAATCAACAATATATTCACCTTCGTTATCAAAAAATCAATGCCGGTGCGGTAAAAATAAATTGGTTTTACTATAAACGACATTACTTTCGGGTTCCCCTAATATATACTCGGTATAAATGAAACATTCAAAACCGGTGAACCATATCTTGAATAATATACAGGGTGCTTGGTTATACGTGTAAATGCATGAGTGTGAGTCTAAATCTCATTTACTGTTAATATATTGTATACCCTCAAAAACTATTTTACCAAAGATAATAAATAACGTAATAATAATATAGTAAGAATGAGCGTACAAAATCAAAATACGGATTAATTACATATTAAAATTAATTATTGTCGTGATAATTTCAACTATTGCACACTTCCTGGACTACGTCCAGATATTTTATTCTTTAATACTAATTTATATCGCTAGTGTTTTTTTTTACAAAATTTTTTTCGTTATTACTGCGCGCAAACAGTTGGGAGAGGGTTGCCGCTATTTGACACTGATTTTTTCTTTCTTCTCCCAGCTGCGAGTCACGACAGCGTTTTATTATTATTATTTTCTTATGGATAAAAACAGCTAAAATTTATATATATTAACAATATCTCTCGTTCTCTTTTACCATGGTAAAGGCTATTTATACAATTATCAATTTTTTCACTAAATATTATTATTGTCATATTCCGACGAAAGATCGTTCTGTACAATATCTTGCATTCCTCGTCGCCTTCTCTGCAGGATCCTACATTTATATTATTTTTTTTTTACATTTATTTGTCTTACTTTAATATTATTTTGTTTCCTTATTATCTATGTCACAGTTTATTTTTAGTCGACTTTTAAAGTAATATATATTTTATGTTTACGTTTTACGCTTATGATCACGTTTCTTTCATTTTTTGTTTTATTTCAATGATACCCTTTTTATTATTAGTTAGCTCTTATCGTAGATTCTTTTCACAGAAGACTAAGAAAGTCTGCCGACTTTCGTTTTACCTAACCATTACGTTATTTATATATTCACTTTTACACCTATAACCAATCACATGTGTAGTCTAGATTTATCATGATAAAAAACACACTCCTTCTGTTTATCAATTCCTCTGTTCTAACTAATGACAAATTGTCAATATACGTATGCATAACACACACACTCGCAACACAAGCATGACGTCATCAATTCATCAATATTTACTCTTAAACACCTGAACAACTCAATGGCCCACTGACTCATATTCCTTATGAAGGCGACCAGCGCAGCTGCATTAATGTTTATATACACACATGACGTAAGGTCCACGGAGACCATAAATTTATATTTTTTGTGACTACTGCCTTGTTGGCATTTACTCCAGTGGTTTGAGGGAGCAAGACGCACATGACGCTTAACCTAAACCTGGTAGCAATCATCATGTCATCATCATGTGGACTGACTGACTAAAAAGGCTTTGGACTAATGATAGCCACGATAACCGATCTTAAAGTACAGTGGCGCGCTGAACATTGAATATTGTAGGGTAGGTACATATTTTATAAAACACATGACTGTTAAAAAGTGTTTGTTGAGGGTAGACGTGTTTGTTAGTCTTAAGATTTATTTAATTTGAAATATGTCATTACAGGAAAGCAGTTTAAATCTTATTTTAAAACTATAGATCACCACTGCAAGGAGAAGGCAACCATCGATTAACGCAACGATAATTTCAGATTAAGGCCAAGCTCTTAGATCGCTTGGACAAACGCTCAATGACGTAAACAGTAACCTGGCAAAGAAGCTTCGAGACCTTTACTCGAGCTTTACTTGGAACGTGTTTAATGTTCAAACTCAAAGGCGCCTGAGGGGGTCGACCTGGTCGCTTGCCATTGTTTGTTTAACAATACCGCCTGTTTAATAGCTTTTATATCATCAGTTAGATCTTAATAAGGCTAGAAAAAAAGCATCTAGTTCTATCACCTAATATTGCTTGGCATTGCTTAGGCATTATTGTTCCGTGATTTGACATTTTTAAGTATATTTGTTGTATCAAATTTGTTACTTATTATTCACGCTCGGCTCGTGATCATTTTATGAAGTAACTAGCCAAAGTGAACGCGGCTTTCTAATTTCATCATAAACATCATCACATCATCACGGGTTTTTCTCATCTTGAGATCGATATATGTATATATAAAAACTGCTAGAACTTTGTTGTCCGCCTAACATACAAATTTACTTCGTGTAAGATTTATACGAATGTATAATATATTTTCACCTTTTCAGCTAAGCATAGATAGGCCTCCCAAAAAATCGCCACGAGTACCTATCTTTGCACTGTCTCTTTTCTAATTCACTTTAATCTAATTGAGCATGGGGCGTGACTAAACTGAATGCCTGAGTCACGAGTGGTATAATTTATTTACTCATTTACGCTTTTTATACACATTCTACAATGGCGGACTTGATGCCTTATAGACATATTTACTAATCGGAGATAAACCATAGCTATGTGTCTTAAAACATCGAAAGCGAAAAAGAAGTAATACGAAACATAAAATAATTAAAAAGGGGATATTGTAAAAGCTTAAAAAAGGAGTGAATGAATAGTTTATTTACTGGCATGATGCCAGAAATAATAAACAACGTAATGATAATATATTAATAAAAAGCCTTTTCAAAATACATACCTCGGAATTTTAAATTTAAATAATGTTTATTATTTGTCCCAGCAGGCTGACTTTGTACTGTCAGAAGTTATTGGAATGTCGAATGTAAAAAATAAATAAATGTTACACATTTCAGAGTAATCACATTATACAGATGATTGGAAATAATGGTAAAAACAAAATTATTTTATACAATAAAACAATTTATTACATTATTTCATTGCTAAGTTAATAACTAATTATTTTTCAATAATTCTTTACACATCTGTTATTCTTTTACGATGCAGCTGACGTAAGGCAACATAGATATACAATGTGTTTCAATGTTTCTAGTTTTTATTTTTTTTTTTCAATTCAATAATATTCATTACGTCTGCTTCTGTCGAAAGAATATAAAAGTAATAAATAAATATCGAAAAATAATTCGTTAAAAATTATATTATTTTTTATAAATCATGACTTTATATTATAAAATCAAAGGTAGGATATTGAACTGAATTAAATAAAATTAAATCGCCTAAAAAGCTTATTACTCGTCTAGTCACATTAAAATATAATACAATAGGATACCTAACATTTTAGGTATACCACAGAAATACATAAAAATTTTAGAAGAGAAATTATATTAACCCATTCGGTGCCATGGACGAGTATACTCGTCTTTGGCAGAGTGTCACGCATTGCCATGACGAGTATACTCGTTTTTGGTTTTCTGCTTCTTAATGATTATGTATGATAGTATATTTGCTCTTACCAAGAAATAACAGAGTTCTGCTGAACAATAACGCGCAAAATATAAATGGCAATGGGGATGACTCCATATAATTTGGGCTTGGCAGTGAATAGGTTAAAGAGATAAACTTCGAGCGCTGTTAGTAAATATATATAGGTCGGGTCATCAAAATGACCTTGGGACCAAATTTTGCTTCTAGCACTTGACCTTGAGATATAAATTGTACGTATTAGTCCTATATAGGTCGGGGTGACCTCATTGTACAGTCGCGTTGGAAATTAAATATTGTAGGGTAGATACATCTAATATATAAAATTCTCATGTCACGGTGTTCGTCATCGAACTCCTCCGAAACGGCTCGACCGATTTTCGTGAATTTTAACGCGCATATCGGCCAGAGCGGAGAATCGGACAACATCTATTTTTCACCCCCCATAAATGTTAAGGGTGGTCCACCCCTAATTTTTATTAGACAAAATTTTTTGTTTTTATTTTTTTATGACACAAAAATACATACAATCTTAATTTTTCACCCCTCTGCGATCAACCCTTATTTTTTATTTGTTAATTAAAAACTTTTTTTTTGCAAAACAACATTTGCGGGATCAGCTCGTATTTTATAACACTTGACTGTTGAAAAGTATTTGTTGAGGGTAGACGTGTGTTTGTAAGTCTTAACATTTATTTAATTTAATGTCTTTACAAGAAAGCAGTTTGAATATTCTTATTTTTAAGCCGATAGACGCCCACTGCTAGGCCACGCAACCCTCAATGATCGCCACTTATGATAAATCTTTGGTCCACCAAGTGGCATGTCTGCCCACGCCGACTCTATCCGTTCGTAATAGCTGCTCGAGAAACTTTCGACCCCAACGACTTACGCTTGTACGAGAGAAGTGTTCCACCTGCTGCCATTTCAAACCGCAATTTTTCAGTTTGACTCTAGTTTTCATCAAATCGATTTTTCTCACATTGTTCTTCCGTGTTTTTGATTCTGAGTGGATATAATATAAATAAAATAAAATAAAGTAAATCGAAAAAAATATTTATTTCCTAATACTTATAGTACATGTAGGGTAAAGTATCGACATATATTTTTGGTAATACTGGTGTATGCCTTTAGTAAATCTACACAAAACAACCGACACAATAATAGCACAAGTAGAAATTAGCAGCTTTACTTGATTCTGCGATTTCTTACCAACAACCTTTTCGATAAATTTGAAAAAAATTAGAAACACAGAATTGTCTAATAATACGAAAATTTACATAAAAAGTATACTGCATAATTTTTACAAATGTACAATATTAATAAAAATAAATTACAGAATATTGCACTGATTCCATTTTCAAATTTAAAAGCTGTTACTTTTTTAAAAATAAACACAAACTATTTAAATATAAATAAAATATTCTTTTTTTTAAATGTACAAGAACTGTAAAATGATTTAATTCAAAACTATAAAGGGATTTTAAACGGACGCTTTAGTCCCGGGCAGATTTCCCAACTGCTTCCCCATTCCGCGAGCAATAAACCAGAATTCATTCTTACATCTGCGCGGCTCATTTTATATTTACTCTTCATAATTTCCCCAGGCGGTCGCGTACGGAATTCACTTGTGCGCCGCAAACAATTAAGCGGTAATTAGTTATAATAACGGACATATTCCAAATACAATTCGGATATAATTACGCGCTGACCTCCTTTTGTTGTACTTTCTACGTGTTACGTAACTCCCATGTGTGTTAGTTGATTATTTATTAACATGGTTCAAATTTTATAGAAATGTAGTTAGGAGTGGCAGTTAAGTTTGTCCATTGGGTTAATAGGCAAAACATTTGACCTCTTACGCCTGATTTTAAGTGATTACAAGGTCTACGATGCTACATGCTTGCTCGAAGGAACCTATTCACTCTTAACTTTAAGACTCCCAAGTTATAGTTTGCTGGAAACAACGACGCTTGCCTGTTCGCTCTATAAAGGCCGTATCAAAACGCTTAGTAGTGCAAGTTGTAGGAATTTCAACCGTGTATGGATTTGAATCCGTGCGATATCTGATATAAGACACACTCTAAAATGCAGTCTATAGAACACCGATACTCTGGTAACTTAATGCCGAATATCTTTAAACAAATGGAGTTCTGCTAGATGCTTAATTAAAAATGTAGAAGCACAAATCCTTCTTTATTTTACTACTCAACTCTTTAGTCCAGTCTTAGCTGATTCACTATGTCGTAAGCGACTGGGATTTCTGTCCACGTCTGGAAATTCTTCATATATGATTTACCGCATCAGTTCATAGTTGAGTTAAAATAACACATTGTCATCATTTCAGCTGTATTACGTCCACAGCTGGACATAAAAGATAAAGAAAAAATTCATTTATTCAAAATTGGAACTTTTAACAGACCTCTTATTGATCATCAACTTATAATATGTTTATTTTTTTAAATCTATTCTATTTTTAAATCTATTCTGCTTTGCAAGTTGTGAAGCAGCAGGAAGAAACTTTACTCAAAATAGGCTACTTTAATAGATTTCCAATAACACCGATTGAAAGCTTTCATCAATTTTAACAAGGGCGTCTTAACCTATTTATATGCACATACATAATAAAAATAACCTATATTTCGGAATGATAACGGTAAATAGATTTTTATTTTATAACTACGCTTGCGATTACATCGATCGATTAATATAGATTAATCACTCCTTTTGAACCTGGTCCGTTTAAACTGCGCTAAATATTAAAATATTTTATTAATCTTTTTTCTCCATTCGAGACATTTTTCTATGTAGAAGAATTTACAGATGAGGATTACGATAAATCATACGGTTTAATTGAATATCCCGTTATTGAAACCTTGTTTCAAGGACCACAAGGCTGCCCTCTTGGACGATCTTAAATCATAATTCGAATTGGTAATTCAGCGACAACTAAAGCCAAGATCTCTTGAAAGATCTGAAGCTTAATCATTTCCAGAAGCATCCGAACAAAGAAAACCAGCGACAGCTAGAACCAAAGCTACCGTGAACAACTGAACTAATTAGATTTTTGCACATAAAAGTTCAATAATGAGATCGATTACAAGAACTGTTTTTTTGCATCAAAAAAATTAAACCCGTCTCCATTGTATTGGCAACATCGTGACGTAGTTATTATCGAATTCTAATTATTAAACCTTGAATCGCGAGGTTAAAATCGATATCTGTAAATAATCGCCTAGTGCGGTACATTGCCGTGCGATATGGCTCTGTAATTAAAGACAGAGGCTGCAGAATGAAGAGTCGAGAATTGTACCCGCGGTTTTTAATTAAATATGAAACAACAATGAAACGTAATGTTTAATAATTTAACAAACACAAAATATTTAAATGCAGCATTTAATTTATCAGGTTGGCAACACTGAAAATTATATAGTGCGCGTTCGTTCGCTTACATTTTCCTCTACCCCTTGTGTAGACGTTGCAAATTTTTACTTTAACATACAGTCCAAAAAATTACGCTTGCTTTTATTTCTACCGTGCAAGTTCTTGGTTCTTCGATTTGGATTTGAACCAGCCACCCCTGAGTTATTATTATTTAAGTAAGAAAAGGACCAATATTTAGCCACTTCCGCACATCGAGTTGGACTCTGTGTTTGGCACTAATCAGTGTAACATAACTCCTGATGATGCCCCGTGGAGGGGTGAAATACGTGTTGAGTGATTTGACGGTGGTAGTTGTGTAGTTCGCATTGTTTGCCGCATACGCATTTATCAGCGGGCCGGCGGGCGGTGCATTTGTTGCACGACTTCCACTGCATGTGCGGAGGTGGCTAAATATTGGTCCTTTTCTTACTTAGGATGGACTTCTGGTAACGCCTGATTTCATTAAATATTATTATTTATTCTTTAGAATATATTTTGCCAACTACCTTCGAGTAGTTAAGACACTGATACAATTTACATTTAAATATACATATATGGTTTTATTGGTCTCAGTTTTTTTCCTTCCCTACTGCCAGGTCCTACTGTCCTCTTCAGTATTAAATATGATGTCTTTTTTGGTTAGTATTGGGGAAGGAGACGACATGATACCACAGTACCACATAAGCACGCACGAGTTTCGGTTAGTTCCGATAGACCGAAACTGATTTCCAGAAGCAATAAGATATGCTAGATCGCAGACAGCTTTTAAAAATATGGTAAAATAGCGTTTACTTGGTTTCTAAAATAGCATATTGAGTAGCATTTGTTATTTATTCATATTTAAGTTATACCCTTTCTATAAAAAAATTACTTGGATATAATTTCCCTTTACAAAATTCAAAACGGCTATAAAGTAAATTGACGGAAAAGGCTTATTATTCAATAAGCGAATATTTACATGACAAGAATTTTTGGCAGCGATGTCGCTTGATTATTTTGATTTCATTTTGTCTATATCTGTATTGTTAAACATTATTAAAATATGTGTTGCTGCACAGTTACTTCCTGCTTCTTCTCCACAACTATAACACCTTGCGAATCGGAGTAAAGTTAAAAATAAATAGATTAAAAAAGAAGTAGTTTGATTATTGAATACATTATATATATATATATATATATATATATATATATATATATATATATATATATATGTGTGTGTGCCTGTATGTGTGTGTATAAATTTGCGTTTTTTTTTAAATATGTACACCTTAAACTGCCCTTTTCTGCATGTCTCTCGCCTCCAAATATTATAGTTTAATTTGTAGTCATTGTCAATGTCTATTTTTTTTTTCTGTTACATGTCCTTTTCGATGTATATTTATTGTTTTTTGCTGTACAATGAAATGTAAATACATAAATAGAAATAAAAATATATGTGATAAGTTTTTTACATAACACCTTGAAAAGCTCTGCTTCAACATAACACTGAGACTCTCGATGGAGAAAACCCGAGCAAAACTGTCTCCATAGCTCGTTTAGGACTCTCGGTGAAAAATGAGAAATCGCGTTACATTTCGTACGTCATCACTGGTAACACACGTGTATTACATAACTTATTATATAATTATTAAAACAAATCATTAAAACAGTCTGTATATTTGAAACTTAATGTTATAATGTATGTTTTATACAAGACTAAGTTACGAATCTAAGCGGAACGTGGGAACAGACACGTCCAAGACACGTGGACAGCTCACATACAAATACGTGGCATTTATAGCGAAACAAAGAAAGCATTTTTACCGTCAGATATTATACTTTAAAATTTATTATACTAGTCTATTCACGCGACTTTGCAAGAACTTAATTTAGACAGATTGTAATCATATAAAACATCCTAGTGTTTCTCAAAGAATTGAGATAAATCACTAGCGTGATTGTAAGTATAAACATGCCAATAAGGTTCCTTGAATTATTCCAGTAAAACCATCCAGTCAACATTAGTTAACAAAGATTTAAATTTGTCTAATTAAAAGCACTGAGATTATAGGTGGATAGTTCGATACCCCGAATCTAAATAATCTTAAATAAATTAAACTTTGTACATTAATTATATGTCATTGCCACTTGTCACATAGAAGTTTCTAGAAGACGAGCAGCAGAGACCTCTGCGTACCATAATACAACACTTCGATCGCCAAACCGCTTTCCAAGCGTGTCGATTATGGTATCTCCCCGCATAGATATCTTCGGTGGAGCCCTATACCTTACAATGGGCGTCTTTAAGTTGAGATTTTACAGTAAAAGCAGTCGGAAGACTACCAATTATATTTGAAATCTACTATAAACATTTAAGTCATAAAACCTCCACTGTAGAAAACCAGACTCCCCATTGATTCACATGATATCAGTCTGTTTAAAATATTTCTATCGTATTACATGTTTTTATAAGCTATGGTAGGTGATACTTGCGATCATAGGTCGCGAGTTTAATTCCCAGGACAGTCTTATATAATTCACACTTTGTGCATTAATTATATGAGATTGCAACTGCTCATAAAAGTTTTCAAAGGATGAGCAATAGCGTTTTGTGCGTATCATAATATAATACTATCGCCAATATACAACATAGATATATTTAGGGTAGGCATATACCTTGCAATGGGTGTCTATGGGTCGAAATGACGACAACGCCTTTGAACTGATTTTATTATCATATAGACATAGGTTTTATTGCTGATTTATGACTGTTAATATTTAAAACGAATAAATAAAGTTATAATTTTTTATACAAGAAAGCGACTAAATTATTAAACTTAATTTGTAATCAGTGGAGGAACTAATAAGAGGAACAAAGAAATCTCTTTGTAGCCCGTTGAAGGATTTAATCCAGTCAAGACAAAATATTAGCTCATTTCTTGAAAGACATTTTTAAGCAGCATTGGTAAGATAAGAAAAAAAATATGATTTTATAGATGAAGGTAAAGGCTAATGAAAAAAACAATGATTTTTCAGTTTCATCCATTTATATTCTTGTGTAAATCAAAAGGATTTTTTTTCACACGTTTGGAAATCCTAAATGGTACTACAGTAGTGGTAATACCCTAGCTTTACAGCTAAAGATAATCTTGTCTATATGCGTAAAAATATTAATATAACTAAAATTAAAAATAGCTTGATACCTTTCTCTAGGCTTCATAAAACAAGTAACTCTATTCTGAGCAACTATGTATGGTTTTATATACCCTCCAGTATAATGCATTCGAATTATTACGATATAAATTTAAAAGTTTATAACACAGGGACTCGTAGGGAATTCTATTACTTTGTAAAGTATTTTATGTGACATTAAAGCTATTCTTGCGTCCATATCTTATAATAGATTCATAAGACAAAAACTTTTAATAAAATACTGTTATAGTAAGTCATAAAAGAGCTTGGTATTCCCATCATCTGATAATAATAGGTTGTCAAATATCTCCCTTCCGTCTTTTTGTCTTTTGAATTTCGCGGCTATGTACAAAGCGCTACAGAGCTCGTATCTGGCAATACTATACATAATTTGAAAGGTCTTGACATAACCTACAAAACGACGCTATGCATGATTAGTTTGGATATTGCGTTCAACAGTTATAGACGTGTAAACATGGAGTTCACTAACGCCGAAATTCGCGCTATTTTAAAGTTTTCCTTCGTTAAAGGCAAATCCGCTAGAGAAACGTTCCGTGAGATTAATGGTGTTTTGGGGGATGGTACTCTATCACTTCGAACCGCGGAGGAATGGTTTCGACGATTCAGAGCCGGCGAAAACGACACCATGGATAAGCCAGCCGGCGGAAGACCTGTGACGACAAATACCGATCGAATCATGGACTACATCGAGTTAGACTGGCATGTGGCATCTCGTGACAACGCCCAGGAGATGGGAGTTAGTCACTAAACCATTTTAAACCATATGCAGAAGGCTGGATACAAAAAAAGCTTGATGTTTGGGTGCCGCATGATTTGACGCAAAAAAACCTTCTGGACCGAATCAACGCCTGCGATATGCTGCTGAAACGGAACGAACTCGACCCATTCTTGAAGCGGATGGTGACTGGCGACGAAAAATGGATCACATACGACAATATCAAGCGAAAACGGTCGTGGTCGAAGGCCGGTGAATCGTCCCAAACAGTGGCCAAGCCGGGATTGACGGCCAGGAAGGTTTTGCTGTGTGTTTGGTGGGATTGGAAGGGAATTATCCACTAAGAGCTGCTCCCATATGGCCAGACGCCTAATTCTTCCATCTACTGCGAACAACTGGACCGCTTGAAGTAGGCGATCGACCAGAAGCGTCCAGAATTGGCCAACAGGAAGGGTGTAGTGTTCCACCAGGACAACGCCAGACCACACACTTCGTTGATGACTCGTCAGTAGCTACGGGAGCTCGGATGGGAGGTTTTATCACATCCACCATATAGCCCGGACATAGCGCCAAGTGATTACCACCTGTTCCTGTCCATGGCGAACGCCCTTGGTGGTGTAAAGTTGAACTCAAAAGAGGTTTGTGAAAAGTGGCTGTCCGAGTTCTTCGCAAATAAGGAGGGGGGCTTCTACGAGGGAGGGATTATGAAGTTGCCGTCTAGATGGAAACAGATTATCGAACAAAACGGCGCATATTTGAACTAAATCCGATCACTGTAACACTTTTTATAAAGCATTGAATAAAGAGCAAAAAAGCTGAAGGGAGATATTTGACAACCTTATATATTTGTGAGCAGTGTCAATCCTTTATAATTAATATACCAAGCGTGAATTATATAAGATTATATCTTGGGAACCAAACCCGCGACTTACTATTGAAAGTCCAGTCCTTGCTGCTGAACTATCGGTGAAGTACACTCAAGCTGATTTTATGCCATTTTTAAGAGCGATATTTTACGGTACATGAAAATTTCTCTCAAATTGACGAAATTATTAAGTTTTTTAAATATATTATATGTACACGTGTCATCATATTACATACGAGTGTTCTGATTGGTTCTTATTTTTTTTTGTTACAAGTAGGTAGTCAAAGTTTTCTTGAAAAGAGCAAAGATATGTATTTTCATTCCTCTCTTATCTGTTTAATTGACATGTACGTAACATTTTGATTTATTTCCTACATGAGAATATTTATGCGTTGATTAATACCGTTTACATTTTTAAAAATTACATTTTTATAGCACATATATGCAGTACACAACACTATTGCTTTATTATATATTATCAGTATAATCGTCTATTATCTTCAGCTTCAATTACAGCTGCGAACAACTAAGAACAAACTCAGTGAGGGTTTATAATTTTTTAAGGTTGTATTAATAAACATTTTTTATATAAAACAATTAATTTCCAAATATTTTTATCATCGACATACTCTGAATTAGAGGAAGACTTTTGGCAGAGCGTGTATTTAATAAATTTCTTGAATTTACACAGACATATTTACCACGCCGTTGGGTAGTTTGTTATGAAATCGTATACAGCCTACAAATGTGTGAGACACTATGAAACCTAATAGCGGGTACAAGTTTGTTTTATTCCTTCGATGAAGTTCACTATTTATTTTATACTTACTAGGATTTTATATACGTATGTTAGGTCATCATAAATATATTGTGAGTATAGTGTATTTAATGTCTTTGAATCTATTTCTTAACCCTTTCCTTACCGGAGTCAGTTCCGCCGAAGTGACGCTACTGAACCGGGCAGAACGCCGCGAAGTGTGCACTTTGCATGGCGGTACGCTGATGTTCGAATTTTCTCACGTGTGTTACATATTTACTGATTTTACTGGTATATAATAAAAATTAAAGTTGGGATAATTCTTAGTAATTTATTTGACTGTGATAAATCTTAAAACAGAGATCTACACATAAGCCTACATTACAAGGTGGACGCCGACTAACTTCGGCGTCGTTAACGAAAGGGTTATCAGATTCCGTGGACCATCAACTTTAAAAATTAATCAAAATAAACGACGACAAAATAGTATTTAAATCTGCCAGGAAGCCTAATTGACTTCGGAGAACGTTGCAAATGCAGTAATTTTACGTGAAAGAATTATTATTAATTAAATTGCAATCATTAATGAAAGCTTAATATTGAGGGTAGGACAAAATTGTTACTCGCCCTTCAATAGAATCGACAGACGCACACACAAAAGACACTAAATTAGGACTAAAGTACTAATCAAATAACTAAATTAGACTATATACAATTATTAGAGTTTATAACTGTGTTGAGAATATTATTTTTTAGCCACTCGTGACCCAATTTTTTCTTCACTTTTTTTTTTATACCTTCTATACCGACCGCACAAAAATATATTTGAATGTATGTAGTTTCCAAGAGGCAGTCTTATTCAATGCGCTTTATACAATCGGCATGGTGCGCGGCTGAGTGAAAGGTGCAAGGAACTGGGCCGGTCACGATCTCAGCCTTTGTTGGCGCTATAGTTCAGCCGCGTACTAGCCTATTGCCGCGGCTTCACACGCGTACCGTTACTCAATCATTTACTAATTTGTTTTTATCGTTTAATAACGGAGTAGCTAACAGCAAGTGGTTTTGCAGGCATTGACATAATTCTGATATGTATACACGTACCTACACCTACCTTCATAATTAAATATAGATTCTGATTTTCAAAAATAAAAAATCAAATTAGATTAATAACTATCATATAACATTATCACCCCATTAAAATTGAGTAAAATTATAAAAGTATATATGTAAATAAAGAAAAATATTTATATATTTATCTTTGGAGTACTTCATTATTGTTTTATAAATGTACATACCTTTTTTTCCAATAAATTGGCAATACACAATAATGATATATTTTTTAAAAGATATAGTAAAGAAAACTTTTAGGAAACAACAACGTATTGTCAAATTATCTTTAATACAGTTATTTTTTGTTTTAATTTATCTATGACTTTCATAAAAAATACATGTGTATTTCAATGGGATTAGTTTTTGTCAAACGACAAATACAATCGAAAATGAATTCAAATTTGGATGCAGAATTAGAAAATAATGCATTATATAATATTTATCTAACAGTATTATCACTTCGTGTATATGTCACTAAACTCCGGCATCATTTCCGTCTAGTATTATCAGGTGTTGTCTCATCTTTTAAGTTCCTCAAAGTACTAACTGCTTCTCATCAGCTGTAATTGTTTTGTAAGTTATGTATATATAGTCGAGTGTTTCAGATCGGCACGACATTTGAATGTCCCCGCTGGAACTACTTGCGTAACCTAAGCTTTTGCAGAGTTCCCCAAACCTTTTTGTGTCGTAGACCCCTTGCCATGTCTTTCCGTGTTGGGTAGACCCCCCTACTTACCTAATATTGATTTCCTGTAAATTTCTAAGTGTAGTGAAGTTTAGTGTAAAGAACTTAAAGTAAAAACACATGTTAATTTATACATTTATTAATTGAATTTAAATTAAAACTACACAAAATAAAATTTTGTATCTGTTATGTGAAATTTACGTAACATTAAATAAACATAAAATAAACTATAAATCATTATTTATTATTTTCTTAGCACTTTCCTTTTCAAGATTTAGGAAACGAATATACGTATTTGTCCCACATTCATATTTATAGAGTGACGAATTGAACAAGTCAGTGCAAGGTAGTGTAGCTCTGAGACTGCGACTCTCAGGTTTTTACAAGTTCAAAATGTATTGCGAACACAAAGCGAATACCAACATCCTACAACTTACACAATTTTATAAACATATATAATAAATGTTTTCTTCATAGGTACCTTTATAAATAATGTAAATGTTTTGATATTATGAGACAGTATTATGTAAGTAAATAGGTACTATCAGTGTGTGTTGAGATCCACTATCGTGGACCCCCATTTTAATTTCATGGACCCCTAAATTTTTTTTCGCTGACGTAGACCCCTTGCAGGTTGTCATAGACCCCTAGGGGTCGATATAGACCACTTTGGGAATCACTGGCCTAAAAGTAAAACAAATAGTATACTGGTGATGTAATAATTCGAAATTCAAATTTAATTATTCTTTATTAAACATGATTTACGTCTCTTATTCAGGTTAAGTCTACCGCCTTTTCCGATGACAAAAACTCAAGAACGGAAACTTGGCGGGACTATATTTTTTTTTACTATTAAAAATAATGCATAAAAATAACAGAATTTTATATTTAATAAAAATTGAAATATTCCTAAGGCGTGCAATCTTCTTTGAACTAATTCAGAGTGTAGACCATTAAGCCTTCTTTACAACGAGGGTCTATCTGACATGTCGATGGCGATAATGAAGCCTTAGCACGGGAACGTGCTTTGCCATTTTTTTAAATTTATTGTAATAAATCGAATCTTACGTACACGAGATTTGTTTTTGCTTTTCATATTTACCTAATGTACTCGTATAAACACACAATAAGGACGCGGTGTTGGTCCAGCTCTTCACGGGGCAGAGAGGGTTCTCTGAGTACATTCCGCGTGGACCGGGCGTGGACCAGACCGCGATCCACCTGGTAGCATGGAGGCAGTAGTAGGTTGGCCTCCTACTAGATAGACCGATAGATGTAAAGTTTAGAGAAACGAACTGGATGCGGGCAGAGTAAGGCACAGTGAGAGGACAACAATCGATTTAATGTTGAATTATATTTCCTACCAATCTATAAAGAAGGGTACTGAATAACATTTATAATTCATTACGTAACGCCACAGTTCACGAGTTCTTCGACATTTTGCAATTGATATTCTCATTTAATTAGCGTTGAAACAACATTTGAAGTTCTATTACGTACTTGATTTTGTAAACTCTCCGAGTCACGTTGAAGTTTGAAGCCATATACATCTGTACAACTCTCGTTCCAAATTACGATAACAATTTTTTGTATCAAACTTTTAGTTTTGCAAAACGTTGTGATTAATAACTTCCGGTACGATTATTTATTTCGACATTACCTCGATAATTTTCATTGTATCATATATTATTTTAACCTACAGGGTGATGGATAGAGACGATAAATTGTAAAAGCTTGTGGAGAATGTATACTTCATTGTCAGCAAAAAGGTATAAAGATTTTGCACCTATTTCCCATCATATAAATTGATCACTCTGAAATATTTCTATTTTTTTTTCTATTGGAATACGAAAGGCCAATAATTTTTGGCAATACGTAATAATCTTACAATATAATGAATTTAAATACTTTTTTAAGTTATTTATTATTTCTGAAACCATTTATTTTTGGATCGCATATATCAAACATTAACTATTTAATGGAATCAGGCGTTACCTTGCGGAAGTCTATCCTAAATAAGAAAAGCACCATGCGTATGTAGCAAACAATGCTAATTACACAACTGCCACCGTTAAATCACTCAACACCCCTCTCACCACCCCTCCACGGGGCATCTTCATGAGTTGTGTTACACCGATTAGTGCCATACACTCTGTGTTTGGCACTAATGATTGAATGACATAGATTTGCCGCATACGCATTTATCAGCGGGCTGGCGGGCGGTGCACTTTGTTGCACGACTACCACTGCATGTGCGGAAGTGGCTAAATATTGATTATTTTCTTACATACATTAATTGACACCTCTTTTAAGCTTTTACGTATATCCAATCAGATTTTTAATATGAGAGCTAAATAACTAAAAAGCTTCATGAAGAATAATCAAAGTAAAGAATGCATAAAAATGACACGAGCTTACTCAGATCTATTTTGCCGATATGCATTCTTAGAGTTCTTTCTTTTTTGGCCTTCCTCTCTATTGCTCTTAGTTGTTTGGTGATAATCTAAAAAGGTAACAGAAACTTCTTACATATAAGCAAATTCAATGTCATTTTAAATTCAGTGCCCGAGAATCCTTGAAAGTAGGCGCCATGGCTGGTGCCTTGAGATTCATAAACGCATGAAAGTGACCGTCACAGCCCATCGAACAGGCAAAATGAAGTGGTTGTGGGCAAGATGGCATGGAAAACCACGGAGCAGCAAGCGCAACGTACCACGAAAACTGGATGCTGACCTCTTCAAACATATGTACAGAAAGAAAGTGTAACAACTGAAATAATGATAATAACAAATAACATACAGCAATAAAAAAGACTGAAAAAAACAAAAAAGTATAAATATATACATAAGGGCCCAATTACCTAAGTTATTACACCTACATTTTTCAAAAGTCACCGACATCGACAGGACCTGTTATAATCGGTCGATTTTATTTAATTTACTTTCAAGACTTTTAGACCTCTGGGCCGCGACTTCCGATTAACAGTTCCGTTTTAACACGAAACACTTGAACTCACTTCCCCGCTTATAATTTTAGACCACACACTACAATGTCATATACGGACGAAGTAAAATAATTAAAAAACAATTTATTTAAATAGGTGACTAATTTTTTTTTAGATCGCCACGATGAGCGATTCCACGTTGACAGCATACTTCGGTCCACCTTGTTGGGGGATCACTTACGCCCCACCCACCGGCTTGTGGTCACTACCCGAAAACCTTTCGGTCTTAACTATATGTACGAGATTAAATATATGTATCATGCTAGATATATATTTTATATCCTATGTGTAGGGCTTCTGTATACGAAACAGTACGGAATACAACCCATTTTACCATTACCGTATCCAGCTTTTATTTATGTTAATTATAGGTAGATCTAACAAATAAAAAATTAGGAGAGATCTTGTGTCTATATTAAAAAAAAAAACATGAAAATTAACATCAATGATGGATCTACCCGCGTAGATGTGAGAGTAAATAAATAAAATAAAATTATTAAAATGAACGATGACGTCATCAGCTAATGACGGCAGTGACCCAGTTCTCATTAAGATAAGTCGATTCGGACACAGATGGACGAATGTACGTAATACGGGCGTACCAAGCCGTACAGCACAATCCGCATATCCGCCTGATAATCCGCACGAATGCGTATCTTACACGCGTGTACAATCATCAATTGCACTGTCCAATCAGAGCTTGAAGATATCCTTATTTTTTTGTCTTTTACAAAAGGTTATATGCCCGCCGTATTTGTTGCTTCAACAGACATAGTTTAATAAAAAGGCAATAAACACTTACACCGGCGTTTCTTAATCTTTTTGATCAGTGCAAACCTTTTCAGTGATCACTTTTATAGTGGAACCACTAGTTTATTTCAATAGTATGCTTTCAGTGTACTATTATGTACATGGATTATATGCAACAATAAATGATAATTGTTTAAAATAAGCATTTATTTTCTTAAAAAAGTAACAAGTAAATTTTTACCATCGGCATCTTTACAATTCGCGATGACGAATTGTCGCATTTGCATCGACTATCCAGATTATTATGTAGAATTTAGTTGTACTGCTAAATTTTATAACTTTTCTAGTACCTCCTTGAATATTATAAAAGAGTATGTCTCTCGAGGAACCCCTGGATTTAAAAAGACCGTTTAAAAAACGCTTTCCCAGACCATAATACAGTAAATAAGGTTGAGAACCTCCTCAGGAACTTCTACTATGTTATTTGAAGCAAGATATGCTGCTAGCCGGCTTAGGCTTTATACAGCTTCATAGAGCTCGCGAAAACAGCATGTCTGCGAGCTAAAAATTTCACTCTGGCAGATCGTATCCGTTACAAAGAAGACGTTTGTACGAAGAGGGACTATACCCGTGAAGATGTTTAGTGTTATGACTGTAGTGTAGTGTAGTGTAGGTTTGGAAAGTGAGGACTACTTTTTTTTGTTCCCCGTGTGGATCAGGGATGTTACCTTTTGGGTATAAATAAATTTTCAGTTTTTTTTTTAAATTTTGCTCTTTTCTTTCCTTACAAATTATTTCTTTCTTCACATCTTTCAATCTTCACGTTCTGATCTTCATTCATACATCGCTTTACTTCCCTGATTATCTTTGCTTCTTATATCACAGCTTATTTATTTCTTGTACCTATTGCACTTTTAAAATCAACAATAGTTTACCTTACTTTTTTATTTCATTTAACTTTTCTTTTTTTTTCGGGCTTACCCGACACCTATTTTAATCTTTAACTTTGTTCTTTTCGATTATCTGTTGTACCTCACCTTGAGATCAAGGCGGATCCTGACTGCTCTCACTGCCTTTGTCTTGAGTACTAGTGTGATGCGTGTGCTGTGCAACGCACCTGATGGGGTCTTTCTTGATTTGCGTTGAGAAAGGAACTTCTGATAAGGTCGGTACATCACATACTTCACCATATGACGAAGCCGCCATGGTTTCGGCCGCTTAGACGCACTATTACATCCCTACCGATGTATGTTTTGCTTACATGACTCGACCATCTGTCGGGTCAACATCACATTATACCACCCTGCTCTTAATTCATCAACTATAGATAAAATAACTATATTGTACGAGGGAGCAATAAATTTGGGTTACAGCATGGATGCACAGACCGCGACACGCGGGCCGCATGCAGCCCGCCGGTCGAATACTGGTGGCCCGCCGTCAGCAGAAATATTACTCTCGTAAATTCGAAAAATATTGAATTCTATTTATTATCAATTCTTTATTGTCTTTAATACCCTATACTTCAGGCGGCCGGTCCGCCATCAGTTCATGATTTTCCCGAGTCGCCCCTAGTTTTAATATGTCTGTGCAACCAAGTGTTACAGACACAATGCTTTACGTTGCCATCTATATACTGACTCATCATGATATCTCTGAAACCATGAGGCTTAAATATTTTAAATTCAGTATGTTCCTTTCCTTCCGAGCAGAAGACAGCTATGAATGAATTTTATTGAACTCCATCCCCAATGGGGGGTTGAGAGGGCGATCATTAAGTTCACAAAGCATGCGGGGACGTCTAGTTATAAATATTTAAAAACTCATTTATTTACGCTACATATCGTAGGTAAATGTAATAAAAATGACCTCCACTTCCAGCGCCAGCGCCATCTGTTCTTCACATAATGTACCATACAAAATCTAACAAATTTTATTTTTATAAGGGCATATACCAAGAGTAACTAACGACGCAATAGTTGACAAAACTAAACCGGGGTCACATAACCTCTATAATCTTTAATAATGAGAGTACAAACAATACATTTATTTCTATTTATACCTCACATACAATGCAACAGCACGCGTAATCATGCAAGAGCTGTAAACAAAACCGCGCACATAACACAATTAGCGCTATCGCACGACCGCTAATATAACGACCTATTAAACGAATGGTATATAATCAGTCGTTAACTCTGAAACTTAACTTGTTTATATAAACAAAAGCTCGCGGACAAAATCATAGATTCAGACGCAGGAATTTTTATTTACGCTGGGAGGTTCTCAGGGGTCCACGGGAGACTACGTATGTCTACGTTACGAGGAAAATGGAGGTTCAGGTTTCATAAAAGAGAAACATGCATGTATATATATCTATTATAGGAGAATTTTTATCTACGCCGAGAGGTTGCCAGGAGACCCACGGACTACGTATGTCTACGTTACGGGGAAAATGGAGTTTCAGATTTCATAAGAGAGGATCATGCATATATATGTTATAGGAGAATATGCATGTAGATACCATAGTATAATATCCACGTTTAAGCTACTGACTGACGACGAGTATATGTAGTATGTAGTTCAGTACCCGTTAATAAATATTGCAAATCGACCTTTAGAAAGAGACACTCAGCTAATTTCGATTTCGTAGACCGTTATCTCTGTCGCACGAAATACGACTCACAAATCGTCACATAGGTAGTGTGGAACAGAGATAGTGCTCTACGAAGCCGAAATTAGCCGATTGTCGCTTTCCAAATGTCGATGTGCAATATTTATCGCCGGGTATTGTAAGTAAATGGCTTAAAAGATGGTCTCTCACTTCGGGCTGTAATGGCGAACTCAGTCGCTCAACAAATTATAAATCGGACTGTATTCGGGGCTTTCCCTACGTTATTTACAATAAGGTCGGCATTAACAAAATCACGTGTCCACTTTGCGGTCCTAATTCCAGAACCTTAAAGCCCCCTCTGTTCTGGACGCCATACAGCCTGTCCACTGCTACTTCTAATCAAAAAACCCCTGGGCTATGGTCAGATATTTTCAATCTATTCCAATATAAAACAGTAAATATTTTCTTTTTCTATTTATATCTTTATAGTGATTTAAACATAAAATCTCAATTTTAAATAATAATCTAGACCGCAGAGGACGTTGAGTACCATCAGTTGTAGTGGAATAAATCAAAATGGAGTAGCAGTGACATAAATTTGAGGTGCAATTGTATAATTAAAATATAATTAATTGCTCTCAGCGTGGCGAGGAGGCCTGGGTTGGTGAATATATTTTTAAATAATATAGAAAGTTATTTGCAAACAAGTACAAGATTTTTTTTACCAATGCGAATATGACAGAGTTTGATGTGGTGAAGTAACACGTTAGTCTGGAGAGACTGATCTCCACTTTTTCAAGTTTTTGTTATGGTAGCGCTAAATGTGTCTTGCTTAAACCGTTACAGTATATGTCCGGAACAACGCGTAATCACCAAGGCCTCGGAGATGTCCACTTCCTCTGTCAAGCTACCAGCAGCCCCCAAAGTCACAACGTAAGCTTATTTTTTTCTTTTTATTATTATTAGGATCGATGTTCCACAGACATTAGCGTCCGTGTCTTTGTTTTACATTCACGCATATTATTTTCGTTTTTTTGCTCACGTTTTTGCGTGTAGCGTTTAAATAAAAAAAGTAAGTCTCTTAATCTATCTTAACGACGCCCTAACAATGTCCATGTAGAAACATGTAGGTTTCTCCACATCGCCATCCCCAGGGAATACGCCTGCATTTGTGCGGCGGTTGCCGTATTCACCACATCGAAAAATCTTGTGATCGCATCTTGGGTCCCGTTCGTGTAATACACGCACGAGTACGTGTGACGTGATATCGCTTCCATCACATGATGGACACTGTTATACAGCCCGAGGGTGTCTGTTATTCGACGAACACACGAGGAAGGCTTCTTCGCTCTGAGAGCAGGCCATTCCTCTGCTCAGCGACCATAGCTAGATCGTCTATCACCGAAGATCTGCCGGAAACTCCGGAGGCGATCACAATTTGGAAACAGGCAGAGTTGCCCCCGCGCCCCATTTACTCTGACGAGGAGTTGTCGAACGTCTCGTAGGCGGGTACCGTCGCGATGGAAATACAGCTCACTTTGAGATACCTGATTATATTTCCAACAACAGCAGAGAAACTTCGAGATATAGAAATGGATATGTCCACGAAAATGCTCCAATGTGACAAACTTCACATTAATTGGTTGCTATAGTCAGTTTAATAACAGAACTAAAGCTAACATTACAACTACTTCAAAAATTTATTTGGGAGAAATTTAGGAGAAAAAAATCTCAGGAAAGAATTTCATTAACAGGCGGACAGTGTCTAACCTAGTATTTATAACATGATGATCAATAAATTAATATTATAAGTCACCTAATTTATTTCACATAGTCCTAAACTTCAAGGCATTTAATAGTCTGTAGCACTAGCGCAGGAACTTGTAATAAAATAGTGTACCAATTAATGTATAATTTAGTAAAACTCCCAAATTATTTTGTTTATGTGGATAAATTGTAACTGTACCCATAACAAAAATTGTAAATAATGATTAAATGCAGTCATGACTCACAGCTGGGAGAAGAAAGATCCATATCAAATAGCAGCAACCCTCTCAACTGTCTGCGCTTAGTAAAAGCAAAATACTGTAAAAAAACACTAGTAACACAAATTAGAATTAATAAACAAAAATTAATTTACCACTTAGACCTACAACTATATCACTCAACAATTTTCACAATAAACAAAACTTATAAATAATAAAAAAAGGTAATCAAAACCAAAAAAGGTGCACTAGATTGTAAAGAAAAAAAATAGTGTACTATACATCATTACAGTGAAAAATAATAACATTATAAGCATAGGAAACAGAAAACAAATGTTGTTTAATTTAATTAAATAAAGTTATTACTCTGAAATAGCTTTATTTATCAAAATTTCTGCTTAAGTGTAACAATTTACAGAAAAAAAAAAAAAATCACACTCTGAAGTACGAAAGTCAGCCAGAGTAGTGAGTTCATCATAACAAGCCAGTTAGTCAAGGGCCATTAACTTTAGATAACACAAAGTCTAATGTAAAAGCTTGTGTTTAATTTCCAAGATTTACAATTCAATGTCTTACAAAGTATAAATATTCTATTATGATGAAAATAAAAAATGATAAAATTAAAAAAAAAACTGCAAATATGTACATAAAATACAATGTCTTGAATATCTGAATATTATCAGAGTAATCCACATAATGAAGGCACAGTTTAGAAGCAGCAATATTGCTGTCTTGCATAAAAACATGCAAATATGACCTACATACAAAGAATACTCGATTTTACGTTTTTGCTTTTTTAGCATTTACATGCAGAGAAAGTTTACATAGCTTAATATCAGAGGTAAAAAAAGGAAATTAAATACAGGAAAAAATTATTTAATATGACATACATAATTACAGCTTCATATAGGGTGTTTGGAAATGAATTTAAAAACTTTACTGATTGCATTTTTCTGATGAATTATAACTAATCACCCTGTATTTTTTGTAGAAATAAATATTTATGATCTATTAGAATACTTACATAAAAGCCATATAATATTATTAGATGTTAATTAATTAAACAACTAAGAAATATTATTTAGGAAACAAAATCTATAAACAAAATTATAGATTAGTGAATAATTTTTTAATTTATAACTAAAAAAACAAGTAAGTGAACAGGTGGGTATACAGACAAAAGCTTACTGTTATAGCAAAAATTTCCCACAATCCAATTATCTGTTGTTATAAAAGAACAAAAATCTAGCAAATGTAATGTCCCGCTTTCTGTCCTACATTTCAAGCCATTCAAATGAATTACCATCAATTTAAATTTGTAATTAATGCACTATTGTGGTTGTTCATAACTGATTTGTAGTCATATACATGTGTCTATAAACTTTGTACTATCAAAAGTTATTAAGTTTTACCCTAGAAATTGTTATTATCTCACTTAAGTAACAACAATAGATAGACTGTATGGATATACACAAAAAAGTAATTTACAGTTTATCATATATCTATTGTTAATTTACTTATTCTCTGTTGATGTAGTTGCTGTTAACCCGCTTTTGCAGCTCAGAGTGGAGGTCATGGAGCGGGATGGTCCGTGAACTTAAAACCAAAAAGCTGGTAGGGCGTATACCAGTTGCAAGAAGTCGTTCACACATAAGAAAACGCTCTACCCATGTAAAGCTGTGTATTGTTTGTGTTGGTGTTCTGTGCATGCGGCTTGGGACCGCAGGGTGAATCACAGGCAAGCCAGAGCGATCCAGATCCAATCATGGTTCAGCCATGCTGTGCGCAGCTAGGCAGCTGCTCTCTAAAAACGGGTGTTGTGGTGTTGTGGCGAGTAACATTTGGTCCTGTATTTTATAACCCAGTGACCTATATGTCGCAGGTGCAGTGGTTATATTGTAGCATATCATAATTACACTTTTTGGCACACAATCTTTTTTTTTGTGTTTTTTATTTTTACCATATTCGACACATTTTTAGTTTTGTGTAAAGTGAAATGTTGGGCAAGTGTTATTGAAAACTTTGATTTGTGGGGCATAAGAAGCTTCAAAAAAAATTTTCTTACATCGATAAGACCCAACATTTCACTTATATTAATAGTAGACTTATTCCACAAGTCTTCAGATATAAAATAAGATATAATTATTCAATAAGTACATATAATTGAACAATTATATATACTTATTGAACAATTATATCTTATATAAACATAAAAAATTGGCACATTATTTCAAAGCTAATTGTGATGTGGCAACACTCTTTTGTTTTTTATATTAACAAAGTTTGGGAGTGTCAGTTAGGGCAATTCAATTATCTTTTACTAGAGCAGATGATCAGTTTGATGTTTTTATTTATTATTGTATAACATGAATTACACCTTATTTATTATAAATATAAGTTATATACATATGTATGTATGTTTATGTATGATTCTTTGTAAATATGCACATTTTGTACACATCAACTACCCATTATTAGTACTTCTACCTTTTACATACTATGGTTATCTGTAAGAGATTGCTTCCTTTGATAAGACCATCCATTGTACTTTTTTATTTATTAATATGAAACTATTTAAATGTATCCTAAGGTGTCCAATAAAGAATATTGAATCAAATTAAAGGATCCCATGGCTGGGAGAAAAGGGCCCGCATAAACCTTGGTGTGGCTTGTTAAAATATGTTTACGAAACCTTGTACCATTGATAATTGTTATTAGAATAAGTTTAATCAAACTTACAACCATTTCAAAAAGGTTAAATGACAGTAAAGATGATGTAGAAGGGAATTTCTGAAATTAATAACTGAATTATTTTGTCTATCATTTTTGTTCTAGAACACTAAGTGGAGAGGATCAACAGTATATGGAAAGTTATCACAATAGGTGAGAATGGCATATGATTTAGTTGAAAAACTATATAATTCTATGGTATTTTTGTCATATTATTCAGGAGCTTGAGAACCTTTTCAAGTATGTATTCTTTCTACTTCATTTTACTATATAACTACAGGTATTAATTTTGTGTACTAAGAAATTACCTTCAATAAGTTACTAACAGATAAATTAGAAAATAAACCTATTATTGGAGTCTTTAGCTGCTTAATCAAAATCTGTTTATATATTTTCTTACACAAGCATGTAAGGTTAGCCATTTCACATAACAATTCAAATTCCAAGATTATTTCGATTAGTGGTTATCTTAGAAATTTAAGTGAATATACAATCTCTATAGATTATCTCTAGATATAAGTATGACATAATTTAAATTTACTTACTTTTGATTTCCACCCATCAAAAATTTAAAGTTATAATGATAACTCTAAAAAGTCTAAACTGAATGTAAAACTTTTTCCTTTTTATTTCATGGAACCTTATTGAGAAATGGCTAAAAATATTTGCTGATTAGTAAGACATCAATTTTTTTAGCCAGCTTCCATGATGATTTATGAATATTGTAATGGTTAATATTTGTGATGGATACAAATGTGATGGATACGAATAAGGCATGACATGTCCAAACTTGGATAAAACTAACCTAAAACAATATTTAAAAAAGAATGTTTTTTTTTCTATAATGAAGTATAGTGTGTAAAAATATTTAATACATTTCAGTTTTAACTGTACCAAAAATTACTTTATCAGAATTAAATTAGAAGAATTGTCTTAGATCTTATTAAAAATTGTGATTTATTTAATTAAAATAAGCAGCAATTCACAATAAACAATCATTGTAATATCAGTCATAAATAATTAAAACAAATCATATTGTTTTTAAGCTATTATTTAGAAGAATGTAGTTAAATATATACTTTACTTACTTAAGATTAAATATAGCAGTTTTTAACAACACCTAAAAACAAGTGAACAGAGCATCAACAATTCTAAAAGAATTGTCTATTATTTTTTAAAGTCGCGGAAATAACGTTTATCGCACCGATTCTTTTAAATAATACTTTTATCACAATCGTTTCTGTTGACGAAAAATGTCAATCAATTTTTTTTTTGCACTATGTTCCAATATTGAAGAAACACAAAGTCAAGCATCAAACAAAAATAACTACAAGATCACGTAAAATCAAAGATTGCATATCCTTAATTCATTATCAATAATAATCAAGTTGTGCGTGTTACGATATTAACTCTGCCCGGCGAATACAATACAATTAGGTGCATGATTAAACAATCCAACAGACAACGTACATTCATTGAACATTAACACCTTTTCAATTTAATTCGCATTGACAGCTGAAGAAACCTTGAAAACATGATATTATTGCCGCACTCTAATCAAGTGGTTCATCAACATCGACAGGTTTTGTATATCTTACCTTCAGCGCTCTGGTTCAACGACGGCGGAGCTCCGGCCGAGGACAGCTCCTTCTTCTGACCGCCTTTCGGCAGATCAGTATCGGAGTCGTCGAAAACTAGTGTCCGGACCGACTGTGAACACCGACGATCCATCGCCCTCTCACAACATAACACACAAATAAACCGATATTATCGCCATTTATAAACACACAACAACTATATTCCTTTATATCTTTATTGCAACATGACACAAATGGTTAAATAAGGATATGTAAAGGAAATAAAACCGCATAATAATACGAGAAAACACAATAATTTAAAATGTTTAAGCCATCGTTTTAAAACACGACACACGACTTCGTACGATCGAAAAGTGACACTTTTGCATTTTGAAAGATGGCCTTACTCCAATATTGCTAGTCTAACAGTAAAAATTTCCCAAAAAAGAAACAAAAAATCTATATTCGGATAGTCACATCGGTAAATAAGATGAAAAATGATTGCACAAATTTATTCATATGTTAATATTTTTTAATAAATTTACATGATTTTGACCTACACGCGAAGTTCAATCAACCTGATTCAATTTAGTTTCAATTTGTGCACGTTATGTTAAGATTGATTTAATACTTATATTTCATTAATTGAATACTAAAAAGATTAAAAACCAAAAATTACAAATAAACAATATTTGATTTTAAGTTATAACTGTAATTCTGTGGTAACCCCACTACCAGACCCACGTGGTTAACTTTTAAATTTATCATTAATTATTCCAGTAAATGTATTACAAATAAGATCTTTATTTTAAAAAGTCTGTTGTAGTGCTTTGTAAAGTACATACTTCAAGTAAATACATAAAGAAAGTATTGAAACTATATTTTTCAATATAGACAGGTGCGTAAGAAAAAATGTATAGTTTTAATGTTAATATCAATTATAACTATAATTTTTTTAAAGTTTCATCGTGAAAATATATTAAATAACTGTTTGAAGAAAACTTTTACAGAAACAGAAATAAACACGCAAGGGTGATGTTAACACCCAAATTATAAATTGTCTATAACTTTTATAGAAGCTAACATTTTTATTGCAAATCTTAAAAAACTAAAATTTTATAAGCAGTACGCAGTAACTTACGCAATAAATAATTAATTTAATTATTGTCCAAAAATGTAGAAATAGGATTACTGGTTTAGTCTTGCGAATAGTAGTTCATAAAATTTAATTTACTCGTATTGAGTCAAATTTGAATTACAGAAATTGCTCTTTTAAGTGCAAAACCGTTATGGTTCTACACAAGTAATGATGTCCCCAAAATAAAATGGTACTTTTCAAAGACGTTTCTAGATACAACTAAAAGATTTTAATTAAAAAATAATTGGCAGGGTTTAATGAAGGTAGATTCATAATAACAAAATAGCAGTTGAGCTTATGTTTATTAAACATTTAAAAAAAAATCTATCATGAAAATGAAAAAAAAATTGGTAATAATATAAATGTTGATTAAATAGAAAAGGTTTTTTTTCAAACCAAAACCGTTTTTTTTTAATTAAATATAATTTGTTTTCTCAAATGAAAAATTCAATAAAACACTTCCCAGTATCCGAATTATTTATTTCGACTGGTATTGTTTTAAAATAATACTGTGTAAACTTTTAACAATAATCTTCAGTGCCATCTTTCGGATAAACTGTACACTTAAATGTTTAGCTTGCCAGTTCTATTAAACATTTCATTGAATGTTACTAGATTTTATCGTATCATTTAGTATTTCGTCTACAAAAAATAGTGTATCGATGAATTTAACTACAAAAATTATTAACAAATATAATTAGCAGCAGTTTTAAGAGATAATACAAATTTTTAAATTAATGAATCAACTTATTAATTTATTTAAGTGGTGCCATCTAGTGATAAGTGATGGTTGATTCCGAGTTTCATCATGAAAAGAAACGGAAAAACACGAGTGTGCGTCGCGTCAGTAGATATCAGCTGAATTATTCGGCTAAAATGCCCTGGCACGGGCATACGTAGTCGTCGGTCCGCCATTACGACGCAGCCGAGACACGTTCGTCGTATTTAGTTAAATATTTTCGTTTATAAATGAGTAATAACGCTCATGATCTAAGTAATCGACTTCTGAATGCGTTGGATAACAATTACAATGTAAGTTTGTTGGTTTTGAAGACGATATGTCCGATAAGCAATTCGGAGATACGGAAACGTCCTGAACAGGCCTGTGTCACCCGATTCGAGTTACGATATTGCCTCTCGGGAGGTTGTCTCTGGAGTAACTAACGTAGCTTTGTGATGATATTGACAAGTATAGAAGCTCTAAGTGAAAAGAGATCTATAAGTATATCCCCATATTGAAATAAAAAGTGTTGTCCGTGTGGATACGTGCGCGATTCTAGTGCGGTGTCCGGGGCCACTGACGTCGCCAGCGCTCGACCCTCCGTCCCTAGTGCCAAATGTTTTGCAATGTGAAAGTATGGAATTGTGCCACGCGTGACCTTTCCTGCAGATTTTCGTTAGCTCTGCCTAATGGGCGGATAATGTGGCTGGTTGGCAGTGAAAATGTGTTTTTTGTCACACGGTGTGACCTTAGTTGATTCGAGGCATGAGCGCTGGCGGTGTGGCGGTCACCGTGACCGCACCGTGTGCCCACGGCAGCTTCAACATGATTCTAGCTCATTCTGAACCATTTTTTTCGTTTTTGATGGTGCAATCACAGGTCAGTCAGTTTTCGCAACAATTTAGCATAAGGATGTCGTTTTATAACTCTTCAACTATTGCAAAAGCGTCTAACTTTGCATGTGGTATTTAAAAGCATTTCAGGGTTTAGAATCTGGTATCACTTGATGATAATTTAGTCTTGACTTATGTATTTTGGAAGTTTTACCTGGTGTGCATTATGTTATAGGTTACTATGTGCGGTTTTCATGACCAAGAATTTGATTTTGACAAAATTCTCATATTAATATTAATATGAACATTTACAGTCATATTTAAACTGCTATAGCTAGAACACATTTGTTATAAAACACATTTAGAATTCTTTGGAAATGGCATAGCAACATGTTGACATTATATACATTTTATAAAAATGATGTATTTAAAGTTTCTGCAACATTAAATATATTTTATTATGTAAAAGCCAAGCACATGCTTCCACACCATGTGGGGCAGCATGGTTGAATGAACCTTAACTGATATTTCAACTTGAATTTTGAAATGAAACTTGAGTATTTTTTTGTATATGCTTACTTGTAGTGATAAATACTACATATTAACAATTTTTTTGAGTTTTATTATGATTTCTAAGTTCCCTGAAAATAACCAACACTGTCTTTTAAAGTACCTGTGACATTATTCCAATCATAGTTCAAGATAAATGGCTGACTTGATTCTACAATTTTGAGATACATTTGTCAGAGTTATGACACCATAAATTTTGATTATTACAAATTAAAAAATGACCAAAAAAATCTACCGGCCAATAGAACTTTTGAGCTTATATGTTCCGAAATCCACTACATGCTCTAAACAGATGGTGTTGCAACATTATATGTTCTTGCATATTAAAAAATAATCTTAAGCGTTAAAGGCAAACTTATGGTAGATCTGTATTCTAAAATATTTTGAAATAGTTGAGAATGATATTAATTTTTAATGTAAGAGAATTTGGTTAAAAAAATTCTTTTTTTTGCTTTGAGTAACTAAAAAATCTAGTTTCGGTCTTAAATTTTAAAAGAAAGAAGTCTTAACTGCCCTATTCTCAAATTATATTAAACATTAATACAAAATAAAGAGGTAGTAAAACACAAGCATATACAGTTAGTTTGTTCGTAAATGGAATAAAAGTATTTGAATAAAGTGTTCGTCTTTTAGTGCATTAAAATAAAAAGAATACAAACTGGCTTTAACTTGTATTTCAACAAATTGAAACTGGCTCAAAAATTAATACACTTTCTAATGCCTAAATTTGGAAATATACAAATTTGAGTAACCAAACTAGTTATCATACTTCAAAAGTTTAAAGAAGCATTTCCATTCAAATAACTGAGTAATGTCAATACTTTAGTTTGTTAATATAAGTGATTGTTTCAATCAGAGCCCCATCAGGATTCCTCAAAAGAAATACTTATTTTGAATACACCCTTATTGAATATCCTTGTCCCATGTCACTCTATGAGGGATCTACCGAGTTATCCTGAGAATGTGAGTCTTCCAATTCTGTTAAATGTCTAATGTAAAGATCCCTGCCAATGGGCCCTTGAGTCTAGTTTCTGTAGAGGTCAAGATTAGTGCAGTCAGTCCCTTGCCTCCTCAAACCAGGTGAAAATCATTTGTAAACGACAAAATGGGGTGAAATTTTAAATATATATATGTATTTATGGTGAAAAAAATAAAAAATATAGTTTATATTAAAATGAAAATAGGATAGAGCTGTTATAATATTTCAAATATAGCGGCCAGTAATAGGCATTTGTGCCGATGATTACGTACTATTCAGCTTGAAATTTGATGAAAATTGATCATTCTTTAAAAAAAAGAAAGAATAGAGCTTATAGAATTATGCAACAAAATCTGTTCTGTAACAAAATTTGTTTTAACTCTCAGTAATGTTTGCATATTAGAAAACATTTACATCAAAATTATGTACAAACTTCTAGATAAAAGAAATATGGTACAAGACTTTTACCTCTTATTGTTAAAAATGGTCAATAATACCTCTTATCGAGTTAATGTGAAGTCATCTGAATCTGATTAATTCAAATTTATCCTTAGCTTATACCAGAGATATTTGGCCATACTCCTTCCTCCCAACCATTTTTTAATTATTAAGTTTTTCACAAGCTGTCTTGTAATTCCTTTAAATTGAGTCAATAGTTAGAAACAGCATGTCTCAGTAAATGTTTGGTTAGTTAAAACTATTTTGGTGTTTGGTTTTTACAAGTTTCAATGTGAAACAAAATAATTCATGTAAATACATTGTTTCGAAAATTGAAATAAAATTAACAAATAATCAAAATCACAAATAGTTCTTTAAACAGCCGCTTGAGTCTCACAACCCATAGACTGGCCAACTCTGGCTTATATTCTGAGTTTTCTGTTTATGATTAAGTTAAACTCTTATTTACAGTTGTCTTTATGTCCTATAACTACAGTATCAAATTGGTTTTCTTCTTTGAAAATCCTAGCAATTTTTCCATTGAGTGTTATCCTATTTATTATTGTCTGTAAGGCAAAAAAACTACTTAAAAGTCAGTGTAAAATATCTCAATGTATTGTTTTGTGTATATATTTAGAAGTATATATAGTTATTATTACACAAATAATTTACTTCCCCTAATTTCATGCCAAATAGGAAGCACGCTGTCTCAATCAAATACATACATATACAGGGATTTTTCTTATAGATGTAAAAGTATTAAAAGGATGAATGTGTATAAAAATCAACAATATCAGAAACAAAAAATAACATAATGATGCCCTTTTGGAAAGAAAAATGATTTTAAAAATTCAGATTACTACCTAATAAAACTAATTATTGTTTATTATCTGACCCTCCTGACTTTGTACTGTTAAAAGTTATTGGCCAGACACATTCCAATAGCTTTAATAATGATTGGAAATTGGTGTATTTTTAAACTATTTGAAAACAATTGTGATGTACATTCACTCATTTAAAGTATTTACACCTATAATTAATCATCCTGTATATTTAAAAATACATTTTGTAATTTATTTGGTTGTTTATATCATTGTTTACTTCCAGGAAACATGTATATGATTAAATAAAACAATGATCACTTGTACAGTTACACTGTTGTTATGCTATCATGATATCACATTAGATTAATTACTGATATCACATTTCATTTGTTGTATACAATGTATAACAATATATACCTTATGTTTTTAATGAACAACTTTAGGAGTATAGTTAAAATTTCTTGTACATAATATGCACAAAATTCTTAATCCATAAATAAAAGTTACATATTAGGAAAATTATTAAAAAAAAGTTATAGTCTTTGAAGACAAGAGTTCTTGAAATTCCTCACCAGTTTATATCGACTGAATCCAATTGCAAAGCCCTAATCTAATAGATTACACTATGTAATGTAAATATATCTTTATCATTGTTTCAGCCCTCAGACGCCTACTACAAGGCATAGGTCTCCTCTCCCAGATATCTGGGGGGATATACAATACTCACCATGGTTAGCAGATAGCGTTGGTGATCGCAATTATGTATATAGTTGAAAGATGATGTTGTTCATCCTCTGGATACTTGTTTGTGAGCAGTGGTGATGCTATATAATTAATGCACAAAGTGTGAATTACATAAGAATGTATCTTGGGAATTGAACCCGCATTCTATGGCCGCTAGTCTCAGTTCTCCATTGCTGCCACTACCTACCACTGCTGATGCTCTTCATTTAAATATTTATTGTAACCATATGAGTGAGATAATTATATTATTATCATAATAAACAGGAAGAATAACATAAAAATAACAAGAGTTGTGTCCTTAAAACTTATAAAAGGATATTTATTATTAGTGTATTGACTGGCTTTATATAAACTGGCTCTAATCTCAATAATTTATGCAGAAGTTGCCAACTTGGATTTTTCCAATTTTAAATTCCTATGCTTTTAGTTACAGGAACATTTTGTTAAATCTCCTTACTACTATTTTGTTTTAAATATATTAGTATTTTTAAGTATATTAAGTTATTTATTTGTTTGTACCATTAGTAGTCATTGAACAATAGTTATTGCATTTAAGAGTAAACTTTAAAATGAATTTGTTAAATCTTTCTTGGATTATAGTTTTTACTATTGCAAACTTAAAATTTCTTAATTTATTTACTAAGCCATAAGTTTTCTTTATATAAAAGTTTCTAAGTACTGCAAAACCATAGACAGATCTGTATATGTAACTTCTAAATTCTTCTAAATTAAATTATTACTTCATCATGTAGTAGAAAGTGGGGCCAAGTATGATGCTTGTGGCAGATGAACTGTCTAGCAAGTTTAGGGTGGTTTATTTGCAACAAACTACTGTTCACCTTCGCACACAATACTCTATTCTCTGTTATTCATTTTTCACGGACATAAGATTTGCTGCGGGTTATAGAAAGAACTTTCTTTTACACCTCTCACTTCTATGTCCAGTGTCAATTAATTTACAATTTAATTATTCTCATTTATTTCATTCACTATGTTATAATAATTGTTTATCTTGATTATGTGTTCTTACGGTTTATGTGTACCCGGGAATAGAATGTTTTAATGATATTATGTTTCTATGTTGTTGAAAACATTAAAAGGTCTGATGTAGAAGTATCCAACTATATGCTCAAGTAATCCTATAGTGCGTATATATATACTAATAAATTCCATAACAATTGCCTAAAACTGGGCAAAGGCTTTTAAAGATATCCTAATAACACAGATGTGATCTGAAAATTGTGATATCATATTTAATGTAATGCTATTATTATAATTTATTATAGCCCACATGTCTCCTTTTCCGTGCACTTAAAAGACCTACTAGACTTTTTTTTTTCATTTATATTTATGTGAAATTTGTTATACCATTTATGAGATCTAGGTTATTGATATGAATAAAAATAAAAACTATTCCCTAAAACATTTTAAAACATACACAAGTATACTATTCAGCTACATGTCATGTTAGTAGATCACTTACGAAAGTACAGATATGTACAATCACAGTGGGTTTGTTTTGTCAAAATTTAAATGTAAGTTTTACAGAGTTCCACTTAGATGTGCTCCGGAAGTAAAGTTACTAGGTTAATAAGATGTATAGTCTTATATCAAGATGGCGAATGTAAATGAGGAGCTGCGCAAGACTTTGTATTTTTGAATAACATTGTATTGAGCTGAGCGACCAATGTTAGATCAACAAGAAGAAATTTTAAATAAATACTGTTTCTTACTAAATGTTATCACATTATGTTTGATCTTTTGACCATGTTTAAAATATTATGTCATACATTAGTTACTAGAGTAATGATAATCTAATACTTCCTAGTGATTATGATAGTTTACTGATATGCAAATCATTTTGTTTCTTTGCCTATTAATATCTTATAGATTTAACATACTCTTTTACTTTATGTCAACATAAATGGAAAATGTGTTGAAGTATTTCTACTAATTTGTTTGAAATTCTAATATTTTATTAATTAGATAAAATTTGTTTTGTTTGGTAAAAGCGCCAATGTAAAACATAAAACAAATCTTGGTAAACAATGGTAGGAAATGAAACTATTTTCAGTGCTCACAAAAACCGATTGATTGCTTGCTCGCTCGTAAAACTGTTTGATAAACTAAAAATATTGGTGGCCATAATTGTAATTGAATTTTGAAGTTTACATACATATCCATAAAATTTTAGTGAATACACAATTTCTCATATTAATTGTAAGTAAATATTTTCTGCACTATAAAATCAAATATTTTTCTCAATAATTACCTTATCATTAATAAGATTTATTAAATAGTTAATTAGGTGGACTACTTTATATCCTGTATATCGGAAAGAAAAAATAAATTGTACTGTAGTGACAATATTTATTATTGTTTTGCAAGTTTCACTAATTAATGTATCCTTAATATTTTATATGAATAGCAGTAGGTTTTTTGCAACAGTATTTTAAAAAAATAAAGGAAAATTTTTCAAACTTTTACTAGTTACAAAAACTAGTTTACTAGTACGTATTAAAATAATTCATTAGAAAACAAAAAGGAATAATGCATTATAAAGTAACAGCTCCATTCCCGCCAAAACACGTTAAGAATTTCTAACCTATTTGTAACAAAATTTTAACAAATAAAAAGGTTTTATGTTAATGTAATTTAACATTTTTATTCCAGGTTGTCGACATGCATGCTGTCAACGAAATTATATCCATTTTGGAGAAAATCAATATTACAAAAGAGCTGTTGGAGGTAAATACCCGCGCTGTCAAGTGCAGTTTCCGAAATGGCGGGAATTTGTACTTTACTAATTGTCTTGTTAGCTTAAACTGTCTACAGCACGTGAGAGGGGTGACGTAATTCAAGAAGTTTGCCAAATTTAACGAAGCCGGTGCTTGGACGTTCTATTTTCATTTTAATTGTTATAAAAATGAAGTCAGTAAAACATAACATGGATTAAAAATATGTATATATCATTTTAAATATAGATTAAGCAAAGATTGAAAGAGGATTTTTATTTTCTTAGACCACCCGACTGGGTAAGCATGTGAACGAGCTACGACGGAAAACCACAGACCCGACGCTTGCCCGCCGAGCCAAGGTGCTGGTAAAAAGATGGCGGGACCTCGTCATACCCGCGGTCGCTTCACCAGCGCACACGGGTAATGTTTTTATTTATTAAAACATAACGATCCCGATACCATAATTTTTCTGTACAATATCAGTGTAGCAACACAGTATTTGAACTTTGATTAATATTTCTGAAGTATATTGTAATTTTTATTTAAATTATTTTTTACTTTAATATTGCTTTGTTTTAAAATTTTGAGCTCTGACTTTTAGAGCCTTGGTGTGATGATACTGTATCACTGCCTCATAATCTTGCAAAAGGTCATCCCAGGTTGCTAGTAATTATATTAGCAACTGTTTTTTTTTTAATTTTAAAGCTCAACACTTGACTAAGTTAAAATTAGTTGTAGTAATTATATAGGTTACTGTAGATTTTGAAATTAATACTGCGTTAGGTTTCTATCAAGGATGTCATAAAAGGGCGCAGGTTAATGGTTTTTATTATGGCTTAAAAAATTTTAAGGATATTAGAAATATTCTATAAGCACATTTGTAAAAAAGTGGTTGAGCATTGTATCCCAAGGTCATCAGTTCTAATCCTATGAAACATGACGAAACTTATATCGAGACGAAATTTTAATAACATATTTGACATCCGCCAAACTTAATAAAATATAATTTTTTAAAACTTTGTCAACGATTGACGAAGGTATATATCGTAAGATACCTATGTCTTTGAAATGATACTTATTATCCAGCTGTGGGTGCATTCACATGGCTAATTCAATTATTAATTTTAAAATACATTTACGTAACCATTTTTAACTTGACACGGAAGCGACTTTTTATTGTGTATTTTATGAATTAGTATTTCAGTGTTGCCATATAAAAATGTGTTTAAAAATTATGAACCCTTAACAATTTAAATAAAATTCTCCTATCAGGTAATGCTCATAATGAGTGTCAAGGGACAAGTTATGATAAATAAAAGATAAATAAAAGTTATTGTTGATAAATTAATATTAGTTTTCTTTTGGGGAGGCGTATGCCTTGCAGTTAGGGTTTATCGTCTGATGTGATATCGATGATTATAATTATTAATTAATGTTGTGCAGAAGTTTGTCTCGACTATTTATGTAAGATGTGGTAAACAGGTTCGAACCGGTCGTCAGCCGAACGACAGGTGCGTCGGCTTGGCGGCACTCCGCTCACTTCCCCGGCGCTTGCGTTGACGCGGGTAATTTTTTTTTTTACCTAGTAACATTTATGACCAAAGTAATTTTGTCATAGAGCTATTTTTTTTTAATTTAAATTCCGTCAAATATATGTAATCTTATAACAATACTTTTATCAATCTATGCTACAGTGAATATTGTATATTGTTCACTACTGAATAAATATAATTTTTGTGAGAAATAAGGATATTTATTTTTAAAATAAATGTCAATTCTTTTTGTCGCGAAATTAAGCCCGTGCAAGCTTATGTCATAATATTGAATACGTATATATCCTAAGCAAAAAAGCAAATACCTTTCAATAAAGTTGTGATTTTTTAAAACACTGTTGAAATGTTTTCAAGTTATTTTTATTTATTACCATTCCGTGTGTATATATATATATATATATGTATATATATATATATATATATATATATATATATATATATATATTCGCCCAGGGTTTTATATCGGGCCATGTACACTATATTTTGGAATAATATTTATTTATCTATGTCTGTCAAATCAAATTGTGTCACTTCTTCCAATTTTCAATCTCAAACTAGCAAAATTAGATTTGTGAACCGCAAACATATACAGGATGATTAGTTGTAAGCGTAAAGTAAAAGCGTAGCTTTGAAGGGGCGAAAGTATAGTTATTTGTTTTCAATCAATGTATAATGCACCTTATCAAAAGATCAAAGGTTTGAAATACACCAATACCTCACTTTGCGTCGTGGTTACGTTCCAAAAAAACAAGACGCCAATTGAAACGCCGCAAAGTGAATTAAGAATTTCTATAGCAAACCATGTAAAGATCGAAGATAGGTTCCAGGGTTACGAAAATACAACTTTTTAAAAAGAAAATTGAACAAAGTAAACATTTAAAAAATATATAACTCTGCCAATAAATAAATTGGAATAATATTTACCCTTTTTTATAACCAGAAGCAACACGTAAAAATTTATATAAATTTATTATTCTCTTTTACAAAAAGCACAACACACTACGAAACTACTCTAAAATTAGCAAAACAAAGTGAAAATAAAAGTGTATTAAAATTGCGTTGTTTTTGGTTAGAAAGGGAATCCCCGAGTTTTGATGGCATGGCGCAATTAGAAACAAAAGTGTTGCCATATTTTAGAAAAATTTATGAATAAAAAATTAGACTCGAACCCAAAAAACGCAACTTCGAAAATCTAACGACGCACAGTAAAAATTAGTACTAATTAAGCAGCAACGCAACTTCGAAAAAAACGCAAAACGAAACGACGCAAAGCGAGGTGTTGGTGTATTATTAATATAGTAAAAAAACCGTTTCCAAAATTGGATTTTATATATTATTCATATATTTATTGTTTATTATCTGTCACTGCAGACTACCGTCATAAGTTATAAGCCAGTTGCATACAAATAGAATTACAGAGTAATCACTTTATACAGGTTGTTTGAAAACAGAGATAAAAACTTTAAAGCTTTTTCTGATTATGAGCTATATATACAATTTAAATAATATTTAAAAAATATATTAAGAAGTTGTGTTGAAGATTGGTATTATTTTCCAGCATGTGGTGAGCCCGGCGGTTCCTAGCCCTAGACCACCGTCGCGGCCTGGTAAGTCACCTCTATCCGTGCACAGAGCATCAGCGAATTGTAATTAATTATCGTTTATGTACTGGTACAGTTCGCGCCAAATTTCTAAAACACTAAAGTAACATCGCAGGAGTACAGTCAGAGACAATGTTTAAATTTAAAGATACTATCAAAGCAAAAAGTATAGGCATTCATGTGTGAGTGTGTATATGTTCTTATTTTAAATATCTGTACGTGTCCGTATATATATACACGGACACGTACAGATATTTAGAATGACAAATATTTTAGTAGAAAACAAAAAGTTGGACTCTTAAAAAATTTAACAACGTCGATAAGAGAGCATAAGTTGGTACAATGTAATGAACACATGACTCGTTGTTTGCACGCTACAATCAATACTTATGACAACCGTGTAAAATGAAAAAAAAATTTCTTTTCAAATTACCGTAAATAAAAAATGAAATCCGTATTACATTAGTATTTTTATTACAAAATAAAATTAAAATAAGAGTACAATCAAAATTTAATCTAATATTCACGACATATAAAAATACAAATTGAAATGAAGGATAAAAATCTATTTTGTAAATATTCATCGCTACTTCACAAGCGTGCACGTGTATTACGAACAAGATCAGTGTTTCCCAACGTGGGGTCCCACAGGAGGGTAATTCGAAAGAGGACTCGACGTGAGTTTAATGCATTCGCTTTCATATAAAAATATATATGTATTACATAGATGGGGCTTAAAAATTTTAGAAAGGCTAAGGTGGGGCATCGCAGATAAAATGTTAAAAATGCTGAATTACACTAATAATGCTATCATAAGTAGATATATCTAATATACAGATGTCTGGCACAATTTTTGTGTTTGAACTATGTATTCACCCGATTGTATTTTGTTGCCACATAGTTAAACTTCTGTGAGCACTCTCAAAAAATAAGTAGTAAGGAATCTTGTTAAAATAAAAAAAAACATGAAAGGCATTTAAAAATCACTTTAAAAAGATTTGGGTGTATTGGTGAAGAAATAACCATTTTAACTTCATTTTTAGTATAGTTTCATTTTAAAAAAGGAATCTCTGTTGAAATTTATTTGGGAATTCCAAATGATACTAGAAGTTGCGCGAGTTATACCTCACTGGTGGTAGATAAATGTGACTAGAGTTCGTCTAGATAGATACAAATGTCATATATAACTGCTGCGATACATAAGTATAGAAGTATTACTAAATCAACTTAACTACAAAGTTCAAATTCATGATGATGATGGTATTGCGTCAGATTTTGTATTATAAAATCTTTTAACACTGCATTAGTATGATATCATACTCTTTTAAATAATATTTATATAAGATACTAAATATAAAAATAAATTTTATTTAAAATGTAATGGGTTATATATTAAAGATTGCCAATAAAATTAATATTTTGACATGAAATTATAAAGCAATTAAAAAAAGGAATAATTGTCATATAATTGCGAAGGTTCACAAAAAAAAAAGATTTTTTGAAAAATGAATATCTTTCATATGTTAATCTAATTTATTATTTTTAAATTATTAAAAGTTTATTTATGATTATAAGAATGTTATGCGTCTATTTATAAAATCAGCAGATGGCTTATGACAGAATAACATGCAAATTAGGCAAGAACTTATATCTATTTCCTAGACTTTACTTCACCAAATAAGGTGTCTGCGAAACTATGTAAACATCCGACGTCGATCGCTGCTCAGAGTCCCCAAATGGACTCTAAGATAAGTTTAACAAGAAATTAAGGAAAAAAAAAAGAAATATGCTTTTGTGTAACTATTTAAAAAACTTCTCTCAGATTTATGAAACTGTAGTACCTTGAATATGTTTAAAAAAAGGTTTTATTTAATCTATTCATTACTAAAAGATGACAAAGCAATTTAAGTATTTTTTTCAAGAATCTATTGAATATTTTCAGCTATGGGACATCCAGTGCTAGTCATAGACCTCCATAGATTTCTTTTGGCTGGTAGGAAGCTGAAATAGATCCGGCTTCCATAGTAATAATTATCAGTATAAATTTAAGATATTCTTAAGAATAAGAAAACTGTTTTGTTCTTGACAGCTTGGGGAGGATACGAGTCTGATTCGCAAGACGTGATCCTGGTGGACGATGATCCTCCAGCCGCGCTGCCTCCTCCACCAATCAATGCGCTGCACAAGCCGCTCACACCACGTAAGTACTGCACTGTAATGTTGATATTCATGATACATCTGTCAGGGTCCAGAACAAGATTATGTGGGGTTCCTAGCCACTAAAACACCCTTGGTGTTCGTGGATTAAAACTGGAGTGGTCACCAAATCATTTGTTAATAAGTAATTTGGTGCAGCTTAGTACTGTACCACAAATCAGAGAGAAGCTGCATTTCTCACAGCATCCTTGCTATGTTTCATGAGACCACTTTGTGTTGCTATCGTTCTCAGGTTTATATTGAGTGGACCTTTATTATAAACTATCTTAGAACTCTACATAAGTGATTAATATATCATGAAAATTAATTATTTAACCAGTCTTGTTGGAAATGTTGAAAACGACATCTGCTGTGTTCTCTTTACATGATCAATATCTATTAGAACTTGCATGATTTAAAATATTTTGTATTGAAATTAATAAAAAGCACTTGTATTTGTTGTATTATGTATATCTGATACTTAATGAGATTGTTAAATATCTGTTTCCAATTGCAGCCACAAAGAGGCCACAGTCCCCTGAGCCTCTTCACGATGACAAGAAGGCGAAGAGGGACAAGAAACCTAAGAAAAGAAGGTAGGTTGATTTTTATTAATACAGACTGATGTCACCTGAACATTGTGTTGATTTTGAGTCCTGTGATGACATACCTATGATGCAGTTGCTTTTTGGTGGATCTTATAAGAAGGCTTAAGATAACCAAAGCAATAGACCAGATTATCAGAGAGTAATGGAGAAAGTTAAGTTTTGCTGCCAGATCGAATCAAAACTGAAGAGATCTGCGGAACAACTAACACTACTGATGTAGCTCGAGAATTGTTTGCTTGAGGTAGCAGTGGGTGGGACATATTGTTCTTGTAACTGATGGCCATTGCGACAAAAGGTTTTCTAGCAGTGACCTCGAGCTGGTAAATAGCGTGGGTAGACCCCCCATTATGTGGACCAACGACATAGTTAAGTTCACAGGAAGTTGCTGGACCCTGGTAGTGCAAGATCATCATGGCCATCCATGGTCATCGTGGCCATCTTTGGGAGTGGCTCAAGCCTTGCTGTGGGCGTCTATTGGCTGAAAATAAAAAGAAAATTTAGTCTACTTATGGTACTCGTAGTCCCTGATACATTGAACCTAGCTAACGAAATAACTAAATAAGTTCGATAAGAGGTAGAAAAGACAGGTATAACACCAAAATTTCTATACCTTTTTAAGTATTTAAGGCAATCAGGTGAGTTCTTCTGGTCATATCTGAAATGGACTTCGAAGTAGCATTGGTATGATCATTGAGAATTTAAGTAGGGAATGGACTCTGGTTGGTGAAGGTAAACATCAATGATTGAATAGTCTCTGTAAATCTGCTATGCAGCACCATGCTCGGCCCTCTCTCTCCCTATAACGAAATGTATTTGGAGCATGGTTAATCCATAGAATGCTGAGAATAGTTTATTGAATAAATTATTACATTTTTACAGACAAAGTTTATATGCAAATACAATACTTTTGAATTATACTATTTAAATTATAATTAAAAAAGCTATAGGCATTTACAATGTGACTAAAATTTGTTACACACATAACAATATACTCTATTATATATTTATTAAGATTGTCTTTAATGATGCAGCTTAATAATTTCTTCGACTGTTTTATATCAAGCAATCTTGATACATTTGAGTAAATTTGTTTATTTTTTTTTTTTGAATATCTTGGTAGATTTAATCAATGACTACTAGTTAATAGTTAGAGAAATTATGGAGATATTGAATAGCATTGTGTTGTAATGTATACAGCTAAAAGTTGCTCCTATGTTGATGTTTGTCACTTGCAGGGGGCACAGCCGCGCGGGCTCTGGTGCGGAGGCGGGGGCGGGGGCGGCGGCGGCGGTGGAAGGCGGCGCGGCGGATGGCGCGTGGGCCGCTCGCAACGGCGCCGCTCACCACGAGCGCCGTCGCAATGGCTGCCGCCGGGATGCGCTTGACGCCTACGCCGCGCTCGTCAACCGCATGCCTCCCGCCGGCGCCAAGAAGGTACGCAGGGACCCGCCTGCACACACACATGCACGACGCATTCACCCATACACACACTCATATGTACAGGCATGGATTTATACAAGTACGCGTTGTTACGAAACTTTTTGAAACCCCTTTTATGAAAGGGGGGCTTATTTAAATCAGGGGTGAGTAACATTTTTAATCAAGAGCTTATTTTAAAATTTAAAATAGCTTGATTGGCCACATATAAAGTATCACTTATTAATAATGTAAAAAAATGTATTAATCATAAATATTAGATTAAAGAAGTTACGTTTTCATCTACAAAATCAGTACAAAAAATCACGCAGACGCGTCGTGTTCGGATTGCATGTTTGAACAAGTCGCTGCGCGAGTAACTTATCACAAGTAGATTAATTGAGTTTAGTATGTACTACCACTTTATTATAATATAAATTTTATAAAATTTTATTGATGAAGAAAGTCGATAAAATAAAGTCAAAGTCAAAGAAATGCTAGACCGGGGGCCACCTAAGCATGTTTAGGGCTGCATGTTGCTCATCCCTGATTTAAATGAATTGTAATAAAACACTGTAAATAATTTAAAGGTGAAAAGGGATCGTTGAGGCAACCTTTAAGAGTCTTAATTATTGTTTTCCAATTTAAGGCACTACAAAGGGGGAATATAAATGTTTAAGGGAGTCATCCGAAAATTGGCTCGACATAAGTTTAACCCTTTCACTTAATAAAAAAATGTATGTTACCTATGGGGGCGTAAGAATTTAAAAAAGTCTAAGGACATAAAAAAGGTTGGGATACACTTATCTAAACTTACTCAAACCCAGTATATATAGTTCATATCTCAATTCACGTTAACTATGCTCTAATATCTATTTGAATTAATATTATTAAAAGAAATAATTTCATATTTGATTTCATGGTGACTGTATTTATTATTATTTATATTTATAAAACTATATTGTTAGAATTAAAAATACAATTTTATTCTATGTAAGAGTTAAAAATCATATGTTAACTAAAGAAGAATATGTCTTCATTGATTAGTCAATTTATATTTTAGTTTTCTATTGTAATAATTAAAAATACAAAAAATTATTGTACATATATATTTGTGTAATCAAATACTGTTACTAAGCAACATAAATTTTTGTTTATATGTATATAGATTTATTTATATGTTTATATGTATACATATTAAATTATTAAAATCCAAATAAAAATATATGAACATAATTCTTGCTGCTCATCTGCTGCATTTTGTTCATATTGTTGATCTTTGATTAACCATTTTTGTTTTGGTTGGCCATTTTAACTTGGACCGGTTCCAGCGTTTTGACCGTCCCAAGCAAAATTTGGTTTAGAGAATAAAAAAATACTAAAAAATTTATAAAAAGATATATTTAATTTAAATAGTCTAAATCTGAAAGTATTTCTCTTGCATATGTGTGATGTGAAGTGCAAGATCTCTATTTTGGTTTCAAGTTTCAATATAACTATTTATTTGGCAAAATTAAGAAATAAAATGTTTTTATATCGAAGTTTGTCGCCCTGGGCAGTAACTTGGCTTGCCTTGCTGATCTTGGAATACAACCAGGTTTTTAAACAAAGAAAATTGTTTCGCACTAGCTGATATGGTGAAGTTTTGGGTAAAGTGTTTGTTGTAACAAAATTTCAGGTGAAAACGACCAAGGAACTGTTGGAACAGATCCAGTCGCGGGGCAGCAAGCCGGTGTCCCGCCCTGCGTCGCCCGGGTCCCCCGCTTCACCCGACGTGTTGCTCATAGAGCCTGACTGTGAGTTTATTTCACACTGCCTTAAAACATATAGCCTGTATTCATGTCATATATACATAGTTATATATGTAGGAACCGTAATGATCCTAGTTACATTTTGGTGAAAAGTCAAAAGCATGTCTCCCCGAAAGATTTCAGTGGGGGATATACCATAATCGCTACACTTGACAGGCTGGTGTTTGTGACTGCAATGTGCTATTATGGTATACGAAATATGTTACTGGCCAACCATTGTAAACTTGTTTCTGTGCAGTGGCAACCTTTAAAATTTTATGTACAAAGTGTGAACTATATAACATTGTATCCCTAGAATCCAACCCGTGATCTATGATCCTCAGTCTTCTACTGTGTTACCACTGCTCAGCTTTAAAGTGAATGACATTTTCTAAGCCACAGTGATTCAAGCACATAATGCCAGTCTGTTGTAATTTGCCACTTTAGTATATTTTTGTTAGCATAAAAAAAATAATATATCACTTGGATCACTTTGGATACCTTTGCTGTATATGATGTAATGTAAGATTATACAAAAAGATAATAATACCACTATATAACAAGATCAATTGCATGTTAAAATAATTTTTACTAAATCTTTGTCTTGTTAAGCTGTAGATAAATAGCAAATGTTTCTATTCTCTTCAACATGTTGATTTTATTATGTTACCTATTGTCATAATAGTAGTACATATTGCCATTGTTTTGTATTATGTACTAGCATTGAAAATTTGTTAGCTGCGGACCGTTATTGAAATAAGTTAAAAAAAATGTAGTACCTGTTTCATCATCATGTCAGACAACCACTGCAAGGAATAAGACTCCCGCGTTCAGCAAATTCCCGCAAACTTAACTATGTCGTCGGTCCGCTAACTGGTATGACAATATAAATGAAGACTTTAATTGGTTTTCAGTTTCAGTACGCCATTGTTGATTTTTTCAGCCATTAGTTATTCACATAGATAAATAAATACTTAATGCTAATTCCAGCATATACGAAAGCGGAGTCTCCGCTGCGTAACGGCAGCAGCGAGCTGGTGCTCGCAACGCCTAAGCTCGAGCCAGAGCCCAAAGTAGAAGCGGAGGAGGAGTTGCAGGCACCACGATCGCCGCTCGACGAGGAGCTGGCGAGCGAGCGCGCTGCGTGCACGTGCGAAGAGGAGCCGCTCAGCACGTGCCCGGCGGCGGCCCTGCGACGTGCAGCGCCACAGCACGTGCACGCGCTGCACAACGCGCTGCTGCCCGGAGTCAACGGCACGCGTGCGCCACTGCACCCGCACCAGTTCGCCGTACGCAAGCTCGCGCACCCCGACCGGCCCGATCTCTTCGCCAGCGTAGTACCCCTCTATAAGTACTCCGACTACGCGGACGACTACTGCGTCAAGAACATGTCGCGAGTGCCGCTTTGCACGCACATACCTCTCGATCAGTTCGCGCCATCGCCCCCCGACATACCCCCGCCGCCGTCTCCACCCCCACCCCGACCCTACCCTGTCGATGAACTGGAAGAGCCAGAGGTAAAAACTGAATCAGAATGTGTAGATGTGAAGACTGAAGTGATTGAATATGAGTGTCCAAAAGTGGAAGCGGAGATGGTGAGTGTGCCTAACCTGGAGCCGAGCGAGAGACTCAAAGCCCCGCTGCTGACGGTCGAGGACGAGAAGCAGTTTGGAGGCGAGCCCGTCGTCAAGATGGAAGTGCAGCACGAATTTGCGAGCGAACCGCAGGAGCACCGGACGGTGGAGCGGACGAAAGGGGAGCTCGACGGGAAGGCGCTGTACGCGCTGTGTCAGAGCGCGATCACCTCAGTGCCGTACACGTACACGCAGGCGGGCGGCGCGGTTATCGCCTCGCTGTCCACGTGCGAGGTGGACGCGGGGGCGGAGTGCGAGCGCGACGAGTTCGGCCGACCGCCTCGACCCGCGCGATTCGCCGAGTGGCACGAGTGCGCGCAGCTGGGCGACCTCGTTGCGTTGCCGTACGTGGTCATCGACTGATGCCCCGCGTTGTGCCAAATCCTAGTGTCAGCCGCGGCCGCCCGACGCGAGCCTCCGTCTCGCTGTGTTCCAAGTGTCCTTATGTTAGTTTTAAGGGTAACCGATGTATATAGTGTTGGTTAGTCCGTGCGAGCGCTCGAATATGTACATACAGTTTAAGTTAGCGAATGTAGTTAGGAATGAAATTGGGGTGCGTCGGGATGGCCGTTGTGTTTCACGTATTTATTTTTTAATTGTTTATATGCGGAGGCGTTCTCGTTGTGATACGGCCGCGGTGCGAGCGCGACCCGCGGACCCAGAAGACTGGTTTTATACATTCTGTCACCACCCCGCTCCGACCTTGTGTAAAATGGACGACAAAGGATATCCAGACTGTTGCATATTATCTTGTTACCGATTGTGATTTATGAAGAGAAATTAGGTAATTAATAATAATAGGAGTTCCAATTGTATATTATACATATATATCGCTATATCGTCGAGTCAAATGGATGGAGTGATTTATAATCTTGCAAATAGTCATTGTTCCAAGACTTACTGTACAATGTTGTTCCAAATTGAATATCTCCAACGCTTGAATGATAGGAAAGGGGTAAACGGATTCTGTCAAGAAAAATTATACTACTGCGTGTAATTATTATTTCATTTACCTACAATACCTGTCAGAGCTGGCACAGATCTATAAATATTGTTGCAATGTGACAATCTAGAGTTAATACAGATAATATATTTTCTTATAAAATAATCCTTATTTTTTTCACATTGTAATTGAGAAAACATTTTATGTATGCATTTAAATATCGCCAGCCCTTTAGCAACAAGAAAAAAATTATTTATGTTTAAAGATAGTTTCGTTTACCTCTTGTCTATGCTCTGAGTCAAGGAGAAATATTTTTCTGTACATTTAAACAGTTGCAAACAAGACAGTTGCGGGGCGCCATTTTCAAACGAAATTATTTGTTTTTATTGCGAGTACAATATTTTGTTAGCGGCGCGTCAATGTTTAGTGGATTCATCTTGTGCCAGATAAACTTGTGCCAGAATGTAACCTTTGTACATCACAATATTTAATGTAAACAAACTGTGTTTAAATTATATCTTGTAGCGCAGATTGGTGGTTGTGAACACATGTATGATGTTCCTCAAATAACAAAGTTTAAATCATCTAAAAGTGCAGATAGTGGCTAATCACAGAAAAATTATTAATAATTTTGATTATATTTAGGTGGGCCGGAAAATAATGTTGTTTCTGCTGATATATTTTTCAGATAAACCGATTGATTTCCACCGCTACAGCATTAAAAATTTGTATACTAGATGGCTAATGGTTGTCGATAACGAAGGTGAATATATTGTTGATTAGAAACAAAAACTTGTTAAAATGTAGTCGTGTGAATTTAACTTAAGATAGCGACATTACTTTCCTGTCCTATCACTTTGGAAGTCATATTATCTTTACACCAGTACAATGCTGTATGAAATATTGGCTGTATTTAATACCATTATTTTTTTTTTTCAAAAGTAAAGATTTGTAGTAATAGAAGGAACTTAACAGGGTGTGATAATTTTTAAAATACGTAACATAGATTTTTTAAGCCACTATCTACTCTGTTACTGTAAATTTTGGCTTGATATCGATTTATGGAGCATTCTGAACAATCAACACAACATGGTTAATTTTTGACTAACAAACTAAAGGCTTCACCTAAAAAAACTGGATTAATTTGTTACATTGCTTGTATTGCATAATTACCAGAGATTGTATATTTGGATGGTACATAGTTATCGGCAAAGAAAGTATGGAATCTGCTTCAATGAGCTACAAATAGATAAATTAACAAAATTAACTATTTTATCTCTGGTTATTACAAACGTTTTCGGAAAACTGGGAATGATTATCAACATGGTCCTATGATAATGGAGTTAGTTAAATATTTTTAAAATTTGCTCTTGTCCCAAAGACAGTAATGACTTAAGTTTATTATGAAAATATTAAAAAATGTTATACACTAACATTGTGGTTAGACATTTAAATCACTGGTTAAATTATATCAGAATCTTTATATGCGAGACAGAGGGAATTAGGCAAAGATACTTTTTACAATTAATTGTATATATACAAACTTAATTGGACTAAAACTAAATTTATATTTTAAATACTTTAGCATGGTTGTTACCAGAGATTGGGTGTTTGGATACATACTTATATTATTTTTAGCCAAATTATGAAGGCACTGTCCTGTAGCAGTGGGAAGCCATAGCACACAAGACAAACGATCGCTTGGACCTTCTGGTTTTGAAGTAGAGACCGCAAAGCAACAAGCACAATGTAGAATATCCATCAGCCTTTGTCCATCTGCGGGATTGCTAAATTTCTGATCAAATTTCATTTTTGTTCCACAGTTCCTGATTTTTCGATACAAAAACGTTTCCAGAACTTCTAAACATTATATCTATATTTAATTCTCTAATTACAACAAAAAAGTGATGAACTAGAGACTTTCTAATTATATTGTGGTTATACATTCAGTGATAGCCAGATTTATTATAAAATTCGGAATTTAAATTAATAATTAATGATAAAATCATATATATAACATATCTGAATTTTTTCGTACATAAATGTATTACATACACACGTTAAATGTAAATTCAGATGTATTATAAAAACTCAAAATTTTGTGAAAAATGTATTCTGTAAAGATCAAAAATTAAACTTTATAAAATGTATAATCAATTCTACAGTTAAAATATATATTTTTATCATTAGAGCTCTCCATGTCAGAATATCCATCAGCCTTTGTCCATCTGCGGGATTGCTAAATTTCTGATCAAATTTCATTTTTGTTCCACAGTTCCTGATTTTTCGATACAAAAACGTTTCCAGAACTTCTAAACATTATATCTATATTTAATTCTCTAATTACAACAAAAAAGTGATGAACTAGAGACTTTCTAATTATATTGTGGTTATACATTCAGTGATAGCCAGATTTATTATAAAATTCGGAATTTAAATTTTAATGATAAAATCATATATATAACATATCTGAATTTTTTCGTACATAAATGTATTACATACACACGTTAAATGTAAATTCAGATGTATTATAAAAACTCAAAATTTTGTGAAAAATGTATTCTGTAAAGATCAAAAATTAAACTTTATAAAATGTATAATCAATTCTACAGTTAAAATATATATTTTTATCATTAGAGCTCTCCATGTCATTGAGTTAATGGTTATTGGTTTAAAAGCCTTAAAGAGGTGAGTGTATAGAGGATTTGCTTTCAAATAATGTATGGTCCCTGACTGAAATGAATATGAAAATAAATATAGTAATGAAATAGAGTAATGTATAAAAATGGTTCCGTAAATATTCATAGGACTATATATTTATATTAATTATGGTTTACAATCTCTCACTGCAGACTTTATTTCATCAGTGTTAGTGACACATGAAATTAAAAAAAAGTTAGGCATATTTATTTCTGAGTGATTTAACATTTATTATAGAGTGCATAATGTCATTTCATCTTTAGAATAACTGTTCAATTAAACATTTAGGTGATCTCATGAGTAATAGAAGTCCAAAATTTATGTTTAGAAATCCGCTATAGCAAAAATAGCAATGCTATGTAAAAGCTATAAAGCTTTTTAAATGAACTATATACATTCACATCTAAAGATTTTTTAACCGATCAACCTGTGTATGAATTTAAATATCCAATCTCTGGTTATAACAAATTTATGCTACATTCGGAATATATATGAGAAACTCTGAAATACGCTCACTGCTAACTAATATGAAATAGGAATTTGGTTTGTGTGTGTACATTAGAAATTATGATAGGAAGACGAGTATGAATTTTAACAGTGCCTTCTCGTACGCACGTTTCTCGATCTATTATGATCTATTTGGGACTAGATCTGTAATATAATTAGCTCCTTAGCATACACATGGGATATTGTACAGGGCCAACAGCAGAGTATACATATTTTTGTACAGATGACCTCGGCTCACTTGTATTGTTTTGTGACAGTATTAATATACATGTTATCATATATATATCTGTATTTGATTTTTATGTGTTTAACTTACAATTTTTTTTTTGTTATTTTTCATGTATATATCGAGCGGTTTTATCAAATGTTGGTGCTATGATTTTTACCTAAAACGCGATTGTTTTAGTTTTCGCTGGATAAATCAACTAACGAAATTTGCGTCAATTGTTATTTGAATAGCTCAATACAAATTTTTATATGTTTGCGGTGTTTCAAATTGTAAAAATGATATATCCGTAACATTTATATACCCTTGCCCGAATACAGAGTACTGAGATTGGTTAATAGAATGCATGTTTACCTAAAGATGCTAATTTATGGATTAACTAGAAGCTTATATAAAATATCTCTGATCTTTTCAATACAAAACTGCTTATTTTGATAAGCCGAAACTTTAAGTAAATATGCTCCAGAGTCATATCTCTGGTAATCATAATGCCTTTGTTCAATGTACCATATGCAATAATCACTGCCAAAAATTGGATAATTATTGATGCTTATTGTTGTAATGTTAGCTAAAATCGCCATTGTTTATGTTTTAGTTTGACGTTATTTTTAATTATTGTCGTACATTTATATATACATACCTGGATTACTATTATAAAAGTGTGGATATATGATGCATCAAATTCCGGCACTTATCAATTGTGTACAATGTTTGCTAATGGGATTAATTTTTGTTTATCTGTAAGTTTTATTTTGTTTGTAGCGTTTGAAGATTGCGAGACGTTTGGTAGCAAAAGCTGAACTTAGCTCTCTGATCGACGTTGTCTCGTAACTGTCTGAATGGATCCATTAAACTTGGCGATAAAACGGAAGGCGCTTCGCCCCGCGCGGCGGCTCTGTAGTGAACCGATGTATCCCGCAGACTGCCTTGTTGGACTTTGTTCCAAACTTTTGGTAAAATATAAAAGCAAAATATATGTGTTTTTATTACGACAACCTCTTTTTATTTATCACTCATTGCCCCATAAACTTTATTCTAAAAATAAATGGCTAAAAATAAATAAATGAAACTAATTTGAAAGTGATTATGTATTGTCTAATTTTCTAACAACACTACCATTTTTTATTTCGTTCTGTGCAAGACTAGAAATAACGTAATTAACGCTACACGGTATATAATATTGTTTATTTAAAACTCAAAATGCTTATTGGTTTCTATTTGGACGTCATGCTGACAGCTGACAGATTTTAATTTATTCTTTGGTCTGTATAGGAAAACAAAAGTTGTGTTTAAATATGGTTAAAATATCTAAAACTGTGGAGACATTCTTGAGTTTCTAGCTTAGCATGACATTCAACGATTCATTTTTAATTAGAGATTTTTCCATATAGTCAGCAGACAGCATTGTTCATACTAGCATAATCAGTTTCTTTAAGGATAGCTGTTGACGCGTAATTTGGTCCAATTTCAAAGGAGTTGCTAAAATCACATAATTATATAAAATGTTTACAAGGCTAATTTACCGATTTGAAATATTACAACTTTTTAAGGCAACATCTGAAATAATTGGTTTCAATAATCTACATTTCTTTTATGTTTATAATTATTAATATTCATGTAAAAATTAAATTAAAATTGGTCTTTCTAAATAATTCTGCACTTTTCTATATCCACAGTAAACGGAGTGAGATTAAAAAAAATCTTTATAATGGGTGGCGCTAAAGTAGAGTCAATGTGAATGTGGCTTAATTTTCACAAATGATTCCAAATTCTCAACAACTTTATATAGAGAATTATTTGTCAATAAGCGATGAATTATATCTTTTTATCTACATCATAAATGACAAAGTTTGGCGCCATTTGTAAAAATTAAAGTATGTTTACATTATGACAATAATTTTTTATTATTTTCGCCACATGTTATATGCTTTTAGTAATATTATTATTTGTAGATAATAAATAACTTGATAACAAATTAAAAAGTCGCAATATTTATAAAGTTGAGAGATAATTCTTTTAGGGACCATAGTTCAGCTTTAATATACCTTGAATTAAAATTTTGCATTTCAAGTAATTGAGGAATCCCAATAATATCAGTTGTATTGTAAAATTATTGAAGCATTTCAATATTTATTTTAATAGATATTCTGTACGTGATCTATTAATTGTTTCACTTTCAATAAACCATTGTAAATTAGGTTATTCAGAAATAAAAACACAAAACAAAGTTTTTGTTAATAAAATTTATTAAATTTAAAATTATTACATTACATTTTATACATTTAGCTTATCCGACATGTCCACGCGTCGGCCACGGAGAATGATTTAATGGCACGATTATTAGTCAAATGAGCTCCTCTGATGCATTATCTAAAATATTAAAATTTTGTGGCAAAAATTTTATATAAACAATTATTGTTAAATAATATATTCGACAATCAATTTTAAACCAGAATTATTTTTCTATTATTTAGTTAAATTATAATAAAATAACTTACAATCTTTGACATTCTTTAAGAGTACAACAAAAAATAATGTCAAAATATTTTTTTTGACAAAGCACATGTAAAAATTTTTGACATCCTATCTGACCTCCTTAGCAGAAGGGTGGAGTGATGTAATAAACATTTTTTAGCACATTATAACCTTGCGATAATATATTGAATATTTGGGTAAACTTAAAAGATTACAAATAAACAATTTCACATAGAATATAATTTTACACTAAAAAAATAAACTTACAATAAAATAAATTCATTATCTAAAAGAAATATTAATTGGGTATTATTTAAAAAATAATTTATATTCATAGTCGGAGTATGTATACACCCAATTAAAAAAAAAGTTAAAATCGTTGCGAGTAATAATTCCAAGAAATTGCTACAGTTTTAAATATTTATTAAAATATAATATAATTGTGTTTTTAGATTTTTTCTGAATATACAATATTTTAAATAACATGTATTTGAGATTCTTGATTATAACTACATTATATTTATATTAATAATATCAAATGCGTGTTTATAACATTTAGAACAGAATATGGAGTATTTGGAGATTTGGATAATTTGGATATAACTAAGTTGTTAAAGCGAATTTAGCTAAATATGATTTTTTTCTTATATGGCTTAGTTTTTTAAATTGTCTGGATTTATATATACGAGTTGTATCCAAATTATCTTTTGTGTCTCCAATACAAAAACATTTCTTACCCAGTCGATTCAGGTTACAGTTATTGTATTTGCATTGCCAAAACAAAGAGTGCGTACAAAGGCTATTTTATTTAAATTATTTGTAAATATTTTAAAGAGATTTATATACACGACATTGTATTAAAATTCATAATAAATCTTTATATCTGTTGTATCCAGTGATTGGAATATTTGGAGCGAAAAGTTATATAACACGTATATGTTAATAAATATTTTCAAGTTTACCATAGTAATAATTCAACATTTTTTTATTCATACGATGGTTTACATCTGTTATTTTTGATTGGACAAATGACTCAGAATTGAGATTAACATGTGAAATAATCTCGATCGGGTTATATATTTTTAAATAACATAAATATGACATATTTATTTAACGCAGAAACAACATGGCGGCGAATTCTTAGCACACAAACGTTCTTTTTTTAAATTTAACAATGGAATCTTTGTGTACATTATTTGGTATATTATTTAAAAAGAGCGTGCATATGCCATAGATTTAAAAACTGGATGTGGACTTTTATTATTAATCAATAGCTATCTTTATTTACGGTGACCATTTGTATAGACTCATTTTTATGTTATATATTACCCATATATTCTGATCACTGAATTTCAACAACGAATAACACGAATATACTTAATTTTTATTTTCATCGAATCAATTTATGATTTATGATTTAGAAATATTTTTGTCATAAAAATGTCTTACATATGAATAATTTCTATTATGCATTTGTAAAGATTACTTAATTGTATATTTTGGAGTCATATAATAATCTATAAACTAGATATATTATATCTCCAAAAAATTGCACTCGTATTGGTTTTGTATCGAAATTACCAAAAATAGATGTACAAATGAAATTTGATTTTATGACTCTGATATTAGATTGCTTATGCACTGAATCGGTGTAACGTATTAATGTCAGAAATAGATCTCGTTCGATGTCCTATGTAGGATTTTCTCAAGACTTAAAAGAGTGGGTGTGAGTGGGCGTGGGCATGCTCACATGATCACGCAGGGCATGGCGCAGCAGAGCGGCAGGCAGACGGGCACAGCGGTCTTCTTCTCGTAGTGCTTCTCCTTGCTACGCGAGCCCGACTCGTACTCGTACATGCCGCGCGCTGAGGCGTACGCGCCGCCGCCCTGCATGGACTGCGCAAGCGCATCGCATATATTACTTTATGATATGGGAAGCATAGACTTTCATAGGTTATCAATTGTGGCGATATTGACTCATGCGGGCAATGTAACTTCTCTTATGGAGCAGGCTCAAAGGTAAATGAGTTGGTATACTCTGTATTGGAATTTTAAGCCTACGTGAATGGTATTGGGTTCAAAAATAAAAAATGGGTTTTTTAATAGAGAAGGAGCTCGTTGAAGGTTGGTGGTCTAGAACAGGGGTCAATAACCTGCGGCTCGCGAGCCACATGCGGCTTTTTGGATATGAAACTGCAAAAATATTATTTATTTTATAACAAGTGATATGTTGTAAAAACACTACATATGTAATAATAAATACATATTATTCTTAGAAATAAATTGATTTGTTTTTTAACAAAAAATTTTTTATAAAAGTACTATTTATTGCTGGCAAGAACAATTTTTTGACCCTTTGTAAACTTTGAAATTTTGTAAATTATATTATTTCCCCTAATTATATTATTAATTTCCCTGGTCTAAAATGGGCAGTTTGATTTTTAAGTGTGTCGAAAATAGACTCAATACGAACTTAACATTTTCGTTCCGGGCTATTTAAATGTAATAATACATTTTGGTGCCAAATTAAACGTTAAATGCAAAATATAAAATAATTATTTATCTTACATAGGGGGAGATAGAATATTTAAAAAGGTGATATGCACATGTAGCATGGCACAAAAACCTTTGAAAACACTGGTCTGGACAATATAACAATCATCACCTAGATTCATATCAGGATTAAAGCAATTTTAGTAGACCTATCAATTCTACTATAAATTCACGGAGTAGGACTATGTTTAGTGATGGACTTCCTACGGCTAAATTGATGCCAACATGGCGATGTATAGCATGAGCAGCAGAGGCATCAGAACCAACAGCGGCATGACCACGACCACTTCGACAAGAGTGCACGAGTGAGAAGGTTTATCAGAAGAGCTGAAGAAAGGTTTTGAGGTCTATCTGATTTCAGAAAATTGTTTACATAAGGTTAGGTATGAGGAGGAGTCACACGTGTTTAAGGTGGGGCCCTAAACTCCCACTGGCTTCAGCGACTTTGAGGTAGACAATGGATCAACGTGGTCTCGAACCATCGTGATAGCACCACAAGGGTTTCGGGGGTAGCGTGAACCATACACGTATATCCCGGGGCAGACTATCTAAAATAGCACAGCGCAAGAGAAGAATACGTGGTGATCCCTGACCGGGAGATACCGCGGTCCACCGCATAGCGCAGTGGATGATCACCAGGGAGATTGTAGTGGGTAGGAATCCCACATAACCCTGTCCTACCCCCAGATGCAAGGCGTCTTAAACATCCGGAAGATTTCCCCCCCGAAACCAAAAAAAAAGGTATGACGAAATACTCACGCTGGCTTGGTACCCGGCGACCTCTTTCTTGGCGAAAGGCGTGTGTCCCGGCGGGTAGTAGACAGCGGGGCCGGCTACGTTCTTACTGGAACCCACGGGCGCGGGCTTGAGCGCGGTGCTGGGCGTGGGAGTGGGCGAAGGCGTGGGACCGCTGCGGGAAGAGTCTCGGGTCTCACGAGTCTCCCGTATCTCACGTCGCCGCACCCCGTCTGTCTGTGTTGGAAATCTCTGTGGAAGATAAACGAATTATTTATTTATTAATATAATTCTTCACTTATCATTTATTTTGGTCACTTGTGCGCATCATGAGAAACATGGCAGAAGAACACAGTTTGATACAAACTGGAATCAATTTGATCTCGACCATATAGACATACTGGAAGAGTCCAAATTTGATTTTTTGGATACAGCTAACCCATAAAGGCCTCCTCCTTAGATTTCTATTAGGACTGGTAGGGAGCGGCTCGCATAAAGCGTCTTGATGATGATCACACGATCTTGACAAGGTAGTCTGTCCACCTTTCAGGTGGACGTCCTAAGCGGCGCTTGCCGATTCATAGTCTTCGCCCTAGAACCAGCTCTCCAGTGACCGACTGTATGTCTTTGGTTACTTTGATTATATTATTAATACATTGCTATTATGCCATCTAAATTTTATTATTGATACATGATATCTTTTGAGAATAAATGTTTCCTGATACAAAATAATATTAGCTTATTTTGTATTACGTGTATATAAATAACATGAAGTCTATATATAGCTTGCAGGAAACGTCTTGTTTAAAAAACCTAACACAGGTGGGACTTTAGGATACAGATGTGGGTGTCGTTGGAAGTATTAGAAACCTAGCCCTGGACCTGTATTAGATCGTCAGTGCGAACTGGCCCGCATACCGCAAGCATTACCAAACTACGTTATAGTGTCGTTTGTGTGTTGTTAAAACGCTTTATAATATATACAAAGTACTTTCGAACATCGTTTGCGTGCATTTTATTCCTAAAAAGCCTACGTGTTAGCATTACAAGTTTTATTAATGAAGTGTGACTTACGGCTTCCGGGAAGTCTGCGAGCAGGTCGTCTAGCCTCTTAGGCGGCTGCTGTTCCGAAGGTGACGGGGTGTGCGGGCGAGGGAACGGGGAGGGGGAGGACTGCCGCTGCGGCCCGGGCGCCCCGTGCGGGCCCAGTGACCCGTGCGGTCCGTGTGGCCCGGGCGACCCGTGAGGCCCATGCGGCCCAGGACCGTGCGGTGGGCTGAGCGTCGAGTTGTGCGATGAGTACGTCGTCTCCGAGTACTTGTAGGTTGTTGGACTCTGGGAAGAAAAATGTTTTATATATATCTATATCCCCGTCTTTAACTCTATTTTGGATTAATTTTTTGTCTGTGGTGGTGGGCGGGGCACATCGCTCGTGGAACCGACAGACGAGGGGACAGAGGTTTTCGCACGGTGACCACGAGCTGGTAGACGCGGCATAGGTAAGTCCCACTAAGTAGACCGACGACAGAGTCAAGTTCGCGGGAGGCTTTTAGATGCGGGTAGCTCAAGATCGGTCATGGTGGTGGTCTTTGGGGAGACCTTGTGGTGGCCCTCTATGGAATAACTTAACGAACAAACGTCTTCTTTTAAACTTAAATATACGTTCTAGCCAGCTCTTGTCATATATATATATATATATATATATATATATTACATTTCCATGTTTTACCGTCTTTAAGAGTACTTTTGAAATAAATTAATATTGATGGAAAGATAGATGGAAGGATGCTTTAAAAATGCCCAAAGTTTACCTACACGTGTCTCTGGGATTACGGAGGTATACAGGGTAATTAATAATAAATAAAACGTAGTAAGTAAAAGCTTTGAAAACTTGAATATATAGCTCATTTGTTAACAATTTATTAAAGCATTTACGTATATTTACAATCACCCCTCTATACAGAGTGATCTCTCTGAAATATGTTACATTATTTTTTCCATTTGAACATGATAAGCTAATAACTTTTATATAAAGTCTACAGGGGCAGATAGTATAATAATTGTTTTAAATAAATAGTAATGCAAATTTAGAAAACATTTTTTCTTACTTATAATACAGAAATCATTGATTTTTATACAGGTGTACATTAATTGACAGGAAATGGTCTATAAATTAACTCCTATAAAGTTTTTGCACAAATAATCAAACACTCTGTATATATATATATATGTACATTTACTTGTTTTACTGTATAAATAACTTTTTAAATGGAGAAATGAATATGAATGGAGATAGATATATAAAATAGTGTCCAATGTTCCCTTATATGTCTTTGGGATTCCGAGGATTTATAAGAGAATTGAACTCAGAGGCAGTTAGGTACGAAAGCCAGGGATCAAATTGATAGTTTGTACTTACATAAGGGCCGTGTCCATTCTGCGGCTCCGATGGCAGCAGCTTGACCTCGTTGGCGGGGTTGGGGTACACCATGCGCTCGTTGGTGGTGGTGTGTTCTACCATAGCCAGATTAAAAAAAAAAATTAACCTCTATTTTGTATTGATTCAAGTTGTAGAAATTAGTGTGTGTTTTTGACTGATTTATATTTAACTTATGATTTGTAATATGTTATAGACATTTCAGATTATAATATGGAAACAATGCACTAAACATCACATTGCGTAATATGCACACACATACATGTATACGGATATTCCGTTACAATTAAATATTTTCATGTTTAAGCCTATTTGTATAGTTTTTTAAAGTATTTTTGTTTTTTTTTTGGTTCTATATATTTTCATAAGTTATATTTTTATAAATATTAAATGAATGACAAATTTAGTTTATAAGAAATGAAGGTACTGAAATTTGATGTAATAACCAAATCAATAAATTATAACTAGCAAATTTTATTTATAAAAATATAGTCACGTGTAAACACATCTTTAAATTCCTTTACAATTGTTGACACCGACTAGAATCATCTATCCCTTTCACTTGCTTACAAAGGTGCGGTTGAAAGGGCGCTATATTAAGACAGACGAATATAGTATATTTATAGTTATATAAATTCTAGTTACTGTTTTGACATTCCTATAGTACTTGATTCGCGGTTTGAATAATAGAAAAAAATTTTGTCTTTTCAATATGAACAATTGTCTATTTAAAATTATCAGTGAATGTAAGTGCAGAAATTGTTAATTTATTTCCAATGTTTTATTTACATAAAATAATAGTTGACCCTTCACAAGTTGGACCGAAGTCATAGTTGAAGGTCAGGAGAAGTAGCTGATAACAGCCCAAGAGTGGCACTATGCGTATGCCTTGTCAGTGTGGATCTATCGGCTGATGATAAGCAACTGTGACTGACCATCGGTGGTGAGGTGGGTACGGTACTCGCGCAGCCTGGTGTTACAGTGCGTGCAGTATTGACAGCCACCAGGCGCCGGCGACCCGTCTCTCGGTCTGCTCATTGTTGCTCTGCGAATATGTCACTTAATGTAATAAACATAAGTCTCAAAATTTGTTACTACAGTTTAAGACATTGTATATGGTGTAAGACAAGTTTCCCCAGCCACTTTTTCCAGCGCTAATGATTACCAAAATGGTAGTAGTGATATTAGCCAGGTAAAATATTGGCCAAGCTCGAAAAAGCCCTTGTGTCTGAATGCTACCCTGATATTATCGACAAGTACCCTCATAGGTGCCTTTGAGTTTAATCACTCCATAGAGCGTTCACGGAAGTGATCTAAAAGCTCAGCGGCGTCCCTTTTCGGTAAAATAGCAGTGTGAAACTACCCAAGCCAAATCTCCCACGTGAGCGATCGCTACTATAAAAAGGTCTTAGACGATCTCTGTGTCCGGCCACCTCAAACTCGGGGCATCTGCAAGTGCCATTTGGGCACCAGTCCAGTCATTAAAAAAATAAGACATAATATATGATTTACATTATAATTTATAAAAATATTTATTACACCATATACAGGATAATTGATTGTAGATATAAAAGGTTCAAAGCTGTGAATGTATAGCATTTTTAATACTAATTAATGAACAGTACTTGCGATCGTAGGTCTCGGCTTCGCTTCCCTGAGTACAATCTTATATAATTCATACTTTGTGAATTAATGATATAAGATTGCCACTGTTTACAAATAAGTTTCCAGAGGATGAGCAGCAGAATACTCTGCGTAACATAATACCACACTGCAGTCGTCAACCCGCCTGCCAAGCGTGGTGATTATGGTATATCCCCGCATAGATATCTTTGGGTGAAGCCAATGCTTTGTAGAGTGTAGAGGGCGTATATGAGCTGAGAATACGTCGAATGCACGGTATATCTTAATTAAAAATCAATGGCTTTAGAAATAATAAGCATGTGTTTTTTAACTTGATATGGCCAACAAGATTGATCACCCTGTCGTTTTGTAGAATACATTAACTGTCAAAAACCTCTCACAATTTTAAATCTACAATTTAAAGCTACTTTTCTAACTAATCACAGTCATACACAAGAAAATTGGTTCGAGCTGGTTCAATGTTCTGGGTTTTACGAGGGCCTCGCTTGGAGCCTGTCGATCAACCCCTATCATGGTAGACAGGATCTTTATTTACATTGTAATTTTTACTTCTCACTTTCATTCTTTTCTCTAATTTACATGACAATATCTTTTATTCCTTTCCATACTTTTCTCACTCCCTTCGCCTTCTATCCAGAGTTCTACAATTATATATTTATTATTTCTATCATCTGTCAATGTACTTGGTTAATAAATATGCTTGTTGTACTCACGAGCGCACGTTCTCGCTGCAGACGTACGTGCAGCTGTCCTGGTGCGTGGGGATGGGCACGGTGGTGGGGTCCGTGTCGGCGGGCACCTCATACGTGTAGGTCTTCACAGTCGTCGTCACTTTGTTCATGGGTGTACCAGCTCGGGGTAGCTGCAAAGTAATACAATAGTTTTAAAATTATTGAGAACCCTTCCACTTGCATTATGAGTTACGTTACCATCTTTATAGTAACAGCCAAGGAGTTAAACAACCTACCAGATTCATTTTATCCAACCAACTATAATTTTTTTATATAAGCGACATATAAAAAAGAGCTTTTTGGTGCTCTCTCGTTCCCTCCTGTCATTTGTGGGACAGGAACGATACAACTTGGGTAAATATTTCTTCATTTTATTCTTTTATATCTCTTTTTCTTTTCATTCTTCACAATCTCTTATATTACAATTTCCTTCTGTCTTTCACAATCTCTATCTTTCATTACATTCAATTCACCTTTCATACATCATCTTTCTTCGATCATTTTCGTTCCTAGACCACAGTTTGCTACATTATTAAAGTTTGATTCAATTATATCTAATTAATTTTTTACACAATTGTAGCTACTTTATAATCTTTTATTATTTACTAAGCCCATATTACATGATTAGCTCTTAGCATCTTGCTCAATTCTTTTAAATAAACTTCTGAGTCTGATTCTTTTCTATGGCATATTATACTACCATATATAACTTAGGAGATTTCAAGTTAAGAGTGAATAGGTTTCTTCTAGGCAAGCGTGTAGCTTCGTCGACCTTGCCATCGCTTAACATCAGGCGAGACAGAGGTCAAATGCTTTGCTTATAAACGATAAAAGAAATTATAATTTTTAAATATCAATCAGAGGTCTGCAAGACGGCCTTATCTTAGGTCCAAGATTAAGGAATAAAACAAAAAGTATCTTAATCTGCATTCTCATTAACGTCATCATCATTTCAGCTGTATTCATGCATGCATATGTTTCCAGTAGGACCGGTTGGAACTTTGGCAAGGTTTTCTGTTCACCTCAAAGATATGACGATGATAGATATACGGCTCTAAGGATAGTTGATATAAAACCTATGTAAAAATAACTATAATTGGTCAATTTTTGAAATGTGACAAAACAATTTTGTTTATCTAATATTTTAGTGACCATTTCTTGTTTAGGTTTTTGGAAGACCCTGGGTGGCGCTTTCAACTGGTTCTATTGGAAATTTATGGGAGAGACCTTAGTCCTGCAATGTTGTTTGTGTGATGGTGATGGGTGGAATTTTCTGAAGAAATAAATCTATAAGGTATAAGTAAGTAAAACATCTCTCTATTTTATACTATGGAGAAGTCTTCATTGTTCATTTCTAATTTTTTGTTTATTTTTACTACTCTATCCTTCTCTATTCTGCTCATTTCTTATTCTTAGTATCTTTTTAGTGTTCAGGTTAACGTCAGCGTGGACTATATTGAGAAAAACCTGTAAAGTACTCACGGTGCCTGTGGAGCTGGGCGGCTGGTGGCAGTGCGTGCACACGGCGGTCGGAACCGGCAACGTCACGGCAGCGGGGACTGGCAGTGGCACCGCCGTCGGAACTGGAGATGGCACTACTCGAGACTCTATAACCATAAGCAAGTTTTTATCATCATTACTGTTACAAAGCATGAGTTACAGAACCCTCTAAACAATAAACACTGAACCCTAGGATCAAGAATCGTGACCTTAAAGTTAGTTATAATTTTTTGAGTACGATTCTCGGAAATTCTAACCGACTTCCATCTCGAACTTACTAGAACCTTATCCGTAGTATAAATAAGTATACTACCCATGTCTACAGTTCAGTGTTGCTTTCCGAGTTATAAGATTAAGATCTACGATCAGTGATACAAAGTGACTATTCCGCAAGTTTATGGACAATGATTTTTCGAGCGATTGAAGCGTATTTGAATAAACGAAAGTATATTTTGTGTTTAAAGTAGGGTGACCATCTGATTTGTGAATAAAGCACTACTTGTGAACCAGCGGTGTTTTATTTCGAGTCAGACACCTCAGTACGTAAACATTATTATAAGATCCCTTAAAGTTTGCCACGATGACTGCTCCGTCATCCGTCGACTTATCACTCCAGCTAGTGATGTGCCTACCCATTTCGCGTCTACCAAAAATAAGCTATTCCTCATCATTGGACGTCCACTCCTGGATTTAAGCGCAGCTCAGCAGCAGCAGCCTGCACCCAGAGTCTCTCGATGACCTTATCAAGGTCGAATCGAGTAAAACAAGTATTTAAAAGTAAATGGGTTGTTTTAATGAATATACACCACTAGTGAACGTATCAAAAGATGGCTGTTAGATAGTTGGTCAACAAACAATGTCGAAATAAAATTTTAACAAAACTATATAAACAATGATTTTGGAAGCGTCTTCCGCCGAACTTACAAAAAGGTATTCTGTTCACCTTATGGGTGGGCTTATTTCGTTGCGCTTGCAGGTGCGTGGTGTCAGCTCTAGAACCTTAAACCCTACCTAATCTTTCACACCACCTAATTCCAGCTCCAATTATAATATCGGCGATCTTTCTAGAAAGAAGGCTGCAACCAATACATACGGGATTTTTGTGGTCACTAGGCTAGAGCTATAGTTAATTACGATCAATTTTTAAGGAGATCCTTTTTAACTATGAGAAAATAATATGTAGCTCATATAAAGTACTGTTAGCGACATCTAGTATAAGCTCTGTAAACTTATGTATGACTGCAATAATAATAAATATATTTTTAGTCTGTTCTATGAATGTGAACAAGTCGTTTCAATTAATAGGGACGACACTGAACACTCCTGAGTGTTACTGAGCTATTCTAATAATTACATTCGAATTTGATAATGGTAATAGTTATATAAATGAAATGTAATGGTATAAATACGTACCAGTTTTCTCCTCTCTGTAGACCTGCTGGCGAACTTCAGCGGCGCGCGTGATGGTGGGCGGTGGGCTAGAACCCCACGACGAGCTTTCCAGTCTCTCTTCGTGCTTTAAAGTTGAGTAACCGCTAGATGGTGCTGGTTTCACTGGTGTCCTGGTTGACAGGTGCACGAAATTAGACAAAACGATAAAAAAAATATTTTTACACCGCTGTACAGTATCCGGCAATAAATATTGCACATCGACCTTTGGAAAGAGACAATCGGCTAATTTCGGCTTCGTAGAACGTTATCTCTGTCGCACGACTGAAAAAACTTCACATAGGTAGTGTGGGACAGAGCTGCTCTACGAAGCCGAAATGAGCCGATTGTCTCTTTCCAAAGGTCGATGTGCTATTTTTATCGCCGGGTACTGTAGTCTGACGGGAAGTCGCTGGAAGTGCAGGACCGGTCAACGTGCTAATTTTGGGGGGAGGAACTGTCCCTGATAACGGGCGTCGATTTGCGGACATGATGATGATGAGATTGTAATTTCTCTTCTATATTTTTATATTTTTCTCCAATTCGTTTATTAGAATAAAATTAAATTTGTGATGAGATAAAAATGCTTATAAAGAAGTTTTATTATATAATGACTTATAAAACTTAACACCCATCATTACTCTGTATATTCTCTGGCTCATAAATTTATTATTTACTCCAATGTTCAATAATAACATACAATACCCGGCAATAAATATTGCACATCGACTTTTGGAAAGAGACAATCAGCTAATTTCGGCTTCGTAGAGCGTTACCTTTGTCGCACGAAATACAAACAGTGCGGTATCTATTAGGAGCTGCTAAAACAAGTATCATTTGCTTCTTTTGATTGTCTCTTTCCAAAAGGCGATGCGCAATATTAATTGCCGGGTACTATATTACGTTGCCTGTCATTTTTAGAACTGTATGTATCTAAAAGTTATGTTTACAGGCAATCAAATGTGGCCTCGTCTTTATTATTATTTTTCTGTTAAAAACACTCATTGTTAGTTTATAAAGTCTGCAAGATCTTAAATCAACATTACACTATTAGTACGATATAGTAAATTAATTGCATTTTGGTACGTATTGCTATTAAAGTCTTTATACTCACCCTCGTCTATAGTCAAAGGACGAGCTTTCCGCCGTGTCTGACAAGTAACCGCCTGTAAAAAGACAATTTATTTATTTATTAAAACTTTTTTGTACACCATTGACAAAAATAGAAGAAAAAAAAACAATCATATGGTACAAGGGGCGGCGGTTCGAGACAATATCTGCTAGACAACCTTTGGATGGAGATGAGAGACATGAAGGAGAGGGCAGTTTAGTACGTACAAACAAATACATACATTACTATTCATACATATAAGAATACTTATTTATACACATATACATAGCTATATATACATATTTACGTATGTGTAAATATTTACGTGGGAAAGGTACTACATAAATACGAATAATTAGGAGATGCTACACAATAATGGTTATTATTTCTGAAACTACGTGGATAGGGTGTGTTTCGACTGTAAATGGGCCATATGTTGGCCCCTTAAAAGCTTTAACACCAAATCACCCCGTTGATTAAAAATGGCAAAGGTAATAATAACAACGGAAATTAATCAAGATATGTTTTTAAATTAAAACCACAATCAAATAAAAAAAATATTAGAGGGACCGGAAAGTAATGTCGTTTCTGTCGACATATTTTACAGAGAAACCTATTAATTTTTACCGCTTCAGCATTGAAAATTTATACACTAGATGTCAAAAGGTTGTTAATAACGAAGGTGAATATATTAGTTTATTAGAAATAAAAACTTGTTAAAAGTGTAGTGGGGTGAATTTAACTTAAGAAAGTGACATTACTCTCCAGTCAATCTAATATTTCGAACTCCGAGTTAAAAATGTAAGTATTGTCTTACAGCTAAAATGAAAAGTGACTTTTGAGTCAACTCACTTTTGTACAACTGGCGTTCTTGATCCTTCTGCAGGTCGTCGAGGAGAGAATCTAACTCTTCCACGTTCTGCGTCATCTCTTTCGTTACTTTAGTGTTCACTTTGGAATAAGCTGTCAAACAAAACGACGAATTAAAAGAGAGCATAGCACCTTCGTTATGTAAGTCATACTACAATAGGTCAGTTTTGGGGTTGATCCTTGTCCACGTAGCTTTTACAATAAGAGTAACTTGGAATATCTGATAGAGATTAAGGAAGAGGAATGTCAGAACCATTGCATCTGTAAGATATTCACTTCTGGCACTGTTCACATTCGGCTCTTCATGGATTTCAAATTAGGCCAGCAGGGAATGGTTCAGCGTTTTCCATACCACTTAACAAGGTAAACCATCTTATGGGTAAACGTTCTACGATACTTGCCGTTCCGTGGTCTCCATTTCAGTGAAGAGAAATAAATGTTCTTTTCCAAAAAAATAGTTCTGCAATCTCATCTCTGTTTTACTAAACTATATTGAGTATATTTTCTAAGTCGTATAGTAATGTTATGAAGAATAGAATTTATTATCTTATTTGGATATCTAGTTAGAATTGTTTAGAATGAACTACAGAGCGAATGAAAGAGCTAGTGAACGAGACATGGATATGATTGAGGGAACGAAGGTTGATGCCTGATTGCTATATCCATTTCCTTCGATTTGTATATATTTTCTTTTCTATGTGGTTTTAGAGAAGACTTTAAGAAGACAAGTGCTGATTTCGTATCTCCACTACACTGCTTATAGTTAGTACGACTGGTCAATGTGAACATGGCTTTCTGATTGAATTTACTGTGCTCAATGATTTACTTATTTGTATAAAAAAATATAGTTATGTTAATAAAATTGTTTTATATTTATTTATGAGTGCGTAGATAGATATCCCAATAGGATACGGGAAGTCGCTAGACCCACGAGCTGCTTTGCTTTTTCCCTGAAGATGTTAGTGCTGTTAGCCCTAAGGCTTCATTCAGCTTCATCGGTACTGAGTTCGCGGAGCGGAAGGGCCCGTGAACTAGATCTGCTTCGGGGATGGCCTATCCTTTGCAGTAGCTCTGGCTGCCATAATGATGATGAAATATCTAGCTGTAGATGAAATGATGAAAAGTATTATAGTTTCTGTTACCGGGGGAGGTTCCAGAGGTCTCATAGTTGTACGTGCGCGTGCCAGTTGTGATGGCGGGGAGGTCCCTCTCCTCCTTTTCGTAGTAGTAGCTGCTGCTTTCGGAAGACTTCGGACCGCTTCGCGCGGGGATAGTGTACTCCTGGAAGATCAGATTCATCAGTTCTTACTTCTGAGAGTGAATCGTGAACTGTAGATACTGCCCATGGTTCCGAAACCTGGTTGATGTTAGGAGCTACTTTTGATGACGTTAGTTTTTTTTAAAATATATACTATATATATATGTTGATTATGTATACTACATGTTGCCTGTATTTATAAAGAAACAATATAACCCTTATCAACTCTAAAACATGTTATTATTATGAAATTTGGTTGTGTAACAAGATGTATAATTCAATGTACAAAGAAAATGATATATTATCGTCTCTTTAACGAGTAGGTTCATTAAAGAGACAGTAATATATATATATATATATATATATATATATATATATATATAAAAACGTGTGTGTGTATCCAGTACTTTAGAAAGATTTAGAAAATAATTTTTTTAAATTAATTACATGCTATACTTTATACAATATCGCAGCGTGAACTATTAAAATTTGTCGCATTATCATTCCGTCGTAAAACGAATATATTGTAATTGGTGGTGCAAAAGTAATGTCATAATATGAACGTGTCTTTATTTTTACAAAATGGAGCCAAATGTCACTGTGCTTTGACGTTTATAATGTAGATATATAGAGAATTAATTGTCAATAAGTGCTGGTGTATATCTATATATCTTAAGACACTTTCACGTTATGACATTACTTTTGCACCACCTGTTAGAAGCGTAGTTGTTGTCTTAGTTGTCTACAAAGTAATTACTAATAATAATATGGTAATCATTGTTCAGTGTTACCTCAACAGTGTGGTAGTCTTTCCGATCGTATTTGCCGCCCGGGAGTTTCTCTTCTTTGTACTCGTAGTGATACTCCCTCGTGCCCACGCCGCTTCGGCCCAGCGAGTCCAGCTTGCTGCCCTTCGGGATCAGTTCGGATTTCATCATGTCTGCGGAACAACAGTGGAGTTATAACTAGACCATGATTCCTTCACAAACGGATGATAAAGATGTCCTCTCTAGTTAACTAAGTTAATCTTAAGGTATCTTTCTAGAATGATTTAAACATTGTCGCAACAGAGTAAACACTTCATCACCACCACTTCAAAGTGCTAAAACATACCAAATTGCATCTCATAAAGATTTCCAATAGGACTGGTAAGAAGCAGCCGGATTCCAGCCTCTTCCGAGGACTTTAATAAGGTAGTTTGTTCATCTTGTAAATATACCTCCTACTCTGAGCTTTGCTGGTCGGTGGTCTCCACTCCAGAACCTATGACTCATGACTCAAACGACTATCTGGTCGATCTATGTGCTCTGTCATATAAACAAATTCATTTATTTTTTATTGTATCATATATCAATATTAAGATAAAAAAAAATTATGAAAAAAAATAAACACAGTAGGAAAACAATAGAAACGATTTCTTTTAGATAGACTTTGATCGACTTGATTAACAAGCAAAAATAAATCGGGCTGTTAGGTGGTATTAGAAGGGGTTGGAAATCCAATCTTAATTATTAAAAACAGCAAAAACACATTATATATATCTTAAAAATAATTAATTAGTCGTGGTCGTTTTAGTTCTACCAAAGATATATATGTCGGAATATACCATAATCGCTACACTTGGCAAACGTGTTGTCGATTGCAGTGTGGTGTTATGGTACGTTGAGAACGCTGCTGCCAATACTCCGGAAACTTTGTTTGTAAGCGTTAGCAATCTTATATGATTAATGAACAATATGTGAATTATATAAAATTGTATCCCAGGAAATGAACCCGCGACCTACTATCGCAAGTAACAGGTTGTCAAATATTTCCCTTCCGCTTTTTTGCTCTTTATTCAATGCTTTATAAAAAGTGTTACAGTGATCGGATTTAGTTCAAATATGCGCCGTTTTGTTCGATAATCTGTTTCCATCTAGACGGCAACTTCATAATACCTCCCTCGTAGAAGCTTCTTCCCCTTATTTGCGAAGAACTCGGACAGCCACTTTTCACAAACCTCTTTTGAGTTCAACTTTACACCACCAAGGGCGTTCGCCATGGACAGGAACAGGTGGTAATCACTTGGCGCTATGTCCGGGCTATATGGTTGATGTGATAAAACCTCCCATCCGAGCTCCCGTAGCTTCTGACGAGTCATCAACGAAGTGTGTGGTCTGGCGTTGTCCTGGTGGAACACTACACCCTTCCTGTTGGCCAATTCTGGACGCTTCTGGTCGATCGCCTGCTTCAAGCGGTCCAGTTGTTCGCAGTAGATGGTAAAATTAAGCGTCGGGCCATATGGGAGCAGCTCATAGAGGATGATTCCCTTCCAATCCCACCAAACACACAGCAAAACCTTCCTGGCCGTCAATCCCGGCTTGGCCACTGTTTGGGACGATTCACCGGCCTTCGACCACGACCGTTTTCGCTTGATATTGTCGTATGTGATCCATTTTTCGTCGCCAGTCACCATCCGCTTCAATAATGGGTCGAGTTCGTTCCGTTTCAGCAGCATATCGCAGGCGTCGATTCGGTCCAGAAGGTTTTTTTGCGTCAAATCATGCGGCACCCAAACATCAAGCTTTTTTTTGTATCCAGCCTTCTGCAGATGGTTTAAAATGGTTTGGTGACTAACTCCCATCTCCTGGGCGATGTCACGAGATGCCACATGCCGGTCTAACTCGATGTAGTCCATGATTTGATCGGTATTTGTCGTCACAGGTCTTCCGCCGGCTGGCTTATCCATGGTGTCGTTTTCGCCGGCTCTGAATCGTCGAAACCATTCCTCCGCGGTTCGAAGTGATAGAGTACCATCCCCCAAAACACCATTTATCTCACGGAAAGTTTCTCTAGCGGATTTGCCTTTAACGAAGGAAAACTTTAAAATAGCGCGAATTTCGGCGTTAGTGAACTCCATGTTTACACGTCTATAACTGTTGAACGCAATATCCAAACTAATCATGCATGGCGTCGTTTTGTAGGTTATGTCAAGACCTTTCAAATTATGTATAATATTGCCAGATACGAGCTCTGTAGCGCTTTGTACATAGCCGCGAAATTCAAAAGACAAAAAGGCGGAAGGGAGATATTTGACAACCTATTATTACTCCTCTACCGCTTGGCAACCACTGCTCGCCAATTAAATAGTATAATATATAAATTACAATATGAATTAACAATATATATATACTAGCTGATCCCGCAAACGTAGTTTTGCAAAAAAAATTGATATTTTAATTTACAATTAAAAAATAGGGGTTGATCGTAGAGGGGTGAAAATTTATGGTTGAATGTATTCTTGTATGCTGTATCATAAAAAAATGAAAACAAAAAATTTCGTTAAAAAAATATATATTTTTTTAAGTGTGAACAACCTTTATCACTTAGGGGTATAGAAAATAGATAGAAGCCGATTCTCAGACCTACTGAATACGCATATATATATATATATATATGTCCACTGACAAGCAAAATTATACAAATAAAACATTTCCTTGATAGTGAACTGGACTTTTGAAAATAGCGATTTCGCCTGTTTTACGAGCACAGGCATCACGTTTTACAACCATGTAGCTTGAACAGTTACTAAGTAGTTCGCAAACCACTATAGATTTTAGGTATATGTAATCAACGTAAAAAATCAGATGATCGTTTGAAAATTGGTATGTGATAAGATCTTCACAAAGTTGATTTTCTCACCGAATTGTTCGTCGGTATAAGGCACGGCGCCTCTGGTGGAGATCTCTTTATACTCCTTGTGCTTGCTGTACGATTTCGTCGTCATCTTGATTTTATTAAACTACCTGCAACAAATAATACAACATTTTACTAACCGATGTACTGTTATATTAATCAATACAAAAACTTATATGCAGTCGATCCTTAAATACTGTCAAAAATATGATTAAATCTATAACAATTTTTTTAACTATAATTAATATCGTCATCATTATTTCAGCTATATATCGCCCACTGCTGGGCATTGACCAACTCTTAGATGTCAAACAGGACTGGTTGGAAACGGCTTGTATCCACATCGTCTTCAGACGCTCTTAAAAAGTTTGAATATGTACTAATATAAGAATAATACAAGCTCAAATATTATTCAAAAATGTATGTCTTTATTTTTCAAACATTCCTTTAGTCTGTGCGGACGACGCTCATCGATGACGTACCATATTAATGTCTATTTCGATCGCTGCTTTTCTCAAGATGACTTCAGATTTTTATGCCATACTATTATGCTCTCCGGCAATTGACATTCTTTGTAATCATATGCATTAAGATCTAGATATAAAAAGGACAAATATTCATGTCTGATGAAGTCTATATAGCCTTACGTACATCATGTTTTATATGTGAATTATTTGCACACTTGTGCAAATAAATATTTACTTATTTGTCCATCCATTATTAATTTATAATTACACTGGTACATTATACAGTGAGTCCGGTGGCAGAGTTCGAAAATTTAAATTCAAAATTTTCTATAACCGTTAAAAAGGGGAGGGGGGAGATGCAGCGTTGGCTTTGTTATCATGCGAGTTTTTTAGTCACAATTTCGCATTGGACGAGTGAACAACGCGCGATCGCAATCGAAGCGAATTCTCTATATAAAATGCGATTGTTACGTGATATGATGAAGATATGATACGTTCAAGGATGTGGAGCTTTATTTACCTCACACCTAAGTGTTTAAACTGTACAAAATGACTTCTAGATTAAGTTCGCTGTTGTACATTGTAAAAGAAGTGTTTAAATAAATAAATATAGACTGAAACCTATGTAACCTGAGCAAGCATCAGTACACATGTATCTATATGGGTTGCCCATATCGCACAATCTAGAATCTAAGGCGTGAAGTTTTGCTTTATTAAAACGGACTGGTTTCCACCAGTAACCACTATGAACTCTAAAAGATAATGCAGATTACTGGCGCCTGTAAGTCCGCGATCAGACACATTTTGTAATTTTGGACTTTAACTGTATAGAAATAGAATTTATTATACTTTGATAATATTAGATATGCGGAATTTGATTGGAATCTCCAGGCGCCGTCAGGAATGAGACTTATTAGGGTTGTACTAACGCATTTAATTTATAAAAATAATAATGAGATCGTTCTACCAATACAATGCTGCAAATGGGATATTTTAAATCACAAATCAATTGTATGCATATCATATGTGATCGCTTTTTACAGTTTCTATTGGATTAAGTGATTTCACTATTATTTATTCGTTGGATTTCCAATTACATACAGTTTGATGATTGGTTTACGCGTGGTTATTTTTTTTTAATGTGCAAATAACTATTTTTTTTTGACAAAGCTACGATGTTTCCATAAACGTTCAGATTCGAGAAGATGCCCTAACAAACCATGTTCTCCAGGATCGCCAGCTAGTGTTGTTTAATGATTTTTAATAACATATTATTTATGTGTCATTACTTTAAATCTTAATGAAAAATAATGACAGACACTTGATGAAACAAATAATAATAAGTACGTAACGCCTAAATTCCATATTCAAAATGTTGACAAAACCCTCATGAGTCTGGGCGTTCGCATATATATTAAAGTTCTACAAGATATCTTAGACCTTCAGTTTCTTAGTTTTAAATAACAAATTAAGAGTATATTATTATATATTATTTTGTAGCTCATTGAAATGTGAGGAAGTTGGTTAGTTAACTTATTTACATGATCGATATTATAATTGTTAAATTACATTTAAAAGAGCAACTGTTGAGTTTTTTCTTAAAAGATCAGCGTTTAGAGCCGGTGTTAGCTTACTGCTTATAATGTTGAAATAATCGACGGTTTAAAAGCGCATATAAGTGCCTGTTTGAATAAAGTGACTTTGAATTTGAATTTAGTAATAAATAAAGGATGCAAAACAGATAGCTGTTGAGACCTTATGATTCTGGAGTGAAACCTGCGTCCACCCATAAGGTGAACAAATGATGTAGTTAAGGACGTCCCACAGCTGAAGTGATGATGATATTGATGATTTGAGTTGTACATTTATTTTATTTTATAAATCTATGACATTAATAAATAAATTCAGGGCTGCAGCAGGCATATTAATTATGGCAGTTGCAGCCCTGAATATAAGTACACGGTGAACATGTAATGATCTAAACCAGTGCAAGTGTTGCAACGCACCTCCCACGCAATTTGCGTAGGATAGCGGATTCCGCCGCTTATAGGATGTCAGTTTCAGGCTTGTAATGTTTTTGAAACAGGCTCGACTTAAAGAAAAGATATGGGTCGTAAAACACTGTCGTGGAGACTAACACACACGTCTGGTCAGTTTATCGTGGAATTCTCCCACCAAGAGGAGGGTAAGACACCGACGGCAGTCGCATGGAAAGGGACAGAACGGAAGATTCTGTGAAGGAAGAGGAAAATTGTAAATTAAGATATAAATGAAAAAACATTATAACTGAAAATATGTCCCTGACCGAACCCCCTAGGGGGAACGAGAGGTCCAAAGAAGGTGGCCATAAAAAATACACTTCTGAAAGAGCACACAAAATCATCATGTTTATTATTTTTACGATCACTTTTATAAATATCCTTTACGTGTGTAAAAGTTACAGCAATTAATTACTAAGCTTTAATATTAGTAAATAATATTTTACACTGTATAGAAGTGTTTGTTTAAAAAATCTTTAATATATTACGTGGTAATTCAAAGTGTTTTTACAATCGGTTGTACAGTACAGAGTGTACTGTACAACCGATTTGTGTTAGTGAGTATAGTCAGCTGTCTCCCTGTGGACTACAAGGAGTAAAGTCTATTTAACAAAAACCAGCGCTGTACTTCAATAATCATCACTTCAGCTATAGAGTGTCCACAGCTGGACTCTGCGAGACTGATGGTTCATGGTCCGTGGTCTTCAGAACCTTAACCGCCCCCTTATCAGTTCTGCGCTAAGTGGCTGCCCACTGCAACTTTAACTTATCAATCAGAGGCTTTATGCGTTTTCCATAATACCAGCCTATAACGCCCACCGCAAGGCCCATGACTTCCTCAAAGATCGCCACCTATGGCGCATCTATCTATGTGTGGTGTGTTAATTTACTTCGATCCCGAATCGCAATCCCCTAACAACATTTTTAACAGACACCAACGCGCTTAAATAATATATTTAAAAATATATACACAATATGTTGATGTGTGCGTGAAGGCATCTGTGTGGGCGTGCGAAGTGTGGAGTAAGTTGTTTAAACAGCTGCAGTCCTCGCCCGCCAAATCTGGAAGTGGCCCCCTGGTAATGTGTCATGGCCGGTGTATACCGTAAAAGTGCGCTTTATATAAAACCTTGTTTTGTAAATTATTTTATATTTATAAACATGAATATTAACGGACATATTGCCCGTTAGGCTTTCTCTATCAGTTAAACGTGTATGGTACAGAGATAACAAATAAGTGGATCTTTTTATGAATCTACTCTGTTGCTTTTTTGGCATTTACAGGTTAGCGAGGGTACAGAAGACACTTAGCCTAAACTATGTTTACATAACTTAGCTCCAAGATTCCCATGGGAGCCCCGACTTGGGCTGGTACATCATAAGTTCCCACTTATGATGTACCAGCCCAAGCCGCTGAGGTCTTACATCCATTTGTTGGGATCACAATAGTACGAAAATGTTATTATTAGATTATACTCGTAGAAATACTTCTACATATGTGCTCATTCATCACGTTTTTTCTGGAACTATAATGCTTAGAAATTCACTTTTAACTTCTTTTAACTTCTTCTTTCGTAATTCAAGAAATTCAACATGCAAGATGGTTGACGGGATGTTTATTAAGTTCGGAAGCAGACGTGAGTCAGTTTGTGTATATGTATATATATATATAATTTATATGTGTACATAAGTATGTGTAATTAATGTGTATATGTGATGTAAATTAACCCAATTTTATTTCGCGACCTCATGAAGTTAGTGCGTTAAAACGGGGAAAAACCTTGTTCTAGATTTTTTTTAAGACAACGAACCACTTTTCAAAGGAAACATTAAATAAAGTGCCATATGAGTGACATTTATATATAAGAGCCTTCACATATATTTTTTTTGGTTTTAGAAGTGTTTCATTACAATTTTTTGTTATGTTTAAAACTAACTTCTCCGAGTAATATGCACCCAACATGATCAGTGCCACCCCTAGTAAGCGCCGGAGCTATTTTATGAACGATACCGGTACAAAAGGTATGTATAATTTTCATGAAAAAACATTTTATTCGACCATCTTAAAAGTACTAATAGGGAAAGATATAGAAAATAAATATTTATTTAATAAATAAGATATAGAAATTAAAATTTATTATTATTAATTACTAAAAGACAGGCAGATATATATAGACTATAAAAGGTTGCGAATCTATGTTCTAAATGTTTTGTGTTTCGCACTGTTGCCAATGATCCAAAAATGCTCGCTTTGCTAATTCCTGTTACAGTTAAAAGTGGGTGTGTACGATTGCATATACGATCCGTGATCGCAATGCACCACTTCACTCTCTTCCTTTTCTTTTCAGCCGATAGACGCCCTCTGTAAGGCAACTCCCGAAAATCGCCACGAGTATAGTCTTGAGTTGCCAGCAACCAGCGACTGTATGTTGCCTGTGCATCTAGTGGGGGCTATATCTTCGACGCGTCAACCACTTTGTAGTTCACTGATATGTATTTACTACATACAAATATATCAACAGTATAACCCAACAAATGTTTCGATTGACTCAATATCCGGTTCGTAAATATTCATAAAAGGTGCGTCACTCGCACTTTTGTATGTTAATTTTCTCAAGGCGAAAAATACTTGTATTAACTTCAGCGATAACGATATAAAATAAACATATAATTTAGGAATTGTATCAAAAGAATGTTTATATATAACGAAGCCATTAAGAAATAATTGAGGCATATGCCCGTATAATCAAAAGTATTGAATTGCTAATTCAAGGTAGTAACAGATCAATAAACACGAGACAAATATTTAAAACCGTCGACTTCAAAATATATAGACAGTGTCGATTAATTAATTCAAAGTACAAATTGGGAAATTATTTTGTTTGTCATCATGAAAGAGCAATTTGTATGAGCCACAGTGAGGCACGATGCATCGAACATTCATCTCACTTAACTCATGACACGGCAGCCTGGCCAACGTTCAAACGAGGGCGGTCAGGGGACCCCGTGTCGCTCCTGACCGCCGAGTAATCCTCGCTTCCCATAACTTACACTACACCTCATTCACTACACTATACACCTACACGGGTCAGGGGCGGCTTAACCTATAGTGCAGGGTGTGCAATGCACACGGGTGCCGCCCCCTGAGACAGCCAAGACCAACGTCTTCGACTATCATGGTACAACAATGATATGACAGAAGAAGCGGCCAGCCAGCGCGGTGGCGGTAGTTATCAAACGTGAGCGCCCTATGGGTGGCTTCTTTTTCTAACACTTTCTTTCAACTCGAAATAAACCTTATTTCACTTCTAATACCATACTGTAAGCTACACCTACTTATAAAATAGATTGTGTGAATATAAAAAAAACTTTCTTGGTACGACGGCAAAGTTATTAGTTATAGCCGCGGAAAGGGGAGGAGGGGCTCAGATTTAGGGGGCACCAGGGTTTCATTGCACACGGGTGCTACACGAGCTAGAGCCGCCCCTGACACGGGTATGGACTATACATGCGTAGGTCTTCGATGTAACTGCTTTGCGAACTCAGTTTACGTGAAGATGCACGAAGCCTAAATCGACAAGCAGCACAACTTCAAACACATCAAATGGAAATGCAGTATGTATGAGCTGCCAAATCCATATATATTACTTGGTAAAGTTTCGTCTTCTTTGGAATTCTTTCTCGGGCAGTTTGAATGACTGGTTTATTCTTCTTTTTTATTACACGTATATTATAAACTTAATGAATAAATAATTTGTACAACTACACCCGCTAAGTCGTTCTGTTCGAAATCTAGTTGATGCATGTTATGAAGGCTGGCGATTGCCCCCCCCCCCCAGACTCCCGCGCCCCTCCGTGGTAAGTGATAAGTACTTCCTGCGCGAACAGTACTTAAAGGTAGATTTTAACAAGACATATTTTTTAGAGTTAAAAAGTTATTATTGAGGGTGGACAAGTATTTAAGTCTTGTTGGTAAGTATAAATAAAGAGTAGCTGACAGCATAGAAGAAGAATTGTCGCTTGAACTGCCACAGCGTTCATATCTCTCAAACCTTTGTTACGCTGTTAGTCAATCATTAAAACATTTGTTGAAACTGTGTATTGAAAATCAAATTTAACACTGACATGTTTTTAAAAAAAATAATGCAGAAACTATTTCTCCGACATATATACGTCATGTCGTTTTCGAGTCTTCTTGATCACATTTGATGCTATGTGGGGCATATATGACTCCTGCCGCAATTTTCGTTCAGGCCATTTGCAGTTCTCATTGAAAAGCAAAGAATTCTTAAAAAATGAATTGTAGGGTCCAATATAGATAACTTCATCTACCTTTATTGTTCTATTGTTTCTGAAGATGTTAATGCTGTTAGCCCTAAGGCTTTTACAGCTTCATCGGTACTGAGTTCACGGAGCGGAAGGGTCCGTGCACTAGATTTAAAACTAGAAACTAAAAGCTGGGGAGGCGCCTACCAGTTGCACGGGGACGCTCGCACGTTGTTAAGGCTCTTCGCGGTAGAGCTTTGACGGGGTGTGTTGCTGGAGTGTGCTTGCAGGTTAGGACGGCAGCGTGGACCACAGGCGAGCCGAAGAGGGATCCGGATCCAACCACGGTTCGCCCACGCTGTTCGCGGTAAGGGAGCGGGCGGCCGCTCACTAAAAACGGGTGTTGTGGCGTGGTGGGTGATGTTTTGTTTTGTTATGTAGAATGCGACGACCTGTGTAAAGTATTGCAGGTGCAGTGGTTGCTGATGATGCTAAGTGGTTTGCGCTTGCAGTGTTGCGAGTGTCTGCAGGGGGTGCGGTGATCACCTACCTATCACCTACGTAATGCATATTAAAATTTGTAACTTTTTCCCCGCTAATTATAGCTTTGCAGTATTGAAAAACTGTAAAGCATCCATCTTAAACGACATTTTTAATTTTCAGTGTGAGTCTAAAGGACTATTTTAATTTTTAAAGCGTGAGTCGTATACGCCCCACGTTGCCTGAATGGAAAATCTCCAAAAATTGCCGCGGCACGAAATGTGTTACTAATGTCGTTTCTATCGCGCAGTCCTTTTATAAATTTATGAGTAACTAGCGCCAACTGTACAGAGTTGCGACATAATAACATATCTTTTAAAATGCAATTCACATATTACATATACGAAATACAAATATATATCAACGTATGTTTGCATACGGGCGTGAGGAATTCCGAGTGGAGCGGCCGACTGTATCTGACACCTCATTAGTATAATTAAAGATGATTAATTAGTGTCAAGTTGGTTAACAAGATATTTTAACACTCCGCCGACTTTCTTTTTATAGTTGAAAGCGTGCATCGTTTGTTTTAATGATCGTTGTGAAGCTAATCTCAAAAACCCAAACTGAGTTTGTTGTGGGCTCTTCACTGATCAAAATAAGTTAAGAATTCATGTAGCTCTAACTTAAGTAGTAAAATGTCATAATAAGAGACCTCAATTTGATTCTAGATTCTAAAAAAAATACGGACGTCCATAGTGTTACAAGGCACCGTTAAAAACTGGCTGTACCAAAGTTTCGACTACAAAAAGTGTCTTATTCGTTTGTAATAAACTGAATCAGTTTTTATACTTTCCTCAAAACATTCCGAATTTTTCAAAAAGAAATTCCGCAAAACATTATTGAACTATTAGTAAATCCAAAGCGCATATTAAAAATAAATTAACGGAAAAGGCTTATTTCAATAACAAGAATCCTTGGCAGTGATGTCGTCTGATTATTTTGTCTTATCACCTTGCGAAACAGAGTAGAGTCAAAAATAAAATAGATAAAAAGTTGACGATCAATAAAAGTTCTGTATATCTGTATAAATGAGTGTTAACTGTTAGTGGCAATATTTAAAAATCTAATGACGTCCGGTACATTTTGCCAGATGACAGTTGTTGTGAAGTAAAGTTTTATAAGTAAATTCGAGTATTGTTTCTATTGAGCGTTCTATATATATATGCAAACTTTAACTACAAAGGTTCTTACGGCTTGATAATAAGAATAGCTCTGTCTAGCCTTCAAAGGCCCACAAGCTGTCCAATTTTTGATGGATGTCCTAAGCTGCGCTTGTCTCCGTGGTCTTTAACCCCCAGCTACCAAATGTTCTGTCTATGTAACCTGCTCTTTGCTACTTCAACTTTTTAATCACCTGGGCTATATCAATTATGAATATTGTTTTACATTTTTAAATCATGCATGAAACTTTGACTTTAATTTTTTGTACTTATGTAAATTTTCTGCTGCAGAAGTTTAAAATGAATAGATAAATAAACCCTAGATTAAAAAAAATAACTAACCATTCTACAGTCCATGTCGAGTTGCAAATTGCTTATGTTATCAACTAGCATATATGAATGAGCGTATTACGTAATCTATGTAAAAATAGCTTTGCAACCTGTTGGTAATTATTCACACAATTAATCGATTGACATTTTCAACCTTATCACCATGCAGTACAGCGGAAGTCACATTCATTAAATACAATTATAACATCATCAAAACAACTCATATAATTTATTCAAATATTATATACTAGATGGATAACATAGCCTGTATTAAAAATATAACAAAAAAGGCTCTAGAGTCTAAAGTCAGGCCACTTCCAATGGATCCTATTGGGAATCTTTGAAAAGCTATTGCCCAGTGGAGGACGTCATATGACTAAAATGAAATGAAGATTGTGAACTAAATAGTAAGTAGATATGTGTTTAAATCGCCTAGATTATGTAGAAATGTTGTACTGACCGAACAGAGCGGTAGATACTTTCCCCGTCTTCTAGCATATCAAAGGAGCGGTACAGCGGTTTCGGTAACAATATATTAGGGGGACAGAAAAGTAGTTATTTCTGTCGACATATTTTATAGAAAAATCGATCGATTTTTACCGCTCCGGCATTGATTTGTGTACTAGATGGCAAAAGGTTGTTGATAACGAAGGTGAATATTGTTAATAAGAAATAAAAACTGGATGAAAATGTAGTCGTGTGAATTTAACTTAAGAAAGCGATATTATTTTCCGGTCCCCCTAATACTTACTATCAACTTAGATAAAATACGATTATTTACAACCTCTCTGTTCACTTCGACTACTTTATATGTTAACAATCACACAAGGAAGATTAAACCACTTAAACAGATACTGTAAAGATAATATTTTATATCAAATATGGCCTCCATAAGTTACATTGTATCCTTATGCGTTCGTTAACAATCTTACTTGCACCTCTTTGTAAGGTAGCATTATAACTTTAAAGATATATCGAGTTTTCAAAACTCGATTATTCCATATTATGCTTTACGTATCGAGAAGTGCCTTCGTTCTGTATACAAATGGGTTCAATGATAGCGAAGCCTCATATTAGTGTCGTTAAGGCTTTGAAGGAAATTTATGCTACATGCGATTATAAAAGGAAAAATATCGGTACATATAGGGTTGATAAATAAATAACTTTAAATAATAAATGTTGGAAATTTATACGAAAATAGTAAAAAAGTAAGAAAAAGTGGTTTTCATATTTCGTTTACAGTAAAGCATGATATATAAATCAATACCTACAAAATAATATTGATGAAAGCATATAATTTGTTTAGTTGGAAGCATTCTTCGTGAACCAAGTAGAATACAAGTTGAAATGACACAATTTTTTATTTGCGCACTTTTAAAAATGATTGCATGTAAACGCATCTTTACATTGATTTTGAATTTTCGTGTCTATTTTGATTGTCCGTCCCTTTCACTCGCTAAGAAATATAAATGAAGGATAGTAATTTTGTGGCAGTCATTATTAAAAATAATCTGATAAATGTTCTCTCGTGAATTGAATGCTGTGTTATCAAGATGCATAGACAGATTATCTATAAAACTCATCAGATGAATTCCTTTCCAATAAAGGCTTGGGGCGTGCGTTGGCGGGTGTGTGCTCGGCAGCGTTTACGTCACTACTGGCACGCGTGGGCGCTTGCTTGATGTAATCGATAATAAAGTGAAATTACTGCTAAAATAATGAGGTTTCTTGCTGTGAGTACACAGATTATCTAAAGCGATGTTTAATCATCCTGTGTAACCTTTAATTAGAGTAAATACGTTACGACTATCTAAGCCAATGACACCTGGAAGCCCTTACCTCCAGTTGTTTATATTTAGAAATTCTTCCGTAAACACCGGAATCCGTACCATATGTTATGCTATATAAATAGACCGTAATGGGTCTTAGAAAATCGGGTTCAGGTGGCGGCCACGGAAAAAGAGCAGGAGCGCAACCACCGCGATCATTGACAGGACTGTTGAAACGAGGCGAACGATACTCCCCCCTCGTCGCGTCTATTCCTAAGGCGAGGTACAGTAGTTTCGGTAGCACTTTAGCCGATGCATCGTCCGCTTCATTACACAAAATAATTCCCCTATCTCGTTTCATCCATCGGACAACAAGACGTACGTATTTACGACATCAGTACACAGTTAACATTCCTTCTACCTGCACTAAACCTTTTGTTAAGACTTTTAGATACGAATAGCTAAAGAATAGAACAACATAAATCTTAATTCATACTTTGTGCATTAATTAAGTTCCAAGTCTTCAATTGTAAATCTTAGTAATATTACGTATAACATACTTTCAGTTTTGTTCATTGTTTTTGCCAGCAATATCTAGTAGGTTAAATGTGCGAGTTTAAATGAACTAAATATGTTTAACTTTGACCATAACACATTGGGACATTTACTAAATGACGTCATACAAGTCTGACCTTTGCTTGATTAGTTAATATGCCCTTCTGCCTTTGTAATTTGTTTTTAGCTATTTTTTCCTTTAGATATTTTTCTATAAAGAGACAATATCAAACTTTTGCTTTTCACAATCATATTAAAAAATTGCAAATATACATATATATCTTGCTACACTGCACCGAAGTATAATACAGAAACAGTCCAATACAAAATATAAACTTAGATCACTAAAGAAGACATAAGGGAACTGAGGGTAAAAAACAAAAAGCAATGAAGGGGAAGGAGTAGAAACAGAAACAGACCTAAGTCACGGATATCTGCATAGATATGTTTATACTTATATAAGTATATATGTATGTTACTGTAGACAGTAAAGCATGTATTTGTATGTACACCCTGAACTTCCCTCTCCTTCATGTCTCTCATCTCTATCCAAAGGTTGTCTGGTAGAGATCGACACGCCTCTTCGACCTATATATGAAAAAAAGTGTAAATCGATCTAAGGGTGGCATGACTCAAACAGGAATGGGTCAGCCACGTTGCCAAAAATTAAGAATATATAATAAGTCCCTTCTACCAGAAGGGACTCCTAGTATGGAGAACATGGAAAGAGAAATGGTTAAGGAGAAGAAAGAACAACCTAGCCTTTATAAAGATAGGTTTAAGCTAAACACCTTCTGCGCTCTACCGTCTCACACCTGCAGTATTTGAAAATACCAATAAGGCTACACTGACTTCCCGTAAAAATAAAAAACTTATGAGAATCGAACCATCAACATACTGGTATACTAAGTTGCAATTCTTAACCACTTACTATGTTCGACAACGTATATAATATCAACATATATGCACTATAGGGTCCATTAAATTGACTTGTCACGATATCTCTGAAACCAAAGGACTAAACATGCAATTTAGTAAGAACTTTTTTTTACCGAGTTGAGGTCAATTAAAAAAGAGTTGAAGAAGGACGTGAACTTTCACTAAAAACACTTATTTCTGAACTTTAGGCATAAAACTTAGCAAAGTCCCTGTCCCACACGAGATAGGGGAACGAGAGGTCCCCAACAGCGGGGACCATAAAAAAAAATTAGCTTAGAATATTTTTAGCATGTTAAAGATTACTAGGATTGGGCCACGAAGTCAGCTGGTAATAACACACATATAAGAACACCAAGTGAATAAATGTCTAATAAAGTCTATTATAAGTTATATAGTTGTCTGTCTTGTAAGTTCAGAGATTTTTTTATATTCGGTGATAAAAACGCAGCTTAGCGAATTGCAGCGAAGTATCAAAACTAAACGCAGACGCGAAGCTCAAATAAAATAAATACACGAACGGAGCTAATCCGCCCGCCTTCATAATTTACTGCTTGTGGTCGATATGTACAATCGCGCACAACATACTTTTATTTTAATAAATAAAAAATGCGATACGAAGACAGTTATTACGCCACGTGAGAAAAGCAGTTGCAATGGTTTAAGGAAGAATTTGTAATAAGTATATTTATATTTTAAAAACGTAAGGAAAAAACTATTGGTACGGCATCACGTCTACGCTTGTCACCTTGACACATAGTATGTGTCAAGTCAATGTGACACATAGTAGTTTTATTGACTGATTACCGTTGATTCCCTTAGGAAAAATAGGGTTATGTAAGATTCCTTCCCATTAAAATTCTCATGCTGGTTATTTTTTGCTCGGGTAAGAAACCATTGTGACTCGGAATCAGAGTGGTGGGAGTTTCTAGTCCCCACACAAAACACCCGACACTGCTATTTTAATATATGGTAGCGTATATCTGATTTCTGTATATACTTTTCGGCTGCCTCCTTCTGGACCATAACGGTCTCATAGAAATATGCCACAGCCCTCTACGTCGAATAAGACTGCGCGTGAGGAATCCATCAGGATCTGCCGAAGAATAGAGATCTAAACTAAACGGTCTACCGTAAGAGACCCTAAATTATTGTCGTTTGGGCCTTTATATAGCAAAACAAAGTACATATTTTGATTTAAGCGCTTTTGTACGCGATCATACATATTTTTCTTCGTTTTATCTCTACGACCAACGTACCTTGACCTCTATTCACGTCCAACATGACATCATCGCTGCGATTCGTTTAGAGTTTTCGTTTATTTTTGCACACCCACCCCTCTCTTTCCCACGTACACAAAGTTGCATCTCTCTCGCTTCCACGCGACAATTAAACCGAGGGTTTGGAACAAAGATCGTCATTAACGTACGCGTTGTACAATTTTACTTTCGTTCTCATGTGGGTTCAACAACCGGTATTCAATACTCTTATTATTAGTCGAATGTATCGTGGCATGAATACCAAATATGAACGATAAGTCGTTTTGTTATAAAATAGTTTCATCTCGGTGATAAGTTATATTATAACAAAGAATACTTTACACGACGCGTGTAATTCACATACGCATGTACAAAGCCTCTGTTTCTAGAAACGCAATTAAATTTATGATATAAAATAAGTACAATAGAAATTGTAAGCGAGATTACAGCAAAATAAAATTCTATCAAAACTTAAAGTAGTATTTATACCATTTATATTTGCAATTATAGGTTGAAAGATTTTGCTCTAATCTAATAAACATATCTATGTTTATAAGTAAATATTTATTTTTTTATAAACGTAATTTGATACTAGTGTGCAATAAACAATTCTGTTCTGTCTGTTCTGTCGCCCCGATTATGGTGTAAGGATGAAACGTGTCGCATTTAACACAAGACGCTAATGACAACACTGATCTTCTAAAGATCCAGCTGGAAGGAGTCACTGAAATTATTTTAATAATTATTTAAAAAATTAAACTAAACATAGTGTCCTATACTATATATTTATTATAAACACATAACCATAGGTCATGTAATACACCAGCTGATCCCGCAAACGTTGTTTTGTAAATTAGTTTTTAATTAACAAATAAAAAATAAGGGATGATCGTAGAGGGGTGAAAATTTAGAGTTGTATGTATTTTTGTATGCTGTATCAAAAAAAAATAATAACAAAAAATGTTGTCTAAAAATTTAAAAAAAATTAGGGGTGGCCTTTAACATTTAGGAGGATGAAAAATAGATGTTGTCCGATTTTCCGCCCTGACCGATATGCACGCTAAGATTCACGAAAATCGGTCGAGCCGTTTCGGAGGAGTTCAATCACGCACACCGTGACACGAGAATTTTGTATATCAGATACATATGTCAGCGTGTCATCTCCGGGCTATAAGATGAATAACATTTCTCTACAGCCTTTTAAATTTTTAGTAATGATTTTTTAATACTGAAACCTGTTAATGTTTGCAGATTGTGAATCGGCAAGTCGTTCCAGTGCAAAGCCGCGGTGGTCAGACGTTCCAATTACGTGAATATAACTCATTGCTATTATCGTCATAACAGCTAATAGACGCCCGCTGCAAAGACTAAGACCTCCGCAAAGATCGCCACTATGACCGGTCATCCGCTGCCAGCATCCAGCGCTTTCGAAACCAGGGTGACCAGCTAAACAAGTCACCTACGTGATACGACACGCCCAAGCAAGAGAGCTACATAATTGAAACCTTGACTTACAAGAAGTTGTATCAGCTTTGCACGGCTAACAACGTGTTCAACTATTCAGAATAAAGAGAAGATATTCATGGTATCGTCAAATATGAAATTAAACCTGACATCGCAAATTAAAATATTGTAAGCACGTCTACTTGATTATGGGGGTAATTCTAAATGTGGGTAGTTCTATATGTGACCGTAGCATATCCGTTTAAAAATCAGATGCGTTTCTTAGCAATGTGACGTAATCTCTGGAATGAAATATTACTTCCCTTTCTTATACAGTTTCTTCGAAACGTGACGTGTTCACTCTATAGATATCGAAGGCGCCTGGTGCAATTAACATCCATTCAATTATCACAATTACTTCTTTCATCGCTCGATTACTCAGCTTGCTTTAACTTAACGTGAATATAAAATAACTTGACAAGAATAATATGTACTAATCTGAATTTTTAAACCCTTTTTTTACTATATTATTACTGTGTTATTTATTAGCTCTGAAAACATTAATCGACACCAAATGAGTTATACTATCATCCCTTATAACTTTCACACTTATAACCGAACATCCTGTATATTAATTAAACTTAATTAAAATCAATTTCATCAATCCTACAATACATTATCTGATAGCAAATGGACTATACATTCACCTTATTAAATAATTATCAGATATATTTGGTTGTGTTTAAATGAATAAATAAATAAGTCTGTCAAAGTGGCGCAGGTAATCTCCTGATTACCATCATTTTATTTTTGTTTTTATATCTATAATTGTGGTAACATTTATGTGTAATTGTCATATTGACGAATCAAAAACGATAAATAAATATATGAAAATTTTGTAATCTTTCAAGTATGATCGTAAAGATGTGATGTCATACAATCGTAACAGAAATCCGCGGTTACGAAACCGGAATGGAGCGAAGCTCTTGTTAGCGAAATCTCGAGCGTGGCCGTGGCGCTATTTATAGCATCGCGCACACTGGCGCACGGCTACGAGCTGAGCAAACCACTGCAGGTAACTGGTACGGACATCAAATAGGGGAAGACGTAGTCGTATCATGCTAAGACCTGCTAAATATTGTCAATAATGAAATTATGAAAGGAATTGTCGATACTGAGTGTCCCCTCGCCTTTTCAATATATGCACAAATCGAATTTATTAGTTTTTTGGTCACATAACCAGGTGAAACGGTGACAACTTGGCGACCATAAGGCCGCAGCCTGATGATGCGCTTTGAATATTCAGTTGCTTCAAACTATTTTGTAGACAATGATGGTGAGGAATCTCAAACATCAGATCAGTCAGCCGTGAAGCTCTATAAATTGATTCATCATGTCAGCCGATAAACGCTCACTATAAGGCACAGGCTTTCCCCGGAGATCAGCACGATGACCGGTTTCGTATCCAATTTGGATGGCCAGCGTTCAAGAAGCTCCGAAATATCTTATCGTCCAAAATATCGCAGTTTCTGACGACGAAGACCTTTGACCAAGGTATGTCATCAGTGACAACTTGCGGATCAATGGCGTGGAAGTGATGGACGAATGGCCCAAGGTTACTTAGAAAGTAATGGAGAGGGTTAATAGAATCAGGCGTTACCTTGCGGAAGTCCATCCTTGATCGTGCCATTGATTGACTCTGTGTTTGGCACTAATCGGTGTAACATAACTCCTGAAGATGCCCCGTGGAGGGGTGAAACACGTGTTGAGTGATTTGACGGTGGCAGTTGTGTAGTTCGCATTGTTTGCCGCATGCCCATTTGTAAGTGGGCTGGCGGGCAGTGCACTTTTTTGCACGACTACCACTGCATGTGCGGAAGTGGCTAAATATTGGTCCTTTTCGTACGTAAGGGAGAGGGTCAGACTCGGAGTTTTGCTGTGAGATCGAATCAGAAATGAGAAGAGAGGAAGAATCGAGATCACCGACGTAACTCGAAGAATTATATGTCTGAGGTGGCAGATGATTAGGCACATCAATCGTTCAACCGATGGCCGTTGAGTCCGAAGTTTCTCGAGTGGCGACCATGAGTTGATAGACGCGGTGTGGATAGGCTAACAATCCACTAGCAGGCAAAACAAACCGATATATAAATTATTATACTAATGAAGATATTGATAAGAATAAATAACACAATTAAAAAGTGTACACATAAAAAACATCGAGAAAAATCTGAATAAAATGTTAGCAGCATCTGCGTCGGACGATAAATGTCAGGAGCGTGCCACGTCTGATGTCATACAGCGGTTATCATTGAGACAGATGTCTTTCTATAATTGCTAAACTGAATAATTCATGCTATTCACATGCTGTGCTTTATAATGATTGTTCGTTATGTGTATGTGTACATTGTATAATTTTATACGTCCTTGGTGCGTTGTAAATATTTATCTAGTGTTTTTATTTATTTATTTGAACAGTCACAGGGAAATTTTGACATATTTTCATCAATAAGCGACGTTTTTTGGTCAATAAAACCCGTCTGATCGATCTTATTGTGAAATTCAACTTCATTAAATTTTCTATCAATTCAGACTTTCCTATCTACCAAGTCCACGACTAGACTATGCCTTCCCCATTCCAATAGTAACCGTAGGAATCGACCTGTATAAAGCGTGTTGTCTTGTATAAGTTCGATAATTAAAAATAGATCATATTAAAATAGAAAGTTATGTTCACACTAACCAGCACAATATGACTTCGAGTATATATAAACTTTAGAATGTACGGATACATATTTAGTAATTTTTATAAGGTGAAAACTTCTCTTATTACAGTAACTTTGTTAATTTTTTAAGTATCATTTGTGTACATCATGAGAAGAATGGAACGAGGCGACCACTATATTCTTAAAGCAGCAAATGTATATATATAAAATCGGTAAAAAAACTTTAATCCGCCATTTTGTATTGGCGACCATCTTAGGTTTATAATGTTATTGATTGTATTATATTGTATTGTCATCTAAATTAAATGTGTGTACCAAATTTTAGATCAATCTGACAACGGGAAGGTGCTTAAATTTCAATTTCTAATTTTGACCCAAACAAATTCCGTACGGGTCGAACTAAATAAAACCGTTTAAAAACAAGTAAATCTGTAATGTCTGTGAATTATATAAATTACCACACAAAAACGCTGAATGAATACATCGTGTAAATAAACAAATATATCCTACTATCGAAAATTAGAAAGCGACATCCTTCAAGCTGCACTATGCTTATGTTAGTGACGCATACATTCTTTCTCTCTGACTGATCTGTATTTTCGAAATGGCTTTTTATACAGTGAGATTATGTAAATTCGAGAAATTAATTCTTTTAATTGTACACAAAACTTTAAAAACTACAAGAGTGTAAATGTGTTAAATGTGATGGGTGATTAGTAATATGTGTAAAATCTTTTAAAAAAGTATATATATATATATATACATATATATATATACATACTTTTTTTAAAGATTATATATATATATATATATATATATATCATAAGGAACCTTTGGAACCACAAGGATTAGAAAAATGAAATTTGCTAGGAATATTTCTTTCACCGAATAGATATTAGCTAAGAACGGATTTTTTGCAATTGGAACTGTAAGAAGAAGAAGGTGTTCAATAAGTCCGCAAAACAGGCTTTGGACAGCTACTTAAATATATTAACATAAATAAATACGTAATAGAAATAATTCATGTACAGGATGATTGGAAATAGGTGTAATGACTTTAAAAAGGTGAATGTATAGGTCATTTGTTGATAACAAAGGTATGGTACATGCATTCAAAAATATTTCTTTCAAAATTGGAATAACTACATATTAAAAATATTTTTTTTTATTATCTGTCCCTGTAGACATGTCCATAAAAGTAACTGTCTTATCGCATTGCAATAGAAAAAAATAAATGAATGAAACATTTTTCACAGTGAACACGTGTGAATTACTGGTAATATTTTTTAAGCAGTTGAACTTATTCTGTAGGAGGATCGTAGAAAATATAATAGAAAGCAATAAAACTTAGGATAAAACGGTCGGCTTATAATAAATAATAATTATCAATAATAATATAAATGTGAATAAATATTAAAATAAGGAAATAAGACATAATGTAAATAAAATACTAAATGAAAGAAACTGAAGATAAAACTTGTATCAACAAAACAGACCTAGACTGTAGTTATTGAGGATAGGATGGAAGGTGTTGAATAAAAGGAATAACGATAAATGAAAAATGTAATAGAGCAAATGTTAAAGAGCGAAAGAATAGAAAAGAAACTGTAAAATAAAAAGAGAACTGAAAAAATTATTGCCCCAATAGCGGTGGGCAAGAATGAAAAAAAAACCAGTTGGCAAGAATGAAAAAAAAAGCAGTTGAACGTCGCCCGTGTGTAAAATAAACGGCGTATCCACAATTTGTTGTTAAATTTAATTCAAGTACACATGTGCAGTGACTTCATAAGGTCAACCGGGTTACGTTGTCGGCTAAATACGGCGTAAATAGGGTCAAGTTTAAACAACGGATCGCTTAGCTTTATCTCAGCTTGTCACTTCGTTTTGGTATGCCTTGCCTTCAATAATATAATTATAACCTAAATTTCAAAGGATGTAAACATCTACATGCATGGCTATCCGCTCCCGAAATTCGGTGTCTAGACCCCTCCCCCTTTAAATTAAACCAAAGATTATCCTCTCTCCGATGGGGTGTTTAGGACGCATTTCCACGCCTTTATAGAAAATATAGTTTTTGAAGGTCTACCAAGAAACGGCAGCTCGAAGCATCCAGGTAAAGAGAGAGAAAATAAATAAGGCCTAGGCGTAAAGGACCGGCCAAGTAATGTTAAAATAAGACAAATAAATAGTTAATATATATATATATATATATACACATACATATATAAACTGTACTAAATAGGCATGTGTAAACAGTTGTTATAATAAGTAATTAATTATATGATTAATAAGTAAACAAAAATGTCAAAAATTGTACCTTCCATAAAAAGACTGCCATTGGGCGGAAGAGGCTCAGATGGCGACATAATTAAAAAAAAAAAAAAAAAACAGATTATCAATAACAGGGTGATCAATTACAGAAATAAATGCTTTAGTAATAAATAGGAACACGAGATAACCTAAAGGAATAAAGAATAAGCAAATAAAAAGGAAGTGAGAAAATTATTTAGTCAAAATTGTTCCTGTCTAGCTAAGATGTACGCGATGCCTCCAAAAAATAGGATGCTACATAATAAAAAAGGCTGTAAAAGCTTTGGAGATTTTTAAAAAAAAATAATATATACCTAATGTGTCAGCAAAAGGCTTTGATTTGCAATCACTCTGTATAAAATGATTACTCTGAAATGTTACATCGGTATATCACAGGCTTAACTTACTTAACTTCTGTAAAGTTTACGGTTGCTTTGTTTAAAATTTGAAACAGGTAGAAATCAATAATTATTTCTAATATTTAGGTAATCCGAATTAATAATGCTTTTTATTACTATATTAACAATACCTTACATATTTTATCTGAAATCATTAATTTTTGGATAAAATGTACAAAAAAGTTGTATGACAGACAGCGTTTCGTATAAAATGAAAAACACATACAAGGCCTTTTATTACTTGTACGCTTATTAAATGGTAATTTCAACTCAATTACGATGACATCGAATTGGCAACACTTAGTTAACTCTGTACTGATCTTTAACCGCCTCTGTATTCCGTTCGGACCCCTTATGACATTTGTTATGAGTACACACCTCCATACCGTTCTCTATCAAAAAATATTCAACTACTACTAATTTCAACCTTATGACAGTGTGATACGGGTGATATCATAGAGCGTAGATGTGATATGAAACGGCAAAACTTGTAGTTTTCTGTACGCGTAGGTGTGTGGACATTACTACAGGCAAGTGTCAGACAAGGTCGTTGCAGTTTATAGGTTTGTTTATGAATAATTCTATCGTAAAATACACTGTTGAAACGAATATTATTGATTCGATGAACAAAATAAAATAGAATAGTTTATATTTCCATCAAACTATATATTTATAAAATTTCCAATTATGTACTGATTCATCACGATATCTCTGGAATCGTTAGTCTTAGAGACTTGAAATTTTGTAGGAATTCTCCCTTTACCAAGTAGAAATCTGCTAAGTATTGGACGAAATCTCACCTGTATGAGGGATTGATCGGATGTTAATTAACTTCTAGAAGCGGGTAGAGGACTATTTACTTTTAGGCATTCTTACTCTTTCTGTATCATCATAACAATTTCAGATGCGGGTCATTCTCTGTTGACCAAAGGACCCTTGGACTTCAAATACGTCCGGTTGGAAGCCGCCTGCAACATGGTACCCTATTTACCTTCGTCTCCAATCCAAAACCTTAACGTCACGGCTACAATTTGCAATCCGCTGAGTTCTGTAGGCTGCTATTGTTCTATGTAACCATAAGCTCTTCAGAAATATGCTATTTTAACAGAACTATATTTAGTTGTATGTTTAATGATGTTTCTAGACTCCCACTCATAACGTTTTCGCTTATTCTTTACATTCTCTAAATTGACAAACTGATTCAATCTGGCTCAAATTTCCTTAACATATGTCACGTGTTTATATTGTCTACTTTTTACTAAATACATACATCGTATATCATCCGTGCACGTGTTTATTCCTTCTTTAATGGGAGGAAAAAAGACATATTTACAATAGTTTTTTATTTACAATTTTATCCCGAACATAATGGCAACACTGATGAAGTCCAAATTCAAATCGGCGTTCTAATTTGAATTCCGAAGCGTCCGTAGTGGCCAATAATACGGAGTGAACGCATGTGAACAGTATAATTGTTACAACTGTAAGCCTACGTTATTAAATAAATAAAATAAAAATTATAATTGTATACATAAAACTTTATAAAATCATTCCGATGGAACTGATTTTACAGTTGACATTTTTGGTAAAGTTACTCGGGCGTGATGGTGGGCGAGATGTTTGCGAAATGCCGCCCGCCCACAAACAACGACCGGTCGCCGCTGGTCGCAGCCTACGGACATTTCGTAAACAAGCTTATAGCCCTTAAGGTATTGGTAATTCGAAAGGTGCAAATTACCAATACACGTGACCGAGAAAGAGGGAGCAAAGTGGTATTAATATTACATTATTAAAATAGTTAATACTATTTTAATGTATGTATGTATGGTATGCTCGGGATTTCTCTGTGAGATCGAATCAGAAATGATTAGTTCAGTGGATTGGCAGGTTTAAGTGGCAGTAGCCAGCAACTGCAGCGTGGGAAGGCTACGCAAGGTACGCTAGATGGAGGTATGTATGATGGAGGATGTATCTTACCAGTCTTATTGGGAAATCTATGGGAGAGAATCAGATAGTATAATCAGAGACAGTACATGTGGCTGAAAGCGCTAAACTCTAAGTCTTCGCTTATATATTTTGGAGAGAAAAAATTCAATGAATCGTAAGGTAAACACTTAAAAAATACTTTTTTCGTAGAAATAAACTACTGAAATTTAAACCACCTAACCTTAGCTGTTAAAGATTTGACATTTGATTCAAAAATTTTTTTTTAATAAGACAAAATTAATTTAATATATATTTCTAAAGACGCATTTATCAATTTAGTTCCATTTTCTTCTCAATACTTCGATTGTCAGCTTACGAAAATTAACGTATACCCAAAAACAAGGTGACAAAAAAATGCTTGCTTACACGTAGGTATATCAATTGTGTGACATCAAGTACAAATCGAGAAGAATGAACGATATTTTTAAACGCTCATCCATCTGAGTCGTTGGAGTTAAAATAAATAGCCGGGAATTCTGAGAAAAAAAATATATTATTCCGAACGAGAGCGTCCACAGCGCACGCCGCTCCAGATTCGCTCGAAGGTTGAGCGCCGAGAATAGATACGTGGTTTTAGCAACGATAAGGTTTATTAGATCCGCCGCTAAATTGTGCGCGCGCATGTTATAGAACCGCGCATATACACTTATATGTTGTATTAAATTCTTTCAATGGCAGTGATTTTAAAGACACATGACATACATTATTTTAAAAAATCAGTGTCAAGTTTTTGGTATTAACCACTGTCTGCCTTTTTACATAATTTCCGTTGTCTGTAAAATGTAGGATAATTTAACCTGTGTTAGGACAATCGTGATTCTTCTTTTCATCTGGTAGACGACCACTACAAGCCTCGCCCAAAAATTACCACTACATTACTGGTCTCGCGTTGCCTCCCTCCAGCGACTTCCTGCGACCTTAAATATGTTCTCGATGCACCTACTGGGAAGCCTATCTACGCTGCGTCTGTCGAATCGTGGTCGCCTGGAGAACCTTTCGACCCCGGCTACCAACGGTTGAACGAGCGATATGACTTGCCCACTGTCTTTTCAGACGAGCAATTCTTCGAGCTACGTCGGTGACCAAGGTTTCCCTGCTGATCTCCTCATTTCTGATTCGATCTCATGACCTTGTGCCTTCTTTTGAGACCCGTCGTAAGAGACTACGAATCGAGTCTGTATGACATCACTGGTAAAACGGTCAAAGACCTTTGTCTATAGAAATTGCGGTAGTTTGGAGTAGAAGATGTTTCGGATCTTCCCGAGTTCCTATCAGAGTTGCGGCGAGTGATCTCTTTCTCGATGTTGGACTTACGAAGCTAGACAGTTTGTCCAATCTCTAACTACCTCTTGAGCAGACACGACTAGAGTATTAGTGTACAAAAATAGTGATTCATCGAAATCGATTACTTTAGCAACTCCACTAGATAAATTAGATCAGAGTAAATTAGAAAGCCGTGTTCACATGGACCTCATCTATTGATCAGAGGTCGAGTTTAAAGGACAACAATGAGTCATTATTTTCTTAACTCGAAATTACTATCGTTAGAACCACAATTTAAAAATATCTCAAAATATAGGTAAATAAATAATGCACTATATTGTAAAGCATGTCCCATAAATCAAAGTAAAGCCGATATAGGATGAAAGGACAGAGCGGCTGACATGGATATTTCAAATAAATCAAAAATATTTAGAACAGCTTTGTAAAATTATTTACATTCAAACTTTATGCACACGGTGATGTTCTTTCTTCATCTCTGTTTTGTTTATCACAAATCTATACTCTTTCTTTTTCTTACTTTCATGTTACCGTGACCCTGCTCTATCCTGCATACTATAGAAAAAATAGATCATACTGCCAATAATTTAGCTCAAGAAAAAAAATTTAATTGTCTTATGATGTATTTAATTTTACTACAATATTCGACATAAACAAATTAAAAGTAGATGAGGTAGATTTTTTTAATTAAAATTCTAGCTTTAGCTTCCAGCTATCATTTCTGTAACCCGATTTAGGTTCAACTTGATTTAAGGTATAATTGTAAATCAATAGATAAATAACTAAAAACTCTTAGATCAATCGAAATTCTTATAATTTTTAAAACTTAAATACATTGTTAAAATTACTAGAAACATTTATTTTAAATTCTCTTCCAAGAAAACATCATACGGTTTTGAAGTCAAAATGATGTTTCTCTTTACATGTCTTCTCTCCCTTTCGCACCAATTGGTATTCTAATTTAATACTAGATACGAATGATCGTACGCCTCGCACCTACGCGCCACTTCAAGGCGGTTCAGTTCTTCAAGAATGAATGGATTGTAATTGAATAGGAACACGCGACATGAAATCAATAGAAGTTTTGTGGTACTCGACCTCGGTTGCTTCAAAGGAGTTTCTACCGTGAAGGGCAATTATTTTTAAATAATTATTATGTCATATAAATAGTGATTCGTTATAGATGTAAAAGCTTTAAAGTGTATGTTCATATATTCTCGTTCATAAGTTCATATAACTCATTTGTCAACAAAAAGTTTTAAAGCCTTTTTACACCTACTTACAATCATGTTGGCGATCACTGTGTGGTATTGTGGTACGTAGAGGGCGCTGTTGCCCGTCATCTGGAAACTCATTTGTGAGCAGTGGCAATACCACATAGTTAATACACAGTGTGTTAATTATATAAGACCGTATCAAGGGAATCGAACACGGGACCTACAATCGCAAGCCACAACCCTTTACCGCAGAGAATAAAAATAATAGAGTGAAAAATTTAAACTAGGAAAAATCCCTGTTCCCACATTAATAGGGGTGGAATAAGAGGTCCTCCAAAAATGTGGATCATAAAAAAACCCTTTACCGCTGGCCTATGACGGTTAGATTAGTTAGTCGTGCAACAAAGTGCACCGCCCGCCAACCCGCTGATAAATGCGCATGCGGCAAACAATGCGAATTACACAACTGCCACCGTTAAACCACTCAACACAGTGTTTCACCCCTCCACGGGACATCTTCAAGAGTTATGTTACACCGATTAGTGCCAAACACAGAGACTCCTTAGTTATACTGTCCTTGTTGGTCCTTTTCTTACTTAGGATGGACTTCCGCAACGCCTGATTCTATTAAATCAAATTAAAACGTTCTCTTTATGAATGTATTTTATACACCTAAATTCTTATTTTAAAATAAATCATGAAAACTTTTTTTGTTAATTATTCTGACATACCAAGATACTAATTGATCAATCACGTCGTCGTAATTGGACACAAGGAAGTAGCCTGCGACGCACACGCGAATCTACAATTGATAGTATGTCATATATATATTAAGCCTATTTTAAACGTCGGTTTCTCATGAATTTATCTCTAGCAGTATTTCCCAACGTAGGGCCCACACCACACAGGGCAGTTTAATTATTAAGGAGGACATTTCGTAAATGGGTTCGACACGAGTTTAATCCTTTCGTTCCGAAGCCATTTAAATGCAATGTTTTACTTCGATGCTTAAAACCGATTTTTTAATATATACGATAAATAATCATTACAGTAAAATCTCAGTGTTTCGTTATGTTATGAAATTTTATTTACCGTGTTTCCCTGGTGATTTATTTCTAAAACCTATCATACTAGGTACTTGAAAACAGTTCTATTAATTAATAATAAAAATTTTGTGTGTTATAAAAAGAGAAGTATTATATTGTATTGTTTCGGTGATGTTTTTGCTGTTAGCCCTAAGGCTTTTACAGCTTCATCGGAAATGAGTTCACGGAACGGAAGGATCCGTGATAGAGGGGTGGGAGGCATAAGAATTTATATAAATGCTAAAGTGGGTTGTGGCAATAAATAAAGGTTTTGGAAACCTTGATCTACAGTATTCGTTAGCGTCATTGGCTTGAGGTTCATCTGTCAAAAAATATTCACTGATTATTAAAATACGCTACCAAAACCGCTGTACCGCTCTTTAGGTAAGCGCGGCGAGGTGGGGGTCGATGAAAGAAGAATATGAGCGGCGACGCGATCGTTGCCTGCGGACGGAGGGAACGGGACGGCGGATACTACTCCTGTCTCGCCTAGTAAATACCTAAGGCGTGATAGCAACAGATCTGCTAACTATTTTAATACAGAAAATTCCAGTTATAAGTAAAAAGTCAGTTTGTCAACATACGTCTTGTAGTCCTTGAGAGGAAAACGTTTCACCTGAATGACTCAGAAATGATAAGAAATAAACTCAAAATTGACTTTCTGAGCGAGCATTTAATACTCAGATGACTTTGAGAGGATTCAAAAACAGTTCAAACCGAGGTCTCCAGTTAGAGGTCCTTCTACCCAGTTACTCTATAAAGGGTTATTTTTAGCGACTTATTTAAATATAGTAAATAATATAGTAAATAATAATAGATAAACGTTTAAAAGCCTTCAAATCTAGTAAATTAGGTAATGTAACCGTCCAAGCCTAGATTTGCCAACAAGCCTTTCCGGGAACTTCCTCTGATTTAGTTACTATAAAGCGGTTGAGTTTAGGTCTGCCTTTAACACTACAAACCTCCTGCGGCTGTAAATGCAAATAGATAAATACTATTTGTCAAAAACCATAAAAAAACTCATACATTATATATTAACTGTCTCCTACACGCCTATCTTAAACCGTACTGACTTTTGTGGGTTTAACCAAACATAAAATTCATTCTTGGAAATTTTTAAGGTTAAAAAATGGGGGTTAAGTTTTATATCTATAAAACCTTTGATGAAAATATGCATTTTCAATGAACGTCAAATCTGCCTCTATGCCGGTATAAAATCGTAAAACTCTTTATTAGCTGATCTCTACTGGACCAAATAAATATTCCTACTAAATCTCAAGTCTCAAAGCCTTATGGTTCCAGAGATATCGTGATGAGTCAGTATATTGATGGATATATCATATACGTGTATATATATAGAAATATTTAGGTTACAGAGTTACATACTGTATATGTAAAGTTTAAATCGAATCTCATATTGATTGTTTGAAGCCGTTAATAATTAAAGACTTCTAAATAAAACAAAGAGAATCGGAGAGGTCCGCGAAACTGGGCGGAGGAACTACATTTGGATCGGAGGAAACCGGCGCAACCTGTTTTGGCATTGTATGTTGTGTTCGTAACTTCCGTTTACGAAAACGCCAATACACTTAGAACAGATATGGCTGTGTGGTTTTGCATAATCGAAAGTTTACTTTACGTGGTGATGTCTAGTCACTTTATTAATATTGTTCTGAAGAAAGCAAAGGATAGGATTTTTTTTATGGCCCCCACTATTGGGGGCCTCTCATACCCCTAACTGTTTGGGATCAGGGACTTTATTGTTCAATATTTTTTTTCAGTCTTTTCTTTATTTATCATTCTCTTTCACGCGTCACAATAACTTTCATTCTTTACTTTTGTCCTTCACAATATCTTTTGTTTTGCTCTTTTATACGTTCTTTCTTTCCTCGCCTTTCTTCCATCATCTTCTTACTCTTAGGTGGCTAGGTACATTTTATTTATTTTTATTCTTTAATTTTATCTTACATTACAAAGGATAGGATATGGCTTGCAAACAATTCTTCATCGACTCTGTATATGCATTTCAACACGGACACGACGTTAGGTGATATAAAACGTTTGAGGAGAAATGACAACATTAAAAATGACAATAAATATTTGGAATTAAAAGTAAATACTTTTTAGTACACAAGGTGATCGGTTGATAATGTAAAAGTTAATTGGCTATCATATCAAAAATCTACAGTTTCACATATAATAAATATCGTGATAATAAAATAGTAAAAAGTGTTTTCAAAATTCGAATTACAACAATAAAATTAATTATGATTTATCTGTCCCTGAAAACTTTCTACTACCAGAAGTTAGCCAGTTACATTTCAATAGAAAAAAAATATTATAACCTAGTCCAGAATCATCACGGTGATTGGAAATAGGTGAAAATGCTTCAGAAGTTTTTATTAACGAATCAACTATATATTTACCCCTTTAATGCTCTTTTATCTGTAACCAATGATCCTGTATATTACGTAAATACGTACATGTGTAATAAATAGAAAGTAAAGTCTAGAAAGACTCAGTGATGCAACTTTGTCGTATTTGAACATTTGCATACATCCTCAACTTTTCACACAGAGCAGCTAAATATGTTTATGTTACCAAAAATATAGACGAAACATCCTAATTTTGTATGCACTTTGCGTCGAACTTTTATTGATAAATCATATTTCTTTTGACATTGATAAGTAGTTGTTATTAATTTGTATTTATAGTTTCGAAGTAAAACTGAAGACGATAAACTTGATCCTTATCAGAGTAACTGACCTCTAAGACTCCTTCGGGAGCCAAGGCACGGGTCTGAAAACTCTTAGGTCACGCGAGGGCTTCCGAAATACGCTCTCGGCCATTTTGATACAAATTTAACATTTCTTATTGCTATAGAACTCCATTACTGGATTGTTTATCTAACAAAGTAGTTGTAAAATTTTATGGAGACGTTATTATCGACATCAAGTATCGATAAATAGGTTAGCGGGGTAAACACTAGTGGTGCAACTCGCTGGCACAGTCCACCGAGGAAGCCCAGTTGGCTGCACTCCCAGCAGGTAACTGGAAATAGAATTTATTATACCCGACACGTCACCTCTCGTACCATAAATATAGCTTGCCATTTGTTGGTAAACGTTATCGATACATGAAACAAAAAAGTGTACTCCCTTTATATAACTTAAATAACAAAGCCTAAAGCTATATATATATATATATATATATATATATATATATATATATATATATATATATATAGAAGAATTCAACAAATTCTTTCCTAGAATAGGTTTCTTTTCAAAACTCATTTAGTATTCAGGTCATCTAAATTTCAACGAACTTCTGCTTTCAGTTCTAAAACTTTTTACGAATGTAATGTATTATAAAGTTAAAAAAGAATATCTTTTTAAAAAAAAAAAACTTTAGAACTTTAATGATGAGTCTATAGAAGGATGTCGTAAAAGGAGTCAGGTTTCATCAGATATAAGCTATTAGTAACAGTAGTAGAGAACATAAAAGTTTATTTGCTTTTGTTAATCAAGGAAAAACTAAATTTTCTATTCGATCCTTGGCGATTGATTGCAAATCTGGGGCCTTGTTTCCCTTCCACTATTAACTACATATATATGTTATATACAACTGCGACTTAGTAAGGTAGTCCGTCCACCTTTTAGTTGGACGTCATACGCTGCGTTTGCTGGTCTTTGATCTCCACTCCAAATACCTTAGGCGCCCGCAGCACGCGCTATTTGGCTTTCCCACAGACACTTCAACTTTTTTATATTTTACAGGCGAAGCATTTAACCTCTGTCTTGCTAGATGCTAAGCAATGATGAGGTCTATAATGGTAGATGCTTGTCTAGAAGAAACTTATTCACTTTTTTTTTGATGACTCCTTAGTTATTTAATGGAATCAGGCGTTACCTTGCGGAAGTCCTATCCTAAGTAAGAAAGGGACCAATATTTAGCCACTTCTGCACATACAGTGGTAGTCGTGCAACAAAGTGCACCGCCCGCCAGCCCGCTGATAAATGCGTATGGGGCAAACAATGCAAATTACACAACTGCCACCGTTAAACCACTCAACACGTGTTTCACCCCTCCACGGGGCATCTTTAGGAGTTATGTTACATGAGATTAGTGCCAAACACAGAGACTCCTTAGTTATAATTGTCTGGAAACAATGAGGCCGGTAGGTTGTTCTATTCCCCGGCTTGGCTAAACGTTTAGTGCGGGTGGAAGGAGTTTTAAACTTTTTTTCGTCAACAAATCTTCTCATTACTTGAAGCCAGTACAAGCCTGTCTAGCATTGAAGCCTAGAGTGAAACACTTAGTTTGAAAATCTTAAGTCATTACTTGTAAGTCGTGATATGTTTACAAATATTCAAACTTTGCGAAACAAGTAAAGCAAATATGCGACGGTTTTTTTTTTGCAGTCGTCTTACGTTAAAACAGGTTCCGATACGTGCTCAAGGTTTCAATGTAAACGTACGTTGTCTTTTAGATAACCCGCGTTATATAATGCAGCGCTATGTTTATACAAAATTACAGATAAACTTTTATAGTCTAAGTAAATCTTTGTGATTATTCAAATAACCATTTATTAACTAGATTTTATATTTGTTATTGTCGTCTCTAACCAAATATATACCGTTTCTTATACTTCAAATTCGTTTGTCAACATTAAAAGTATATTAATTATACTATACCGGATGATTAGTCATAGATCTAAAAGCCGTAAAGGGGTGAATGTATAGATCATTTGCTGCTAATTAAGATATAATACGCACTATTTAAATATCAAAGATTAAAAATTAAATAACTAATGTTATGATAATATAGTAAGAAAAATCATTTTCGTAATTCGATTGACTGCACAGTTAACAGTAATTAAGTCTTGTATTATCTTATTTTTCTTTAAAAGACATAATAAAATAAAGATAATAAAAAAAAACTAAGGCACCTACAATGAATACTCTTGTATTGAATGAGTGAATGAGATAAAATGTTATAAGATAATAATAGCAACAGATAGCTTCGGGTCTTAAAAAAAAATTTTCTTTATAGCGGCTCTATAATTTGAAATAAATAAATTAAAGGCACAAGCAAAGTCACCCAAAGGGGCAAGGATTTAAAATTTAATTTTTCTTGCCACCTTAAACCATATTTGTCATGTTATATTAGTCTAGTATACACTAACTAAAATACCCTTTAAAATAGAACTTACAGAGTCCAGAAAAAATCTTTTCAAATCAGCTAAAATCTTCGAAAATGTTCACACATTTCTTAGAAAATCGAGTACATATCGATTAAACAATACAATACATCAGGCGACACATCTGACGTAGATTTTTCTAATTTAAAAAAAAAATTGATTTGAATCCGCGAGCACTGAGTCTGAAGAAGCTGTAAAAGCCAGAACAGGCTAACATTGCCCAGCACCAATCGAATATAGCCTTTTTTATTTAAATATAACAACCAGTCATATCTACGGCGGAAGCCTTTATTCATTAATGGAAGTACTATGTCTGAAATGATGGAACCCATGGAACCAAAAAAGCCTTAAATAGGAAAAAAAAAACGTTTGTCCAGTGATATCGCAAGCCTAAATTAAATTTCAAAGGCACTTGCGTTTCGACACTGTGTGAAGTGTCCTTCTAAACTCTTCTATTGCCATGAATAACATGCCTCGGGAGTTTTTAAGGATTACTAATAGTAGATTTTGAAAGAAAGTATAAATGCAGCTGTCCACTACAAAATCAATCGCATTCAAGAAATAACCACAACAAAAGGAAGGATAAAGCTTCCATCTTCATCCTACTTCCGGTCATAAAAAGGGTTCTCCCTTTATCGTTCAATTCCTTTACACTTCAAATGTTTCTCGAACCCGATTTAGATTCAAACCGACATTCTAAATTTAAAACATTTATATTTGAGTGTATCCGTTATCTGTGAAATATCTAAAATGTATCATATAAATTATCATTAAAACAGTGAAATGTAAAATATTTCACAGATAGAAATAGAATAATTTATTTTATTATTTATTTATTTAAACTTCATTGTATACTATAGATAATAAAAAAAATTATAGAGGTAAAAGAGGCGGTATTATCGCACGAGGCGATGTCTACCAAATAACTTAAAATTAAAAAAATGCTTTTAAAATCAGTTTTTAATTGCGTTGTTTTATTATCGTATCTTATATCTATTTTGTATATATGGAACTAGCCTGTACAATTGTACTTATGTGACTGTACTTATGTAAATGTAAATCCTCTGCTTAAGTTATATGGTAAACACATGTGTAAACAGTGTAAATAGTTGTACGCTAGACCTAAAAGTAATAAATAAATATTTCCATCTTATAAATATGTACTAAAGGTTAACGAACCCATTAAAAACAAAAGTACATCACCACACAACAGACAGCACAGGATCGGTCAGTGTGGAAATTTTCAGGAAAGATCTATGCCTTGCAATGGGCGTTCATCGGTGAAAAAGATGACGAATCACGAAACTAGCGAAGCTGTCCGAAACTACAGAAGGAATTTTTTTTTCTCTTAAAATGGTTGACTTACGCAAGGAATAGTCTCATTTATAAATATATGACGTCATCATATTGAATTTCATATCAACCATTACGTTGAACTTATGTCAAGGTCCACCATGACATAAGTTCGCGTGATTCGGCGCAGGAAAACGTATGACACACGATATATACCCAGTAAAGGTTTACGATGCAGGCAAATGACCTTACTGGTGCTTGTTCTAGCGAAATGTTAAGGAAAAAACATTGCCGATTTTACAAGGCCCCGGAGTTAGATTAAGAATTATAATGCGGCCAAGTACGTGGTTTACGCAATTCGGTTATCGTATGTAAATTGGGTATTTATAATATAAGACGTGGTGTATATTTTCCTTAATTGAAAAAAAAATGTTTGTTTACACCCTTAAAATAAGGGACGTGACCAGGCGCAAGTATATAAATCACATTAAAATTACATAGATTAAAAAAAATTTGTATCCCGTATATATTTTCTCGAGTTGAAGGTCCCGAGGGAGTTCTCTAAATAAGTGGCTAAACGCTAGGTTTTTTATAAGCACCCATAACCTTATGATAATTCCAATTCACGGGTATTGCACATACCACTTAAATAAACAGTGTCCTTTCATAGTACAATATCTAAAGACAATAATGTATCCTCCTACGAGAAATATGCACCAAAGTTATATTTAAAGGGTCTCATAGCAAAGGATATTTTTTTTTTAAACATATCTATTTTTATGGTTATAAAAAAGTCAGTGTAGTAGACTAAGTTTCATCTGGTAGAGTTAGATCTTATAACTGCTGGTCAGAGTACAAAGGTTTAGTAATGACAGTTGTCATGGCGACCTTTAGAAGTCGAATGTCTTGCAGAGGGCGCATATCGGCTGAAAATAATAAGAAAAGTACACCAATACCTCACTTTGCGTCGTGTTTACGTTCCAAAAAAAACACGTCGCAAATTGTAACGTCGCAAAGTGAATTAAGATTTTCTATAACAAACCATATAAAGATCGAAGATAGGTTCCAGGGTTACGAAAATACTACATTTTAAAAAGAAAATTGAACTAAGTAAACGTTTAAAAAACAAAAATTATAGAAATTTATTATTCTCTTTTAAAAAAAGCACAACACATTACATTACAACATACTACATAATTGAAACTGAACTCCAAAGTGAAAATAAAACTGTATTAAAATTGCGTTCTTTTTTAGTTAGAAAAGGAATCCCCGAGCTTTGATGGTATCGCGCAAATAGAAACAAATGTTGCCATCTTTTGGAAAAAAAAAAATTAAAAAAAAAGGTTAAAGACTCGAACCCAAAATAAGGCAACCTCGAAAATCTAACGGCGCACTGTGAAAATTAGTACTAATTAAGCAGCGACGCAACTTCGAAAAAAACGCAAAACGAAACAACGCAAAGCTAGGTATTGGTGTAGTTCACTCGATTTCTCTCAAAAATTATCTGAATTTCTAAAAGATTACGCAGTTTTTATATCTGGATGCGTACTTTTGTGTACTATTTACAAAAAATCTATAAAATTGTTTACTTCGTAATATCCACGAGCGGTTTCCCAGTCTCTCGTCTACGTGATCCGAGTCAGTGGATGGCCGCCAAGTTTTAATATTAGCGCCCCCAACGCTGATGTCATCGTTCCAACTGTTTAGCAAAGTTATTGTTTTCATAGAAATAACGCGTGGACTCATTTCATGCACACGTGTTTTTTTATTTGTTACAAGGTCTATTTGATGCATTATGGCATTACTGAAACTTCGCTAGTCCGGAAAAATTAAAGAATTATAATACAGTACGCGGCGATAAATATTGCACATCGACCATTGGAAAGAGACAATCGGCTAATTTCGGCTTCGTAGAGCACTATCTCTGTCCCACTCTACGTATGTGACATTTTCTCAATTGTTGTATTTCGTGCGACAGAGATAACGCTCTATGAAGGCAAAATTTGCCGATTATCTCTTTCTAAAGGTCGATGTGCAATATTTATCGCCGGGTACTGTAATAGCGTTTTCATAAAAATGCCTAAGTAGGGAGAGGAGTTTGATCGGTGAAGATGAATGCTAATGTATTGCTAGCGCCTTACTAAACAGGTTACGCGAATTGTCAGCTCTGAACACCGTATTCGACTTCTCTTGTCTCTAGACAATAAATTCAAGTTAAAAGTAACCATAGCGCAGTGTCATCAATACTAAATAATAAAATGTATTTTATTATAAAACATTAATACCTTTAAAGGGGTGAATGTATTGTAAGTAAAAAGCCTTTACATCTATTTTGAATCACTATTATAGAGTGATCACTCTGAAATATATTGAATTTTTTTTTTTTATTGGAATGCGACAGGCCAATTACTTCTCGATGAACAAAGTTTGCATATGCGGGTAGTAATAATTAAATAATTTGAAAACGTAGTAATATGTTCGAATTTTGAAAACGTCGTTTATTATTTTTAAAATCATTGATTTTTGGATAAGGTGTACCCTACATTAATCGACAGTAAAGGAGATATATATTATGATCAAAATAGAAATCAATAATCTTCAACTACCCTTCAAAATGAGTAATCTGTATATGTATTAGTGAAACACGGAACAGGAAACAGAGATGTGTTACGAGTTATAGATAAACATGCACACAGATTACACAAGCAGAACACGTAAGCGCTGAGATGCGTCTAGACAAAGGACACAACCATTAAGCTAACTTAGATATTAAAGGAACTGTTCTTAAGAAATATCTGTGTAGTCAGAGGTCAAGAATCATTATAGTTTTGTATTACAAACTTAATTTTGGATAAAAAAAAAGTTAGCGATGATACTTTAATAAGTAAATATCTTACTTTTAGACTTAATAGAGAAAACTGTTTTACATTATTTACCTCTCCTATTTCCATGTAATATCCCTTGTTGTAATATACGACTGATTTTTGTTCCTTGGATTTCATTTAAGTGGACACACTTCCGCAACAACCTGCAGCTTTAGTCGTAGAGAAATTTCAAGCATAGCCCTGTTCAAAGCTCATATAACAACTGTAATTCGACGATGATACCCCTAAGTGTGTCATTATCTTTTAGTGCTGTATACCATCACTGGTATTTCACATTGGTTGTAGACCTTCATCTTAATATAAACTTATTATCGAGTTATGTTTAAAACTTATGTTTGGACAAAAAATAATATCTCAGCCATACTTTCATATGTTTAATTTAAAAAATATATTTTTTTTTCGATCGGATAATGAAAAAGCATCTTAAACCTTTTCTTCCTCGTTTCAGCCGATGGACGTCCACCGCAAGGTATAGGCCTCTTTCAAAGATCGCCACAATGACCAGTCCTGCGCTACCCGCCCGTATCCAGCGACTTCCCCCAACCTTCACTATGTGGACCACCTAGTGGAGGGTCTACCAGCTCCTGATCGCCACGCGAGAACCTTTTAGCCCCAATTTCCATCTGTTTTACGAGCAATTTGCCCCAGCCACTTATGGTTCGATCTCACAGCGAAACACCGAGCATAACCCTTTCCAATGTTCTCTGGGTGACCTTGAGCCTTATGAGTAAGTGACCACGTTTCGGATCCATGTGTCATCATTGGCCACACATATTGATCAAAAACCTTCATTTACAAACATTGCGGTATATTGGACAAGAAGAGCTTCCTGAACGCCGCCCATCCGATTTGAATCCGACGATTCTTAACCCTTACATTATACATAACTGAATTCTTATCCGTTAAACACGATATCCTTAAAATTGAATTCAGGGCGCCATAATAGAAGGCTGTGATTCAGTTAAATGTAAGATTGTTTATTTATAGCAAATATCGAAAACCGACAACAGTCATCAATTTAAAGTCATAATTAACAAATACGTGAGTCAATTGGATACTGGAAATGATTGGTCATTTGTGCGCAAACGCAAGGTCGGACAGCGTGCAGAAGTCTATCATATTTACTGCTCTCTTAGTGCATTTTTAGAACCGGAATCGTTTACGTATAGGTTACATCATTTAAACAGGTTATATGATATTAAGGAGATACGTAGACGGATAAAAGTAACATATATATATGTAATCAACGCCACATAGATCCATTATGTTGTAGATGAACGAAAAAAACCGAATTAGTCCAGCAAAGTGTAGAGATAAAGCGACAGTGGGCAAGAAACATAGTGGCAGAATAAATGGCCGCTGGAGCTTTAGCGTTCTGGTATGGAAACCATGGAGCGATTAGCGCAGCGTGGGACTTGTGAGTCCAAGGGCGAACAGATTTGTTGGTCGTCAGAAGACACTGGATGCAAGCCGCTTCCATCAGGCGCTATTGGAAAATCTATAGGGGAGGCCATGACCAGCACAAGACGTTCGAAGTTTGAAATAATAAAAATGATTACATACCAGGCCACTTACAAAGCAGGCTGGCGATTTAAAAATATATACATTCGTTCCAAATTTAAAAATGAATCAGCACTGAAATCTTATTTATGCAATGATTTTTACGACTTCCATTTCAATTTGTGATTTGATTAATCGTTTTATAGATTCGAATAAAGTTTTATTGATAAGGCAATTTATTGTTTCGTTTTGGTTGTCGTCCTTCAACAGATCCAGAATTGTATTATTATAATTTTTTAGGCAAATTTAAGAGGATATTTAGGAAAATATGTAGTTTGGCTCTTGAAGATTTCAAAATATACACATATATTTATATATATTTTCGTAAGGAGAACTTTTTCGTAGGTAGCCCCAAAAACCTTGGCCATGATCTCTGATCTGCACACGATGATCAAAACGCAAGAGTTTCTAGTTCGAATCGGTCGAGTTTTATTTCATCCACCTTATAACCACGATTCGGAATCTTGTAAACCTTTTAGTCCCCTTCAATTAAAAACGATCTAAAAAGGGAAGTTTCCATCACCAGAAGCTATCCTGGATATCATAGCAGAGGAGCCATATTTGATTTTAGTTTCTATTAATATTCTCATAATAGATATTCTTAACTCGACGACACAGGACTCTAAAATGATCTAAAAGTTTAAAGAATGTAAATAAATAAATATGGTGTTGTCTTGGATATTTTGTATTGGCGTCACGATTTTTGAATACAAAAGTGATTTGTTTTCATAATAAATCAACGCTCATCTTTAGGTAAAATTTCTTCTAGAAAAGTTTAGTGAAGAAAATATTAGGAACATACAAATCGATTATGACTTGCCATTTATGATAGTTTGGTGCATATGTATACGTATATTAATAATTAAAAAAATAGCATTGTATATAAGGTTAGTACTGTAAATAAAGATAAGCTTGTGAGGTATAACAAGTTTATCTGTCCTTTTATCTTAAAAGTGACCGAATCCGTGACAGCAGATCTAAAAGTGATCATAGCTTTAAATTCAAGGATTCCTTTATAAATGAAACTCAATACACGCTCAACATATAACTTTCTTAACATTATAACAAACACACTATAACAGCGCGCTTGACAGCACTCGTAGAAAGTTGTCTGCGACACTAACGCCCTCTTTTATACGCGATGTTCGGCGGAACTGTAAAGATGGAAAGGCTAACAGAGCCAAATAACAATCGTATGTAGTCTAGCTACTGTTTCCAAGATTACCCTACACCTCTAACGGTCACATTAACAATGATTTGCAAAAGTACCCTCGCTTAACCACGTAATTATAACGATTACTAATAATTTGAATAAATATATATGTAAGAGAATAAAATATATATCACTACATCCAATCACTGCTAATAATTCCCGAGTCCCGTACGACCTGTCATGGCTATTTGGGGGTATTCAGATGTTCGTGACCGCAATGCGTCACCGCATCGCATCATTAATGCAGTCAGCATTTCAATATGACTCAACGAAATGTATTGCCTTTACTTCATCTTAAGAAAAACATTCAAGGATTAATCCTCTCGGGTATACTTAAATCAGAATATTACTATGGTATTAGGGTGTCGAGTGACAACCCTAGCCAAGGCTCTCGAGGCATAAACGTAATGTTTTATTACCCGAATAAATTTGACTTAATAAAACACGAGGACCACATTATAAATAAGCCTATAACATGAGATAACGACTTTATTAATAAAATTATTGTTTCGAATCCATGAGACGTATCCACGTGAACCTTTGCGAAAACCTTGATATATCTCCGTTCAATTTACAGGACCTAAAGAAAAATTCTACTGCATAATCATTTGATGAGATAGCCCGGCACATTATTTTAAACCTCAAGACATTTAACGATGTGTAGCGCATGGGCAGAAAGTTCAAATAAAACAATGTAGAAATGAATGTAAATTATACTGTAATATATATCATTTTTAATTGTATTTACCTATAAGAAAAATTGCATACAATAAAACGTCGCGACTCGCAGCTGAGAGAAGAAAAATTAGTATCAAATAGCGGCAATCCATATCCCAACTGTCTGCTCTTGGTAAACGAAAAGAAAAAAGAAACAGTATATTTTACTATATTTTACTGAACTAATAAAAAAACCTACGCTACAATGCATGGCAGGTAAAATAAGATTATTCGCGGCAAGTACAGGTCAGCCTTCTTAACAACTTTTAAGCACTTGACATCTGATATCCTAAACTATCCCTGTACTAGTTATAGTACCCCACAAAATAGACAAATAACACTTTGTTTTTGACGGAAGGCTATTTCCTTACGAGCATTTACAATATCTGCTGTCTCGAGCAAGCAGAGTGCAGATGGCGCTTAACCTTAAAAAGCCTCGCTCACCCGACTTGAGGTTTCCTTCCAACCTAGCCTCGTATACTTAAGAATGTCAAAATATCCATCAGGACCTGGTGAATGCTAGAAGCGTTTCGACTGATAGTTCAAGCCTAAATTTCATCACAAGAGCCTTTAAATCCAGTCAGTACATGAATCATTCCAAGTGATTCGGTGAAATATAATGTCATTCAAATTTGAATTCCATACGACTATATTCATAAACTAAAAAGCACTTAAAGCTGCAAGTGCTATGATATGGAGTGCTTTCATTCGAACACTACTTTGTATTCGCCAGAAATTATTATAAATTAATTTATAATTAAAAAAGATACCCTACCTAATTGACAGGCTCACAGCGGCACGACAAGCCATAGAGAGGGATATGCTCGTATTTCTCTACAAGATAGAAGAAAAATGAAGTAAACAAACAAAAATTAACTGAGCAGTGATGCAGTGGCCAGGCCGTAAACTAAGCAGAACAGATAGCTGCTAGAGCCTTAAGGTTCTGTCCCACGGACCGGCAAATACAGCGTAGGACGCATCCTCCCACAAGGTTGACACACGACCTTGTGAAAGTCGTCAGAATCATGGTCATCATGCAGGTAGCTTTCTAACGGTCCCATTGAAAATATCTGAACGAGGTCTATGATCATCAGCGGACAGCGACATGATGATGGTGACGAAGATTTATTGTTAAAAAATGAATTAAACTTTTCTAATAACCTTTGATTTAGGGCAACAAGGCGCAAATATACATTTTCAGCGCTTGTAATCCAACTGGCTTTAAATATCCATTATCATTACATAATCTCCATTTAAGTGATTTAAAATGTTTCAATGAGTTATCGACATCTTATGCAATCAAACTTTTATAAGTAGTGCATGCAATTGACCAAGCATTGTGTATGTTTTTATTACCTGTAGTTAAATGTTGCCATGTTACATGGATTTGATTTCCACAGAACATTTGCTTATATGTGGAATTAGTTATGAAGTAGCTTGTTTAAAAAAATGTTACATTCTATTTTTTGTGTAACATCTTATTTCTTATCTCTAAAATTCAAATATTTACACTATTTGGATATTTTACGAATTGATAAAGTGCTTTAGAAATTCGCCCCATATTGGTTCAATGTGTTATCGTTAATATAATAATTTTATGTATTCCTATTATTAAGAAACAAAACGAAACGAAATTATAGTGACATATGTCAAGTGTCAATTCAACTTCCCTCTTCTTTTGTGCCGTCTCTATTTTCTAGCAACACTTGCAAAGTTACACAGCTTATCTCGATAAAAAGAATTACAGCTCAGACAGCGACTTGAAAAACTGCTTTCAGTCGAATATGTTCAGAACAGAGCGGGGTGAAGGAAAAAGAGATTGTATCCCTACTGTCGAACAGATAAAATGCTAGTAAAAAGAACAAGACATGCCTAATACATAAGATTATACCGCTTCTTACATTCAATACAAAAAATGCTTTCAAACGGATTTCAATAATAGTACAAACACTAAGATTGCTTAAAAATATATTTTCACAGTCAATACAAATTGGGATTCAAAAATGAACGTAAAAATTATGTGTGTTAAACTTGTGCATAAATGAAAAAAAGGTTTATATTTTGTAACACCATCATTGTATTTAATAGTAACATTTACGTCTGGTAAATTAAAATTCAACTGAAACAAGCAAAATTAAAACAATGCAAACATTTAAATTCATATAGTTTATCAAAAATCATTAAAATGTTATAAAATCACGTGTGACTATACGTTTTTATATAATCATAATTATTGACACGATTTGATAAGGCGAAAGCGTGAAATATATACGCCATAAAATAACCATGACATTTAAAACAGCGCGCAAATGTATAGGTTAAGTACAATACCGTACTTTCAACTTAGCTCTAAGCCAGTCTAGATCCGAGTCGTCATCCTTATTCGCAGACCATATCTGCGAAATAACGGAGAGCAAACGGCCATAAAAGGCTACGAGCTACTTATCTCAAAGAATACGTGTTACGACATTTCGGTGACATTCACTTCCTATATAACACATACCTAGTCATAAATACAACAAACTCCATAACATAAAAAGAAATATTTCTTAAAGACAACAGAAGTGACATTTTGCATACCTGACAACAGATTAAATCTCCTTTTATATAAAATATTTATAAAGGTTAGTTATCATTTTGTTATTAATCATTATTAATTTAAATAATTATTCATAAGGTCCGTGAATGTAAATCATTATTTATAAAATAAAATCAAAATGTCACTTCGTTCTAATAATTGTTGTAGTATATCATGATGCCGGGCATTTAATCGTAAATACAACAAAAAAAATAAAAAAAATAAATACTCACTTCGAGTCAATTAGAAGAATTAATTATTAAATAACACAACACTAACTCACTTAAAAATCACTCGGCAATTTAATTCATTATTAGCACTATGACAGAGTTTTTTTTATGTAATTTTAATCGCGGAAAATAATTTCGAATTTCGTTAAATCGTCTGCGCAAGCGTACGGAATACGATCGCGCGCAGAATGAAATTTGTTGAACGATGCGCCTTCGCGCGCTCGTGTTTGACTCTACGCGGGAAAAAAGAACGGATACTTCAAAAGATGTATTTTTATCTCTTTCAGTTCGCTTAAAAACAATTGAGACGGTTGATATCATTATTTTATTTTCTCTTTATAAATGTGTTATTTACGTTTATTTTGTTATTAAAGTATTGTATTAATTTCCAGTGATAAGTGACTTAAATTCTTCAAAACATTTTTCATATGTAAAATTAGTTAGTAGTTGATACTTGCAAGGTTTCAGATATTTAATGGTTTTCCAATTTCTTTTAACACGTTCGCGCGCGGTACGTCGGTGGGCGATAGAAGATAAAAAACTAACGCGACACTACGTCGACAGTCGTTCAAGTTTGAAATCTAGTAATCCACCGTACGTCGACGGGCGGTATTGTTTCCTATTATGATATAAAGAAATCTGCCAGAACGCCCTAGGACGTGCGACGCCTGAAGACGTTCTGTCATTTGGTATGGTATTGGTAAGCGGACCTACGCAAGTACGCCTATGGACTTAGTATGGAAAAAACGTGTGTCAAAATGCCAAAATTTGTCATGCATTACAGCGCGCGAACGTGTTAACTGTTTTTGTCGGACATAATAAAAATTATGACAATATTTATTCCATTATTTAATAAATACACTCAAAATCTCGAAATCATGTCCCTCTAAGTACATAATATACTACTATTTGGACACTGCTCTTCCTTAAATTTCCTTAGAATTACTACTAGAAATGCTCAGCTGACCTTTTTGTTATCTAAAAACAAAGTAATGACCCGTTTACACGGGAACAAAGTAAATGTTTTTTTGTGTTTTATTGTGTTTTCCTAGTGTTGCTTGTTCTTGCTTGTTCTACGGCTTGGGGTGTTTTTGAACTGATTTCTACTTAACCTGCAATTGAAACAAGAATCATAGATTTTTTGACTTGCACTGCTGCCCAAATGTTTGTTGCAGATTCAGTCACAGAATTAGCAGGGCGCTGTGGACATATAGTTTTAGATGGCAGCAGCCACAAACAACTAGTTTCGACGAGAGCAGACGTAAAGCTAAAAATGTTTGCTATAGAGCTTAACAAAAATATATTAACTGAACGTTTTATCCATAATTTACGAAACCCTAACCATTTGTTATAATCTAGATCACCCTAATTAAGAATCAAAAAGATTATGAAGAATTTTCGAAAATATACTAATTACTCAAAACGTTCACGTACGTTTTTTTCCCATCTGTCCTTTTTACATTATACAAAAATGCATTTGAAAAATACAGTTCTGTTCAGCGGTTATCCAAAATTTTTGAAATGAAATTTAAAATGAATTCCAATGTGTTTAAAAGGGCACACAAGAAATTTGAGTACTACCTTTAAGAAAATACTCAAACATTAAGAGTTGAAAATTGTTTAAAACTTGTGCAAGATTCCGCTCAGCACATGGCTAAAAAGTTTTTACTTCCATGTGTATACGAGTAGGTGGCGGTATAGTTTATGTAAGATACGTAGATTCAAGATTTAAGAGACCGATGAAACGGTAAATAGTTGCGTAAACTTCCAAAAGATGGCACTAAAATAAAATGTTTAAAACGTGATATTTCAAGGCATAGAGGAACTATACTGGTGTTTCAAGGTATTGAAATAATTTTCTTATAAACGATATTATGACGTTATATTCTTATGTATGTAAATATTAAAATCTATAGTTTTACTATTTTTATTTCTCATGTGTACGAAAGAGGAATTAAAACAATGCACATTAAATTTAATTAAACTATTCTTTTGAAATTGTAATATATTATTATTACATAAATTTTATTACTTATCTTATATAAAATAACTTGTATTATTAAAAACTTGATGGTTTTCAGTATTTTATTTTAAATTTCGTTTCATTTGGCGGGGCTCCAAGATGTCCATTTATGGAAAAGAGGCAAACGGTTTATGCGTTGTTAGTGTGCGTAAATAACAGTATCATCTATTATTCTGTTAATTCAAAATCTGAATCAATGTAGAATTAAAACTCTGAACGTTTATGTTTTAGTTGTTCTTTCCATTAATTATTAAGTTTTAAAAATTATTAATAATCACATTAATCTAGAAAACTTTCGCAGACTGAATAGCTGCGCATGTGTGAGTGGGCCGGGTTCCAGCAAAATAACGATTTTTAGTGATGTCTTATTTAAATTTATCGACACATGTACATTTCACATAAAGGAAAAAAACTATAAATAATAGGTATTTAATATAGACTTGTACAAACAATTTATAATTGTATTATTAATATTTCTTTTTTATAAATATTCATAAATCGTATATTGTAAAATTAAAGTATATTTCATTACTACTGTAACTTTGACGTTTGGTAGTAAATTGTTATTTGGATTTTGATACCTACCTAATTATTAAATTACACAGGAGTTACATTTATTAGAACAAATAAGTGAACGTTTATAATTTTTGGAAAAAAATTACATCGGTTTTTCTATGATTTTTCTTGATTATGATAATTCTAATATTTGATTAATATTTGATTATGATAATTTTTACTTTAAAATTAATCAACAGGTATGAAAACTGTAGTTAACATGTGCTTTTTATTTTGTTTATATCTATAAACTGTCTTAAAGACTTGACAGAATAGTAAAACCTTGTATCAACTATTTCTTGAAAATTTACACATAAGAAACACAGTACACTTATGTAGAAAAAATGATATGATCACCTTTTCTTAAACAGAAAATTGTTTTCAACAACGTAAATACCAAAAGCTGAAAATTTAAGGTAACTAGTCCTAATTTAATTTTTAAAACTTGGGGCAATAACCGAACTTAATCCTATGTAACCATTTTTACTGTCAATGTTATGGTAAAATTTTATAAAGCGTACTAATAAATATATTTCCAACCTAATAACATAAGTTCTCACAGTTAAATAAGTCAATAGATATATAATAAGAACGATAGAATATTTTTAAAGATCCTTATTATAGTGAATTTGTCGAATATAGTTTCGAACATCACTAAAGTGAATGATTCAGCAGTAGCCCACATATTCCCGCAATGGTGATATAATGCAGCTTTAACCTTATTGGTCGATACGCCTATGCGGCATTTGAATCAACCAATCACAGCTTGGTTCGGGCACCGACGCTACCGACGCTGCTGCAGGGTATAAATAGCCGACCAACGAATTTTTCACCGTATTAACCGTTCGGCAAGCCTCTTAACCGGTAACGCTGAACTCCGACTGATTAATTTATTAATTTATAAATCTACGTTAAGTCAAGAAAACTCAATTCAAAATGGTAAGTTATTTCCAATTATTATATGTGTTTCTTATTCGCAACGGGATCCATTTAATAATTGTGATTATTTTACGATATAGCGCGTGATTAATCTTTACAATTTCGCCGGGTGACGCCATCTTGTCGGTGTATGACGATCTATGAAATGTCCATGAGGTCGGGTGTGGTGTTCTTTATTTCAAATATAGTGTTATATTATTCTTTATAATATTTTATTCCGAGTATATTTCGAACTTTTATCGTTTTATATTGTAATATCATAGTTATCCTATGTACTTCTATGCGGCCACGCCTTTGATTAATAATATTTATATCAATCTAAATTGATTCTTCAGTAATTCTCATTAAATTTATCATTGACCTAATTCAAGGCTAAATTTTATCTTGAGTTAACGTGGCTTACTGTAGCAAACAGATAACGGATTTGCAATTAACCGGCGTCTACTTTCACCGGTTTCGCGTACTCTCGCAACGCAATTGATCTTTTTATAAAGAAAGTATTTGCTACGAATCGCGAGTCTTGTTAGAAATTATTATGAAGAGGTTAGTAGAAATTGCATTTTTAGAGATTTAAGACTGATATAAAATACGTTTCGAAATAAATATCTTCTTGACATTGTCTTAATTCGTAATCTTAAATACGATTTCCGGTTATAGATCTAAGTTTCTATAGAGAGTTTAACATGTGAATGAGACTAAAATTAATCTGATTGTCTTTACAGCGTGAGTGCATCTCTGTACACGTTGGCCAAGCTGGAGTCCAGATCGGTAACGCCTGCTGGGAGCTGTACTGCCTTGAGCATGGCATCCAGCCTGATGGCCAGATGCCCACCGACAAGACCATCGGCGGCGGTGATGACTCTTTTAACACCTTCTTCAGCGAAACCGGTGCCGGCAAACACGTACCCAGGGCCGTGTTCGTCGACTTGGAGCCTACTGTAGTTGGTAAGTTAATAATCCACTAAGTAAATACTGTGTTTTTGTTAGGTATGAGATTAAAACTAATAAAATTTTTGTTTGTCCACAGATGAGGTTCGTACTGGCACATACAGACAGTTGTTTCATCCAGAACAGCTTATCACTGGTAAGGAAGACGCGGCCAATAACTATGCCCGTGGTCACTACACAATTGGAAAGGAAATCGTAGACCTGGTCTTGGACCGCATCCGTAAGCTCGCCGACCAGTGCACCGGTCTCCAGGGCTTCCTTATCTTCCACTCGTTCGGCGGTGGCACCGGATCCGGTTTCACTTCTCTCCTCATGGAACGTCTCTCTGTAGACTACGGAAAGAAGTCCAAACTAGAGTTCGCCATCTACCCCGCCCCGCAAGTGTCCACCGCTGTCGTCGAGCCGTACAACTCCATCCTCACCACCCACACCACCCTGGAGCACTCCGACTGCGCCTTCATGGTCGACAATGAAGCCATCTATGACATCTGCCGCCGCAACCTCGATATCGAACGCCCCACCTACACCAACCTGAACCGTCTCATCGGTCAGATCGTGTCCTCCATCACCGCTTCCCTGCGTTTCGACGGCGCCCTCAACGTCGACCTTACCGAGTTCCAGACTAACTTGGTGCCCTACCCACGTATCCACTTCCCTCTGGTCACCTACGCGCCCGTCATCTCTGCCGAGAAGGCTTACCATGAACAGCTGTCCGTAGCGGAGATTACCAATGCTTGCTTCGAACCCGCCAACCAGATGGTTAAATGTGACCCCCGTCACGGCAAGTACATGGCTTGCTGCATGTTGTACCGTGGTGATGTCGTCCCCAAGGACGTAAACGCCGCCATCGCTACCATCAAGACCAAGCGCACCATCCAGTTCGTGGACTGGTGCCCCACCGGTTTCAAGGTCGGTATCAACTACCAACCCCCGACCGTGGTGCCCGGCGGTGACTTGGCAAAGGTGCAGCGTGCCGTGTGCATGTTGTCCAACACCACCGCCATCGCTGAGGCATGGGCTCGTCTCGACCACAAGTTCGACCTCATGTACGCCAAGCGTGCCTTCGTCCACTGGTACGTCGGTGAGGGTATGGAGGAGGGTGAATTCTCAGAGGCCCGCGAGGACTTGGCCGCCCTCGAGAAGGATTACGAAGAGGTCGGCATGGACTCCGCAGAAGGTGAAGGCGAAGGAGCCGAGGAGTATTAAATTGCTCGAACAGAACATTCGCGGAATACATTCCCCGTCAATGTGAAATAAAAGAAATCATGACTTAAATTTGATTGTTTAATTTCAAACCTGAAGTGTCTATTCGCGACAAGTTATTTGTTTATACTTTGCCTTATATACCCCCGTCCTTAATCTGAACCTGCCTCACAAACTAAGCTGATATGATTCAATATAAAATGTTTAGTGGCTCCTTATATTAATATTAACTTGGACATTAAAATTTTGTTCACCATGCTAACATTAATAAAAACTGCTATAACCATTGTTATTTTAGACCTTCAAAAGATAAAATTTAAACACAAAACAAATTAGAAGAGGATTTATTTATATGGATCGAACTATATTCTGTTATTAATTCATCACCAGACTGCATTAGGTAGTTGATAAGATTTTCGATATAAGAAAAATACATGCTAATTATTCGTACTAACAAATTCTAGAAAAATTGATACCTTCATAAACACATTTGATACGAGTTGTCGATTTATTTAACAAGAAATATGATCTAATGTAAGTATGTGGTATCAAATATCTTTTAATGATTGCACTCGTTTGTAACTTATCTCGTATGACTGAACTTAATCCCGTGGAGTTTTTATTTTGATGACCTAGTTAGCGACTTTGAAAGCAACATTTCACTCAATTGTGAACGTGGGAAGATACATTTAGATAAATCGTGGCCCAAGAACAAAACTTTTTAGTTAAATGATTTGCTTATTGTAATTATTTTGTATTAATTGTTAGATATCAATAATTGAATCAAATATTTAAAACTTTTTTATATTGTAAATTTGTGAATCAACTGACTTACATATTATAATGTGCGATAAATGCACATTAAGTATAATTTACAAAAAAAATATAACAGTTATATAAAAGAGCTTGCAAGACATGAAAGTTTACATTTTAATTTAGATTCAGATTTAAATGTCTCTTTCGATTTTTATTGTACACAGTTAACGTCACTCCAAATTTAAAAAAAATCTTAACAGTTTCGTTATTAAGTCTCCAAAGATGTTAGAAAGAAATATTACCTTCGAGGAGCAATACTACCTACTGCACTCTAGTGATTTCATTATTAGAAAACTAGATAGCTGCTATTAAATACATTTTCATCTTTCGAGTATATTTGTGTATTGTTTTGAATGTATATTTAATATAATAATTAAAAAGATATATTAAAAAATATATTTGAACAAAAAAGTCATATTTGATTACCATCCAATTTTTTTTTAGTTTATTGTCCGCATAGTAAAAAAGAGGTTATTAAACCGAAATTTCGAGAAATTTTAGAATGTGTTTTTTTTATTTTTAAAAATAATAGCCGTTATAAATTGTATTATTTTTAATTGACTATATTACAAAACAGATAAATATAAAATAATTAATTTAATTTTCTGGAAGCCTTACATAAATAAGAAAATTTTTAGTAATTGTTTTAATACCATCCATTTTCTTTTCGGTTTTTTCACCTACGCAATTTTTTAATACTGAACCACAGATTAAATAATTTTATTGCTAATAAAGATTGAATTATTATAACACTAGGTCATTATTGTAACAAATTCACATGAATGTTAAGAAGGTCTTCGTTTTATGATATGGTCGCAAATTCTGTCTAGCGAATACAGTATTACATTTATAAAAGTATTACACTTTGTTGTCATGTTTAATGTAAGTTTCATTTAACGATAATCAACATGGATTTGTACAATTATTATTTAATCTATTTGCCTAAATATTTGTTATATTTTCAAGATGGATATTTTGGTCCATATGTAAATATTAGTATAGATTATTGTGCCAGCTATAACTCTTAGACTATATAAACAAGCGGATGACTGACGTATGTAAGAATAATTTGTTAGTTGCTTTTAAGGTCATAACTCTGAATACAAGTGTTGAATCGCCTTGACGACAAACCCACATAACAGCCCACATCCTGACGTAATCCTTCGCGGACAACGTCAAGAGTAAATGAAAATTGAGTGGGCGCCATGACATCATAGCAATGCCTTATTAAGTATTGCGGCGTTCATTGAGAATAAAGGCCGCGTATGGTAGCAAATTACTTCATTATAACGATACGTTGAATATATTACGATTATCATTAAAATTATTGTCAGTATATCGGTGCTGGCTTTATATTTTCATTTTAATTAAATTATTTTATTTAAGTGTATGTGTTTGTGTATTGTTTTATAAAGTACTTACAAAAACAACCTAATGTAATAATTCTTGTACGTTTAAAAAATATGATTTTTTTTGTCGAAATATTAGTGTTTGTCTTATTGATATTTAAAGATTTCGCGGATTAGCGGTGGCAGGATACGTAGCCTTAACCTCGTTTATACTTACAGAACGTGAGCTAGAGCGCTCCCTCAGGTTTAGGCTGGTTAAGCGGTTAATAGACGTTCGAACTTAAAAATTGAGAGGTTTAAGTTCGCATAGTTGGCTCGACGTCGGTGACACACGGCATACGAGCTTATTTCGCTTCATCAAATGGAACACCGAGGATATCTTGTGTTATTTATGATTGACATTACATTTTGTTATGAAAAACTAGAACAGAAAATTTAGGAGTGTTTGAGTTAGGTTAGAATGGCTAACCAAAAGCGTGCCTAAAAAGTAACAACGTAATATTTTTTTTACGATTTTTTTGTCCGCGTTGGACACTAATTCACCTAATGGAATGCGACGATGTGGTTGTGAAATTTGACTCTAACCCTGAAGAGACCTGGGTTACATCATCTCGTCTTATATCTTCTGTGCTTAGTATTTCTCTATGAGATCGAATTAGGAATTAGAAGATCCGATTACGCAGCGAATTGGCAAATTCAAGTGTCAGTCGGCAGACCACATGCACGCAGAACAGATGAGGTTGCGCAGTACAGTGCACGTACCGGCAAGCGTAGCGTAGAACGTTCATCCACAATATGGACAGACAAAGTAAAGGTGGTTGAAAGTCGTCGTTCGTCTTACGGTTGAAAAGATGAACCAAAAGCGTTCATCGCATACAAATTTAATAAAAAGACTACACCGTGAAATGGAAGATTTTCGTTAATATTTATGAATGTCAGTATTCCTAATAAATTATTGTCCTTAATTTTACATAGTGTGCCGTTATAAGAAAAATATATGTATTTATAATAAAAATGGGTAGTAGTAGATGGCGATAAAAAAAAGGGCACACAAAGAAAAGTATGTATTTAATAATTTAACTTAGGGTAGTGGGCAGAAGGCCTGGTCTAATTTTGCACCGCAGTTCGGTACTCCCCTGATGGTGGTGGTAGGCAGCTGCACGATCTCCCAGGACTGGTCAGGCGGCAGCAAGTCGAGAGCAGGGAGCGCCGGTAGGTTGCAGTATGTGTCGGTTCCGGTGCACGGTGATATAATTCCAACGGTGTAAAACTTGCAGTGTAAAACTTGCAGTCTAAAACTTGCAGTCTAAAACTTGCAATGTAAAACTTGCAGTCTAAAACTTGTAGTATAAACTTTGCACCTGTGAATAAATGTCACAGTTATGATATACATATATAAGTATATGTACAAATTGCTCCGCTGACAGTAAACCCCGAGATGGCTTGCGACGAAGGAAGGGCAGAAACCGAAAGCAGTTGGTGTGATTGTTTACTGTCAGAACGGAATTACAAAATGTAAAGCATGTAAAACAATAATAGGAGAGATAAACAATTAAACAAATTAAAAAGTAATAATGAATACATAATGATGGAACTATGGACACAGACAAAATGTTGAGCTCTAACTTATAGATAAATGCTACTTAATATTAATGTCTTTATAATATTTGTTCAACACTTACCCCTTTGGGGTGCGAGGCGATGTAAAGATTGTGGCGTGAACTAAATGATGCCCAGAGAATGAATAGGACCAAGACGTGAATTTATAACGTAAATTCTAACTGGCCCCGGCGCGTGAGAAGACACGTAGCTGGTGAACGCAACCGACACAAAGAGTGTGCGTCGGTGCGTGAGACGACACCTAGCTAGTGAACGCGACCGAGGCCAGGATCCTTCTGCCTGGCAAATGTGAACTGCTGTCGCTGGTGCGCGGGCGCATAGGAATTTTTGTTATAAAAACAAAGATCCGTTAAACCAATAGCACGCTCCCACGACCCCACGCCACTTGAGATATACCGTTACCCGCTAAGGGTTGAACAATTTTTTGCTGTATTGCGATTTATGAGACGTTTCTCGTGATTATATTTTTTGGTTAAAATTTTAACTAAGATTTATGGGACGTTAATCTGCAACGTTACATTACCCCGCGCGTCACCGAAGGATTTTATTTCATTTAAAGGAAATAAAATCCGAACTTATTGATAACAATTTCATTTTTATCCTTTTAAACTCATTCTTTCATACTTCTCGCAAACAAACTAGCAATAGTAATCATTATAAGGATTACTAACGCGACCAAACAATTATGAAGGTTATAGATTCATTCTAATAACCCAAACGAAATATTACGCGGTTAATGGTAATGCTTTAGTTTATGTTGTGTCGCATTGTTTGTTATTTATTCAAACCTATTATTTTTAAATCCTTTATGTGCCATGTTCCAACATTTTTACCGGCCATGTCTTCTAATACATACACTAAGGGAGAATTCTTTTTAATTATACATTTTATATAAAGAATCAAGAATAACGTATGTCTTAACAAGCACGTCTTCTACGCTATCGGAATCGTCCGAAATTTGATTGACTCTATTAGTATAAAACATCCCCAGAAGGAAAAAGAGGACCCAGTGTAGCAATTTGTTTACGTAAATTGTTAACAATAGCGCCATGTTTAACCTATTTTTATAAATTGGTAAAGAGAGAAAGAAGAAGAAATTAAATGCACCACAATAAGGAAGGTGTTGAACAAGTATTCTACTCAATCTACTCCGTTCTGTTACAAATTCACTAACGAACGTTATGGTTGCTAGTATAAGAATTAAAAAAATAACACACAAAAAAACACGAAAATAATGCGTATAACTGCAACTAATGTGTACGGTCCTATGAAAAAATAGCAGAAGCAAAAAAAGTTACAACATAAGAACAAAATGTATGTTAAACTAAACAAAAACTTTTTTAAGTGAAGGATGTACACTTCAGTTGCTGGCGGTAGAAAATGCAAAAATAACGTTTTACAAAGCTAATTAAATAAAAAAACAATCACATAACTACACTACAATGCAAAATCAGACCTTTTAATACCACGTTGGGCGCCAGTGTGCCGGTTGAAAAAAAGAAAATGTATTTATTTAATGAAAATAGGTAGTTGGCAACAAAAAGGCACAAGAAGAAAAGTATGTATATATTTAATTAATTAAGGGTAGTGGGCAGAAGGCCTGGTCTAATTTTGCACCGCAGTTCGGTACTCCCCTGATGGTGGTGGTAGGCAGCTGCACGATCTCCCAGGACTGGTCAGGCGGCAGCAAGTCGAGAGCAGGGAGCGCCGGTAGGTTGCAGTATGTGTCGGTTCCGGTGCACGGTGATATAATTCCAACGGTGTAAAACTTGCAGTGTAAAACTTGCAGTCTAAAACTTGCAGTCTAAAACTTGCAATGTAAAACTTGCAGTCTAAAACTTGTAGTATAAACTTTGCACCTGTGAATAAATGTCACAGTTATGATATACATATATAAGTATATGTACAAATTGCTCCGCTGACAGTAAACCCCGAGATGGCTTGCGACGAAGGAAGGGCAGAAACCGAAAGCAGTTGGTGTGATTGTTTACTGTCAGAACGGAATTACAAAATGTAAAGCATGTAAAACAATAATAGGAGAGATAAACAATTAAACAAATTAAAAAGTAATAATGAATACATAATGATGGAACTATGGACACAGACAAAATGTTGAGCTCTAACTTATAGATAAATGCTACTTAATATTAATGTCTTTATAATATTTGTTCAACACTTACCCCTTTGGGGTGCGAGGCGATGTAAAGATTGTGGCGTGAACTAAATGATGCCCAGAGAATGAATAGGACCAAGACGTGAATTTATAACGTAAATTCTAACTGGCCCCGGCGCGTGAGAAGACACGTAGCTGGTGAACGCAACCGACACAAAGAGTGTGCGTCGGTGCGTGAGACGACACCTAGCTAGTGAACGCGACCGAGGCCAGGATCCTTCTGCCTGGCAAATGTGAACTGCTGTCGCTGGTGCGCGGGCGCATAGGAATTTTTGTTATAAAAACAAAGATCCGTTAAACCAATAGCACGCTCCCACGACCCCACGCCACTTGAGATATACCGTTACCCGCTAAGGGTTGAACAATTTTTTGCTGTATTGCGATTTATGAGACGTTTCTCGTGATTATATTTTTTGGTTAAAATTTTAACTAAGATTTATGGGACGTTAATCTGCAACGTTACAATAGACATCGACAACGTTATAACGATGTATATGCATTGATACCGGATTGAGAGCCTATCGACGTAACACTTTGAAGATTCCGGAGAAGATCAAATCTATTTTTTTTTTATAAACACTCTCTACCATCTTTTTTTCTTATTCGGGACAGGCACATATACCCTCCTACTTTTACCTTCCCTCTCTCATTTTTTACAATTTCTATCATTCAGCATACATTCAACACACAGCATTCACCACCATTACATTCACGCATTGTCTCCCATCTTTCGCCACACTTCCTATTACACGGTTTTGTTCTGCCTAGTTATATCACCCACCACCCTGCAACAAAACCGCAAAGAAAATGTGGCGGCTTTCCTACTCTTCCAAAAGGGAAGCGACGTTGCTGGAAGCAATGCTCCGACCCATTTCCACTTCGCAAGTCACTCTAAGCCCTTCATACACGGACAGCAAGTAATTGCGTGCATCACGGTCTGGTCCACCGCTGTGACCCAGCACGAGGGACTCCCTTTGAGTTTAAACATATACAGGCACTCTGAGAATCACCCGTGCCGCGTGAATACTTAGGCCAGACACGTGTCCGGCTCCACTGTATGCAGTAAACGGTAGGCTATCGCGTCCGGGAAGAACTTCTTCGTCGTCAAGACCGAATCTATTGGAATTCCTCGTTTATAACTGTTAAAGTATGTTTGTGAAGTTCTCTTAGAACCAACATCTACTTCTATTTCTCTCTTACGTACAAAGCGTAATTTTGAGTTTTGCTGACAATTTTGCCCGGAAAAGAAGTGACAGTTTGTAAAAACTTTTGATCAATGGAAAGGTAGCAATATACATCGCCAAAGACCAGAATGGATGGCATAACATAGTGCACGACAAACTTTTCAAAAAGGTACACGATCGAGTAGTGAGGGAAACGACACAAGGAGGAGGAGGAGGTCTGCTTATGAAAGCTCATGAAGCGATATCCCGGTCTATCGCGGGACGCGGCACGCTATTTAGGTTCAGTTAACGTTAGCCAGCGGTCGTTGAACTGCCGCCTGTTGAAAATAACTGGACGGTCGTCGTGCCGTCTATAGGCGGAAGCTAGCGATTTTGTTTATCTGTTGAAGCGTTTATACGAGTTCTTTAAACCTGAACGATACAATGATCTAATGAAGACATACAATATAAAGTAAAGGAATAGAAAACACAATAACTTTTATTCAAAATATAGGTATTTTGACGAAGATTGTGTATTTTATTTATGATTTTTGTTCATAACTAAAGTATATTAATAATATCAAATGCGTATTTTTAACGTATAGAACAGGGATGCAGTAATTGAAGATTCTATTTTTGATAAATTTCAATTTTGATATGACTGAAAGTTATGCGACTAAAAAATTGTCCATATAAAGTATTGGAGGTTATCTTTGAGTTTTATCTATCATTTTTAATCCTTTTAGAGCTTTTACACCTATAACTAATCACCCTGGATCATTGTCATCACCATGTCAACCGTACAACGCCCTCTGAAAGACATAAGCCACTCCTAAATACCGCCACGATGATCAGTCTTGCACCAGCATCTAACGACTTCCAGCAACCTTGTCTATATCATCAGTCCACCTATTATAGTGTACTTTAATAATAAATATCGTGTAGTTTTTTGCAACGAAGTAGATGAGATATACATTCCAAGGGCATCGCATCCATTCCTTTAGTAATTTAAGAGTAAAGCAGTTATCTTTCCTAACTGACATGGAACACTTGTGTAAAAAACCCAATGGCTGTTCCATAAGGAACTCATAGCTACGTACACGCCCTCGTTAATACCATATATAGTTTTGAAAGTCTCGTGGCGAATAAAATGGCACATTGTTTGTTGAGACGTTTTTTAAAGCGCGTAGTCACTTACGGCAGTTTCTAGGCTTGTTAAACATGACGGTTGTTCACAAGAATCCTATTTTGTATAAAGCATTCCATCGGCCGGGGCCGGCGTGTTAACAGTTTTACGATAGATTAAAAATAGCCGATTGTAATCGTGTTATCCAATATCTCAACCTCTAATCATTTCGTTATGATGAGTATATTTTAAAAATTAGAATTTCGGGTTAGAACCGCATTTTTAGAACGATATTAAAAATGTGGTGTCACTCTAAATACGGTATAAGAGAATATAAGGTTAAAAATTAAATAATTTTATTCAATAAATTTTAGCATTATAAAGTTTAATTTTAAAACATATCTTAGTTAAAGAAACGACAACTGTACTTTTATTACAGTTACATGAAATTATTGAGTATTTAATACGTAAAAAAATAATTAAAGGTTTCGATAGTTGAAGGAAGTTAAAGTTTATGGTAACATTAATATTATAAGTAACTGTCGCATCCTAACGGATTTTATGGTTGAAGTGACAGTAAGTGCATATAGCGTGCAGATGGTTGTTAGGGTCATATCCTTCAGGAGCGAAGATAAGAAATCAACGATCGCAGCGTAGGATGTCAAAGTGGCCAGAAGACCTTGTTCAGGTCACCGGAAGACGCTGAATGCCGCTTCCAACTGGCCTATTGGCAATCTATGTGGTATCTACGATCTGGAATCTAGTTGCACATAGTCCAACTGTGCTTGTCCAATGGTTGAAATGATAATGATGACGGTAATGAATCAATATAAATAAAATTAAAATGACCTGACAATACATAATATCAGTTAACAGCACAGATAGAATAATTGTAACAACATATATATTGATTGTTTTTTCGTTCAAATGCTTGTAACTGGCAGCAAACTCTTAATATTTACAAAATTGCCTTGATTTTGATAAAATATTCAAGATACTCGCGAGTGCGTAGTATGTTGTAAAGGGAAGAAATAATTACAAGCGACCAGGGGCGGCTTAACCTATAGTGCAGGGTATGCAATGAACACGGACGCCGCGGCGCCCCCTGAGACAGCTAAGAGCATCGTCTTGGAATCTATCGCCGCTTAGTTTCGCAACATAGATGTACTACAGGCATAAAAATGAGTGTTATTCTGCCATCACAAGAAGAAAGGCCGTAACTAATACCACACTATAAGCTATACCTACTAATAAAATAGCTTTTTGGAATATGAAAAAACTTTCTTGTTACTACGGCAAAGTTATTAGTTATAGCCGGGGGTGGGGGGGTTAGGCCTAGGGGGCGGTAGGCTTTCATTGCACACGGGCGCTACACGAGCTACAGCCGCCTCTGCAAGCGACAGCAATAAATAAAAAAACAAGTATTTTTGCAAAAGCTTGAACATTCAAAACGTTTGAATATGTCACACATTGTTGAAGTACTCCAGGCGTGTGGGAAATGCATAAGTGTAAATACGCAGTTTGTCGTGTCCCTCTGAGACAGTCCACCGAAAATAACTTGCATTTAAATAACTTTTCTTCGCGCCGAATGCGGGCACGTGTGAATGATCCCACTTAGATGTTAAACAAAGCAATATACCGAAACATTTCTAATGCTACTTAAACTGGACCGCAGACGAATTTTTGACATTTTCAATTTAATAAAAAAATCGAAGACGGCGTCGTCAAAATGGCGTCGAAATGCATGAATTTGACCGCAGACAACGCAAATTCAATATTCACACGTACGCTATATTTGGACAAAAGCATGTGACTCATATAGTGTCTACACTATTTCAAAGACTTACTATAAGACGCCATATTTTCTATGTATATGTATTTATACATGTTGATTGTAAATAAATGTAAATGCTTTAATTTGGTAAATGTATATTTAATTATGTAGTTTCAAAGCTTTTACACCTATTTCCAATCAACATTTATAAAGTGATCACTTTAAAATATGTTACATTGTTTTATTTCTTCAATTGGAATGCGCCAAGGCAATAACTTCTGGCAATATAAAATCTAAAAAAAAAGATAGATAACAATAATTAATTTTAATAAGCAGTACTCAAAATTTTAAAAATGATTTATCATTATATTATCATTACAGTATTTAATATTTCTGGAGCTATAGATTTTTGTATAACGTGTAAGATCATAAAAGTAGAGGACAGATTTGCGTTAATTATATAGGATTGCCACTGCTCACAAACAAGTTTTCGTTTGCCAAGTGTGACGAATATTGTATATCCCCTGTAGAGGTCTGTGTGGGAGGCCTATACCTTGCAGTGGGCGTCTATGGGCTAAAGAGTCAACATCAACTCAGACGTCCACAGCTGGACATAGCTCTCCCACCTAAATTTATAATATGAGCGGATGGAAGCGGCCTGGATACCGCCATCTCCCCCTGACCTTAACAAGGTCTCCACTCCAGAATTTTAGGGCCCCATTGGCCAATTGTTCTGCGCGTTGTGTGGCCTGCCCACTCTTATATATTAACGGATCTCCTTATTCTTTATTCAATCCCTTAGAAAAATCCTGAATATTGATCGTTTATAAAGAGCGGTTGAAAAAGATGAAAGAAAGAGAGTGAAAATAGAAAGGTATATATCCCTGTAAACAAGTCCAGTAAACAAGATGAGGGAAAGAATATTTAAAAAAAAAGAACATGGATCATAAGAGATAGAGGCCACATTTCGATATAAAAAGCGGATTTTTTTATAATTTAAACTGTTTTTTAAATTCAAATGCTGGAATCCCAGAAGCGAGATCCTTTTAATATAATTTATAGTCAATTGTTTGTGAAATAATGTAAATAAATCAAATAATGCCGCGATAAGAAAAATATTTTCAAATTAAGAATTGCTGAATACTTTTATTGGATAGATAATTATAGATTTGTTTTAATTGTAGTGTTTATTTTAAAGTAAAGATATGTGAACAATAAAAATAATACATTGTACTCAAGGTAAATAAACATGTTTTATTCTATTATATCGATGACATAGACAGCAATCAGCGAACGCCCCCGTGATCCGCGCACACTATCTGGTTCAGTGTAAATGAGAGTATTTACATAAGTAAATAATTACGACCATCGAATAACATATTTCTGTTCATAAGTTGGGTGATGACGTCATGTAGCATACAGTTTATATAAGTTATTTTATTATAGATATATTAAATATTACTCTCATTACATGAATTTATCAGTGATTTTTTCATCTCAGAGTGCGTGATTGATTGAGTTCTGGTAGCTCAGCGGTAGAGTTGTAAGACTTATGATTGTAGGTCACGGTCTCAAATACCGGAAATCTTGTATATTATTCAAACTTTGTACATATATTGTGTAGGATTGGCGCTGGTTATAAACAAGTTTTCAGAAAATGGGTAGCAGCGTCCTCTGTGTACCTTAATACCACACAGATCGCCAACCGTGGCGATTATGGTATGGGGTATGCCTAGATATCTTAAGAGAAGGGTCTTGCAGCGGGCGGTTATGACCTGACGATGAGAATGTGTCTTCACACTGTCAAGTCAAACGTATACTGTCATTAATTATATAATCAAATTGGAAAAAATCCACTTATTTACCTTCAATCTGACAATTATTTAAGACATATTTTATCAATAAAAGAGAAACAAATAAAATAAGAAATATATTTATTCAAACATTTTATAAAAGTTTCATAGGGTCACCCTGTGAAGTGATTTCATTATCCAAGATTTCACTGCTGCCCAAATGGAATTTGCAGATTCCGCAGGTGTGAAGGTGCTGGGCGCAGACGGCGCTTTCTCTAAAGCCTCTTTTAAGGTAGTAAAAACCAAGAGTTCCTGGAGAACCTCGGCTCGGGAGCCGTTGTATACTATAATTTTACGGGACTGGTAGGCCGCAGAGACTGCTCCATCGAGTTACTACGGCTTGTGGACTTGTCAATAATACCCGATTCACGGGCGCTCGAGTGGGCCGTACTTAAACTTGGTCAATTGCTATTGCCTGGTAAATAACACCATTACCACTTAGGAAGGTATTAGAGGTTATGTATGTGACTTTGGTTTTTCTTCGTATCTTTTTAACTTTGATTCGATTTGCAGCGAAGTTTCGATCATAACTCTCTCCATTGTATTGTCTTTTTAACTCTAGCAACACACACACTCGAAAAGATCTTTTTCTTTAAACGTTGCGGTATTTTGGTCGAAAATGAATTTAAAGTACAATACGTTGACGGTGCGGTTCTTTTGTGGGCTTTTTGATTTTGTTTATACATACAATAATGCATAGTTTCACATTTTATTTGCGGTTAAAAGGGTAGCCTGTTGTTTAATTCCATTGGTAGTAGTAAATGTGTATTTAATCAAAAACAAATCTGTCACAACACTATTTAAAAAAGCTTATGTATTAAAAATCGGGCATTTTTTAACATAACTCATTTTAAATCAATCGACATGTAGTGATAATTGTTATTTTAGTCTTAAACTGTCACATTTTGTATCATAGTGATATTTATATTTTATAAAAAAACCTTAAGAAACAACTGAACTTTCGAGAAGTAAGGCTCAAATAAAAAATTCCTAATTAAAATTCTGCAACTTTAGGCCACTAAACAGCCACCGGTCTCAAATATTTTACTCCAGTTCAGCGAATGTTTATGATCAGTTACATGCTCTAGAAAAGTCTACATTTTTTGTACGACCTCCTTGCTGGCATTACATGTGTGAGCAGTGAGTCCCCCATCCTACCCTGCTGGGCCAAATCATCAAGTTTTTCTCATGAAGTTTTTGAAGCTTTGGTAGCAAGAAGTTTTTTAAAAAAAATAATACTGAAATTTATGACTATATTCTATTGGTGCTGTCAGCCGTTCTGGCTTTCACAGCTTCTTCGGACTTAGAGCTCGCAGATTTCGGATCCGTGAGCTAATTAATTTTAAAAAATCTACATCAGATGCGTCGCCTGACGTATTGTATTGACTAATTGTTACCTACTCGGTTTTAGGAGAAAGGTGTGATCCTTTCCTCCAAAGACATTCTATCGAATCGACATCAGAGTTGGGAGGGCATCGCAGGTGAGTGCGGCACTGCGTCGCATACTAACACGACTTATTCTCTGTTGATATAGGTGCTGTAAGCCCTAAGGCTTTTACAGCTTCAATTGAGCTGAGTTCACGGAGCGGAAGGGTCTGTGAACTTAAAACGGACATGCGGGCGCCGCGTTTTAAAACTGATACTGTTGTCTATCGCGCGCCGTGAGACTTCAGCGGGCAAGATGTATAATGGCTTACCTAGTTAAATGAACGGGCTAGTAGTGACATCTATTAGATGGATAATTAAACAATCAAATTATGGTTGTGGCATCATAACGATGTTTATAAAAATGTTAAAATTAAATCAAGCTTTAAGATGCAAGGCTTGACACCCGAATTTCTTTGTGTAGGTCGAATTGTAGATGGCGGCACCTATGAAAAGATGGTCAGTGTGTTTGATGGCATGGTCAAAGCCGTGTTGCCTTTTTAAAGAATTGGGCTAAAGTCGGTATTCTCAGATCTAAATGAAGAAATTCTTTGCACATCCTATAAACAAAAAAACATGTCATCTCTCTAAAAATAAATTACAATTCTCAATACATTAGTATATACGTTTTTATTAATAATAGACATTTACCTTATTTTCGTTAGCGACTTCTTTGAAAATTAACCACAAAGAGGTCAATGTATATTCTAAGAAAACCACAATGCATTCAATATGATTAATTTAAAATCTGTTTATGTATTTACTTACGAAATTTTAATTACGTTTCCTAATTGCAGAATTTCTAGTATCCTGTTAAAAAATAAAGAACGTTTATTGATGGAAAAAAACGTAATAACGAAGATACACGAAATAAAGGGACTGCAACATCGATCGATCAAGCGATTGCCTTTGTTTATACAGTTCCTGAAGACTGTACAATAAAGTATCTTTATTAGACTGTTTATTCTATAAATATGCGACGAATATAGAAACCCTGATTACGAAAACGTAATATATATGGGATCATAGGGGATACGCTCCTAGGTGACAAAAAAAAACAAATATGTAAAAGAATCAATTTAATTGAAGTTTATAAACATTTTGATTAACTATCTTAAAGGTTAAACAATAGTTTGAAGAATTTTGTATTATTCTCTTGTTGATTTTTTGTTTGAAATTGCCTCTTAAAAATAAGACGTTGTTCTTTAGACGGATCAATGTTCATAAAGAAATCGCAAAGCTCAATTGCCATGCATAAACCTTCACTAAGATTTTTCAAATTTAATGTCACGTTTCCAGTGCTTGTTAAAGCCTTTTCTTCAATGGGCTGTGAGTTTAACATATTCTCAAAGTCAGTTTCAGTCAAATCATCTTGAGATTCAAGCAAATCCTGTATGTCACTTGATTATATCTATTCAAACCCACTTCGTCCTATTCCTTTCGCGATTTCAGCTATGTTTGCAGTCAAAGTATGAACTTGCAAAGATTCTTCGTCATTTTCCGCAGTCAGAGAATGCCACAGTTTTATTGAATATGACTTCAATGTGTGTGGCTTTACTTCTCCCAATGATTCTTTTATGTTTACATTTTGTTTGTAAAATTCCTTCCAAAAATATATTTATATATTGAGTAATAAGGTTTCTGTCGTTGTTTGTTTATATTCTTAAAAACACAGTCGCGGCGAGGGCGGCTTATGTCAGTCCTAGGCGATATCATTTAACAACCTACTTTAGGTGAAGTTGTAATAAGATCTATTTTACTTTTTTATTAGTCCATTTAACGGCATTTACACAGGATATTGCGTTGGATACCTATTGGAACCCTTTTATTATGTATGTCCTTATAAGATCCGCAAATAAAGGAATTGGGAAAAGTGAAGGAAGAGCAAATAAGGATCTTTTACTGTCCAAGATTATCCTGAACGTTAGCTAAATTAAATATCCACTGCACGAGTTTAGTTTATGCCGACATTTCCTCATAGATAGGACCAATTGGAAGCGGCTTGCACCCAATATTTTCATATTTTATTTAGATCGTCTAGCCACCTTGTAGATATTCTACGATGTTCTTAACGATCCGAAGTTTTCACTCCAGAACGTTAAGGCCCCAGAGACCATCTCTTCTAGGCGCTATGTCGTCTGCCCACTGTTACTTCAACTTGTTAATCCGCTAAAATATTTCTATTACTTGTTCATTTACGTATCGTCTCATTTACGACTCGATTTCGAAAACAAAATGGTTTATTTTTTTAATTGCCAAGCAAGTTAAATTTAATCAAGTTTATGATTCAGAAATAAAACACAGTTATTATTTGTCAATGTTTATTTAATATATTTTAGTCTCACAGCTCCAAGAGCTTCGTGAATTGTCTCAACCGATGCAAATTGAGACAACTTATATCACAAACATAACGTAATGAAACATAAATACGTACATTTATTGACAAACTATATATAACAAATTTGTATCTTATTTGCGATACCATAATTAAATTTATCAATGATGTACTTCTGTAATAAAAGTTTCGTACAGACAATTACGATGCGATTTCTATAAAATCTATTTAATTATTGTAAACTGGGGTAACTATGTCATTGTCGTATTGGCAACACGGATCAATATCACATGGATATACATAATTACACAAAAAACATTAATAAATTATATTTACATACAATTATAAAATCAACGCATTTGTATGTGGCAGCGAAAAACTAAACTAAACAGCAGTTTTGCATATGCTATGTCCTACTCTTATATAGGCGAGATGAAATAGTTGCGTCCTTGTCGATACCACTGTTAAGGGGCTAACAGACGTTCGAGTAAATACGCGTACTTGTAGTATGACGACCTTTTTGTTTACCTGTCACTTTACATTTAATTTAAAATCGCTGTGTAAGATGGTTAGCGATCCAATCGGTTTGAAATTTTGCTAGGAGACTGTCTTGGCTCGCAAGTTTAGTTCAACAAGCTGCAAGCCTCCATATTTTTTAAAGATCTTAAGCGACTGCATACGTGGCGCATTTACAAATTAATGCTACTTTGTTCACTTTATAAACAGATTTATTTATCCGTCTTTGGAATTTAATAACAAAGCATAGAAATATAAAAATAGGAGGAGTTCTAAAAGTTACTTGACTTTTTATAGTAAGTAGAACCTTCGTCTCTTGTTTTTCATAATTAAATTTGATATTGCGCCTACATAATACAAGATTGCTTTGTGTTCAACATCACAGAACAGTAAGAGGTATGGTAGAGGTATGGTAAGAGTATGCTGTGTGTCGTCCACGTTAAGTTCGCGAACTTAAACACTGCAATCTTTTCCAAACGTCTATCAGCCTCTTTATGAAAACATTTTGCGAGTAGACATTCCGCTCGTAAAACGTAAATCCGCGTTCTGTCGGATCACATATTTTAATAACGGAAGACGTGTTTATAAATGTAATAAGGAATTTTCTACAATTATATTCAGTTAGTACATAGGGATTTATACTACAAGGAATTTTTGTAAAATATTTAAAAAATTCCACTTGGACATTTTACAAAAAACGTGTAATGTAACCGCATCCTTACCTTTATAATTTTTGACGCCAAGTGAATTCATCTGTCCCTTTCACTTTCTAACCGAAGTACTGTTTGAAAGCACTATATAATCTATTCGGCGTATACAATAATGCCATTAACTGGATAAAGGCACGATGGTCGAAATTTAAAAAGTTTTTTTTTTTTTAAATAAAAACCATTAATAATTCGTTCGCGATATCAATCCGAGCTGCCAGTACTGTAATGTTATACATCGCTAATACAAAAACATCTACATTTTTTTTCTCTTAACTGTTATCGTCTAGCTAGACTTATTTGTCACTTTTTTATTAGACTATCTACAGAATGCTATATAGCTGAATCACTATCGAATATGGAAAAGAGTTCATTATAGTGTAAAATAGCATTGGCGGATAGCAGAAATAGCTAAATTGTGTTATTACCAGAGATCGGAAATTGTAATGTATAAGGTGAATGTAATAAATTATTTTAGATCCAAATACGATAGGAGTTAATAATAGGTAAAATAACGAAATAAATATTAAATTTTACTCGCAGTGTACACCTGCACACAAGCAGATATACAATATATCTGTATATGTCACATATTTGAATTCGAAAATTGTTCTTTTCATACAAAAGTACCATCCATAATAAGCCAACACTTCAACTATAGTGCCTAAATATCCGATTTCTGGTTATCAGAGCTAGTAAACCATAATCTATGCATAAATAGTATTATTATTAAATAAGTAATGACACGTTGAAAGCATTTATAGTGCTACCGAAACCGCTGTACCGTACGCGTGGGACGAGACGGGGGGGGGGGAGGTATAGGCACGCCAATGCTCTTCGTTTACCTTCTAAAGTGCGATACAACGATTTAAATAGCATTACAAATTAAACTATTTTATTTTATCAGTAAAGAGCTATATCTACGCGATTTTAAACCACAGTTTAGAAACTAAACGTTTATTTTACGGATAAAAAAGTTGTATAAATACAAAGATCGCACTAGCGCGTTATATAATCAATTATATTATATATAAATTAATATTATACTTACCGAGCATTACTAAGAATAAACTTATAGCGTTATTGTATGTAATCTCAATATATACAAACATAATGCATTTGGAATAATTGAAGTTACGACTGTCCCTAAGTTTTTTTTTTCTAGATAATATTATTATTTTCTAGAAGTTTCTAGAGAAATATTAAATTCTGTTATTTAGCTGTCTAATTATCCGTCTCCTCAACCCTCCCTCGGATTTAATTTCGTAAAACCGTATGTAAAAGAAACTTATTCGAATCTGTAAGGAGCATCACATTGATCATCATTTTTGACGACTACTGGAAAGCCTAGAGTTCCCCCAAAGATATATAGGGGGATTTACCATAATCGCTTTGTTTAGCAGGCGGGTTGGCGATGTCAGAGTGGTATTATGGTGGAAGGCACTACTACCCATCTTCTGGAAACTTATTTGTGAGCAGGGGCCATCTTGTACAATTAATGCACAGTATGAATTATATACCATTGTATCCCAGGCCTCTCCTGTTGGGTTACCATTACTCTGGTATAGGCAACGCCTATAAATTGACAATAGGAATACATGTAACTCAATGTCCCCTGCACACATCGCATGGCCTGTATTACCTTTTTGATTCCATAAAATCAATGTTTATTCATTTTTAAGACAAAAAATAATCAGATCAAGTTTCATATAAAAATAAAAGTTAGTTTAAAGATATGCAACTTCGATGAAAGTAACATCCATATTAAATTGTTATTATATTTAGATGCAAAAGATTTTAAGTTTATCGGTATTCTTGGATTTAGGTGTCAGATTTTGGAGTGTGCGTCGGAGTTGTGTCAATTAATCACTCCATCTCCTTTTTTACATCCTCCCTTACCAAGAGTCACGGATTCACAACACCCATACATGGTTGAAATACCTTTAACCATCACTAATAGTTTTGATAATATTTTTTGTGTGAATAGCCAAGGTATGGAACAACCTATTGGCCTCTTTATAACCTAGATATCAGGCATCAAGAGAGGTTTCTTCTAGGTAAGCTTGTAGCATTGTAGACCTGAACGATTTACATCAAGCAAGACAGGGGTTTATTGCAGGGGTCAAATGCTTTTATATATATATATATATATATATATATATATTTATATATATATATGTATATATATATATATATACAATGTTACAAAACGAACTTCTTCAAGAGGACTGGTTTCTTAAAATGGTCTTCTTAAATACAACAATGTACTTAGGGACAGTCGATTACTCTTTACAGTGCAGAGGGCGCTGGTGTCAATTGTACAGTTTTTAGGCTGCTGACTGTACACGACACCCGGGCGGCTACTCAAAGTCATAAAAACAATATAGTACAATCCGCTGAGCAAAAGTAAATCTGGAAATTATCACTATATCTCTCCCTTACTACTGTATTGCCATCTCAAACATGTAATCGCTTACTTTATTTATATACATTCTATACTAAGGGTTTATTTAAAGAAATAGACATTGTGTATATGTGGTATCGCCAGATTGAAAAAATCGTATCTGTTTGTTATAAGTAAAATGGCAACATATTATCAAACCGTGCTTCGTTGCAATATAAAAGTAACAATTCTTATGTCAACCGGGTGATTTCTAATGCATCTTTCTTATGATATATACAGGTGTCCCATAAATCAACGTCAATTAGAAATCGAGCGACAGTTGACCTTAGAAAATATATTAAGAAATCTATGTTATGTATCTTTAATATAACTAAGTTTCGTTAAGTAATCATTTTGAGTTTGACTTTGATAATAAAATAATATTTTCTTTACCCTCTCATCCGGGTATAGCGGTGAGCTTAAATGAAATTTTAATGTTTTAATAAAAATAACAATTATTATTTTAAAATTTGGCTATCGTTTACGGAAGGGTTACATGATGAGAAACATTATTATCCTTTGCAATAGATAAAACATGATACGTTGTATAAAATTCTATTACTGGTTTAATTGACAATAATTAAATAATCTTTTATAATAAATTAAAATAAATAAAAATTATTAAGTTTATAAACTTAATAGTATATTAATTTAATAGTTAAATAAAAAATATTAAACTATGATTCTTTTTGTCGTTGATTTATGGGACATCCCTGTATAACAAACGAAGACATTTTAAATCAATCCTAAAGTATGCGGCGATAATCTAGTTTAAAAATATAATATAATTGTTTTATCTCTGGTTCTGTGATATTTCTCTAAGAGACTACTGTACTGTCGTACGGCTAAACTATTTCTATTTGGTGGTCTTTAGTCTACGTATTACTCTATGTCACGATCTCTGCGGCCAAAGTCTTCTAAGACTATAAAATCTGTAACAGAAAAATATACGTTGTCAATATTGAAATTAATGTTATCATCATCATTTAATTTTCAATACATCGAATACATGTGAATAAACATATTAAAGGATGAAAGATATATAAATAATATATATATTGGCTTCCCCCAAAGATATTTATGGTGATATACTGTAATACTCTTACTTAGCATGCTAGTTGGCGTTCGTAGTGGCAATCCTATATAACTAATGCATAAAGTGTAAATTATATGAGATTGTTTCGGGATTTGAACTCACGACCAACGATCGCAAGTCTCTCTGTATATATATATATATAGCACCAAACCTTTCTCTAAACTGCATAAAATTAGTGATTCTTCTCTATGCAACTGACTACAGCATTACAATACACTACCATAAATAATGTCACTAAATTATCTTGTAAAATGAAAGATTTTCATAAAACAAAATTTTGTTAAAATTCCTTAATTAGTATTAAGGATTTTTGATTGAGCTTGGGAAGGAATTGCTTTAACCACTAAAGCGTATTGTAAAACTGACCACAAAAAACGCTTGAGTTTGTAGTGGGATCTTCTCAGATCAGGGAAAGCTTGGAACCCTCGTAACTTTAAGTTTCTATGAGATTCTTGTCATTCGTACACAAGTGGTCACTTTAAATATGTGGATGGCGAGTACGTACGCGGGCCGCTAGAGGTGCGTGCTCTATATGCGTATAGTGTAGAGGACACGGCGCTAGAGGGGCGGCGCGGAGGGCGCGGGGGGCGACAACAGCGCAGCGAATTGCAGCAGCGCCTCGCGCAGCGCAGCGCCGGCGCCCACAGCCCGCGCGCTCGCCGCCAGTCGCACCAGCTCCGGGTACACCCCTGCAATAACAGCGCTCTAAACAAGAGGTTCCTAGTCTTTTTTTTACAGACCATGATCGCTTGTGAATTAATAATATATTTATCGCGGTATAAGTGGACTGTGTTTGCAGGGCGGTTGTGCAAATTACGCGGTATGAAATATTATGCAATGTCAGTTTGTTACAATAGGAAAAAGAATAGTAAGATAGGAAGCCAAGGGCTCAGGAACTCGCCATATGTATATTAATACTTAATTCTGGTTCTCAGAATCCTGAGAGCGGCGCGGATCTCGATCCTCGTTGTAGATTTAATTGTCTGTTGCACAGTAACAATACGCGCCTCGTGGATGCGGTTAGTGACAAGAAGTGCGGTAAGTTTTTAACTTAAGCGTCAGTGTTGCCACTTCACAGTACATCTTGTTCACTCAGTGTACTGAGGCGTGAGTGGGAAGAGGATAGGAATATATGGAAAGGACAAACTGACAATTACATAGTTATTTAATAAATTTTAAATGCGAAAAAGTAAATGTATTTATAATTAGAAAAATTGTAAACATATATATCACGGCGTATACAGACCAGATTCAAAATTGATTATGGTCAAGCTACATTTTTACCATATTAATAACAATGTGAAGATCTCAATTTTATTATATTGTATTTTGTTTTGCAACTGAGTTAGAACTACGAATTAACACTTTGCAAGTCACTACACGTTGACTGAATATAGAATATCTGAGTTTTTAGGTCCCCTTTGACCACTGAATAAATGAACAAATTTTATAAATTTCAATTTAAAAACAGTATGTCTCTACTTTCCCTTCGTCGCATCAAGTTACCTTTTATGCAACCCAATTTGAAAAAAAAATACGTTACAATATCTATATATAAATAACATGTAAAGATAGCAAAATTTTTTAGTAAAGCTTGTGTTGGTTTTCATTGTACGCTTGTTTAATAGTTGGGCATAAAACACAGTGTCACATATATGGAATTACAAATCTGTAGAAAGTAATTACCTATGAGCTTATCCCACGCGGTTGTATCCACCTTCCCGGGGGGTGCTCTCTTCATTGCCTCGGTGAGGCTCGCTATCGCTTTGAGTACAAACGAAATCTCCGACAATTGATGCCTGTGTGATAAAAATGATTTCTTAGATAAACTATTTTATAAGTGGTTGTTTTACATATATTATTAACATCATTTCAACTATAGAGTGGTTACTGGGGAAGCGTCCCCGCATAGATTATTAAAAGCATCAGGTGTCTTCCGACAGTCTTATCAAGGATTCGTATCCACCTTGCCAGTTCGAGGTCTCCAGAACCTTAACGCCCTGTCTGCTTTTTACGCGCCATGTGGCCTGTACACCGCCTCATCAACTTTACAAATCCGCTGAACTATCCCCCCAGTGGATCTCTTCTAAAGCAAATTGCTTCCAATCGGTTCCATTGAAAATCTATAGCACAGGTCTATCGTTTTTAAGGCCTATTTTTAAAAAGAATATACCTTGGCAAAGGCTCCGTGTTATCATCGTCGCTCGTGTATCTTGCTATCACCTCCTGGAACCTGTCCAGCAGTGGTATTATTGCTAACGGGTCCGTTTCACCTGGAAACATTAATATAATTATTAACACCAGAAGGTTTATACTCTGCAAGATATTTTTATCAATAATATATTATATAACATGCTAAATATATTATAATGATATATAACTTGTGTTAGAGTCGGAATTACATTAGCGCCATCTATTGGTAACTCTAGGAAGTTTTTTTTTAAACTATAACAACTTCAATACATTTTACATTAGATTTCAATATTTTCACATTAAATATGGGTCAATATTTAAAATAACAATTAAAGGAAATTAAATTTGTTATCAAACCAACACATACATGCAACGTCTCACACAAGTAAAGACACGAGATATACATCAGGTTATCATGTCATCATCACTTTATCCGCTGGAAGTCCACCACTGGATTTTTATTAATTCATTTTATTTAAAAAAAAAATGATAAATGACATAATATTTTTTAACCTTTATATGACCAAAGACTTAAATTATCAAAAAAAAAAAAAATTACAAAATGATAATGATGAAGGGATCCAATTTATCAGTTCTTTTATGATGGTGCCATCATCAGCACCCTTATAGTTTTTTTTGTAATTTTTTTCTTAGTTCCAATTATATTTTTTATAGAAATAAGGCTTCACATAGAATCTGTTACAAGTATAAGACAAGTGGTTCTATGCTAACGAATTTTACTTCAATATGATTTTTTACACCACTACTTCTGGATGTTCATCTCTGTAATAAAAAGTTATCATCTTGTGATAAAACTTTTTGTGTGAACGTTTTTAGACTGACAAACATGCCTCCCGTTGTGTTTGACAACACTCTTCTCAAATGTGTTGTTCTAAATTATTTTGTTATACCATCTACATAAGCCATGGTTTAAGTCAATGTTTACAATATGCCATGGATTGCCTGCCTTGTGTAAATCAATATGATTAGTGTATGCAAAGTCTGTCTTCATACGACGCTACTTACTATCACCTCCAGTAAGTGAGTCGATGTCCTCCAGCATGGAGAACTGGAGAAGAGTTTCAAAGCAGGTCCTCGCGAACTCCTCTCTCTCTCGTAGTTCCTGCTCGTTCTCTGTATTGAAACGAAGAGATAATATAATTGTTAAGAATGCTATACAAATATGGAATATAAAATTCACTTGTAAACACAAAAAAATTAAAAGGAGATGGGCGGGGCACATGATACGTGGCAATGTTAAATGATGTCCAGACGGTACCCCAGGGAAGGTAAAAAGAAGAGAAGCAGACCACATAACCGGTGGAGTGATGACATCAAGTGGCGGGAGTGACCTGAACCAGAGTGGCTCCAAAGAGGAAGGAATGGAAGCAGTTGAAAAAAGCCTTTGCCGATTGGCAAACATACTTACACTTACAGTACCCGGCGATAAATATAGCACATCGATCTTTGGAAGAAGAAGAATGGATAATCGGCTAATTTTGGCTTCGTAGAGCACTATCTCTGTCCCACACTACCTATGTGACGTTTTGTCAGTCGTTGTATTTCGTGCGACAGAGATAACGCTCTACGAAGCCGAAAATAGCAGATTGTCTCTATCCAAAGGTCGACGTGCAATATTTATCACCGGGTACGGTACAATAAATAAAGTGTTGAGGACAACGCCATCTAGTTGCGTCGCTTGTAACATACAGTAGATTGATACCAATTTTGTATTTAGCGCCATTTAGGAAATTTTCTTAATTATTATGTACGCCATGATGTCTTCGAAAGCCATTCTGGCAGATATTTTAAAGGACTAAGAACATTAATGTAGAAGAAGACATAATAAACGAATTTTGTAGCAAGATCAAAAAAACTTTCATTCGAGACGGCAAAGAACATTTCTCTAACAATAAGTAAAAATAGATTTTAATATTCTCGTAAAATTGTACTTTTTGCTGGACATAAATAAAGTGCTTTAATAAACTCACGCGCAGGTCTAGGTTGCGCATGCAACGAGGCGGCACGCAGGAGCGCGAGCACACGACGCGCGTGCTTGGGCGGCGCCCTGGGAGCGCCACGAAGCACCTCGTCACGCACGATGCCTACCAGCTCCCTCGCATGACTCCCGCCGCCCACACTGCCGACATACTTGTCTGTCTATATTCTGTATTATTATCTCATGTAATAAATTTGAAGGTATATGCCTTATGATAATATCATCCATTATAGGCTTTATCTATTCACCTCGTGATTAATGACAATTATCATCACAAAAAACAAACGTCTCTGGTCTTTTCAAATGAGGAAACGTTAAGAACCTTTGAAGTTTTAAGTAATTTTAAGTTGAAGAATGCCATTATATTTTATGCAGTGAGTAGTAATTTGCAAATAATATGGCGGATATATATATGGGATACTGACGGTGGTTCAAACATGAAAGTCTCCAGGACTGTGGGCAGGATCTCCCAGAACTCCTCGTAGTCGGATGGCTTTTCCCTCGCCAGGGGCAAACCCGTAGCTAACACCTGGAACATCATACAAAGGTACACTGTTAAAAATGCTTTAGATTAACTTTACAGATAATTTAAGTGTATATTTATTTTTGACTAGCTGTGCCCATGACTACGTTCGCTTTGAATTTTATTTTGAACAAAAATTATTTAATTTTTTTTCGTTTAAGAATATTTTTAAGTTAAATGTAGACTAGGTTACTCTTTATTTACCTCTTTATTTATACATTAGCTACCTGTCAGTATGAGTCCCGTCAAAATCGGTTCTGTCATTTCAGTGATTAGCCGGAACAAACGGATAGACAGACAAAAATGTTTAATATTGTAATTTTTGTATATGTATACATAAAACCATCCAAACGCCTCGCATTAAGTCACATTATACATTCTACAAAGCGAAGCAATTTCAGACTCTCACCAATTCTAAAGCTTTTTTATTATTAATATCTATTTTCTGTAATAACTCAGATAATTTTGATTAATACAGAAAAAAATTTTGCTTTGATTTCGTATATAAATTACCCTTGTAGTTATAATATAACTAAAGTTATTTAATAAAATTGGTTTTTTGTTTCCAGTAAAACTTGATTTCACTTGATCACGTGTTTATTCGGTGAAAGCAACGATATATAAGCGTAGTTATATCCAAGTAATAGAAAGACATAATAACAAATAGATAAATAAATGAACCTGCAATAACAGCGAGGCGATTTGTGTGGTGTCGTCAGACTGCTGGTCACTGTTGCGCCGTCGTTTCTCGGTACCACACTTTTGTACCGCCGAGTGCAGTGCCTGCGTTTATAAATTATGGTCACCATCAAGTTCTATATACAATAGTATCTTAAAAATGTTGACTCTTCTTGAATACTTCTCTTTCTTGATTCTATAATCTCTTCTTTACAATCTTTATCATGACGTCATATTTAATGGAATCAGGCGTTACCTTGCGGAAGTCCATCCTAAGTAAGAAAAATACCAATATTTAGCCACTTCCACACATGCAGTGGTAGTCGTGCAACAAAGTGCACCGCCCGCCAGCCCGCTGATAAATGCGTATGCGGCAAACAATGCGAATCACACAACCGCCACCACCAAATTACTCAACACGTGTTTCACCCCTCCACGGGGCATCTTCAGGAGTTATGTTACACCGATTAGTGCCAAACACAGAGAGAGATCACTCTGTGTTTGGCGCATGTGCGGAAGTGGCTAAATATTGGTCCTTTTCTTACTCATGACGTCATGTTGTAGAGATAGCATATGAACGGTAGTATTCTTTCTGAAGTCCAAATAAGCTACTCCTAACGCAAGGTAATTTTTTCCCTTAATTAGTAGGACAGTCTATAACATTTGCCAAAGGTGTTTTGGTTAAAAGTTGGAATATCATTTGGCTCAGTACAAACCATTTTGAATGATGTTTTGTGTCTCAAACACATCAAGTCTAGATTGGACAATGTCATGCTGCAATTGTTCTTCTTGACTCTTTATTGCCAATTAGACTTTTATCATTTCGCAATGTCAAAGTATTTGAAGGGAATGTAATTTAAATTAATCAGATGAATTGAATTGAATAAAGAATTTACATTTTATTAACAAATTAACCTTAAACTAATGTTAATGATGAAATATGTAGGCGGTGAGCACCTGCAGAAGACGCGGCAGCTGGTGAGCGCTAGGAGCAGGCGCGGCGCGGTAAAGAGCTGCAGCGGCTGCAAGACAGCGAGCACCTGCTCGTTCGCCACGCTCAGCGCGCTCACCGCAAGCTGCTGCAAGCGACGTAAGCGCTTCAAACAGTGGTGGCAGCAGCTCGTGCCGGGACAGCGCTTCCTGTATACACGTGTAAATACTGTATATTGTTGTATATGTATATACAGGTTGATTGGTTATTGATGTAAAAGCTTTTACACGTATTTCAAATCACTCTGTATAAAATTATCGCTTTCAAATATGTTACATTAATTTATTTTTTCTACGTTTATGGCCAATAACTTCTAGCAGTAAAAATTCTGCAAGGAGAGATAGTATTCAATTATGAATTTTAATATTTAGTACTACAAATTACGAAAACGCTTTTTCTTACTATATTATCATTAAATTATTTATTATCTCTGATAGAAAATGAGGTATACATTCACCCATTCATTTATTTGTTACATAAAGATTGACCAAATTTACATTTAAAAACAAAATATACATTTGATTTCTTTTATAAAATTGTTTACTTACATGAAACTATAAATATTCGACTCTATATCAGGTCGTTAAATTAACGTCATAAAAAAACGAAGAAATAATTCTATGATGACAAGATACCATCACGTCATCCGAAAGAAAAGACAGGTAATAAGGAAGTTTCTTTTTACTGTAACCTTCTCTCTGGTCACTCTTATTACTTCAGATGGGGACATTAGATCTCCTTGTGAAAAGTCCTAATGTTGATATGTTCCCTTGGTTCTCTTTATTAGACTACTTCTCCTATATTTAATATCCTCGTGCTCAGAAAATCTGAAACTATAGTTCGAAGTATATTATCTATTGATATAAGTGCCGAAATGTACCTTATGCAAGGCTTCGAGGCAGTGCAGCGCGTGCAAGGTGACAGGTGCGGTTGGTGCAAGTGCGGTTCCAGCTGCCACCGCGCTCGCCGGCTCCGCGCTGCAGACACGGCAAAGACACGAGCCCAATCGCTGCACGTCGTTGGCGGTGAACCTGTATAAGTAATATTGCTTAAAACGTGTAAATATCAAAGCATTGCCAAATATTTTCATAAAAAGACCAATATTTAGCCACTTCCGCACATGCTAACCGCTTGCATTGTTGGTTAAACCAAACGTTTTGAGTTACCACCCGATATAATTTGGTTAATTTTATGTACAAACGCGCTTGTTCAGCTAGGCATGCTGATCTTAAATATTTAATGGAGTGGTAATAAGAGGCTAAATATTGGTCCTTTTCTTTCTTACTTAGGATGGACTTGCGCAAGGTAACGCCTGATTCCATTAAATTATTTTCGGGTGACATTAAATCAGTTATTGTTATTTCTTCTTCTACTTTTCAGCTGGTCGACTCTTAGTGCAAGACATAAGCTCGCTCAACGATCGCCATGAAGCCTAACTATGCCGTTTCTGCCGACCCGTGATCACTACTAGAACCTTTTATCTCCAACGGCTGTCAGCTGCACGAGCGATGTGACGAACCCACTGCAACTTCAGACATCCAGTTCTTAGAGCAGCGTCCGTACTTTTCCTCCTATACTTTTAATTTCCATTTTCACCTTTATTCCTATTAATTAGGTCCTCAATTATCGCACTGTAACATTTGAGGAACGCAGACCTGTCTTCGTCAGCGATACTGTACTCACTAATCTTTTTTCCTAGCAAGGGCTCGGAATCGTATCGGAGTCCTCCAAATGCAGGACGGTTGGCCACCAGGTGCGTCACGGTCTGGTCCATCCCCGGCTAACAGAAGCACGAGGGACTCTCCCTGAACTTAAAAGATGCTACGCAGTAAGCTGAAACGGCGGGAGATAGCTCTTACATGGGATTCAACATAGTTATACTTACGTAGAACGTATGTGTTGGAATATGAGAGGGAAGATCTGCACCAGTGTGGTGAGGAAGTTTTGCGATGGCGCGTATACTTCTGCTGGCTTGCCCTCTTCTTGTACTGCAATTTGACAACAGTTTAATAAGCATAACCCACCATAGTTAACTAAGTATAACTGTAGCATTCATTTAAAAGAAATACAGAATTCATTTCATAAATCTATGTTACTCTTAATCTTAATCTTCACTTCGCTATCTATTGAACAAATAAAATAATTACTCGGCGGATGATTGCCGACAGCTGCAGCTATATCGCTCCAGGCGGCCCAGGCGGCTGGCCATACACAGTGCTCGCCTTCTGCCCGCCCCGCCGCCGACACCACCTCCTGGAACGACTTGAGCGCCGCCAGCGACACCTGCAAGAAAAACAACTTCACATTATAACTCATATTAGCAATATAGCCTTAATAAAGTTCCTCTCATCATTTACAATATTGATTTACGTCATAATTTAACTCTATATAATCAATTTAATTACAGTAGCTACAGGCTGTAGATATTGCACATTGACCTTTGGGAAGAAACAATTGGCTAATTTCGGCTTCGTAGAGCATTATCTCTTTCCAACACTACCTAAGTGACGTTTTGACAGTAGTGCGACAGAGATAATGGTCTAAGAAGCCAAAATTAGCCTATTGTCTCTTTCCAAAGGTCGATGTGCATTATTTATCTCCGGGAACTGTATACATCAACACAATTTTACTATTTCTTTTTAATGTATTTGATAGATATTGAAGTTTCATAAATCCGAAACATCTTTTTTAAAAAGTTATACAAGAATATATATTATTTGAATGTTACCTCGTGACTTCGCCGTAGAGCGAAGTCGGTGATATAGTCGAGCAGAGCTGTCCAGGAGCGGTTAAAATCGCCCACCGTGGTCAGCAGCTGAAAGCGCGAGTGGAACACCCGCGACACACCTGACAACGTCAACACCTGCAACGGAAGCAATTATATACGCACATAAATATCACAAAGAAGCTGGAGCAACAAGATTTAAATTTTTATGTAGGTATTTGTCCAGAGAAAGTAATGAGGTTTTTGATTTAACTTAGGTATCTTCATTAACAGGTACACTAGCAAAATTTTAAATATATTTTCAAAATCATGCGGCGAGGGTACAGTAGATGGCTTAAAATCTAGAGGTCATCCAGTTTTAGGAAGGGCGAATCAAGTGAAGTCTTCCGAATAGCCCTTAAATCTGTGTGTAATGTCTTTTTAAGAGAGAATAGCAAAGGACTGCCAGGAAGACCGTTGAACGCCATCTGTGATCACATCAATAACTTATATAAAATAAATGTGTCTCCAGTACTATGTAAAGTATATACAACCTAGTAATACATATAGTAGAACATATTGATATCTATATAAATAAAGATTAAAGATTTGATTGGTTATGTTAACCTTGGAAGAGTAAAGGCACAGAACTACATGGACTATCTCCGTCCCCGCCCAACGTCTTCCAGTCACTGTTTTCCGGTTCTTCTTTTTGAGCTGATGGACGCCCACTGCAACGTATGGGCCTCTTCCAATAATCGCCACGGTGACCGGTCTTGTGCCTTCATCCGGTCATGCCTCACATCATCAGCCGGTCTTGGGAAGCTTACGATGAGCCTCATAAAAAGGCATAGTCACCCAGAAAGCAATCAAGAGGGCTATGCCTAAATTGCGATAAATATCTCGAATCAGAAATTAGGACTTTTGCAGACAAACCAAGATCACCGATATTGCTCGAGGAATTGGTCGTCTGAAGTGGCAGTGGGGGGGAAGGGGGTTCCAGCGGCAACCACCACTAGGAGGAAAAGTTAAAGTCGCGGAAAGTCGCTGGACGCGGGCAGCGCAAAACCTATGCCATATCGTATCACACATACTACGTACGGCTGAAAAGAAGAAAGGAATAATGTGAAAGAATATATCCATATATATCCTTAGTGGACGTGTGATGACGATGAAGAACTTACCTGTGTCTCCGCCCACTGTTTCTGGGCGGTGTTCCTGGTGTGATGGATCAGTATGTGCTCCCCGGTGTCCACTTTCTCTGAGCTTGCGATGTTGGACTGCTTTTGAACCTGTCGAGTGAAATAATATGTCCTTTTCATATTGACCTTAAATGTTTCACTAAATAAACAATGTCAACGGTAGACAGTAAATGGTTAAAAATCTCCTCACTACTTACTATTATTATTTTATTTTTTCATAACTTAACTAAGTTACCATGATATATTCTATCTATATACTTTGAGGTGTTCAAATAATAAGGTATTTATTATTAGTTTTAAAACATTTTTTGTATAATTTCTTTATTTTGTATATTATTTTTAATTTGGTTTGGTTTAATTTACTGCGTATGTAACATTTAAAATTATTGTGTATACTTGAACTCAGTTAAGCTCATTTCGAAGGTTTACGGGGCAGAGATGGACGTCAATATCCTTGCTTTTGCATTAAACAAGGACTTGTACCGACCTGTTCGAGCATGGGAAAGAGCACGTTGAGAAGAGCGCGCCAGGCAGGCTTGCTGAGCAGCGTTCCGTGCGCGCCGATGCAGCTGAACAACGTCTGGCTGGCAGCACGACGCACAGGCGCGCGCGGTTCCGTACACAGCTCGCCTGTGGACCAAACGTCTTATAAATGTGGAAACAAACTTAAGCCAGTCTAGCTAAACTTATGTTAATATATCAATAATCCAAGCGATTTGTAACTAGTCAAATTTTATATCAGTTTTAACATAAATTTAATTTCTAAAGTCAATCTATCATTGCGAACTAATCTAAAGTCTTCTAGCTATGAAGTGCAAATAGGATTAAAATTAGTTACTTTAATTTAAACTTTATTACAATAAATACTTTAATCAAGTGTTCAAAACGTTTTTAATTGTTTGTTTAAAATTAAATATGTCGGCATATATTTCAAGGTTAACCACAAGGCATTAGGTTATTTTAAACTCCTTGAACGAGTCTTATTTTTAATAACAGTTTGATTTCATTTATCTAATTTTATATGTTTCCTCAGACTCCATAGAAGATTATTTTGGATAAAAAAATAATTCCTTTGCTTTGATAATTTTAATAAATACATTGCACAAAGCACACAATTATATTTTGGATTTTAAAATTGTGAGTAATTTGTAATTTAAAAATATGTTATGTAAATAACATTTCAGTATGTTAATACTCACTGAGGCGGATGTAAAGGCACATCCAGAGTTTATCCAGAGGTGGTAGTTCCGCGTGGTTTGGCACTTCGGGGCACACCGCCGTGTCGCTGGCGAGCGCTGCTGCCAGCTTGTCCCGGTTGTGGTACAGGTAGTCCGATATGTTCCACTGTTATATTTCACTTGTTATATTACTGTAACTAATACGGTGGAGAACTATGTCATGTATTGGGCTTTTATTGGCTGATAAAAAAAACAGAGATATAAAAAAAACGTATATTATTTATTAAAAAAAAGCTTTTTAATAAATAATATACATGTCACAATGCTCCCATTTGATCTTGGACCCACTACCGTCCCCATGGAAAACCCACATCACATTCGTTTAAGAACTTATCTATGTTTTACACAAATTACTATGGTCATTTAAATAAATAACGAATCGATAAGATAATAAAACAAGATGAGGCTATTATTTGGTGTAATTCCGACGCAAACGAAACGCCTTACAATAACTACGCCGATAAACTAGCTTTTTCGTCGATGCTCCAAGCATGTTTTAGTTTGTTACAGCTGTGAAATACGTCTGTCATTTCTGGTGCTAAAATACCAAGGAGACATATGAAATCCAATAAGGAATGAGGTTATCCGTGGACGAATGAAGTCAACTAAAATGGCCTAGCGGATGGGAAGTTGAAGTGGTAGTGATGAGGCCACATAGTGCGAAGAATTGACAGCTATGGGGGCCTTGAAATTCTTAAGTGGGGACCACGAACCGGCAAGCGTAATTAACAGACAACTTCGTCCAAATCATCTGTTAAGTTAGTTTAGTAAATTCCATAAGTAAATTTAATGCTTAAGTGCTAAATCAAATGCGGTATACTATACAGATGTTAAATCTAATAAATACATAATAAGATTGTTTTATTGATTTAAAAATTTTAAACAATCCTCGATTAATTTGATTCTTGTTACTATTAAAAGAAAATTAATAGTTTTTAATTGATAACTTTATTTTAAGCAAATAATTATTTATAAAAATTGTGTTGTTTTAAGAATATTTAAGGAAGGATGTTACCATGAGTCCAACAGCCGTGAGACTGATGTTCAGCTCCTTAGTCTGGCGTGCGAAGGCAGCAGCGGCAGCCAGGACACGGCGCAGGCACCGCGGCCCAGCACACCCGAGCAGGTCCCCGGCCACCAGCTGCGCGCACTGGAACGCGGACCTCACCAGCTGTTCGCTATAAAAAAAATTATAAGACATCGTCATTTCATCTATACAAATAAATAAAATACCTGTGTCTTTTTGTATATATAAGGTACATATGTATATGATACATACACCAAAATTATACTTTTTTTTATTAAATTTCTATTTATCTGTTAGTTCCTGCTAATCTCTAAAATGGCTGGCTCGATTTTGACAGGACTTATACTGGCAGGTAGCTGATGCAATAAGAAGTAGCTTAGGCTGCTTTTATTCTAGATAAAATCTTTAACAAAAAAAATCGAAATAGTTTTTCACATAGACAAACTTTTTACTCTACTCTGCTTCGCAAGATGTTATAATGGAGAGGAAGCAAGAGTATTTTTTGTATTTATTAATTTATTTTTTCTATGATACAATAGTACGACAATATAAAAATATATAAATAAAAGTACAATAAAATATATCACGGACGACATGATTCATTATCAAATAGTAAATCATCATCATCTCTCTTCGCCCACAGGTGGACATTGGCCTACCCCATATATTTGGCTTTAGTTCTTGTCATATAAAATTAATTATGTATTTAAACACACATATGCACCTGTGTCTTTCGGATACCGCCGAGATGATGTCAACCATGAGTGGCCAGGCTGCGCCGAGCTGGTCTCCGCGTGAGTGAAGGAGACGGGCGGCGCATTCCAGCTGTCTCGCTCGCACGTCGCAGTGTCGCACGCCGCACAGCTCTGCTAGCGGCTCCAAGAGCAACCGCTGACGACCCTTATTTTACAAGATGATTGGTTTTAAGTGTAATAGCTTCAGAGTTTGAATATATACCTTATTTGTTGTCAACAAAAGAATGATACACGCTATTCAGAAATTAAAAAAGAAAGAGATTTTTCGAAATTCAAATTAACACATATATATATATATATAATTATTGTTTAGTATCTGTCCTTGTAGACTGTGTAATGCCAGAAGTTATTGGCCTGTCACATTTAAATAGATAAAATAAATTATAACATAATTCAGAATGATCACTTTATACAGGTTGATTGAAAATAGATGTACAAACTTTAAAGCTCTTTGCTCACAAATTTGGTCACCCTTTTAAAGCCTTAACACCCATAATCAAACACCTGTATAATAAATATAGACCAATTTGTCTTTACAGTGTTATTTTTATTAATTAAATTGTTCACAAAGTATGGTATGCCCGAGGATTGAACCTATTAGCTGTCTACGTAATTCCAAGTGCCTAAACAAACGATATACTGCTTTTGAATATCATGGCATCTCCACGTTTCATCACCATCATTTCAGGCATAGGATGTCCAGTGTTGGACACTGGGCATATCCCTCTTAGATTTGCAATCTAAACATCATATTTATATCTATTTCTGGTTACTTAAGACATTTATACATCTAAGAAATAATAAGAATCATATAAGAAATATTAAGAAACTGGTATGTAAGTAGTGTCGAGTATCGAGGGTTCGATTCCTGTGATACAATCTTTTAGAATTTACACTTTGTGTTATATACAATTGCCACTGCTCTATAGGCTAGGCAGCAGCGTTCTCAGCTTACAATTATACGTAAGAAAAAGACCAATATTTAGCCACTTCCGCACATGCAGTGGTAGTCGTGCACAGAGTCTGACACTGTGTTTGGCACTAATCGATGTAACATAACTCCTGAAGATGTCCCGTGGAGGGGTGAACCACGTGTTGAGTAATTTGGCGGTGGCGGTTGTGTGATTCGCATTGTTTGCCGCATACGCATTTATCATCGGGCTGGCGGACGGTACATTTTGTTGCACGACTACCACTGCAAGTGCGGAAGCGGCTAAATATTGGTCCTTTTCTTACTTAAGCTGGACTTCCGCAAAGTTACGCCTGATTCCATTAAATATTACAATTATACCGCACTGCGATCGCCAACCCGCTTGCCCAGCGTGGCGATTATAATATATCCATCCATAGATTTGTTTGGAAGAGACCTATAGCTCGCAATGGGCGCCTATGAGATAAAACGACGACGTTGGTGATTAAAACACTTACTTCTGTTACAAGTGCTGGATTATTGTGATGGTACTGGAAAGCCGCTTGCACCAGATATGTGATAGCTTCTACTCCCCACTCCCGCATACGTATATGTGGATGTTGGCACACCTGAAAATTAAATATACATAAAAAATATTTTTTAAAACTACCCTGTGTTGACTAATACTTTTGTTGAACTTATGCATCTTTAATTGCCTTCACTTGAATTCTGTTGCAAATTGTGAAATGCTATCTTTGCTGATAGTTTCATTTGAAATATCTACTGTGCCCATATAAAAGTGGATTTTAACCATGAGCGCATGAGGTTACTAGTTATTTTAGCTATCAATGTAGTCTGTACAGTATATATTTATTTGTGATTGTAACTTTCACCTATGTACTGACTTATCACAACTTTGGGATTTTCCCTTAGAGACTTGAGGGTTAAAATTTTACTTTTAAGGGGGCGCTAGGGTTATAGGTATAAAACTTAGCCAAAATATTTTTTTTATGTCACCCCATGTTTAACAATTACTAAAAATGGATTTTATGATATTAAACTCACAAAGGTAATGTGGGTCATACAAACCGAGCGGGAAACAGCCATTTCTTAATATGAAACCTAATTTAATGTAAATCTATCTGAAAGGTGGTTGAAGGGGTGTTCATTGATAATAATGCTTATTTTTAAACTAAATCTATTCATTCATAATAAATAAGGCCGCAAGTTAACAAAATTTAATATTAATATCTAAATTTAGGCCACGTGAAGCAGACAGGAGACAGCTGGTAAATGAATGGAATGAGTGAGAAGGAAACATACATTGGTGCAAGGGAGATGACAAAAGTTTATCATCTCTTGCTAAAACTAATACTTTAAACATGCTATTACCGGTGATGGGCGTGGTTAGAAACATTTTTTCAAAGATTTTTTTTATTTATCTATTAATAATATACTTCAGGTATTTTTTTATGAAACACTTACTTCTAACAGATGGTTGGTGATAGGTCGCCACATCACCTCAATTCTGTGCATATTCGCCAAACCCGTCTCAAGTAGCTTGGCAACCGCGAATAGAGATGGTTCCTGGGAATAAATATACATAAAATTCCACTGGTTTTAATAATAATAAATATCATAATCTATAGTCATTATTTACGCTGTGATATATATACAATTAGAAAACATTCGAAATATATTAAATAACTAGCTGTCAGTTTGTCATTTCCTGTATTCCTATCCTTTTCCCACTCACGCATCAATACGCCGAGTGAAAAAGACAAAAAATTAGATATGTGCTGTGAAGTGGCAACATTGAGGCTTATTAAGTTAAAAACTCTGAAGTCTGTGGACAAATTTTCTTACGTCTACCGTTGTTCGCTAACCTTGATACTAACTGCATCTACGCCGCGTGTTTTACTGTGTACATACTATATACTGTGATAGTGTGAATGTTACAGGGATCAAGATCCGCGCCACTGTCAGGACTGAGGATAAGGAATTGATGTTGATATGGCGAGTTCCTTGGTCCTGGTCCTTGGCTCCCTCTTTTTCCATTCTCTTTTCATGTTATAACAAACTGGCGCTACATTGTATTTCATACCGTGTAATTTGTACCACCGCCCCGCTAATACAGTCCACTTATACCGCGAAAAATATTCTTAACCCGCTTTCGACCAGTCATTCCTGCTGTTACAAGATAGTTTATCTGCTGACGATAGCATTTTTGATCTAATTCGTAATAAACATTATCGAAAAAATATTGAAAAATTACAATTTTTTTTAAATAAAAATGAATTGTTTTTGTAATAAACACTTACGTAATAAGGATTTCACTAAAATATTTATTTTTTTAACTCATAAGATTTTTTAAAGTCGTGAAACATATCCCTATATTTACCATAAGTCTCGGATGTATTTTTTGCACAGATTTTTTTACGGTTTAAAAAAAGCTTGGGTATATATTAAAATATGCCTCATGGAGGTTAGCACTAACCCTGTTGGAGTACGCGAGTTCCATAGCCTCATTGGAAAGCTTGCAGAGCGCGTCAATCAAATGGTGCAGGGCCACGTCGTCCAAGTTCTTCGACGACTCAAACACTCTCGACAGCATTGCCGATAACGCTGCAAATAACAAACACTTTATATTTACCCCGTAAAATATTAATGATAAACAGATAAAGAAATAAAATTCATTTATTCAACATTGGAACTTAGAACTCTTATTGATCGTCAACTTTTTTTTTATCTAACTTATTTTTAAAACTGCATCGCAAGGTGTTATAGTTTTGGAGAAGAAGCAGGAAGAAACTCGACAAAACATCTTTTTATAGTGTAATAACACAGATTATGAACATACCCTTTATCAGATGTAGCCTAAATGGAATCAAAATAATCAAACTACATCTTTGACTCGAATACTTGTCATTTAAATTTTCGCTTATTGAATAATAAGCCTTTTCCGTTAATTCAGTTTTAATACGTTTTTAATTTTTTAGGAAGTAGTTCAATAATGTTTTGCGTAATTTTACTAATAATCTGGTTATTTGCCGTAAGAATATTAACGAATTTAACAATACTATGTACTAAATTCTATTTATGATAAATTAAACAGAGCTTACTTTTCCGTATGTGTATTTTAGATGTACTTTTTATCTTATTAGTGAAGCGAATACCTTGTCGCAGTCTAACCAGAATAAATAAGAAAAAGAGAAGAAAAATATTTCGTGTTTAAACACCGTTTTTAGTATTAGATTTGGACATTCCGAGCAAGTATAGAAAGATAATACAATTTTTCATTGAAATATTCATTGAATATTCGTAACTTTAAATATGCAATATTGGATCCATCAAAACTTACTCCACTATTTCTTGACCATTTATAATATATGGTATGTTTTATTTTGAATACGATATTTGTATATTAAATAACCATTGTTATTAAATATATAATTACTCTGACTATAATTATCTACACCGTTTCAGCTCATATGACTGCACGGTATAGGCCACAGCTAAAGATATTTATATTTAATGGAATCAGGCGTTACCTCGCGATAGGGTGATTTGGCGGTGGCGGTTGTGTGATTCGCATTGTTTGCCGCATACGCATTTATCAGCGAGCTGGCGGGCGGTGCACTTTATTGCACGACTACCACTGCATGTGCGGAAGTAGCTAAATATTGGTCCTTTTCTTACTAAAGATATTTATCTATTGCGTATAAATATCATAATCGCAACACTTGGCAGGCGGGACCGTAGTAGTCTATTAATGTACGCAGAGGATAATGCTGCCAATCCTCTGGGAACTTGTTTGTGCGCAGTGGCAATCCCGTATAATCAATATACAAACTATGAATTACATAAGACTGTATCCCGGGAATCAAACTTGCGACATACGATCGCAAGTCTGTCCTCTACCGCTTGGCTACCACTTTTCAATATTTTATACATTAAATAACTTTGAACATAATTATATTTTATAGTAATTATAATAAACATGTAAAATTAACCAATAAGATAAAAGTTTTCGCTGTTAATATTTTAAAATTGTTTTGAAGAGTTATATATTATTGTGTTTATTTCATTTAATTATAGTAAAATGATAAATTGTTTGAATACCTTACTTTATGTTATATATTAACGTAATTTGTATCTATAATAATACACATATATCAAAGGTTTATACTTAATAAATCGAGTTTATTGTACAAGGAATACTATATTGAGAAATATCATACGTAAGAAAAGGACCAATATTGAGCCACTTCCGCACATGCAGTGGTAGTCGTGCAACAAAGTGCCCCGCCTGCAAGCCCGCTAATAAACGCATGCGGCAAACAATCCGAATTACACAACTACCACCGTTAAATCACTCAACACGTGTTTCAGTCCTCCACGGGACATCTTCAGGAGTTATGTTACACCGATTAGTGCCAAAAACAGAGACTGTGTTTCACTTTGTTTCACGACTACCACTGCATTTGCGGAAGTGGCTAAATATTGGTCCTTTTCTTACTTAGGATGGACTTCCACAAAATAATGCCTGATTCCATTAAAAATATCATATGTTTACAAAATAATAGCTCTAAAGACCATAAGGAAAAGAGGTATTATACATTAGATGCTATTGAACGAAGAACGGAAAATAAAAGTCACACTGCACTCGGCCGTCAATCCAGCCAGGCCCGCGTACCGTAAATGTCACACTCCTCGGTCACGTTTGTGAATTATATAAAAAGGTGTCATAATATACACGGACGGAATTGTTAACTATCGTCTTTTCGTTTCATTGATTTAATTTAACCGTCTATTAATAAACCCGGTTAAATTTATATGCCAACTACTTGCGGTTAAAAGCTGTAACCCTGTGACACGTGCGTAGCGAACTGTAAATTATCTGTGCTGAGGTTAATTTGTTATTGGATAATTTTTAAAAGTACTATCAATAATATTTATATTATGATTCAACTAATTTGATTTTTGGTAGATATATTGCTACCGAAACTGCTGTACCGCGCCCTTAGGCGGGCGGTACCTCGGTGTCGATAGCGTGATATTTAACACAGATTAAAAATTATCCAATTTAATATGTGATTTTCTAAAAACGTCATGATAGTGCGTGAAAAAAACCGAGATATGTCATCCAATAACAGATACGGCCAGCAAGCTCCATCACAGTGCGCGGCAAACGGACAAAAGCTTCAATTACCCTCGCCAAAAACCCAACGCGTGTTTTATTTAACCATTATTAACAGTGCTCTTTTAATATAAACCTTATGCCTTTGACACAAAGTTGACTTTGTAATGGCAGTTGGCAATGATAAGCACAGATCGGATTTGTTCATATGGAATCGTTATTTCATCTATATTATCACTAGAGCGTTGACTGAGTATTCGTCTACCACAGTGATAAATAAAATTTCATCACCGCGGACGGCTGGTAAAATATTAATCTTTAAAACGATTCCAGATGAACTGAAGTATTTTTTATCACAAAAATGTACCGCTCATAACTCCGAGCGACTCTGCGACAGGAACTTGCTGACCTGAAAATAACATCCGGTAAAGAAACTGTAATAAGAGAACTAAAAAGATGGAGAGAGTGAAAGAGAAAGAAAAACAATATAGAAAACAAATTTCGTTTTTTAAGCAAAATTAATTGAGGAAAGAGGATAAAACTTTAGAAGTAGCTAGAAGGTAACCATTAATATTATTAAATAGCCACATGGGCTTGAGAATTTTGGGTTAAATTATGTATAAAGTTACCCGGCAGGTCAGCCATGACGGCGGAGGTGCTCATCACAGCGTTGGCGTCAGCGCTGGCCCGACTGGCCTTCATGCTGCCGCCGGTGGACGGCTTCAGGCCCAGGATCCATACCTGATGATGCAAATTAATATTCTGTTAAATCTATTTAAATAAAACTGAATCGCAAAATGTATCATTTAAACATATGTTTTTTTTTACAGAAAATGTAAAATGGCACTGGCAAAAGCAAGTTTTCATCTTGAAGATTCCTTATTAAGTCGTGGTAGAAATAAGCATTCCAACACAGTTGTGTGAAAACCTAAAAACTGACCAGAGTTCACCACCAATTTTAAAGATGATGACCAATCATCACAGATTGTACTATTTCATCGAATGTCACGATACACCCATGGAATGCTAAGAACTCACGTTTCATTCTAGTATTATCTGTCTAGGTCTAGCTCTTCGGTGCGAAATCGAATCATAAATGAGGAAACGAAGACGTGGCGTGACAAGGCCTTCCACTAGTCTACGATATAGTCAATGTCGAGGGGTTGGAGGGAGGCCTTCACCTTGCAGTTCATGTCTGTTTGTGACATGTTGATATTGAGGAACTCTTAAATTTTTATTAAAACAACGTACCAGATGCTGAAGAGTTGTAAGTACAGGTAGCCAAGCTTGCTGTATAGTGTCGCCGTCTCTCCGAGCGGCGTTCAGTAAAGCCTTCATGGCGGTCACATGGCGAGACGTCACCATTACAAACGACTGCTGCTGCCCTGGTATGATTTTGTAATTTTAATTTTCGGTTATCTTAAACTGTAATTTACCTCCTGATATTGAGCAAAAAAACCGCGTAACTTAACTCTAATTAGTATCGCTAGATGGCGCTATTCTAAAAGTGTAATCAGGATTGATAAGATTATTACCGAAGTACCCCCTGAGGCTATTAAACTCATTCACCCTATGAAGCGTTCTTCCGCCAGATAACCATTTAAGTAACTTTGCGACTTTCTAATCAGGTAGGACATATAAAAAAACAACTGGGAAAGAGGCTTGCACGGGAGCCGTCTAGCTTAGATACTGCAAAATAATGTACGCTAAGTGCTTTGCTATTTCAAACTCGAAGAAGCAAACACGCTAATAGGCAAATGATATTTGTCAATTACATATTATAAACACATACACATTAAAACGTCATTTAATATGAGAATTTAGTTCGAAAAACATTTTTGGATTTCTAATTAGTACTAACCGGTGGGAAGTTGAGCGCATGGCAGAGGTGTGCCAACCCACACGACGTGGTGTCTTAGATCTGGCGCTGGAGGCAGAGGGGCCCGGGCTGCAGGCGCCCAGGGGCAAGCCAAAGCACCTAGGGCTCCGAGCACCGGCACGCAGTACTGTGCAGGCAGTGCTGCACGGCATAGTGCGCCCACGCATGCATCGCGCGAGTTGGCCACGCCCACCTTCATTGCCAAAAAACCATGTCTAGCAAGTTCCAAATATTTCATTCGTACGCTTTCAAAACCAATGTAAACACAACAAATAGTGATGATTTTTGATGATGAATATTCCTCGTTACCATTAACAATAATAGAGAATTTTATCATATATAAAAATAAAAATAAATTTTCTTACCTTTCCACTAACCCTGGCCAGCGTCTGTATGGCACACAATATGTTCTCCAGCTCGCCGATGCTAGCCTCCGCCAACACCGACAGTCCCCACACCAGCCCGCACCACGACGACTTTATAAGCTAAAAACAATACGACTCGTCATCACCGTACTAGCCAATCGACGCACAATGCAATACAAAAAAAATTCATATGGCCCAATTACAGTACATTTGAAAAAAAAATTACCCAATTAGTCAAGCCATTATTGAGTTTTAAAAGTTCGGTACAGTATTTTGGTAAGTAACAATGAGATTACGTAATTGAAAATTATGATAAATGACAAATACCTTTTGTTGTTATTTCGTGATATGTTTCCATATGTTAAAAATTGTTTATTAATAAATCGATTATAATAATTAATTCATGAAAGGATACGACATGCGGAGTATGGTCAAAGCCATAGGAAAAACATAATCGATTTTTATATTAATCGATATTTTTTTTCTTATAATCGATTCTTTTTAAAAAATTGTAATATTATTTTCTCATCATTTTTTTCTTACCTTTTGACTTGTAACAACTAACTGTAAGAATGTTTAAAGTTATCAGATAAAGTATAACCTGTAACTTCAAGAGCCTCTCTTTCTCCACCGCGTCCGTGTCGATCTTCTCCACCACATTAGAGTTCTGGTCAGCTTCTCTATGCCCGTTATTTGATATCTCCTTCTTGTCCGAATCGGTTTCTATTTCTAGAAAGATTTCTAATGAGTAAAATGGTAAAGTAATATAATTTTAATATTAAGTACATATGGCAGGGGTGGCCAAGCTGCTTGCTAATCCGGGTCGTTTTTCAAAATTTAAATTTTCGCGTGGTTATCGATTCGTGGCTCGTGTTTTACCGGATTTATGGTCGCCTCTCGAAATGCGTTCTAAATTTAAATATTTTAATTCTCTTACTAGTTCTTTAAAATTTGGTGAATAATAGGTTCTGCACTACTGACAACGTTATTTGTTTTTAAATACAACGACACAAAAGTTAAAAGTGAACTAGGGTATATTAATCGAGAGAGCCGCATGTTGGCCTCCCCAGACATATAGTATATCTTACCTTTGTTGTTGTTACCAGTTTTGTTAGAATTCATCTCTTCGCAGTCATTCTGAATGTCTTCGTACAATTCTTGTAACCTTGAATAAAAATAGAATAAAGTTAAGTTTAATACCAACATCACATATTTACTATATCATTAGTGAATTTGTTCAAAAATTAAAAATATATTTTTTTATTTAAATAGGCATTTACATAATAAGTCTTTGTGTTGTCAAATATTTTAACATTATTAGCAGTAAGCTACCACCGGCTGAATGCTGATCTGTCGAGAAGAGCGAGGAACCCAACAGTTGCTCATTTACACGGTGATTAATATTTAATTAATCACCGTGTAAATGAGTCAACAAATTAATTTCCTCGCATTTCGATGAACTAAAAACTTTTGATTGATGTAATACGAATAATTTAATAAGATACTTTTAATTTTAGATTTAAAACTAAGAAAGGGAATGTCTAAGATATTTCGTGGAACTTTATAACACGTGCATACACTCACACCAGTAAAGGATTGTAGTTTTTTATACTTATACAAATATTTCGTATGCACGGAATCAAATATTTTTGAAGGAACATTACGGTTAAGGAAACTATATTCTATTTCAGGTGTGAGCAACTTTTTTAATTAACGAGAAAATTTAAATTTTAAAATTTTTTGGCGTATGTAACACTTATGAATGGTTTACAAAACTTATTTTTTTATCGGAACATCATACATACATAGGTAGAAATACATATATATATATACACATACATACGTATATAGACCACACATCTTTATGTACATTTATACACACACAACTTTTTAATCGTGTTTTGCTTAGTTTTGGTCGGTGGTGATTATTCATTAATTGTTTCGGTTTAGCATGTATCACCAATTTATTATAATTAATTTTATAACAATATTACATTTATTATAATTAATTTTATATTGATAATAGGAAGTCGAGAAAATAAATTCAATTTTGTAAAAGCTTAACGGGCCGCGTGTTGCTTATCCCTGTTTAATTTATTATTTCAAATAAAAAAATTCCTTCAATGCACGTCGCTCGTTTAAAATAAATATAATTTTGCTAATAAAAAGGCTTTTTAGGAACATAAATTTAAGTGAACTGTACCTGAAGTACTCGTCGCCTTCCACACTGATTGCAATAGACCTTATGATCTCCATGAGGCAAGCGTATGCCACGGAGATGCCGTAACCCTCTTGTATGGTGGGCGCCTCGCTGCGGTCTAACATCTCGATGCTGAGAATTTGATCAAGTATGTGAGAATTATTTAAAGATCACAAATAAGAAAAGTATATACAGGATGATTGGTAATAGATTTGAAAGTTTAAGAAGTGTGTATGTATAAATCAGTGATTCCTAAAGTGGTCTATATCGACCCCTAGGGGTCTATGACAACCTGCAAGGGGTCTACGTCAGCGAAAAAAAATTTGGGGTCTATAAAAGGAAAATGGGGGTCCACAGACTGGACATCATTAGCCGAGAAGATTTAAGATTAACCCTTACAAAATTGACGCCAAATGTTGATAATTTATTATTATAGCATCAGGTTCATCTTTCTCACTAAAATATTGACTTATTGCTTATGTTATTTTATTTATAGTTTATTTTATGTTTATTTAATATTACGTATATTTTACATAACAGATACAACATTTTATTTTGAGTAGTTTTAATTTTAATTCAATTAATAAATGTATAAATTAACATGCGTTTTTACTTTAAGTTTTTAACACTAAATTTCACTACAGTTAGAAATTTACAGGAAATCAATACCAGGTAAGTAGGGGGTCTACCCAACATGGAAAAAAATGGCAAGGGGTCTACGACACAAAAAAGTTTGGGGAACTCTGGTATAAATAATTCTATATCAAACTTTGTATGGTACACCCTAGTAATTAACATAATGATTACATAGTATGAAAAAACGTTGTCGAAATTATGATTATTACAGTTAATTATTGTTTTTTATCTGTCCCCGTAGACTGTACCGTCAGAATAAGTTGTCATTTTGTATTCCAATAAAAAAAAAAAACAATTGCAATGATGCACTTTAGAGTAATTACTTCATACAGGCTGATCAGACATTGGTGTATAAGCTTTAAACATTTTACACCTTCAACCAAACATGCTGTATATAGATGATGCTTTGAAAGTTTTAAAGTTAACATATTAAATATAAAGGTACGTTTTTTTAAGGGGAAGACTGTCTACTATTCTGGCTATTATAACATGTGGCTAAAATATGCTTGTTTCTATTTAAAATTACAAAAAGAGTCAGCGAAGTTGAGAATGGAACTTGGTAAGTGTAGACACACGATGTAATTCTATGTTGCTGCAAAAGAGGATGCCGGGGGAGTGTAGCCTGCTCTCTAGATGTGAATTAACGCAGTATTTAGGGCTACCGGTGGGTTTCGTAGATCCTGTCTCTTCACCAAGGTACTGAAGACGAATCATACAACATCTATTTATTGCATAAAAAGTTAAATGTACGTACTACACTGATTTGGCAGTCCCCGGCTCAAACGTCACGCAGAGAGGCAGCCAAACACCCTTCCAGTAGAATCCAGGCTGTTGTGGTATTCCAGATGAAGCTGTCAAAATAAATAAAAAAAAAAACTTTATTATTATTATAAAATTTATTCAAGACACCCAATGCAAGGCATAGGCCTCCACTAAAGATACTATGGGGGATATACCATTACCGCCACGCTTGGCAGGGAGGTTGACGATCGCAGTGTGCCCATCCTCTGGAAACTTGGTGTGAGCAGTGTGGCAATACTATATAATTAATGCACAAAGTGTGTGTGAACTATATAAGATTGTATCCCGGGATCGAACCCGTCACCTGCGATGGATTGCAGAACTATAGTAGTATTTTTTAATTTATTTTTTATTTTAGCAATACCTACGTTAGTTTATCATAATTATCAAAATTACTGTGATTAACATCTAAATCTATACGGCCATGACACGAAATGTCATTGAAGTTAGAAATATGATGCAATCTTTGCATCTATATATAACTTTGCTTTGTTTGATTCGACAATATCTAATTACCGCAGCGTTAGATGGTGCTATAGGTTAGTAAATATCGTCTTATTTTCATCCGATGGACGCCCACTGCAAGGTATAGGCAAAAGATCTCTTCCATAACCTTATCATGATCACAAATCTTGTTGTGTGTTGTTGTGATGACAATTCTTGACATTTAATGGAATCAGGCGTTACCTCGCGGAAGTCCATCCTAAGCGGAAGTGGCTAAATATTGGTTTCTTTCTTGCTTAGGATGGACTTCCGCAAGGTAACGCCTGATTCCATTAAATATTTAAGATCAGCATGCCTAGCTGAACAGGCGCGTTTATAAATCAAATTAACCAAATAACATAGGGAGGCAGCTCAAAACGTTTGGTTTAACCAACAATGCAAGCGGTTAAATGTAGTGACTCTCTGTTTGGCACTAATCGGTGTAACATAACATCTGAAGATGTCCCGTGGAGGGGTGAAACACGTGTTGAGTGATTTGACGGTGACAGTTGTGTAATTCGCATTGTTTGCCGCATACGCATTTATCAGCGGGCTGGCGAACGGTGCACTTTTTTGCACGACTACCACTGCATGTGCGTAAGTGTCTAAATATTGGTCCCTTTTTTGCTTAATTCTTGATATGTCGTCGATCCCACTAGTGGGGGGCCTACCTACGCGGCGTCTACCAGCTCGTGGTCACTAATAGAAAACCTTTCGGCCATTGGTTGCACGAGCGACGTGCCCCGCCCACTGCTATTTCAAACGAGCACTTCTTCGAGCTACGTCGGTGATCTTGGCTCTCTTAGCATAGCCCTCTCCATTGCTCCCTACGTTACCTACCTTCTTGAGGCCGATTCGTAAGTGACCACGATAATAAATATGAACTGTTTAAAAAGAGCTCCCTTCCTTTAATGTTTTAAAATCTGTACAAATTGGCATACATTATTCTAGTTTGATTGAACATATATCGAGTTCCCCTGTGGTAGAAAATTCTGCTCGACATGCAATGCAAAACAATTAACCATTAATGTATACTCTGGCACGAAAAGCGTTTAATTTGGCTTGTGAAAGTTCAGTCAGTTATATTAGAGAAGTATGACGCGGTAGATTAACATGTGCGTGGTCCATTCCGCACGACACGAGTAACAAGTACAATAGCGTCTGTCGTACGTTACTTCTTTTCGGAACATCTGTTTGTTAAAAAAATGTCCAGAAAAAAGCTTTATTCTTTCCAGTGCGCCGTGAAAAACTAAACATGCGATGCACGCGTCGATTCACACCAGGCGTGTGCTCCGACCCCGTCAGCCCTGTCTGGACTTTTGAGTTCTTCGCGCAAAATTGCACGTGAGTCAAAGTTGTTCAAATACAAAGGAATAGTAAGATATATAAATAAATAGTAAAATCTGAATAAAGAAGCAATTTTGATATCTCAAACATTAACTGATAAAAAATTTCCAAAATCTTCCTGGGGAAATACCTAGTTATTTACCATATTTTCATGGCAATTGGATGTATGGTTTTTATCTATCCCGAAAATACAAGTCAGAACATATATATATATATAATGAGATACAATGATACAATATATAATAATTTTATTAATTAATAAATAATGCACCAAAAGTCAATTGACTATTCGTACGCATTTCTCATCTAGTCTTTTGTTATGTATTGTACGCCTATAACTGAAGTAAATACAATTTCAACACATAACTATCGGATCGTGTGTCAGGTTTGAACTAACCCTAAATATTAACTGTTCAGTGAACGGCTTGGCTGCCCTACATCGACCAGATCAAACCGGTTTCCGAGCTACGTCGAATGCCTGCGCAAGTGCCACCCCTTCATCGAGATCTACACACAATCGCTGTCTGAAAGCGGCGACCAGTCCATACGGCTGCGTTCTGAATGGGGCAAGTCGTTAAGAATATATTTCTTTTTAGTAATTTTTTTCGATATTTATGAACGTGGCTTTTTCTGGATTCATCAAGGATACACCAGTTGTTTCTATCTGCGTTTCATCATTTGAAGTATTATAACACTAATTCATAACTCCAATTACTTCCGTATCTTCTTCTTTTTTATTTGAATAGTCATTCAACACAAAATGTCGGCATTCTTGTCCTAAGAAGACTCTACCACCAGCTCGGAAAGCAGTTATGTTGAGAAAATATGCGAAAAACTCAAAAGATGATCTTTACAAATATAGTTTTATAAAGAGTGCTTGATATGAATTGGCTTCCTGAGTAAGCATCGACAACATTGAAATCCAACAATCCAACCCTTGGATAGAATAATACACTTCTTCAATAACATATTTTATTTTAAATCACTTGAGACAGATGTCTTGTGCAACAATGTACATACACTTTCAGGTTTTCCAAGTTAGAGTCATTCATATAAAAATCGTAATGAATTTTTCAAATAGGTCTTTAGGGAGCCTTCTGCTCCCGTAGTGGGAGCATCAAAGTTTGATTCAACACCTCTTCTTCCTCCTGCACCTCCGGCGAAATTAGCTATGGCGAAACTCCTCTATTCCAAAGGCAAACTTTCTCCCAAACCTTCTGCCACTCCTTCGGAGTAGTCCAAGGCCACCAACACCCGAGCCAGGTCTATATTCACAACCGAGGATCTTAAAGCCCTTCTTTACAATGGACGCCTGTCAGCTGACTTGACGATGATGATGATTATTACAATTTTTTTTATGTAATAATTCTTCGTCAGGTCGTAGAGAAGCGGAAAGAATCTTCCAGTCGAAATTCTACGAACAAGAAGACAATTACCGGGAAATAGACGAGGAAGTGTGGGACGGTCCGGCATTTAAAATAGTAGAAAGAGACGACACGATTGCCTTTCGCGAAATGGTGGCGCCTGATATAGACTATGCCGGTGTCGAGGTTAACAGCGAGGAGTATGATCTAGTTCATCACGCGCCCACGGCTCACGGAATAAATTAGTATTGTTCATTTAATTTGTTTTTTTTTTTAACAAATGTTTTGAAATCTTTTATCAAAAATTTATAATCCATACACACTGTACATACATACTAATTGATTATAGGTGTAAAAGCTAAAATGCAGCAGTACAAAGCCTGCATGAACAGATAATCATTAAGTCGTTACGTCTCTGAAACCGTCGATTTTGATGTGTACCAAAAACTAGCAAATGAAGTGTATATTCACTTTCCTTTTAGCCTTCAGCTTTCCAGCTTTTACACCCATAACCAGGTATCGTGTATATCATACTGACCAATTTGTTGGTTGACCTGCGAAGCGACAAACAGGCTTTGGACATAGGCACCCAGAGCGTTGACGATGTCCTGGAATATGTTGGTGGCGTGTGGCTTCATGTCGTAGCACTCGCAGAAGGCCTTCAGCAAATCTGAGATTAAAGAATTTCCTGCTATATTTTCAATAAAATTGCATTTACAAACTATAAATGTTAAAATTCTTCATTACAATTAAAATTTTTGATTAGTAGCTAGATTATTTTGTGATTGAAAAATGGTGTCGCCTATTTGCGTTTACATTTTTATCGAGCGAGACGGCGCTGAATTTGCTCAGTCTAGACTACTTTAGTTACTATATTGCTACCGAAACTGCTGTACCGCTCCATAGGTATACGTGGGGCGAGGGGGAAAGGAATATCGGCTCCGATCTGTCAGTCAAGCGTCTACAAGAGCCGCGACGGTGACTATGCTGTTTTCTACCTCACCGCGTATTCCTATGGCATGGTACAGCGGTTTCAGTAGCAATATAAATAATATTTCATGAGTTTGTAACTTCGCCAATCGCTCACGCTTGGTTGATTAACAAGTTGACTGCCATGTCGCTTATATCGGGGTGACAATAGTTCTGACAAGGACACGTCACCTGTATTCGGGTGACAATAAGAGTTTCCAACGCTGATCAACTAGGCGGCGATTACTTACAAAGAATTTCCACAAATATTTAAACGTAAGAAAATTTCATTGCGATCACACGTGGCAGTCAACCTGTTAAAACTGGACGCAAAGAGTAGGGTTATGTTTAATACGCTTTTATTATTTCGATTCTTGGACACAGACACACACAATGTATTGTACGTAATATCATCTTAATATCAGCTTGTAGACAATCACATCGTGGCATAGGATTCCCCATAAATCGCCACGATGACCGGTCAAACCGGTCAGACTTTCCACGACCCTACCCACGCTGCATATACTAGCACATTTTCGCCACTAAAGATTTTGGTGTCCATATCTTCCAGATGCATGCACCACTTATGCCCCAGAGAACTTGAATGGAATTTTTTTATTACAAATAATTGTATCAGAAAGCCAAGAGGAAGATAAAGAGATGAGATGAGCTTTCTAGAAGGCTGTCACGACCATACATAGGGTAAATAAAGTAGGACAGAAAGATTGGAGGTATTGATACATTAAATGTGAAGTATAAAGTGCTTACGTGGCTGTATAGTCATCTTGTGGAGAACTTCCAGTGCTAATGCGCGCTGCCACAGAGGTTTATCTGGGTCCAGGAACTTAATGGTGAGTGATAAGAAGATCTCACATTCTGTTACCTGTCGAAAATAAAATATATAATCGACACATGTTTATTAATGAATAATTAAAAAAAAAAGGATTGGGGGTATTTAGACAATATATAAATACAGTACCCGGCAATAAATATTGCACATCGACTTTTGGAAAGAAACAATCGGCTAATTTCGACTTCGTAGAGCATTATCTCTATCGCACGAAATACAACGACTGACAAAACGTCACATAGGTAGTGTGGGACAGAGATAGTGCTCTACGAAGTCGAAATTAGCCGATTGTCCCTTTCCAAAGGTCGATGTGTAATATTTATCACCGGGTACTGTATGAGCATCTGATCTATTTGCATAAGACAACTCATTCTTTAATTCAAAATTCTTTACAAGCTTTTAATATTTTTCTCGAGGCTTTATACAACAACTCTCTTGTGGACAACTGTGTATGATATTACTATAGACTTCTATGTAATGTATCTAAGTTATAATTTTTGGAGCAGGTAGATACTCAGATTGATCAAATTACCAAAAATTACCAAAAAAAAAAACATTAAAACGGTTAAGGATTTTTTTGGAATATAACAATAATTACCAAAAACCTTTCTTAGTTTTTTGTGGGCCCTTTCAGTTCATCAGTGAGTCTTTTCAAATCCTCGCAGGTTAAAGGATGCCATTACGGGAGAGCTTTGATTCTAGTTAGTATCAAAATTGATTATTCTTTCATTTCTCTCATGACTTAGTGAGTTTAAGTGTTAATGAACGATCATCGTTTGGTACTCACCAGCACTTCATGGTATTTATGCACTATAATGGAGACGAGTCTTAGCAGCCTCATGGTGACGGGGAAGTGCGGGCGTTCCGGAGCTGGACTGTTCGAGGCACCCTGGGCGGCGGCGGCAGCGCCCGGGATGTGCAACGCGGTAAATGCAGCCCTGTGTCATAGGCACAAAGTACAAATTATATTAGCTCTAGTGATCAATACGGAAAATCATCAGAACTTCTTAGACTTCTGTAGGAAGGTCATCGGACCTACGATAAGAGCTAAAAAAAGGGTATAATTTAAATAAAAAAAAGAAAGAAAGTTATAAACTATCATATTTTAAAAGTCGACAAAAAATAAGCTGTGATATAAATAATATAGAAACATAATAATATTAATATGCAACTTAGGAAAATAAATGTAAAAAAACTAACATAAACAAACAAAAATAAGATAAAATGTAAATGTGGGATCCAGCAAAGAAGGCGATGGAAGTGAGGTGATGTAAGAAAAGGATGCAAGATATTGAAAAGCGAAAAAAGAGAAATTAATAGAAGATATTAAGAAGGCTGGGAGAGATGCGTGACAATAATAATGTAAAGTGAAAAATTATTGATTGTATAAATAGTCTCTGCTTTACTAAAGGAGTATGAGAGGTCCCTAAAATGGAGGTCACAAAAAATATTTAAAAATTGTATTAGCAAGTGAGAACATAATAAACAGAAAAAGAAAAAAAATTAAATTAGAAATAACTTTCTTCCTAAGTATATACATACATACATGTGTATATATAACACATACAAATATTTATTGAATTTATTGATTTATGACTACTTCATTTTCAACCCGGCATATGTCACCAATTATTTAAAAACTTTATGTAGTAATTATTTACCCAGAAGAAAAAGCTTAAGAAAAGTAACTTACCTATATTTGACGTTTGGCGAAAATAGCCTTATAATAAGAGCGCATACATGCTCTTTCAGCAAAAATCTAAACTCCTGAATCTGAAAATAATATGAAATGACATCATAAGTAATACATATATTATAAAATAAAAATAGTAATTTATATTATTTATCTCACTATTCATTTTGACGACTTACTTTAAAAAACACAGCCGAGAAATCCGTAAGCACTGTGTCCAGTAGTTCCAAGCCGAATGTCTTGGGTACTTCTGATATCCCAACCAGCCAGTGCGCGGCGTCGCCGTTTATTAGTTGAATAATATCCTGTGGAATAAAACAAAAAGAAAATTAAAAAGTGAATATTGATACCTGCATACATATCCCTCCTTTTCCCCATTATCATTTCTATCAAAAATACATTACTATTGTATTTTTATATTATTTTTTCTTTATCTTGTGACTTCCTCATATAACACTAATTTAACTCGATTTTATTACATACATTATCCGTTAAAATTATAATTCTTGATGTGTAACTGAAAATAAAGAAATAAGCTAATTATTTCTTTATTCTCCTCTATAAAATATATAAATAAATAACGTCTCCCATCATATTAATTGAAAACACAGTACCCAACGAACCGGAAGAAGATCTTGCCAAAGCCCATTGGGAAGAACAGAGGTTTTGTAGCACCCATATGTAATGATTACCTTGACAGCCCTCTAGTAGCACGGTCAAAATAGAATAATTAAAACAAAAGCGATATATCAAAAATAGTTTATAATGTGAGAGATTTGAATCTCGTTTGTCAGTAAAAAGCTCTAAAACTTTTACAACTATTTCCAATCACCCTACATAAAGTGATCAATCTGAAATATTCTTAATTATTTTTTTTTTCTATTGGAATGCCACAGGCCATTTTGATAGTACAAAGCCTGGATGAGATGCAGGGACAACAAGAAACAAAATAATTAATTTTAATAAGTAGTAATCCGGTTTTCTAAAACATTTTTCTTGGTATATTATTATTTATAATTTCTGAACCTATTTATTTTTGTATTGTATGTACCATACATTAATTGACAACACATGAGCTGTACATTCACGCTTAAAACTCATCTATAATCAATAACTGTTTTCCACCAATCTTAATTAAACCGTTGTGTTTAAAAACGTGTCTTTTACCGGTTAATGTCATTGTCTACCTAATTAGAAGCAACTTGTAGCATTCTTAACGCTAAGAAGCGCCATCTAGTGAGCGCAAAATTCGCAAATGCTTCAATAGGAAAGATATAATCGCTTGGTGCCACATCTGGACTATACATCCTTACCCTCAATCGCCTACTTCTGGTTATTGTGCTACCGAACCTAGACAGTAAAGAACAGGTTACTTCGAACCGTTTGTGTTTTATCGTCGTCTTCACCTAGCCGAGCTTTTGTGACAAGTAAATATTTAGCCACTTCCGCACATAGTCGTAGTCGTGCAACAAAGTGCACCGCCCGTCAGCCCGCTGATAAATGCGTATTCGGCAAAAAATGCGAATTACACAACTACCACCGTTAAATCACTCAACACGAGTTTCACCCCTCCACGGGGCATCTTCAGGAGTTATGTTACACCGATTAGTGCCAAACACAGACTCTATGGACGGTGCACTTTGTGGCACGACTACCACTACATGTGCGGAATTGGTTAAATATTGGTCCTTTTCTTACTTAGGATGGACTTTTATAAAGTTAAACTTACTTGTAAAATAAGGTAAGCATCGATTGCGCACGGCTTCAGTTCTTTCGGGGCTTTGGTGTTGGTTTGCAACCTTACATCTGCAGGATTTACTCTCAGCTTTCCTATTAAAAAATTAATCCATTAATTTTACAATATTATTATATATAAAACAATAAAAAAATTATATTACTCGAGTCTAAGCATTAAAGTTATTTTTAAGTTTAGTACAAATAAAAGTTAAAATAATTCACACCCGTTGCTAAGACATTTGCCTCCGGTATAGATATACACAATGACCTTGCCCTATACATAATCATTTTGGACTACCTAGTGGAGAACCTGCCCATTTAAATAATGAAGTTAAATAATTACCAAATGTTACTTTTTTAAGTGTAAACCAAAAATCCGTGTAGTAACATGTGTTTAATTTTTGAATTCCTTACTTTGTTTCGTGGTTACGTTCCAAAAAACATGACGCAAATTGAAAAGTCGCAAAGTGAATTAAGATTTTCAATAGCAAACCATGTAAAGATCAAGAAAATTGAACAAAGTAAACATTTAAAATAAAACATGTAAAAAAATATTATAACTCTGCCAATAAATAAATTGGAAAAATATATATCTTTTTTAACCAGAAACAACACGTTACAATTTATATCAATTTATTATTCTCTTTAAAAAAAAAGCACAACACACTACGTAATTGAAACTGAAAACCAAAATTAGCAAAACAAAGTGAAAATAAAACTGTATTAAAATTTCGTTAATTTTTATACAGAAAGTAAATCCCCGAGTTTTGATGGCATGGCGCAATTAGAAACCAAAGTGTTGCCATCTTTTAGAGAAAAAAAGAAAATTTCATAAAAAAATTAAAAACTCGAACCAAAAACAACGCAACCCCGAAAATCTTACGACGCACAGTGAAAATTAAGTACTATAAGTAATATTATTAACTTCGAAAAAAACGCAAAACGAAACGACGCAAAGCGAGGTCTTGGTGTATATCTAAAAAAATGCCTTTCTGCAATTTTTAACACAAATAGTTATTTTATTCACCTTTTATGGTGGATGAGAGAAATAACCATAATAGTACATGTAAGCAGTATGACATTGATCCATTTTCTACTACACCTACTTAAAAAAAGCTCAAACTAAAAAACTTCACCTTGTTTGAGCTTTTTTACATTATATATTTTTTTCTTGCCCACAATAAAACGTTTGAGCCTACAATTAAACTATGAATTAAGTTAACATATAACTTAGGACTAATGGGCTTATTAAGATAGTCCGAAGACGCAGAAGAATAGGGAGGCCTCCATGCATATGTCTCAAATCTGAAATAATAATGATGATGTGTACATTGTATATTGTGTTTTACCATCTGCCTCGGCTAGAGCGCGCTCGAAGACAAGCGCGACGAGTTGTCGCACGGTGGCGGCGGCAGCGTGACTCGTGCTGACGTCACGCGTCTCGCTCGCCGATACCGTGCGCATGCACATTACCATTGTCTGCGACCAAAACAACCTATGTCTGCTTACTCAATTTTTATTTTACTTAACCTTTTTGGTGCCGGGAGCAAATATATCAACTCACTGCCGAGAAGTGCCAGAGCTGATATATCAGCCCGCACCTCGTAGAGCTTTAATATTTGCATTGTGGAAGAACTTTATTTCGAAATAAATTTGTTATATGTTATAAATAATATAATTTCATTATGAGAGAATTAAAAAATATAGTTTTTCCATTTCAACTCTGCGAGAGACAAGTGAGTATTGAAGAACCGAAGTCTAACATAAACACAGATGGTGGCTGCTCTAGCGACATCCAAGCTGCGGGGTCATTTGCTTTGGTTTTAGGCCTTTATCAAACTTTTTCAAGATATACTTACTTAATAATTAATCCATATAAAATTATGATGAAAGGAAGACATTTTTAATATGCAAATACATTGTGTAAAAGAGAAATCAATTTTTATAAAAATATATACTCTTTTTATTTACATTATTTTTAATGCGTAGAGAAAAACTAGTCAACATACTAATCAAGCCTCACAATTGAATTTTAAGGACAAATAAAGTGAATGTAGAGTAAATATCTTACTCTAGCTAATGTGTCTCCATGAACAAGATCAGATGTGGTCATCAGCAGAGCTGCAGTTTGAAGAAGTTTAAGTTCCAGCACTCCAGCTTGTCCCAGGTTATATAGACAGTCGACCACATGTCGTGCACCCTTAGCGTCAATTCCTTGCTGTGCTATTAAACGTTGTATGGTGCCTAAGCAGAACTAAAAAAAAAATTACAACACTTCTTTTCCTGTTTTCCTGTTTAATCTGTGTTACACACACACACGCACGCATGCACGCACGCAAGTACGCACACACGCACACACACACATATATATATAAATATATACTTGGACATAGTAATATATTCTCAGTCATTTTATCTGACCTAAAAAGAATAAAATTAAAAGTAGGCGTTTAAGGAGTGGTGGTAGTTTTGTTTTTAAATATTAAAATTTTTTAAATTATAAAATTGCAATTTTTGATAAAGTGAAATAATTTGAAAATATGAATGAAAAATGGCAATCATACACTTAAATAGATAAAGATGAAATTCATTTATTTACACTTGAAGTTGTCACAGAGCTCTTACTGATAATCAACTTTTTCTTTTAATAGTTTTATTTTTGACTACTCTGCTTCGCAAGATGTTATGTTTGTGGAGAAGAAGAGGCAAGAAAATCCATAACACATCTTTTCAAAAAGTTTAACAATACAAATTTATATATTTACCCTAAGTCAGATATAGCCTATATACAAAATAATCATGCGACATCAATGCTAAGGATTCTCGTCATTTAAATATTCACTTATTGAATAATACATATTAATAAATAACAAGTTTTTTCCATAAATTTACTTCTAATATGTGTTTTGAATTTTAAAAATTGTATTTCAATGATGTTGTTGCACAATTTTATTAAAATATCAAAAATTTAAAAAGGAATGATTCATTTATTACAAATGAATTGGAGAATTTTTGATGTCCAAACATTGGTACAGCCAGTTTTTCATGGTACCTTGTGAGAACATTGAAGAGGTGGACTTTTTTTTAATTTATTATAATAAAATATATTGTGACGTCACAATAAGAATATTGATTTTTTAAATCTTCATATAGATGGCTTTTTGCTAAAGGCCTAACTCTAAGACCCTGCATAATAAGTATCTAATAACTTAATGACATTATGATTATATACATTATATTTATTAATAGACAGACAACACATTTGTTTTACCTTGTTAAGGATGTTGCAATAGGCAAATTTGAACTGGTCCTATTAGAAACCTAAGAAAGAATCCTTTGGCTAGCGGCGCGCATTCTTTAGGTTTAAATAATTGTCATGATGTACAATATATTTGTGTCTCAATAACAACATCCTTATCTTAGATTTGGTAACATGAAAAGGCCATACGGTTTGTCATGTAATCAAGGATTACATATACTTTAAACATTAACATATGCATTTGTCAATTGTCATGGCTAATGTATTATTTGGGTTAATGACATGTACTTCATCAGGTCTTATTGTAATGTACACAAATATGGTATTCAGTGTTTGGGTTAAATAGTTTCATCTTCTGGTACCAAGTTCTTTATAATAAGATATATAATTAGTAGTGTCATAATTCATTTTAAATTAGGAAGAAAAATAAATATAAAAAGTAGAAATTTTGTTTTAATGCTCACCTTAATTATTTTTATATCTTTGGATTCACATCCTTGCACCAATGGATATAATATTTGGTTGACAACACCATAAAGTGATGCTTGAGGGTTATTGGAAGCTAGGGACAATTTTTCTATTGCCTCATCACAGGCCTGAAAAAAAAACAGTATAGCCTTATAGTACTTATTTTACCATACATTAATAGTCCCAGCAAAGAGGTTCACTAAAACACAATTCTTATAACATTTGTAACAAAGCAGTGTTTCTATAGATTTCAAATTTGTTCCCAGAACCATGCTTGAACCTTAAAGATATGATATATAATAGGGACCATAATTTATTTAGGTACATACCTCTATGAAACTAAATAATTTAATAGAGAGAAGAGATATTAGTACACTAGGCACTAAAATCTCTTCTCTTGTCTCAATGCGAGTATTTTTATATGAAAAAGAGAACTTCTTCTATTTTTTCTGTTTAGCCAATAGATTCCCAATGCAAAGCATAGGTCTTCCCAAAAGGTTGCAATCATGACTGGTAGTCACTACCAGCATTCAGCAACTTCTTGCAACCTTAACAATGTTATTGTTCTACCTAGTGTGTGGCCCACTCACATTGCAAAAAGAAGAATGAGAAAATGAAACAGATAACTATTACTGTAATAATGATGCCAAAATTTACTTTAAACTTTAAGTACATAAAATACAAATTTAATACCCTGTTTACAGACTTTGTGCCTTTTATACTAAGATTAAAAACAGAGGAATTCGTCAGCTTAAGCTCAGACTAGTGGCACTTAAGTATGCTATTACTAAATTTTAAAATCTTATAATAATGATGTAACCAAAATGTAATGTGATATTGCAATAAGAAGAAATTTTAATTTAATTGTAATCAGCAAGTACATAATAATTTGTACAAAAAAGGTAATAATAAAAACGATTTAACTTCAAAGTAAAAACTATTTCCGGCTTATAAATCCTTGTGGAGTTTAATTAGCTTTAATGTATGAGTAATTCAATAATTGTAAAATGCATAAAATGTACATATTATAATGTGTATATGTTTTAAAAAATTAGTTCACGTTATATAGAAAAATAGCAATACTTATTCAAATAATAAATCAAAACATAAATACGAAACCTCTCTAATCTGAGGATATTTCTTTTTTGTCTCCAAACTGAGTGTTTTGAAGTCATTTTGCAGAACGTCCATAAATTTCTTTGTGGAATCATCGCCTGTTACAGCGCTCACAAATGCCATTTTTTATAAACAATTCATTAATTTAATTAATCATTTCATAATTTACGTAAAAAACTACCGAATTAAAATATGCCAAGTACACAATCGACATCACTACTTTGTGTTCAAAAATCATAAGATGTGTACAAATACATTGGCAGATTAAAAGATTTTTTTAATACATAATAAATATTTAAAAATCCCTTTAGTCTTTTTATATGTGTATAAATATTAATCTAATTAGATTCCTGTAAAATTTTTTTTAAAAAGACAAGTTTTTATAATTTTTTAAAATAAGTTTTTCAACGAAACGGTTTATTTAAAAATTAATTTCAATTACTGTAAGTTTATTTAATTAATTGTGTTTAATATAACTAATTTGAATTTAGCAAAAAAATGTTTTTGACTTAAATGAAAACTTATTGGATATTTGAGCTGTGCATAGTAAAATAATTCTCGGTTTGAATATACAAATCCATTTCTAATATACGATTATTTTGGATTATTCTTTATTGGTGCAGTTAAAAAAAAAACTTAATAATCTCCGAAAAAGTTACAATTATTTGGATGTAATACAATAAAATATCCTGGTTGACGAGTTTGAAATAATTTATTTTTGTACATATTATTAACAAATAAGTTAATATTCATCGATTTTAACATCTTCTTGCAATATTTGTATATAAGATGATCAAGTGAAAGTAAAAAATTAAAAGTGTACTGATCAATGATGACCCACTTTTAATGGTGACAATTTTTTTCCTTAACAGCAACATCGATTTACTGATTGTGCAGAAGAAAAAACAATGGTGTGATTCCAGATTTTTATTTGTAAGTATTTATAGATTTCAATATCAATTTAGTTAAAGTTAATAGTTGTGATTGTTTTAAACGGCTTACGATTCGTCGTAATCAATTTAAAGGTAAATATGCATAATTTTTCTCTGTAATTTCGCATTGTAAGGTTGACGTCTTGTCAATGCGATTACTGTATTTATTCAGCTTGAATCAGCTATGCGCCATTCTAAGTGCAATAAAACGGCCGATGTCTGCAAATTTTAGAACATCTTTAAATAAAACGCAGTGTATTGTCGATGCATTGGTTAGATGTCTGACGTAGGAATTGTCTCGCAGTTAACGACACCCGCATACAGCATTTCAGTGTAACATTTTCTCGGTGCCGGCACCTAGATTTCGCTAATTGAGTGTCATTTGTGTTGTTTTCTCAATACGTCGAAGACAGATTGATTTGTGGGTAACTTGTTTTTGGTAGTATTGCATTCCTCAATTTTTTTACATGCGAGTGGAATCTTAAATTTAGTTTTTGCGATGCGACATGCGTGATCGGTACTGTTATGCTCCAATCAGTAAATATTAAGTCTGCTACGACGTACACAGTATCGATGGCAGCAAAGTGGTTACGAATGACTACGTTATTGCAAAAACGTCTTATTTCAATACAATACGAGCCATTATTGTTTTAAAATTATTTTGAATTTTAAAATAATTAAGATCACGTAAATCAAATTTAGATAGGAGGTAAAAATACATGTTCATTGTTATAGATAAATAGGTACATAATCTATTATACAATCATACAATTACAGTAAATAAATTTTCAATGCTTCACTTAAAATTTAATGTAAATAATTCAAGAATTCTTACAGTGTAATATATATTTTAATTAGTGTGCTATACTCTAAAACAGTGATTTTGTCAATGTCTTTTTGATGCATAACTAAAATATATTGTGGCATTATTTTGAAAACCTTATCAAGTTGGATACTTCTGTAAAACATAAAAATGACACATATATGTGATATGTAAATGATTTAGTGATTGCAATAAAATGAGTTACCAATTATTTCTATGTGTCATTTGCTAAATTTCTTTGAGTGTATGAGTATTTATTTTGTCAATATGTTCTGCACTTCATAGTGAACTGAGTCACAGTTCAGTGTTTACTCAGTTCATTATAATCACATTAGTGCTGCCCTTAAGTTTATTTTAGTCAACACGCTGATAATGAAATTATTTAAAGGTGCAGTGCTCACTTTTTCCTCTTATTAATGTACTGTATGTTCTTATTATAAACTTGTATCACCAGTAATGTATTAATCATAATCATTAATTTGATAATAAGATGCACATGTTCTTGAAGTTATTATAGATAAGAAGATAAAAGATATCTTTGGAGCCTCCTTGTAAATGAGCCGGTATAATTTGTTTCCTCTATTCTCTCCTGAATATTTTTAAAATGTTATTTAGTTCCTTAAGTGAAAACCAGTGTGAATATTTATTAATCCCAAACAACTGACTTCATAATTAAAATAATAGTAGTGTGTTATAGCCAACATCTATATATAATCAAATCAATTTCATAATTATAACATTGAATTTATCAATAGAACATATGTATATGTCTATGATGGGAAATAGAAATATTATTAATAGTTAATTATTAATTAATATTTCCAATAAGACTATTTGAAAGCGGCCTGTTTAGAGTATAATCATCTTTAATTCAATTCAAATTGTTAAAATTTAATAATACATAGTTTGTAATAGCAGATGAAAAAAAAAGTTTGACAAATTACTAGTATGTCATTTTTGTTAGAACATGGTTATGTAACTTGTGTACAGTATGAGGTTTCTTATAAAATACAAGTGGAAAGTTTGGTGATTGAAGTTATTTTTTTGTTATGTTTGACCAATACTGGTCACATATCAGACTCACTCTAATATAGTTTGATGCAAGAGATCATCCAATATGTTGGTTGATTGGAAAAACCATGAAATTGTAAAAAAAGTGTCAAAGCTCTAAAAGGTTGAATGTATATAGATATTTAAGACTAAAGAGAATGTTATGCAGATAAATTATTTTATGTTCAGTTATAGGTTTAGAAGCTAGAATGAGATGAGGGTATAGCTCATTCATCAGTAAAAAGCATTTTCTAACAACCAGAGCGAAAAATGATCATTAAATATTTTTTTTTATTAGAATGTAACATTATTACAACTTCTGGCAGTATAAAGTCTGCAGTGACAGATGGTAAAATTTAAGTTCACAGACCCTTCCGTTCCGTGAAATCAGTTCAGATGAAGCTGTAAAAGCCCTTGGGCTAACAGTAACTACATCAACAGAGAATAAGTAAGATAGTAAACAATAACGAATTGTAATAAGTGTTAATCCGAATTCCGAATTTCTTTTTTACTATATTATCATTGTATTATTTATTATTTCAAAAATGATTGATTTATGGATGGGGGTAAATAAAGGTGTATAAATATTTTAATTAATACAGCTTTTACACCTATAACCAATCATCTTGTAAATTATTCCTGTGTAAGTAAACTGGAATGGGGTATATTCTTGGGGATGATATGTTTATTAATATATGACATCTGATTTTAGATAAACCTATTATATTATATGTGTATAAATTTCATAAACAAATATTGTGAAATTGATTAATATATGTATTTATAACATGTGATTAGTGATTTAATATTCACTCTCTGTAATAACTTGCTTTGTACACATGCTATTGAAACATAAGCTTAATACAAGACAGTTTATTTTTAGAATAATCACCTGTTCTTTTTATACCATATAACAGACATGTACTCATGAGATTTAAGCCCTGCAAGTTTGATTCTTGCAAAGATGAATATGACACAGCAGGTGGTCGTTTTGATCTCAGATAACAATATCTTATTATGTATCTGGCTTGCATTACTACAAATTATGTAGAAGTATGTTGGAACATTAAGATTGTATCTGTCAGATTCATGGATAACTGATGATTAATTTGTATGTCTCATAAACATATGCTGTGATATATCTATTGTGCAATCACAAGTTATTGTCTCCGTCTCCCTTTTACCTGCAAAATCACATGTGCTGAAGTAGAATTTATTTAAATTGAATGACTTGGCCTTGGTTAATAACATTTCGTATGTTCTCCCATTTCAGTTATGTAAAGGACACTCATTTTATTATTTACCAAAGTCTTACTAGTTATGGAAAGCGCTTTTAAGAACAGATCAGATACTGCTGGTGTGAGAAAGGCTGTTAACTAGACAAGCTTGTGTACAAGTAGACTTTGAAAATAGCCCCATTTGTTAAATTCCTCATTAAAGATGCTGTCATAATATATAAGATAAATCTTTGTTTTAGCTCATAGACGCCCTCTACCAAGCATAGCCCCCCCCCCCCACAAGATATCTATGGCAAGAAATACTATAATTGCCACACTTGGCAGACGGGTTGTCGATAACAGTGTGCTATTAGAGTATGCAGTGGTTGTTGCTGCTCCTCATGGAAACTTGTTTATGATCCTATATAATTGCAAAATGCGCAAAGTGTGAATATTATAATCGCAAGTTTCATTCATCTATTACTGGGCTACCATTGCTTAACATAAATGTCTTTCGCCAATTATGCATCTGTTCGTTTTGTCATATAAAATTTTGGCCTTTTAAGAAATTGTCATTTAATAATTAATAATTAATACTTAAAACCATATTAGCTATTATAACAAGTATTCTTCTAGGACTACTGTAGCATAGATAGCTTCTAATAAGAACTTCTTTAAATAGAAAAGTAATGGGGTTATGTGCAATATTTAATTGATTAATGTCTTAATTTATAATGGTATTAAAGGTTCTTAAGAATTTTATTACTAGGAATATATATAATTATCAAGACACAGTTCTTTTAAAGCTATAGTAAAGCACAGAGATACAAATAATTAGTTTTTAATAAAATGTTTTAATTTTTTATTTTAAAATTCAATGGACATTGACTTTGTATGTGTATATATGTAAATAGAAATTATCAGTTGTTACTAGTTAGCATTAATTAATTACAATTTATAATTTTCTAGTAGTCAAATGGAGTTTTTTTAAATAATTTATTCTGAAATAATGCTTCAAGGTTTTTTTTAAAAGATAGTAGTTTTGTGCTGTTTCTATGCTGTAAAATTATTTTTCTTGTGTTGTATTTTTTGTATTACATATTTATTTCAGTAGGCATTGATGGACTTTTTTAATTTTAAACATAATTAAGTTATTTTAGTGAAGTGAATTAGGTTATTAATGTAAAAATACCCTTGTTTCAGATAACAACAAACAAGAGTCCGATCCTGCTATAATTTTCCAAAATCTCCTTGAAGACTGTTACTATTTAGAATTTAATTATTTTTTTGTTAATGTGAAGAATTGTTTGCGGGCAGTAGCTGGAGGATGCCAACTGTGAGAGAGAAACAAAAGACGGAATTAGTCATTTATTTATTGATTAATAATTAATTAATAGTTTATATTTGTTTATTAACCTTTATATTTTCGGGAAAGGAATTGAAGGTTGAGAGATGTGTCTATCTAATTGTTCGCGGTTGTAATGAAGTTGATGAGTTTTATTTATTTGTATTTAATATTTAGTTGAGATAGGGTTTTAGTGGCAGTCTTTGAGATTACACCATCACAATGAGTAACGATAGAGGCTGACGTCGGTATTGAAATCGTTTGATGGAAAATTATGGACAGTATGGCGTCAAACGTGTCAGTACGTAGCACCAAACAAAGAAAAGACAATCTTATAACGAGGAAACAGGACAAGAGTCCGGAGAAGACCATCAGGGGGACGAGGGGCGCCTATCGGGGCATCCCGTCGACATCCAAGCGGGATGAGGAGACGGACACGGGGTCCACGGAGAGGCTGGACCGGTCGAAGAAGTTCATCTCGCAGAACAAGAGCAGCTATGGCCTGGGGAAGCGGCCAGATTTCTCCCTGAAGAACAGAAGCGTCCATCTAGCCTCCTCTCGTTATGGCCAGGTGAGTTGAATTTTTTTTTTTACATCCAAAGCACTACTTATTTATATTTATCAGACACATTGTTGTGTACTGTCGCGGTCAATAGGTTCGATTTCAGCAATGAAAGGAACTAGTCGAGACTTTATACTGATATCGGATTTATGTAAAAAAACTTTAAAACTGTTGCATTTATATATATAGCAAAAACAACCGAGCTCCACTCTACATTTCGGTATATAAAAAATATCTACAGAATTTGTTTTGTCGAAGGCACTGTTTCAAATGCAGTTATTTTTTTTTATTTGTTTTAATATTATTCTAATTTATATGAATTAATGTTAACTACATTCTGCGACACCTGCTTTTGTGACACGCTATTACGGTTAAATACAGAGCTTACTTTGTAAATACTAGGGTGACCGGAATGTAATGTCGTTTCTGTCGAAATATTTTACAGAAAAACCGATTGATTTGTTACCGCTCCGGCATTGATTTGTATACTAGCTGTCAACAGGTTGTTGATAACGAATGTGATTATATCGTTGATTAGAAATTAAAACTTGTTAAAAATGTAGTTGTGTGAATTTAACTTAAGAAAGCGACATCACTTTTTCGGTTCCTCTAATATTTTACTTTGTCCGTTACAGCAGCGTGCCGGTCTTGTTTTAGTCTAACTTTGGCAAGCGATCTAGTCCTAACTTCAGAAGTCTGGGACACATTGGCATCGGAATGCTAAATTCGAATTGACTAAGCGAGTTTTATTTTTGAAGCCCCGTGACTAGTTTTTTTTTAAATTCAAATTCAGAATGTCTTTTTTTAAGTAAACATTTACATGCGCTTTTGAATCGTCGACTATTTTAACATTATAAGTAATAAGCTACCACCGAAACGCTGATCTGTTGAGAAGAGCCGGCCAGAAATTTAACAGTTGCTCTTTTTACAATTTTTTATGTGTAAATTACAATAATAATGTAAATGAGTCAACGAACCAAGTTCCAGATGTGTTTCTTTCAAACAACACGCTTAGCGTTTCCTATTGAAATATATGCAGCAGTATAAACTCGCCAGCATTGTTATCAAAAAAGAGATTGACTTGGTAGATTAAACATTATCAGCGCACTGCCTCTTTCAATCCGCGGAAACTGAAAAAATGCCAAACAAACCGTGTATGTACTTCCGTCACAAATAAGAAATCTGAATGTAGATCCTTTCTTAATTATAATAAATATTAAGTATTGATCGTGGTATGATAAGGCATTAGTTTGTGTTTTTATTGTGTGGATGCCGACCCAAGGGATACTTTGAGAGATTTATACTAAAATACTGGTACGATTTGTGTTCGAATTTTCACGAAAATAAAACATGAAATTAATGTATTCAACATTGGAACTTTAAATAAGTTGTTGATCGCAAACTTATTTTTTTATTCAAGGTTTTATATTTGTGGAGAAGAAGTAGGTAGAAACTCCACAACAACACATCTTTTAATAAAATTTGACAATACAGATTTATACGTTATTTATATAAGAAAATAATTTAAATATTGATGTCTATTCCCCTCTATCCTCTTTCTTATTTATTATCAAAGCTTTTGGTGTTTTTCAGAGTACAGCTTTTAATAACGATCATAGGTATCGGAATAAGAATATCATAAGAATCTTTTTGGGGCATAAAAACGTAAAACTTACTAACTTTTTGCCTATGATCATTTTTTTTAATTATTCGAATTATTATTTATTAGCATTTTTTTAAAAATAATTATCTCAAATTTACATTCACATCTCACGAGGATTATTAGAGAGTAGGAGGTAATTATAATTACAAGCATTTTCTTTTATATTTCTAACTGCGTCCGTGTATAGCCAAATTGGTCACCTGGATTGTCAACCTATAAAGAGGTCGCTTGTTTTTTTTTAAAAAAAAAAACAGATGTCTACATGAGACAGAGTTGCGTAACACCTGCAAAATTCGTTAATGCCATTTGGACCGTGTCTGATAAAAAAAAACTTTGAGTAGTAACTTCTCTTTTCAGCACACGGGCGCCCGCTGAAAGACACAGGCCTTCCCAAAGATATCTATAGAAGATATACTATAATCGTTACGTTTAAGATAATAACACGTCTTTGTAATGGTTCCACGGTTTACACAAGAATTTTCTGAGGGAATACGAACTTTTATTCATTTAAATAACACATAAAATAAATTAACGCTGTAAATGACTATAGATAGCACACCATGGGAATCAAGGCTGTTTCAATGTTTATTTATTTATTTACTTTATTAGAGATAAACAGTAACAAAAGGCAGTAAGAAAGTACAAACTTAGAAGCTTAGAAATATAAAATTAGTTACAATTGTTACCTTATAACTATCTCACTGAGAACATATAATGATTTATAGTCAAACAATGAAAAAACAAAAACATTACTAAACAGGGATCAAAGATTATGGTTTATATATTTATATTATGTAATTAACTATTACATATTTACAACATCCTTTCAGCCCGTAGACGCCCACTGCAAGGTATTGGCTTCCCCCAAATATACCTATGGGGGATATGGCTAAGTGGCCACGCCTGGTGATCACGGTGTTGTATTATGGTACCCAGAGGACGCAGTAATGGCGATCCCATATAAGTTAATTATACATAAGACTGTATCTCGGGAATCGAATCCGGGAAAAACGCAAGTCTGAGGCCCCTACCGCTGTACTGATCGAGTAACTCCTACTCTCGACAAAGTTAATAATAAAATAAAAAATGTTATAACTAAGCTGTGATAAAATAATGATGTATACTAGTAAAATAAAATAAATCAAAATATAAATCTGTGATAAATTATAAATAGAAATAGATATAACTGCAGTGTTTGAGGATGGATGGTTGGAACGGAATGGTTGAGAAAGAGACAGACAGAATTGTGGAATGAAAGAAAGGAGAAAAAGACAATGTGATGAAGCATGGAATAGGAGAATGAAAATAAAAACGTAATGTGTTTTTTTTTTAAGAAAATAAAAACCCTGTTTCTACATAAATAGTGGTGGAACGAGAAAAAAAACTCGTCAAAGTTCCAAGAGAGAGCCGGAGGGCGTGAGCAGATTTCGTATATGTTAATGCATGAAGTGCAATAAGATGCTCTTGCGCCGGTTGGTACGTGCTTGTGAATTTTAGACAGATGACACTAAATGTATGTTTTGACGATTACATATCGCAAACTGCTATTTGATTGTCTTCGCACATTACGTACGCGGATGTATTAGCGTGAATCTAATAAACTAGGTGTCACATAGGTATAATTTTATCTTAAACATGTACAGGGTGATTCGTTTTAGTTCAAAAAGCTATGGAAGGATAGATGTATTATATCTTATTTGTCATCAAAAAGATTTACTCCTATTTCCAATCACCGTGTATAAAGTGAAATATGTTACATTAATTAAAATATTCTTACACTGATATTTTGTACATTTACAATAATTAAAAAAAAACAGTGGACGTCTATAGAGTATTTACAAGGCACCGTGAAAAACTGACTACCAAAGCCTTTGACTGCAAAAAGATTCTAATTCCTTTGTAATAATCGGAAAAAGATTTTTTTTAAATTGCCACAAATCATTATTGGATTACCACTAACAACAGAAAAAGTTAATTATTGAAAAAACGAATATTTAAAAGATAAGAATCCTTGGCAAAAATGTAACCTGATTATTTTGATTTCATTTAAGCTATAACTGATAAAGTGCATATATATATATATATATATATATATATGTCGTGGAGAAGCATATATACATATATATATATATATATATATATATATATATATGTATATATATATATATATACATGTTTGTCCACAACTAGCACTTTGCGAATTAAAGTTAAAAATAGACAATAAGTTGACGATCAATAAGAGTTTTATTAAAAATTCCAATGTTGAATAAAAGATTTTTTTTTCGTTTATTCAACATTTTCATATAGCAAATAATAATTGATTTTAATTTTTATTTGAATACTCCGTTTATTACTATATTATCATTACGCTCTTTATTTCAGAAAAGATTTATTTTGGATATAGTGTAGTACACCCCTTAGCTATACACTGACCGCTGTAAATCTTTTACACCTATAAACTTGTTTGTATATTCTTAATGACACGTGACCCAAGGTACCTTAGTCGAAAACGTTCTATGCTTTCTAATTGAGAGGGTTGTTTTCATTGACCGACACGGCCTGGTCAGGAAACTGCTACCTTTTTCCTTTTTTTCTTGGCATAGAACGTGTTAATTTCTTACGATTTTCCTTTACGTTGGTTTTAAGAAGTGATTTGGTTAAAAAATAAATCACATCTAGATCAACAAAGACACGGTGAAACCGCGTCGCGGTTTTCGAGACAAAATAATAAGCTTTTGCCCCGCGCAGTAACAGTTAAGGAGAAGCCATAATACAATATAACATTCAATGCTTCTTTCTATCTCCCAACGACTTACTTTAACTTTAACTTACTGCCATTTAATACTGGTGACTGTGTTTATGTTCCAAGTGTTACGCATGTATTGGCTTATCAACACTTTAATAATAAAGCGCGTGAACGACGGCGCGTGTTGGGGGTCGATCGGTTCATGGTCAAGAGGATCTGATTTTTTATATTTAAATAAATAAACTCACTTAACGTCTTAACTATTTGAAATGTGTTTTGACATACACGCGGGTAAAATTTTCGATTTACTGTACTGTTAATTATGCTATATTGAAAGAGATATGAGAGGTTAAAAATTTAAATAACAGTGTACTGTTGGTATAGCGGTGTTAGCTCTATATTATCATGGGTTCAATTCCGGCGATTTAGGGACATTATAACGACATACATGCAATTGTATACATAAAGATTCTTTTTGTTTTTCGTGATGAAAATGTTCCCTCGTATTAGCCTTTGCTAAATGACACAGTCCCATGTAATGTGCCTCAGTTATTATGTTATACGTTTAATAAGTGTATTAAACTAAAAATTGTAAAAAATGTCATCATTGTAAAATATTTTTTAATTAACATTATTTTTAACAGACGACAAATAAACGAGTTATTGGCTTTTCTCTATTCAGGGCGCGTTTGAAAACTTTACAGCTTTATTTCTAAGGATGTCATTAAAAGGAAGAACCTACATCAAATTGAACGAAATGCGGAGTGGTGGAAAATGTTCCACCATATCCTCGTGGAATGTGTTTCCGAACCGAAGCATTGAGGAAATATATTAACATATATAACAATGTATCTGTAGGCTTAGTAAACAGTATTCTTCTGGCCTTTCCTAAATCGAAAAGATTTATATTATTATTGAAATAAATTAAAAAAATATTCTTCTCTTAATAAGTAGTCAAGTTTCATTAATCTGATACTTTAAAAAAACCCGAACTGAAGCTATGACCATCCGTACCTCACGTTCTTGTAAGTGACTTTGGATGCTTACATAGTCTTGCAGACAGCTTATTCGACAAAGGGAAGTCTTAGAAATAGATATAATTTTTTGCTTGGTTTGTGTGTTGTTCTACAATAAGCCGGTCTGCTGATTTTATAATTTGCTTTGTAATGCTACTATAAGAGTACTATAATAAAATTAAAACTCCTCTATAATAAGCAAAGATTAAAAAAGTCCTTATTTTTGTACGTGAATTTGATGGACATAAGCCTTTACCTTAGCTTTTCTGTAGAAATGATGGGAAGCTTCTATCTTCCTATTCCGATACTTAGCACCTGCTGTTCGCGGTTACCATGACTGCTAGTCCTGCCAGGACACTTCCTGGGTTGTTGGGTACTGACGGCCTGGTTTTTTAGTCTATCCTAAGGTGCCCCATTTTTTGTTTTAATATTTTTGAGTTTGATTTGGACAGTGGTAGTTCAGTGGTAAAAGACTGAGACTTGCGATCGTAGGTGGCGTGTTCGATTCTCGGGATGCAAGCCTAAATAATTCACACTTATTATTGCATTAGTCATATAGAATTGCTACTGCTCACAAGTTATCAGAGGATGGACACAGCAGCATGCTTTGCGTACCATAATATCACATTGCGATTGTCAATCCGGCTGCCAACATGCAAGATACGAAATCTGATTCCGCCATCCGGCTCTCTCTTGGAACTTTGGAGTTACTTCAGCAGTAGAGGACTGAGACATACGATCGTCGCGGGTTCAATTACTGGGATATAATCTTCTTTATAATAATCAACACTATGCATTAATTATATGGGATCGCCAATGCTCTAAAACAATTTACCAGAGAATGGGCAGCAGCATCCTCTGCGTACCATAATAACATACTAATCGCCAACCCAACTAAGTCGTGGTGATTATGGTACATCCCCCCATAGATATCTTTGGGGAAGGCCCCTATAAAAGACGATGTTTTTGGCATTTGCTACTGTCCATCGCGTGATTGTAGCGATAATGCTACGGGCGCTTAGAAGAGAGGTGAGGGTGCGTCACATCTCGTGGTTGCTAGGAAAAATATATGGCGATAGTATCGAGTAATAATTCAATTTACACGTCGGGATATTTTTAAATTCGTCGATGGATTTAATGTCTATTTTGTGAGAAGCCCTGCAGGTGCGAATCACTATGAAATCCATATTTTTCAACCAGCAGTGTGTATTCAAGCGATGTAGTGTTGATTTTAAAGGCGTTCTTGGATTAATCATACGTATTTCTTTGGCTGATTTCGCTTTTTAACTACGGTTACGAATTAAAATACGTTATTAAAAATTGTAATAAATCGTGCTAAAGTGAACGTTGAAGTCACATAGCGCGCGGGACAGATGGCTGCAGAGACTTTAGTGTGAGTGAACAGGTACCGATATGACCTTATTAAACATCAGAAAGCTCTGGATGCAGGACGCTTTTAACCAACCTTATTGGAAATATAAGGGGAGGCCTATACTAAGCAGTAGACGTTTTGCAGCCGAAGGACGATGAAAATGAATGTGTATGTATCCAAGTGAAGCTAGCGTGTACATTGTTGAACGGTATAGTGCTTCTAGTTGAACGTCAGAGAAATGCTCTAGCTCTCTCCCCCACTACTTAGTTTTGACGGTAACTCGCTGCATCGCGAGCTGGGATATCCGTAGTGTATTCGCGTTAGAAAGCCGCGTTCACATTTACTTTGTATATATTTATTAATACTAATTTCAACATTGGATTATTTATAGTGATAAGTTGGATATATCAATAAAATACTACTGCTTTAACACAGTAGTTATAAATTGCAAGCGCAAGTCACCTCCTGAGATATGAGTAAGACGCGGACTGGTATATTTTAGATACTTCTGTGAAATTATTATTAAAATCAAGAGAAAAAGAAGTCACAGAATGCTTGGTTGAACATATGTAAGATTTAAATGTTTTTAATGTATCTATTACCGTATAGCATGTTTAAATTGATCGCTCTAAAATGTATTATTATTTTTGTATTGAAATGCGATAGACCAATAAGTTCTGGCAACACAGTAGAAAGTACAGGGACAAGTAGAAAATAATAATTAATTTTAATATTCGAAATTTAAAAACTCCTTTTCTTACTATACTTTCATTACGTTATTATTGATGAACCTGTAGAGGCAATATTAAGACGTTGTCGGCGGCGCATCGAAAAGGCGAATTACACAAAAATAAAATTGTTCATTTACGTTGGTATTACTTCGTATTGTTACTACTTCAAGACCGGTACACTAGGAAGAGTCCCACAAAACCATTAATTATTTTGATAGTAACTAAGTAGCTATTCGTTAACCTTTTTAGTGCTTTTATGCATATAATCTAATATCGTGTATAAAACGTAAGGTGCTTACAATACCCGGCGATAAATATTGCACGTCGACCTTTGGAAAGAGACAATCGGCTAATTTCGTCTTAGTAGAGCATTATCTCTGTCCCACACTACATATGTAAGGTTTTGTCAGTCGTTGTATTTCCTGCGTACTGTAATTAAGTTGCACGTGAAAGTGTATTGCCAGATATGTGTTTGTAAAATAGTAATAAAATATATTATAAAAAAATCAACAAAAAGGTTTTTAAAATAAATAAAAAACCGCAGCGCCCGAGCCGCCGTCTCACGCCATTTTATCAGATTAGATCGCAGACATCAGTAGAGTTCAATCTACGGAAATTGTTATCTGTTTTTCTTTTTAAATACAATTTGACGCACAAATAATTGAGCCTTGAAATGATTTTTGGTGTAGATACCAGATTGCAAGGAACAGGAACAAGTAATAAGTGATATCATTAACCCGTCGAATGCCTATGGACATATCTGTCCGAACTCCCCGGGTGCGTACGGGTCTGATCTACCCGAAATAAAGTAGGCTATATTATATTGAATCACCTTAAAAATACAGTTTAAAATCGCTTGCTCTGTATGTACTACAGACCATAGGTTTATAAACATTAATATTTCATTGATTATTTTAAAAACGATCATTCTTGACACTGACAAGCTCCATATTGCGGCAAATGAAGGGTTAAACCGTTTAATTTGTTTAAAGATAAGAAAACTATTGACTTATGGGAGGGTTTTGTTTCACATCGGCACTTTAATCTTTAATGTATTGCTTCTTGTATTATAGTTGATTTATCGAAGCAGAAAAATAACTTCTTTATTAAAATTATCTATTACTTCCGAATCTAGTTATTGTAGACGTCAATTTCAATACTACCCACATTTTCAATACTACCCACCTATAACAATTTGATTTTACCCTTGGCCTACAAGGTTACCCTCTGAAACTACCTCGAAGGCTATTTGAGATACTTTAGTTTGACCACGAGGATCTGAAGATGCCGTTGATGTTTCAGTATTGTATCAAGTCACATTCCTACTACCCTACCCTTTCCGTGTCATTAAAACACCAGACCGTTCGATTTAAAGACTTGAAGGTTGAGATGTATATTCCACTGAAGCTTTTAATTGCCTTCTACGATTAACAAACACTAGTAAAGAAGAAATTTGCTTAAATGTTGTATAGTCACGTAGATCGAATACATACCAAGCAATAAGAAATATATGATATCCACTGTACTGTACTCTTACTCGGTCTTTCGTGGTGAAATAAGTCTTTGAAAGATGGTCAAAGGAAAAGACTCGTATTATAATATGAAACAAATAGACAATGTGTATGTTCTCTTAATTAGTTGAATTATTGTTTTATAATTGCAAAATTTTAAAGAAGGCTTTACGAAGTGGTAGTAATGAAGGCCATAGAAATTTTTCTGAAAAAGATTGAGTTGTGTGTGTCGAACTCTCTTAAATTCAATTTGGGAGATGTCATTGTAAAGAAGAAAAATTTGATTCTTTTTTCAAATATAGCTCTTCTGAAATTCTTCTCGTGTCGTATAGATGTAGTCTTCAATTGATTCTTAGATTATGAATAATATGAATCGCCAAAAGGATTGTAATATTTGCTTTGCATCCGTCAAGATGATATGACAATGTTTCTTTTGTTATTTTTTATGTCATCTGACATAAAAAATAACAAAAGAATCTAAGTTTAAGTTCCAAGCATTGAAGTGGTTCTGAAGTAACAAACAATTTAAATAATGCCTAATACAACTCAGACGGTCTCTTTATTTCTTGCAACGACTTTTTTTGACCGTTGACCAGACGGCAAGTGGCTCTTACGTTTTTGCAGGCGCCTGCGACACTCGTAACTACTGCGCAGTTCACGATGCGATTGGATCCGGTTGCGGTGTGAATTTATAGTTTAAATTTAACCGCGGAGTTATCACTGTTGGCCTAATGGGTCTGGGGCACCGTCTGCGGCATTCGAATCGCTTATTTGATAACTGCTATGAATCACTTACCGTACAATTTACAATTTTAGCGTTTGACATTTAAAAATAACATAACGACATTTATAAACCAATACATTTTATAGATTTTTAATAATATTAATTATTCAAAATATCCATTTTCATGGTATCCAATCTTTAATCGTACATCCGTTTCTTTACTACCGCGTAACATTTTTATGCGTTCATTTATTCGATTCGATTGTCTTATCTTGTCTCTGTGGGCTGGTTTCCGCATCCTCATTTTGTGTCGGGGATAGCCTTAATCAAGCCAATTCAACTTCTCGAGAAATCCTAGCAGGAAAGCATCTCAGTGATCCGAGATGGGTAGCCCTGTATGTTGCTGCTCTCATACACTGAAGTAGTACATGGGTAGCATTCTCGTCTTCTTCCAGGCATGTTCTGCACAGAGGACTCTCCGTAACACCTAAATAGATGTTTGGTAAAAATACCATGACCAGGTAAGAACTCTGCCACCAGGTGCAGTAGGGGTGGCGACAGCTGGAGCAGGCTACCGCAGAGCCAGCAGCTTACGGTAGGAAAAGCCACTTGCTCGTCGGCACTTCTCATGTCTCGTTCATTGTCTATCTACTTAATATTATTATAGATATCAAAGTAATATTATCTATCTACATCTGATTTGTAAATCTGTCTGTCCTGCGGCGAGTTATTTATGTTGATGAAATATCTGATAACTGTTCATCTTCGTATGGGCCTCGCAGCACAGTATCATAGACATAGAATAGTTATTATTAAATTTGTTTATTTTTATTATCTACATTATTATAAAATAAACAAACTATTTCATCACTTTCCAAAATAATCGTGTATCTTTTACAGTGTCATATAACTTAGAAACGTCGCCGTCGATTCTGCCGTCGCTCGCCGTTTCTTCTGAGGGTCTTTTTAAAATCTTCTTTTCGGTTGGCTCTCTTGCTTGGGCGCTACGAGTCGATTTCTTTGCTCATTTAGGTGGCCTACTGTTTTTTTTTTTGGGAGGCGTTGATAAACTTTTTAGATAGCTAAATAATGGCCTGGGTATGTCACCTCTAGGTGCACCGGTGAGACACTGTTAAGGTTGCGGGACGTCGCTGGATGTAGAGTAAGATAGATGATCGTGACGATGTTTGGAGGCCTATGACTTGACGTGAGCGAATTTTTTTTTGTAAATAAGGATACAACGTATGGGGGCATCCCCATTTGACTTTGGACCACTACTACCTACATAAAGCCCACACTTGCGTTAACGTCCTATTTGAGAACCTATAGTAAGCTTTATACAATTTTAACTAAATATGTTATGTACATATTTTTTTAAACATTTTATAAGGGAGCGTTTTTATTGAATGTACACACCTAGATGTAGAAGGTGACAATGACAGTTAAAAACTTCTAGATGTGACTATTTATATTTCATTCATTCATTTCAGCAGTAGAACGGGTCACCGATAGATATTGGTCTCTACCATAAATTTTCAATATTATTGTAAGCAACTTGTATGTGTCTCCCGACAGTCTTAACAGGGTTGTCTTGTCCACGTTGTGTGTGGACACCCTACACTGCACTTGCCAATTCGTAACCTAGCGGGTATTTGTTCTGGGCGTTATGTGACTGCCACTTCAACTTGTTTACGGAATTGCTGTGGATCTAGACCAGAACCACGAAAATATAAAATAAGAATACAAAGGTGTAAAAGCTTGTGGTACATGATACTTTTTGTTTTATACCTTAGAATTAACATTCTGAAAAAATTGGGGTCAGTAATACCGTCCTCTGCGTACCATAATACCACACTCTAGCCCAGAGTTCCCCAAACTTTTTTGTGTCGTAGACCCCTTGCATGTTTTTCCATGTTGGGTAAACCCCCTACTTACCTGATATTGATTTCCTGTAAATTTCTAACTGTAGTGAAGTTTAGTGTTAAAAACTGAAAGTAAAAACACATGTTAATTTATACATTTATTAATTGAATTTAAATTAAAACTACTCAAAATAAAATTTTTGTATCTGTTATGTAAAATATATGTAACATATTAATATTTTTTTACTTCATCGGTACTTTTATAAATAATGTAAATGTTTTGATATTATAAGATAGTATGATGTAAGTAAATAGGTACTATCAGTGTATGTGTTGAGATCCACTATCTTGGACCTCCATTTTCATTTCATGGACCCCCAAATTTTTTTCGCTGACTTAGACCCCTTGTAGGTTGTTATAGACCCCTAGGGGTCGATATAGACCACTTTGGGAATCACTGACCTAGACATTCCTTATTCTTTATTTAAATGTATATTTTTTTTTGGATACAGCGATGGAATTTCTAAAGTTAAAAATAAAATTTTAAAAAATTATACTGTTAGTAATGTGACGTATATTTATTTAATACTCTCCACCCAGACAGACTTTGTACTGTCATAAGTAGTTGGAACATTTCCAGTAAACAAATGAAACGTATTTCAGAGTACTTACTTTATGGATTGATATATTTTAATAGTAAACAAAGATCACTTTATAAAGTTTTATTTTTGTTACGCTGCAAGATTATTAATAATGTTATATTTTCATTGCTATGATTTTAGATTAGAACCGTTGTTTTGGTATGCTCTGTGGTTTGTATGGGACGTGAAAATTTTTCTTCACTATTATTCAATGTCTTTTCTTCTTTTTGTTTTTCTCCGATGGAAGCCCACTTTAAGGCTTAGGCCTGCCTAAAAGATCGCCACAATAATCTGTCACGTTGTCGTCGCTCGACAACTTTTAATTTACCTTCGATTTACTGTCATGAAAATGTAAAAAAATATAAAAATAAAATATATATAGTTATAATACAAATTAATACATTTCACTATAGTATTCATTCTCGTTTGAGACTATGACAAGTATGTAAGGAACTTGGCATTTAAACATGAAGAATATAGTAAACTTCACAGACTAGTTGTCCCGACTAATTCTCTAATAGATTCGGGCGTTACTTTGCGGAAGTCCAAACTATGTTTGTATGTTCTCTTTAAAACCTAGAAAATATTAGGAAACTTACGGAAAATGTAAAGAAATGAGTAGTCTTTCTCAAGTTAGAAATAAGAGAAATAAGGATAATTAATACAATAACACAAAAAGATTGTTTAAATTGACTATGTCGTCATTTTAGCCCATGAACGTCCACATAAGCCTCCCCCAAAGATATCTATGAGGGATATACCATAATCGCCACGCTTGGCATGCGGGGGGTTGGCGATCGCAGTGTGGGATATATGGTACGCAGAAGACGCTGCTGCCCATCCTCTAGAAAACTTATTTGTGAGCAGTAGCCAACCTATATAATTAATGCAGAAATTGTGAATTATATAAGATCCCGGGAATCGAATCTGCGACCTAAGATCGCAACTCATAGTTCACATTGTAACAGAAATTAAAATTAGTATTAGTAGTGCATAAATTTTCCTATGCAATATTTGTAAACTAATCACTTTGATTAATTTGTCTATGGCGCCGATGTACATGTGAGGTGAGATATGCGACCTTATAATATTTAATTCACCACGCGAGCTCAGTGCGGATTGATAGATGTCGCATCATACATAATTCGACAGTTGCAACCGATCCTATGTGTCGTTCTCTATGACCGTCGAATCTAAATTCTAAACACGTTCCGTGTGTCCAAGCTAAGATCGCTTCACAGCTGCACTTGCACCCAATTACTCCATGTTACCTTATCATTGATAACTGCCTAACTAATAGGCTACTATGCTTTTGGGATAGACCGAGTGGTATTTCCTGTAAAGCCGTCATTGTATAGATACAGGCTAAACTCCTTCACCACCATCTCAGAAATCCGGTATTGTTAATGTCAACAGCTAAAAGAAATTTGTCAATAAAGTACTACTACATTTACAAAAGAGATTTTCACCTCATCACGGTATCTCTTTAAACATAAAGCTTAGAAAATTGACATTTAGTAGCAATATTACTTTCGTCGAGTAGAGATTAGTAAGAAATGGATTTCGATCCGCATGAGGTTAAGCAGCGTTTATTAAAAATGTATAACTATAGCTTGTATGGGTTAGAATTTTGCTTTTATCTTTCTTTGGCAAAAAATTTCCAATGATGAATTTTATAAAATTACCTACTCCGGAAGACGAAAGTGTTTGACTAATGTGTGTCGCCAGTGATGACGTACGGATACAAGATATGGTCAATTACTACGAGGGTCATAAGAGAGGGTTCAATGTCCAGAGTGCAATGGAGAGGGCTATACAGAGAGTTTCGCTGTGAGATCTAATCGGAAATGAGAGGATCCGATGAAGTACCAAGATCATTGATGTAGCTCGAAGAATTGCTCTGAAGTGGCTGAGGGCAGGGCACATCGCTCGTGCAACCGATGACCGTTGGGGCCAAAAGGTTTTTGAGTGGCGACCACGAGGTGGTAGACTCGGCGTGGGTTGGCCCACACCAGGTGGACCGACGATATAGTTAAGGTCTCGGCAAATCGTTGGGTGCAGGCATCCCAGGACATAGTCATCGTGGCGATGGTTGGGCGAGGCCAATGCAGTGCCTAGCAGTGGGTGTCCATAACCTTAAAAGAAAAAGACACTAACCTAAGGCAGTGCGGGTCATGCAAAGCGGTCGAGAGACAGTGTGTAACATTACCAATAGATATTTTGAGTACTTCTAGTGTTATACCGATAATTGTATGCTTTTCTCAGTATTTTAATGTTTGCAGCGGCAATAAATTGAAAGAGTACATATCAAAGTGTCGCGGAGATAATGTGCAAACAATGAAAAAACTTCACGTGCTTATGTTGCAAACAATGAAAAAAACGTCGTGTTTGTGTCGCAAGCGGGGTCGCTAATGCTGTGTTACTTTAAATTTGCTGACCAAACAGCTGCGCGCGCACTCGCCGGTCAACAGATGATCTAATGCGAATATGTACACGACTAGCTCCCGCCCCCGACCTCGTCTATATAACTCCTCTTAAACTAATTATAATTATTTTTTGAGTTCGACGATACTTAATATCCCATGGGATAACCGTGCCAGCACCGAGTCCATTGTTTTGTGGAATAATGTACAAATTGTGAGACTTGAATATAGAAGTAAATAAAATATAATAGGAAAAAAGCTTTTTACATTAAAAGCTGGAATGCAGAAATAAACAAAAGTAAATAAAAAAAAATGTAAAAAGTAGTATTTTAGAGGTCAAAAGGAAAATAAGGTATAGAAAGGAATGATAGATTTTGTTACAAATAAAAGAAAGTCGGGTGGAATATATTGAGAAGGATAAAAGATGAGGACGAAAATAAAATTATTAAGAAAAATAATGTTCCTGTGTACCCAAGACAGGGGATGTATGAGGGGCATAACGGGGACCATAAAAGAGCCCGTTCCAGAAATAAGCTGATGATTGCTCTTGGCAGGTTTAAGTCCTTCGGCCCGTTATAGACATATTTCACAATTATTGTGATGCATTCACACATTCACAATGTAATTACACCAATACCTTACTTTGCGTCGTAGTTACGTTCCAAAAAAACACGACGCAAATTGGAATGCCGCAAAGTGAATTAAGATTGTAAAGATGTAAAGATGAATGATAATGTAAAGATCGAAGATAGGTTCCAGGGTTACGAAAATACTACTTTTTAAAAAGAAAATTGAACAAAGTAAACATATAAAAAACAAAAATAATATAACTGTCAATAAATAAATAAATACACGTAATATTTTTTTATAAATTTATTATTATCTTTTAAAGAAGCAGAACACACTACGTAATTGAAACTGAACTCTAAAATTAGCAAAACAAAGTGAAAATAAAACTGTATTCAAATTGCGTTGTTTTTAGTTAGAAAGGGAATTCCCGAGTTGAGTTGGCATGGTGCAATTAGAAACAAAAGTGTTGCCATCTTTTAGAAAATAAAAGAAAATTAAAAAAAAATTAAAGTCTAGAACCCAAAACAACGTTACCTCGAAATTCTAACTACGCACAGTGAAAATTAGTACTAATTAAGCACCGATGCAATTTAAAAAAAAAACGCAAAACAAAACGACGCAAAGCGAGGTATTGGTGTACAACATAAGTAGAGAACAAACACGATATAGAGCACATAATTAAATAAAAGTAGGTTAGATCTATGTCTTATTTATTAGTTGTCACCCGCTAGAAGGTGATGAACGTATTTTCAACCCTTTTGTGGGCAGAATTTAAGACTATCCCGGAAATCAAACCCGCGTCTTAAGATCGCAAGTCTACGTTCTCTACTGCTGTGCTACCGCTCTTAAATTTAATTGTTATTGGTATAATCTATATTTTACGAGGCGTTTGTATGATGTATTTGAATAATATTAATATTACAAAGTTGTCTATTTGGAAATTTTATGATGTCGCTTTTTTTCACATTATTGTCAAATGTTATTATGTAATGAATCTGCGGAATTCGATGCACTGACAAGCAGGTAAAATGAATTTGGGTTAGGTAGATGTAAACAGATGACTGCAAACATGCTCTTACGTTTGGTTTAAACTTTAAATATTGCTAAATTGGTGGTTATTGCCGTTGTAGTGATACGCACCTATATATATATATATATATATATATATATATATATATATATATATATATATGTATGTATTTTACTTTTTATTTGCCTGCCCACTTTCCCTTCATTGTTGGCATATTGAAGGGAAAGTGGGCAGGCAAAATGGTGCGCAAAATAGATGGCCGGTGGAATTAGAGTGGAGACCAAAGACCGGCGAAGCGTACGCCGGTCTTTGGTCTCCACTCTGCTAGGATCGGAAGACGGTGGATAAAGGCCACTTCTAATTGGTTCTACGGGAAATGTTTAAGGTCAATGTTTAAAGCCAGAGGTGTCCTTTGCTGAGAATCTACGGATGAAATGATGAAGATGATAAAGTGACCCTTGTTGCCATTTGCAACTTATAAAGCTATGAACGCAACTTTATTGTATATCTTTGATTGTCTGATTTCAATATTACCAATTACGTTGAATGTTTATACCAAGGATGAACATTCCTGAAGTAATAATACCCACACAATACCCGTTTAGCATTACGCATTAAGAACTCAGCTGGTTGCATTAACGGTGTAATAGTTGGTTAATGCATTTTTTTTAATTAATTTTAATTAGTATCGCTAGGGTATTTTGTTAACAATATGCTTTTTTTTCATTTCCTGAGCACAGTTGGGAGAGAGTTTGCCGATATTTGGCAGAGATTTTTCTTCTCCCAGCCGCGTGTCACGAGAGCGTTATTATTTACAATTTTTCTTATAAGTAAATACAGCTAAAATTTACATTATAAACACACACATGTAAATATATATATAAAGATGTAAATAATAATATATACTCATTCACACAGATTATATAATAAAGCTACGATGATATAGAGAATGATGATATAGAACGTACAAGTTTGCCCCAAAACGAGCTGTCTCGGGTGTTAGATTTCTTTGCAGTCCGTGTTATACAGTAGGCGACATGACCTATAGCAATTTTCATATGGCAGTCACAATTTCTAGAATCTAGGTAATCAGTCGGATTCTCATTTCTCCGATACATTCCGGCGGCACGGAGGTTATGTAGCGGCGACATTAAAAATGTTGCGACGTAAGCAGTATTAATCCCGCTCCGTGAAGTCTTACAAGCTAGTGTTCCACTAGGCTCTCTGCTGTGACCTATTTTGTTCTTCATACATGTTAATATTTTTTATTAGCAAACGGCTCTTAGTTTTTTCTGTTCTTTGCCTACATTGTAGTTCAGACCTGATCATGATAAATGTAAATTTAAGAAAAGAACCAATACATAGCTACTTCCGCCAATGCAGTAGTAGCTATATAATGGTCCTTTTCTTACTTAGGATGGACTTTCGCAAAATAACGCCTGAATCCATTAGAGATGAAGCATAAATCCACAAAAACAATATATATATATATTTAAAATTTCAAAATACTATATGTATATTAAATAAGAGTCAATGGTAATTATGAAATCAATTAAATCTTATTTAAAGTGGTTTTTTTATATAGCCCATGTTTTGGGGGCCATTAAAAATGTAAATTTGATTTAACCATCGTATTGCGTAGAAAAAAGCTGTTAAGGTACTATCAAGATATAAGAGCTGTCCTCTTTAAAGAAAAATGTGAATGAATGGCCTGATTACTGATATTCTTGATACGTAGATAAGATAAAATTAGTTTATTCAACACTGGAACTTTTAACAGAACTCTTATTGATCGCGAACTTGTCATTTATTATTATTTTTTAATCTATTTTATTTTTAATTCTACTCTGCTTTCCAAGGTGTTATAACTATAACAGTGGAGAAGAAGCAGTAAGAAACTCCACAACACATCTTTACACATCACAATATCAACTCTTTGTATAAAGTTTAACAATACTAATTTGTACATATACACTTCGTCAGAAATAGCCTAAATGAAATCAAAATAATCAAGCGACATTGCCAAGGATTCTTGTCATTTATATATTCGTTTATTAAATTATAAACATTTTTTGTCAATTTATTTTTGAGGAACCCAGACATTGAGCTTCGAGGTAAAGCTTAGGCCTTTCAGATGGTCATAAACAATTGAATTCGATAAATTTAATCTCTCTCCGATTACAATGTCAAACACAAGAAATCATGAAGCAAAAAAGATAAACCGGCTCAAAACATTTAAAAAGCCAATATCCATCAAAAACGTGATGTTGTCTGTTTGGTGGGATATCAAAGGAGTCGTTTTTTTTACCAAATAACACAACAATTAATTGAAAAGTCTACTGTCATCAGTTGGACAAAGTGAACGAGGCACTACAACAGAAAAGGCCAGAATAATAAAAAAGATCTAGTGTTCGAAAAAGATCATTCGAGAAAAAAGGTCTTTTACAGCTTGAATGGGAAACGCTGTCACACCCACCTTATTCTTAAGATCAGGCTCCTTCGGATTATTATTTGTTCCGGTCACAACAAATTTTTATGGACAATTAAATCTTTACCCATAAATGAATGAACACGTTAAAGCTCACCTGGATCAGTTTTTTGCAGGCAAAGACAAAATATTAATTATATATATTTTATTAGCGTGGAGCCATGCTTCTACTAGAAAGACGGCAAAAGGTGTTGTATCAGAATGACCAATATATAATATAGTAAAATATTTATTCATTACACAAAAGATTGCCTTTCATTTTCACTAAAAAAAACGAAATTACTTTCCGAATAACCCAATACTTTACACAAGCTTCTTCAACATTTAACTTTTGCAAAGTATATAGCAACGTGGTTACTCTAATTGCATTGCAATTCTCGTTTATAATCCAATAATAGCAACCAATTGATCCCAGGTCTCTCAGTGGCACCTTCGATTCGGAAGGCTCGACGCTAATTGAAACTTAATTTAAGTCACCACAAGTGTCCTTAAAGAAATCTATGAATGGGTCATCCTTCCAATTAGGATGTATATCTAATGTTTGTTTGGCATTACTTAAATCAGGACCTGATAGAAAACTTTTGCTTTATTATGACAGAGGGAAATCAGTGTATTAAATTTCAATTTGATACTAATTGTCATATTATTCGGCTTATTTAGCACTGTTGTCATACAAGAAAGCACTAATTGATCCAAAGTTTAAAAAAGTTTAATTCGTTTTAGATTCAAGGAGTGGAAACTATTTTTTTCATAAAACGTAGGCATATTGAACGTGTTCAATTAAATTTGGGTCAAAATGTGCTTTACATAATTTACCTGACGCTCGAAGGTAAAGGACGCAAATGTCTTTATACGCTATATGTTATAGGAATTTCAAACCGACGCAAAATTTATGTGCATTTCTATCTTGTAATAGAAGAGAAATCCTTATAGAATTTATCACTAAATCAAAATCCTCTTTCGAAAAACTTTCGCTATAAATCTATAGAAAAGATACTCCGTACATTACAAACATAACTAAATAAATGAATTGAAATGTTTTCCTGCAGCTTATTCTCTATTTGATATTTTTAAAGCAGTTTTTTTATAAAGGATCTTACTTGTGTTTTGTATGACAGGTAGTGTTAAATTGCAGTCTGTCATTAAAATGCTTTGGTCTTGTATTATTGTATGTATAGCTTGTATTCCTGGAGGATGCGGGCGGGCAGGCACAGAGCTAGGACGTGGCCACGTGGCCGCCACTTCCCGGTGCGCACTCTCGCACTAATTTATTCCAATTGTCGAAGCGATCAAACTATTTGCCGCCGAGAGTGGCGCAGCGGGCAGCACCAATTTGACCGTCTGAATAATACGCGCGGCAAGTAGCTTGCAATTGGTTAATAAAGATCTCCATTTGGGTTATTCTTTGTACCTACGTGCAACGTGATTATCAGACAATGTATATGCGTGGATGTCTTTTTAACTGAATTTATTTTGTTGGGGAATTACACAGGCGACATAAGATAAAAGATAAGTAAAAAAAGAAACGCGTGCAGATAAGTATAACTTAACAAATAGATTTCTACCAATTACTGATTAAAGTTAAGATCTGGAGTGGCGATCACGGATCGGCAATCGCAACGAAGATGTCCATCCAAAAGGTTTTTTTTTGTATTTTTTTAATATGGCTCCCGTTATTGAAGCCTGTCGTACATTCCCCTGTCTTGGGTACACAGGGATATCTTTTCAAATAATTTATTCATTTTCTAATTTTATTTCCTCCCCCTTCTTTTGCCCTTCTCAATTTCTCTCACTCATTTCTCTTTTTTACCTCGCATGATCTTTCATTTTATACCCGTTCATACACCTCTTATGATACACGGTTTCCTCCTGGACTAGTTTTCTTTTTTATTTAATAATAATGCCATCCACAAGGTATTCAACCTTTAAGGGGCACACCTAGTGTGACAGCCAGAAAAAAGACGATTTTTGGGAATTAATAAAAAAAAAACTAGTGGATCAATCGTTTTAAAATTTTGAGGGTATGTTTATACATGTTTTGAGAATACACAGTATAATTTTTGGAATAATATATTAAATATTTTTGAAATAACACGCGATCTCCGGCGGCGCCAAAAAAAAAGGTCCTCCACTGCTGGAGTGATTGCAGCCTTCTCCGTTGATAAAACCTAAAAAAAAAAATTCTCGTCAAACAAAAACATATTGTCTGTACGATGACCCTCGGACGAATCAAAAAATCAAAAATTGACAAAATAGCGACATGTTGAAAAAAAAAGTTAAATTTTACTAAAAATTTTGGTGGTTTTTGGCCTACCAAAATCCGATTTTTGATTAGATCAAAAAACTGGAGGGTCATCGTATGGAGAACTATATAGAGAAGATGTGAAAAAAATTTGATAGCGATCGGATCATTTGTCTCCGAGTAATCACTCCAGCAAATTCGAAAAATGCTGTTTCGAGAAAAACGCGTTTAAAGATAAAATGATCGTTTTCACTGTTATAAATGGATTAAAGTCATACTTACAGCTAATCTGTCCAGGCTCATATGTTTCACCTTCCTCTTCCTCAAAAAGGGCTTGTTGAGCTGAAGAAGCTGTCCACAAATTTTTAAAACATCCATCAAAAGTTTGATGGTAAAATTTGCTTGCTAGATCCATTAGTCCGCAAAAAAGATTGATCCCATTTATTCCGACGTCCAAAAGACGCATCACAGCAACAAGACATCTATTTATTTCAAATGCATTATCGACCTTTGGTCCAGAATTAATGTACGAATTACCACCACATTCACAAATGATAGCTATTTTAAACACGAGGCCTCTTGGACTTGCTTGATTAAAAGTAATTTCCTTGTGACAAGTTTTGCACATCACTAAATTGCTGATACCTGGAGGCTCACATTAAAAACCTGAATCCTATTTGCAAAGGTTGGAAAAGACGGTACACTCCGAACAGTAGCTCAGGTATGTCCCGTAGCCAATGCAACTACCTAACTGCCGAGCGGCTACTCTTTTAAATGGCTGTAACTCAAAAACTATTTAAGATATCGATTAAAAATTTTAGTATGTTATTTTTAAAGGTATAACCTATCGAAATATGAAAATAAAAAAAAAACGATTTTTTGAAAATTTCACACTAGGTGTGCCCCTTAAGGACTTTGTTAAAGTTGTCGGAAAACGCCGAACGAGGGTCGCTTCTAAATATTCTTGGTGGAAATCTATGAGGAAAGCCTAAGTCAAGCAGAAGTAGAAGCGTTGCTGAAGTTTCTTCAGGAAGTTCTTCTTCCTGCGGTAATTCTTACCAAAGCCGTAGAAAGAAATGCGCATAAAAAATTCAAACTTGTGTGCCTCCTTCATGAAGCGTTCACTGTGGCCAATTTCGGCAAAGTGAATAATGTAATAGCGTGAATTGAGATTGATGGAGCTCTTGAGATTAGTTACTGCAAAAGTGGACAAGGCTATGCGAATTTAGCCTTTTGTCACTTTAATCCTGATTTGAATCAGAATTTGACCAAAAAAAGTCACTCGGAGAGCAATGGAAAGCTGCAATGCGAGATTGAAACAGAAGTGAGGCAATCGTAGGTTTTTAGGGTCAAAATTTTATATGAGCTAGTAGAAGCGGCACGGGCGAAGTTGCTTGATGGCGGCCAGCGATCGAAAACGATGGGTCTTTTGACTCTGAATGTGATTTTCTTTAGAGGCGGCCTATGCTTTGCAGCGGACGTCTGTCGGCTGATATAATGATGTTGATGCAATTAAAAAGGCAGGCGATTACGTATGGTGATGACTCGTCACTTTCGGCCAGTGTCCCAATTCACGTAATGGTATCTAATGACCGTAAACACAACGTGTAATTCGAGCGCGACCTTTTCCGTCAGCGCGGTGTGTCGTTACATCAGCGCCGATAAGTTGATTCGTTATCACGATCCTTCGCAGTGCAGATTGTGCGGCGCGCGCCGGCTGCCGGCTCGTTTTACCTTTATCTGTGCCGCGGATGACGTCTCCGTTGTTTTTGAAAGCTGCGTCAAATTTCGCGCGTTTTTTGAATTAATAAAAATTAATGTGTATATTTTGTTTATTTCTTAAATTAAACATAACTTTGTATGCCTGTTATACAATTGTGTAAGTTGTACTTTTAATTTTTATTTTAACTAATTCATTAAAGGTCACCTTAAAGAAAGATGGAGGTTGTAAACTTTGGTAGCTGTTATCAGTAATTTTGGACAGTTTTAGCAAAGATCTAAAATATTTTGATTATTTTATATTTATTATTAAATTTCGGATAAATACAGTTCTTATAGTATATAATAAGACACTAACATTTTTGACCAGTAGTTTCTGTAAAAATGATTTACTATCCTTGCGTTTCGAATTGGAATCCTTGTTTGAGACACGGTAGTATATTAAGAAAGTTTACGGTAACAGATCTTAATGTTGGACCTCCAACATAAGATATATGATATAAAATAAGTACAATAAAGTGACATTTTTAAAATTTACATTGTAGCGTATCTTTCAAACTATATAACACTTGTAATTATTACAATTTATAAAATAAATACTAAAATTTTAGAAAATCAACTTTGTCCAGCGGCAATAATATATTTGTTTATTTTAACTGTTTATTATACATCAAGATAAAAGCTGAAAAAATCGTGTATTTACAATCGTCGATCTTATCGCGAAATGCGATTTCCTCTAGACAATCTAAACTTAGTTCATTACCATCATTATTTTAGTCACACGAAGTCCACTGGTGGACAGATCTTCATCACAAATTTCCGACAGGCTTCGAAACTGCCTGTATCCACTTTCTTTGGGCGACCTGAACAAGGTCGTCTGTCCACATTATGGGTGTATGTCCTAAGCCGCGCTTGACGATGTATAGTCTCCATTCCAGAACCCAGTGGCATTCCTATTGCCAATTTAACTTGATAATCCGTTGGGTTGTGTCACTTTTGTTCTTCTACGAATCGCCCTCATTCCTGATATGATCTCGTAAATTTTTTTAATACTTCTAATTTTGAGAAGTTATTATAAGACAGATTGTACATAATATTGTAAATTGATGAATGAAATACTTTTTCCTTTATTATATATAAGAGCGTCATTCTTGGTGAAATAATATAAATTTCTGTGTGCAATTGGTGTTTATTACTTGTTCTTGTTTTACAGTTTAATATGTTCGACATTCATGACCATCTAATTTCTTCTTCCTTCCGGTTGACACATCCGGTTTCTAACTTAACTAAATGTTGTCGCTATAAATATTAGATAATATTTATTTGAGTATGTGGCTATTCGTCGCATATTTAATAAGGATGGAAAATGAGTCTTATTTTACAGGAGATTAACCATTATTATCAACGTTGAAGTAATTCATTCATACTGTCTACGATAAGATTCCAAAGATTAAGCATTGTGTTCGATTATAACCATCTCTGTCTTATCTCAAAAACTGAGATTTCGCCGTAAGGACTTTGATCTCTTAAAAAGATAAATATGTCTTCAAGTTCACACCATAAGAATATTTATAAAATGATTATGCAATACATTGATTGCTTTTTGTTATATATTATTTATAATAGGTTTTGACAATATTAGCCTTCCTGACTTTTATAGCTTTGTTGGTCCGGAACTCTCGTATGAATAAAGAAAAAACTATATCAATTGTGATGCCTGACTAAAATATTATCAAGTGATATTGGCCTGTTGCAGTTCAAAGGTTTTTTTTTTCAGAGTGGCATTAATAATAATAAAATATATAGATAAAAAAAAAAATTTCCACTTTGTACTGTTTAGTAATGATGTGGTTATGTTCTCATTGTAATGCTTTATGGTAAACTATATATTTTTTTTCGTTTGAATAGATCTTAACACGCCTTTTTTGGTTTTGATTGACCTCGAGTGTTTTACAACTATGGACTGGTGATTTCCTCTGTTGTTTATGATTAGTGTTTGTTTTTTTACTATGTACCACGCAATGTTATATTTCTAATACAAGAATATTTTTATGCCACGAAAATATAAAATAGGAATACAAAGGTGTAAAAGCTTGTGGTACATGCAGTGGCGTAGCTAGGGGGTGGCGAGCGGGGCGGCCGCACCTGGCACCACAAGAAGGGGGGCACCAAAGTTGAAAATAATTTTTTTTGAATTTTTTTTTAAATAAAAAGAATATCGAATTTTACTATTTTTGTGCTAAAAAAGTTGTTAAATAATATGAACATTTAAAAAAAGGAAACGGTTACAAATTATAATATACACAGTGTTTAAGCCTTTCATTCGCAAAACAAATAAAGTGTTTTTTAAAAAGGCCCTAAATCACAATACACATATCTGTGTTCATGAAATGTACTAGAAGATATATATATGTGTGTTCAACATTTAAGGACATGATCCTCTCCTTTAATGTATAAATCACAAAGATGGGTTCATAAAGGGTGAAAAAAATTCTGGAAACACATTTTTGTTTTATACAAAAAGGGTGAGGATCATGTCCCTTTAAGAAAAAAAAATTTTTTGATTTCTTTAATATTTTAAAGAAAAAAACAAAATTGAGCTTCGAATTTTTACTTTTTTATGGCCAAAAAATAAAAAATTGTACCAAAATGTGAAAAATATAGAAATAAAGAATTTGGACACGGGGGGGGGGGGGGGGGCAACAAGCCCCAATCTGTCCCAGGCCCCAAATACCATAGCTACGCCACTGGGTAGCTATGGTATTTGGGGTCCTCTGGTTTTTCCGTGTTGGGTAGACCCCCTACTTACCTGATATTGATTTCCTGTAAATTTCTAACTGTAGTGAAGTAGTGTTAAAAACTTAAAGTAAAAACACATGTTAATTTATACATTTATTAATTGAATTTAAATTAAAACTACTCAAAATAAAATTTTGTATCTGTTATGTCAACTAACGTAACATTAAAAAAATTTTTTTTCGCTGACGTAGACCCCTTGCAAGTTGTCATAGACCCTTAAGGGTCGATATAGACAATTTTGGGAATCACTGCTCTAGCCTAACAGTAGAGAACTGGGACTTGCGATTGTCGCGTTTTCGATTTCTGGATACAGTTTAATAAATAACTAACACTGTGTATAATTTATATGGGATCGCCACTGCTCACAAATAAGTTTTCAAAGGGATTGGCAGCGGCGTCCTCTGTGTACTATTATACTATACTGCGTTCGTCAATCCGCCTGCCCAGCATAGCGATTACGGTATACCCCACCATAGATACCTTTGGGGGAGGCACAACGAATAATACTGTATCTAAATAGGTATATTTCGACGGTCCATAGCAAAGTATTTAATATTAAAAGTCTGATCTTTAAAAGGTAGGTATAAATATAATTTATTTTATGGTTCGTATGAGAATAGAAAAGTCATGTTTTTATAATTATCCTTGCAATTTTTTATTTCTTTTCTTTCCTTATGGACCCTTCTCGTGCCTTATGGAATATATACAAAAAAAAGGTCGAACTGAAATCGCACACCGTAGTGAGCAGTACCTAGCCGTTCTAAAGTTCCTGCTCCTTCATTGTTATATGCTGTTTTGTTTGTACCGCGATCTAACAAATACAAAGGTCAAGTATACTCGAGAAATAAAGTGTAGCCACAACAAAGTTTAACTAATTCTATTTCAAAATTATGTGAAAATTAATTGTCGTTCTTTGACAAATAAACGTTTTATACTATTCTACAAAATATTATAAGTTTTACCTATTGGAACAACAGCCATTTCTTCTCGAATGTTTTGTTTAACTCAGTTATAGTTTTCATAGAATTATAGAAGACTGCTCTCGAAATGTACCCGAAAAATATCAAAAGGCGACATACCTAGAACTCGTCGTGGGGCACTTAATAGGGGGTGGCATTTCTTTGTATGATTTTACTTGGGAATTCCCCTCAAGGCACCATTCTGTTCGAACCAAGTCACAAAGTTGAGCTCATTTCGCTCTTGAAACTATGGTTGCAAGAAATTGTTTAAAAACTAAATTGAATTTAGCCCAACCTGCATATCCAGGGTGTAAAAAAAGGAAGGTAGTGGCTGAGACTAGAACATATTAAATGAATCTATGCCGACATACTTTTGAAAATTATCGCTATTAATAAAAAGTAAATGTTGTTTTAATGAATATGACTACAAATCTGTGTCAATTTGATGTTACCGGAGGTAACTATTGTATGAACGAAGGACAATAATTACAATATACAATACTACAATAGCCTGTCTTTGAAAGAGCACTCTGTCAAACTATTTTCTCAAAATTGTTACTTCTTTAAACTTTATCGGACCCCAATTTTTTTTTAACGGGATTAGTAACATATCTTTACATATATACACATATATAGAGATGTTTCATTTTTATTATCGATGTTGTCTCACGACTTGACATTCTCAGCAATTGTCAATAAAATATCTCCGTAGATTACAAGTACAGGTCGGATATTCGGTTGCATTTACGTAATGTTGATGAGCTGGCTTTTTATAGAAAGCATTTTTGTATAGAAAATATTCTCGAGTAACAATTCGCGAGTGTTACGTATAATTTGTTTTACTATTTTAAAAATACCTACCAGTAATAAATATTCAAACTTAGTAGATAGAAAGAAATAAATTAAAAAGATATTATATCCGCAAATGGAAAGTCCCTATCCTGACAGGGGGAACGAGAGGCCTCCAAAACATGGGCCATATAAAAAACACTTTATTAAAGTTCTAATTGGTTTTATAATTTCCATCGACTCTTATTTAACATACATATAGTATTTTGAAATTTTAAATATATATATTGTTTTTGTGGATGTATGCTTCATCTCTAATGGATTCAGGCGTTGTTTTGCGGAAGTCCAGCCTAAGTAAGAAATGGACCAATATATAGCTACTTCCGCCAATGCAGTAGTAGTCGTGCAATAAAGTGCACCGCCCGCCAGCCCGCTGATAAATGCGGGTGCCGCAAACAATGCGAATTACCCAACTACCACCGTTAAATCACTCAACACGTGTTTCACCCCTCCACAGGGCATCCTCAGGAGTAATGTTACACCGATTAGTGACAAACACAGAGTCTTTGTGTCATTTATCAGCGGGCGGCGGGCGTTGCATAGGTGTTAGTTTATGTCAGACAATGGTGGTTTTTTTGGTAATTTCTTACGTTTTAAATGCTCACACTCACGTATAATGCGTTGAACGTTTCTTAAATTAGTACTAACACCAGCCTCCGCTGCGATTTATCTTGCGGTAAGCGTAGAATTTGACGCAACTCTTAGAATTGACCTTCTTTCTCGTGGTGTAGTTGCTCTCGGTCGACCTGTCCGTTTTTTCTTATCATAGTTGTCGGGATCTTTTAAAAAATTTCGCACAACACGATGACTTCTGTTGATGATTTTTGCGATTTTGGCCTTAGAATAATTTGCAGAATGCAATTTTTTAATTATATTAATTTCAGTTTCGTTTAAGTGTTTTCCCCGTGGCATTTTAAATAAAAAATAGACAAATATTAACTTAAACAATTTATTTATACGTAAGTTACGAGTTACACGAAACAAGTATAAACATGAATTGATATGTCCAGTACACCGAGCTGCTTGAGCCAATGAGACGTATGGGTTATACTTTTGTCGCGCTATCAAACCAATAACTTCGCCGCTGCGTAACAAAGCAGCATCGAAACGTAACTATATATATACCATAGTACTAGAATCAAGAAAACAATGCTGGCGCGTTAGGAATTTATTTACTTGTATTTAGTTTTACAGTAAATATAAAAAAATTCGAGGGGTGGGTTATACTATTGTCGCGGAGTGTAATAGTTAACGCGCACGAAATTTATGACTGCCTAATACGGAAAATGCTGCCTTCATTTAGTTTATTGGTAGCTTATTGAAGCCACCTCCATAATAACATAGCCGAAAAATTACTTTGGTCGATATGCATCGAAATATCCGATTTCTGATTATCAGTGATCAAAACGATTGGAGCTTTCTGTGTGTGTTAATATAAACGGCAAGTCTCCGCGATTTTGGAATTTAAAAAAAGAATTCTGAAAAATGTAAATTAAGGTGGCGCAGCTGGTACTTATTCTTGTTACTAAATTGTAAAGTTTGAAAATCTATATGAAAACGGCCACATTTAAAATGACAATTTTTTTTTTAAATTATTGGTTTCGTTTCTCTATATTTCCGGACGTTTTATTATTATCGCATATACACCAGTACCTCGCTTTGCGTCGTTTCGTTTTGCGTTTTGCGTCGCTGCTTAATTACTACTAATTTTCATTGTGCGTCGTTATATTTTCGAGGTTGCGTAGTTTTGAGTTCGTGTCTTCACATGGTTTGCTATAGAAAATGTTAATTCACTTTGCGTTGTTTCAATTTGCAAACTTTGCGACGCAAAGTGCGGTGTTAGTGTACTAGAAAAGCGTTGTTACGTTGGTACTTCCAAAAATCACGGCACGTATTCTTATCATATACAATAACTATCTGATCCCGCAAACGTTGTTTTGAAAAAAATTAAAGTTTTTAATTAACAAATGTAAGATAAGGGTTGATCGTAGAGGGGTGAAAATTTAGGTTTGTATGTATTTTTGTATGCTGTATCATAATAAAATAAAAACCTAAAAAATTGTCTAAAAAATTAAAAATAAAATTTAGGGTGGACCACCCTTATCACTTAGGGGCATGGAAAATAGATAGTAGCCGATTCTCAGACATACTGAAAACGCATGTAAAATTTGGTAAAAATCGGTCAAGCCGTTTCGGAGGAGTTCAAGTTCGAACATCGTGACACGAGAATTTTATATATTAGATTTAGACATATTTTGACAGAGATTTTATGCGTTTCAATTTATTTATGCATTTATTTATTGATATTAGTATCCTACTTTTGATCATTTATAGTGTTGTTCAATAGTCATGAGAGGAATGCCGGAAAAATCTAATTTGATTCGGATTCCGATCGGAATCGATGTATATCGTGCGCTAGATATTTAGTCGTAATTATTAAATGAACTTGAGCCAACCTTTAATGGCATTCTTTAACTTTCAGCTTCGAGGGTTCAAAGAGTCCCCTAAAGCCTAAGCTTTTTATGAACACAAAAAATTATGTTAATGAAATTTTATAACGGGATTTTGTTTAATATTTGACTTTTTAAATTTGTTACATAATATGCACTGGAAAGTATTGAAATACTACACAGTTTTGCCTACAACGCTTACTAATTTTTCTCGCACAGAGTGTTGCAGCGCTTGGTTCGACACCTGCATTTTATTTTAAATACTCGTAATGTGTTAGAAAAAGTTATTGAACACTACCGATTGAATATATAGGTAAGCAGCCACCATTTTACCATCAAGTGAATGAATATCGATGACGTAGGGTCGCGGAAAGTCGCTGGATGTGGGCATCGATAGACCAGAACATCGTGGCGATCTTTGGAGAAGGTCTATGACTTCAGCAGGCGAATCGGGCGACCGATGAATGAATACACGCACTCTGATGAGAAATGTTCCTCATTATTTAAAATGAATTAACTTGCACGTCTACCACTGCATGTGCGGAAGTGGCTAAATATTGGTCCTTTTCTTACTAATGACTATGATATTTTGAATAAACATTCTTTAGTAAGAAAAGGACCAATATTTTGCCACTTCCGCCAAACAGAGAATCACTAATCGGTGTAACATAAGTCCTGAAGATGCCCCGTGGAAGGGTGAAACACGTGTTGAGTGAATTAACGGTGGCAGTTGTGTAATTCGCATTGTTTGCCGCATACGCATTTATCAGCAGGCTTGGGGGCGGTGCACTTTGTTGCACGACTACCGCTGCATGTACGGAAGTGGCTAAACATTGGTCCTTTTCTTACTTGGGATGGACTTCCGCAAGGTAACGCTAGATTCCATTAAATAAACATTCTTTGTTATCAGATGACATCGGGGCTCCACGGGCACGGGCACCAGATCTCGCAGCCGGCCCACCACCTCGACTCCACGGTGCTACCGGCCAAGGAGAAGACGGTTCATGGCAAGGAGAAGACTTTTAAGGTGAGTCACTTTTTAGTTCAATGTATCACACATATCATCCTCAGGTAAACGTAACCATGACTATGGCTTAGGGAGTGCTGTAAAGAAATAAAATAGCTTCAAGCGAGAGTGTAGTTTATTGCTGTAGAAGTGTCTGACGATCTCTGGAATCTAGAGGCGGCGGATACCCCAGAGAAACAAAAAGAGATGGCCTTCATATTTATCCACTAGGGTTACTGCCTTGGGAGTCGTAAATATATGACGCATGAATATATCGTTATAGAATTTACAGTGTTAAGACCCCTTGTGAGAGGTGAATAGGAAAATAAATTTTAATCTTATTTTATATTTACAGCTTTTGTGCATAATTTTTATTTAATTTTTTTTCGCATACGCTAGAGTCAGATTTTGTTACGGATACCTTATATTGATTCTTTTATTGTACGAGGGTGGATTGAAAAGTACTCGGCCTAACCAAGAAAATAAACACATACTAAATCAGTTATATTTTTATTTTCCTACATAATCACCATCAAGTTCCATACACTTTTGCCACCTCCCCTTCCAAGCATTTAGACCGTTGAAAAAAAATGATTCTTCCTTAGAGTCAAAATATGAGTGTACAGCTGCTTTGACCTCGTCGTTTGTCGAAAATCTTTGACCTCCCAAGTGCTTTTTTAGGTTAGGGAACAGAAAGAAGTCTGATGGTGCCAGATCAGGTGAATACGGCGGATGCGGTGACAGTTCAAAGCCACAGTTGTGAATTTCAGCCATTGACTGTTCTGACGTGTAAACACGGGCGTTATCTTGATGAAACAGGACTTTTCTTCTGAGCATTCCTCGAAGTTTTTCTTTTATTTCCTCTCGTAAACGACGTAGTAAGGTGCAGTAGTAATCAGAGTTTATAGTCTGACCCCTTTCAAGATAATAAATCATAATCACACCTTTCGAGTCCCAGAATACTGAAGCCATCACCTTATTTGCCGACAAAATCGACTTAGCCTTTTTAGGGGGTGGTGAACCAGGTCTCCTCCACTGTTTTGATTGTTGTTTTGTTTCCGGTTTACAGTAGTACATGAACCCATGTTTCGTCCATAGTAACAAAACGATTCAAAAAATCATCTGCATCGGCTTCAAATAACTCCAAACAGTCGCGTGAAATAGTCAATCGCGTCCTTTTTTGTTTAACTGAAAGCAGTCGCGGAACCCACTCGCAGACACCTTGTGGAAACCCAACTCGTTGACAATGATGTTTTGAGTTCGTTCATAAGAGATGCCTATAATCTCTGCTATCTCTCTAATTTTTAATCTGCGGTCTCTCATTATTAAATCAAGTACTTTTTTAATATTTTCGTCAGTAGTTGACGTCGAAGGCCTTCCAGAGCGGGGTTCATCTTTCACACTCTCTCTACCACGCTTAAATTCTGCTATCCATTTTTTGACGGATGAATATGACAGAGCACAATCAGATGGCTTTTGATGATAGCCTAGCGATTTCTTACGGAGGTACTTAATGACGGCACGCTGCTCGATTTGTTCCATTCGTGGAAATTATGTCCGATTACTTTGTTAATAAATTTATAAAATAACAACTAATTATCGCACACGTTTCGAACTTCACACAATGAAAACTAGTCTGAACTGAACAAAATAATGTGGGTAGATTTGATTTTTAGAATTGAATGGATCTGTGTTAGGCCGAGTACTTTTCAATCCACCCTCGTACATAGAGTAATGATATGTTTACTTGTTTCATTCACCTTCATTTATTTATATCTGTATCGTTCAAATGGTTGACCGGTTCAGAATGCCTTAGGAATTAAATTTTGCTATGGTACTTATTACAAGTGTACAAACAAATAAAGGGTAAGAAAAAGCGAATTGGATGGATGCCTATAGGCATTTGCATCTTCTACCTGTCTTGGAGAAGAAGAAATGGTGTTGGTAGGATTTAGCTTCAATAAAAACATGGGTAATTGGTAAATTTTTTTAATTTTTACTGGATATCAAAACTGTATGCCATTGATTGTTATTTTAAAATAAAACAACTACATTGGTATTCGACATATCTGACACGTCTACAGTTGATAGCATTTTTGGTTCAGATCGTTACAAGCGTACTGTACCGTTCTTATCTAGTTGCGAAGTTGATTTTAATGTTTATACATTTTATATATCTGTCAGAGAAATAGCTTCTGTAGTGTTTTTTTAACGGTGTGTGATGTCAGCTTTGCCGAAATCACTATCATAAATTAGTTAATTTTAACAAACTCTATACAACCTAGTTTCATAGAATCTTATATTGGACTTACAACGTTACATAGTCTTCATAGATCAACGAGAAAACCTCCTCTCGTGTCTTCGGTGCGTCGATGTTTTTACACATTGACAAGCAATATATATTTGTTATATAAAGAGAGTGGGCCATGAGTTACGCTGATATATCGAATCAAAAATGGAGGTCCGCACAAGAACCAATGTCACTGACAACTCGAAGAGTTGCTTATTTGAACTGTGGTAATGGGGATCACACATCTCTCGGGCAACTCAAAGCCAAGCTTGGAAATACGAGCCAGTAGACGCGGTATGGGACTCCCCCCTCCTCTAGATGGACCGATGATATAGTCCAAATCGCAGGAAGTCGTTGAATGCAGGGCACCACAAGGACTGGTTACCGTGACGATATTTAAGAGAGGCCTACGTCTTACAGTGGACGTCAGCTGATATGACGATGATGTGTTTATAAAATATGTATCTACCCTACATCAATTTACATATTATATATATTAAGCAATATTGTGTATATATAGTGTACACTTTTTTATGTTGTAAATGTATCGATGTTGTATTTATAAACGTTTTGTGTACTAGAAGAAATTACTCGAGATACTGCATTGCAGGTGGTGATGGGCGGTGAGGTGGGGGTGATGAAGGCGCCGGTGCTGGGCCCGCGACCGTACAACGCGCTGGCCATCATCCACACGCAGCAGAGCAACACCTTCGACATGCTTAACTCGCTCACCACCAGCGTCGTAAGTACTCAATAAAACAACATTTAGTTATGTTAAGGCAGATGGATATACCATCATTTATGGAAATTTAATAATTCCGATGCTTATTTGCCTAAGGTCCAGTCAAGTTATATTGCATGTGATGTATTAACTCAAGTAGAGGTACTCGAGGGATCTCTAGAGATAAGTTACGTAGACGAAGTTTAGGCTAAAGTGCCTATAAAACCTCTGGCCCCTCAAAGCAGCAAAAAAATCCTTAGGCACTTATGAAAAGCGCTTATGGAAATAATCCTTATATTTGAATAGGCGAATGTAAAGGCGAACGTGCGTAGGCAGACTTCAAAATCGGCCGTTTTTCTTAATCAAATTTGGTCGCATAAATGTTTTATTAATAAGCGGCTACGTAAACCGTCTTTAGTTCTTGTCGAGACAACTTAGTTAAAGCGCTACCGAAACCGCTGTACCGTGCTGTATGAACGCGTGGTCGCACTCGTCGCGTTGATTGCAAAATAACGGAGAACTGAGCGACCGATAGCCCTCCCCGTCTCGCCGCGCACATACCTAAGGAGCGGTACAGCGGTTTCAGTAGTATTAGCGAACATTTGTTCATGCATTTAACTTTGTAGTTACTTTTAACAAAAATTGGGGTTTGTGTTGAGACTTACAAGGACCATTATATTGATTGTTACCGAACTGGCAAGTCGCTTGAGTGCTCAAGAAGTGACTGAATGCATGAACTTTGGAAAGGTATCCTTTATTTTTATTATCTTAGTTTGCTATTTGAAGTAGCCTGTACGAATCTATGATGTTATATTATCTGACCGCCGCATTGCAGGCGAGTCAGCCGGTCGTGGGCGTGGGCGTGGGCGGGTTCCGGCGGCGCAGTTCCGGGCAGGGCGCGCTGTGCGACCCCGAGCTGGACGACAGCGGCAACAAATTGGTAGCGCGGCTTGAAGACGACGCCTTCATCTCCGAGCAGGATCTGGTTAGCAACACTTTATTATTATTTGCTACATTTATTCGAGTATCTAATGGTCTAGCTAAAACTTTAACCTTTTTAAAATTTTGTTAACATTAAATATTGTTCGTATTTTGATGGTTGAAATATTGAAATCAAAAGAAATTGAAAAAAGTAAATTTGTATATAGCGTTTCCACACACAAAAAATGTAAGAGATATAATATGACAAAAGAGAAAAGTGTTGCCAACGTGACAGTGTTGGTACTGTTATATTTTTATCAATACTTAAATGTGGGTGCGTTCTCAATTATCTAACAAATATGTCAGAGGCCGGAGAATCAGAGAATATATTTAATTTAGATTTTATGACATTGCTATATGAAAAAAATCTATAAAGAGAAGAATGTTGGTCTAAATTTGAAAAGAGAACATGGCAACAAGAAAAATTCCTATTTTGTTGGTCTAAATTTGAAAAGAGAACATGGCAACAAAAAAATTTCCTATCTTTCAACGTGATCTACCCTCAGTTTAAACTTGTAAGAGTAGTGTAATAGAATCGACTAGACTATTAACAATTTTGAACTCTTACATATCACGTGGCTTTATTTTATAAAACTCTGTCTGTAATACATAAAGCTTTCACACTAATTTAGAACCAAATGAATTTAACATTATCGCGTGGCATAAGAACATCACGGTAATTTATTGCAGTGGAATAATAAGGAATACCACGGAATTCAGTCAGGTAAAGATTGCAGAATAAGCAAATATTGTCAGTATCACTACTTAATTCGTTTGCTTATTACTTAGCTTGCTTTAAATAGGATGTCCACTTACCCACAAGGTGGGCATATGACCTTGTTAAAGTTGTCGGAAGACGCTGGGTGCATACAATTTCAAACTGGTCCCGTTGTAAACATCTCAGGGAGGCCAATGTCTAGCAGAGGACGTCTTGCGGCTGAAATGATGATGAACCTGTTCTTAATGCACAACATTTTAACCCTTAAATGTATATCTTACAGATAAATACAATAAAATGCAGAGAAAAATAGAAAAAAAATGTATATAGTATTTTTTCATACTTACATTTAAAAAAAATCTTATGTTGCAGATATACAACATTATGCATTTACTCTTAAGTGTAGTACTCATTTTACATTTAAGTGGTGTGTTGCAGTTTTACATAATTATGCATTTAAGGGTTAAGAATGTCACAGCATGCACTTAGAGAAAATAACATTAATTAAGTTGTGGCACACCAACAATATTAAGACAAAATATACTGCTGTCGTCAAAAAGTAAGCTGAAATGCTCATTTAATACTCCCGGGTATTAGGAAGGCAGGTGAAGTTTTTCCTAAGTCGGTAAGGACAACCTATAAAAATTTGCCCAGCGTATGTTTGTTAAAAAGTTTAATTATCTCCAAATTAAGTGTTTTTTATCAAATGTTTCAATTTTGTATAACGTGTCAAGACTCGATTGGTACCAAAATCGCTCATTTTTCGAAAAATAGAGCGATAAGAACTCGATTCATATCGTTCTGCAACTACCATATATCCTATTTGGCTCCATGAGACTTACGGCTATTCAGCAAACAGAAATATTTTACCAAAGGCAGGATTTCTTTTCTTAATGACGCCGATGTCCGATCGAGAAAAAAACAATTTAACTGCCTGCGTTAAGTCGCAATAGTAGCCACGTTTCCTGAAAATTTAGGCGAAGTTCATGTGTGTAAACGACAAACACGTAACCATATACGCACATTGAGACCATACGGTAAACTTAACGGTTAAACTGGTCACGTTTAGTCGCAAATCTGACATTTATCCTTAATTTATTGTCATGGTACTACTATGGTATATCACCATGAAGCAAGCTCCTCCGGAAGCCACGCATATATAAAGATGAAAAATTCGAACTGAAACCTTTCACCTTCAATTGTAAGCTTGATATGTCCCAATAATAGCCCCCCCCCCCTTTTTATTGGGTCTCCTTGCATTGACTTTTCCGTGAAGTATCGAATTAGTCATATGAAAATTGGATAAACAATTCTGCAAAGTAAAAATTATCTCAAGTTCGCAAAGCACGTGCCGTCGAGTTCACGTGGTTTCGTATCGTCAATATTTGCAACATATGCACCACCCGTCGAGCCCGATACGGCATGTCCTGGGAAATTATTTCGCAATATCTTTTTAATTATACCTTAAAAGTAACTTTAAATAGCTTTACAGTCAGTATAGTTGTTTCAATCTCTATTAAATTCAATTACTTTTAAAATACAACTTGTTTAGCTGGTAATATTTATTTTCAAATATTGTTAATTCGTAATTGATGTGTCTACAGGAAGAGAACATACAAATCGCCACCGCAACGGAGAAGGGCCTCCCACATACCGACGAAACGGGAGGCGAACAGCCGCAAGAGCAGCAAAATGGTTAGTTATCTCATTTTTAAATATATTTTAATATAGGTGGCAACCCTGAAACACAGACCAAATGCACAGTAATACTTATTGTTTAACACGTTCCGGGCCACGGCAAGTTTTGACGATTTTCTATTCAGGCCGCAAGGGGCGTATACGATCCACACTTTTAAAAAATTAAAAAAAAAATTGTTTAAGACGTGTGCTTTACACTTTTTTAATATTACATGGCTGTAATTAGCTGGAAAACGTTATATATTTTAATATGAATTACGTACGCGCATATGTGATGTGAATTTATCTATATTCGACTCTACAAGTCATTTTTTAAGAATTATCTGTTTTTCAATGAGAACTGCAAATAGCCAAATATACGCTCCACATGGAATAGAATGTGTTAAAAACTGAGTATCATAATTAACAGTTGCATTTAAAATTATGTCTTCAACTGGGCACAGTGAGATTGAAAAGAAACGATTATTTACCTTATATAAAGTCATCATTCTGGGGATGTTAAATTTAATTTATTTTTTCTATTTAAATGTGACAGGCCAATAAATTCTGGCATTACAAAGTCTCCGGTAACAGATAGTCAATAATAATTAATTCTAATATGTGTTGTGATAATTCGAATTTTGAAATCGTTTTTTTAATACAATTACATAATTAATTATTTCTGAAACATTGATTTTTCAATTGCATGTAACATATATTAATGTAAATGTAAATAATAAAAAAGTTACATGTAAATAATTACATGTCCCTGAAGTTGATATTTAATCCTATTTACATCTATAATTACCCTGTTTAGATAACACATATATTTGTACCTATATTATATTACCTTGTGGTACACCATATTATCATTTTTCGACTAATATCACATATAGTCTGAATTATTAATTTCAGTAATTGAGGTACAAAAGAGGGCATTTTTTTGCATAGTCATTGAAAAATGTCTAGAGAGAAATAATGTATGCTATGACAACAAAGCTATATACTATTCTTTCAATCTTAATCATGCTGACAGCATATCCACTTCCTTAATCTGGGTTCAATGTAAACAATGTCTGTTAAATACATGAAGCGTTTACTATCTATAAGTCATCTTATCTTTGCTTTATTATAAAATTAGCTAATATTAAAAATAGCCAATATTTTATGTGTGATACGGAAATACTTACAACGACTAACTTTATTAATTTTGTTTAAAAAAAACTGAATTTAGAAATCTTTTAATGTGTCAATGTAACTTTCTAACAGAGGTAAATGAGGCAATTTCAAGTCTAATATGCCTTTATAGAATAATGTACAGGTCTTTATTTATCACTTAGTTAAGATTGGTGGATCATAATTTCTGCCAAAGGATGTCCACTGCTGGGACATAGGCCATCCCCAAACATTTACGATTTGAAACATTTTGCATCCAATATCTTCGGTTAACCTTCATGAAGTTGTTTGTCTACATTGCGAGTGAATGTCCCATCTTTGGGCATGTCGGTCTGGAATCATTCCAGAAACTCAAGGGTCCTGTGGCCAGCTGTCCTGCACGCTTTCTTGCCAATCCATTACCTTTGGTTACTTTTGTTTGTCTATGAATCTCCACATGTTTCATTCGACTTCTGAAAAAAAATCCCAACCATAGCCATGGAAGTCAGCGAATATGAGCTTTCCCATGAGGTTATTGAATTCATGTTTATTATTTTTAGTACTATTAGAAATCATGTAATGCTGACACAGTATACGCCTTTCGGGATTTGAACCCGCGAATGTCATTAGTTACAGCCATTTAGCACAAAAGTCGAACTCCTCCCAAGTTAAACAAGTATGAAAATTAATTACAGACAGTATCAACTAATCCAGGCTTGTGTTTACTGGTTATTCACGCAACACGCTCCACTTGCTTTTTAATTTTGAATCACGCGTATTCCTATTTACTTTATCGTACATTAACGCTAAATAATGAATCATAAAAACTCCAATATACTCAATATTTGTCACTATTGCTTTGAATCTATATTTGTGAGGTGCCGTGTGTAAGTTTTTCTGATGTTTAGTGTTGTTATAAGGTCTGGTGTACGGTCCAATCTACGACAAGCTGGAGCTGGAGAAGGACAAGCAGAAGCAGGATAAAGAGGATGAGGAGGAGCCGATCGGAGTGTCACCATGTGGCAGGTACTTTCACTTTAATTATTCTGTGGAAAATAGGAACATCCCTTCTTTTAAAATGCTGAAAATGACCACCGAAGGAATGGTTATCATTAATTTTCTTAGTAAAGATGTCTTCGCTCCTCTAGTATATTAGGAAAAAGTGCAGTTCTTTTTGAATCTAAAACTTATTGACTAATAGGGAGTTTGATTTTTATGTCCTTACTGTTACTTGTAACATCAAAAATTATTTTGCGATGGCTTAAACCATAGATATTAATATTAATTGTGCTAGGAATTTATATATCAAAAAAGTTAAACTAGTCAATGATGTATATAGAACGCTATTATAGAATGTTTATAACACATCTACAAGTTTTGTGTTTGGACACAAGCCTATTTAGAGTATATGTGCTGTAATATATCCTTCTAGTTTATTAGTGTTTGTTTAAAAACTATACATTGAATAAGGGAACTCAAATGTATAATTGTCTCTTTATTACTCTTTGAGCATGAGTTATTAATAACATATCTGAAACTCGCTCTGGAGTTATATTATCCACTAAGCCACTACGGGACTATGTTCGTTACAGCATTTTTTAATATTGTAAGCATATAGTTAAATATTACATGGTTACAAATCTTAAAACTATATTTATACACCATTGGTTTCTCATAGGTAACTTGTGGAGAGAAATGGTTCTAGCAAGGTTACATGTAGATTTATTTTATACTAAAACAGTGAGTAAAACGAAAGATGCTGAGTAAGCAATTCTTTGATAATAATGCAAGTTAACACACACCACATATAGTTTGTGGTTTTTAATATCCTTATTCTTTATTATTATATGAATTTTTTTTCTACTTAGGTGCATTATTTTGCTACATATATGCAAAGATTATTTATAAGCAAAATGCCTATTCAAGTATTATTTTGTCAATCTTAATTATATTTAATTTAGAACAAGAAACAATTGTGTTATTAGAAGTAATCTAAAACATAATACAGAAACTTACCTAACGCACAAATAGCATTGTTATCCACTAAATAAGTCATAAGTAGTTTTAAAATAAATATTTCTGTATATTGCGGTAGAGTTAATGATAGACCAATGTACATGTAACACCAAAGGAATTTTAAATGTTTCAGGTTCTTCAAGTATGATAAGGAGGTTGGCAGGGGCTCGTTCAAAACCGTTTATCACGGACTGGACACCCAGACTGGAGTCGCGGTAGCGTGGTGCGAGTTGCTGGTCTGTTTTATATTCTTCAAATTATTTATATAAAACATTTGTTTAATTTTTCACTGGAATTATACAAAAGTATTGTATTAATTATGTCTCAAATCATTTGAATATATCATTTGAATTGTTTTAAATAATAATACTGTAGTGTGCATGGAGCATAGCATAAATTCTTTATATATATTGATATAATTGTACACTTGTGAGTATATGAATTGATGTACATAAATACAAACATTTTTTCAACATTTATTTTTTGAAAAAAAATGTGACTTCTCTATTTTAAATATTAACAAGCAATTAAAAAACATTAGAAAGTAATATTAAAAATATATATAAAAGGAAAAATAAAAAATAACGTTTATTATTATATAGCTTTCAAAAGGACTAAATGGCCCGTCACCATTTAAATATTTCTTCCAAGAATAATAGAAAATTGTAAAATTAACTTTTGTTATATTTGGGGGTAATTCAGAAAATGACTACCTAAGATCAATACCTATTCTATCACAATTATTGATTTTTTGGTTAACAGGAGAAAAAACTTAATAAAACTGAGCGTCTCCGGTTCCGCGAAGAGGCGGACATGCTGAAGAAGCTGCAGCACCCCAACATCGTGCGCTTCTACAACTACTGGGAGGGCACCGTCGCCAAGAAGAAGAACATCGTCCTCATCACCGAGCTCATGCTTTCCGGCACGCTCAAAGCGTTAGTGTCCAGTGTGTTTTATATTCTAATTGTTTGAAACACTTTCTTCAAGTAACAACTTAAAAAATAAAATTAATTTGCTATAATATTCTACTTTGTATGTTTAAACATCAATATTTATTACATAATATATAAACAATAATTCCATGTCCCTTAAGTCAGGTAAAAATGAGCTATTATTAAAAAAGAATAATAATATCTAGTATTTTTTCAATATTTTTTTGTTATAATTCATTTGCCCGCTACATTGTATAATTACGAAATTTTCATCTGTTTCGGTAACGAACGTAGGAATAATCATGTTTTGGGATTATATTATTATTTTTTTTAAATATTTGTAAGGTAGATCAACAACGTTAACAGAAACATAGAAAAATGTTTTGAGTTAATGTTGAAATTAGTTGACATTTGTTGCAAAACTGTCCAACATATATTCTTTTCAAATTAAGTAAAACGAAACAGATTTAAATAAAACTTTTCAGCGAAAGAACGAATTCAATTCCAACAAAATTACATATTATGCATGTAAAACTCAAACGTTAGAATTGAAATTATTTCAAATTTTAAAATTGATGAATTAAAAAATGCTTTGTAAAAATGCTTGAAATTGGAATTTATTACTTCATCAATTGTAATTGTATTGGTTGAATGTTCAACTAAACTAATTCAAGAATTTTGTTTTCAGTTACTTGCGAAGGTTCAAGAAGATTAATCCCAAGGTTTTGAAGTCGTGGTGCCGGCAGATCCTGAAGGGTTTGAACTTCCTGCACTCTAGAACTCCACCAATTATTCATAGGTTTGAATTAGTCTCAATTCACAAAAAGGTTTATTATGTGTTTATACTAATATCGAAGATTCATATAACAATAATCCATTATTATTTTATATTACTTATATATTCAACTTTAAACATTTTAGGTTTTGTAAATGTTTAACTATACCTAGTATTTCAGTGTCTATTCTGCCGTAATATCTTGCAGGCTGACTGGTTTTAAAAAAGTTTATCCATTTTTCAATTAAAAAAATTTAAAATATTTAATTAAATTTTCAATTAAAAAATACAAAAAATTCACAAAAAGGTTTATTATGTGTTTATACTAATATCGAAGATTCATATAACAATAATCCATTATTATTTTATATTACTTATATATTCAACTTTAAACATTTTAGGTTTTGTAAATGTTTAACTATACCTAGTATTTCAGTGTCTATTCTGCCGTAATATCTTGCAGGCTGACTGGTTTTAAAAAAGTTTATCCATTTTTCAATTAAAAAAATTTAAAATATTTAATTAAATTTTCAATTAAAAAATACAAAAAATTCACAAAAAGGTTTATTATGTGTTTATACTAATATCGAAGATTCATATAACAATAATCCATTATTATTTTATATTACTTATATATTCAACTTTAAACATTTTAGGTTTTGTAAATGTTTAACTATACCTAGTATTTCAGTGTCTATTCTGCCGTAATATCTTGCAGGCTGACTGGTTTTAAAAAAGTTTATCCATTTTTAACATAAACTAAATTACTTATACAGTAATACCCCGCTTTACGCGACCCCGTTATACGCGGTTTCACTATAACGCGAATTGCAAATTTCGCGCTCAAATGCCTCGAATTACGCGAAAGAGTGCATATAAATATAATGTAGTCATCAACTTCTCTATGGTGTCTTGACCATCTGTCTTGTTTGACAGACTTAAAAACAGTGTTGGGTGTTATGAACGTATTTTACAAGAACGTAAACAAAACGTCATCCAAAAGACAATAGATGTATTTTTCCGTAAAAAATAAGAGTATGTGTTGCATAAAGTGTTCCTAGAATTAAAGTAATTAATTAAAATGATTTGTATTTTTTTGTAATAATTTTTGACTATGTTTAATCATAAACCTCGTTATACGCCAATTTCAGTTAACGCGATTTTTTCTGGAACGTATCCCTCGCGTAAAGCGGGGTATTGCTGTATATCTTTTTTGTTTTGTTTTCCTACTTTTGGTATCGTAAAAAATATGTACAAAAATAAATCATTTCGTTATTGTCATTGTACAGATCTATGGTAAATAAATAGCAATTATAATTTCCTTGCATCTTTAAATTCATATTTTTATTTATTTGACAATTTACCATTGTTACTTTTTAAATTGCCCATGCTCTGTAATATCATCAAAGCTGACAAATTAATAATATATGTAAATAAATTTCTTGAAGATGTGTGATGATGTTTCTGGTGTGCAGGGATCTGAAGTGCGACAATATATTCATAACGGGCACCACGGGCAGCGTTAAGATCGGTGACCTTGGGCTTGCCACACTGAAGAACAGAAGCTTCGCAAAGTCTGTTATTGGTGAGACTTCTTGCTAATAAATTTAACTAGTGATAATTAGAAGTCATGGATCTAAAACAAGTTTATGGTTATAGGAACATGGAAACAAGCTGTGTTGTATTTATTGTGAAGAACGCTAAGCATTAACTGTGATCTTGAGAGAGAAGTAATTATTATTACTGCTACATCTATTTTTTGTTGATAAAGTTAATTGTAGCTCATTTAATTATCACCCTTTGACTGCTATTTCTTTATGATAATAACCAATAATGAAAGTCTCATTGTTTAACCTTTGAGGTCGATGCCGCTACTGCGGCGGCATACGCCGCAAGTCATCGTAAAAGTTGGTGCCGTTAGTCTGGCGGCAAGTTTAAAAGGAAAGGAAATATTTCTGGATCAGTAGAGTGGAGATCAATAGAAAGTTAGCAACTCTGTATGTCGCACTTGTTATTTTAAAATTAAAAGGAACTGTATATATCACCAAATTTTGTTTAAAATTTAAATTGACTTTAAATGGTGTAATTCCCAAAAATGGAGGAGTTTAGGAATGATTGTGAAGATAATAAGGGTATTGATGATGAATTAGAATTTAAAGTACATAATGAAAATATGACCAGTGAAAGTGACAAAAGACATGAAGGATAGAGAAGATGATGAAGAAGTACTATTAAACACAATAAATTAGTGTCAACGAATTCTGTGTTTTCTAATATCCATATGTTTGCTTTAAACATGTAAGGGAGAAATAACTTTGAAAAGATAAATTTTCACTGATTAGCTGGTATTCCCATCAGAGAAATTTGCTGATTGCAAAGGGTTAATTTGTTTATAGTTTATATAAATCTGCCCTTGAATTGGCTCACGCATCATAAATTGTAATGTATGTGTGTGTGTGTGTGTAGGCACGCCGGAGTTCATGGCCCCGGAGATGTACGAGGAGCACTACGACGAGTCGGTGGACGTGTACGCGTTCGGCATGTGCATGCTGGAGATGGCCACGGGCGAGTACCCATACAGCGAGTGCAGCGGCCCCGCGCAGATCTACAAGAAGGTCGTCTCGGTACGTCACCTACACGATAAAACGACGCCCGGCTTGGGTTCCGTCTGAGTTATATAAACAGACCGATACGATATTGTCCAAATATCACAGTAATAGCATTCATGATATTTTGATTTAAAAAAAAGAATATTAACTTTTATGACTAATTTAATTTGAAAAGTTCTCTAATATTCAAGAATAGGTATTTCAAATAGAAAGTTTTAGTTTCATTTAAAATGAAGAAATAAACATGATACAATTCCCTTAAACTATTCAACAATTTGATAATTATCGTCATCACCATCATCAGTAAAACCAATGCCAGTCTTCATTTAGGCATTTCGATAGTAAGCTGTTTAGAAAAGAGTGAACAACAAAACAACATCAGATCTAGAAACACCTTTAAATTCATTCGCTAGATTAGCGATTGTCATAAAAAAGTGTCTAATGATTAAATATATAAAGGATCGTTGGAGTGGCGACCACAAGCTGTTAGATGGTTGAACCGACGACATAATCAATGTCGAGGGAAGTCGTTGGATGCGAGCAACGCAAGATCGGCCATTTTTGTTATATTAGCTTATGCCTTGCAGTGGGTGCCTATCGGCTCCGAATGAATGAATGAATGAATTATTAAGCATCTGCTTACAATCGTAGGTCGAGCGTTGATTGCCGGGCGCTTACAACTTTATAATAATTGTACATTACTTGAGGTTAAATTTGAACGATTCTCTGACATATTTTTTTTCTCTTGATACAAATATCAAACAAAGGTAGTGCATTAAAAATATAGTAATTATGTTATATTATTTAAAACTCCGTTTTATCTTAGGGTGTGAAGCCACAGAGCTTGGAGAAGGTGACTATACCGGAAGTAAAGGATATCATCGAGTCGTGCATCAAGCCTAACAAAACTGACAGGTGAATCATTTTATTCATCAATATTTATTTCACTTTCAAAGAAAATTACATTATTCATTATAAATGGTTTTTATATTATTAATATATACTTTTGCAATATTGTTTTCACATATGTATTATTTGGATACATCAACTGGATTTAAGGTAAGAAAGAAAAGTATTAAACATATTTACAATATTAAATAACACAATGATAATATATTAATAGAAAGCAAAAAATCATTATTATTATCTGTCCTTTCAGACCTGTTCCCGGAAGACATTGGCTTGTCGTTTTCCAATAGAAAAGAATTTATTAATGTAACATAGTTCAGATAAATTTTTTTTTTAATTTAAACAGGATGATTGCAAATAAGTGTAAAAAAGGCCATGTATTCCCCTTTTCGCCATTCCCCTTTTAAAGGTTTTATATCTATAACCAATTACCATGTATATCATTCGGAGATATCTTAAGTTTGTTAAAAATATTTTTTTAGTATCAGATGGTAATTTTTGATACATTGTTATCTTCTTAAATTTTAAGACATTCTTACGTCACAAAAGAGGTTGTGCTTTTTTATAGTAATCAGTAAATGACATAAGTTAATCAAATGAAAACTGTTCTAGTAATAGATAAGATGTACCTGTCTGGTTAAAAAAGAACTTACATAGCGTGTTCAACTGTATAAAAAAAACAAAACCATGTTGGCAGTTGTTTTAGGGAGCGGAAGGTGGGAATAAAATGTACTCTGTTTTCAATTTCCCCTTCTATGTAGAATAAATTGAAAGCTTATAATAAATATTAATTTAATTTTTATTACCAGGCCTAAAGTGAAAGATCTTCTCAACCACGAGTTCTTCGGCGAGGACATCGGCCTGCGGCTGGAGATTGTCGGCCGCGACCTCGTCACCTCATCTGACATCACCAAGATACAATTCCGGCTTAAGATCATCGATCCCAAGAAACGGTATGGCATTTTTATATACAATACTTAAGAACGTAAACACATAAGTATGTAACTATCACAAAAATTAACTATACTGGGTTAAAACAACACTCTTTTTTTTCATTGAATATGACAATTATTCATATTATCAATTAGGATCACATATTAATGATATATACGTGTTATATGAAGAATGCCCGATAAGCACAATTTCATATAAGGTATAATCAAATGGAGTACCCCAAAATGAGATCATTTGATTTAATATTCATAGTTAAGTTAGCGATGATAGTTAACGATGGTCCCAAACACATCCTAATTTGAGACGAATAAGTGCATGTGACCTTTTAAGGCTTTATTTACATAGAAATGCAGGAGGAGGTAGGGGGGGGGGGGTCGTAAACAAACATCATGCTCTGTCCTTAAAAATCTCGTGTGTATCTTGCTACTCACTTCTATGCACACTTTAACTTAATAACTTACGTATATTATTGTAGTACCATTAAAATTGTGTATATTATTTTAATTAAAACTGATTTTTTAATTTCAATTTGTTTTAATTATTGTAATACATAAAGAAATTGTATCGTCAGGTCGTACACCCACAAGGAGAACGAGGCGATCCAGTTCGAGTTCGACATGGAGCACGACGACTGCGAGGAGGTGGCCAACGACATGGCCAAGGCGGGGCTCATCATGGAGGAGGACGCGCGCATTGTCTTCAAGCTGCTCAAGTCTCAGCTCATCTCGCTCAACCGGTCAGTCAGAATTTTTTAATCATTATTGAATAATGATTTATTTATTTTCAACATTAATGCTATTGATAAATGTCAATTGAGTAAGAATATTTCATTTTAATTTTGAGAAATGTTCTAATCTGCACATGATACCTTTTAAATAAAATACTTGGCGTATGTTAGATTCATATACACTAAAACTCTTGATTGTCATCCTCTGCGATTGTAAGAAGCCCTGCCCAATCAGCATCATTCAGAGCACATCGGTGCTAACCAATGATGTTTAAATGATAGCTAATCATAATGTTGCTTGTCCGCTGAAGCGAGGAAAGACCATGACATCCACTCAATTTGGTAGTATAATAGTTTGTGGCAGTACGAGCAATGATTAGTATTCAGAGCTTTACGACCTGTAACAGAGGTTTAGGTTAAGTGTCATTTGCCTAAGTGCAAATCTATCCCAATTTAGTATAGTCATTTTAACATCTTTATTACACACATGATATAAGACATACAAAGATTTATTATAATATGTAAACTTAGAAAAAGTGTAAAGGATTTATTACTCGGTAATTTATTTCAGATAATAATAGTAGGGTAGGAGGGCAAGTACCATTTACATTTTTGTTTGGTAAAACGACTACCCAAACCATTGCCTTTATGTCAAAATATGTCACAGCTGAAGTGTCTGAGCGCCAAATGTCTTTTATGTCCGGGGATACAATTACTTCCTACATACCTACTTTATGTGATTAATACAACCATAACATTAAAAGGCAGTAATTGTTGGTCCAATAAATAAGTAATCTTAGCCTTTAGCAGGAGTTACTTAGTAAGTGTACTGAGGTATAGGATAGGTAAATAAACGCCATCAGCGCTTTGCTACTTCGAACCTAAGTAATTTTTGAGCACATTACTAACTTAAATTTCGTAATTACATGAAATCTTGATAGTAATCCGCGAACATTGCTTCATTTCGACACTCTGTAACGTACCGACTATAGCTTTGTTATCGCTGACGAGACGTCAGACGAAAAAACTCCTGGTCGTTTTGCTTGTGATGTATTTGAAGTTAAGCTGCTAACCGATCTAAGGTTTGTGCAGCTTCATCGACGTTGAGCCTGTGGAAACAGAGGTCCACGGACTAAAAAAATTAACGATGGCGATCGTACCCCAGTTACAACGAAGACGTGGATACGCGGAGAACTATACCCGTGTAGGTGTATAGTGTAGTTAGTGGGGTGTAGTGTATATAGAACGAAGCGAGGACGGACTACTTGGCGGTCGGGAGAGACGGGCCTCTCCGGACCGCCCTCACTTGAACGCTTTCCTAGCCGTATTGTTTCTGAAGATGTTAATGCTGTTAGCCCTAAGACTTTTACAGCTTCTTCGGTACTGAGTTCACGGAGCGGAAGGGTCTGTGAACTAGATTTAAAACTAGAAACTAAGAGCTGGTGGGGCGCCTGCCAATTGCACGGGACGCTCGCACGTTGTTAAGGCTCTTCGCGGTAGAGATTTGACGGTGAGTGTACTTGCGGGTGTGGACGGCAGTATGGATCACAGGCGAGCCGAAGAGCGATCCGGATCCAACCACGGTTCGCCCACGCTGTTCGCGGTTAAGGAGCGGGCGGCCGCTCACTAAAAACGGGTGTTGTGGCGTTGTCCTGGCCGTCCACGAGACCCGTCCTTAAATACTGCGAGCTGGTAATTTCAGGACAGTTTGATGCGGGGCGGGAAGGTGAGGTGAGACAAAGAAATAATAAAGCTACCTGAAGCTTTATTTGATCTCACCACATGCCAGCTACAGCAAAAAAAAACACAATAGAGTCAGTACAACTTTATTTTCTCAATTACCGCAGGTGCGGTACCTTTTTGATATCTCGCCGTCAGCCCCGACTGGCTCGTTCGTGGAATTCGTCCTTTGTTGACGGCGGGCTCCTTTATATCTTTTGTGTATTCTACGAAATTCCACTTTCAAGGGGAATTGAGGGAGAGTTCATTAAAAAACATTGCATGTTTTAAAACTATAGGTATAAAACTTGTTCAGAATATTTAAATTCTGTTTGTTTAATATTTCACTATATATTTTACGCCACCCGTAGCAGACAGATAGAATATTTATATAATGAAAGTATTTTTGTACATATTTAAATTAAAATCTATAAATGTATACATTAATTCTTATTTACCTCGTTCACGCCATAACCGAGGGAACATCTTTCCTAATAATTTATAGAAAGTTAATCTGACGAATTTCAGAACTTAGTGATTATTGAAACTACTTATTTGACATTCCGCTGTTAATTTCGCGTGTAAAATTTACTTTGCCGTTTACCGGTTGCTATATATTTATCAAAAATTAAATTAATTAATTTATATCGCATTTAATCAATATGTAACATTAATTTAGTTTTTCAAGAAGAGATCTTAGAAATGCGACAGACCAATAACTTCTGGCAGTAAAAAGCTCGTTCGTTATTGGTTATATTATATATATTTATATATATTTTTAATTACGCAGGCGATGCCGGGGGTGATACGAGTAGTCAATAGATTTATCGGTCCGGATATATTTGCGTTGCCAATTAATGTACACGATGCGACCTTTAAATTGCTCGATGACTTTATCTATGCTTAGAGCGCGTATTCAATTATTGAATATACAGTGTTGTTACATCACTACGGTATCGAATATAGGATTTTATATTTGTTTTCAGTTATATTTTTATTAACAATTTAGATTAACTAGTGTCTATCTTTCTATATATATAAAAATGAATATGTGTCTGTATGTCCTTTATGAAATCGTAAACTATTATGAATTTGATCATGTGGTGATCTTAACTAAAGTTATTGTGCATGGGCCCACAAAGGTTTCTAAGTTGGCATGACTAAGTTTTGACAGATGGCACCACCGTCATTTCAATGAAATTCATGTCATGTCGTGACAGTTCATGCTGATTTAAATTAAAACGAAAACAGCGAACGAATGCTTACATTTTGAGTTGTGGGTTACAAGATTTTATGTCAGTTGTTAAATCACATAATTAAAATAAAAACGAAAAAAAACTATTTTTTTCTTAAATTTCATGCGGGCAAAGTCGTGGGGCACAGCTTGTGTTTGTTAGGCAAAAGAAACCAAATTACTAAAAATGTTCGTTTTTCGCAAAAAAAAAAAACTTGGTTGCGGCAAACGTTATAAGGGGAGTTTTTTGGTTTATACGTTAAAAAGTAATATAGAATAGGTCGCGTTTTGACAGAGATTTCTCGGCGTCTTACACAAATTTTTAGAAGAAACGAGAGCGTAATAACTTGAAATTTCTGCACCAAGATCTAGAATTTTCGAATAACCGGAGGATATTAATAGAAGCAATGTAAATTTTAAAAACAAACAAATTTGCACAAAATTTGTACCTAAGACTTCATCAAGTTTGTTTATCGAGTAATGGATTCGAATGGTGTATTGTTAGATTTCGAAATAATTGTTAAAGAACGTTCGTGTGTTAAGGCTATTTTTATTAAACATGTAATTGTATATTATTAAAAAAAAAATCCCGCTAAGTTTCTTTTGAACGGACGGTAGAGTCAATTTAAGATCGACATTTGGACACACCTACCCACTAATATTCTCTGCACCACCTTGGGTTGACCGGTGAAAAATACCAAAAGGTAAGCTAGTCCGTTCAGCAGAGAAGGTTAAGTCCGCCATTAGATATATTGTTAAAAGTGTGAGTATATAAATAATTGGGTCGAAAGGCTCTCGAGTGGCGACCAGGGGTAGGTAGACGCGGCGTGGGCAGAGCCGCCACTAGGTAGTCCGACAATATAGTAAAGCATTTAATGGAATCAGGCGTTACCTTGCGGAAGTCCATCCTAAGTAAGAAAAGGACCAATATTTAGCCACTTCTGTAAATCACTCAACACGTGTTAGTGTTTGACATTAATCGGTGTTACATATCCCCTAAAGATGCTCCGTGAAGGGGTGTAACACGTGTTGAGTGATTTGACGGTGACAGTCGTGTAATTCGCATTGTTTGCCGCATACGCATTTATCAGCGGGCTGGCGGGCGGTGCACTTTGTTGCACGATTACCACTGCACGTGCGGAAGTGGCTAAATATTGGTCCTTTTCTTACTTAATATAGTTAAAGGCGCTAGATGTGGACAGCTCTAGACCGGTCATCGTGGTGGCGTGTTTTGCATTGGCGTCCATAGGCTAAATAAATACATTTAAAAAACTTTTAAGTTAAACGGTTTTTTGATACCCATATTGTGGTGATTGTGGAAAAATATGTACCTAGTCCGCCATATTGGAACGGCGTCCATCTTGAATTTTAAATTTTGACATAATCATCGTGTTTTACTAGTGTAGCCTTTTTATTTGATACCCATATTGAGGGGGTTAAGGAAAAATATGTAATCCGCCATTTTGTATCGGCGGCCATCTTAGATTTATAATGTTATTGATTTTATTATATTGTATTGTCATCTAAATTAAATGTGTTTACCAAATTTTGGATTAATCTGACAACGGGAAGGTGCTTAAATTTCAATTTCTAATTTTGACAAATAAACCAATTAAACAAATTCCGTACGGGTCGAACTAAATAAAACCGTTTAAAAAAAGTTATTAATATACCTATGAAACAAATTTTCGAAAATATCTCATTTTAAAAAGAATTTATATTTTATATACCTACCTACGATATTAAAGTTATCGATATCCACACGCCCCCTTCACTATACGAGCCAGCGATAATGTGTACGCGTGTCGTAGCACTAGTGTGTGACCGTATAATTGCAGTGTGTTGTAAACCATGATTACGTCGAGTGCTTTGGTTCATTCCGACTCTAACGTTACATGTGTTTGTTGTGTTTTTTCATATGTTGTAACTTAATTGTGTGAAGTTTACACGTGAAATGAATATGTCACTTTTTACAAATGAATTTGTTATATTGAATACAGGATTTTATGATCTACTATTTATCTTTCTTGCTGTAAGTAAAGATTAACTAATTTTTTTTTAACGTTCAGGTGTAATCTAGCATAATTTTAGACAGGCCTGTCTTCGTCTATTGTAGGCAAATATTTTTAATTCTATACTATATTACATGGAAGTAATTTAAACCTATTTATTGCTGTTGGAGTGCCTATTGAAGTAAATAAATAATCCATTATTCAAGACTAACACTGTAAACCTAATTTACTTGACCGGTATTAAGATACGGCGACGCCATGATTTTTATATTTTTTGGTAAAAAATCGATTTTTAAAATGAAAATATCGTATTTTTATTTGATTTTTACAATCTCGTATAACGCATTGATAAGACCCCGTATAACGCGTCATTTACCAATGATGGGCATTTAGCTTTAATTGTTAAGGAAGGCTTAAATGGAATCTATTTTATTTTATTACAATATAAAGGAGTACGCGAGATTGACGTATTGTACAAATTACAAAAAAATTAGAACAGGAATATAACGTAAAGATACCCTAGTTATGGTAAGCGAGTTGTTGTTTTGCGTGTGACATGTATATTAATTTATTGTGATCTTCTTTTGTATTGAAACCTGCCAGAAGAGTCCAATCTGATAGAAACTACAATCGAATCGCACTTTCTTATGATGATATCCTTTAAATTAAAGTTGTAAGGGTTCCAAATGCGCCTATATTCGAGAAGAAAGCCAACAACACACAAACAGGTTTTTTCATGGTCACTTTCACATATATCTTTAAATGTAGCATGATTCACCTTGTTGAACGATTCACATTTGTCCAATTATAATAATACAACTTTCTATTTGTTTTTAAATTCGTGCGCTTGTCATTCAACGCGGCTGATGTTTGGTTTTTTGTAGCGGAGAAATTTCACTGGCTGCGACGCTTTTAAAACCGGAATTAAACAGCGCATGCACGCAACTGCTTGGCGGCAGAAATAAGCGGTGATTTCCATATAAACCAGTGGTGTTCAACCTTCTTTATCACATGGGTCGCAAACGGTCGCAAATGCAAATAAAAATATAGTAGATAACAATTTTAATGTTATTCTCGGTATTATATTGGTACAAATCGAAATGAACACCAATAAGCAGATGCCTTTCGTATATTTTAAAATGTTTTTTCGTCATTCCCTGATCTTTAAATCTAATAAATCTTCGTTTTATTGACGGATAAGCATTCATAAAAAAATCGCAAAGCTCATTTGCCATTTTTCAACCTTCACTAAGATTTATCATTTCAAATGTCATATTTCCAGTGCTTGTTGAAGCGTCTTTAATAGACTGTGATTTTAACATTTTACCATATCTTTTTGTATTAGTCATTTTGACTGCATTTATAAAGGATATTGGGATTGAAAGATTTGGAATCCTTTTATTATTAAATAGGAAGCGCAAATAAGGAGCTTTTATTGTCTGTACTATACTGTAGGCACTGTAACACTTGGCGTCAGCTGGTGATGTCATTTGTATATCATACAAGTGTTGCATTGATTCTCAGTATTGCAGCCTGAGCTAATCTTGTCCGGCATAAATGTTAATATTAATATAGATTTAATTACGTTGCGCTGTCTTTGTCGCGACAATAAAACATAATCACTTAAAAATTATTTAATTAGTGTAAAAATCATATAGTCTGAGTGTTTTTGTAGGTTCGTCTTAGATCAGAACGCATTAGGAATATTCGTAGATAAAGCTTAAAAGTTGAGAGATGCTATTGTGTATTGAGTTCAATCTCATTCTAACTTCTTTTAAAGAGGGGAGCCTCCTGTCATTTTTCTTTTGACGTACATAAGTGATCAGTATAAACGATCCGGAATAAATAATTATTATCATTATTTCAACCGCAGGATCTAGGGGACTGTGGGATCCTTAGATATTCCCAATAAGACTGGTTCAAAGTGGTATGTGGCGTCTTCCAGTGACTTTAATTAAGGTCTTCTTTTCCGCTTTGAGGGTGAACGTTTTACCAGACTGTGGTATCCACTCGAAAACCTTAAAGCGTTCAAGTTCTCATTATTCAAAGCCTCGGTACAGAGACAAGTTTAAGGACGCTCACCGTCCACGAGGCTCAGGGGCTGAAGAGCGAAGCGGTCATCATCGTTTGTCGAATAACAGACACTCTCGGGCTGTATATCAGTGTCCATCATCTGGTGGTAGCAATATCACATCACACGAACTCGCGCGTGTATCACACGGACGAGATTTATCTATGTGGTGAATACGGCAAGCGCTGCACAGATACTGGCACACAATCTGAGGATGGTGATATAGAATAGGGATGAGAAAGTAGTCGCACGAACCGTAATTAAAAAAAAAACTGTACATAGCACGTCATTAAAAACAAACAAGACATTAATAAAAAAAAAATTAACCAAAACAATAAGTTGACTTCAACTTTGTTTTTTTAGTTTACGATTTAAGTTATTAATTGTGAAACACTGTGAAATGTATGAAATATAGATCCTATTAATAATAATAAAAAAACGTCTTAAAGTGTAATTGGCGTCTATCTGCGCGATATAACACTTTTACTTTCCAATTCTCTAGCCATGTCGGGTATTGTATTCGTTTACAGATTTCATTCCCAACCACATCTACTAATTGAGGTGTCCAAAAATTCTTTACATTATTTTCACTAAAAATATACAATAATATTTCAAGGCATAATAACGATTCTCCATATTTGCTTCAAGACACACTATATTGTATGAAGGATAACAATACTCACGTCTCAGCTGTGTGAGAAAAAATTTCGTAAAAAATTTTGAATGTATTCATTGTCACATCTCGAAAAACCGGCTTCGCGAAGACAACCGATTGCCACTGCGCCAACCGTTCCTCACTTATTCACTATTTCGTATTATTCATAATACCCCATTCCAATTCCACTCGTGTATTATTATAGTAATTAATTTAAAATTTGACGTGAATCGAAGCAGACATGGATTACGCATTCGTCCCTGAATTGGTTTCTCTAATAATATACGAGGCAGCTGATGGTATCACGCGAGTGGATCTGCGAGTCATTTGATTTTCATTCGCGAAACGAAGGCTTGTTACTGTTTACAAATTACCTTCATTTTGTACGGATTATTTTAAAACTTTTTTTGTAGAATTCGTCTGTATACGAGTTCTTAAAAAAAAAAAAGCCGAAATTGGTCGATAAAAGACTGATCCGAGCAAAATAATTATTAATTATTTTTGGGTTATTAAAGTTGAACATAGAAATAGTTTTGAAAATCACTAGGTTAGTCTCCCAATTCTGTAAACTAGTAGTATGTAGCGACACGAGGCTTTACCGGAAGCCCTCGCGGATCGCTACTTTGAAGAGGTCTAGGTGCACTTTGCGCCCTGCAACTTCAAACCTGCGGAATCTGCAAATGCCACGTAGGTAGCAGTGATAGTCGTAGTAAAATCAGGACAATTATGGTTCCTTGAGGAATCTTTAAAAAAAGAGATAAATGTATCTTTAAAAAAATCTTTAAAAAGAGAGATAATGTATGATAACAGATATATGTGTATAATCTATATTAGTCTGTTGAAAGGCAATAGCCTCCCCTAAAGCTATTTATGGGGGTATATACCGTTATTCCCACACTTGGCAGGCGGTTGGCGATCGCAGTGTAGTATTATAGTACGCAGAGGACGCTGCTGCCCATCCTCTAGAAACTTCTGTATGTGCAGTGGCAATCATATATAATTAATGATCAGTGTGAATTATATAAAATCGTATCTGAGGGATATCGAACCCGCGGCCCAAAATCGCAAGTCACAGTCTTCAACCGCTGGCCGTGGTGCTCACGACCTAAACGATACAATATTATAAAGTCTACCAACTATTTGTTAGTTTAATGTATCTACTGATGATGGATGGCAAATGACGTGACGTGACATTACAATACTATTGAAGATTTTAAATTCGGAACATTCAGTGTTTTTGTTTATGCCTGAAACTAAACCATAACTGTCTATTGCCTTCATTTTTATTATATTTATATTTCCGACCTTTCGAGTAAATTCCAACAAACATAGTTACGAGTGGGACATATACATTTATAAGTCGTACTAAAGAATTAATAAAAGCTATATTTTATACTCCTGATTATTACAAAGATAAATAAATACAGTGAGGGTAACACCACATCTTACAGTTTAACACAATTGGGTTGATTCATTTCTTTGCAAATTCTTGTGCAATACATATAAACTATACAATTTTTTTGTACAATGTCTTCGAGTAGTTTAAAACGGATGTAAATGAACCTATTTTGAATTTAGTTTTGACCTAATGACATACATGGGTCGGGTTAGTTGGCTAGACTAGTTCTGACGCGATCATATGACTCATTAGTTTTTCAACCGCAACGACCGTGTTCAAAATTTTGATTAGTAGTTGCATTGTTGTACTCAAAATATTTGTGAAATCACAATGATTGAATTGCATATAAAAACTTTGTGAAATTAGAAAATATGTATTTTTAAATAGTTCTTACAAGGTTTCAAAAACCTGGTAGGATATTTAACTAAAAGAGGTCGTCTAAGCAGTGTATATATGAATAAAAATGGGATCCGCAGAAGAACCAAGGTTACCGACATATTTCGATTTTTTTTATGGTCCTCGCTATTTGGGACCTCTCGTTCCCCTATCTCGTATGGGACAGGGACTTTTTATTTCTAATAATTTATTCATTATTTATTATTATAATTCTCCTCCTTCATGTATCATATTATCTGTCGTACTGTTTCTTTCGTTTTACAAATTTCCCTATCTCTCTCTTTCATTCCATTAGCCTTACATCCATCCTCAACCACTACATTCTAGGTTTCCTTACAATTTTATTTATATCACATTTTACATTTTTACACATATTTTCTTAATAATTATCATATTATATTATACTATTTATTGCAGTTTTTGGTACTATTTTATGTATTTTCTTTATTTTAGTGTTTGCTTTACTTTTTTATCCATATTCAAGTCTATTTGAATCTATTACTGTGTTTTATTTTTACCTATGGCATTTATCACCACCTTCCTGCAGTAGTTGAGGAAGCATTCTCTCTCCCCTTTCTTCATGCATGATGGCCGAGATACTCCTTTCCTCTATCTTTTTGTCCATCCGGCATTCGCATGCGCGCAGTGTTCCGAACGCCGGACAGTTGGCCACAAGGTGGACCACTGTCTGGCCCACGCCCGGTTCGGTTCACAGAAGTACGAGAGGTCCTCCTTGAGCTTAAATTGTGAAGGTACCCAGAGAACCCTCTGTGATTGAAGCGACAGTTGCAATCACGAGCCGGTAGACGCGGCGTTAGTTGGCCCCTCAAGGTGGACCTGTGACATAGTCAAGGTCGTGGGAAGTTTCTAGACGTGGGCAGCGCAGGACCGATCGTCGTGACGATCTTCGTGGTCTGGAGGTGACATAATGATGGTGATGCGTTTAGTTTCAACCATTATCACCAGAGGAATTGTAACAGATTAATAAAAATAAATTTGCATATATTTATGAATAAGCCGTATAAAAAACAATTTAAATTAATTTATTTCACCTTAATGTTTTTACAACTAATTTATCAAACGTGATATGCAGATGTATGTGATGATTATCTTTCAGACGCCGCGTACGTGTAATCGCGCTATAAGCGTGTAGTGTCGTCTCGGTTTTTACGCGAATATGGCGGTGATTAGTGTTTCTTGAGTATTTTATGTGCACAACACGTTTTGTGTGATAAATTCTTTTCACTGTTCGGTAAAGAATCATGGTAGAGGTTAGTTTGCTTTTGTATATATTGTTTGTTAAAATAATAAACCAATATCTGTGTAATGCTGCAGGTGACGCCATTACTCAGTGCAGTATATGATTTTTTTATTACGTAAATATATATCGTTAGACATTTTGAACATATTTAAGATTGAACATAGGTTTATCTCGAACACCCGCGAAAGAAAATGTATGAATGTTAATATATATGTTTCGAGTGGCGAGTCCGTTTTTATCGTCTAAATCTTTATAATTTTACGGAACTGTTATCAGCTAAGACTTCTGCGGTGTTCTTTGATGCTTGCTGGCCAATCTATGAGACCGCTTTTGTATACTACATTAGTTTTAACTTAGGTTCTACACTGAATCGTTGAGGTTTAAAGTTTCAAATGGAATTATTTCGCGCGTGCTATTCTGCTAAATAGATATGTAGCGTTCACATTCCGTATTGTTGGCCACTACATACTAAATACTTTTTACTGCTAAATTATTCGCTTCTATCGCGTTTGAGTCAAAATTGTAAATATTCTCTGTATATATGTAAATGTAACCATCTTGATTTCACCTTTGACGCTATATTTTCCTCGCCTTTGAGATGATACTCGAGTGGTAACTTGCTTATTTTCGTCCGGTAATCATTTGTATTGGCCCGATGTGATGATAATTTTGCTCTAAAAACAATTGTGGCTGTAGTCGCCAGCAAGACGGAGCGTAAACTCTATATATACATTCACCCCTTTAAAACTTTTATGCACTGCATGTATACGTCCTGGCACCAATCAGCGATCATTCTTTGCGCGTTTTACTTTGTTATGACCCCATTTTTTGGAGATTCTTGTTACCTCTATCATGGTAGGGATAAGGACGTTACAATCAGTAAATATTTTTTTCCCGTAGTTCTTAATTTCCCATTCTCTTTACTTCCTTCACATTTTCTTCTATATATACTTTTATTCTTCACAAAATCTCACTTCCTACTCGTATATCCTCTTTCATGGATCGTCTTCCTTTCGTTATCATTTCTAGAACAGTTTGTTTTACATTATCACAGTTTATGATTTACTTTGTTTTATTTACATTTTATTATATTTCATTTGTTTATATAGTATATATGTTAATTTCTTTTATTCATGTCTCTTATTTAGGCGTATAATATTTCGTACCATCTATACATAAAACTCCAGGAATGTGGAACGAAGTTCGTAGTCACCTATGAAGGAGTCGGTACTCTCATTGTCTATTCTTCTTTCTTACTCTACTTCGCATTCCGTTTACCTCTATACACGGAATATCGAATTCTTTGCGGGTTCGGAGAGTATGTGATGTGAAGATTATACTCTTTCGACTCTAGGGTAGTTATATCTGTAGCCAAGTTACTTCACGGAGATTTTTATTGTCAAGTAAATGAAATAATGTGACATTCCTCGCCAAGATTCCTGAGGAAGCTCACGAGCTAAGTAAATTCAAAGAGATCAGGATTTGGGCGAAACAATTTTGTGAAAAAAACATCTAATATATTTTTTGTCGCTCCATTGCGCGCCGTAATTGGTGTGACGCCACGTTTACTAACGCAGTCAACGCGACCGGCCCGCGCCATAACATCGGCCGCATAACTCTAGTGTAGTGTGAAGTAAACATTGGACTGCATTCCTTCGCTGTCGTATTCGGTGCATTTTAATTTCAATCCTTGTGTTTTTAGTGCAACTTGTGTTACGTTTTCGTATTGGTATATTTTCTTAATAATTTAGAATTGTTCGGACATTTTATAAGATTCAACTTTGTGTATAGATATATTAATATTGCCTGTATGGTTACGATAGCGTTGTGAATGTTGCTTGTTTATTTTTCTTGAGTTTAGAAGAAACCTTTTGCGGCCTACAAGTAATTGGATGCGATATTTAATCTCTTTACATTCAACCAATTGTTGTACACATTAGATTTTTGTGTGAAACTTTTTTATTCGTGTCACAGATAAATTTTTAATTGTAACTGAATAAGCTGAGATTTAGTCTTCTTGCGTCTTCGTTTTAAACGCTAAACGTGTTTAGATTAACTTTTTCACTTTATAGGCGACCTGTTGTCTTTAACCAAAGAGCCACTTTTATTGAATTTTTTTCAGCTAAATGTCTTTCAATATTATACCCGGACATAACTGTAGGCCCTGCCTCTCCTCTAGCTGGACCGGTGACATGGTGAAGGTCGCGGAACGCTCGGTTGGACATCGTGACGATCTTTGGGAGAGACTTGTGCCTTACAGTGGATGCCAGTGGTTATTACGTACATAATGATTTTATACACATGGCATAATACCAAATAATAATCAGTCCTATAAAGAGTTGTAATAACTATGTAGGCCTTGCAATGTTATGCCACCCTAATCAAAATAGAACTGTATTTAATAAAGGAGAGAAAAACTGTTTTAATGCTCATTAATTTAGCTAGTTAGGTGGGAATCCGGTACAGGCTTTAGTGAAATTATCAATATAGTTGTGTAGCGTGTACAGTGAATGTTGCAAGCGTGCCGGTTGGTTTGCGTCAACGTGACAGCCGGTGACCCGAGCGGAATTCGCGTGTTGAGCGCACTTCGTCGGCTGGTTCACCCGTCACGTTCCCATTTGGATCGAGCGCGCGGTTTGGGCATAGTTTATGAGTCTGAGTCGATAATCGATCTCGTATTTTTAGATCGCAAATGTCTCGAAACACTTGTAAGTTATTTGATAAGTAGTGTTTAAAGTATACAGAATGAGTGTATATACTCATTTGTTATAATGCTTTAACAATCGACTCGTATAAAGTGATCACTATGAAATATTTAACATTATTTTATTTATTGGAATGCGATAGGCCAATAATTTAAAAAAAAAACTGAAGAGATAGATTTTAATTAATTTTAATATGTAGTAAACCGAATTTTGAAAACATATTATGTTACTATTAGTAGGACTGGAAAGCAATGTCGTTTCTGAGGACATATTTTACTGAAAAACCGATTGATTTTTATCGCTCCGGCATTGATTTGTATACTAGATGGCAAAAGATTGTTGATAGCGAAGGTGAATATATTGTTGAGTATAAATAAAAACCTAAGAATTTATTACTTATTTTAACTTAAGAAAGCGACATTACTCTTTGTTCCCCCTAATATATTACCAATCCATTTTTGATTATTTTCGAAACAATTGATTTTTGGAAAGGGTATGCCATATTTTAATTGTCTGGAAATGATCTATATATTCACCTCTTTAAGGCTTTTACGTCTAAAATCAATCACTCTTTATGTCTAATGAACCTGCGACTCCTGTAACAAGGAAGAGGGTATCCATATAAAATTTTTAGTCCAATGTCACAAACTTCACTTCGTTCTGTCTTGCCGATGCGTTTCACTTCAGCCAGGGAAGGCGTCAGGATTCTTAGGATCGGCCACATGTACGTCTGCCTTAACGGTTCCAATCCATGGTTTACAGTAGAATATTGTCAGAAATCCTGTCGCTGTTTGATCTATTCGGTCGTATGTTCTTGGCACTTCTCCGTTATATCAATGTTAGAGGTTTTGTCTAGCCCCGAATATTCTGGATACAACGGAAGCACTAAATTATTAAAATAATTTTAAGAAAAATTGCGGACGTCGTTTGAGTTTTCGTTACATTGTTTCACAACTGTATAGCATTGTTTACGATAAATCTAAAGATTATAAGCTAGTAAAGCCTCACAGTCAATTTACTTGACTGCTAGATGGGGGACGAAGTCACCCAAAAGATAGGCAGTTCCTTACTTTTTGTCACAAAAAATAATGGATTCAAATTCTAGTCCAAAAATCCTGGATAGTTATTATTATTACGGTCTTGAAAGTACTAGTTATATTACATTACCTATGTGGATTAAATAAGTGCTACGTGTTATGGAAAATTATGTAGAATTTACGTTAATATGGAGACGCCTTTAGGGTTACGAATCTTTGTCACAAGTTATTAAAATGCTGTAAAGGTACGATTTAATTTCATATAATATAGTTGCCCTGACAGACTTCGAACTGTCAAAAGTTATTCTTAGTCTATAGATGCCTACTGCAAAGCGCATAGGTTTTCCCCAAAGATCGCCACCATGAACGGTCTTCCCGTATTCAGCAACTTCTCACGGCCCTATGTTGACGGTCTGCCTAGTCGGGGGCTTACTCACGCCGCGTCAATCGGCTCGTGGACTTTAATCGAGGAGGTAGATATGCCCCGCCTTCTGCCACTTTCGACAAGCAAAAGTTAAAAAGTTATTAACATGTCGCAATCCAATGAAAATATAAATGATACTATTGTCAGAGTGATAGATTTATTAATTGATTTATTTCCCTTATAATCTACAAATATTAATTCTAAGATTAATTTCAATTATTCGAATTGTTTTAATCATAGAGGCATAATCTTACCCTTTTTTGTATGTAGGAAAAGTGTAGTTTTAAACACGTTATTATCTCCATAAGAGCCTTACTCTTGCATTAGCTAAAAAATTAAAAAAATTGTCAAATGGGTCCAACTGTTCTTTATTTTTTGCGATAAGAGTCACATTTAAAGATTTTAATATATATTAAATATATTTATCAGTCATACAACTATTATTTATCTTATTTATATATCGAATCATTTGAAAATCGGTACGAATAGTCATCGATAAATTTATTAAAACTTAAAAAATAGTAGCAGCTTGTCTAAATCAAGTAAAACAAAATGAAGTATTTTATCCTTATAGGATATTAAACGTAAGATTTTTTTTAGCGCAGTCATGTTATGACGTCACAATGAGAGTAATAAAAACTCTCTAGCTGTTCCGATTACTTTTGATAATTTACAAAAACGTATATATTGTACATAGATTTGTAAGTTGCATTGGACGTGTTAAATTGATACTTCATAAATCCAGTTCTGGCCAACGTCCAATCACAGCGGAGTGTAAGCATATAGAAATTGATAAATCGAATAACGAACGTTCTCAATTTGATTAAAATAAAACGAACTGTGTTTACCTATCATTGTTATTATAAGCTTTGTGTTTTAATATGGAATAAAATTTGGTTCATTAAAAATGATGACGGTAAAGAGTGAATATGTCAGACAAATAACCTGTGGTGTTTATAAAATGTGTGCAAAGTAGAATATAAAATTCTACAATACAAAACATTTTCAGAGAATCTTATGTTCGTCTAAGTATAACAATGTCTTGACCCAATCCATCATTCTTAGGAATACAGTATGCATTTATATACTATATATATTATTCCATATCCCATCAATAAGAAAAGTTCCTCCTGTACGTCGTTGGTACACGACACAAGACAGAAAAGTGAAGAGAAAGAGCTGTTCTTCTTTCTCTTTCATTGCACATTTCAGTAAAATATGTATATATTTGTATGTATATGTGCAAGTGTATTATACTCTGAAATGTAAAGTATGTTTTAATGTTTTTATTTCATATGTACATCCTTACCTGCCCTCTTATTTATGTCTCTCCATCTCTATCCAAAGGTTGTGTGGTAGAGATCGCCTCGAGCGATAAGACCGCCTCTCGTACCTCTATATAATTTTTATTTATTATCTGTTACATTGTTACATTTGCTTTTAATTTTTTTATCGTAATTTGATGTACAATAAAGAACAAATAAAGAAATAAATAATATATATAAATCTTGTTTTTGCAATATTATTGCGCGTTACTAGCATTGTTAGTTATTTTTATTTGTGTCTTTTTAATTGTAATTTTGCATATTCATGAAAAAGAAACTTTAGTGCCAATCGAAATTTATACGTATAACATATATAAACATGTTCTATTATATGATGAACCTTATGCTATTAAAATCATTTGATTCTTTGTTATAATTCAATAAATAGGCGAGTATAATTTTAGTAATACCAAAGGGTGCTTTGAGGAGTGTATAGTATACCTCGTACCAGGTAACGCATCAGATGATATCGCATGAACAGATCCCTTGGTTAAGATTGTTAAAAAACGCACGGTACTATTGGAAATATATGGAGGAGACCATTGTCCAGCTGTGGACGTTGTATACCTGAAATATTGATGAAGAATCTTGTTAAAAAAATTTCCAGCACATGTTGTTAAATTCTCGTGGTTGGTATAGTCTGAAATATTGAGAGAATACATTTAAATGTTAAAATAAAGTTCGTTCAAAATAACGGACAAATGTGATATAACTATATATAAATATTTTATATGAAGTGAGCGGGCTTCGCTGTCAGTGTCTTTAGTGTTCCGCCCCGATTGGCAAGCGTGCCGAGGGAGCCGTGCGAGGCTTTTGTGTGACCCGGTCACGTTTATGTCCTATTTACACAAGACTTGGAACTGAAGGAATCTCGTCACATCAATAGACGCTTCAAGTTTTAACACCATGTTTAGAATTGGCAACTTTTTTGTCAAATGCAAATATTTTTGTCAGATGGAACTTGTAACTTTACTGTGTTTGGTTGGCAAAGCTTTGAAGAAGCTGCGCTCAAACATCTTATATTTAATGGAATCAGGCGTTACCTAGCGGAAGTCCATCCTAAGTAAGAAAAGGACCAATATTTAGCCACTTCCGCACATGCAGTGGTAGTCGTGCAACAAAGTGCATCGCCTGCCAGCCCGGTGATAAATGCGTATGCGGCAAATAATGCGAATTTCCACAAACAAATTCACCCCTCCACGGGTCATCTTCAGGAGTTATGTTACACCGATTAGTGCCAAACACAGAGTACTAATCGGTGTAACATAACTCCTGAAGATGCCCCGTGGAGGGGTGAAACACGTGTTGAGTGATTTGGCGGTGGCAGTTGTGTGATTCGCATTGTTTGCTGCATACACATTTATCAGCGGGCTGGCGGGCGGTGCACTTTGTTGCTCGACTAGCACTGCATGTGTGGAAGTGGCTACTAAATATTGGTCCTTTTCTTACCAAACATCTTATAATTCATTTCCTCAAGTAGTATGGTGTTTATAAAGTAGTCATATTCACATTAGGACGTTGCACGGCCATTTTTATAGTCTCATATGATTCTGGCTCATTAATATTTTTCTATACATCAACTTTTCTTTTTCGCTCCCGAATCGTAATGACTTGTAATGTTCCCATTGCTAAACACAACCGTTCTAGGGTACGGGGCAAAATCTACCTCGCGACCCTAGTAAAGAAGGACTACAAGACCTTGTAACGAACTTGTCTTTTGTAAGTGCCACAATTTGAATGACAAAATTTATATCGATGTAATTTGTCATTTTTCTTAAACGAAAATTATCTTATGTAAAATAAGAACCTTATAAAAATAATTAAGGATGTGTGATCATATATCTTTGTGAAATGTTTTTCACTATTACTAACGATACATTAATATTTTTAAAACAAGTAAACGTGAATATAATATTTATTTAAAAATGTAAGATATCTTTTGTAATTTATGTATTTATTTTTGAGTTAGTGCCGCAATAAATTAGTCGAAGTGCCACGTGGTTAAAATGCCGCAGTTGAGCTTTGACCTGGGATATTCATCCCGGTTCACTCACTATGTTTTTTTCTCTTTACGAATATTGGCGTCGTATTTATATATTACAAACAAAGTTGTACGGTTGCCGGGCATCGAACTCTTGACCTGTAAACGTAATCCTCAAACTGCTTTAACCATTAAACTACCGCTTATCATATTCATGTTTCTTTTATTAATAACACCATTTAGAACTGAAAATCGAAATGTTTGTTTTAATTTCAAACGCAGCTGCGTTAAGCGAGTTAAACTAAATTTAATGCCATATATCACTCAGCGTGAACTTCAATCCAAAAGGTAAACAGACGACCTTGTGGAAGTAGAATACAGGCCACTTCCAAGTGGTGTTATTGAAATTATTCAGGGAAAGCCTGAAACTAACAGTGGGCGTACTTTGGCTAAAATAATAAAGACGATGCACTTTTTGACATAGTTCTGTCATAATCGTCTCCCATTCGTCTATTTCACCGAAATGTCCACTGTCGTCTAGGATGTTGTCTAGGTTACAATGACTTGGATAATAACAAAGAAGCTTCAGTTGGTGATGAATTCGCGTGACTTACCCCCGTTGTGCGCTCCGACAATTTGACTTTAATTATATTCATGAATGCGGTTTCCCTTTGCGAAGGTTATTGGCGAGTTTTTTGGACGATTCGTACTCGTTGATTTTTTTTTAGAAGCGTTCCAAATTTGAAATATTCGTGTACAGTGCGTTGTTTGACGAGTACAATGCAGTAGTGTGCATTTCACGAGGCTGTTGTGACGTAATTCGAGACGGCGTTTCGCATAAAATACGTAAATACAGTGCCGATATTGTTTTCCCACGAGTAAGTCACGTTCGTTTAAATTTGCGTTTATTTGTGTGCGTGTGTTTTTGTTTAATCTGTGATATTGAAATGAGGGTGTTAAGCAGAAATGTGTATTTATTTTAAAGACGCGCCTTAATTATTTATTCTATTTTGTCGGTCCAAACTATACCATCTTTTAATTTCATTATTTTATGTAATATTGAGTTTAATAATAATAATAAAAGATCGTTCAATTTAATTAGGATATAGAAACTACTAGAGATTTAGTGGAAATACTTTTGTTCTGACTTCACAAAGTCCAATTAAGAACTAAAGGCATATTAACACGTTCCGTGCCGCGGCAATTTTTTAAAATATTCCATTCAGGCCGAGTGGAGCTTATACCACCACTCTAAAAATTAAAACAAGTCGTTTAAGACGTATGCTTTACTGTTTTTCAATATGCAAAGCTATAATTAGCGGGAAAAAGTTATAAATTTTAATATGAATTACGTACGCGCATACGTGATGTGAAGTTATCTATGTTCGAACCAACAATTCATTTGTTTTAAAAACTTTTTTTAATAAGAACCGCAAATGTCCTGAACGGAAAGTGCAGCGGGAGACGTATACGCGCCACGTGGCATGGAAAGTGTTAACTATAGTAGTTTTAATGATATTTACGTAAAAATTTTAGTGTATAAAATGAAGTTTGTTTATTAACAGAGAGAGGAGCGAGAAGAAAGCCCAGATGTTGTTCAACCAGGAGCTGATCAACGAGCAGAACCGCCAGCAGCAGTTACTTCTTGAACAGGTACCAACAATGCACCACTGTTTAAATTCCTTTATTGATTTAAACTTATTGTTTTCCGAAGTGGTCTATAGGAGTCTACAACGTTGTACCAAAAAATGAGGTTTACAATTCGCTGCCAAGGAAATTTATCTGCTCTCGATAGTGAAGTACTAAAATGTTGGTTAGAATTCACCTATCAATGTAGGCATATACAATTTTAAGAAGCTCGGGGACTGTTACTTCTCAAAACTTGCATATTCTATACGGAACCAGTTAAATTTTGAAAGTGTTCTACGATAAAAAAGGGTTTGAGAACCTCCGATTCAATTTTATTTTAGTCGTAAAAAATAGGCCAGACTTCTTGCATATAAGATACACTTTCAAGCAATGACCGTGATAATTTGACGCAGGTGTATTTAAAAAAATATAATGAAAACGTACAGATAAAAAAATATTGAATTTTAGAAACTGTCTTCGTCTGAGTTCTTGAAGCTTGTCGTGTACAATTGAAAGATATGTACTTACGTGAAATTAGTATTCATGATTACAAAAATATCCGAATAAACTTATATTTATTTTGTAACGCGAATACAAAAGAAATACATACGATATTTTCAAGTCATAAATTACGAAACGATAAGTGTTCACCTAAAGTTAATAGTTAAGTTATTGCCCTTATCTTTGGCTTAGGCATACAAGTTTGGCTTTTCCTATAAAAGATAACTCAAGTCACTCCATACGTAGTAGCTTTACAGATAATAGTAAACCAACTTATGAAAACATGCTGCTAATGTGAGTACTAACTCGATATTACTTCTATGTAAGTACAGATACCTATGTGTGTATATATGGATCAATGTTTACATTTAGGAGGCATTCACACATTTACTCGTGGCGGAGTACTAAAGGCGTTAACCTAACCTAAACCTGTTTACAGTAATTAACCTTGAAGGCTCACTAGAGAGCATCGACTTGGGTCGTACGTTCTTTATTTTTATTACCGTATAGATATCCTTTCGAGATTCTAGGTCCATTCTTTAGACGCTTTTTGAAATAATAGTTATTGCGTTGTAGTGCTGAGATAAAAAAAAAAAACAATGAACTATTTCCTTTCCAGGTGAAAATGTTCCATAACCAACAGCAAGCGAGTCCCGTGGATCAAGTGAAAGCATGCCTTCTCAACGGAGTGGGATCGCAGCCCGCGTTAGCAGCCGTTCAGTACGTAGTAACATTTTAAATGAACCGCCCTCAACCGAATCGAGATAATTGCAGTTTGTAAATAATCGTGTATTTTACAGGCTAGACCAACAATCGCAGTTCCTTCAAACCCAACAGCAACTGTTACAGCAACAGTACCAACAAATTAGCAACGAGGAGACTGCGATGAAGATCCTACAGCACAACCTCATGCAGGCACGGATATCGCCCTCGCTCACCTCGCTCGAACAGAATATCAAGCAGCAGCAGGTCATCATGGAGCACAACCTCCTCAACCAGCAGATACTGGAGCAGAACGCGCAGGGGCAGCTCATGGAACAACAAGCCCAACTCGAGCCAGTCACCTCCCAACCGCAGTTACAACCGACCAGCCTTCAGTTTGGTTTGAACGATATCAGTAACCAGAACCAAGCGCTGCAGCAACAGATTATACAGCAACAACAAAATATCATGAGGCATCAGGCGGCAGTCATACAACAGAAGCAGTTGGAGGAGCAGCTGACGGCTCAGGAGACTATTACTGGGCCGCAGACGAATCTCGTTACGGGTCAAGTCCTAGACCCCTCATTGCAGAACTTACAGAATATCCTCGCACAGATTATACAAAGACCCGACACTCTGCAGTCGAGAAAGGAATCTGAGTCGGAGCAGCAGCAAGTAGTGCAGTCTCTGCAACAGACACAACATACGCCCGCGATCAGCCATCAACCCACCACCGAGAGCGTTGATGTACCGGCACCGCCGACACAGCAAGAGCAAGAAGTACTACAGCAGCAGATGAACAATATCATTGGATCTCAAATGCAACAGCAAGCTAGTCAAAATATTAGTTATCAACAAAATCAACAACATTACATTCAACCTAATGTATTGTCGGCCGCCGTCGACCCTGGGATATTAGCCCAACAACAACAAGTAGTTCAGGCTCAGCAGCAAATGGTACAGGCTCAGCAACAACTGAATATGCAGAAACAAATGCTAGCGCAACAACAACTAGTTTTCCAACAACAGATGTTGACACAACAACAGTTGCACTTGCCGGGGCAAACGCTGTCGCCCCAACATTTCAGAAACACGATTATTCAACAGCAGCAGTACCTAGCTCAACAAGAGCGACAAATACAAACTCAGCAGAATTTAATCGATCAGCAAAATTTAGCTCTTTTAGCGCAAAAGCAACAGTTAATGGGACAACACCAACAGAAGGTTGAAGAGATGTTACGAGCACAGCGCCCTGTGTACCAACGACAAGGCTCCGAACAAAGTCAAATAAGCACCGCGGATGGCCACGACCAACAACAGACGATGGTCCCAGATCAGTACCAACAGAAACCTCCCCTCCAACCACAGATGTCTGTTGACCAAATGCAACAGTACCAAAACCAGTACCTGGACATGCAAATGCAGAAGAAGGAGGAGCACTATCATTCTCAAATGCACCCACTCCAAGGACAATCTCTTCCACATAATATACTGGCTCAGAATTTTAGTGTGATTCAGCAGAGCGAAAGACAGATATCTAGTCATGAAGGCACTCCAGTGCAGAATTATTCTGTCAATCCTCTGCAGATGTATCAGCAACAGAGTCAGCCAATGCAAACTATGCAGAATGTTCCTTACCAAGTGGAATCAACTATACCATCTTCAGTTGTCACATCGGTGACTCAAAGTATTCCTCAAGCTCCAGAAACAGCTCCACAGATGTCAATGCAATCTATGCAACCTGTCCAACCTTCCGCTCTACCCTCTGTTCAACAGACTATTCAATCTACTGTACAACCTTCTGTTATCCCAGTCCAACAAAATGTTCAAACCTCTGTTCATCAATCTATCCAACCGCCTGTCCAACCTGCAATCCAATCTGTCCAACCCTCTGTTCAACAAACTATTCTACCTGCTGCCCAACAGTCAATCCAACCTTCGGGCCAACAATCTATTCCGCCATCAGCACAACCCTCAGTACAAAGCTCTGTTCAAACCCAAGAGTCGATACCACAGCAGTTGAGTATACAATCAGAACATTCGGAAAATGGACATCCTATCAATGGGGGTCAAAAGGAACAATTTTTAACACCAATGACTGAATTTCCATCGGGCTGTACTCACCCGGAAGCAATGAAGCCTCCAGAATTGAGTTCAGTAGATGAAAAACCGGGAGAGTCGCAACAGGAAGGTTAGTTGGACTTTCAAATAACTGTGTATATAAACAAACAAATATGATCTTGTATGATTATTTTTAAAAACCACGTTATTTTAGAGAATATTTCACAATTTCGATAATAAAACTGTGTCATTTCTTTTTGCAGGTGGAACCGGCACTGCTGTTCCTTCGCCCATTGCCAGTGAGAAGAAGTCTCGTGGGTCTAAAAAGCGTTCTCGCGAGAAGGATAAACTGCCTAAGCTCACGGTGTTGGAGGTCAATGAAGCAGCCACTGTGGTGGAGTGCCAGCTCGAGTCCAAGTCCAAGACGGTCACCTTTAAATTTGACGTCACCGACGTCAACCCGGAGGAGATTGCCAGTAATCTCGTTAGTAACTTTCGGACTCAATTTTAGTTTGTGTGATGAATGAAGCGATCCATTAAGTTTCTGGCTGGTGATGAAGTTTTTTTTCGGCATTAAGTATTTATAAAAACTCCTTATGTAAATGTTACAGTTAAGGTAAAGCATTTTTAATAATCAGTGTTCGGAATTGGCAGAGATTTCTTAGAAATTTTTGAATAATTTCTGAATTGAATTCGGGAAACTTTTAGCTGACAAGTTTTCTCATCGTTGTTTATGTATCGACTGGTTTCAAAATTGATATAATTGTCAATAACCCACTGAGGGAATTCTTTATACAAGTAATTTTTAAAGTAAAAAAGTGTTTTAATTAAAAAAATATTTCAGTATTTAACAAATAAGTAAAGCGATGTTCGCATTTTGCAGGTGTCGAACAACTTGCTACCCGAGTGGCAGAGCGTGACGTTCACGGAGCTGATCCGCGACATCGTGCAGCAGCTGCTCAGCGACCCCGCCTCCACGCCCGTGCTCAGCCCGGCACACCACGCTGCGTTGCGGCTCAACATGGATAAGGTGCGATTATTAGTGCCGTTATGGGTGAAAGGTTCTCTAGTGTCGACCACTAGCAACTTTCTTTTTCCATCAATAATTACTTTTGAAGAACCAGAAGTTAATAACAATCGCTGCGAGATCGAATTAGTAATGTAGTGATCCTCACAAGAACCAAATGGCACGGACATAGCACGAAAATTGTTTTACGAAATCACGAAATTGTGGCGGCCTATGCCTTGCAGTGGGCATCTATCAACTGACGCGATATTTCTTAAGTAAGAAAAGGACCAAGATATACCTACTTCCGCACATGCAGTCGTAGTTGTGCAATATAGTGCACCGCTCGCCAGCCCACTGATAAATGCGCATGCGGCTAACAATGCGAATTACACAACTGCCACTGCTGAATCACTCAACACGTGTTTCAGCCTTCCACGGGGCATCTTTAGGAGTTATGTTACACCGATTAGTGCCAAACACAGAGTCTGACTTTGCACACTTCCGCAAAATAACGACTGATTCCATTAAAGGAATATTTCTTATTTTAATATATGTCAACTTAGAATGGATTTTACGTAATTCCACTGGTGAAGATTGCATGTGGGAGTGTAAACAAAAAAATTTTTAAGGTACAGCTCATGTATACTTTATGCAGAGTGAAGCCGGTGGGGTAAAGCTAGTATCGTTTATAAGGTTATTTTCTATTAATTAATTAAAAATTTTGTACAGACTGATTACGATTCGGAAACGACGGAGCGCGAGGAAAACTTGACAGATTCGAATCAGGACAACTCGGAGTGCACCACGCCCACCGCGAGCCAGGACAGTATTGCGCTCGCAGACCTGGGCGACGACGAGCCCATGCCCTCCGCTCCCACGCCCACGCCCTCAGACCCCGTGCCTACGCCCATGCCCACACCGACACCCGTGTCGACCCTCGCGCCTGTTGCGCCGGCGCATCTGCCCGCCGACATATCGTCGAGGAAGATTAGCACCGCTTCTTCTATAGGTACGTGCTGTTGTCGTATACATACGTATGATCTAAAGTAATAAATATACAAGATCTATACATTATGGACTATCTATAACGAATATTTTATTTTAAAGTTTTCATTTATTTATATTTATTGGTTAATTTTTATTACTAACACTTAACAATATTCAGGTTCGAATCAATCCGATGGCGGATCGATGGCGCCTGATCGCTCCGGGAGCTCGGAGTCGCAGAACGGTGATAAAAAATCACAAAAACCCACTCGTAAGATATCGAGATTTCTAGTCAGCCCCGTGGTGGACCGCGGCGAGGATGTGCCGGAGGAGAAGACTGAGCCGGAGAAGCCGGCAGAGCCGAAGCTTTACTCGGAAGTCGCCAAAGAACCCCGCAGAGTGGACGCCCAGGTCAACGGCCTCCCGGAGGAAACACATCCCGCGCAGCCCGTCACACAAGTCATTCCTCAAGAGAAACATGTTCCTAATCAACAGTATTCAGTAGCTTCGCAAATACACGCGCCCCCGCCCGTAGCTGAGCAGCGGGTGGAGGCGAAGCCCGAGATACCGATAACTGCGCCGATACCGCAGCCAATGCCGCCGATAACCGCACCTATTGCCACCAACATACAGGCGGCTATCCCACAAGCACTGCCCTTCCAGAACCCAATGTTGAATCCCAACTTACTTACCGGCTCGCTTCAAGCAAACCTTACAAATTTAAGCACGCCTTTACAAATAGCTACAGATACTCCGCTTCTAGGATTAAGTCAAGTTGGGACACCGATGGGATTAGGTGCGGACTTGAGTCTGGGCATGGGGCTGGGAATGGGCCCAGCGTTGGGCGACCCCGTGGGACTTGGTAGGCTTCCGTTCGCGCAACCCACTCTGACTCCCACACCAGGACTAAGTGATACGATGCCCAACGCCGAAAACATACAAAGGATGCTGTTGAAACAGAATATTATGAAGTGAGTAGTTAAAACTTTGTTTAGAAAATATTAAATAAACAAATAACTTAGACTTGAAAGTCGGTTTTTTGTTCGAAACGTGATTCAGTGTTAGATAGATTAATCGTTTAGTGTCTATATTATATCTTTAAAAGTCAAAAAGCGCTACAAATTTGCTATTAATAATATATGGAAGAAAAAGAGCGCAGTAGATCGAGATGTTTGTCATTAAACAATCATATTTCACCGCTGGCAAAGGTTAAAAAAATTTTAAAAAAATATAAGCCATATTTGGAAGGTAGAAGCAAGTTAGTAACTTAATGTCGAAGTTATATGAGTATCTTGTAAGATATAGGAGATATCGTCAAGATATAAGAGTAGCCCGAAATATTGATTTAAAATAATTCTATGACAAAGTGGAGTACTTTGTTTTATTTAGCCTTCTACCAAGTTTGAAGTGAGAAAAAATTATTTACTGAACTCTTAGAGCCTATGTCATTAGATTAGCACAGTTAATATTTATTTTCGCTAGCCATACGGAAGAGAAAACAAACGTGTCTACGACTCTCTAAGTTACACGATCAAAGATTCATTGTGGAGGTCAAGTTTAAAAGGTTCCAGCGTATTATCGATGGATCGAATTAATGTAGATTTTAGTATAATTCATAGGGTTAAGAACTACGGAAGGGGTACAAAACATTTTATTTTAAAATAAAAAATTAATAATAGTTTCATTTTTATTTATTTTTTGCGTATAAGGTATGACGTAGGATAAAGTAATATTTATTAGGACATAATAAAAGTTTTTCTTTAGCGACGATAAAGAAAGCATCGAACTGGCTCGGCTCGTGCCCTGCGCAGGATCACGCTTTTCCAATTTGAAATGGTTTATCTTAACAAAAATAATAAAAGGTATCAAATAGGTTAAAATAAATGTACGTACAAAAAAAAATAATACATAATCCGTCACGATGTCGGGCCTCAGCTATAATATCATGCTATTTTATTTAATTTTCAATTTTAGGTTGGGCTTTTGTCCACGTTTGGACAAGTCAACCTCGTTGTTCCCGTCATAAAAGCAAGACACCAATTTAAAAATCGTTTAGCTGCTTCAACATAGGTTCCAACAAAATGAGTGCTAAAATGTGCTAAAATGCCAATATCGGACAAATTAAAATTCAATTGCCTTGACAGTAGTTATTTGATTCTAGCCGCATATACGAAAATTGGGAGAGTTCGAATTACACATATAATAGGAAATTTTGTTTGATGTAATGTGCCCAGAACTCAGCCTTAACATAAATATAACGAAATATCGTATCGCCCTTAAAATTTACAAAAGGCTATGGTTGTAATGTCATATAAAATTCCGTTAAGTTTTGATGCCATTAAAACATTCTTTTAATTTTTCAATCGTAGTACTTATTTTTGTCATATAAAATTTTCTATGAATTTTTTAACGTTTGTGGTAACTGTTAAAATTTAGGTTATTAATAATATATCAAGTTGAATCTTGTCTACATATAGTATCAAGCAGTGGCGTACCTAGGGGGGGGCGGTGGGTGCGGTCCGCACCGGGCGGCACTTACCTTGGGGCGACATTTTTTAAATTTACTTATAGTTGTGAAAAGCAACTTTTTCATTTCAAATTTATTTTCTTGAATAATAAATGATTATTATAAGTTTAATATTTGATTTATATAAATTATGATTAACTTTATGATTTCGAATATTATTCCTCGGTGTATATAAATGCATTTTAGTGTAAATTTTGGATTCTAATTCAAGAACAAGGTAATAATTTTATTTTTGTATTCATTAAAATTCGTTGAATGCGTGAAAGGATCTTTACGACTTTGTTCGGCAATTTTTCCTAACTAAAATTTTTTGATGTCACTTTATTTATTTATTTTTTTATTAAATGCCATTTCTTTTGGAAAGTGTATATGATTACTTTGAAGTGATATATCAATATTTTTTTTAATTAAAAACTACTATTCGATTGACATATAATAGAAAGGGCGGCAAACTGGAGATCGCCCCGGGCGGCAAAAGTTCTAGGTACGCCACTGGTATCAAGATCTAAGTAAAGAGCAGTTAAGTCACGCGTACGGATAAGCACTTAAAAATATTAATCATCTGAATATGTTTGCAGTCAGCAACAGAACCTTACGGGTCCGAACCTGCTGGGTCTACTGAATCAAACACAATACCCGCAGCCTGATTTAGGCCTTCATCCCAACTTACTCGCTAACGCTCAACCAGGTGTGTATTCTTCTATTATTATTATTCTTCTTTACTTCTTCTTCCTCAAGAAATTTTTATGAATTAATTTTATTAGAGTTAGTAAATAATTTAAAAAAATTGAAGTGGATAATTCAATGAAAAATTAAGTACAGTTTGAGTGTAAGAAATAGTTAATTTAGAATTTAATAACCGAAAAGGCTTCATACCTAAGTTGAATGCGATAGAAAACTATTGAAAGTAAATACAGCCTTTAGCATATAACCCTTTCAAATAGTTATTAATCATTTCTCTTCTGCATGATGACTCGATTAGTGCACCAGAAGCTCTTTCTTCTTTCTTTTATATAAGCTATATATGTTTGTTCTGATTGTTATTGTTTGCCTATTGCAAAAGATGCCGTGTTATGTTTTTAACCTATATTGTTTGCATTTGCTTTTTGTTATAACATGTATGTTCTATATATTATTTAGGTATACACAATATCACTCACCCAGTGTCTCATTGTGTGTTTTAATCTGTGTTTAGTAATTGAAAGATCTTTGTAGATGACTGTAGTCATACTCGTTATTAAATTATTAGTTCGTTCGCGTTAAGAGTAAGTTTTCTAAATTAAAAAGTCAAGTCTGGGTTAATTGTGGAATGACTATATTTCCGAATGCCATGGCTAATTAAAAATGATTGAAGAAGTCTAATAACTTACTATTAATTAGCCGGCGGATAATATAGACCGCTCGCGTTAAGAATGCACTGATGACGGTGATTATTCACCGATTCTCAACGCAAACAGTCTTAATGCCTTATCTATTTTTAAATTAATTTTTAATTGAAAAAAAAAAGCATATCAGCCACTTACGCTTGCTATCACATTATGTATAAAATATATTTTTGGAGTAATTAACTATACTTGCGGATAAATATTAAATGTTATCAAGTCCCATAAAATTATTAGAATGAAAAACAGGTTCCTAGACTCAGTTTGTGTAGTGTAATAAATGAAGCGATAGATGTCTGCAACTCGGTCATCATCATCATTTCAGCTCTAGCACGTCCACTGCCTGGCCTAGGTCTCCCACATAGATTTTCGTTAAGTAGGATTGGAAGCGGCCTGCGTCCGGCGTTTTCGTGTAGACGCATCCCACTCTATTTTATAATCGATTAAAATGCAAATTAATCGTGAAAGTTGTTCTCGTCTATGAGGGTAACTTTATATATGACCTCTTGGTAAATGGAGAGGGGTGCGTCTTCATAGAAGGCACAAGGTAGCGCCGCTGGTGGGCACGTGAGTGAGAAAGCTTTGTGCTCAGCGTGTGGGGCGGCGTGTGGTGTGGCAGCCGGCGCGACGGGCGTTCGTCTCCCCGCGCACTTTCAGCCGCAGAAGTTCTACCAGCCCATGCTGGTCACCGCTAATGATTTCATAGGTAATCTACTCTAATTCGGCTATATTTCAATCAAAATTTATTAGAATCAACTAATACGTCGACAGCTAATTGGAAAGATAGTCACAGCAGTATTTAGAAAACAGTGTATTGGTATTATATTAAAAGGTTTTAAAAGAGAGAATGTATAGTTCATTTGCTCTCAATTGGTGTACGGTACACCCCTAATAATATCCCCATCAAAAAACGTAATAATATAATAAGAAAAAGAATTTCCAAAATTCGCATTGCTGCATATAATAATTAAAAATAATTATTATGAAATTTATAAATAAAATGCAAAACAATAAAATTAAATATTGTTTACTATCTGTCCATTCATCTTGTAGTATTCCATAAAAAAAATGCAGAGATCACAATACAGGTTGATTCGAAATAGGTGCATAAAATTTAGAACTTATTGACAAATCAGCTAAATATTCACCAGTTCAAAACCTTTATACTTATAGCCAATCACTCTATATATTATAATCAAAATTTATTAGATTCTATATATACTGTTAATTATAGTGGTTGCAGTATGTACACCTATACACTTGTGTGTATTAATTAGCTTGTGTCGTATTGTCAAAATACTAAAAAATTTGGTGACATGGTGGATTGAGAAGACATAAACTTCCCTGGGTCTTGCAAATTTGTGTAATATTTACATAAATGAGGTTTACTAATCTTTATGTAACACATAAACTATTTTTTGATATAGTATTAGGATACATATACAATATATTTTATGTATCAAGGTATTGTAAATACACCATTATGTTAAACATAAACTTAATGCTTAAACACGCCAATAACAATACTACCAAGTATCTAAATGATAAATGCATGTAAAACTAATGTCATATACGGATAAATGCACCTAACATTCCATACCTGCTTTGCAAGCACACGTTCATGTATCCCAACAGCACTAAAGCCTTTATAAATGTTTTGTTACTACACTGTGTCGTCGATTAAAGTTTATACACGAAAATGCTCAAGTCATCACATTAATTTAAATTCAAATTAGTAATATCTTTATTGAAGTAGGCATTTACATGCGCTTTTGAATCTTCGATTATTTTAACATTATAAGTAGTAAGCTACCACACAGAACGCTGTTGAGAATAGCCGACCAGAAACTAAACAGTTGCACGTATAAACGAAATTTAACAATTTTTGAATTAGTGGGAAGGTAAAGATGCTTTTATAACATGGTGGCAAAATAATCAGGTCTAAATTTTTATTTACACGATGTTATGTCCATATCAAATCATTCTTTTGTGGGCGGTATAAATTATCGTAAAAACTATATAGTTTGGGTTTATAAATCAATACAATATAAAAACAATTTAATACATGAATAAATAAATATAGATAACTTTAAATTTAAAATGTTGTTTGTTAAAATTTAATTTGATACTTGTAACAATACATTAATACTAATTGAATCTTTTTTTAGTATGCTAAATATGTATGTCTAATTGACAGTAGCTAAACCTTAATTAATTTGAAAAATATCTAAAGATTAAAAAAGTAAATATTTATCTAGATGTATTAAAGTGGATATAACCTTTTTGTCAATAACATCGTGTGTAGAGTCCAAGAAAGAAAGTGCAAAGTCGAAAAATATACTGAGATGTATACATGAAAACTCACAGCACAGCAACAGGCGCTCCAGAACACGGTGTGCCAGCTGGGTGCGCAGGGACTGAGTGCCGGCTTTGGCCTAGGACTGGGGCTGGGTGCACCGCTGGCCGCCGGTCTCACTGCACCGATGCTGCAGCACCAGGCCATCGGTCTCGCCACGCAGAACCTCGCGCTCAACCAGAACCTCATGGGGCAGAATCTTGGACAAAACTTAGGTCAGCACTATGATCCTCGTAGATTAAATTTCAACTTGATCAAAGAAATAATGGCAGAATTGAGTTTGTGTCTTCCGGTGTTTGGGGTGCAATACATAAATAATTATAATGTAATAGTATGATCCAAAATCTACCTTCATTTACTAATGTCCTACTCACAGAACTTTTATTGGCCCTATTTAGTTATATATCCAAACCCGGTTTTCATCTATAGAAGATACCCACGATGTGAGATATATCACAATCCTTAAAAACATACAGATTGCGCCCAATTGTTACTCACCTCTTAGGGTATGTATGGTGAAGTATACAAATATCTGTTTTGATATACCTCGTGTGCGTCTTGCGTTGCCCGCATTTTCACACTATATCATAATAATTCGTATTAAAAAAAAATTACATTAAAATTGAACGACTCGGTTGGTATTCTAGATCGTTTGGTTTACTTTTAACATCACTGTTGGGTCTCAAATTTTACGCTGTGTGTACACGATATCATCCCACGCCCATTAAGCAAATACGGTTATGTTAATTACTTATGTTACATTTAATAAGTATTAACTCTTGTATTAAGAACCGTGTATCAAGAAGGTTGTATTACCCCAGTGTTTTAGGTTTAAAATGAATAATTGATTGATGGAAATGTTCGTAGGTCTAGCATCACAGAACTTAGGAGTAGGCGGTCAGAATCTCATGGGAGGACAGAAGTTCGGTCTGAACGGGCCCGGGCTGTCGCTGGTGGGACCGGGGCAGATGCACCGCGGCGCGCACCACCCCCACCATCCCCACCACGCGCACCATACACTCGCGCGCAGGGCTGTCGACGTTGACGCAGGCGGTAAGCGGCTAATAAAAACAGGGTCTTAAATAAGTAGAAACAATTGTAAAGGGAGGGGTTAATGTTCAGCTAATTTGTCACACACTTTATATTCATAATATGGTTTTGTCTACAAGTGGCGGTATTTTTTTCAATCTTTTTATGTTATGAGACATCACGTTATACTGCATTAAATTTTCAACTGAATCTGTCTAAACAAGTAAAAAGATGTCCCAAGAAATATATTTCCTAAGTCAATAATTTTATTTACTTCTATATTTCTAGAATATAAACATTCGTTTAACTTCCGTATAACAATTTTAGTTAATTAAAGAAAAGCATTGAGAAGAACACTATTATAATAAATAAATAATAAAACTATGTTAATGTGCTGTTTGTTGAAACGCGTTTAATAATTTTTTTTTGGACAGGTATGACAAATGTGAACTCTACGGGTTCATCGCAGCCGAGCACGCCCAACAAGAGTCAGTCCTACGAGTACATGCTGTCTCTGCAGCAGAAGCTTTCCTCCATATCCAACAGTGTAATTATGATCATTACTCAACATTAATTAGATGAACTCTGAGCTGACAGCTAAGTATGAATTTTATGAAATTTCACTTGTAACAGGATTTGCAAGTTTATTTAATACGCGAAGCGTGCAGGACTAGTTGAATATGAATAAATGAAAAGACGCACCGTCTAAGCCAGAGTTCCCCAAACTTTTTTGTGTCGTAGACCCCTTGCCATGTTTTTCCGTGTTGGTTCCCCTACTTACCTGATATTGATTTCCTGTAAATTTCTAACTGTAGTGAAGTTTAGTGTATGTTCAAAATGTATTGCGACCACAAAGTGAATACCAAAATCCTACAACTTACACAATTTTATAACCATATATAATAATTTTTTTACTTCATAGGTACTTTTATAAATAATGTAAATGTTTTGATATTATAAAATAGTTAATTCCGTTTCGTTTTTCCATTTATTTTAAACCGATTTTGCTCTTGTGTTGTATTTAAGGTGGAATAGATATATTATTATAGTTAAATATTTAAATTAGTAATGGAGATTACTGGATTAGCTGAATTTATGAAAGTTACGTTGACAATTAGGACTTTATATTCGAGTTATGATAAGAATTAATTAGTCCAAATTAATAATTGATTCTCATTGCAGGGTCCGGTGTCGCCGCAGTCCCCGCCCGAGTACAGCCCCGTGTTGTCGCCCACGCAACGGGCGATGCACGCCATGCCGGCGCACAAGGTGCGTTTCTTTACGACATTTAATAAATTACTTCTGCTCCTTTAAATGTTAGTCAAACCAAATTCCTATAACTTCTACCTATATAAGAGATTTTCAAGTATGTTTTAACTAATAACAATGCCACTTGAACCATATGGCTTAAAGACTATATAGTTAGATGAAACATTTATATCATCAAGTAGAGGTCAGTTAGTTACGAGTTCCATCCACAAAAGGGTTTTAGAAAACAGCTTGTTAAATTAACTAGGAAGATTGATTAATGTTTATATAGAATTTCATCGTCAGAAGCGATACAAGTCGGGACTCAAAGGTTCCAGTGGTGACCAGGTGGTTGACGTGATACATGTAAGCCCCGTGATTAGAACGATGACGCAAATTCGCAGGAAGTCGTTGTATGCAGGAAGTGTAAGACCGATCATCGTAGCGACCGTTAGAGGAGGCTTTAGCCTTGCAGTGGGCGTTTTTCGGTTGACATATTGATTATGATAGTGTTGGTCGCGTCAGGTGGACGGGAGCGAAGCACTGGGCGGCGAAGGCACCGAAGCCGGTGAGCTGGCGGTTTCAGGCGCGGCGGGGCACGCCTCTCGCCTCGCGCATCTCGACCACGAACTCAGCAAGATCAGCCTGCACTACAAACACCCGCCCACGAAGGTGACTAACTTTTTTTTTAATTGTCTATATTGATATTATTACCGCCCTGAAATTGGCTTAAAGATGTTAGTACCTAAGTCTAGTATGAAAGGTATATATATAGCAGTTTTCACGATGTTTATTAGCAATCTTGAATATATAATTCACACAAAATGCGCACTACTGGCCTTTTAACTTAGTCACTACATGAAGCGTTCACTGAAGCGATCTAAGAGTTCGACGTCGTCCCAATCCAGTGAAATATAGTGTGTAGCGGCCCAAGCCAAGGCTCTCACTGAAGTTTTTGAGCTTCGTTACTTTAAAAGAGGCTTAAGGTGCCATCTGAGCCCAGCCACCTCAAATCTGAGGAATCTGCAATTGCCATTTGGGCAGAAGTGACAATCCCATCAAAAAGTATTTATATGAGGAATTGTAATCACAATTTAAAATAGCATAAATAAGTCAATTTTTTATGTGTTTCAGGACGTGTTCATAGAGCACAGCGCGGAGGAGCGCGACATGCTGTCGGACAACATAAACGACGGCGCCGTCAACACGTATGAAGGTAAATGATTTGTTGCAATGTAAATATTTATTTTTCCGCTTTGATAGTAGTGCTATGGTAATTTATTATTAGCTATTCCTATTACTGTAGCTCATAAGGACTCTTTATTTTTTATATAATTCTTGTAATTATATATATTTATTTTTTATATGTAAGCTGTGCATGGCTTATTCCTTAGCAGTGAATAGACGTACGGCCGCACCACGTCAAAAGTTCATTTAGTGGAACATAGTCTAAATATTGTATATTTGATCCTGCTGAGCTTAAAACTTTAAAAATAAGGATATGCTATAGTATAAGGGAGGCGATTAGCAAGCTTATAGATATTCTTGTTAAAATTATTTAAAAAAAAATTACCGATTTTAATAACAAAAATGCAATTGTCAACTAATTAAGCAATATGGTGCTTCAAGGCTTCTGGGGTCACATTGCTTCATAACACGGGTTTTTGTATTTGCATTAATAGAGATGATTACTAATGCATTTGACTTATGTAATTAAAGTTGTGTTAACTTCGATCTATTTTAATAACCGCTTATAATATAGTACATGTGCGTGCAAGCAAATCGACTCGATCTCCAAGCGTTTTTTCAAAGTCGCTGCATATGAAAACGCATTTGTATTTGATTTGAAAAATTATATTTTGTTAAAACCTAAAAATTTAGCATCCCAGTGATATCATTATTATGGAAATGCTTACAGTATTTTTTTTCTGAAATGTAACATAAAAGAGAATTTTATGAAAATGGTTGAGGTGATTTAAAATAAATAAAATCAAACATTTCGAATATGTCAAAATGTATTAAATTAATATTGGGTAATAACCCCCCCCCCCCCCCGCTCATGCAATCGCACATGCTAATGTCTGATCACATTAGATTTAGCCATCGAACGGGACAGGTTTTTATGGTCGCTTGGGGTACGGCCTCCCACTCCTCGTATCAACGCGCTTCGAAATTCGTCAACATTTTAAGCGGCCGGATTTCTGGACCGAACGTTTCTTTTTAATTAGTCCCATAGATGCTCGCCCATGGCGGATTCCCAAGTTACAGGTTCAGTGTAACGTCGTGCATTATCATGCCTTAACATGAATTTATCTCCAATGAATCCATCATACGAAACGATATAGTACGAAAGAACATCAGTGATGTTTCGGTCAGCTGTCTATCCGTATTGTATTCATATAATTTTTGGTAGTTAAAATGTTAAAAATAATATTCGTTAATGGATCGGTAAATTTATAGAGTATAGTGGAACTAAAACATATGATATTAATTTGACAACGGACGTGCTGCGGCCGTACATGTGTTGTAAGGAGTTGTGTTAGGCTTAAGCGCGCGCCTGTTGTAGAGTTGGGGGAGGAGTGGGAGGGCGCCCCGCGGCGCTACCGCGTGGCTCGTGCGGCGCCCTGCCGCGGCTACGCGCTGTGCCGGCTGCTGCCGCGCTTGCCCCCCCACGCGCCCACACACGGTACGTACCCGCGGGAACACGTGTCTCTTGCAGACCGGCTGAGGAGTGGGAGCTCGCTGGACTTTTACTGCATTGGAACTGTTTATAAAATATGTAACTTTAAATTTCTCTATTATAAACTCATGCCTTCCCCCCTCCCTTCCCTTATTAGAAATATGTCATAAACGTTATGATATATTCATATCTAATTTAACATTATTTTTATTGCAATCATCTTAATCATAAAGAAAATAATTTTTTGATAATAATGGAATGAAATAAATTAATTTGTATCTGCTATAAAAATAATTAAAAAAATGAAATCATTATTATTTTAATTACAAAATAGGGGTACTTAAGGGGTTAATGTGAATAACCCATTTACTCTCAATTAAAATATCTAAACTGTGATTGTCACCTTATCAGACACTCTCCTCTTCCCTCATCTATCCCCCCCCCCCGCTGAGTGAATGCATTCTTGACCGCGTGAGAGTGCAGTGTAATGTGTATAATGTTTGGTTGTTGCAGGCAAAGACGCTTCGCACGAGTTCGGCGAGGGCGCGCTGGACGAGGTGTCGTGGTGCGAGGAGCGCGCGCCGGAGAGCGACACGTACGTGCTGACGGACGCGGCGCGCGCGCGCTGCTACGTGCTCACGGACGCGCTCAGCGGCCGCACCGCCACCGTGCTCGACCCGGCGCCGCTGCAGGTGCGCACTCACACACTAGCTATACATGCACCCATTAGAGTGATATGCGGCAAACAATGCGAATCACCCAACAACCACCACCAAATTACTCAACACGTGTTTCACCCCTCCACGGGGCATCTTCAGGAGTTATGTTACACCGATTGTTGTAATATAACTCCTGAAGATACCCCGAATGCTATCACTAATATATATATATATATATATATATATATATATATATATATATATATATATATATATATATATACACAGAGTATATATAGAGATGCATCCATTACTTATACGTGCTATATGCTTATGTGAAGTCACTGCCACAAAAACAAAATTAGAATTTCTTTGTAAGCGAATCGATTTTGAAATTTATATTTCTATATTATGGACTTAAATTAGATCACACTCTACTCTATTTTACACAGTACTCGTAGATATGATGCTAAGAAAATATGTAGCTTGCCTGGATCAGTTACGACATCAGTAGTTTTCAAGGCACGAATCGCATAAAATCCTATCTGCAAGTAGAAGTTGTCTAGTCTTCAGAATTGTTTGTGTAAAAAAACCATATAAAAGGACCGATTGCGTGCTTATAGCACGCGCATTAACGACTAATACAGTTTCATGATAATCTGGTTATGGGTGGAGTAGCTGCCAATGTGGTCAATGTGTATTTACCATCTTGGTCTGGTTTATCCTGAGATCACGAATCCCAACTGAATTATAACCGCATTCTCGGTCCCATTGTTACCATTTTATTTCTACTTCGTTTATCTTTTAATTTAAAGAAAAAAAAATTAAATGCTCTTCCACCTCGATTCGCGTATTAGCTCTTAGTGCACCAGCTTACACTTTTTGCCCACTTTAAGTCATTCTTTCCTTCCTTATATCCTGGCTATATACTTCCTTCGTACGTACGTAATGATTCCTCAGATTTTATCCTCAAGTTGTTCTATAATCAAATATACACTCACATACAGTCTGCTAGATATTAGTGTAATGTTTGTGACCGACATTTTTAGGTCATACTCAGTAACTATGCAGACCATCTTACCAACTTATATGGCCAATTCTGCCCACTGTTAAAATACCCATTTGTTCGCTTTACTTCTATGCAGGTGTTCTTATTAAGTTATTTTCTCAATAATATCGCCAAATTTAGATTCAGTAGTGTATTTAAGGCAGTAGTCGATATAATGACTAATGATAGGTCATGCCTTGGAAGCTACTTCTAAACAATAATTCAATTACGGATTTGTGTCGGAGACTGTTTTAATTGTATGAGGCAACATTACGCCATTGTCAGCGGCGCGTGGAAAGAGGGAATTCCACAGAAATAAAATTGTTCATTTGCTTCGATATGACTACGGGCGAAGCTGGAAGGAATATACACACTTCTACTTCGGACTTCTATCTATAATTCGCCACAAAATATAAATAAATTACTCTATTAAAATTACAGCATAGTTATTATTAGGTTTATTTACTACCTACTCAATAATTTCTCAGTGCTTACTGTTTTCTTTCAATTAACCTCTAAATGCGCACTATAAAGCAACAACAACTTTATGACAACTAATGTTTTTTTTACAATTCAACACATTTAATGGTGTATACAGGGTGAGATGAAACAAAGCGCAGAGGAAGTTTCTGAGGATCGGGAGCGCAGCTTCTTGATACTGGATCCGGGGCGTGACATGACATGCACCGTTATCACCCGCACACTGGACCTGGAGAAGGATACCGCTTTCGAAGGCTTCGTGGAAGGCCGCTACTCGCAGGAAGATGTACCAGCGGTATGTATCTCGAATAATACCCAACTAATATATTGCTTCATTTTTATTGTCGTTTTTGACCCATATATGCACACTACAAGGCATAGGACTCCCCTATAAGGGGCTATGGTGTCTATGGAGGGATATGGCATAAAAGCCACGCTTGGAAGACTGGTTAACGATTGCAGTGTAGTATTATATTGCTGATATGCAAAGGATGTTTTTGCTCATCTTTTGTGAACTTGTTGGTGAAATTGCAATCCTACATAATTAATGTACAAAGTGTGAAATATTTAAGATTGTATCCTGGGAGTCGAGCCTGCGACCTATGCTTGCATGTCTCGGTCCTCTACTATTAGGCTACTATCGCTGTCGCTTCTTTTAAATCTGACACAGTATTTATACGTCAGCGAAACGACATTTTACTCGACGAATGGTATTTCTAAGTCTTGTGAGAGAATATTAACTATGATGGTGGATTAATATAAGTAATATACATATTGATGGGTAAAAATAACGAAGCAACGTTCAGCTAAGTAGAAAGAGATAGAGAGAGAGTTGTCGATGGAGTGTTCACATTTTTAGATGTTGTTAAGCTGTTGTGATTAATCGTCTTTAGATATAGTACGCTGCCAACCAGTTCTATTGGAAATTTACCAGAGAGGTACATGTTTAACAGTGGATGTTCTTCAAAAAATAAAATGCATTCTTATTATTAAAAATATAATTTATAACACGTATTACTTATACGATACATAAACTCAAGATAACGTATCGATAACTTAATAAATTTGTTCATTAAAAGCATTTATACTGCACTTTTAGGCAGAGCAGGCGGAGAGCACATCAGCGACTGAGGAACTGAGTAAGTGGCGGACGGTGGAGATAGAGGGTCAGCCGTGGCGGGAGGGGGAGATGGTGCCGGCCGCGGCGGCGGGGGCGGGGGCGCGCTGCGTGCCGCGCGTGGCCGCCGGCGGGCTGCTGGCCGACGTGCTGCTAGACGACGTGCTCACTGACAGAGGTGAGCTAACAACACCTGCGGACATCGGCAGCACATTTATACAGGTGTAGCGTTCTTCTGCGAACAATGTTACATTTATACAAATGTAGCGCGAAAGCTTAATGTTACCGACCACTATTGCCACAATACTTTTTACACATGAATTGGGAGGTTTTAGGTTTAGGTTTAGTCGAGGGTAGGTTTGTTTCAGGGGGACCCCCTGAGATCCACTGGAGACTCGACAAAAAATTATCTCACGTTAAGGAGGATATAGTAAAACATCATTTGCCGGTCTAGCCACGCTCCTCAAATTAAATCACTTTTATCTTGACTTTAATTAGTAATGATTTCATTGGCTACAGAGTGTGGCTGGGCCGCCACGGGCAATGATGACGTCTTTATATAATATGTTATTGGACATGGTGATGATATTCTTAACTCCCAGAGTTTAATATTGTTGGTCGTTAAGTTTATAATGGCATTAAGTATGTATCAGGCATTGGTGAATAACTGTGGAGCCTTTATTAATAAAAGAATTGTATAAGATTTTGAAACACTGTACCGCTTCTTGTCCGTATCTTAAAGAAATAAGTGGCACCAGTAACTATTAGACCAACAATATATACGATTATATATTTAATAAATCGCTTTTGAACAAATTATTTTATTTTGTCACTATGCGTCATTTTAATTAATAATTTTATTAGTCTTAATTAAGGGAAATTTATTATAAATATGAAATTTTGTATGAATATCATACGATAATATTGTTTTAAAAGCTTGCATTGAGTTAGACCACTTTTATAATTATGGGCACATTTGACCTTGGTAGTGATCACTTTTGTACGTCATGGGAACCCCGAAGGGCACAATTTTAATTTGTAACCAAACTTATCATTACAATGATATCCTCAACATCAACCTATGTGGATTCGAAACGCATGATCTGAGAATAGCACACAACTACAGTCTGGTATTGTTTTGGTGATCACACACAAATGTCCAGTGGAAGTATTTATTACAAATCTATTTGTTTTTATATATGTCATTTTATTATCAGTGTGTAACCTTAATGAATATTTAATGGAATCAGGCATTACCTTGCGGTAATCCATCCTAAGTAAGAAAAGGACCAACATTTAGCCACTTCCGCACATGCAGTGGTAGTCGTGCAACAAAGTGCACAGCCAGCCCGCTGACAAATGCGCATTCCTCTCAACACGTATCCCCCCCCCCGGCATCTTCAGGAGTTATGTTACACCAATTAGTGCCCAACACAGAGTTTAACAGTTAATGAATATATTGTGTGTGTGTTGCAGCGTGGTGCCGGCAGGTGGTGCTGCTGTCGGTGCGTGCTGCCGCGCAGTTATGACATGTGTAGCAACTCACCAAGTACCTTATATTTATTGTACCATGTAACATATATTATATCTATATCATTACTCCTAAATAAAATATTCATATGTGATATCTCACCGCACTCTTTTATTTACGCAAACTTCAAACAGGAGGAGGATAAAGTATCAAATAAATTATTAAGATATATTTTACCTATAGCGCGGCTTATATCTATAACAGTTAGCACAGGCTGACTGATCTTGATTTTTTAATTGACGAACTACATCATTCAAAAATCAAAACTAGCTCTGTAAACGTTCTCTTTGTTTATTTTTTTTGATATTCTTTAGTATACACGCTAGGATTTATTTAAATAGTTTCATAATAATAAACAAAATAGTACAATGGGCGGTCTTATCTTAATGAGTAGATAAGTGTACAAAACATACATGTATATAAACAATGTACATATATTTTAATGTTAGGTTATAAGTTCTCTTTAATGATTTAAAGAAGCTGCTATTAACATTAAAATATATGTACACAAAATAAAATATTACACACTAATTTCCACAACCCTTGATCTAATTAGAAAACCGTGTTCACATTAATCAATTGAAGTAAGCCTACATGTGTTCGATAATTGAATTGTAGCCACGTTTACAGACATTCATAAGTCAATAGTTTTAAATGCCTGTTGACTAGCTAAATATGAAAATTCAAGTGATTTTTCCGTTTGGATTCTACATTTGTAAGAAAATTAACATAATTTCCTTATATTTTAAAATGTTTATAGGAAATGTAAAGTTTTCAAAGCAAAAGAAATATATTTCGCTAAAATAGAGAGATTAATATGAATAGTAATTATTTACCAAGGCGATCGACAAGTACAGCGTTAAGCCTCCAGCACTCGTTCGATAACCGTCATTGTATCTCACCACCTGCAAACGAATGAACTCAAATGTATAGGCAAGTGTTTTTCACCAACGAAGGATTGATCACCACCTTACTCAAGTAGGATTAATTTTGAAAATAAAGGATATCCACATATGTAGATAATGCTTTTAATGATGAGAAGATATACAGGACTAATTCCTGGTGATAGGCGAGCTATCCTTCGCTATATAGTATAAGACATATACAACAAAATCCATCGTTGTTGCTGTGGTATTGGGCTTCAGAAACCGCTGTACAGCGCCTTCGGAATGCCGAACTAATGTTCGTATTAAAATTGTATTTATAAAGACGAGATACATATGATAAAAACATTATTAAACAATTAAAATAAATCGTATTAAATACTTGCAATGAATGTTCTAGATTAAAATCTAGATATATAATAGTACTTGTCCTTACTGAGAAAAACAACAAAGTTTAAAAATTGTGAGCGTTTGTGAGACTTTGTGTTTATGTAAACGCATCCTTAGCACGTTATTTTTTAACTAATAAGTTAAACGATGCATTTTATGGTATCACCTCTGTTCGAATAGCAGAAAAAATAGTAGAAAGCTATTATAGATGTTAATAGCAGACGCGACGTGCAGCCTGCCACTAGGTGGACCAACGACAAAGTAGAGGTCAAAAGACGTAACTGAACGCGGGCAGAGAAAGACCGGTGATGATGACGATGTTTGGTGAAATCTATGCCTTGTAGTGATCATCTATCGGTTGATTTGATGGTGATAGACATTTTTTGAAAATCTTATTATTTATATAAGGTCATAGTTAACGGAAAAAGAAATGGAGAAAGTTCACAAGATCCCAGCGGCTAAAAAGCTGTGAATAAGTTCTTGCCACAGACAAATATTTTTACAGTGACAGGTAAAGTAAGAAATTTACATAGAGGCATATATATTTCTGGAGTCAAGTTCGCGATTCATTTTTAATTTTATACATTTTTGACGAAAATTTACATTAATTTATCACAAAAGTATTTATTCATTGATATTGATGATAACCAGAGATATTAGTTCTTCTAATTCGACTCCCTGTGTGGTTTGCTAAACGTTTGAGTCAAAAATAAATCTAGGTCTTAAATAATCTAGCATCGAGACAATCTATTAGTTAAAGCATCATTTAGTTCACGATAATTAAGTATAAGGTAGGTGATATAAAACCTTCTACCACCGAAGAGGGATTAGATTTAGAATCTTATAAAATAAAACTGAAAGTACTGACAGTGGTGTTGATCCAGTCCGTGTAGGCGGAAACACGGGCGCTGACTCCGGGGAACAAGGCCTGCCCGCAGCCGTAGCCCCATGATGTGACGCCCACCACCACGTCCCTGTACATGAGTGGACCACCGCTGTCGCCCTGGCACGAATCCTTGCCTAAGTACACGCGCAAAAAAAACTATAAAATATCTAGATTGGAGATGCCATTATTTTAAAAATATATTAAAATTAGGTTGCTCTGTACGTGCCTTAAGCCTCCCAGAATTCCCAAGAGGGAGCAGGCGTCCAAAAGCTACGTGGTGGTCTAATATCAGAAAGGAACTGGAAACCCTTCAACTTGATGCAGGGACAACCCAGGATAGAGTAGCCTGGCGTAAATTGATAAGGAGATCCGACCCTAAATAAAGGGAAAAGGGAAGGAAGAAGAAGAGGTTGCTCTGTACGTATGCACCTTCTCAACTGCCAAAAGCCAGTGTCGATTAAGCCAAAAATAATCAATCGACATACAAAACAGTGCCATAAATTTTTTTATCTATTTTCATAGATAACATTTCATTTAATATTTACTACCATTGATTATTTTTAGTATACATTCGAGCTGATAAAAAACTACTGAAAAATAGGACATTATAAACTTCCGTGACTCGACCCAGTAGACTGCTAAAATTCAAAGTTCATCACTAAGAACTTGGTAAGCATACATTGGACCCATTTTATATTATAAGATAAAAAAATTAGACTCTTGTTCTGTAGGTAGCTGTTATTAATAATACTTGTGTTTAATAATACTAATAATAGTGAAGTCATAGTTATTTAAATCAGACAACCACGTTAATTAAATATGTCAGTACAAATTTAGAGATCAAAATGTAAAGAGTCTAAAAAAAATAGAGATCTAAATGTAAAAGTGAAAATCCCTGCGGTCAGTATTGCCAGTCGTAAGAGAAAAAATGGTCAATGACATTACAACGAATACTGCACATTACTCGGTACTGATGTTTACTACAAACAATTGCTCTTCTGCTTTTCATATTTTTGAGCAAATGTCCTAAATTTGTATCAATAAAGAAAAACGATATATACATGGTAATACTTCTCAACGAGTTTCATAACCATCTTTTACAAAGCAACCGGCTCTGTAGTTTACAACACCGAGATATTTCACATCGAATAGTGTAATTTTTTAAAGGTTGTACACGAATCACTCCGTGGATGCGGATCGGATCCTTTTTGATAGAACATCTTTTACATTTGTTAAAATTAAGATCACCTCACAAAGGATGAAGGGTATATTCCGAAAATCTGTTTAAAATGCTATCCGATGAAACCCTGCAAAGTCACTTCCGAAATGGTAATAACTATTATATTGGCTTTACAATGTTCTACGAAGCGCATCAGAAAAGCAATGCCCATTATATTTCTCATGATAAGAAATAGAGCCTTTCAGCAGCCTATCGCGTGCTCCGCAGCGTCGAGATGGATACGGTCTTGGCCCAGCTCTTCACGGGTCACGGGGGGTTCTCTGAGTACCTTCACAGGTTCAAGCTCAAGGAGGACCCCTCGTGCTTCTGTGAACCGGGCGTGGGCCAGACCGTGGTCCACCTTATGGCCCACTGTCCGGCGTTCGGAAGACTGCGCGCAGATTCCGAATGCCGGATGGGCAAAAATATAGAGGAAAAGAGTATCTCGGCCATCATGCAAGAAGAAGGGGAGAGAGAATGCTTCCTCAGCAACTGCAGGAAGGTGGTGATAAATGAAATAGGTAAAAATAAAACACAGTAATAGACTCAAATAGACTTAAATATGAATAAAAAAATTAAAGCAAACACTAAAATATAGAAATAAATTAAATAAAGTAGTACCAAAAATAGTGCAATAAACAGTATAATATAATATGATAATTATAAAGAAAATATGTGTTAAATATTTGAACAATAAATGTAATGTTGCAAAATAAAATAGTAAGGAAACCTAGAATGTAGTGGTTGAGGATGGATGTATGGCTAATGGAATGAAAGAGATAGACTGGGAAAATTGTAGAATGAAAGAAACAGTACGACAGATAATATGATACATGAAAGAGAAGGATGATAATAATAAAAAATATGAATAAATTACTAGAAAATAAAAAGTCCCTGTCCCACACGAGATAGGGGAACGAGAGGTCCCCAACAAAAAAAAAAAGATAAGAAATAGAGAAGGCACCTTACCCCCCACATCGAGTACTCCTGCGCAGATCATGTTGCCGGTAACAGGGTAGGGTTCGCCGGTAACGGTCTGCAGCGCGAGATATCGTTGCTGACAGATGCTCCTGTTCACCTTGTACACCTCCACCTCATTGAGCACGTGTGAGGCTTGCGATACTGAAGGCTGTAGATATATGTCACTGGTCATATTCTTTCAATTTTACATTAAACTCATACTATGTCATCGACAGAGATATGTTTATAAAAATCTACCTATCCGGACGAATTTTGTTTTGCTTTACAGTAAATAAATGTACAGATTCGTAATTTCAAGTTTACACATAATTATTAGTTATTTTCCACGGCTGGTGTTTTTATAGTTAAATTTTTAATTTGTATGAATAACATTTTTTATACTGATTATCCTGTGTAAATATATTTTTTTTAATTTATCAAATAAATTCAAAGACACAAAAAACATAAAAATTAGTCCAACCGTTCTTGATCTAACTGGTTAACTTACAAGTGTATGTTTTAAATAAAGATTGAAGCGATATAGTTTGCTTGCCTTTACTGCCAATTATATGGTAAACCGATTAAAAAATCAATATTTTCAGAAAAAATGGATAAGGTAATGATATAGTAAGAAAAAGAGTTTTCAAAATTAGTATTGTAATATATTAAAATAAATTATTGTTTACTTTCCTACTACAGACTGTACTCCCAGAAGTTATTGTCTTGTCTTAATACAATGGAATAAATAATTTAAAGTAACATATTTCAGAGACATAACTTGTCTCTTCAAATATTCACTCCTTTATAGCTTGTAATTATCTTGTATTAAAATAAAGCAGGGATGAGAAACATCCGGCCCGCGTGCCGCTTGCGGCCCGATAAACATGCTTATGCGGTACGCCAAGGATTTATAAAATTGACCATAATGAATTGATTATCTCTTATCAATTTTTTATATAATTTATTATATAAAAATATGAATTAATTATTTTTATTTAAAAATAACCTTCGATCAAAATTGAATGACGATAAGAAAGCTGCGCACGTGTGGCTACCCCCATCAATTTTAATTTATATTAATCAGCGTGCATTGAAAAAAAAAGAGTGCCAAACTTCTCATTACAAATTTGAAGTAATAGCGTTTTTCTGTTTGTTTTTCTGTCTTTTACTTACACGTTTTTATATTTTGCATTAAAATTTGTACTTTAAATCTCTACTTTTTTTGCTTTTTTAATCATAATGTTAATTATAAACAAAGTTTTGTAAATTATTAATATGTTTTGCTTTATGTGCGTGTATTCAGCCAAAAAAAAAAAAAAATTGACCCATTACTTAAAAAGGTTGTTCACGCCTGTTGTAAAGTGTTCTGTGAATTGTACGGCGTATCAAAAGGTACGCCGTTCGTCATCTTCATCATACTTACATCAGTGCGACCCCAACCGATGTGAACCAAGGTAGCGCCATCAGGCAGCGCAGCCCCGGGTGGTGGTATGGCAGTGGTATTAACACTCCCGGAGATGGTCACGCTAGTGGATAGTACCACCACCGCCACGTCGTTGTCGCGCACCGGCCGATTGTACCGCTCGTGTACGATCACCGTCGACACGGAATGGACAGTACCACCTAGTGTACAAGCATTGTTAATTACCATAATCTGAATGCAGGCCGCTTCCAAGGTCCTTTTAGAAACCTATGAGGCAGACTATGTCTAACAGTAGACGACTAAAATTGAATAAATCGGAATAAAATATAGGTACAATGAAATATAATATTGGCGAACATTGTGACTAGTATAATAAAGAAAAATTTGAACTGTACAAAGCTTGTAATGAACAAAAAAGATTTTACGTAATAAAAAATTAAAAGAAAAAATAATAAAAAAGTAATAATGTAAAAATGAAAAACGTAGAGTTGCGGAATGTGTGGTGAAGGGTGGATGAAGCATGATTGCAATGTAAAAATAAGTTGCGAATGTGATAATGTGAGTAGTGAAAATAAAAAAGAGAAAGAAAATATGAAGGATGAAAGAAAGAGACGAGAAACAGGACCCATTAAAAAAATCATATGCTGCCCCCATAGATTTTCAATAAAACAGGTTGAAAGCGATTGACACCCAGCAACTTCCGACAATCTTAACGAGGTCGTATGTCTATCTTTTAAATCGACAACCTAAGTTTCGTTTGCCAGTCCGTGGTCTTCACTCCAGAAATTCTTAAAGACATCACTATTTCACGTCACGTCAAGCTAAAAAAAGATGCTATGGTGACAAAAGATTCAAGTGGCAACAAAGAAGTCCCGAATAAGTATATGCGTGCGAAGTACCTTGATAACATAGACGTAGAACTAGAAGTGGTGCCAAACTGAACCATGCCGACGATTATTATTCCGCAAGCACCTAACTAAAAAGCCTCATACTATCAAACCATCCTATAAAATATAAAGGATGTATTGCAATGTTATTGGGTCACGAAGAAGGAAGGATTTGTAAAGAAACTGTAAAGCCGTTTTAAATTGGTCACTTTCACGCGTCGAATAATTAGGAACGATCTGATCCAATACGGCGCGGAGCTAGGCGCGACGTCAATGATGTTTCTGTACATACAAGCCAGCCGAGTATAGTTGACATGTAGTCGGACTTCATTATAGTCTTGCCTTTAAGAAAATGGTATGTAAAATTTTATTTACATTTTATTAAAAAGCCTTGTGTAAATTGACCAGTTAAAGTTAAATGTTACCAAGGTGAAATCAGGCAAAGGGCTCACAATTTTCTTACGGTAATACACACGTTGCGTCGTATTTCTAGAAACTGTGGGTTGTAATCCAACTCGGGAAAATACCCGTGGTGGGTTCCCACATCATATGAACATACACGTTTTTGTAGGAATTTATTCCCTAAAGGTCGCTTAACCATAATTTTAAACACACTAGATTAAAATAGCGATTGTTGAATGAAAACATGAAGTCTTACCTGTGTTCAAAAAAGTTGCACCAACGCGTACTCTAAAATTTTTCGGGTTAAAAACAGTACCCTTCCTGTAAAGAAGAACGAACATTCGCAATAATTATTTGCGTTTCAAGTTGATTTAATTTTCATCAGTATAGTAATCTATCTATAAATATAGTCACGTTTATACAGGATGATTGGTTATAGATGTAAAAGCTTTAAAAGAGTTAATTATTTTCAGCAAAAAGTTTTTAAGCTTCAATACCGTTTTCCTTCCACCCTGTATAAAGTGTTAACTATGAAATGTTATGAATTTAGTTAATAAATGTTAAGAATTCTACCGGCCAATAACTTCCGGCGGTGAAGTCTGGTTCAGATAGTGAACAATATTTATTTGTAATAAATAGTAATCCGAATTGCATACTTTATTATCATTACGTTAGTTATTATTTTTGAAACCATTGTTTTTGCAATAGGATACATAATGCATTAACTGACAGCAGATGAGATTGATGATTGATGATTTTGATGATTGATCAGATGATTTGATGCTTTTTTAAACGGTTTTATTTAGTTCGACCCGTACGCAATTTATTTGTTTCGGTCAAAATTAGAAATTGAAATTTAAGCACCTTCCCGTTATCATGTTGATCTGAAATTTGGTACACACATTTAATTTAGATGACAATACAATATAATAAAATCAATAACATTATAAATCTAAGATGGCCGCCGATACAAAATGGCGGATTACATATTTTTCCTTAATCCCCTCAATATGGGTATCAAATGAAAGGGCTACACTAGTAAAACACGATGATTATGTCAAAATTTAAAATTCAAGATGGACGCCGTTCCAATATGGCGGAATAGGTACATATTTTTCCACAACCACCACAATATGGATATCAAAAAACCGTTTAACTTAAAAGTTTTTTAAATGTATTATTAATAATAATTATCCTATTTGACGGAGAAAGTCACCTCAGTAGTGTATTTAAAAAGCGCGTTGTCAGCATTACTAGCTTCATTATCACTATTATTTTTGACATACTTTTGGACATTTTTCTTATATTTGACTGACAGCGTAACAATATCTGGAGAAATTTGGATGATCTGAATGTTCCGGCGCTTCGAAAAATCTGTCCGTCTGTAGTGTTAGTCGTTTTGGTAGTGCGCAGATTACGCTTAGCATGAACCTCGATTTTGTCCATACGTCGCTTAACCCGTTACATGCATACTTACCGGATGACGCCCATATCTATACTATTTATATTTCTAATACAAGTCACAAAACTTTTCTATATCAACAAAAAATATTTTTAACAATCGAGTAAGCATTACAAAATATGTAATTTGTGTTATTATTTTAGCGGTAGGATGTCCACTAGTGGACATAGATCCATTCTCATAAATATTTAATAAGACCGGTAAGAAGCTTCCTGTATCAAGCGTTATTTGATGCGTTTATACCGCAATAATTATTATAAACAAGCATGTGATATTACAACGCGGTCACGTAAATAAGATAAAATGACACTTAACAGCAGTTTGTAATCGACCGCGCCCTCTTGGCCTACTTATCACCAAATGTCCTTCGGAGAATGGTGTTCCCTAGTAAAACAGGGCCTTCGGAGCCTAAAAACTCCCACTTGCATTCTCAGACGGCATCGTCAGTCTGATCGACGTAATAGTACCACCAGAGCCACAAGCAGTGTGCACTATGTTAAGTCATAGACAGGCTATCTAAAATAGGACATCTAGAGACTATATGAATAAAAGTTCGCATTGAGAGGGTTTTAGTAGTAACACGCCCAACATAATCATGTCCCTACCCCGCTTCTCCCAAACAAAAGAAAAATTGTCTTAAAAGATGTCTTAACACAAGAAATTTAAACCTACGTATTGTTTATATAATATTTCTTAACCTTTATAGCTACTGAAAACTTACATTTTTATTAAAAAAAAAAACTAGTACGACTCAAAATCTCGTTAGAATATTTAGACGAAACCTGGAGTTTAATTTCGCAAATAAGACCGAAATATTCGGTTTGGTTCGGTTTTGTAGTGTTATCTTTGTCCATCGCAATTACGAAGGTGTAAGAGTATTATGGGATAAAGACAGCGCTCAACAAAACCGAACCCAGCTGATTTTTGTTTGTAAGCCTTACTCTCCTACCCGATGTGCCAATTTAACTGCCGGGTAGTATACTAAAGAAGCCTTAGGTTAGTTAGACATGGCAACGTACTCATCAACGAAGCAGTGCGCCGCGGACAGCACGTGACGTTTCGTTATGAGGGACCCGCCGCATGTCAGCTGGGTCCCGAACATGATCTGTAGGTAAAAAATATTATTGAAGATATTATTATTTACTATAGTATTACCAATATTTCCACATCCTCATCATAATAGATTTTTCACGCCTTACGTCGTATGCCGGAAGCTGGCAAGAGGTCGGCTCGTAATATATCATAATTTAAAAAAAGGTCCACAGAGACTATATGTTCTGCGCGCCATGTGACGGTCCTGTTATTTTCGTTCGTCTATGAATGTCCTCGTTCTTGATTTGATCTGGTAAAGAAATCCCCAAGGGTAATCTTCATGGATCGTTGGGCAAATTTAAGTTTTCCAACGAAGTTTGAAGTGATAAATGTAGAAATAAATGAATAACTACATGCTTTGCATTCATGAAGTTTGTTATCTTTCTTACCTGCACTGTATAAGGGTGCTTCTCTATGACTGTCGGGCTGCCGCCAATGATCCTACTGCCCACGCTGCTGTTCAGCGCGGCCATGTTTACGTTCACCTGTTCAGCTAAACCTGATGAAGAGCCATCGGTTTGAATAGAAGGTAGACTTCGACTCATTTATCGACTATTCCCCTTCGTATATAATACATACATATTTATATAAATTATTTTATTATATATAGACGAAAGAAATATATAGTGTGATTGGTATAGATGTAAAGGCTTTAAAATAATAGTAATTATATAATGTAATAATTAATCTGTAAAACTGTGATATAAATAGTAATAATAATGTGAAATATATAGTGAATAATAAAATAAACCTAAGTAATGTCTGAGGATAGGATAAAAGGTAATTGTAAAAAGGAATATATGAAAATGAACACAATGTAAAGTATAAATGATAAAGAATGGATGAAGATAAAAGTGATTATTAATTAAAAGAACAAACGAAAAAATTATTGCTCCAACAAATCCCTGTTTCCAAATAAACAGGGGGTGGAACGATACGTCCCCAATAGCGGGGGCTATAAAAAAAGGCTTTCAAGATGGATATATATCATTTGTTGTCAATTGTGTGAACATCCTATTGAAAAATCAATATCTGAAATAATAATATCTGAGAAATAAAACATAACGTAATGATAAGATATTAAAGGAGCTACACGTCATCGTCAGCGGCGCATCGATTAGGGGAATCCCATACGAGTGCTCTATATTTACGTTGGGCGAAAGAGAGCAGTCTACAGGTCTCGCCTTTATTGGTTGACAATTTTAATTAATTGAATATTGTTTTCGTGGTCTCAAAAATTGATATAAATATAGCGGAATTTGAATAATTCACGACCGCACGATCCGTTTCTGGGGCGATCTCCCACGCTCTACCCGCGAACAGTGTAGGCGTACCAAGGTAGAATCCGTATCCTCCCTCAGATTACGGAGTGGTTCACGCTGCCATCCCAAGCCACACAGTACACCATATACCTACATGCGTAGAGCTGCCACCTTCGTGTGAGCGTCATCGTGCATCTGGAGTACGATAACGCAGTAAAAATTATTTTGCTAGGTCACGGACCCTTCCGTTCCGTGAACCTATTACCAATGAAGCTGTAAAAGCTAACAGCATTATTGGACTTTGTGTTGTCATTACCTACAGGCACTAAGAATCCTACAATATTAAGAAACAGCAATATAAAAATTTTGGATTAATACATACTAAAATTAATTAGGGTTTTCTATTTGTCTCTGCAGACCCTACAATATCAAAATTTATTGGCCTCTCGTATTCCAATAGAAAAAAAAACAGTGTAACATATTTCACTTTATACACGAGTACACCTATTTCTTATAATAAACTTAAAACTTGTTTAAAGCTAGCTTTACTAATCTATTATTCGACTCTTAAATTATGCATTTTCTGCAAGCTTTTCGATTTACACGGTTTTCTCAGGAATGTATCTACTGTGTAAATCGGGGGATAGGTGTAGAAGTTAATTATACGATACCTGAAAAACATTATGGTTCTCGTTTATAAATTAGAATTAGGAATAAAATATTTGCCAAATGAAACGCCCAAAAAAACTTTATTTATTTACGTTTGCAATATGATGGATATTGCAAAACTAAATAAATGAATTTAGAATAACTATATTTCCAAAGGCTTACTTCATAGTGTCGGTTTTATAGATAATTTATGATTCCGCATTACATTCATAATATACATTATCTATTGTTTAACTATTTATCGGTGCTTTTGTCTAAATTGCATTTGTAAGTACACAGTGCATCGATTATTGTGTTATATCCTTGATATAAGCTTACTCATTATTTACGTCATGTAGTTTAAAATACGGTTTGCAAAACTGTAATTTTGAATTTTGTTTTATTATTAAGAAAAATACATACTTAATTTTAGTAATTTTTTTTACACGGTAATCTGTTTATAACAATAAGTGTATACCTGAATACTAATAAAATGTATTTTTTAATTACTTCGTAATTATAATTTGAATGTAAATTGCCATAGTAAATAAAAACAATTCGTATAAATGTTATCAAAAAAAATTCGCATAATTTTTCAAAGCGTTTATATAAAATAATAGTATGATAAACGATTTCTTTTTTTTATTTGAGTTCCATACCAAAGAAATATTTAAACAGATAATAAATAACCCACTTCTTCGGTTGACGCCTTCGGATTACACGATAAAAGTATTAATAGTCCATTACAAATCCTTTGTTTAGCGACGTGTTTTTTTATATTATAACGCACTACTTAAATTTAAAATCCCCAGCAAATTACAGGAAAATAGATTGCGATGGTATGGCCACATTCAACGAAAACCAGATGGTAAAAAAACCACCACGACCACGTGGTAAAAACTGCCTTAAGCCTCCCAGATTTCCCAAAAGGGAGAGGGCGTCCAAAAGCTACGTGGTGGTCTAATATCGGAGAGGAACTGGAAATCCTTCAACTTGATGCAGAGACAAACCAGGATAGAGTAGCCTGGCACAAATTGATAAGGAGACCCGACCCCAAATAAAGGGAAAAGGGAAGGAAGAAGAAGAAGACGCACTACTTAAATATAGATTGCTTTTTGTTTCTAATTATGGATGTATGCTATTTACTCATTGCCATTTATAGATTTACGGTGTTTATGTAAGAAGGGGACTAATATATAGCTACTTCCGCTAGCGGAAGCGATAGCGGAAGTAGCTATATATTAGTCCCTTTCTTCCTTAGGATGGACTTCCGCAAAGTAACGCCTGAATCTATTAGATATTACGGTGTTTATGGTTGCAGACGCGAAGTTTAGACGAACTCTCCAAGGAGTTACTGACCCTAACGGACTTCTGCTTAGGCTGTCATTTGACAAGTTTAGCATTACTATTCAGATGTGATCGAGAGGGCAGAACGAGGAACAATCAGTTGATATTTTACACAAATAGAAAACAAAGCCTTATTTCTTTATACTGGTTCTTAAATAATGTAATCTTTGTTATCCGAAGCCATGAAATTATTGTGACAGATGAATAGTTTACGTATCGGTTATTTTTGTAAATAAATTTGTAGTACTTTCTAATGATACTATACTGGTACTTTATAAAACAAGCTATACGATCACTTTTGTTTGCTCGCTTGGATTCGTTGGAACTGAGTTCACGAAGCAGAAGGGTCTGTGGACTTAAAATAAAACAAAAGCTGGACAGACGCGTTACAGTTGTACGATGACGTTTGCACGTAGTAAACCGCTCTACCCGAGTAGAGCTGTGTAATGTTGATGTTGTGTATGCAGCTTGGAATGACAGCGTGGACCACAGGCGAACCTGGGATGTATCCCGATCCAACCTTGGTTCGGCCACGCTGTTTGCGGCTAGGGAGCGGGCGGCCGCGCCCTAAGAACAGGTGTTGTGGTAAGATCACTTTGGTGTATTGTTAAAAACCTAGAGAGTATTGGCTAATAATAGTCGTTCAAGTCAGAGGGGAACTTATAACAGTTGTATAAACACTTATAAAATACGTGGCAGTGTTACACATGTTAAAATAACCAATTGGTATTGTTTCATCGTAGATAAAGAAATATACTTCACACATACTGCTTCATACGAGGTCCTATTGTAAAACTTTATCTTTTAGAGGGTAGTGGACGATGCTACGGTTGAATTAATAATTTATTTATCTGTTCGGGTACACCAGCAATACACATGAGCTAAAATACAAGTTCAAGTTGCTCCATAAATAATTGTTCTGTAATATTAATATAAAAGGAAAGAGAGAGAGAGAGAGGGACGAGAAAAGTGATCTCAAGTACGAGGAAACTTCTAGCTTATGACTTGACACCACAAAACTTCTTTTAACAAATGTTGTAACGAATGTATATTACACAGTACAGTACACATGTTTGCATTGCATTGCATTTGCGGAAGTGGCTAAATATTGGTCCTTTTCTTACTTAGGATGGACTTCCGCAAGGTAACGCCTGATTCCATTAAATATTCTCTGAAAGACTTATAGATATAGGTAATCATATATGTACAAAATAATAGCGTTGTTAAATTAGGAGTCAACTAAATGTTACTACTAACATTATAATAGGTTACAGATAGAAAGTAAAGTAAATTTTAAGACGTTACCAAAAAATCTATTGGTTAGACACCTCACTCAATAAAAGTTGACCCCGTTCATGTCGCGCTGCCTACAGACTTTTAAAGTTAATGCTCCCTAACACAATATAATTATTTTGCATATATATATGTATTGATTATGTATTAGGTATATTTATGAGTGGATGAAATCTGAAGGTATTTTAAAGTAAATTACAACTTATTTTAGGTAGAGGGGAATTTTAAAATTAAATTCGGATTAAATAAATTGAGGGTTATCACGTAGTTTACTCACAAGGCGCGAGGCCTGCGGCCAGCAAGAGCAACCACATGTCCGTCGCGCGTCGCGGACGCCCGATCACTTCCTTATCGACAGATAGCATTATCGTTATCAAAGTTTTAAACCAAATTTCGTTTAATCTTTATTGGCGCAACGTGTGAAGTGGTCCGACCTGAAGTAACTTCAATACCTTTTCGCACTTTACTTAAATGTTTGCTATTCTGTATTCGCTTGACAAATATAATACCAAAGATAGTACGACTTATTGGTAGAGTTACTGATAATGTACTTCCCCTTGTACGCGGGGAAATGGGGAAGTATCAGCTGTCATATTCCGTCTTTTCACTGACAACACTTGCGACGGTGGCGCTCTTGCTCTTTTCTTCCTTGACTCCTACCTAGACGTGGTACAGGAACACAGCAGTTTCAGCAACGCAATGTTAAAAGGCAAGGACGTGTTTATATTAGTAGCAAAATCTTTGTTTACATTTGTCATCTGTACGATGAGGACGCGTCCTCTTGCTCCTGTGTTATCCTATTCTTTGGCATGTTTTTCGACTAATTTATATCAGTAACTAATGTCGCAGACAGACACAAAGATCGTAGACTATATTATTGTAGTTTTTTACTATGACAGCATGAAAAAATAAATAACCAATTTTTATGTCAATGTAATATGCAATTTGTATGTATGTGTATGTTATGTTTTTATGTCAACTTTTAATAAATAAACCTCATCGTTAATTTATTTACAATGCCCACCACAACCGTATATCCTTGTCACATGCTCTAATTTACTCTGTCTGGTGAATACAGTAATGTAAACAATACAATATTTTTCCGTTTTTTTTTTAAATAAGAGTTTTAAAATGTGATTCCAAAGTTCATAATTAAAAATGATTTTAATTTTAATCATGTTATGGCTGGACCTTGTTTTATACACAATGACTTCGTTCGAATTAAATATTATAAAATAAAAGATTTATCCTTCAGTACCATAAGACAAAGACCAATGGATGATGATCTCTCTATGAGAATGAATCAGGAATAAAGAGAACCATAGATGAACCTAAGTAATCGACATAGCCTAGTTTAGCTTTTGTTTCTTAAACTGTGGTCCGCGGAAGCCCGGGGTTCCGCAAAAAAGTTATTTGCTTTTTTTACCATATAAGGAAGTAATAGGAATAATAATAAAAAATTAACGATACATTTTTCACTTACTAATCTAGTATGTGCAAAGCAACAGTCTGACGTGGCGAATTGTAACAGCGCTGTCGAGTAAATATTTGGCAGAAAATTCATGTTATTTTTTAAACAATTGTCGTTTTCGTAGCATATCATTCATTTACAGTATGTTATAATAAAGGTATGCCTTACTATTGAAACAAATCAGCTGTTTCAAAATAAAAGTGACTAAAAAAAGGCTTTCACTTACTAAAAAGTTTAAGAAACGCTGGTCCAGTGGTTTGATGCCTTAAGGTTTTAGAATGGAGATCACGAATTGACAAGCGCTACGCAGCCCATCCGCCAGCCGATCCTATTAGACATCTAGAAAGGTTATATCTAGCAGTGGAGGGTTTGCGGCTGAAACGAAGAAAGATTTAAAATAAAAATTCCAATATTTGTGCCATTTTTTTATTTTTTATAAACAAAAAACACTTATTGCAGCCATCACAACGAGGTCCATCACAATGTACGGTACAATATAATTACGATATCAATCAGCTAGCTGTCTGCTAGCAACACCGCTGGTACATCTTGGGCAAAGGTTCAGGAGACGAAGTCCACGGCGTACTCTGATAAACTAGATGTCAAATTCCCTGCTTTTCAATTGGACGTATTGAAATCGCTTCTGCTATTGTCTAATTTCCCGAACCTTTTAACCCGTTATATAAAGGAATGTATAAATGTGATTTAAAAAATAAATGATCTGTCCATATCAAATAGAATAGAGAGAACAGCATATAAATATGATTATGTTAAGAATTATTTCAAGTAGAGATAGAAAAACAAGTATCTACACATTTGTAAATATAATGAAAATGTATAGATATATTTTGCTGTAATATTTAAATGGATACAAATTTTTCCTTGACATAAATTTTTAAAGGAATGTGATAACTACGGACTTTTAGATCTAATTGCATTTTATTCCTTTGATTGTTCGCATTTTGTAGCTGCGTCAAAAAAAAAATGTATAAAACACAGATCAATATAGAGATGGTATTTAAAATTTCACTAGATAAAAATATTCGAGATTTTTTTAAGTACAAAGATAATTTCATAAACCTTTAAAAAACGTAGCCCATGAATCAACTATTTATAAAAAAAAAAACACGTACTACTTGTCTGTCAATACAAACATGGCACAGGAATATTAAAATATTTAACTAAAAGCGGTAACAATGTTAAAATTATATTCGAAAATAAAATCCAATAATAACTAACCCATTCTCTACTTTTGTATAGAGAATATATATAACAGCAATGATTGTCAATGCTATTAGTTATGTAAATAAAAAAAAAATAAAACCATAAACGATTTGACATTGACAATACGCCTCGAGACGGTTTCCCGCCATTTGAACTGTCAACGTCACTTTATATAACCTACACAATATATTAGTAAACACGTCACATTCAAAACAACCATTGTAACTAGTCACATATTACACTAATATATATGCAACCGCTATCACCTGACATATATAAGGCTGCTTACACACTAAAGTCGTGTGCGATACACCGGAGCGACGAAAAACTTAGCTCACGTGTAACTTCAGCCTTATAAAACACATCATAGATAATTTTTAGATCTTTAAAAGATAAATAAAATTTCATCTCACATTTAACTATATTAAATAGGTAACGGATTTGAGCTATCTTATATTGCACGCACTAAGTATATCAGAGTGGGAGATATTTAAAATTCGAAAATGGTAACCAGGTAAACATTTAAAATGAATTACGAAAGAATATAAAAGAGTTTTAGATATAAATTCATAACTTGTGATAAAATTGAAGATCAACAATAAATTTCAAATATAACAGTGAAAACAGGTTAAAAATACAATAGTAAAAACACTAGACAAATATATATCCCCGATAACGACTTAGTAACTACACTATGAGCACATTATTCACGTTCAGTGTTGCCATAAACGTGTATTCCTTTTTTAAATATCCGTATACCTTTTTGGCTTATGTTCTTAAATTAATATTCGCACAGATCTCTCAATTAATTTTGGATTAGAAGTTACTAACTAGAACTAGTAAAATTTATTACTAATGTTTAGTAATACGCACTTGCTCGACACTAATGCGTTCGTCAGATAAATGTAACTAAGATATTTTTATTTATACACCGTCAAGTTTTACGTTTCCTGTGTATGTCTTATGTTATATTGAAGCGTCGAATGTGGTAAAATCAAGATTTTATCTGTACATAAACGTAGATATCTATCAGAAGATACAGATCTGTTGCGAAACATTTAAACTTAACTTAAGAATTTAATTCCTAAGGGAGCAAATGTCAACCTTTTATACGCTTATACCAACTAGTAAGTTAGTCGTGTAAAATAAATCAGTATTCATACGGGTCGTATGAATGTCGTGTGTCATTGCTGTGTGATAATGGATAATGTACCGTGAATCTATAGAAATAAAGTCGTTTGTGCGTTAGCAGCGAAGTTATATAATCCCATTGCACTCAATGTCCCTGAACCTTTCTTGTTATTGTTAATATTCAGATGTAGGTTGGGAGTGCCGGGAGGGCACGGGGGAGTGCTCGGGGAGGGTTCACGGCGGGAGATTCATCTGCAGGTTGTGCAGGTAGGCGGACGTAGAATTGAGAAGTCCGATGCGTTGTTTTTGCTTCCTTTGCTCCGTCATCTAAAAAAAAAACCAATAAATCTGTAGTACGTTGCGTATTGAAAAAATACTACATTTATAAGTCTTATAAAGTTTTTTATAGTTCAGATATACGACACAGAAGCATAACAGAAGGTTACGATAGAGTATAAATAGAACAGTACAGAGAGAACGAAGAAATAAACAGAAGTCCGTAAGCGTTAACTTTGATGTAATTAAGTTGCGAGAGCGTGCGCTTGGCCTCATGGCGTCGTGATGCGTTTTCGACTAGCTGCAGCTCTAAAACCGATACCGTTAGACGGCATCGGCTTATACTACGTCAAGAGAACGCGCGCATACCAACTCTTTATTTTATCCGATTGAGCCGGTAGCACGAAAAGGAAGGTTATGATTTAGTACAATGAATATGGCTACAAATCAATTCCTTTCAAGTTTGAAAATCGATTTATATAATACTAACTCAAAGTCAATTGAATGTCAGCCAATGGCAGACGATGGCGCAAGATAGAGGAAAGTGGAAGTCTCTCGCTTCGGAGGCCAAGACCCACTTTGGGTCACTGAGCTAGCGGAGTAGTAGTAGTAGTAACTCAAAGTACTATTTCATTGTAATTAACGCCCCGTATTACTGGCTTGTACGATTACTAAGTCAGCCTACAAGGTAGACAGGTGACCTTATTAAGGTTTGATCCAAATGGAAATCCACGGGAGAGATCTATGTTCAGCTGTGGATGTTATATGGCCGAATTGATGATGACGACGGTCGACAGACGGACGACGGATAATTATTATTCCACTAAAAATAAATGAGGAGTGGGGGTGTACCTGGTCGCGCAGCTCTGTGAGCAGGTCGGTGAGTGTCCGCACGGCGAGCTGGGCGCGCTCGAGCTGCGACTGCAGCGCGCGCAGCTCCAGCTCGCCGCCCTCGCCCTCGCCGCCGCCCATCAGCGACAACGCGCGCAGCCGCGGGAACCATTCCAAGTTGTTCGACTGCACACCACACAAACATTATATATATATATATATATATATATATATATATATATATAGATACTGGTGGACCCACGATAAGGTCAAGGTTGCGTGAACTCGCTCGATGGGGGCAGCATAAGACTGATCATCATAGCGATGTTCGGAGGAGGCCTATGTCTAGTATTGAGCATCTATTAGCTGATATGTAACGATAATAATGATGATGGAAAATAACCAAGAATGGATTTTAAGAAATTACCCCCACAAGAGATTTACAATACCTTAATTTACAAATTCAAAATATCATTGTTCAAGTAATTTATACGCGCTTTTGATTTGTCGACTATTTATATATTATAAGTTGTTTGTTATTGAAGTTATCACCGTCACAGGTTTGGAACGCTGATGAGTAGCTGGCCAGAAACTCAACAGTTGGTCTTTTGGACATGAAATTTAAGTTTTAATTCTTGTATACATTATTACAATTTATTATTACAATATCAAGCATGAAAATGAGTAAAAAACACCAAGTTCCAAACATTTCGATCAACCAAAAACTCTTGAATGCTATATAATATTTATTTAAAGATATACTTTTTAACTTAAAGCTAAGAAGAGGAAGGCATGAGATATCTTTTGGAACTTTAAATTAAAATAGAAAGTTAATAAAAACCCAAAAAATCGGGTTGTTACGCAATAAGATAGTGTGAACGTACCTTTATCATAGAGTGTACGTAGCTCTCCGGTCCGGTGAACTCGGTGGGATCCTTGACCCGCACCAGCACCATGAAGTATAGGTAATGCCACATGTTGTGCTCGCTTTTGATGTGCTCCTCGAAGGAGACAGTCTTGTTGTCAAAGGCTGACCTGTTCAACCCTGAAATCGTAGTGATGTGTTGTTGTGGTTAAACCGGTGCCGTGTCAACACGGTGAGAGTGCTTCTCTAGTTTCCATTAAAGAAAGAGAAAGGGAGAGGAAGACAGAGAGAGAGAGAGAGAGAGAGAGAAAAAGTGGAACAAAAGGGAAAGAAAAGGCGATTTTAGTGCAGCTGTGGCTACAATATTATATATTTTCTAAAGGCAGGGGGTGAAATTAAAAACTTAAGCTAAATAAACAGAACATAATTTTAGAAGAACCTTAAAGAAAAAATCAATTTTCCTAAAAACAGAAATATTTATTTAGACTTGGACATTATAAACTGATACATGACATCTATTCTATTTTGGGAGAGATTTCTTGGCCGATACTAGTTTCAAAATTGACCCAATGAGAACGGTATTTAAAAAGTTTCAGACAGGCGATATATATTTCTCCATTTCAGCCAATGACTTACATTTTCGCGCGTTAAATTTAAAACGATCCATAAAGTTTAAATGTAATATAATTTTAAGTGTCCTTTTCATTTCTAATTCACATTTCTTTTTATTTTACTTTATGTGGGATATATATATATATATATATATATATATTATTTAATATTCTTTTCCTATTTATACCACCTATTTTGGTAACATGGATACAATGGTATGTATCCATATTTATCCTATTATCACCCTCTCTCTTACCCTACATAATTTCTCTCTTTCTTCCTTCATTCATCATATATGTCGGATATATTGTCTGGGTCTCAAAAATATTCATCGCGGGCCGCAACTTTGACTCCACTGAATTGAAGAGTTAATTAAAGCAATGGACCCGGCATTCTCACGGTGAATGTATAGAATGTTGCGAAGTTTCGTCACAGTTGTCGGTAGATGAAGCCTTACCACATATAAAGCATGTGTTCTTCAGTATAAGTTCTTTCTGCTGCTTCTCGCTACGCAGGTCGGCGAAGGTGTCGATGATCACACCGAAGATGAGATTCAGCACGATGATGATGACCACGAAGAAGAACAGTAGATCGTACACAACGCGAGCCACGAATAAAGGCTCCTGCACACAAACATTAATATTAAAAAGATTGCTTTTTATTACGCTTGATCCTTCTTGCTTTTAGGTCCGCGTAAGGCTTTTTTCTTATGATTTTTCATACAAAACCATATGAAATTAGTGAGATATTCAACTATTAGTATACATTATGGCCTGTATGTAACAGCGTTCATAAGGGTGAACCCGAGTGAACCAGACACGTCTCGCCACGGTATTTAGGGAAGTGGGTGTAGAGTGGATGGGCGTGGGGTACGTACGAAGCTGGCGGGGGCGCGCAGGATGTCGCCGATGCCGCCGCCGTTCCGCAGCCCCTGGTTGAGCGTAGTAACGATGCACATGATGAGCGAGTCGCAGCTGCGCTCGCGCAACGCGCCGCCCACTGACACGAACCGCGGTGGCCGTTGGTACTTAGCAGCGGGGTCGCTGTCACAACGCTCCTCGAAGCGCGGGTCGTCGTCGTCTAAACAAACACAGTAATATCATCACATGTAATCCTCGTTAAGAATTCAGTTAATCATCACTGTCTGTTCACCTAGGCAATATTCGTAACCATTAGAATCCGATCTCCTACACAACTGATGCGTTCGAAAATACGCTTTTCACTGGTCACAGTCACTTGGTTTTCTAATAAGATGCGATTTGATTGTTTATGTCGGCGGTCAATGAAGATTACTTTCATCACTAACATTATATATATATGTGTACCCATGTACTGACTCATCACTATATATCTGCAACTACAACATTTAGAGACTTGAGATTTGGAGTAATATTTACTTTGCCGCGTAGAAGTCAGCTAAGAAGCTAATTTTTTACACTGTAGTAACTAAAAGGTTAGATATAACACTAGAAGTGAACCTAGTGAAAATACTAGGAACACGAAGGTTACCTCTGCGACCCATAAATCTTTACCAAAGTATTGAAGATTACCAGGCTTTAGCAGGGTATCTATGGAATGATGATGAGACGCCCCCCATTCTAAAATAAAATAAGGTTAAAGTAAGCGTATGAGTTACCGTCTAGGCGGTCCACGTTGACGAGGAAGTGGTCTCGGAAGAACATGTAGCCTACGATGGAGAACATATAGACCAGCACCAGCGCCAGTACGGCCGTCAGCAGTATAGACCGTCCGTTGCGGGTCACTGACCGCATCACGTTCAAAAGTGTCTCCTCGCGGTACACGATGTCGAGCAGCTTGGCAAACAGACAGTCAAACAGTTAATAAAATGCACTTAATATAATAACATACACCTATCCCCCGATTTACATGGTAGATACGTTCCTGAGAATAATGTGTAAATCGAAAATTAAAAATTTTCAAGTCAAAACCGTGAAAATCTTGCAAAAAGTGCATAATTTTGCTATTTAACTCTTGTAATTTTTTTCAATATTTTTAGGTGTACACAGAAATAAAAATGAAATGCATTGACAAGTTAAAATATGTAATATATTACGGAAACACTGTTTTTTTTTTAAGCACAATACATTAAACAGAATAACAAAAAATAAAACCAAAGGTGTTTTATTATCCTGCATAGTAATTATGCACGCACTTGTAATGTACGAATATGGAAAATTAAATCTTTCTGAAACTGTGAAACTTTCTAGATTAAATGAAACTTTTTAGATTGAACTTTAATTTTATGCGAAGAAATACAGACACGGTGTGCGTGTGCAATTTAGTAGAGAGTGCGATAAAAACAAAAAAAAAAACTTTTTTGGAAAACCGTGTAAAAGCGAAAACGTGTAAAACAAGTACCGTGTAAATCGGGGGATAGGTGTATTGTCTTTCTGTTTCACTTTAGACATTAGAATCTTCTCTAGGAATACAGAGTTTCTATTCATTTAATCTACACTATAAATTACTTTCTAAAAGATAGCATACCATGGAAGTCAAAGCTATATCTAAGTCAATTAAACATTAAAAATTTACATCGTCGTTTCACTCTATAGATGCCCACAGCAGAGCATAAGCTTTTCCCAAAGATATTTATGGGGGGGGGGGGATATACCATAATCGCCACGCTTGGCAGGCTGGTTAACGATGGCAGTGTGGTATTATGGTACGCAGAGGATGCTGCTGCCCATTCTCTGGAAACTAGTTTTATGAGCAGTGGAAAGCTTCTCTATAAAACCCTATCCTATCCTTATCTATATAACCCTATGTCAAGTGTGCCCAAGTCTCAGTCTTCAACCGCTGGACCACTGTTCACTTATACATTTATAAAATCTTACATTTTTAATTTCTTTTTAAAAGCAAATTTTGTTATATGTTTAATTCTACTAATTCACTAGATTTTATTTATCCACAAAAGATGTCAAATTAGGAACTAAATAGAGCGTGAATATTGCCATGACCGTTATATTAGACATGGATGCATCGTACATTCGAAAAATATTGAATTCTATTTCAGAATAAAACCAAAAAAAAAAATAATTACCTATACTTCTCGCGGCCGGCCTGCCATCGGTTCATGATTTGCCCGAGTGGCCCCTAATCTTAATAAGTCTTTGCAACCATGTATTAGACCGTCTCATAAGGAAAAAAATAATAAAAAATGTTTACAACTTCTCTTTAAGGGTAACAAAGACAGAAACTACTATCTTACTTGCCTTCTTAGTTTATAACATGTATTTGATAAGGTTTAAGGTAACCAAGTCTAACAAACACTTACCAGCACAGAGAAGAAGAAGGGGTGGCAGCAGATGCCAAGGAAACAGAAGCCGAGGTAGACGCTGTGGTAGAGCAGCTCGGGGTCGGTGATCACGTTGCGCGTCGACTTGGACAACGTACCTTGGTTGCCCATGATACTAACCAGGTGAATGCCCTTCACTACGATCTGCAAATTAATCAAATCTTGCAGGAATGTTATATAAATTCCATAGTTTTGCCAGCCTGAGGTAGCCAACAAAAATAATCAAAGAGAAATTATAATAATTTGTGATTATTCCACAATTTCATAAATTGATATGAACAATATTAATTTATCCGCAACAATAATAAAAATATTTTTTTATAAACACCCTCTCTCAACTAGCCCTGAGTTCTGAATCCCATATTATCCATTCTTAGGTGATATCTACTAGACAAAAGGATTACTCCAACTAAACTCCAAATCTTTAAGCCTTATTTATGGTTCCAGAGGTATCATCATGAACCAGTACATGCGGGGAAATTTCTTCTATATATATATACACACATCATTTCTTATTATTTATTTCTTCATCGGCGAGGCCCAAGCCTTCAGCGATGAAGGGTTGCTCTTTGGGACCCTTAGAAATAGTTTTGATACATTAATGACAACTTCAGCAGTCCTTGGTTGCGGAAACCGGGCCTTTGTGACAAGATATTAGTGTTTTTTCTTGTAGCGTTAAATTAATAAATCGTAATAGTTTTCCTAATTTTTAGCGCTATCTTCTATCTGGTTACATTAAATTTAATGCATTCGAAAACATTTACTACCAAGCATTTTTTTACTCGTTTTTTTGTTTAAGCTCGAACCCTTAAAAACCTTTTTTGTTCAAAATGAAACGTGCACTAAAATTTTAACGTAACTTTAAGTTTAATGATGTTGTAAGTCGCTTTAAAAATGAACTTTTATGAAAGTAGACGTTACTCACGGTGAGCATTCCGAGTGCCCAGAGAGTGGGTTCGGGTCCTGCGGAGAAGATCAGGCGCACTATAGCACTGGCGAGCAGCGCGCGCACGCCCGAGGAGCGCGGCAGCCATGTCACCAGCGCGCTGGCTGCCAGGAACACGCACCACACCACCAGCGACAGGTGCTGTCCCAGCTCTGCACACAACAGGATGACAAACCATAGTAACTAAACTACATCCAAGTTGAGAAGTCGGCAAACCACTTGGGCCTTAAGGTCCTAGAGTGGTGATCAGTCAGAAAACGCTATACCTTAATTGAGGATGATGATATTTCTATAAGGCTTATAATGTTACCAAATTGGTACATACAGTACAGTAGGAGCATTATGCCTACGAACCGTGGGATGCGATATCAGGTCATCTGTTTGATCATTGGCTGGGCCACACCATTTGAATTACATCACTCCTAATATATGGTCAATAAAGAAGTAGAAGACTCCATACATCTTAGAATACTCGGATTATTTTTCTATTAAACATAGTGCTATTCTCTCTTTTTTCACGTTCTTTTTAAATCATGCAACTAGATACATTGACCAGTTATTTACTTTTCAGGTCGCACGCTTGTGGAACGAGATGCCTGTGTGGGTTAAAAAACTTTAATCTATGCAAGTTTTTAAAAGGCTTGTAAAAGTTAGTTTTGCTTCACTAGATATCTATATATTCCTATCGTATTCATCACGTACGTATTTTCAAGACATATATGATAAGACATTTTGGATTTCCAAATTATTCTGTAACTTGTCATTAAGTTAGTACTTGTTCTATTTCTTCTTAGTAACAAAGTTTATCCAATGTTTGCTTATAAGTAGTCGCCATTGGCGATTAGATCGCAACTTGTTTACTCACTTGGGGTTTCGTCTTGAAATGGATAAAAGAACGCAACGATAACGTTGATCAGAACGGCGAAGTTAAACAGGATATTACTCCACAACGACATGTAGGACGACACCCAGAACAGGAAAGGTTGCCCTGCGGAAAGAAATGTTTAGCGGTGAACATTTAATACAAACAAACTTGCAATATACCTGATAATATATAGGATAAAAATAATAATAAAGCCTTTTATATACACAACCTTCATTATTTTAAAGGACTTTCACTGCTACCCAAATGGCGTTGGCGGATTCCTGGGGTATGAGGTGGCAGGATGCAGAGCGTGCCTAGACCTCTTTTAAAATAGCGGCCCGGGTCGAGGGATATTACTATTTTACTGGATTGACTACCTTTATTCTACAATTGAAATTTTATTTATATATGTATGTTCCCCCTTTTGGAAAGAAAATGGGAAGAATTTTTCTTTCCCAAGGTGAGATGTAGAGAAACTAGTTTCTTTACATCTCCCACCCATCTGCGTCTCTTCGTATATCATTTTCTCTGATTCGGTTTAACCAATATTTCTCTTGCTTTGCCCATTAAGTCCTTCTCCTTTCTGCTGTCCCCTTCCAATTTCTGCCTGTATGGTCCACCGGTAGTCAGTGTAACAAGACATGTGTTTGGCTCATTGCCAAATTAATTTTGGAGCATATGTAAGCGCTGTAGTTATTTTAGTTTTTTTTTATATTATTACACAACTTTTTATTTTTAGTATTTTCATTATTTTTAATACTTCTTTGAGTTGTCCGTACCTTTTTAGTAGTTAAAGACCTTCGTATGCTTTAAGTAAAGAAACTTTTGCTAATTCAAGAATATTCTTATTCTCTACATCTAATTTTAGTTATTAATAGTAAATAGTGATTTAACACTTCTGTTCCTTTACATAATTTGTTTTATAAATAATTTCACGTCGTTTACTTCTTTCGTTTTTATTCAGTAAGCCTTTTAATGCCCGTTTTAGTTTTTAAAAAAATGTTTATTTAAAGTCTGGAGAGATCACGTTGAAGGCTGTGTACTACAATAGACTAATATAATTAAACTTGTGCAATATTTTACCAAACTTATTTAAACCTATATTACGAGTACGTATTTCTGTCTGCGGGTCTAAATAAAAAAAAAATCACAATAGAATTTAATAAAGCTATGTTTTGGCTCTCTATAACGTTGCTATAATACTGTTGATGCGTGGCTGTCGTTTGTTAGCGTTAAAAATGCAAAGAATCATTTTGATTAAATTGATTTGATTTATAATGAAAGAAAAATGTAATTTGTGACGCCTTAGATGGGAAAATTTAGAAATAATTATAATAACTTAATTGTTGATAAATATTGTTTTCTAAAGTATATAAAATAAACTCTATCTCCTGTGCTAATGATACGATGAGTTAGATTTTTCACTCTACAAATATCAACTTAATCGCTATCGTCATAAGGCCGATTTTTCAAGTTTTTCAAATCAGGTGGAATATGATACATAAAGGATTTTTTTTAGTGAATAAACGGAGAAGGAGAAAGAGATTTCAGCTTCATATCGGTAGTCATAGTCGTGGGAAGTCACTGGATGCTAGCAACGTACGACTGGTCATCGAGGCGATCTTTGGAAGAGATTGTTGGATTTATAAAACACAAATTTAGTCCTGTTAGTACCATGGGCTATCAAGGTACGCTAGTAAGGCATATCCTTATAGTGAGCGTATGTCGATTGTGATGATGATTATGATGACGAGAGTAAAATGTGAGACTGACCACGTAATTTTTTCTGCCACTTCATTTCGTGGAAGAGATTGTCGAGGCGCGAGAAGAAATCGGCGACCTTGCTGCCCTGGTCGTCCCGCTCGGCGCTCTGCAGTACGCGGTGCTTGCTGTCGGCCGGCAAGTACTCGCAGATCTCCGGTATCGGGAATACGATCTGCTCCATGCTGCGGTCCGTGCGCACGATCTAAAACCAACCACCGGTTTCACACTCGCAAATTATTTAAAGAAAGTAAGAAAAGGATCAATATTTAGCCACTTCCGCACATGCAGTGGTAGTCATGTAAATAAATGCACCGCCCGCCAGCCAGCTAATAACTGCGTATGCGGCAAACAATGCGAATCACACAACTGCCACCGTTAAATCACTCAACACGTGTTTCAACCCTCCACGGGGCATCTTCAGGAGTTATGTTACACCGATTAGTGCCAAACACAGAGTTTTTAAAGAAAACACAAACATAGAGTATTTAAAGAAAGTTATTTGATCACATATTTATCTTGTCGTCTAACAATCACTGAACGAGAGGACATCACATGGTTTGATCAGGGTTTATCTAAGAAATCTTATCTGGAATAAGTAGATCTGTAGACGAATTACTGTAACTGACATAGCCCAGCGAATTACCAGATTAAAGTGGTAGTGGGAGGTGGTAAAATATTGTTAAGCGCACCTCGATTTGGGCGGTGTGACTCCTGTAGTACTGTAATGCGGGCGCATTGCCCCCCGCGGGGGTCGCCCGCACCAGCGCCGCCAGCTCCTTGTTGTGACCGGCCAGCTGGTGGCAAAGGATGTAGATGTTGTGCCCCACCTGCGGAGATTTTACCAATACATTTTACTATTAATGAGTTGAGGAGTAGAGAGAGAGAGAGAGAGAAATAGAGAGAGAAAGAGAGAGAAAGAGAGAGAGAAAGAGAAGTAATTCGCATGACTGCTTCATACGGAACGCTATAACAGAATGCTTGTATATACGTTATATTGTTATTTAAACACCAGCGAGTATAAAATCATGAAAGTTTCCCACATATGAGAGGCGCATGGGCTATAGTCCTATTGCAATTTAGCCGTTACTTGAAGTCTATTTGTATTTTTCTAATTCCGCTTGAAGTGTGTCGGTTGAGACTCGTCGGTTAGCGATAGAGCGTTAATATATATATATATATATATATATATATATATTTATATATATTTATTTATTTATATAGGTTCAATTGTGGGTTTAACTCGGAACGAAAGCAACTGATATAGCTTAACAAAGTTCACAATGGGCAGGTCTCATAGTGCGTAGAGGTTCTGTGAAATGAAGACCACAGATGGGCAAGAGAAGCTTAGGATTCCCACACGAGATGGACAAGTAATCTTGTTAAGGTCGTCGGAAGACACTGGATAAAGACCGATTCCAATTATTACTAAATTTACTAAGGCTGACTTTTTTGAGTTATTAATTATATAAAAGAAAGTAATTCTACATTTCTCGTCATAATATAAAAGCATGGGTAATTGTAATAAGACGATGTGCCCATAACTGATGCACGGAGTTTTGGCCTAAAATCCTGCTCATCAACTACATCAGTGCAGCACTTCAAAAGTTAAAGAAATACTATTGACCATGGCACCAAAACATTGACACGGTTAATCTTACACATTAAGAAGTAGATAATAATCCTGAATAAAATGAAGGACTTGTGTAAAGTAAACCTATTGTTCTATGGGACAGCCGGTATGCTTATATTACATGGGAATTTATAAACACGATAATAATATAAAAGGTTCCTATAGTAGCTCGTTGTTTAAATGTTACTCGAAATTTGTGTGTGACCATTCGATCTTCGCTTGAAATGAAGTCGATCAGGACCCAAGGGTTTGCAATAAGACGATGACATATATAACCTAAACGTGTAACATATCAATATTGAATATATATACTACTAACTTCCTTAGGAGACACGCCCTGAACAGGAGCGTCGTCTTCCGAGTCGGAGTCGGGATCCATTGCGTGTTCCTGATTGAAAGCTGAGCAAGCAACATCAACCTGCCGGCGAAAAAAATCAGTTTAGAATTCTTTATTTTAAAAAAAATATTTTCTTTTATTCATTAAATTAAAACTTGACAACTATTTTTTATTTTTTTCCTTGAAGAAATGTAACACATATGCTATGAAATTGTAGTGGTGACTTTTTTGGCAAGTAGAAAAACTAACCAGAGAAACTGTTTTTGCAGTTTCTGTTTGAGCAGAAAAACACTAATTCAGAAGTTACATACGACCACCCATCACACATAGATTTATGCATTTATAAATATACACACACACATATTACTATATTAGTCTCATAGATATAGCATAGTCTATAGCAATGCAAACAACTAATACTGTTCAATTGACATACTTTTAACTTCATCACGAAATGAAACATCATCGAAAAATGAAACGTATCATATGTTTTGTATACAATTTTGATTTGAATAATTATTTTTGTAGAGGAAATTAAATTCGCAAAAAAAGCACGTAAAATTTTTTTAAGATTTATTGAAAACTTTAAATAAAAATGTGTATTGAAAATAAAGAAGAAAAGGACCAATATTTAGCCACTTCCGCACATGCCGTGGTAGTCGTGCAACAAAGTGCACCGCCAGCCCGCTGATAAATGCGCATGCGGTAAACAATGCGAATTACACAACTGCCACCGTTAATTTACTCAACACGTGTTTCACCCCTCCACGGAGCATCTTCAGGAGTTATGTTACACCGATTAGTGCCAAACACAGAGATCTCTATATTGAAATGGCTAAATATTGGTCTTTTTCTTAGTTAGGATGGACTTCCACAAAATAATGCTTGATTCCATTTAATATTGAATATAAATATTAAAAAATAAACACGTTTATTTTACTACTCCTGATAATTTGGCGAATAAGATACAGTACATATCATTAATTCTTTTGGTTGCTGGTTGGTTAATATTGATAGGTGCTTTAATATAAAAATACTTTTTTTTTTAAATACGAAAAATGATTAGAGAACACGGGTACTTTTATTGAGAGCCACAAATAATACTTCAAAGTTATAATCAGAAAAAAACTATGGAAAGAAACTTAGTATATTGTTTGAAGGAGTACAGTTGTACAATAGTCGACCCAATGATTAGAACAAATGTAAAGATTATGTAACATAAAAAAACGTATTTATTTTTACAATAATCAACTGCCCGGTTTTAATATATAAATTTTTTTAAAAAGTAACACAGTTTATTATAATTAATTTTATTTAAAGTAACTTCATGATTTTTGAGAATAAATTCTGTGAACTAAAATGCCGCATGTGGATCGCGGGCCGCAAATTGAACTCCCCTGACATAGAATATTAGTAAGTTAGTAACAATAACAATATGCACTGACCAGCTGTTCAGGGTTCATGTTGTACAGGATGCGCTCAGCGTTGTTCTCGGAGTCGTTGCGCGACTCCATGATGGCCAGCAGGAGTTTGGAGGCGTTGTTCTTCAGCTCCAGCACGAGATCCATGCGCGTTTTGCCGAGGGGGTTGATATCGTTCAAGATGAGCGCCGTTATGATGTCTAGACCGTTGCTTTCATGTGTTGCTATGCAATTCTGGTTTTCGTGGCACGGGCCTGAAAAGTACATTGGTATTGAAGTAAAATAAAATTTTATCCAAACACACACACAAACACACACACACACACACACATATAAATACATATATATATATATCTAACATACACACACTCACATATTTATAAATGTTTCTTCCCGCTTCTTATCCACAAGAATAACACCTTGTGAAACAGTTAGAAACCAAATAGATCAAAAAAATAATAATTTCAAGATCAATAAGTTTCGTTAAAAGTACCAAATTTGAATATATGAACTTTCTCTTTATACATACATATTTACACGTTGCATACGTATATACTATTATTATTTGATACTTTGGCATTATTTTAGTGTTTTCATTGTAATTACATTCTTAGTATTTTTTAATAAACATAACACGTCAACTATCATATATGACAGCGTATATATATATATCTAGTTGGTTTTCTCTATGTTATCTACTAACAAATACCATTAGTACATTACCTAACCTAACCTAACCCAAGTCATTTTTTACCCTGCAAGTAACTTGTGAAATAATATCAATTAATATATGACCCAATACAATAACTATTATTGTATGAACCTATTATGTATTTAAATAATTATTATTGTAATTACAAACCCATGTCATGTTAAAAATATTTGATCTGTGTTCCGTCACCAATATGTCGCTTCGGTGATGAGTATGTCAACTAAACATATTTGGAGCCAAATCAAGTCTCGTTTTTATAAAAAAAAATCTTGAACCATCACTTTGAAGAAAAAGCATATTATTTGTTAATTCTTATTTACACTATACCTTGGCAGTACTCGGTGAGCGTTTCGAGGGTCTGATTGATGAGCGCCACGTTACCCTCGTTGATGTACAGGCCCAGCAGCCCCAGCCCGCCCGTGGTGGAGCCGCAGATGCAGTCTAAGAACATCAGCGTCTCCGAAACCAAATTGTAGTTCGATTTGTTGTTCTGGTTGCGCAACAGATTCTGAACAAAGAAATTTATAAATTTATAAAACATTTGACTTTAGTATAATATAGGAAACTTATTCTATATATTCATATAAAAACTTCTTTTATAAGAATACATATTATCTTCGGTGATGTCATAACACGTGACCTTACGTTGCGATTTTACTGATTTCATTAATTTTATTTCCTAGATGTGCCCGCGACTTTGTCCGCGTGGAATTCATCAAAAATCACATAGTTCATTTTTCGTTTAAGATTTTTTCTAAAATAAAAGTAGCCTAAGAAGCTCCTTATTAAATCAGCTACCTATCTGGGATTAATCTGAACAAACAGAAAGAAAGACGAAAATTAAATAAAATGTAATTTTGCTATATATTGTATATATTTTAAATTTTTATATTACAAACAGACACTCAGACTAATTTATTTGAATATATATAACTTTTGACAATTAACTTAAAGTTTAAAAGTGCACCTGTAAGTCAGGGTTGTGGTTCTCGCAGAGTAGTTGCAGGAAGCGCAGTATGGGCCGCATGACTGCCACCTTGGCGGGCAGTACGTCCGCGCTGCCAGCCTCCCGTTTCTTCTCCGACATTATTTCCTCCAGAACTGTAGTTCCTTTAAAATAATGAATAGGAAACAACTGTTCTGTATTACGTATTTTTCAAACTTAATGATGCTCACCAAATAAGATGAGTTTTAGATAAACTAAGACTCTGTGTTTGGCACTAATCGGTGTAACGTGGCTCCTGAAGATGCCTCGTGGAGGAATGAAACACGTGTTGAGTGATTTGGTGGTGGCGGTTGTGTGATTCGCATTGTTTGCCGCATACGCATTTATCAGCGGGCTGGCGGGCGGTGCATTTCATTGCACGACTACCACTGCATGTGCGGAAATGGCTAAATATTGGTCCTTTTCTTACTTAGGATGGACTTCCGCGAAGTAACGCCTGATTCCATTAAATATTTTAGATAAACCGTTGTTTTATTGTATTACAATTAAAGGGTTCATTTAAAATTGAAATAATTTCCATTCTATTCATATGTTTGAACAATAATTAAACGTCCTTACCATGTGACATGGTGTGTATGTCAGAATAAGCGTGGACGGCGGAGCCGCAAGCATTGGTGACCTCTTCATCCATCTCCTCTCCCACCACTATAGGACCCGGCGTCACTTTGCCTGCGGCGAGGTATTATAGTTTTAGAGACATCAAAAACTTTTATAGATTCAAGAACATTGATTACATGATCTTAATTACATGACGTGATTTTTTCCAAGTGAATTATATGCATAGTCAAGGTTAACAACTAGTTGGAAATATAACATACAAGTGTAATGTACATATATGTTTGTGTAAATATATATACACATATATTTAGAACAAAATCAGAAAGGCAGTAATATAGTGTTAAAGAGCTACCGAAACCCTTGTACCGCCCCTTAGGAAGGTGCGGCGAGGGCAGAGGTAAAAGAGCAAGAGCGACGTGAGCATTGACGGCAGACTAACGGAGCCAAGCTATATTTTTACCATATTCCAAAACCTCGATAAAAATGTGAAGTTTACAAGAAAGTCATTGATGGGGGAAGTCAAGCCAACATTTTAGCACTTCATTATGGTAACCAGATTTTCGTGAACCCTAAACTTTTTGTCACGCCAATGTAGACCCATGATGAATCCACCATCATCATCACCTTAAAACAGTTGATAAATCAAACTGTTCTATTTTCTTCGATTGATTTCGTTTCTGACCTAAAAGAGAATTCTATTATATTTCTAATTCTATTCTATATTCTTATCTTAATGTCAGCTGATACCTTCAGGGCTGCCAGATCTCTGCTTTTCAGTAGGAGTTGATCGTTTGTCGGTCGAGCTGGTAGCGGTACTGCTCGTGGCCAGGGAGCGAATCTCTTGCTGTGCCTCTCGCATCTTGTCGTAGAATACCTTTGCAATTTGTAAAATAAATAGGTGATTTAAAGAAATTTATTTCTATACATTCATTGCTTATGAAAAGTATACACATCTTACGTACATACTGTACCTGGCGATAAATATTGCACACCGACCTTCGGAAAGAGACAATCGGCTAATTTCGGCTTCGTAGAGTACTATCGATGTTTTGTCACTCGTATTTCGTGCGACAGAGATAACGAGATACTGTATGTATGTGTATCTCTATATTACGCGAAATTGAATTCAAATTTAATCAACACAGATATATAACAAGCGGTTTTCAACCAAAGTTTTCTTATTTCGCTATGAGCTGCTTGAATATGCTATAATAATGCAGGTAAAACTCTTAAAACTGTTTAAGTATTATGTATGGAATTAAAAGGCGTTTCAAGAACTAAAATACATACAATATATTAACCACTACTATATTATCTCCTGATTATATAGCCATTTATATTTATATAGATTTTTAAATAAGGCATGTCAGCAGTACACTTAGACATATATAACAACATTTTTATATATTTTTCATGTACATTATTCAATTTTAACATAGTAAAGTTCAAGTAACAATTCATATTTAATGTTTTTCAATAAATTGTTCACTTTTTGAGACGCATGGACAATGTTTGGCTTTAAAAAAGGACGCAAAGTTAGCTGAGCATAAATTTCCTTTCAGGTATTTGCTTTGCATCTTTCGTATTACAAAATTCCATTTGAAGTTATTGCTTTGAAAATATGTACAGGTTATGATTACAGCTAGCAATAACGTTACCTTTAGAAACGCTTGCGATATCTCGCCGTTTTGAAGTTTTGTGAATATGCTGTGCTGTATTATTGGATTGCCGCCCTCCAGGAGAGCGATGCCTGTTGATAATTAAATAGTCAACATAAAATCAAATTATCTTTATTTAGCCGATTACGGTTTAAACTACCATCGACTCGCAATGTTCATCTGCTGAGAAAAGTAGGCCAGAAATTTAACAGTTCTCTATTAAAAGAAGCAAATTTATTTATTTATTGAAGCTAAACTTTTTTATTTACTACTAAACTACTGAACAGTTTTTATTTACAACTATACTTTAGTTTCTTTTTATTAACTTGTATACTAAAATGCTTCCACCCATGCAGGCAAATGTCGAGCAGTGAGCGGTCTTTGGCTTGCATAAAGTGTTAACTTTAAAGTACTATAGTGAAAAGAGAGTACAAATTAGAAGGTGATATAGTGTTTATTACCGAGTTGTATTGCCTCGAGGAAGATGGCGGGACGATTGGTGCTGTTCATCACCAGCTCCACCACCAAGTCGGACGCACCCTCGCGGTCCAAGTGCGCTTGCACCTGCGACAGCGTCTGCCCCGTGCGAAGCAGCACCTTGGCTGTGTGAACAGTATATTCATTTATTTCTCTTCACCCATATTAGAATGCATAATAATAATAAAAAAACTGTTTCACAATTGTCATGCTAAATAAATGCATTTAAAGGTATTGAAAAAAATAATTAATATTAAACAAAAAATAAACAATTAAAAAAACCCTTACCATAACATTTTATTTAATTAAGGTACATAAACCTAAGAAAAAACGTTTATTGTACATAACATTAATTAATAATAATTATAAAGTATTTTTTCGTAAATATATATATGATTAATTTAATTTTCAATTCACGTAAACGGTTTTAATAAATAAGTTTATGAAAGCAAATTCATAGCAGAGAGTATAAACACATAAGGAATAAAATATCATAAAAAATTCAAAAAGTCTTAGTGTTTACGGACTTTTTGGTGAAAAAGCTTTATGTAATGACTACTTTATATAGTGACTTAATTTTTTTTTCATTTTGAATTTACACTTTAGATATTTCGCTGGCTATATGAAGTCTCTACCACACAGAATGCACTTAGCCTCGTTTACGGAACTCAGCAAGAAGACTCTGTCTGGAACATCGGCTCAATCAATCAAATCAAGACTTGACATCCCTTGCAATATAGGATTGGCAAGCCGCCGTATCTTTGGATCACTCAGGCGGGAGCTCCATGGAGTAATCTGACGCAATGGTTTCCGAAGGGTGACCTCAGCTTGACTCCAGGATGCCTAAGAAAGGCCAGAACTCGACTAAGTTAGTTGCGATTGCCAGCCTAACATTACTATCACTTCGGAGAGCGTCAGTGCTGGTAAAAGTGGCGAAAGAAACTACAGTCATGTTTCTCTTAACACTTTGCCGTCCGCACGTTTCGTAAAAATATATTCGCTTGGCGCCGGCAGCGCTAATTCGATTACGTGGCTTGTCGCCGGCCGTTTTTGACATTATCGGGTAATTATGAATTGTAAAGTTTTAATCAACTCATCTCTAGTTCTCATGCGTTCTCAACCCTGTTCCCTTACTTTCATGAAATTTCGAAGATATACAAAAATAAATACAAATTTTGTTTGTTTTATATATTTGTTTATTTCCATTCTCTTTAGTATTCAATTTTTTTTTCGTATGGTATGGAGCAAAACAGTCTCCAAGATGCAACGTCGAATTCGCCTTGTAAATATTTCACTATCTTCCGACGATTCTGCCGTGTCATGTGTAACTTATTGTTACCTAAACAAAACACCAACAGAACTCAGCGATACTATTTATACTATTTTGCGCACGACACCACTGTGGTGTCGCCGGCCGGCATAAATAAAAAAATAACGTGCGAATTGCTTTGTAAAATTTATGTTTTATTGTCGTCGCGTCGTCCGGATAGTCGAGAACGTGTCTCGGTTTCAAAACGTAGCGAAGATTAAATATGGAATGATTGTTTTGTAGGTGGCAACACCTACAGTTAACTAATTTGAAGCTGTGACCGGAACTGATGAAATAAAAATTCGGTAAATCAAGCCCATAAGATAGGTGCTTCTTATTCATAAATGATGTCGTGTTGTATGTTACTGTAGTTTGAATTATTGGTCGAAAATTTTATATTTTAAATACTAAACATAAGTCCATCTATTCAGATCACAGCATTCTTAACATATGTACATAAACAAAAAAATATAGGAGTTCACTTGGGTCATGCATATAAAAGAAGCATATGACATCATATGAACCCACCTGGCTTCGGCTGGTGAGCAGTCGCTGCGTCGCATGCGCAGTCAAATCAACAAATACATTTCTAAATACCTTCACGCGACTATTGTATAGCTGGTTACCAAATATGTTATTTTATTGTACTATTTAAAAGCACTAAACGTAGTAAATGGTCTTCATATTAAAATGTGTTATAGGGTGATTGATTTCAAGTGTAAAAGCTTTCTTCGAAAATTAATAGTTTAATAAATAATTAAATGATAATGTAATAAATGAAGCATTCTAAATTCGGATTACTACATATTAAAATTATTTAAAAGCACTAAACGTAGTAAATGGTCTTCATATTAAAATGTGTTATAGGGTGATTGATTTCAAGTGTAAAAGCTTTCTTCGAAAATTAATAGTTTAATAAATAATTAAATGATAATGTAATAAATGAAGCATTCTAAATTCGGATTACTACATATTAAAATTATTGTAGTTATCTCTCGTTGAAGACGTTATTGACGTGCATTCTTATAGAAAAAATAAATTAATGCAACATATTTTAGAGTGCTCACTTTATACAGTGTGATTAAAAATATATGTAAAAGCTTCACAGCTTTTTGTTGTTAAATGAGTACTACATTCACTCCTTTAAAGCTTTTTACATCAATAATCAATAACCCTCTATATTGTACAACTAATTATGATTCACTAGATTTTAGATCTGTACTATATAATAGTATATAATTAAAAATACAATGGTAACCAACTGCAATCTATTGAACTAATTTTAGCGTCAAATTAAATTTCTCTTATGTTAATTTCAGAGCGTGTGATTATTGTCTACAGCGAAACTTGTCTATTAAAACCTTGGATTGAAAACAAAGATAAGTCTGTTATTCTCAAAAACTAATTTCCATATATTTTCATAACCTTCCACGTGATCATAAGCAGGTTTTGCGGGTCCGAGAAGTTAGGGCACTATGGGTGTCCAAAATCATATTTTAAGGTAGCGAAACTCGAAGGCTCTCGAAGCCTCAGCTCGGATCGCTAAATACTACAGTTCTATCAGACTAGGAGACGGTCGAGCTTTTCCATCGTTTAGGAATGAAAGTTAGAAGCTATGATTAGGCTCCAGTGACCCCTGTAGGGGACTAGTGATCGATGATATCTAATTAGCATTCCGACGCTTCAACTTTGAAGTTAGGCAATTGAACTCTTTTCACTCCAAGGCTGCATCGATGGTAGCTGGTAGCATCGATAAAATTTAATTGAATTATAGTATCTTGCAATTCTAGAATATGTTTCATTCATTCGTGATTCAAATATTTTAGTAACAAAAATCTTTCCTGTTTTAAAATTTTCCGCAAAAAGAAGTATTACACCATGCCGAGTATTACTCGACAGTGGAGCTTGTGGAACAAAATCAGTGTCGAGTGACACTGGACATTGGAGTGGAAAGGGTTAAAGGATGTCCGGATACCGGATAGCAGAATTCGGATTATAATCAAATCGTATTTAAAAAGACCAATGATAAGTGTGAAATTTATGGTTCACAGTTTTACTAGTTTATTCGACAGTTACATGATACTCCAAGTGAAGATCTGATTCGTTCGCGCAGAGGTTTCAAGCAACAGCTTCAACAACAAATATCCCTCAGGTGGGGCCTAGCCGGAAGCCAACGACTAATGAAAACATGGAACCCGTCGCAAACAGCTTGAAAGATCTGCGTTAGTCAGTGCGCAAAATAGAATAGAATAATATATATTTTTTTTCAATAATGTATGTTTAATATTGATTTTAAATTTATCCAGTAGAAGACGTGAAATTGTTTTTGAAATGATTTATTTAATTTTTGAAGGTTAACTTGGAGTAATCAGTATATTTTTTTTCCTTGTATTAACACTGTGTCTTTAAAATAATTTTGAGTGTTTGCGCACAAACAAACCATTATTATAGACACAATGAAAGGTAAAGTTATGTAGACGAATGAGTCAAAGATATGTTAACATCTATCGACACGAATAACATTACAGATTATTATAATAAACAAGTTTCGCTTACATAATTGGCAAACATTTCAATATATATAACATAGAAATATTTATTTCAATGTTATATATAAATTAAGTGTCATCTAATTCTATATCTAACGGTGCGTTTGACTAAGTTAACAAGTTCAGTGCGGAACACTTAGTTCACTTTAGAAATCGTTCAGTTAGTGCTGAATTCAAATAAGTCCCAACCTGTACTGTTTTTGAGGACATATGTTCTCCTTGCCTCACCTGCTAAATCCTCTATGATCCAGTTCTATCTTAACTCTTAATAACTTAGAGTTTCATTTGATACCAATCTTTTAAACCGAATGTTTACATTACTATTAGTTTTTTTTAAAGGTTGGCTGTACGTATTTTACTGTTGTATAATTTCATTTCAACAAAATTAAAAAAAAATCTATTCCTCTTCATCTAGACCCTCAAGCAAACACAGTAATATTAAAAAATCACTTTCGTAAATCAGGCTTCTAAGGGTTAAGGCCTTAGTACACAGTCATTGCCGATATGCTAGAGCGATTAGTAGATCTAATGTTATGTTTTAAAAGCTTGGGTAACAAAGAATAAATAAAGAAGGATAGATATATGGCAAATAAAATAGCCATAAAAACATTGTTTCCACATACTAATAGGATCAAAAATGTTAGAGAATATTTAAGTAAATACATAGACGCAAAAAGAGTCAGTTTAGCTAATGTATTTAATGGAATCAGGCGTTACCTTGAGGAAGTCCATCCTAAGTAAGAAAAGGACTAATCTTTAGCCACTTCCACACATGCAGTTGTAGCCACTCAACACTTGTTTCACCCCTCCACGGGGCATCTTCAGGAGATAAGTTACACCGATTAGTGCTCTGTGTGTTTGACTCTGTGTTTGGCACTAATCGTGTTGAGTGATTTGGCGGTGGCGGTTGTGTGATTCGCATTGTTTGCCGCATACGCATTTATCAGCGGGCTGACGGGTGGTGTACTTTGTTGCACGGCTACCACTGCGTGTGCGGAAGTGGCTAAATATTGGTCCTTTTCTTACTTAGCTGATGTAATTTGCACTGCTGCTTGAGTGGAATTTCAGATTGCAAGGGGAGCAGGTCACTTAACAAAAACCTCTTTTAAGCTGGACAAGCTCGAGGGTTCTCTGGGAAGCTTCAACTTGAACTGTTACATGCTACAATTTCACTGAATTATATAGCCGTCGAGCACTTAGATCACTAAATAAAACTAGCGAAGCCTCCATAACTAGGCTCAACTAACCTCATTAAAGTACCTTTAGCTTGGGTAGTACCTGTTACTCATCGATAGGTTACTTTTGGCAATAAGAGTCCGACACATCCAGTTTATTATTTAATAGAATCAGGCGTTACCTTGCGGAAGTCCAGCCTAAGTAAGAAAAGGACCAATATTTGGTCACTTCCGCGCGTGCAGTAGTAGTCGTGCAACAAAGTGCACCGCCCGCCAGCCCGCTGATAAATGCGTATGAGGAAAACAATGCGAATCACACAACTGCCACCGCCAAATCTCTCAATACGTGTTTCACCACTCCACGGGGCATCTTTAGGAGCTATGTTACACCGATTAGTGCCAAAAAAGTCATTCTGTGTTTGGTGTGCATTTATCAGCGGGCTGGCGTGCGGTGCACTTTGTTGCACGACTACTATTGCTTGCGCGGAAGAGGCTAAATATTGGTCATTTTTTTATCCAGTTTATTGTCGGTGCACATATAGAATGTCTACATAAGTAAAGATGTTTCGACTTAAAGCCGCAATGAACTTGTTAAACACTAGCGGTTCGCTAAATTGTGTGTAACATCTCTAGTTATAACTATGCTGTGTGAGCGAGCTACGAGTTGATTGAACACAATATCTTAATATCTTTTCACCGGATGAAGTAGACGGGTTCAGTTTGAAAATACCTAGGATCTTCTTTTCAGGCTTTAGACACCTATATGACAGAAAAAATTTGTCAACTGAATTGAAAAAGTATTGGTTTTTTTTTTGTAGTTATTATTCATCTGTTTCTTTTCTAAAGTGTAGTAAATGAATAAATAACAACGATACACTTCAACCAGAACAATGTTTTTTGTTCACAAAGTCTCTAAGGCCGAGTAATAAGACGAAAATATTAAAAAATTGCTATCAATCAACTAGCGCTACATTTGTTAACAACATAGTGTACGAGGATATGACCAGAGGTTCTTACCGCCGGGGCCGTGTGTGACGGTAACCGAAGGCTGCGGAGGTTGGATTTTGGGCTCCGACTTGCGGTTCACGAAGTACTGGGAGAGCAGCTTGTTGCGCAGCTGGTTGCCCTGCGAATATACCGAAAGTTGCCACTTCGGAAGACGCCGATAGATGGCGCTAGCAGTAGATTGCCCCCACGTTCGGGCACTGACAGATTTTATCAGGATTATTTAAGTAATAAGAATCGACGGGTACACGACATTCGTAGTAGCATCTGCAGACATTATTAAATGATAAAGATAAAACTCGTTATTTCAACCTTGGAACTTTTAATAGAACGCTTATAGATCGTCAACTTATTATTGTTTCTTTAATTTATTGTATTTGACTCTACTCTGTTTCGCAAAGTGGTTTAGTTTTGGAGAAGAGGCAGTAAAAAACTCCACATGCCCCCTCGATTAGCGTCACCGTACTTCAAATGGCAGAGCTTTTAAATTCTACTGCTCTTTCACGGGTCGTTACAATATTTATTTCAGATAAGCTTTATAAATTTCTTTGAAATATGTATTTCAAGGCATGGCGCGTCTGGCTAAATTTTACTTACTAATTTTTCTTCCACATTTTCTATTATATATGCACATATACTGCAATTTATTACTGACTGCGAAACTAAGACTTATTATTTACCTTTTCACCGTATTCAGGGTCCACAGCCATCATTTCCCGGAGCGTGCGTAAAACTTTCACGCATAACTTTTCTTCCTTCTCTTCCAAAAGTTTTTCCGTGTGACGTATTAATCTGTAACATATTTTTAATTTTAAAATCGAAGTACTTATAACAGAAAGTAACCAGTGATCAATAAACATGAATTTCGGATAATTAAAAATAAAGTCTAGTAGTATGGTATGGTATGGATGCAGCTACTGCGGTGGTCGTCACTTGGGCGCCGAGTGCAAGGAGAGACAAACCGGGAAACCCCCCGCCTGCCGGAACGCTACAAGGCGAAGGTGGACCGGTAGGACCACGAGGCGTTCGACAAGGACTGTCCTGTCCGGAGAAGATGGGATATAGTATGGGCATATTTCCAGAATTCTGGAATTTCCGGGGACACTATTCGGGTGACCAGTATTTTGAGGGTAGATTGGCATTAAAATCAACGAGGAGTCCACCAGTCTTATACACTGTGTATTAACGACCGCAATCAATACTTTTTGTCCATTTGCATTTTTTTGACACCCTGTATATATTTATTCTGCGACTGTGATGCATTTACAGCTCACTTTATTATTGTTTCTTCTATTATTTTCAGAATTTATTGATGATAATAAAAAAGTCCATGTTTTTACTTCATGGTATAAGTATATACTAGCTTCACCTACTCTGAAAACTCACTATACATTCAGTTTAGATAAGAGGTTACCAGGCGTTTTAATCATGGACTACTTTGAAAATGTATCTGGTTGCGGTCGACCCCTGCTGGTGTAAATATGAAGATTAGATCTCACTATACGGTTGCGACGGAATTACAACCACGAAATTATAGTAATAAAAAAATTGAGAATGGGTAATTTAATTTAATAAGTTAATTTTTGAAAAGGTAAATAATTTAGTTTTGATAGTGTTATAAGCAGATGACAAAAAAATAAAGATGGCCGATTAAAAGAGTGATTTCATCAAATATAACATTCGCTAAGTTTCTTAAAATATTATCTGTCTACATTTAAAGTCAAGCCAACATTTTAATTCTTCTCTATCGATTCACTATCGTTTTCTAATGGTCAAGTCCCGTCGAGACTCCTGTGTGGGTCATCCAGACCCGTGAGGGTCCGCCTGGATCATTTACGAAACTAAGGATTTAGATTGATGACGTCACCCACCTGGCTCACTAAGGATATTAAGGGTTTCGATTGATGAAGGAAACTTCAGGTTTAGATTGACGACGTCAGTAACCTAGATCACTTTGGAAACTAGGGGTTTGGATTGATGACGTCTGCCTCCAGGATCACTTTGGAAACTAGGGGTTTGGATTGATGTTGTCAGGCACCTGGATATAAATATGCCGCTGGTGTCCGGATGCGCCAGCTCGCCCGGACTGGTGAAGAGGCGGTGCGGCTTGTAGAGGATGTCTACGAGTAGCGACTGCTCGGCCTGCAGCAGCGGCCGCAGCTGTTCCTCCAGCAGCGACACGATCTCCTGCAGGCCCTCCATCACCGACCGGTCGCTCTGCAGATTCGACTGCCCACACGAAAAAACTACTTTAATTTTCAAAGTTTATAAGTAATCAGTTAAGTTTTCACAATATATGCCCTTTTCTTAAGAATAATGAATTGAACCAACTTAGCCATAAGGATTGGCAAGTTGAAGGAGCAGTGGTCAGACCACAACCTGAAGAGTTATGGTCGCTAGGGCCTTAATATTTGGGAATGGAGACTGCGGACCAGAAAGCCCAGCGTTGGGCGTCTAGCCACATTGTAGAATGACGATCTTAAAGGAAGGAGGCTGCTTCCTACCGGTCTTATATTTCATATCTACGGAGGAAGCCTATGTCCAGCAGTGAACATCGATTGTGATGATGACGAAGTTAATAAAAAACGCAATAAAATCGTACATACTAATTTGCAGTCTGTAAATGAATTGTGTACACTCAAAAGTGTACTGTTTAAGTCTATTAAGAATATTATTTGAAAATGACAATAAAATACATTTTGGTGTAAAGGACTTTCGTTAGATGATGATAGAATTTATGTGAATTATAATGTAAATAAGTGATTAAAAATGTTTAAATATCAAACTATCCCAAATACCAGCTTTGTTCCTGTGCGTGAACAAAGTACCATTAAAAAATTATTTACGGGTTTCAAGCATGTGCATATTTCACTGATATTATATGTGATAAATATACATGTTAGGTATAGACATTTATATACCCTGTATGATAATGAGGCACGGTACCAATACTGGTGTATTATGGTACGGTACCAAATAATGGATTTAAGCTTTTTAACCCAGCAAGGCCTAAATATTTGTTATAATAAAATTGATAAAAACGCAGAGAAAAAAATCAAATCTTAAATATAATAATCTTGCAACTAAAATGACTATGGTATGATTAAACCCACGTGTTCTGCAATATAACCTTATTAAGTTCAATATAAATAGGTTGTATGATATGTTTGCTGTCAAAGTAGTGAAGTTAAAAGTAAATAATTTTAAATAATCCACACTTATGACTAGTTCCCCTAAGTTTTACACAATTACGTTCAAAGCCCCCGCGTACATGAATTATTACAACACAATGATAACCATAGAATATTTCGGAAATATAACACATAGAAGCAAAAAATAAAACACGCCGTGAGACATTTAAAAAAAAAATTTGCCAACGTCAAATTGACAGGTAGAAACGTCACCGTGACAGTTCGGCACACAAACACACACACTCACATCACTCCGCGACGAATCTGTGCTGTCGGGCGGTTCCGGTGGTTCCTCCTTTCAGTTGAAATTATAAAATTACAATGTTACGGCAAATGAGCTAATGTATAATACTGAGATGATGATAGAAGTTTTAACAACGATGCACTACTACTAATTTTAAATTAATTAAATTGTTAATGTTTTCTTTAAAAACTGATCAATGCTGGTGTAGGTAAGAGGTCTGAGCCTAAGGTGCTGTCAATCATTTCAAATTAACACTTCACATTTAGAGTTTAAATACAACTAGCAAACTAATTTTAACGCTACCAAAACCGCTGTACCGCGCCTTAGGAAAACACGGCGTGGCGGGGGGGCCGAGATAAAAAGATCATTAATTATTACCGCGGACTGATGGGGAGGCTGTTACCTTCTCCCCTACTAATCACGCCGCGCGCATTCCTAAAGTTACGGTAGTACAGTACCAGGCAATAAATATTTCACATCGACCGTTATCTCTGTCGCACGAAATACAACGACTGACAAAACGTCAGATAGGTAGTGTGTGACAGAGATAGTGCTATACGAAGCCGATCGTCTCTTTCTAAAGGTCGATGTAAAATATTTATCGCCGGGTACTGTACTATACTATTTACAAATTTTAGCCTTCATTTAGATGAAGCAAGCTGCCAGAGCTGAAAGGGCTTACAATGTCCAACTCCATTTAATGTTCGGTAAGTATATATACAGTTAGTTTCTATTTACTACAAGACAAAGTATGAAATGTACTATATGTAGAAAGGAAGATCTGGCTAATTAGTGATGCTAAGTTGTTTTTGACTTATTCACGTTACCTGAGATGCCATCTTCTCCAGCTTCGAGGTCTTTGAAGCCTGCAGCCACTTGCTTGTCTGCCGCGACAGGGCGGCCGCTTTCTCAAACACTGTTTGTATCTTTGCCTCGAGCTCTAGCGGGATGGCAATACTTCGACTTTTTGCTAAACAGATAAAACTTAATATTTAGTAAGATAACATATATACCGGACCTACCGTTGTATATATCAATGTAAGACCTATATCATAATTTTTAATAATTGATATAAGTTACACCTATCGATTTAAAAACAACTCTAAGGATATACTATCTATACATATATATAAATCTATATACGCACTCACACACACACAATATCTCGCTTTACGTCATTTCGTTATGCGTTTTTTGGAGGTTGCATTGTTTTGGGTTTAAGTTGAATTTTTTATTAGTATTTTTTTTCTAAAAGATGGCAACACTTTAAATTCTAATTGCGCCATGCCATCAAAACTCGGAGATTTCCTTTATAACAAAAAATCCATTTCCTTTATAACTAAAAAAATGATGATAACGAAATAAGTTCCGACTTAGTAGTAGTGACTTAGTGATGTGCTCACCGACTTCGCTGAGCGTCCGTATGCACTTCTCCACGTTGAGCTTCTGCGGCGGTGAGAGCCACGGGCACTGGTAGATCCGGAACGTGGTCTGCAGCAACTTCACGAAGATCGACTGACGGGTCTGCAGACAGATGGCATCGTAACTATGTTTTCTTTGTCACCACTTATACGTCGAGTTTTTGTTTTCTCCGTGTTTTAATTATAAGATATACAGATATAATAATATAATATAAATAAGCCATTAAACTGGAATAAATAAATTGACTGTTTTATATACATTTATGTCATCATTACTTACTTTACGTAATGATTACGTCACGTTTATAGCTACTTAAAAAATCTGTGTTCTCTTATAAATAATCTCCTTTACTCATGTAATAATGTTGGCCTTCTCAGCCCTCCCCCCCTCAGGTGGCAATGCGTAGAACTCTTTCTTAATTGACCTTTATTCAGCGAAGGAAATATAACTACCAAATTTCAAGTTTCTAAATCTTATGATTACAGAGATATCGTGATAGGTCAGGACATAGGTGGAAATCTCCTATATATGGAAAGGTGTAGGTGGATCGAAGACAAGAGAAGTAGCTGGATGTGGACAGCGGTCAAGATCGGTCCTTTTCTCGATTTTTAGGGGAAGGCTTAAGCTTTGCAGATGCATAAGAAGAATACAGATAAAAAAATGGACGATTTAATAAGAATTTTAACTATCTAATTTTTAATTATATTTACTTTTAAATGGATATTATATTTATATGATCTATATCTGATATATATATACTTACGTCCATATGAATCCATTGAGAGCAATGTAAAAAAATTAATTAATCACAGTTTTAATTTTGTCTTCGTGTATTAATTTACATGAAATAAATAGAGAAAGTTAGTCGTTCTATACAAAGCCAGTAACTTAGCGGTTAAAAATATATTAACGGCAATCGTTTTATAAGAGTAGTTAATAAATTAAAATAAACAGTCAACTAAACTTTATTTTAAGGATATACATATTACCTGGGTAATGCGGTCATTTATTAGGATAAACACAATAATATTGTTAATAAAGCTTAGTTTGCATTTATTATTAAGTAGAACTTGTAGGATATTTGGAAAAGATAAGAAAACTAAAACCTGTGACATTTGAGAAATGGGGTGAAGGAGGATGAAAAGTGATGAAAATGACGAAAGAATAATGGACGAGTATGTAAGATCATGTGAAGTATGTTAGACGACCGAATGAATGAACTTAAGAAGACTGAAAGAGGAGTAAAGAAATAAAAAGAAGGTAGTTAAATAAGTAATTTAAAAATTGAAAGTTCCTTGTCCCTAAACGAGATAGAGGAGTACGAGAGGCCCCCTTATAATATAAAAAAACTAAGATACTTGAGCAAGTTATTTGATAATGAACTTTACGCGAAAGGGATAAGAGCTAAAATTCTTAGCTCACCTGTACCGTTGTACTTTGGTCACTGAAGGGTGAGTTGAAGAAGGTGCAGATGGTGTGCACCAGCACGTCCGTCACGTAGTCCACCCACGCGCGCTGCGTGCTGCCCGCCGACGACTTCTGCGTTGAGAACACGTTGTCGCTGGACGTGCCTGCGACGTAACCACAAATTACTTAATCTCTTTTATCTTAATTTTATCATGATTTATTTGTGAAGGCGAACGGGGGCATTTTCGGGTAATTTCAAAGATATCAAATAAAGTTTTTAATAAGACAAAATATTCTTTAATTCTACATCCAAAGAGTTTTTTTTTATGGCCCACGCTATTGAGAGCCTCTCGTACCCCCTAACTGGTGTGGGGCAGGGACTTTTGTTTTTATTTATTTAATTTTTCACAATCTTTTTTTATTTTCGCTCTCTTCATTTATGCATTCTATGTTCTTTCATTCGGTGTTCATTCCACATTTCTTCTTTCATTCTCTTTCGCTCTGTGACCTTCCATTCCTCTCTCATTATACAATAGTATTTTATTTCTGTTATTTACATACTTTTGTTTTACATTTATTTCACTTAAGCTGTATAATTCTATTTATTTACAATTTACTAAAAGTTGCTACCATTGTTACTTATTTTCTATTTACATTTTTATTAATATTATTTAGCTTTGGTTTTTTTGAGTTGCTTTTTTAATTATTTCTCTACAATAAGATAGGAAGTCATATTTTGTCAATTTTTCTTTGCCAATCCAATCCAAAGAGTTTATAAACTGTAAAAAATTACTCAGATATTTTTACTTAAAACACAGTAAGTGTACAAAAAATTATAGACTCAAATTTTGAGAAAAATCTACTAAAAGACCTGATTATTACTTCACCCTTATAAGCCTAAGGATGTCCACTGCTGCACATATGACTCCCACATAAATTTCTGGTTGGAAGTGTTCTGCAGCGAATTTAGATTACCTTAACAAAGTCGTTCGTGTCTTGTGGACCTTATGAGCGAACGGCAGAACTTCGAGGCCACTAGGGTGCCATGATTAGCTAAATTCATATAGATAAAAAAAAAATGTTATCCCTGTTAAAAATGTCTTAATTGTTGTTAGTATGTAAGTCTCTACTTGAAAAAGGGTCATGAAGTTAAGTCCACCACGCTGACCCACTTCAATTCAGGGCATGACACATATAGAGACAAAAAGTAAAGTAGTAAATGTGTGTTTGTGTACTAGAAATTACTTGCATTTTATCATAGATATTTCTTATGTAATACGCCGTAATATTCAGCAAATCGAATTATGTTTTTGAAAATTATTATGTGTTAATATTTAATGTAAATGAATCGATTACTAGGTATTGCGTAAGCACCGCTGTCGCCCTGCAGCAGCGCCTGCATGTCCTGCAGGAATGACCGCTCGAACAGATCCCACATGTAGTTGCTGGAGTAGATCTCCTTCATCTCCACCTCCGTGTCTATGTAGCAGTGGTTCAGGAAGCCCACGTACGCTTCTTTCACCTGCGTACAATTAATGCATTGTAAGTACTATCCACGATGTGGGCGATCGTGTAGGATCCGGATACTCCCTAAAATTACAAAGTAGTCCACGCTGGTGTACCGCACACACAACACTTCACGCTTCTACACTCGTAAAGTTGCCATCTTCGTGCGAACGTCATCGTGCAATTAGAATACGAGTATCCAGTAAATTTCAGACCTTTCTGTTTGGTGAACTCATCTCAAATGAAGCTGAATAAAACCCCCAGGCTTAACTTAATCAGAAACAATATAATACAAAATAATAATAATTAATAAAACAATAAAAAGTTATTAATTTCATAAAACAATAAAAATAAATTATACAAAAAATTACAAAGTTATCAGGTATATACTCATTGATTTGTTTTAAGCTTTTATTGGTGTTATTATTCCGAAATTATGGGAATTTAAAAAAAAAGATATTCATACAGGTGATTGGTTAAAGGTGTAAAGGCTTTATGTCCTTTTGTTGCAAATAAGCTATACATCACTCCTTTAAAGTTTTCGGACTTACTACCAATCAATATAATCATATTTACCAATCAGTATAAAAGAAATATGAATCGTTTATACTTATGAGGGGATTATTACCTTATTAGGTAAGTAATTACATTAGCAAATGCACTTACAATCCAGAACATGACAATAATGTAGTGGTGCCTAAACAGCCAATTGTACCAATACAAACCTACCAAAACTACCAAAATGATAACAATTCACATTTGGCAAACTTTTATAAACTTAGTTACCATCGCTGTTGTGCCTGTATATATATATTACAACCACTTACCAGTATTGTCATAAATGGTGACACAAAACATCGCCATGAAAACGGTTTCGGATTCCTTATTCTGAGGGTTTAGGACAGTTAAGTAATTTTGGAGGAGTCTTCACAAGAAAGAGAGAGAGAGAGACAACACTAGAGCTCCGGAGCCAGAGAATTAAACGTCGGAGGAGAACGGGCTTTGACGACGGTTTCGTGATGATTTGTCTAGAACCAGGACAGATTCGCGGTGGCGGGTGAATTCTGCTTGCGTCTTTATCACAGGTGAGGGCTGCATCTCTGCTCTACCTACAAGGCACTAGGCTACTGCTTTTGAAACTATAAGGACAACTTTAGGAAGTAAAGTCCAGTATAACGCTTTTGTTGCACTCTCAACTGAATGGTAGCCTATGTACAATTGCCCCACGAGACGAATAAAGGATCGGATTAGCTGACTATGCTTCCTTACGATGGGGTAGAAGGTGGTCATTGTCCTACCTCCGGTATGCAATCGGGGTGCGTGATCATGGCCACGATGTCATCGAGTGGCAGCAGGCTGTGGCACTTGATCTCCGTGTATACATTCTTGCCGAGCGTGCAGCACGTCAGCAGTTTCACCAGCTGGATATGGTACCTGTGTGAAGAACCTCTATGTTATTATGAATTGGTCATATATGCTTTTAGCTCATTTAGAAGTTTCCTAGAAGATTTATGATGATAGATATGAAGACTTATTCTTATGGCGAGAAATTACAAGAATGAAATCTATTTTTTAAACGTCGTTAAATATTTGATTGAATGAATGAAGAATGAAATGAATGATTCGTTTCTTAGTAAAAGCTTTAGAGGCAAATAAGTACGAGCTCTTAGCTCAATTGCTGTCAATTACATTAACTACAATTTAAAAGGTGTACGGTAGACCCTAGCCACTAATTAATATTTTTGATAATTATAAATACGTAATAAAATTCGGATTACAACGTATTAATTATTGTTAATTATCTGTATCTGCAGAATTTGTAGTGCCAGAAGTAACTGGCCAGTCATATTTAAAATTTTAAAGCTTTCTGCTGGCAAATGAGATAAACGTTAACAACTTTAAAGCTTTTCATTTATAAATAATCATTGTGTATGTTTGTACATTGAAAGCTGGTGCTTACAAAGAAACAGAATTAGTTCATTTTCCTATGTAAATACCATGTTTCAGCACTTGAGAAGCTACAGAAATAACCAGTTTGTCTTTTTCATACATATAGTTGTATGCACACTTAGAAAACAGGTTATTTTATTCCACCTAGATAGAATGCTTTTTTCATCTCAGCATACGCACCTTAAAGCTTCAGGCATCTCATTCGTCTGCTTATACTGACGCATCATTTGTATAAAGTAGTTGAATGACACCTTGTCGTTGTAGAACACAAGTACATCTTCCCCGGAGTTCACCATCTGGATGTTAAAACCGAATTTTAATTTAATTACAGAAGTCACTTTATATTTACTAAAAACAAATACTCAAGTGGTCAAATTACCACAAATGAGCGCAATGTTGTGTGGTTGGACTATGATTTTAGATCTACCTAACTGAACCTACTCGGAGACGACGTCGTCAGCGCAGGGACTCATCTCGTGACGGCCCTTCTGAGAAGTGTTCCCTTATCGGAAGTGAGCCCTAAACTTCCTCAAGCTTCAACGACTCTGAGGTGAACGATGGATCCACGTGGTATCGTATCATCCTGATAACACTGCGTAAGGAACTCCGGATGATCCTTAACTGCGAGATACCAAAGCACAGAGGGCGACCACCACCGGAGGGTTTTGAGTAGATAGGGGTCTCTCATAATCCTATCGTCCAATCCTAAAGTCGAGGGTATCTCGAATATTCAGAAGATTTCATCCCGAAACAAAAAAAAAATACGAAGCAACATATATCTTTTAATACCTACAATTTGAATGTAGCGACTAATTTTTTTTAAAGAATAACGTCTTTATTTATGTATCAAAGTTAGCTTGTAAATTAATATTTCGGATATAGATAAATTTAACCAGAGTATTCGTTTTGTGTTTAAAAAATATAATTTTTTAGAAACATGTTTAAATATCTCTTTTGTAATAGAACAGTCAACCAACACAGTCTGATGTTACTTCTCCTGATATCCGTGTTTTTTTTATTTACAACAAAATTACAGCTGTGACATCGACAGCGTTAGTATAATTATTTTGGATGAGGAATTTTAGAACAGACATATGGTGAGATTTCAACCTGAAATCACGAAAGTAGAGAGAAGTACGATTTAAGAAAGCTGATCCGACAACGGCTGGTTTGCATATGACTGAGAAGAAGATATGGTTGGTGGGAGTTGGTACTTCCGGCAGTTACCTCCTGCATGACGAGGTCCTGGCTGCGGCGGATGTGGTGGCCGGCGGCGCGCACGATGGTGCGCAGGAAGTGCAGGTAGGCGGGGCGGCGGCCGCGTGTCTCAATGCAGTGCACGAAGTGGGCGGCAACCTTCTCGTTGCCCTCGTGCGCGCAAAGCGCCGGGTTCTCCGAGAAGATCGCGCACACCGTCTGCGCTTCGCGGATCTGTACCCCAGTCCAATAAACATACATTTACCTAAACATTTTTATGTCAAAATATCAACCAGTATCAAGAATATAGTAAGTTACAACAGAAAAGTAAAATTATGTAATAATATATACAAAATATTGAATTTAGCAAATAGCTAAAATCTGTATCATACATCATTTCAGCCGTAAGAAGTGTAATATTGAGCGAAGGTCGGCCGTTGATTTCCACAAGGATCTGTTCAGGCTTTCAGCCTGTTTCCAGCGTCTATATACGGCCAAGACGTATATATATACACACACACACATATATATATATATATACATATATATATACACATATATATATATATATATATGTACGTCTTAGAGACCGGGTATTACTATATCTCTTTATCCTAAGTTTTTTTATGGCCCTGTATCGGGGCTTTTCGTTAAATCTCTGTAGGCTCCTGTCCATATACTTTTGTTCACAAAGTTAATATTTTTTTCAATTTTAGTTTTTATTTCGACTTTCATACTTCAAACTTTTCTTCATTCTTCCTTCACATATTGTATAATTTTCCAAATACCTTTCAAACCTCGCCTCTCATCCTTCTCTCCAATCCCCATTATATCACAGGTATAGTACAATTCGCTAATTTAGTTTTCTATGGTTTACTTGTGAATAACATTTTGATTGTCTCTTTTCTTGATTTTACTTCCTAATTTTATACATTTCTTTTATTATAATTGCGACTTGGTTTTTATAGTTTCAATCTTGCCTCACCTTTTTTATTTATTACTTCTTTTGTTTCTTATCTTTGTCACTTATAGTACAATAAGTAAATATATATATTGACATATTTCCAGCGGTAAATGTCCTATAGCTGGAATGATAATGATAAAGGAATAATACACAGTTAATGTACATACTCCAGCATTAAGGAACAGATCCAAGTGCTTATGCAGGATGGCCTGGTTCTGCTGGTTGCCGTGGCAGAATCGCTGCAGGAACTCGTGCGCTAGCGCCATCAGCTCATCCATGGCCGCATCGTCTTCGTCATGTGGTACCTGTGCAATCACAAAATTTATTTTTTTAGTACAGGATAGATTAAACCTCTTATTCACTAAGTTGAGACTACCACGTGTATAAATGTCATATAAGAAGAAAACTTAGCGGGACTAATTTGAAAGAATATAAAATGACATTTAATAAACATTAAAATACATGATTCCTAGGGTTCCTGAGGAAGTTGTTTAAAGTCATCTACAGTACATATAAAGTCATCTACCCGTAGCCCGAAAAATTACACATCTGAAGTGGCAGATGTGCTCTAGGTCGAAAGGATCTCAAGAGGAGATCAGGATCTAGATTGACGTAGGATCGCAACAAGTCGCTGAATGCGGGAAGCGTAAGACCGGTCGTGATGATCTTTGCGGGAGGCCTCTGCCTTACTGTAATCTTCTATCGACTAAAAAGAAAAACCAATGTCACCTTAATTTTTTTTTAGCATATTTGTTGCTTACTAGACTATTGTCATTTACAACCTTACAATTTTCTTACTGGCTTTTATTGTCTTTATTATTATTAATAACATCAATGTATATTACCAAAATATTAGTGGTCATGCCTTTGTATCACATTTACATTTAATATTTCTGAAAAAAAAAAAATTTGCTCTCATTTTTCATGTTAGTTGTTTACTAAGCAGTTATTTTCGTCTCTTCCTAAACTATTTTTTTCAACACGCCATAACAATGTCTAGTTTTTAGCGTTACGGGTACTATTTCTTGTATATATACAATTTACTTAATACACAAACCTATTTACATTCTTAATTATGTAGTTCTTAATGGCAATTGGCTCTGTAAAAGCCGGCGCCATACTACCGCCCGGATATGACTTGATACCGTTCTTGGCCAACCTGTCTTTTATTAGAGACTCGCAAAACCTAGCTTTATATTAGTATGCTTTAATAAGGCTCGATACTCTTGTTTTGAAAACACTGCTTTTTTCTCGTATTTCGTTTAAACAATTTCGGCCAAGTTAGAAGGCAAATCGACGCGATTTTCGTGAATGAGTCGGGTACGCTATAGGAACAATAAAATTTCGAAAGAACATCAAGAATTTAGGGACCTTCGCAAGGAACAATAAGGCATTCCTGTCGCTGGGAGCAAACGTAGAGTAACGTAAACACTGTTGTCGCCGATCGCGCGCCATCCGATCTGCTGTCCGAATAGCCGTGACACCGTAAGGCGCCTTCCGACCGCAAAAAGTGTTAGAGGTATGGGAATGTGTTAGTTTAGTATAGCTTGTATGGTGAGAGTGGCGGTGAAGGTGATGGTGACCTGCAGCAGGTCGAGCACGATGTTGTGCACGCCAATGTTGCGAAGCAGGCGCTGCTCGTGCCGGCGCGGCTTGCCCGTGTCGCCGTCGCCGCTGTTGCCTTGGGTGCAGTACTTGATCATGCGCTGCAGTATCTATGTGAACAAAAAAAATTATTTAGTGCACCACGTCCTACAGATGCAACTATATTTATAACGATACGAAACTTAAGAGATTAGTTGTACGAACTTAAAATGTAGGTAATATATATTACAGCTGTTGGATTTCTGGGCGGCTCTTCTCGGCAGACCAGCGTTCCGAGTCTATAGCCGGTCAGAGCCAATATAATCGTCAATTCAAAATCGTATATACTCGTATATGCCTACTTGAATAAAGATATTTTGAATTTCATTCTTTTTCTTCTACACACAATAACCTATATATATATATATATACATACATACATACATACATACATATATATATATATATATATATATATATATATAAGATGGAACGTAGTTACCTCAAACTTCACCGATAGATGGCGCTACTAGTAGAATGACCGGGCATTATAATATTAGTTATAATATATATCCTTAATTAACATACTTATTCAATTTCTCAAATAAATATTTTTTGTACATTTACACATGTTTCTGTTTTGTTTATTTAAGATTTATTCATTTCACATTAGTGTTTTTTTTTCCTATTCCATTATTTTCTCACCCGACTTGTACTGTTTTCATCTTTATTACTATTAATTACGTCTTCAATTATCGTTTTGCAACATTTGAACAAAGCAAGTCTCTCTTTATCGTCATTTATTAGTGAGGCGATACTGCCCTCATTATTTTTTTAGGAGAAGCTCGGAATAGCATTGGAGTCTTCCAAAGGCGGGTTTTTTGGATACTGTATATTTATTGATTCTTCGTGTAGGGTAGGAGTTTTTAGTTTTAGCAGCAACATTTTAAAAAATGCTAATGATATCTGGTAAATTTTGACAAATGACGGTTATTGTGAATAGAAAGACTAAATAAGCAGTTGTATTAAATAAAGTTTTAAGTAAATACGAGCGTGTCACCTTGTATAAAGTATTCATTTTTGACCACAATTCTGATCTCTGGTCATAATTATTATCTGTCCGAGTATGCTTTACAAATATTTTCAGATATAAATGTGCAGTTACCTCTTTAATCTTCTTGTATTCGTTCATGTGGTCGTGTTTTGTGGCACGCGACGTGTCCAGGACGTTGTCCAGGGACGCGTTCCGCTCCAGGACCGCTCCGCCTGGACCAACGGTCCCTTTGAGCTCTATAATTAAGATGTACACACATTTCCATGTTTCTGAACTAATATACCTTTAGTAAATACCATGTAATGTACATTCAATAGAATGAAAGCTTTCTTTTGATAATATTAACACACACATATGTATATGTATATATATATATATATGTTTTATTCTTGTCAGATTATGAAGTTCTAACATTGGAAGTCCAAGAGAGTGAGCTTGAGTACTGGTAGCCCAGAGGTAAGGACTGAGACTTGAAATGGTAGGCGGGTTCGATTACGGGGGATAGAATCTTATATGCTTCAAGCTTGGTCTATTAATTATACAGAATTTCCATTGTAAAACAAATTTTCGGTGGATGGACAGCAACGCCCTCTGTATACCATAATACCACACTGCGATCGCCAATCTGCCTGCCTAGCATAGCGATTATGGTTCACCCTCCATAGATATCTTTGGTACAATTTAATGTTTATAGCTCTGCGCGTTCCTATACGTACAAGTAATACGTGGATTTGCGCGAGGAACAATTGTATATAAACTTTATTATTACACTTTGATTAATAATTGCAATTTAACTAATAATAATTCTTTTACATTTTACTACATTTGCAACATTCATCGGTCATCATCTTGATGAATTTATAATAGTGTTGCCATATATTTTCGCGAAATGCCTACAGACAGCGTTCTAAAGTGAATGGTTAAATCACATATTTCTAATTTTATAATTTTTACACTATATAAACGCACTGTGCAATGTTATATTTAATGCTTTTAAGCAAGAGTGATATAGGGACAACTAAAAGGTCGATCCCTATAAACATAAAATTATTACAAATTGAAATAAATTACGACAAAATTAAGTCTTAATGTACTATATATAACAGTGAATGCTTAAGTGAAGTGATTGAAATTATAGTTTAAGAACTTAGCAGTGATATTCTTGTAATTTTCGGGCAGGCCATTTATATAGAATGAACCACACAAGGGCTGTTAATACCATCTCCAAGTGGACCCCGCAACAAAAATGACCCAGAAAATCCAGAAAGAGACGGCTGGAATGTATAAAGAAAGATCTCACGGGTATCGGAAGGATAACATCTTGGTATACGGTAAAGATAGAGCGAGATGGGAGAGGATAATGAAGGAGGCCAAGACTCAGAAATAATTGTATTGCCAAAAGAAGAAGAAAGAAGAATATTCTTATAATTTGAGACACGAATAGATATGAAACTGTGCCAATCGCCACCACGTTTTCCAATTTTGTCGTCTCTGCCCCCAGTTTAGGATGTTCACTCACCACTGTGATCATCTAGAGCACCAGCGCGGCCCTTGTTGAAGACCCACAGCTCTGACTTCTCAACACTCTGCCGCAGGACGTCCAGGTCCGCCTTAATCTGCTTGTAGGACTCCACGTCCGCGTCCGAAACCAGCAGTTGTACCTAAACACACTTTCATTTTACCAACCAACACAAATTACTTTTCTATTAACTTGTACACTTAATTTTAGTTTGCCAAAACATTACACTGCTAACTGTAATCTCCCGCCAAATTCTATCAAAAATATTCCATACTAAGAAAGGTACTAATATATAATAGCTACTTACGCTATGCAGCAGTAGTCGTGCAATGAAGTGCATCGCCCGCCAGACCACTATAAATGCCAAACACCGAGTGCACTGGTCAGTGTAACATACTCCTGAGTATGCCCCGCGGATGGGTTAAACACGTGTTGAGTAAATTAACGGTGGTAATTGTGTTTCGCATTGTTTACCACACGCGCAATTATCAGCGGGCTGGCGGGCGGTGCACTTCATTGCACGACTACTGCTGCATAGCGGAAGTAGCTATATATTAGTCCCTTTCTTAGTTAGGATGGACTTCCGCAAGGTAACGCCTGGATCTATTAGATAAATATTCCATACTTTACAAATAGCCCCTGGGTCATGATCCGGCAAACGTAGCGTCACATGTTCACCCATAAGGACGGACGACCTTGTTAAGATCCTCGGAAGGCGGAATGTAACTGGCTTCGAATTAGTCCTATTGGAAATCGACGAGGCCTATAGCCAGTACTGGACATTTTAGAGGTCAACTAATAAAGTTTTACCTGTTTAAATGCGGCCAGGACTTCTTGCCTCTGGCTGAAGTGTCGGAAGAGCAAGGCCAGGGCCCCGGAGACAAGGGCCGCGGATGCGCCTTGAGAGCAGAGCTGTAGCAATACTCGCAGCACCATTCGACCGCCGCATCCATCCAGGTCCAACCCGTCCCTGGATTAAGCACCTTATTTTAAAAGATGTAAAGTCTATTTTTGTCCTTTAAGCTTATATAACTGGTCCTTCTATTTTGAATTAATGCTTTCATATCAATGGCATAAACAAAAACATGTTACAAATACTTTAAATAAACTTGCAAATGTAAGGACACAAAATAGAAGGGCCTTGAGATAAAAAAAAACAGCTGAACTGAAGCTAAATGCAAAGTAAAATTCACTTCAAGCCAAACGTGGACGATAATGATCTATGTGCAAGGTTCCTGTCCAGTATGTATAATCTAACACCAACACACGCACACACACAGTTCACTTTTATACGTACACAATGATCACACACACTTCTACGTATACACACGTAACATTACGCATCTTTGAGCGCACACTTGGGAGCAGTAATATATAAGGTTAGGGTGGTTTTGGTTAAAGTAACAAGCTAAAAACAGGCATCACTTCAATAGGTGTTATAACATAGGCTCATGCTGTTAGTTGCGCTAGCTATCACTCAGATCATGCATTGTATAGTTCATCTTACTAACAAATCTACATTTTTTGGAAGACAGCTGTCAGGCACAGTCTGTATCGCTCTGAAATATAAGATACAATTCAAAAATGGAACAAGAAGTTTATAACAGTCCTCCCCATCACCAAAAGCCCAGTGTTAGCACCACCACCTTATAAAACATTCCCAATATATAAAAATTAATATTCAAAGGTTTACCCTACATCTCAAATTTAGCTTCCTATAAAGTAAAAATAGATTTCAAATTAGTAACTACATCTTGTGTTTAATAAAAGTGTTGTTTCTATAGTAAAAGAATTAATGAAGTCTGCAAAAACTATAAATTACCCGGCGTTTGATTTGGCACATCTGAAACGAAATCATCAAATACATAGAATAAACAAACACGATCCCCGTTTGCTTCGCGGGTATAAACCCTACCTTTTGTGAGTGTAATATCATGCAATACATTCTTGGTAATATTTAAGATACCAAGAAAAATATCCGGACAAAATGTTATACGATATACGAGCTTTTGTTTGAAAACATGCATTTTTTGATGAACACCCTTCATCTCTCCTTGTGGGGGGAATTACCTAAAATCCGTTCTTTTCTGACCTCTAATCATCAAAAAGAATAAACCTACTAAATTTCAAATATCTAAACCTTATAGCTCCAAAGACATCACGATGAGTCTGTATACAGCAGATTTTTTTTAATTTACACAAAAGATATTTCCGATGTGCCAAATCAAATGCCGGGTATATTGTACATATGTAATGTTAAAAGAAATATTAAACTATCTACATACTGTGATGTAACTTTTTAAACTAAATGAATTAAGTAAAATATTAAATATATTATACTTATTAAAGTCAATTTGTGTGAAATACTAAAAGTATGATAATATTAGTTCTAAATAGTGTAATGAAAACTAATTACACATTATATTAAAAACGTGATAACAGATTATAAAAGATACTGAAGTAAAGACAGGTTTATTCGGTATTTTTAGAAAGCGAAACACCATAGATATAATAAAGTTTAAAAATTAAATTTATATTAATTATTATGTGTGAAATCCTGGATTTTTGAAATACAAAATATAACTTATTCTGAAACTTAACCTGGTACACCTCATTCAGTTATCACTTGCTACAACAAGACAATACTGGCCTTAAAATAGGCCCATCAATAGTCCTTGCGTATTAATAACACAGTGAATCATAATTTGTAGAGTAAGAAAGACAAGTTCACAGTGACCAGTTGACTTTCGAATGCAACTGAAGATATATCTCCGTTGATACCTTCTTATATGTGTATATTTAAATAGCTTTTTTGAACATATTTAGAGTAAAAAGGGGTAAACTATTAAACAATATTGAATTTCACATTTTATAAGTTATTTATTTTTAATACAGCTTTATATTACCATCCTGTAAATTAAATATGTAACGATAGTTGGCGAAAGTTTAAAGTTAAAAAAGGAGTTTAAATATTTCCTCCGCAAATAACTAATTAGAGATAACATGCATTAGTCACAAACTAAAAGTATCCGATACTGATATATAAACAGATAAAATATGAAGCTCCTTTCCGTTAAAAATTCCCAACTTTTTTTGTGTTACCAAATTAAAAAAACTTTTATTATTAATACATAACAATTATTAATTACCTAGTTACTATATTTTGTAGAAGTTATTCACAAAAATTACGACTTTAGAATAAAGCACTTAAATTAAAACTTTAAAATCCCCTCATAAATTAACCCAAGTAGGTAAGCAGTTGGAATAGTACAGACCTGCAGCTGAATATTCCCTCCGCCTGGAGGCCTATGGCCTCAACGTCAGCCCTGCCGAGGCTGCAGGCCTGCTTGTCTGCCGCCTTCTCGAATTCCTTCTTGAATATCGACAGCAAGCAGCTGATGCGGTAGTCGAGTCGTACATCCAGTATAAACTGCGCCAATGGGACAACATTAAATTTCGGAATGAATCCAACTCACACAACACTATATATAGATACAAACACGTGTATTGATTGATGTACATACACCCGAAACTGCCCTCTCCATCATGTCTCCCATCTTCATCCAAACGTTGTCCGGTAGAGATCGCCTCGAGCGATAACACCGCCTATTCTAACTCGTATGAATTGTATCTTCTTTTTATTTTAGTTATTATCTATGACGTACAAAATAGTGTAAATAACATGGATCCAACTCAGATACCAACAAACTACGAGATATACGTCCAATACTCCTCAGCATCTAAAGACGAAAGTCCACAACCAATGTGTGTTACAAGTGATGATTTTCATCCACGCAACGTGGAACTTCGGGCATCAGTGCCACGGTCGCTCAATTAGCTACTGTAAGGATCATCAGAAATGAGGAGATCAGTAAAAGCCTAGCAGACCTTTGGAGAGTTGGAAGCAGAACTGGGCAGGTCACATAGTGGGCAGAATAGAAAGCCCGCTTGGATCTTTGGCTTCTGAAGTAAAAATCAAAGACAAGCGCAACGCAGAACTTTGATCTACAAGGTGGACACGACTTACACCTTGAGATAACTGGACGAGGAATGTTTTTAACTAGTCATTTTTTAAATCTATGGGTAGGCATATGTATGTCCAGCAGTGGACAACCTTAGACAAGTCCAGCTAGTTCTTATTATAGCATCATTGGGTACAGAGCTTCCACTGACCTGCAGTATCTCTATGATCTTGAGCTTGGTGTCCATAACGAGCGGGTGCTTGCGTGCCAACGCGAGTGCCGACGGACTGCGTTGCACGCCGGTGTTGTTGCCGCTGCCCACAGCCTGTTTTAAACGGGTTAATAATACACTTTATCTTATGTCTAACTTGTTTACAAACTTATGTACAGTGGTGAGAAGGAAAGATATATTGCACTAGGTTATTAAAAAAAATGTTATTATAGAATAGCCAAAATCAAGGATGAACAACACGCGGCCCGTTAAACATATTTTTAGCGACCAAGCATTTCTATAATTGAATTTATTTTATCGACTTTCCGCAATCAATTCGCAAAAAATAGTAAAATTAATTACAATATAATGGTAGTAACAACTAAACTGGAAAATTTTTATGACGGGTTACGATCATACGATGTTACAATTTTGAAAATGATATATCTTTTAGTAAACATCCAAACTTTTTATCTAACGTGAGACGTGATAAATTTCTGCTTTTGACTGAAAATTCAAAGCCAATGATGTCTCTCTTCGGAAGTTCGTACATTTATGAAAATTTATTTTCAATTAATCAAAAAAACTGCCTACGTGTAGCTATCTTGTCAATTCCGACTAATATTGATCAGCTATAGATAAAGTTTTGTAAATGATCAATAAGTGGCACTTTACGTGAGGGCCGCACTTAAACGTTTTAAACTCGCTTTTGATTAAAAAGGTTGTAAACTCCTGTACATAACGAATTTGGGATTTTTTTTAAACATGATAACTTTAAGCAAGTAAATAAAATAATACATATTTCAAACTTACAATGTGGAAATGGAATAAAACGGCTCGGAAGTTGCATACTTAAGTTTAAGTATACACAGTGGATCACAAAGGTGTTCGAATTTCAAGATCTAATTGCTACACAGCAATGTTACGCAACTTCTTCCACAACTGGATAATTTAGAAACCTATTACAGGATCTTGTTTCAACAAGATGCCGCGAAATCGCATAATTTCAATAAGTTTTTAGCAGTTGTAAACGAAATCTTCAGATGCAAACTATGGCATGAAATTCGAACATAGACTTGGTGGGTTGTTAATACCTGGCTAACATTACTATCATTTTGGAAAGCGTTAGTACCGACGGATTAGTGAAAGAAACTGTAGCAATGCTTCTATCTGGAATGATCTGGGGTTGGCGACCCCGGTGATATACGACCTCGATTCCGACCAGACCAGCCGGTTTTCGAACGACTGTAGTCAATATTGTCTCATGATATCTACATGTTTTATTGATGATTACATCTCTGTAAATCTATACCGACGCGACCATTTTTTATGGCCCCGTTTTTGGAACACTTCGTACCAATCATGGGACGACAGGGACAATATTCTTTTCTCTCTCTTCTTTAATTCGTCTCAATATTTTTCACTAGTTCTACTTTTTTCTACCACATTCTCTTTCGTTCCTTTCCAAACCTCATTAACTTTCATACATCGCTTCTCATCCTTCGCCATTCTTCCTGAACACTGCGGTTTTTTAATACTTATTTTATTTTTAATTAACAATTACTTACACTCTTATTTTTTAAATTCTTGCTTTTCTAATTATATCTATATTTATATATCACATGTTTCCTGCTTTATTCATCACCCGACTATTTTGTTTTATTGATTTTTATAACTTTTTATCACCTTCCGGCAGTACTCCAGGAAGTTCTGGCGGCTTCCCTCTTGGTTCACCAATGAGACGATATTTTCTTCTATTCTTTCCTGTAACCGAAACTGGTATTCTATTCTTAACGCGCTAAATACTGGGCAGCTGGTGATTAGATGCGCTACAGTCTGGTCAACTGCTGGGTTACAGGTGTCCTTGAGTTTAAACCTTTACAGGTACTCAGCGCATTTCTTGTGCCCCATGAACATCTGGACCAGAACCATGTCCAGCTCAACTTGGTGAAGTTCTTGATCACGATACGACGCTTAAAAAATGATATTGGGAGCTACGATGTCTGCCAAGCTAATTGAACCTTGTTTACTCACGTTCCGTGCCACCGGGCCCAAGGTGATGGAAGTCATCACAGCGCCCATATCGCCGATGCTACGTAGCACCCCGCCTTCGGCTGTGGGCAGACATTATAAATACCTTATGTAACCTTTGTCCGTGTATTTTTATGAAACAGCATATTGACATTGGAAATTAAAACTTAATCCGTAAACAATAAGGTACAAAATCAACCACCAACAACATATACAACCAACCACCGAAACAATTATATTATAATGAATGTGAATAAACTATACATACATATACGCACACATTATATATATAAAGAAGATTCGTTTATTGAATAATAAGCATTAACCACTAAAATACTTTTAAAATGCAATTATAAATACGCAAATGGTTGTCCAATAATGTTAATACATTTTGCTATCAAAACTGATATAGCTAGTTTTTCACGGTGTTTGGTAAATACACTATGGACGTCCCCTATTTTGTTTTTATTGTATGTGCGAGTGTTTGTGCGTGCCCATGTGTCATTGTTGATTATACACTTACGTTTTGTTAATTCCATTTCTTGGGCTGCTTGTAAAAATTAAAATAAATTCAATGTAATTTTAAAATACACTAATGTGTAATGTCTACATTGTCATGTAATAAATTAAAAAAAGTTAATCTTATTGCATAATTATATTATTGAACGTAGGATTTTTTAGAGCTAATATAACTTGGAATCAAATAGATCTACTATATTAAGAATATTATGAATGTAATCACATAGAAAAAATTCGTATAAGTTTTTCGTGTGTTCTCAGATCAAGGCGCGTTTTGAACCTCCATAGCCTTAAGTTAAAGGTTTCTTTTATAGGTAAAATTTATCTGTTCTAGTTTATATCTAGTACATGTCTAATTGGGTTCTTCTAGCATTTTTCTTAAAGTATACATTTTTCGTTAAGTAAATGATACTAATATTAATAAATAATAATAATAAATGATCCATAGTGAAAAACAATATTAATACATGACAAAATGATCCGACTTGATAATAATTTTTAGTTTATTTTTATGTACTGTTAAGACGTTTATCAATATACAGAAACAACTTAATTTATTTAATATATATTTTTAAGGAACTTAGCAATATTGTTTTGGGAAATTTCTAATCCAATAAATATATATATATATATGTACTTAATATACAATATATTAAGTATATATTTATATCAAATTAGAAATAGAAGATCCACAGAAGAACCTAGATCACCCACTCACGTAGCTCGAATAATTGTTAGTCTGAAGTTACAGTAGGTACTTCGCTCATACAATCGACTGCCGTCGGGGCTGACGGTCATTAATTACAACGAGCCTGTAGACACATCGTGGGTAGGTATCTCACCAGGTGGACCGATGACATAGTCAAGGTTGTAGGAAATCGCTGGATGCGAACAAGACCTGTCATCTTAGGGATAGGCCTAGGACTTGCAATAGGCATCTATCGGGTGAAACGATGACAACGATTGGAACATTTTTTTACCGCTACCCTTGTAGCTCTTTTTATTAATACTATAATAAAGTTAAAAGCTATATATTACTTACATTCTACTTCCCCGGCGAGAACGCTAGTCTCGTTGAGCAAGTCCATAGCGGTAACGCAATCCAGGATGCTGAGCAGAGTCTTCGTCAGGCGTAGCAGGTCCATGAAGCTGTGCAATTAAATTTTTTTTGTAAAAAGGATAGTTTAAAACATGCTTCAACTTATTTTCACAATTACTGCGATCTATGCCCTTGTGAATATAAAAAAATTGCGTATTTTTATTTAAATAAAAAGTGTATTATACAATTCATTATACACGATAGAAAGTATATACATAGCTGCAAGACAACTGAGTAAAAAAGCACAATGGGCGGTCTTATAACTCAATGTAATTTCTTCCAGACCACCATAGTATGGAAAAGCAGAAAAACACGTAGCGGGTAGTTAATGTGTACTTATAAACATGCATACACTTATGCATATATATACTTATACATTTATCGATATATGTTTATATAAAATATTTACAAATATTAGGTGGACCGTAAAGTAAAGTCGCCTTCTTAAATTGAGTTCACACGACTACATTTTTAACAAGTTTTTATTTCTAATCAACAATATATACATCTTCGTTATCGACAACCTTTTGCCATCTACAAATTTTCAATGACGGAGCGGTAAAAATCAGACGGTTTTTCTATAAAATATGTCGACTAAAACGACATTACTTACCGTTACCCCTAATACAATAGGTAATAGAAAAATCTAATTAAATTGGATCGCACTTAAGAGAGAATAGAGAAACAGAGGAAGAGAAAAAAAGGGATAAGAGGTAATATAGGAGTAACAGTTGTGTAAGCATTTCTTAATCATTTTCTTAAAAACTTTACTTTTTTGGCCGTAAGACAACTTCATGTTTATTTATAAAATTATTTAGTTTATTTATAAATTTATGAGATTCTACCATTTATTTACTATTTAATTTATTTCCCATTAAGGTCACCGAATTATGAAAAGAGTTAAAATATTTACCTATCGAGTCCGCTAAGTTGAACTTAGAATATTATTTGGTTACACACAAGACTATACGGACCTTTTAAATTATATTATTAACTAAATTAATTATGCTGAACCTATTTAACCGTGCAGTATTTGATAAATATAATAGTTAAATTTCTTTATTGAAAATTCATAATTTATTATTATATAGCATACACATGTATATATAAGGTCGTGGAAAAAGCATTTATAGCATTTATTATGTATTAAATTTTTGGTATAACAACACCTAACAAATAATGACTGACTAATATTAAATCTTTTATTACCTGTAGAATCCGAAGTATATAAGCTCTCTGGCCAGTTTGACCACTTCGAAGGTAAGCTTGTTCTGGTCGTGGTCGCTAAAGTACCAGGTGCTATTGACCACGTTGCACAAGTAGTTCTCCACGAAGTCAATGGTTTTGGCGAATTGCGCCTTCACCATTTCTCGCGTGCCGTCGGGTCCACCCTTTACGCATTGGTAACTGAAAGTAGAATTCAAATTTAAAATATATTTATTTAAGTAGACATTTACTTTCACTTTTTTAATAGTTTAGCTTCTCCGATCGTTTTCGAAATGGGGACTCTCTTTTTGTCGAATTTTCTCCTCTCTATCACCAAATTTCATTCCAAACTTTTATTTGCTAATCTTCTTACATCTTATTTCTTTTTATTGTATAACTTATTATTGTTTTACAGCAGTATTAGAATATGTGACTAATGAATTGTTAATTATTTTACATAAGTAGTAAGCAGCAATACGTTTGGAATGACGATCAAGTCAGAACCCGCTAGAAACACAACAGTTGTTCTTTTTTAATGAAATTTAACAATGTCTCATGTATATATTATATTAATTCTGCAAATGAGTTGACAAAACCAAGTTTTATATGACTCAATTGATTAAAACACTTTAATGTCATAATAAGTTGTATCTAATGATTATTTATTTAATAAAATACTAAAATAAAATTACTTTTATGTATTTTTATAATATTATATTTCACTTTTGAAAAAAAATAATATTTGATCTAAGTTTCTACATTAAGAAGCATAAAAGCTAACAAAGCTCATATCACTATTTCTAGAGTTCACGAAAGTTATCACCAGTTATATGTGACAGTTAACGTTAAGACCACAATGATGACCAGTCTTCCGCTGACCACTCGAGAACCTTTCGCCCCCAACGTCCGACGGTTGCATGACGGTGCCCCGCCTACGCGGCAGCGTTCTGCTGCGGATGATTAAATCTCACAGCAAAGCTTCTTATAAAGCCCAGCGTAAACGATCACGTCTCAAATTCATTAGTCCAGCAGAACACATTGGTCAAAGACCTTCGTATTTGCCTTAACGCTCATAGGGGTTAAAACCGCCACTAAGGACTTCTTCCTTGGTGTCCTGTTCTACTGGTTGGTATTAACAGATTAGAGACGAGGTTATGTGATGTTTGTAACTAACTCGTGCACGTGAATGCGGTCGCAGACGTCGCTCCAGAGGCGCGCGTACTTGACGGGCGTGACGGGCTCCTGCGGGTCGCGGTCCACGTGCAGGTGCAGCATCAGCCGGCAGAACGAGGCGCGCAGCTCCTGCGACAGCGTGTCGTCCGCCATGCATCTGTAATCACACGCGCACATACGCATTGTCTCTTCATATACAGCGTGATTGGATACAGATGTAAAGGCTTTAAAGAGGGTATGGTACAAACTATCTAATAATCAATGATTTTAGAAATAATAAATAACGTAATGATCATATAGAAACAAAAAGCGTTTCCAGGTTAGATTTCTATTACTGGTTTTATTCAGCTGCATTGATAATGATGACAATGTAATAAATTTAATTTTTTTTTTATAGAAATAACAAAAAATCGAAAGGTTAAAAGTATTTACGCTTATAAATTTTTAGATAATTACTATTCTTATTTTTAGTTAGTTTAGTTACTTAGTCTAGTTAGGTATTTTTTCCGTCATAACAATAATGGTATACAATTAGTCCACAACAGTAAGACGTTGCACTTAACATTGTAATACATAAATCTACACTCCTATTACACTTGGTATTTCTTAAGAGATAAAAACAGGTGTAAGGAGAAAATAGCTGACACAGTTGAAGTGATGTCCACTGTAGCCTCAAGGTTTTGGAGTGAAGCACCATGGAACAGCAAGCGCAGATGACCTTTTGCGTGTCATAGGAAGGCGATAGATGATGACCGCCTTCCTATTGGAAATCTATGGGAGATGCATATGTTCAGCAGTGGACACTGTAAAAATATTAATAGTCACCTTAATATCAACTTGATGTGCAACTGCGTGGACAGGCTGTTCAGCGCCAGGTATTGCCGGTTGAGGCACATGTTAGAGAACAGGTCGAGCTGGTGGCGGTAGTAGTCGAGGATAGCAGCCGCCTCGCAGCGTGGATCCTGTCGGGCGTCTGCCACCAGTTCCGACAGCAGACGCGAATTCTGCAAGTACATTAATATCTCGATACAATATGAATTTTAACATAAGTACAAACACTAGTATCTTTATGGTTGAAATATAAAAGTGATTGATTATATTTATAAAAGTTTTAAGGGATGAATGTGTAGCTCGTTTGTCTGTTTTAAAGCCTTTATACCTGTTTCTAATCGCTTTGTATAAAGTGATCACTCAGTAATATATAGCACTAATTTATTTTTTCTATTCAACTGCGACAAACGACGACCTATAATTATTTTTAATAAACAGTAATCTTCATTTCGAATGCTTATTCTTACTATATTATCATAACCTTACTTATTGTTTGTGAAACGGTTTATTTCTGAATAGTATGTACCATATATTAATTAAGCTTAACGTTAATTCATCTAAGGCTTCTACTCCTCTAACCAATCATCCTGTATGACAGAACACGTGAAAATTTAAAATGGGAGAATTCAACTATCATTAGTGTCTAATGACTAAAGCGACCATGAAAATGGTTTTCATACCAATGGACATATTCGTAAGTGCAGCTGCACTTACATACTTATAAACACACTTTACTGACTTGAAGGTTTGAAGCTAATTCTGTTTTATTGGAAAGAACATAGAAGGCACCATATGGCAGGACATCTATAAAGATCTAAGGTCTTCTGGTCACCTTGAGTGGACATCCTATGCTGTGCTTGCCTGTTCATGGTATCCACTCCAGAACCTCAAGGTCACAGCTGCCATCTGTTTAGCGAGCTATATGGCTTGCCCACCACTAACAGGCGATCCGCTCATTTATAGAAAAAACCCATCTACCACAGTCCTTTAATATTAAAAATGGTGCTCGATGATGCAACAAGTGGTTTATTAAATGTAAATTATATTTTTATTTTGTTTATCTATTTAACCATGTTTATTAAAAAATAAACTGTTTATATCTTATAATACTAACCTTTTTATTGTTCCATAAAAGCATCACTTCGTCTGCCACCGTGATCTTTTGAGATTCATCTTTTTCCGAACTGTTCATGTATTTTGTTGAAACCAGTCTGAAATTAAAGATAGTTAATATTATTATTATCATCTAAATAAAGTATATTTACCGTTAATATATTATATTAGTTATTTTAATATTATTAACAGACAATCCAATTTTAAGTTATGAGTATGTATACATTAAAATTAGGTTATAATTTTTAATATAAATTTATGACTGCATTTATTTTAAAGCGAGCTCTATCTTTTATGATATTTTTTTCTGGGAAGAGTAACAGAAAGTAATGTCAGTAATGTAATGCCAGATATAAAGGTACAGAAAATTGATATTTCAGATGACCTATTTTATATCAACGGTCCCATAGGATTACGTAAATGCACAAATATTCGATGCTGAAGAGTGAAGGCTCACCTGGTCTCAATGAGTATATCAGCATTGTTTGCACAAAGCACACTCTTGCAGATCAGCTCCTGTGTGACAGCGATGGCCTTCTTGTTGGAGATGCACAGGTCGCTCAGGTAGTCCAGAAAGCGTGACTGCCACGTCTTCATGTTTTTACGTACAAGACCTATGTCATATATAATAACTATAAGATTAGCACTAAAAATTAACACGAGTTTGTAATATCTTTCTCTAGGCTTCATAAATTAGTAATATTTGTTGGCAATTGTGTACAGTATAACAATGTACACATCTCATGTAATATATCTGAAATATTAAAAGAAAAAGCAAGAGTGAAAGAGAGAGAAAGAGACAGAGATAAAGAGTGACGCGTGAATATTTACATTAAATCCTTCTTCTTACATTGTTAAGTTACTAAATACACGAGTAATAAATTATTTATTTTATTTCTTAACTATTTATGGACTTTCTACATATATGTTAGATATAACAGCGAATGACGTTTTCGGTCCTTTGGAAAGCTGTCGCTATTTTACAAGTCGCCAAGCAGCAGAATAACGCCAAAAAATAATTTGAATTTGAATTTAAATATTCAATGATCAATTTCGACAATTAATATATATATTTATCAGGGATGGTTATGCGAAATAAAATGTATTTTAATACTTAATGTGGTGAATACGTCATCAATGAGAATTTTCTTGCAACATTCTCAAGTCAAAGTTGTAGCAATACCTATATTAAGCCAATTATAAATAAGCGTTGAATTTTTAAGTTATTCGAAGTAATTGATAGAGTGAGTACCCTTCTATAAATATTGCACATCGAACTTTGGAAACAGGCAATAATTTCGGCTTCGTAGAGCGTTATCTCTGTAGCACGAAATACGACTGACAAAACGTCACACAGATAGTATGGGACAGAGATAGTGCTCTACGAAGTCGAAATTAACTGACTGTCTGTTTCCAAAGGTCGATGTGTAATATTTACCACCGGGTCCTGTAAGTTGTATTATTTTGAATGTTAGGTCTAAAGATTAGGCAACCCACCGACGAAGGTTTCGATCTCGGAGGCTGTGATGTGCTTTTCCAACAGCTTTCTGTTGTTGTGCAGCAAAGCCGTGATGGTGTCCTCGGCGAGTATGTCGTAGCCGATCTGTTTCTGCATGAAGCCGAAGTGCTTCGCTATGTATTCCTGTGAACAAATTCATTTTGCAAATTATATTGAACTTCGTGTATTATTTAAACTTTTCATGTAAAGGCTCTTTCTATAAACTTGTTGCCCACTATTATGTAACTTAAAATACTACCTACTTATCCTGTAATATAGGGCTTTATTATTTTTACGTAATTTTTATATTTTTAATCATCATCGATATTTTTATACGTACAATTTGAATTAAAGTTTTCTTTTGTACCTTTGAAATTCAGAGCAGGATTAAATTGACTAAAACATATAATAACAGATATATAAACCCTCCACTAGGTGGACCAATGATATATAGATCCTTGAAGGCCTATGCTTTGCAGTGGGTGTCTATCAGCTAAAATGATGATGATTTGTATAACATTAAGGTTAAGAGACAGTTATGTACTTATTCCCTGGTTAATGGTAAGTAAATTATTACATATATTATATAAGTTCAAAACAGTGTTATAAATATTCAATTTCCTACTAAAATGCATTAAAAAATCAGCATTCAAAATAATGGTAAAAACAAAACAATAGCCCTCTCCTTCACGTCTCTCATCTCCATTCAAAGGTTGTCTGGTAGAGATGGTCTGGTAGACTGGTCTCTTGTCCGACCGTCTACACGAATTGTTTCTTTTTTATTATTGTTATCATCTATGGTACTCAAAAAGTGTAAATAAATAAATAATAATGCAATCAGGAATACATATACATCATGATGATAACATATAACAATAAGATGATAACATAACTGAGCTTCAGTTTAAGTGGTGACCTATTTAAAGTTCGTACACCTTAAATCGTTCTTAATTAAAAAATCAAAAGTTACACTTACAGGTAAACTTTCGAATACAACGTTGTTCACTCGTTCACTATAGCGAAACTAAAGATTTGTGGGACATACTATTTTATATGTAATAGTGCTGCATTGAATAAATAAGCTTAATTTAATAAGTTTAAGATGGATTAATAATAATAATACTTGGATAAACAATTAGTGCGAATGTTATATACGCACTTGATTTTTCCTATAGTCCTGTTGGCTGAGCCTCAGTATCCGGTAGCAGAGGCGGAAGATGCACTTGTAGGGAGCGTAGCGCGGGTCGTACAACTCTTCGATCTTCAGGAACGGCTCCCCTTCTTCTGTCTCTTGAAATGGACCCTGCAAATTATTTCAATTGATGCAATTCTAAATACTGTAAGATACTGAATGAAATCTCTGGCAGAGTGGTAAGCATATGTCCTCTTGGAGATCTTTGCACATTGTCACTTCAAGGAGTTACCGCGCAAGTTATGTACATCTCAGCGGCCTCCTAATCCGGTAGCAAATATATGTAACTGTATGGGCTGAGACTGCGTAGGGCACTGGACCTTAGATATATTGCTACCGGAACTGCTGTACCACACCTTAGGTATGCATGCGGTGAGGGACTCGCGGGGTGAGGAGGGTACCGACAGCTTCTTTAGTTAATCGTCAACACGTGAGGCGTTAGCGCTCAAGCTCATTTTTTCTTGGCCCCACCATTTTCATGCACGGTACAGTGGTTACAACAGCACTATACTCAAAACGAAATCTAGATTATTTTAACGTTTTGAACTATTCGAATCCATAAAATACTCATTTTTAATATGCTCATAGCGTTGTGTGAAATCTGTCAAGAATATACATATACCACAAACATTTATTTTTCGAAAACTGATACATGACTAATAAACTAATAGGTATCAAATAGTTGATTCTAGATAATATTTAAAAATTTTAATACCTGTAGGATTTTGAAAAGCTGGCGCAGTATGTACTGTTCGCGCAATAACTTTTGCCGATCCCTGTTCGGGTTCTCCACAACCAGATCCAAGGCTTTCGATTTATTCGGTTCGTTCTCGAAGCCCGCTATGAAGTAAACTATGTCTTGTAGGAGGCAAGTTAGGGCTCTGTGAAATAAAATAAATTATTAAATATCACAGTTGCTCAGTTCACCGACTCCGAATCAGGAATGTGAAGAAACGAAGACAACCGAAAGTAAACGACATAGCCTTTCAGAATCTCAAGTGGCAGTAGGTCACAAATAGAATAGATGGCAGCTGTGGTCTTAAGGTGTTGGAGTGAAGACTGCGGACCGACAAACGCAACGCCGTCTACCCATAAAGTGGACAGAGGACATTGTTAAAGTCGTCTGAACTCTGGATGCTTGCCACTTCTAATAAGCCCTTTCGGAAATCGATGAAAGCGGTACTAGACGTGCTACGGCTGAAACAATGATAATGACAAAACTATCTTAGTCAATTTATTCATTCATTCATTCTTCGAAGGCCGCAACAATGACCGATCTTGCGCTGCTAGCCTCCAGCGACTTTTCACGACCTTGACTATGTCATCGGTTCCCTCAGTGGAGGAGCCACATTCTTAACAATATCTGTTCAGTTTTTTTAAGAAAAAAAAACCCACGAAGAACCAATGCAGTATGACATCAAAAAAAATAATTAAAAATGCTTTGGACTGAGGCAAATGATGTTTCTGCACTAGCAGCGAGTTTTATTGTCAATCGACTATTGACGTGACCCCTGTCGATTTTAAATGACAATTTCACTTTAGTTTTTGAACACAGTAGTATATGAAATAAATGTAATAAGGAATTGACTTATATAAAACAAGTGCAGACGAATATGAAACTTACTTCATCTCGTTATGCTCTATATTCCCATGGTGAAGTTTAGTCGACAAGGCCGACAGCACTTTGCACGCGTCGTTGGCGAAGTCCAAGTCTCGCACTTCGCTGGGCGACACCGATATCAAGGCAAACGCTTCCTTGTCCTCCTTGACTAATGAACATCCAACCTGCGTACCATAAATAGAAATGTATACAATCTTACTCTAAAAATATAAAATGTTTTTGGTAAAGAACCAAGATGTATCTAATTTTCGAACCTAATACTTCAAAGAAACTGTAACGTTCTTTAATAAAGTGCAAAATCAGTCACGGTGGCGACCTTTAGATGGACGCTATTACAGTGAACGTCTATCGACTGCGACGATGATGATGATGAAAGGAAGCGATCAGAGCATTCGCTAAATCCTACCAATGACGGCAGCAGACCATCCCAACTAGTTGGTTACCCAAATTGATAAGTTTGAAAATTATGCTGAAAGTTTATAGAGACATAACATCCTGAAGCTGCATGAAAGGAAGTAGCTCTGAGTGTAAAATGAATTGCTTTGTTACAAATCATTCACTAAAAGTCCCTAGAGAGATTGTAGCTTGATGCAGAAAGAATAAAAATCTGGACAGATAAAAACTTACCTTCGACATGACCGGTTTCTCCTCCTCTTTGTCTATCGGTATGCATGTTGAATGTACCCATGTGTGCGTGCATAAGTGCTGTAATCTGCGAAATATATTAAATAAACACATCAATAAGTTGAAAAAAATGTTATACAATGTATTATATCAAACTTGATACAGAGTGACTTTGGGTCCACATCTGTTCACCTTAATATCCATAAGGTACACACTATCAAAATATGAATGGTTTAAGAAACAATAAATAACTTAATGATAATTTAGTTATAAATGGTATTTTCGAAATTTGTATTACTACAAATTAAAATTAATTATTGTTTAATATCGCTGTAGACTTCATACTGTCAAATGATATTGGCCTATAGCATTCGAAAAGAAAAATAATATTCTAACATATTTTAGTTTTAAAGAATAATTGAACTATACATTCATCCCTTAAGACTTTTATGTAAGTACTCTGTAGGTAGATATTATGTTTTTTGTTACTGGCTAGTAACAAAAGTTGATTTAACATGAAATTAAAAAAAATGAACTTTTCAGTTGTTGCAAGAATGGACCCATGAACGAACGAATGAGTAACTGAACGCTGACCTGACGTAGCTGCTCTGCGGCACGGCGGAGTCGGAATGCGTCATGGTGGTGGGGTCCAGTTCGAAGAGAGTGGCGATCTCCGAGGAGTGCGGAACTGACACCAACTGGTAAGCCGGTTCCCCGCGTTCTTGCACCGTTTCACTGCAATATGACTAATTTGTTTTAAGGATCCAGAGGCATGGCCGCAAGAGGGCCACTACTACACAGCTTCGCTATCTTAAAAACGGTTTACGCTAGGTGCCCTCTATGCTCTGCCACTTCGAATCACTTGGGCAGCAGTGTAAGCCATAAGAACAATGTAAATACTCACGGCGCTTTCAAGCATGCCTCAGCGGCTAGGTAGTGGCCAGTGGCGAGATGCTTGAATCTGAAGATCGAGTTCCAGTGGCCGGCGCCTCCACGGCACGGGTCGTGTTGTACCACCTGCAGACGTTATTATAGAAAGTAAGTATAATAATACTTTTATAATTCTTAAATGTCAACTTTGAATGCTTCAATAAACAAAGAGCCATCTACGCAGAAAGATTATGGTTCTTGTTAAAAACGCTCTTTCTTACTATATTATCATTTCGTTATGTATTATTTCTGAAACCTTTGATTTTTGGATAGGGCATACCGTACATTAATTGCAAGCAAATATGCTATGCTTTTACTCCATGTGAGCTTTAACATCTATAAATATCTATAACCAATTACCCTGTATGTCTGTTCTATACTTCATAAAACTTCGAATAGAGGGCAAATGTCCGAAAGAACGCAGTTTCAACAGATGGTCGGACCAAATAAGCTGGACACTTGACACCAAACTTTGTGGTATGCACCACAATGCAAGAAACCTAGACAGATGGCATAGCATAATAAGAAGAAAGAGTACTCCGTGTCTAGATCTCGACCCTCATAGAGGAAAACGATGCGAGGAAGTCTTTTTCACAATCTTCATAATTTCAGCAGTAGGAGATCCACTGCCCAACATAAGCATCCTCTGTAGATTTCCAGTAGGTCCGGGTGAAAGCTTCAGGTTAACGTGCTACGCTGTACTTGCCAGTCTGTGGTCTTCACTAATGAATCTTATGGCTAGAGCGGTCATCTCTTGTGCACTATGTGGCCTGCCCATTGTTACTTCATCATCTGTCTACGTATCTCCTCATTTCTGATTAGTCTCCAATAAATAATCCTGGGCAAAAAAAATTACCTCAATCTCCCACAGCGCTTTGCTGCTGGTGGCGGCAGTCGCACTAGATCGACCCGTGGTCCGTAGAAACACATGCTGCCTCTTCTGGTACTCGTCCATTGTGAGGAATTTCTCCTGTTCCGCATGGAACAGACGCACCACATCACCACCTTTCAGTATCTCTTCCTGATTCTCCTTGTGCTCTAAAAATAGAGTCACCTTCCATGACGTCGATGCGTTCACGACGTTTACCTGGAAATGGAATAACAAATTTCTTTTATTAAGTTTATTATTGCTCAGTTTTTTCAGGCAAGTTTTTAGCCACAGAAAAAATTAAATCATTTCAAAGATATTTTTGTATTCAAATTCATTTTTATATATTATGACTTATTTTTTAAATGACTTAATGGATTACTCAGTGGCCGCGGGTCATAAATTGTTGACCTCTGCTATAGCCTGTTATTTAATATCAATATTATATATATATGTATATATATATATTTATGTATATATATATATATATATATATATGTATATATATTTATAGGTATATATGATTGTAATTCAATTAAAAAAATGTTGCCTGGTGAACTACTAGTAACTGTTTGAATATAGGAGCGGTGAGATAAAGGAAGGCGGTGTGACGCACAAGGTATATTTTAGAACAGATAGCTTGCCTGATACTATGTAATTACAAGCTTAAAAGTAAAGTATTATGCAAGACATACAAAAACAAAATGTATCATGAACAATTATTACATTATTGTTTCAATAGCTTTATTATACAAGAAATTGTGGTAGCTTTTGTCAATATATACTTGACCTAGAGATTTCCTTATTTAAAAAAAAGGGGTCGTCCATAGCGTATTTACAACTGTCTGTCCTAATATTTCGACTGTAAAAAGTTTCTGATCCATTTGTAATAAACGGAATCAGCAATCAACTCAAATCAACTTTTTATAAAATTCTGCAAAACAATATTGAACTACCGTTTACAAAATTCAAAATGCATATTAAAAGTAAACAGAAGAAAAAAGCTTATTATTAAATAAACGGATTTTTATATGACTAGAATCCTTGGCAGTGATGTCGCCTAATTATTTTGATTTCATTTAGGTTATACCTGATAGTTTATAGGTATAAATCTGTTTTTTAAACTTTATGAAAAGATGTTTTTGTGTAATTTGTTTTTGCTTCTTCTCTACAACTATAACACCTTGAGGAGTAGAGTAGAGTTAAAACTAAATTGATTAAAAATAATAATAAGTTGACGATCAATAAGAGTTTTTGTTAAAAGTTCCAATGTTGAATAAATGAATTGTGTGTATATAGCTTTTCGCACCCTTAAAACTTTAGATAATAAATAGCGTACAAATAGTGTTACATATAATATAGATATAGCAAATATAAGATCTAGTAATGGAGCATAGACAAAATCTACGCGGGATCTCTCTGCACAAGATCATCGTTAATCTCCTGTAAATGTAATGGATCATTCTAGCAACAATAGCCGATCGACATACAAAACTCACTCCGGCGCATAAAACCCGTACCTGTTTTACCTCCACTTTCCGACATGTTTGCGCGGTAGTTTTTAGTAGTATGAAATGCTAGCACAGATAAACAAGAAATATAATCTAAATACACGTTCATATCTAAAGAAAATATTATAGATTCTAATAGACTAAAGCATTCGCATCATAATACGGTTACAATTTATTTAATAATAACAGACTATTAATCAAATAATATTCTTTTTTTAATTAGCATTAGTAGTTTTTAAGTTAGTATATGATATTACGAAAGATTATATTATATTAATGTGGTATGTCAATTATTAATAATAATTATAAATATAATAATTATGAAATATGACTACGACATAGGTATGAAATATCCATAAATATTTAGAATTTTTATTTACATTTTTTAAAAAAAAGCTAAAATTTTTAATATATTATATAATTTAAAAAAAATTAAAAACCATTGAACAAGGTTCTTTAAAGTTAACAAAAAATGTCCTCAAAAAGTTAACAAATAGGTCTAAAGCTACGTACATTATTGTGTATAGTGTATGTATATATATTATTAAATGAATGTTACTATAGCGTTCAAAAGTTTTTAGTTGATTGATATTTACGTATTTATAACTTGGTTTGTTAATTCATTTGTAGGGTTAATATTATACTGTACACATCAAAAATTGCTAAATTTTATTTTTAACCAAAAAATTTTTAAATTTTTTTTTAAGCGCAACTGTTAAGTTTCTGGCTTGCTCTTCTCTCTTCTTATGATATTAAAATAATAGACGACTCAAAGACGCATATTTTGAATTTCGAATTAATATTGATTCTCATTCAAATGAATTTTTATGTTACATCTGACCAGGATTTTATTTCTGATCTTACGCATGTAAGGTATATCAATTTCAGTTAACGAAGATGATCTCCAGTAACAAGGCACGCTGACAATGTCCGGACGGAGGCGATTATGCTCACCTCCACGCAGCCCACGTTATCCGGCAGCTCGTGGTTGGACGACACGTGTAGGACTTGTTGCCCCGCATTTACCGGGTTCATTATCACTTTATCGCCTACCACCACGTTGTCCCCTGTTAACAAAGTTAGATATTCATTATAAGCGCCTTCTCGGAGTGTTCAACTCGCCTTTTCACTATATGCACATAGCATATATTTTTTAATTTAGTCAAATAACCAGGAAAAGCTATGATTACTTGAAAAAACTTTTGATCAGCGGAAAACTGGATAGACAGCGATTACGATTTTAAATTGATATAAAGAGCTGTTTCTTCTATTGTTAAGAGGTACAATGGATATTTAATGGAATCAGGCGTTATTTTGCGGAAGTCCATCCTAAGTAAGAAAAGGACCAATTCCGCTTCCGCTATGTAGTGGTAGTCGTGCAACAAAGTGCACCGCCCGCCAGCCCGCTGATAAATGCGCATGCGGCAAACAATGCGAATTACACAACTACCACCGTTAAATCACTCAACACGTGTTTCACCCCTCTACGGGGCATCTTAAGGAGTTATGTCACACCGATTAGTGCTAAACACAGAGACACTTGTTGCACTTTGTTTCACGACTACTACTGCATGTGCGGAAGTGGCTAAATATTTGTCCTTTTCTTACTTAGGATGGACTTCCGCAAAATAACGCCTAATTCCATTAAGGAGTAATGTTACATCGATTAGTGCTAAACACCGAGTAATTTTTATTTTAAATATTAAATGTTTATTTTTTTAAAAAATATTTTAATATTTATTATAAAATATTTGAATCTATTAGATATACGATACCGTGGTCTAATACGCTGGTCTAATCAAGCCGGAACCCCCCTCGATTGTACCCTAGTCGAAGCATCACATACGCACATATGGCGTAACATAGCTCACGACAAACTTTCCAGAAAGGTTTACGAACCTCAGTAGTGATGGATAAGGTGTAAGTACAAGTGCCTCCGCTTTCATCATCAGAATTATCACCATTTTAGCCGTAGGACAGGATCTGGTATTAGCAACCTGGATACAGCGTCTTTCGTCTAAACAAGGTCGTTTGTCTAAATAGATGGATGTCATGCTAAGCTTGGCGAATCATGATCTTCACTCCAGAAACTTAAAGCCCCACGCAGGCTACACATTAGACATTTTTATTTATATTAAACTGCTATGACATACTTCGTAATGACAAAGTTATCAGTCAGTCGAAGTCCAATAGTAAAAATATCAAACCAAATATGATCACTTTAATTATTTGTAGATATTTTATTTTGAACACTTATTACTCTTATAATACCTTATGTTCCGCGATATTTTTATTTATACCTAGCTCGATACGCCTTTTTGATTTCGATTTACAACAAATGTTTTGAAACAAGCTAGGGTTAGATATTTAAACAAAACCCATGGTTTTAAAGGGAGAAGAATAACTTTTCTTTGTTATATTTCACTAGAGCTTTTAAATTTTCCGTATTAAATATGAAATAAAATTACCGGAGCCATTTTTATTTTTGCATAACTATTTATTACTATACAGAATAAAAGCTTGTGGTAGACCGAATTTGTTGAAGGCGTTGGGATTTAAGCTAATACTGTGAATGTACTCACCAGTCGACCGCAGTTTATAGAAAGGCATTACATAAAACCACGAGCCCTCGTTCCCGTTTGCGTCCAAATGTACCCGCATGGCGTTCTTCTCCAGCAACGCCGGTAGCCTCTTGTTTACCTGCAACACACATAAATATTACATTTATATAATAACTATAAAAGGATGCCCCGTGGAGGTGTGAAACACGTTGTTGAGTGAATTAACGGTGGTAGTTGTGTTTCGCATTGTTTACCGCACGCGCATTTATCAGCGGGTTGGCCGGCGGTCCACTTAATTGCACGACTACTGCTATATAGCGGAAGTGGCTATATATTAGTCCCTTTTTAGGATAGACTTCCGCAAGGTAACGCCTAAATCTATTATATATTTACATAATAATTGAGTTAATTTTTTAACGACTTCGCGATGCTTTTACTCTCGCATTTACATCATTATTGATATTTCAGATGGCTTAGGGAACTTCGGGAATCTCTATACGGGTCGGTTGTACAGTTTATTTCCAGTAAGGAACGTGATGGTATGAGGCATAGTAGTGCTACAGTTTCATCATACTTGTCATCATCCTGGAAGCGTTCCTGCAGTTTCTATCGCCACTTCTTCACAGCGCCAACGATTTCCGAAGTGATAGTAATTTTAACCAGATACTAGCAACAAAACAAGACGAGATTCGATATCGGGCGCTCTTAAGTGGGGATCCTAAACATGTGTTGACAGCTGAAAGAGATGTCCTCGCAGAGTCCTTTCTCCAGGTCACTCCAGAAAGTACTTATAAGCTCTGAGACCTCACAGTAAGCATCTTCCGAACTCTACCTCCACTAGTTCGCATAATCTTTAAATGCCAATAAAACAACACTGTATATCTATACTAAAAACATCTTGTATAACACAGCCCGGTATTCACATGTCTCTATCACTTGTTTACACAGTCCTTGTAGAAGAAACGTATTTGGCTCTTACTCTCCTGTACTAATATTGTACAAATTGGCCAACGAATGCAAAAATAATATTGAAATATTCTTTAAACATGTACATCGCTTTGGTTTATATGATATAAATTGTCGACTCTCCGTGTTAATCTCTAGTATTTTACTGAAACAAATTATCGGGATCTCCTTTTGCCACACGTCATTTACATCCGTATTTATATTTGTAATAAACAGAAAGCACTGTAAGCAGACGTAATGAAATAAAATAGTTTTTAATGTTAAACACTTCAAATATTCTTTAGGTCAGGGATGAGAAACACGCGGCCCGTTAAACATGTTTATACGGCCCGAAAAGCTTTTCTAAAATTGAATTTATTTTATCGACTTTAATTAATTGGTATAATATTAATAATAATATAATAATGGTACATGTTAAACCGAAATTAATTTATAATAACCACCGATAAAAACAGATTAAATCACGGTTAGAAAGCTGCTTTAATATTATAAACGCTTGTATTGAAAAAAAACGTTTTCAAATTTCTCATTAAAATTTTAAAAAATGTTCGTTATTCCATATTTATCTTATATATTTATTTTGCAAATTTTAAAAATTGTATATTCTCTTATTCCAATGTTTATTAAAAATTAAATTAGCCCTTTAATTACAAAAGGTTGCTTACCTCTGCTTCAGGTAAAATATTGTAATGCTTGTGGTCATTTTGAACAAATGTATAAAAAAATATTGTAAAAAATATGGCCAAGGAAGGCGACGTATAAAAGGTATAAATATAAACAAAAAAAAACTATAGAACATTTGAAGAAAGGAATAAGATATAATGATAGATATTGTAACGGACATAAGAAAAATAAATAAAACTATACTGAAAAACTAAATGAAATCCTGAAGTCTCTGTTCCAAAAAACGAAGGTCATATGAAATGCTTGTGGTACAATTCGTATGCATATATACATAATATATTTGTGTATTTCTTTACGAGTTATGAATAGTGATCCAATTATTGTGTGACGTCAGCAGTTAGCGCTATGTGTGGGTGTGGGTGTGCGTGTTTGTACGTACAGTAAGGTATTTGTTGGACTTGACGTGGAGCAGCTGTATCACGCTGCCGTACTGCACGACCGTCCCCAACAACTTCTTGTTCTCCAACTCGTTCTGCTTCTTCTCGATTTCGGCGGCATGCTGTAACAACACAACGTTACGCGTAAATCTCAATATCATGGTAACGTTAGTATAATATACTCGTAGTGTGTATAAAATAGTGTAAGATCAAAGCATCTATTACTGCGGTATACAAAATAGGGCTTAAATAACGAGGTATCGGATGTTCTAATTCACTAACAATGTATTGACCACTCTACACGCTTTCGTTTCTTCGATAGAAGATTGTGTAATAGATCCCCAACTAGGAAGACATAACATAATAACGGTATAGAGATTATGAAGGACAGAAAAAAATTGTCATACAAGAGATTGTATGTAATGTATAAAACGAAAAAGTGAAATAAGAAAAAAACTTTTGTCGATTTGTAAAAGCCCTTGGGGAGAACATAAGTTTTCAAAATAGGGGAGAAATTTAAAAAAATAGCTATATAATAAGAGTGTAGATGTGTCCGTGTTCTTCAAATCTCATGTTTAGTTCTGTGTTCTTTGATAGTTTACATTTACCCCAGAGCACTTATTACCGCGATATACAATATATATATTAATCGATGACATAAATATTCTGCAATCCTAATTATGTTATCAAGACTCACGGTTACACAGGGTTCCCCTATCGTCGCGATGAGTGTTCTTGCACTGACCGCATTTAGGTATTTTCAGCGACATTGGCTATGTAAGAAAAAGACCAATAATTAGCCACTTCCGCACATGCAGTGGTAGTCGTGCAACTAAGTGCATCGCCCGCCAGCTGATAATTGCGCATGCGGCAAATTAGTGCAAAACACAGAGTCCAACTATTGTTGGTACAGTTGGCACTAATCGGTGTAACGTGTTCAGTGATTTAACGGTGGTAGTTGTGTAATTCGCATTGTTTGCCGCATACGCATTTATCAGCAGGCTGGCGGGCGGTACACTTTGTTGCACGACTACCACTGCATGTGCGGAAGTGGCTAAACATTGGTCCTTTTCTTACTTAGGATGGACTTCTGCAAGGTAACGCCTGATTCCATTAGACATTGGCTGTCTTCGGCCAGTCTAGAAGTAAGCTTACCCGTGTCTACCGGCTTACCGGTCGGCACTCAAAAACCTTACGGCCTCAACGGAAGTCGATTGTACGAGTAATGCCTCTCCCTTTTTAGAAGTATTCACAAAAATGGATTTATAATTTATAAAGGTTCACAAATATACGAAATTAAAAATTAATAACGTTAATGTTATTCATTTATATACATGAAATTAAATTAGGTTCTCTGGAACATAACAATTTATAAGAAAACGCAACCCATTAATTGTGTTCTTTGGCATTACCTTTATAGTGCTGTATAAATGGTTTATAGCAATCTAAATTATAAACGCATAAGTGTATCTATAGACGCAATATATCACAGTGTTCCATTCGGAATGTTTTACCCTCCATAATGGGTCCATTAGTCGACGGGATGGGCTGTTTATTGCGCCTTTTGTCTTTAAAATAGTTTTATAAAAGTGGGGAGATGGATATACACTTTCGATTTGTCATTTCTTGTCACTGTTTGATGTATTTGTTTGTTCTACTTTTAAATACGCAACTGTAGTCCATTATAGCGGATTCCGGTTTATCAATATAAGTGAAAAATGGAACCGTGGTAGCCCAGCGGTGGAGGACTTCGACACACGGGTTCGATTCCCGGGGTATAATCTCATATAATTCACACTTTGTGCATTAATTATATAGGATTGCCGCTGCTCATAATTTTCCAGAGGATGGGCAGCATCGTCCTCTGCATACTATAATATCACAGTGCCATCACCAACCCACCTGCCGAGTAGATTATAGTATATCACCACATAGATATCTTTGGAATATCTAAACATTGCAGAGGGCGTCGATCGACTGAAAAGTAAGAGAGAGAGAAGAGATACGTGAACACGTTTCTCTTAGTCACGTTTTTGCTCCAAAACGAATGAATTCTATCCCCAGACTTCTTTTTGCGGGATTATTTAAAGAGTCATGTCTACTTCTATATAAGCTACGTCAACTGAAAGAAAAAAACAGCGGAGAAGTGTCTGCGATCTCGCGGTCTTTGTCGACGAGTATTTTAAAATTTCTAAACTCTTAGAAGAGCGCAAAAATCGAAATGATGGTCATTTAGATCAAATAATTTTTAAATTATAAATTCCAAAAAATTACCTCTCTAATAAGTAAACAAATTTTAAAACATATATAACGGTTTTTTTGTAAGAAAATTGTCAAATACTAAGTTATTCATGTCCCACCCTTTATGTTAGGAGTAAATGTTTACACACACTATACACTACTGTAATTACAGTATCTATCAAAAAAAACTTGTCCAAGCGACCCCAACCTAACTGGTCCGTTATAAATTTTAAACAAGTAGGCTACGTCCAGCAGTGGACATTTTATGGCCGAAATGATGATGATGATGAAGTCGAAGTGAACTAAAAACTTTAGGAAGAGCTATAAAATTTTAGACGCGTATATATAACCGAAAATAGATGACATAAAAATTAGATGACGTCATACTTTTTTTTATTAATTCTAATTTGTATCGCTAGTGGTTTTTTTTACAATATTTATTTTTCGCTTAAACTAAACGCAGACAGTTGGGAGAGGGTTGCCGCTATTTGATACGGATCTTTCTTCTCCCAGCTGCGAGGCACGAAAGCGTTTTATCATTTTTTACAATTTTTCTTACACAATTTTCTCTTATATATAAATACAGCTAAAATTTATATATATTAACAATACAATTTGGAATACTCAACAATATATTAGTTGCTACATTATTTAACATCATAAATTAATATTTAACGTCTGTACGTCTGATATATAAAGACATCGTTACATACAAATCAATTGGCACTAGTTTTAGAAATCAGCGACTACAATTAGACCAAATCGTTTCAGGAAATTAGGCACTACATTTCCTACAAACATTGAATCGTTTTCGACCGCTGTCGAACTGTTGGCGGATGTTAAACGAGCCGTTTTATTACAACGTACGAATTCCTGTGGACTTTGTTAAACAGGCAACACGTAACACACAATATACGTTCTAGAAGCTTTTACGTACTTGAAAACTTTTCTGGAAGTACATGTGTACATAGGCATTTTAATTCGTATTAATTATTGTCTGCAAAACACTGTCATTACAAAGACACTAATCATGTAAACCAATACCTCGCTTTGCGTCGTTTCGTTTTGCGTTTTTTTCGAAGTTGCGTCGCTGCTTAATTAGTACTAATTTTCACTGTGCATCGTAAGATTTTCGAAATTGCGTTGTTTTGGTTCGAGTCTTTAATTTTTTTTCTAGAAGATAGCAACACTTTTGTTTCTAATTGCGCCATGCCATTAAAACTCGGGGATTCCCTTTCTAACTAAAAATCAACGCAATTTGTATACTGTTTTATTTTCACTTTGTTTTGCTAATATTAAGAGTTCAGTTTCAATTACGTAGTGTGTTGTGCTTTTTTTTAAATTTAAAAGAGAATAATAAATTTATATAAATTTTTACGTGCTGTTTCTGGTTACGAAAAAGGGTAAATGTTATTCCAATTTATTTATTGGCAGAGTTATATTATTCTTGTTTTTAAATGTTTTCTTTGTTCAATTTTCTTTTTAAAAAATAGTATTTCGTGACCCTGGAACCTTTCTTCGATCTTTACATGGTTTGCTATAGAAAATCTTAATTCACTTTGCGGCGTTTCAATTTGCGTCGTGTTTTTTTGGAACGTAACCACGACGTAAAGTGAGGTATTGGTGTATATCAGATATGAAATATATTCAGTACTCAATAAAAAAAAAACTTTTGTAGGAGTGTTTTATGGTAAAAAATGCATAAATATTTTATAATATAGAATTATTCTTACAGTTTCTCTCAATATTCTACTTACTGTAAATATAATTAAGTTTTATAAACACCTTTTAAGTTTCTACACTTATTTTCAATCAACCTGTGTAAAATTATCACTCTAAAATATGTTACATTTATTTATTTCTATTGTAATGAGATAAACAAATTACTCCAAGCAGTACAAAGTCCGCAGGGTCAGAAAGTAAACAATAATTAATATTAATATACAGTAATAGGAATTATCAAAAAGATTTTTGGTAATATATTATCATTTTGTATTATTTATGAAACCATTGATTTTGAATAGGTTGCACCATAGAATACATACAGATAATGAGTTATACATTTACCCATATAAAGCTTTTACACATATGACCAATCACTTTGTAAATCAGATGAAATATATTCAATGTTTTAAAATCCATCCCCTCGACCCTAGATAAAATCGATCCGCTTTTCAATTCAGATTCAAATTCTGTTTATCCGCGCCCACTTGGAAAAATTCACTTTGAATAAGTATACCATCAGTCAGCGTCCAAAGAATAGAAAAATAAAAATGCGTCATTCGAAAATATTTATGTTTAGACGTCCGTCGATCGGATTCTTTTAAATAATGACGGCTTCTATCGAGCTCTTCAAAGAAATATTATAAATCGTTCTTCGCTCATCTCATACGTATTAGTAATCTTGTCTATTTTTGTTTAGTAAGCAAAACAAATTACACTGTTACTTTACCAAGATGATTAATAAACAGAAATAGTTTTAAAAAGAAGTGGCAGGGTACTTTTTGTGACGTCAGATAATTGACTAAAGATAGTCTAGGTAGGTAATCAAATTTACATGTAGCTAAAGAACGAAAATAATTCTTTGATCATAAATAAAGGTGAACAGAAGCCCTTTATATACGGCGCCCGTGTTTGGGGACCTCTCTTTCGATTATCATTTTTGGGACATGAACTATCATTTCACTAAGTTTTTAAGTAAAATTTTATTTATTTTCCGTCTATCACAATTTCGACATTTTAGTTTCTCCCTGCCTTCAAATTTTCTTTCATTGTTATTTATTTATCTTTACATACCTTCTATGCATCGCCTTTGATCCATCGCCACATTTTTTATTCGTTTTATTTTATATCCTTCTTTACATTTTACAATTCTCATTTGATTTTTTATTAAAAACATTTATTTACAAATCTAATTTTTGAATATGTCTTCCTTTTATGTCACAGTTATTCTTATTACCTGTTAATTTCTTTACACGACCATAATTTTTATTTATTTTTATTACCTTCTTTATTATAATTTTTGCATATTGCAAGAAAGGTTGGCGGTATTCTGCGTCTCTTTGTCAAGGAGACGATGCTGTCACTTTCTATTTTGACTCCCAATTCTATTTTCAAATCTATTCTCATGCCGCAAAATAAGCGACAGTAAGTGATTGCACGCACCACAGTGTGGTCCACCGCAGAGTCACAGAGCCCCCCCCCCCCCCCATGAAGGAAACAAAAATGATCTGCGCTTTGTTTTCCAACTGATCGGCCCCTTGTAAGTTATTCTACCGGTATAAAGTAAGCTACCATAATCGGTAACATTTCTTTTTTGAAGTACTGAGTGATAGACTCAATAATAGAAAAATCTATCTTTTCTATCCTGTCCCTATCTAAGAGCTGTGACGTCACAATCCAGTAACATCGCATGTTATGTAACGATCCGAACAGAGTTTTCCGAAGGAGTTATATTACCTAATCGAGATTTAGGCTTAAGTCTTCCGGCCTCTGTTGCAGCGGGGTTGGATCAGAATCTATTTTTAAATTTATCATCTCATTCAAGAAGGCATATAAGTACTTTTAAATCGTTTATAAATTTAGTATTATAAATAGGTCAGTGCAGTCACACTATAACTATAGTAAATAAAACTGTAACTATAATAAAAAATATTCCTCATAAACTGACTAGTTCATGAGGAAACTACCATCGACTCGGAATGCTAATCTGCCAAGAAGAGCTCGCTCAAACTCAACAGTTTAACAATATTTGATTATAACAAATGATAATGTATTTACATAGGCTTACTCGGTCGCTTACGAATTAGCTACTCTCGCTGAAAGCTGTGCTGAAAAATCCTAAATGATTTTTAGTCATTGTCAAATGAGTTAGAAAAGGACCCATATTTAGCCACTACCGCACGCGCAGTGGTAGTCGTGCAACACAGTGCATCGCCCGCCAGCCCACTGATAAATGCGTATGCGGCAAACACTGCGAATTACCTAACTGCCACCGTTATTAATGCGTAATTGTGCAAGTGCTCATTCACACTGTGTTTGGCACTAATCGGGGTGACATAATTCCTGAAGATGCCCCGTGAAGGGGTGAAACACGTGTTGAGTAATTTAACGGTGGCAGTTGTGTAATTCGCATTGTTTGCCGCATACGCATTTATCAGCGGGCTGGCGGGCGGTGCCCTTTGTTGCACGACTACCACTGCATGTTTGGAAGTGGCTAAATATTGGTTTGTCCTTTTTTACTTAGGATGGACTTGCGCAAGGTAACGCCTGATCCCATTAAATACTGTCAAATGATATAGCCTCGTTGGAATTAACATATTCACCAAGTTTAAGTTTACATAGCACTGAAGCCGCTAACTTAATATTCAATAAGCTGCAGGGCTTCCCTTTTCGTATATATTCCACAGGATTTTAATCCTAAACAAGCACAAATCTAAATATATGAGGAGGGAACATGCATATGTTGTTAATTGTATACTCACGTGCAACCTCTTCAACAGGCCGGTGTCGGTGTCGGCGTTGGCGTTGGCCGACTGCTTGGCGGTGTTCCAGAACTGCTTCTGAGCGGAGTATCGGTTCATAGGGCATATCTTGAACAGGCAATCTGTTAATTTTACAAACGTAACATTAGCGAAACGTACACCAAAAGTTATATGTCGATATAGTTCTAATATTATGTCATTAGGCAAATTTATATTACATACTGTATTTAGTTTACATTAAGAAATAAAAAAATCTGTTAATTTTACAAACGTAACATTAGCGAAACGCACACCAAAAGTTATATGTCGATATACTTCTAATACTATGTCATTAGGCAAATTTAAATAACATCCTGTATTTAGTTTACGTTAAGAAATAAAACAATCTAACTAGACAATTTATAAGCGCCCTACCTGCAAAACTTTTAATGAAATTAAAATAATACAAAAGCAGTAACGTTTATAATATATTTTTATTTTAATATATATAGAATAAATAACGGCTGTCTTCATGAGTAGTACCTCCACTCACATGGTGGACAGAATGTTGTTAATGTCGACGGACGCTGCAGGCTGTTTTCAACCGGTCTTATTGGAAATCTATAGGAAAGTCTGTTTGTTATATGACATATGGCGGATATATGGCGTATTATGTTCGCCGTTTGATTTTCAGCAGACAGAAAATTTATATCAATTAAATAAAAAATATTTAACTGTTCAGAAAAATTAATAAGGTGCATAAATAAATTAATGAAGGTAGGTGACATAAGTAAATGGAAAAAATCAAAATGGTATCAAAATAACAAAGGAGTGAAAAAAACCTCATTTAAATATAGTAATGACTACTATTGGAATTGTATATAAATTATATACATTTTCATATATATTTATATATGTTTATCTATTGCTGGACATGAGCAACACCCAGAGATTTCCAATCGGACTGGTTGAAGTGGCGATAGCAACATTACTGGATACCCTGGAATTTATGATACAAAATTCTATATACCACTGCGTTAGAGCATAACTGTAAAGTTAATCTTTAAAATTCTGCTATAGTCCTACCGAAACCGCTATACTGCGCCTTAGAAAATGGGGGCAAGGTGGGGGCCGATAACAAGAATGAAATGTGTATTTATATAGGTTATAGGAATTGGTGGTTAGAAAGAAAAGAATGAAATTCAAGGCATATATATGTAATTTTGAATCGACGATTATATTGACTCGGACCGCCTACCGACTCGGAACGCTGGTCTGCCGAGAAGAGCCGTCCAGAAATTCAACAGTTGCTCTTTTGAATGAATTTTAACAATTTTACTGCGTACGTTGTAATACCAAACACGTAGATGAGTCCACATACCAAGTTCCACACATTTCGATCAAATAAAAACTCATAAAGGCTATAATAAGATTGATTAAATAATATACTTTTAATTCCAGATTTCAGAATAAGAAACGAGAGGTCTAAGATATCTTGTGGAACTTTATTATATAAGCATACGCCCAGACCCATGAGGTTGACACAAGTCTGTTTGAGAAAAGGTTTCCATCTGAAAATTTCTGTCTCGAATACTTTTACAAGTCTAAAACTATTATACGGACCCTACTTATCTCCGCCCTTCAACAATCAATGCATACTTAGAAATATATAAGCATCTATTTTACAATGGACTTTTTGATACCTTATTGACTTATTTTAAAGAATACAATATGATAAAGAAGTTTTGAAACAATAATGGCAACACCACGTACCCCGGAACTTTTTGGGTGGATCAGTTAGATCGCCGGCTTCCGGGCAAACCACGCATCTGTCGTCAACCAGCCTGGTGAGAAAAACAAAATATTACTATACAGAAATTATATTTATAATACGCAGTTTATACAGGTTGATTAAAAATAGCTATAATAGCTTTAAAGTTTTTTGCTGACCAGCTATACATTCACCCATTTAAAGTTTTCTAACTTATTACCAATCACCCTATATAAATTGATTGAACGGTAGGTATGTCGATCCTCGATCATGGTTACTGCCCTAGCCACTGAAGTTGCTGGTAAATCACTCATTTTGTATCAGAACAATATGCACTATTGAAAGCAAACAGTTAAATGAACCACAGTCACACACAGCATCCAACAAAGTTCTTATCAAAAACAATTAGAACACTCGATGTAAGCAAATTATTCAAAAAACCATAAAAACTGTAACCGCATTTGAAAAGGTACTTACACGTTAATAAAAACTAGTTCTGAGCATTTACAAAAACTCAAAAAAATCACCATTTTTTTGTGTTCCCCTAATTGTACCGGTTAGGGTATGTTAAATTAAAAAAATTATTTTCTTTAGGAATGGGAAAGGCAATAACTTCAGGCAATACAAAGTCTGCAGAGACAGTAAACAATCCGTAATTTTTCCGAATTATTAAAACGCTTTCTTACTATATTATCATTTCTTTATTTATTATTTCTGAAACAACAAATTTTGGGAAAATGTGTACTGTTTCTTAATTGACAGCATATAGCTATACATTCACTATATAAAATTTTACACCTTTAACCAATCACCTTATATATATATATATATGCTTCTCTGAAATTGTTTACGGAACAAGTAAGCAAATAAATCATATGCGTCTTTTCAATCACAAACAATAAAGTGTCACCGCTTACATACCTCAGAAAGTAACCAATACTTACTCGCACATGTAAACAGTAATTTCACTAGATGTTAGACTAGTTTTTTCCAACCTTTTATGTGTAGTGGCCCATCTTAGCCTTTCCTAAATTCTTACGCAATATGTTACATGTACTTTTTATATTAAAGCGAAAGAGTTAAACTCGTGTCGTGTCCATTTTCGAATTGCCTCCTAACTATCAAATTACACCTTATAGGCCGTGCGCCTACATCGGAAACCACTGTGTTATTCTGTTAAAATTAACCTTTCAGTAATTGTAAATCAAGACGAGTATATACATTTATTCATATTATTATTCACATAGGATCAGGATTTATTTCGACGAGTTTAATCATTGGAAGAATGCCAGAAGAACCCGACTTGATACAAACTTGAATTAGATTGAGTCTTTAAAATAGCATTATCCAACTTAAAGCTGCGAATTTCAAACACGACCTGATCAAAGAAAACCCTGCAATAAACTCAGACGGTTGTTTGGTCACTTTTTCAATATCTTTAATGTAGTAATACAGTAATAAATTTCCAAGCTTTCTTATCACTGAAATAATCTTTAATAGTTTTTTTTTTAATGAACTTCTGAAATACATTACGTAACAATTTAGAGACATGAAATGACAGTGTATTAAAAGAATACACAGTTGCCTACAAATATATACAGTACGCAGCACAGTTTCCTAGAAATAAAGATTTAAATTCTTATCCAAGTGAACCTTGAACTTTGAATTTGTAAATATTTATACTGTATAATTTAAAAAGACATCAATAATGTTCAGAACAAACGCCAGACGACGATTTATCATACATAAAGATGATTCACGTAAACCAACTGAAAATTGGATAGATAAACGTTTGAGCTTCAAGCCGCGTTTTTTATGGCCCCATTTTTGGGGCCACTATTACCTCTTGTCATGGGTAGACAGGGACAACAATTTTCGTAATAATCTATTTTATTTTCACGCTCTTCTTTTATGCGTCTCAATATCTTTCACTGGTTCTTCAATTTTCTACCACATTCTCTTCATTCCTTTCCATGCCTCGGTACCTTCAACACATCGCCTTACATCCTACACCATTCCTCCTGGACACTGCTATTTTACATTTTTATTTTATTTTTCATTAACAATTTGGTTATAGTAACATTTTCCTGTACTCTAATGGCGTCTTTTAGCAGCCGAAATTATTGATGAAAGTATATATATATATATATACACAAGTTTTTATATAAAAACTATAAATTCTTGTTTGTCTCTTGGTATTTACATTTTATAGCTTGAATGGGGTTGAGCTCGAAGGCCCTCTCTCTCTCTCACTCTCCCTTAATCAGGAATATCTACAAACTCGATAAGAGAGTAATGTAACCGCTCTACCAAGACTGAAAGGATCCGATTCAGAGACGGTTGAAGCACGGCTGGACAGGTTGCAACAAGTATTATACTTATTGCAACCAGTATGTACTTTTAGTACTAGCTGTCCTCTACCCCTCCTCCTCCCCCAATCTGACTTTAGCCGAACTTTATTTTGAGAGTTAAAATTCTAATTCTTAAAAATGGAACTATTACAAAAGTTGAAATCGCATATATTTAAAATTAATACTTACCCTAAAGTACTGAGAAACCCTGATACGCTGCCCTCCGCATACAGGGAGACGATGTCCCCGAGGTGTAGAAAGCTGTCCCCCATGATGCCGTCTTATCTCCCCGCTATTTAGCGACACCTGCCAACAAAAACTAAGAGTTATTTCCGTTTATTTTTTTTATTTTAATACCCAATATAGAAGATACGACGGCCAAAACCTCAAACAACTAACGGTGATTGGAACAGCAAAGGTCAAACGTCCAAGAGGTCGTGGTCCCTTAAAAGGTTAGATCAAATCCGCACATAACTTAACACTAATCTCCACTATGTCAAAGATAGGAATAAGATTAACGATGAAGATTACTCCATGTCCGGGGGACCACGACCCACTGCAATATGCACAAAAATGCAAAGAGGGGCCCGTCAAATTTGCTTCAAGATTCGCACCCCTCACACGCAACAAAGAAATCCGTAGAGTCATAACCTGTCATAACATAGACAAAAATAAATAATATCATCTAATTACTCTAAGCTATTGGCTCTTAACCCTTCATTTGCCGCAACATGGCGCCTGTCAGTGTCGGGAACAAATTTTTTTAAAATAATAAATAAAATATTATTGTTTATAATCCTGAGGTCTGTAGTACATCGAAAGCAAGCGATTTTAAACTGTATTTTTAAGGTCACTCGGTATAAAGTAACCAACTTTATTTCGAGCAGGTCTAACCCGTTCGTACCCGGTAGTTCGGACACATATGTCCATAGGCAGTTGACCGCTTAAAGCTTCATATTTAACGATACAGTGATCAAAAAGTATCCTGAATTGGTTTATAAAATGTTAATTCTTTATTTATTTATCCAAATCAATTTCATCCCCTTCAAAGTCAGATAAAGCGCACTTTTTCCAGATCTTAAACCGGTTGCAAAAGTATTTTTCCGTTATAACCTTGAAGACCTGTTTCTATTGGGTTTTTATCTCCGTAATCGTGTCAATACGGCGTCCCCGCATTGGACTTTTGAGTTTGCTGAACAGCCAGAAATCGCACAGAGCCCAATCAGGCAAATACGGTAGTTGTGGGACTATGTCAGTCGAATTTTGGCCGAAAATTCGAGAAACATCAATATATAACATCAACCAATCGAGACTTGGCGGGTTTGAGACACATCCTTCAAAATGGTTTGGGATAAGCCAAATGATATTCAGACACTTTCAGCGAAGTCTCTAATTGACAATAGACGATTTAAAATGCAACTTCACATAAAATTTTGTTGAGTAAGGCATATATAATAATGTCAGGGAGCGAGCATGAAACAATGAATTCTATACGAAATTTAAATTATCCCAACACTCTATTTCGATCACCGCCGTCTATTAAACCTGAATGATATTTGCTTTATTGAAAGCACTTTACAAACATTTTACGCAAAACTGAACCTTTACGTTTACAACATAAAGTCGAAATTATTTCGCAGCAATTGATTTTGTTTGGACGAATAGTTGAAAATTAATGCAAGATCTGTGTAACGCGCGGACAATGATTTGTTTTCATAAATTTTCTATGACGGAGCCTAAAATTGCTCTCCGATAATGATTTCTAAATAAACATTTATGTTTGAATTAAACATTTCTCTTCTATAAATGAGGGCCTGTCGAACAAATCAGAGCGGTGCTGAAAAACAAATTCTAAAAAAAATATGGTTCATAGCACCATATTTGCTTATAGCACTTAGACATCATACGTTTAATATTATTATTCCCACCTATCTCGAATGTTTCAAAACGGATCGCAGTTTATTTATTCAAATATTCCAATATGAATGTATTGAATACTAGGGGAATTGAAAATAAATGTCATTTCTGTCTACATATTTTACAGAAAAACCGATTAGATTTTACCGGCATTGTATACTAGATGGCAAAAGGTTGTTGATAACGAAGGTGAATATATTGTTGATTGCAAATATTTTTTTTTTAAAAAGCAATCGCGTGAATTTAACTTAAGAAAAATCAATTCAAATAGTTCAATTTAATAGAAACTAGAATCAATTTCAGTTCTTCTAAAATGACCTTAAAAAGGTAAAAGTACTGACGTGTTATTATCTGATACGGGCCCGCATCAAACTGAGTCTAGTTTATTTTTATGATTATTTTCCCAAACAACATTAAAACAGAGGTTTAAATAACAGGTTTCTTTACTTATTTTTGTTAATTAATATATATTTATTTTTAAATTATTGCTTTTCATATAAGGAAAGGACTGCAAAAGTTTTTTTTTTTTAATAGTAACAACTAATTTTCGTACCTATAAAAAAATAACTAAATTGATAAAGTTTGATAATAATGAGGTAATCCTGTAGAGAAAGATTTTTCCGCTTATCAGTCTCTTCCGGTACAGTCTAGCTATTTCCAGCTAAGACCAACTTAATAAGACTTATATTATAAGACTTAATAGAGCCTAAAGAAATTATAACATGCCTCAGGAGCCTTCAGAGGTTCCATCTTTATTTCTAATACTAACCATGTCAAAAATCGTAATTGTTTTCATCCAAACAGAGACATAGCTTTTGTATGTTATGTTACAATATCCAACCCACCTATACCTTTTTCAGACTTCTATCAGATTTGTAAAATATTGTATATGTACTAATAGCACTCATCTGTAGCACAAACGGTAACCCGTAGGATATGATCATTAATCAAAATCATCACATTAGTCATAAGAATCTGTAGCGAAATAATCACAGTTGTCAAATTGCATTAGCTTATCTGTCAGTCCATCGGTCTGCGCATGCGCAAAATGTAAGGACGCGCGGCGTATGATTTGTAGGCGGTTAACCGCGTCTCACGCCAAAAAATATTATGAAATATAATAATGGCGAACGGCGTTAAGTGACGCATGTGTTGTTGTTTGTGAATTTTATATTATCTCTATTGTGCTGTGATGGAATATGGAATTAAAGACTACCTTATATCAATATTGAATCAATGTTTAATATTTACTAATGAGTGGTGAAAGTTTAATATAAAAATTATTTCATTCGTATGACAAATAATTTGTGAATGTGTATCTGAAGTTGTAGGCGGATGAACTTTAAAATAAACTGTGTCTATCTTTCATCCAAGCGTTTTAATTTTTGTGCTACAGCTCGTTAGGTGTTGTCTCTAACATTGCCTACCTAACCTGTTAAACTCCACCACAACTGGTGACCCCGACGTGATCTGAACACGCAACCTTCTGATATCACCAGAATTGTTAATTCCGGCATTTTTCGCGTACATTTTGTCAATTATAACAAATAATTACAAAGCAACAACCAAGATCACCAACGTAGTTCGACGAATTGCCCGTTTTAAGTGGCAGTGTGCGGGGTACATCTCTTGTGCAACCGATGGCTGATGGGGCTGAAAGGTTCTTGAGTGGTGACCACGTGTCGGTAGACGCGGCGTGGGTAGACCACCCAATAAGTGGGGGGACGACATAATTAAGGTTACGGGAAGTCTTTGGTGGAGGTCTATGCCTTGCAATGGGGTCGGAAGAAGAAGAATTACAAAGCAAAGGAATAATTCGGTACTCCCATTGTTAACACATTGAAGTTTAAAGCCACATGTAGCAAGTTTGCATTAAATGCTGTTCGTTGTTCTCTGATAACAGGTGGACACAGTGTTATAAAATGGACGGGACCACATGGCACCAGAGCGAGAGGCAGCCCTTATGCCAGATGGGCTGAAGAGATCGTGACTACGGCAAGTCAGGGGTGGCTCCAAGTTGTCAAAGATAGAGGAAAATGGAACAAAGTTATTAAAACTATTGTTTAAAATTACTAATTTTAAGTCGTTTGTATGAAATGAAATGGAGCTTTATTATTATTATTTAATACAAGCTATGGCATTAAGACGTAATCGCATTGTGTTTTAAAAACATGTTCTTCAAACTTAATATTAAAAATTATAAATTGTAATTGAAGATTTTATTTCGAGAATGTTTTTTAAACTTGAATAATTCTTTAATGTTTTAACAAAATACTCTCTTTGTTACGGATATTTTGTACGAAGCTGAACCAGGAATCTCTTTGAAGATCTAATCTCTTTAGAAATAAATCCGCTCTTTTATAAATATATCTAAAGACTGCCAACATTAACGTTTGTTTAAAATATTCTCACACTGTGTTTTCATTAGTTTTATTTATTTTTTTAAATTCATATTGTTTAACGATTATAAATTAATCCTACTTTCAATATTAGAATTTGAAGTTCTCAACTCTCTTCTTGATCCATAGCAGCAAACAATGAACTTTATATTGTTATAAATTCTAATATATCCACTAAAGACCATTCATAGTGATCAGGTGTGTACATCATGATAAGAATGACAAGGTTGGAAAGTTACCAGGATTCTAAATGCTCCCTCATAAGTAGAGCAATTTATTTCCTAGCTTATTGAATTAAAAATACTACACATTGTTACGATTTTCCGTAAAGCCTTCCGTCCATTTGAGGGCTTTCTGGTGATAGCAGAGCATTCGGCGCTTGTCGCAGTTCTAAAACGGAATTTAAATACCCTTTCTCGTTCCACCGATAGGAAACTCGCCTCACATAAAACCCCCGTCGGACGATGCACCGAACACGTAACACACTAGTACTGAAGACATAGGCAGGCGCGTGCGCACGCTCGCGTGCAAGCGCGGGCGGTCAGATCGCCGTGTAGTCCATGCTTCGCAAACTTACACTATATCATAGTCACAACACTATACATTTTTTTTGGCCCCCTTTTATTGGAGGCCTCTCGTGTTCCCCTAACATGGGTAAGGTTAAGGTTTTTAATATTTACAATAAATTATTCACACTCTTATAGCAATTTTTATTTTAAATAAGAAAGCCGTATTTTTGAACTCTTAAAGAACTTTACATCGTTCCAAAATTTTGCGGTAGTTCTAACCTATTAAAAATATGGTTAACCGTTCCTCGAGTGTGGTATTTGTTACGACCAAAATCAAAAATATTAATAAAGAGCAATTATATTCAAGCATTCAAGAAGACTTGAGATGAGCGGTAGTGTCTCCTGACATCTGTGCTATTGAATTATTTTCTAATAACTATATATCCTTTATGGACAGGTAAGATAGGTGATCCTGATCCTGGGATTATCCTTATAAGTAACGCGGTGAGTGTTCCGTTAAACACTGTAACAGTGATCAAAAATAAATACATCGCAGGACTCATGTTCAAATGGTCAAGTGTTATGTGTATAACTTTTGTTCTTTACTACTTAATGACATCATTTATGGGCGCCATTCGTGTATATACGCTGCCATGCGGATGAGGTATATAAGTGACCATCGTACATAGGTCTTCGGATGTCGTTCATAGACAACGCTCGTAGCAAAAAGATTACGTACGACACTTATGCGATAAATAGATCGTTTCCATCTGGTTTTAATATTTAAAAACAGAGTTATATATCAATGCTTTAGTTATATATAAAAGAATGAATATAAAAAATGCACCACTAAGCATGAGTTTTAAACATATATACATAGATACAAACGCAAACTTTTTTTTTTCTAGAATTCATTTCGACGAGTAGTTTGCACGCATTACCGAACGAGCCGCGCTCTGTAATCACAAAAGAGGAATTTATGATGGAACGCTGGCAACGTCTGCTGTAGAAATAAACATTTCCATCGAAAATTTCAATGGCATACCTACATATTTTATGCGTACAAAGAAAACCTAGTATAATATTACCGCGAAAGAATTTATGACGAATTAAAACTAACGTGGATATATTTTAGAATTACTTTGTCATGGATATGCTGTTCTTCTGACGGCTTTTACACCTTTGCCTGATATGAGGTGATGAAAATGTTTACAACTCTTCGAGTTAGTTCTGCGAGGGAAGACCTCACAACAACAACAAATTCACCCATGACATGACATTTAAACACGAGTACAATGTACCCAAGATATCTCGAGTCGGCTCCAAGTCTTCGTTAACAACTGTCTTCGACGAATTCTCTGTATATACTGGCCCGAGAAAGTCTCCAACGTTGATCTCTGGAAACGTTGCAATAAAATGCTGATCGACCGGCAGATCAAAAGTCGCAAGTGGAAATGGATAGGCCACACGCTCCGAAGGGACCCTGATCACATACCAAGGCAAGCCCTAGAATGGAATCCTCAAGGAAAGCAAAGACAAGAGGTGAAGAAAGTGGCCACCGAAAGTAAACCTGGCGGTGGACGATCACTGCAGAAGTGAAGGCAGTTGGAATGACGTAGAGCGAAGTAAAGCGCGAGGCTCAAGACCGCACGGGATGACGACGTACCTTGGACGCCCTCTGTCCCATCTTGGGGACATAAGAATAAATGATGCCGATGTACCAAAATCAAGCAGTTCACAAACCGCTTCGCTTCCGACGGCCGCCCGCTCCATCGTGTTTTCCATTACCGAAGATCGTTTTCTTCCGCCTTAACGAAATCTATGACGATCTATTTGCCTGCCATTTTATCTTCCACCTTTATTGGGACAGTAATCAGGGATTCCCATTACTGATATGACTTGAACAGACCAGCGTGATGGTTGTCATGGTTGTGATCTTTTTCTGTCCACTTCCCAACTACTTGTTGTAGCTTGTCGAAGTTATTTTGTTGTCTACGGGTGATGTGACAAAAATAACTTAAGACTTGTTTTAACATAAAGCCACAGCCAGACATATACCTTGTTAATGATTTCCCATAGATATAAATATTACTCTCACGGATAAAAATTATTATAAATAAAAACGTACACAGTCAACGTCTTAAGAAGCCAAGCGAAAATGGTGTAAAGATGTTTTTTTTATTTATTTCGTCACTTTGAGTAAAAAAATATAATACTCAAATTTCACCGATCCTTGAAAACTGCTTATTGTTTCTGACTTAATATAATAGGCTTACACTTCGGGTGTATTACATTAAAACGCTGCTGTTCTTACACTGTGAACAAACACTGTGTAGCAACCCGGATAAGCAAGGACAATATATATGTAACATGCATTAATCCGTACCCATTCACGTGGTAGTCTTCGACCTTCGACCTTCGTAGCTGCTCTGAAAGAGCCTTGTATAATAGCATTGTTAAAAAATAAAATGTTTACATGTTCATTAACCCTTTCGTTACCAGCGCCGGAGTTACCCGGCGTCCACTGGACGACCCGTGTATACCAGCGCCGGAGATAGCCGGCATGTTTTAAGATTTATCACAGCCAAAAAAATTACTAATAATTATCCTAACTTCTATTTTTAATATTTAATGTAATCATGCGTGGTTACGCGGAAGTCCATCCTAAGTAAGAAAAGGGCCAATATTTAGCCACTTTCGCACATGCAGTGGTAGTCGTGCAACATAGTGCACCGCTCGCCAGCCCGCTGATAAATGCGTATGCGGCAAACAATGCGTATTACACAACTGCCACCGACAAATCAGTCAACACGTGTTTCACCCCTCCACGGGGCATCTTCAGGAGTTATGTTACACCGATTAGTGCCAAACACAGAGTCAAAACACAACACACACAACAAGTCTATATTTAATTAATAAACCAGTAAAATCTTTAAATATGTAACACTTAAATGACAAAATTCGAACATCAGCTTACCGCCATGCAATGTGCACACTTCGCGGCGCACATATGCCCGGTTCAGTAGCGTCACTTCGGCAGAACGAACTGCAGTAAGGAAAGGGTTAAGAATCAAATGCGAAATCTCCTAACTACAATTCTAGAACGCTAATATCAGATATTACTTGAAATCGATCGCGGAAAATTAATAAAATAAACAATAGGTAACAACAAGCGTCCATTACTGTCAGCCAAACGCTCGCTCCTGTAAAACAATCTAGATAGATGTTTAGCTTCTGATCCAAAACAAACAGGCCGCCCCATTCACGGCGCGCAGCTTCCAGGAACGCGCGAGCCGCCTAAACATGTCATAACTGGCCTTGGCGCCGCGCGGCTCGCTGGAAACAATCCCATTGATCTATTGTTTATTAAAGTGGCTCCTGATATTAAAGCACGCGGTAAGGGCGTATACACACCAGAGCGAATAATATTTAATGGAATCAGGCGTTACCTTGCGGAAGTCCATCCTAAATAAGAAAAAGACCAATATTTAGCCACTTCCGCACATGCAGTGGTAGTCGTGCCACAAAGTGCACCGCCCGCCAGCCCGCTGATAAATGCGTATGCGGCAAACAATGCGAATTACACAACTGCCAAAAATGTGTGTGTGAAAAAAAGTGACAAAATATGCGTATTCAAAAGTTATTTTTTTAATTAATAAATAAAATTTTAGTAAATAGTTGATATAAGCACTACTCAGCAATTTTTTCAGGTGCTGGTTTGTTGCTACTGATCGGTGTATAAAATCATGCACATAAATATTTTGTTCCCAATGTTGTAATAAATTCGAGAACCTTAAATGATGCCTCAAAGAGCCGAAGGTTACTTATGAGCCGCTATTACCTCCCCCTCCACCCGTTATATACTTCATAGAGTGGTCTAACCTTAAATAGCTGTTACCAGTAACAGAAAATCTGTAATACGCTCTACCCTACATAACCGTTTTTTAAGTTTTTTTCCTAAATATTACAAAGGAACTGTATTTCATATTTCACATTTTGTTATGAGTTGTTAAAAATATTTAGTAACCATAATCAGATGTATAGCAACCGATCGAACTGTCGTCCCATAGCTCCGGACCCGAATGTTAAACTCATATTAAACTACAGACCATCATACAAGTTCGGCTGATTTCATATACAAACTGAAAGCATCTAGCATATCCAAAAACAGCAGAAAAATTACACCACATTTTCAACGGATTGCATTTTGAATCTCAAATTTGTAAAAGATGCTAAAATATGAACACGTATATCCCTATAGATTAATAATACTGCTAGTACCACTGCTCTTAGGTTACATATTAACATATGTTTGGCGCGAAAAATCATACAACCATAATACGGTTGATATTTTTCGATTTCAATTAGTAGGGGCTCGTTCCACATACGAGTAATCTCACTCGATACTCACCAAACACCCGCCGCGCCATCCTTAGTACAACTCGACGAGTTTCATCAACAGCTTCAACATGTCGCTCACGATGTAAAACGTATGCAACAACAGTTTGTACCACGCACGCCTAACGTCTATACAGTAGTAACCGAACATTAAAAAAACAACACCGACCGCGCAGTAACATACTATTTTTCGTTTTTCACTTGTAACCATCTGAAAGTATTATCGACTGTTTTAAATATTAAATCTTGTGCCTATCGCTTTATGGTTTAATATTCAGTGTTTTGTTTGATTGATTTATATTCGCTTTGAGCCCCCGCATACACGTCCAAGCTGGCGAGTTTTCGTTTGAGGCGCTGAAGTTTCTGTTGCTGTGATAAATCAGTTTGTATCGGTCGTCGACAGGACAATGGACGTTTTGTTTTCGACCGCGGACTGTACTTGCAAAGTAAATGAATTTTTATTGTATTCGCGCGAAACTTACGGCGCTGACTGTACTCGTATTTCAACAAGCGTACGTTTTAAAATATTTTTACATTTTTATTATAAAAGCTACATTCAGTTCGCTTACGATGCTACAAGATTTAAATGTTAAAGATATTCTATACTTTTCCAGAAGCAGTCTACGTTAAAATATTACTCTATACAAATCCAGTCATCTTATTCGATTACGTACAGTTAAAATAACACTATTTTTATAATATTTCTAAAAATATAAATTCGTGAAATCACCAATGTTTACCCTTTTTCAAATTTTCAGGTGCGGTCTCATTTTTCATTAGAGCCAATGGACAGGGAATATTAGTAATACAATAACGTCCGGCACAACCCTTAATTGAAACTGAAATTAATATTAAGTCATCTAATGTTATATTATCCAAATAAAACACACAAATTTGCTTGTAATAAAAAAATGTATAACGAAACTAAAAAAATACCCCGTAGATATCGTTTTAAAATAATACATACATACCTAAACGTCTACATAGAACTTGGATAGGATAGAAATATAAGTTAAGACAGCCAACCCCAAACGTGTATGCGGCGCTGCGATATGTTTGCGCGAACCACAAATATTAGGACCGGCAGCACAGCCGGCTAATGTGTCTCGAGCATCATCTGCCACTAGACTCCGCGGGCTCGGATGGAGGGCAATCGATACTTGCGATGCGTGTGCTCAGCCGAGCATCCAGGGCCTTTGGCTAAACATAGTCCTGTTTTCTGAGGCGTAACGGTTCACCTACAGGGACGCCTAGTGACCTGTATGATTCGGCTTTAGGGGTGTGACATACCGACACTTTTGATAAAGTAAACGTATTTTTTGTCACAGTATCTTCTTCTTTTTCTCTATAGAATAGGCCTCCCTCAAATATCACCACGATGACCGGGGCTTCGCTGCCCGCATACAGCGAAAAAGCAGTACTACGCAAGATTTTGCATTTCAAAATACTGAGCTGCAGAATAAACAACATTTTCATCCCTTAACTTTTAGCAATTTAGAAATTAAAAAAAATATATTTTATTTAAGACTTTATGTTCCCTCATTTAATGTTTTTTTTTGTCTCAAACATATGTGATTTTTTCTCTGTGTTTAATTTTCTGTAATTACATATATACCACGTAAATTAGACTCAACTCAAGATGGCGTGTTATGAAAATTCCTGGAAAGGATCTTTGCCCAGTATTGGACATTAATCGGTCGCAATCATAATGATTGTAATTATTATAATTTTTTTTTACTATTGAAGCCTCTGCAAAAAAAATTTAACACTCAGATTTTTAGAAGTAAACGCATTATTAGTTTACCATGGTTAGTCAAGACGATTATTTAATTTATTTCCTATTTATATTCATATAAATACATATTTACATAACAGTCGACCAAATAAAATATAATTTTTAGGCAAACTAAGCCTTCGTACACACGCAAACGCAAAACCCCTACAAGCGTTAAATTTAATTTTAGAATATATTTTATTATCCGTTCTATAGAAAAATGCAAGTTCCCTTTGATTTGTGGATCGACCACTAATGGTAAAGTGTTCGCAGAGTCACTGGGCACTTCTTAACATAGTTAAGCAGCAGAGGTTGACAAACGTCAATCTGTAATCAAATATCTCTTATGCGTCTTGTCATTCGCCCAACCTCGTTCCACCAGTGACATACCTCAGGCGATATCTAACACTGCCCAAACTGACTATCCTATTAAAATACTACTCACACAATGTTAATTTATGACGATTTATTGAAGTTCAGCAACCACGTGGATTCGACGTAGTTTTTTATAACCTTCCATTGGTTGAATAAATGTTTATCGTACAAGGAAAATATTACGGAAATATATATACAAATTTTACACTCAAAACGTATTTCCAACATCAAACAGAAGTTGTTTAAATATATTTGATTGTACTACGTCTTTGCGTTCGAAATTCTGCGAAGATGATATCAGCTGTCAATAAAAGCTGTCGAGTTTGTTTGACTGGAGATATGAATATATCACATACATTACATTTCATTTAGGTAATTAGCATAGTGCACGAACAACAATGCAATTATTTTATATCAAATTGTTTCTTACAATCGTTTTTTGATTATTCCTTGTATGTTTTGTATTGATTCTCATACGCGTATTATCACTTTTCTAGAAAGTAGTGATGACGAGATCCGTAGACGAATTGTAAGTGACATAGCGCGCACAACAGATAGCCGCTAGACTCTAAGGTTCTGAAATGGAGACCACAGAGCAGTAAATACAGCGTGGAAATTTAGAGGAAGGCCTATATACAACAGTGGAACTTCTTCGGTTGAAATGTTGACGCACATATTGTCATTTTACACGCTCTACCGCGCGTTCCGAGATTATATTAATTGGACAGTACGTTTTAGCGGGAATCTAAACCGGTTTGGTCCTCGTATTCCGATAGTACCGTGGATTAAGACATTTTGGGATCCTGTACCCATTCTCTAATTAAATCCTAAGCCGTGCTCCACTTCTAGGGATCCCTTGAGGCATAATCTTTGGACATCTCAAAAATAAGAAAATTATTTGTTTTGTTAACTATACATATTGATAAATTTATTTCAATTTTATTACTATTAAAAAAAATTGCACGGATTTTATCTAGCTTTTGTCGCAGAAAAAGTAACGTAATGTCACAACGAGAAGGTTGAGAAAAGTGAAATTCCAGGTAATGTATTTTATTAACGACCCCATGTATCTTCTGTCTGAGCGAGAATTAAGTTTGACCTCTATCTGGTGGAAAATCTCATGTGTCAATCTGATGCGAGACTCTCGCTGAAGCCCCAAGATTAGATACTAAGTTACGCAGTACTTAAAGAAGTTAAGAGAATTTTTATCTAGAATTAAGAGAAGCAAGTAAAACTTGTCAACAATAAAAAAATGTATAATTTTTTAAATAAAGAACAAACGGTACACTGAAACCGGTATTTAAATTTACTTTAACTCGTTACCCACATCCCTAGTTATATATATATAGCCTACAAGAGGCAGAGATCACTCTTTGTCTTTTTTTGACGGTATTTTAACGTGTTCGCTTTTGGTTAACCGCGTCCCGTGCCGCTTATTTTTAATCTGTTTGAAGAAGTGTTTACTTAAAAAAAATGTTTTTAAGCTTGGTGAAGCGTGAGGGTTTCTGTAGTTGCACCACTGAATATTATTTTAAGTATTTAAATTATTTTCTACCATTACTTATGTACTGAGAAAGAATATTAGAGTTTAAATTTGAAAATAGAATAGTTTTAAAATATTGTTTTTAAACTATTTTCTCAAGTCACTAGACTGTAAGGTTATTTATTGCAGTGAATAGTTATTTGTGATTTAGATTTCTTTTTATTAAGACCGAAATAATTTCGAATAATCGGTCGGTTTTAAACACGGACGTAGCAACATGTTTGAAATTTTAGAGCAGCACAAACCTGAATTTGGTTGCGACTGCCCGGTTAGTAAGGCTGTTAACACAAGAGCCTTATATCAGAGGGTAGAGTAGCTAATGATTGTGAATAACAAGTTTAATTCTCAACAAGTAGACATTTTGTGTTAAATATAACATCATAATTAAACTGAAACAAACATCGAGAGAAAACTGAGAAATTACGGAATAAAAATAAAAAAAAATTATACATACACTCTCTAAAAGAAGTTTAGCTTCCTTTTCAAGAATTTTCAAGAACGACAAGATAAAAATATTTTTAACACGTTGACTGCCACGTCAGTCATCTATGACTGATAACTATCTTTCTATTTAGGCCACGTCAGTCATTAGTGACTGACACAATTTTTCGTTCAGATCTCGACAGTCACCAGTGACTGACAGTTATCTAAAATTTATCCAACAATTAAATTCATTTCGTTCTTTATTAATGCCAGATTTTGCTATCAATGTACTTGAAAAAGTTCTACTTTTATTAGATTATATTAAAACATAGTAAATTGAAAAAATTGTTGCCGTTCACATGTATCATAAAATGTCAATTTTTTTGCGAATGTACTGTTCTATCGAGTAAATTCTATATTGATAGTATTGTACCTCACATTGATATACCATGATAACAGGCCGCGCGGCTTGACGGAGAAGTCGTTTTAAAACTGCGTGGCATTCAACGTGTTGAATATATAAAGACATAGGAGCAAGCGTTTCACGTAACCACTGCAATCTACGAAAATACACAACTTCAGATGAGTGGTTGTTTTGTTATCTACGTCAGGGGTGGCCAAGCATCTTGACAGTCCGAGCCATTTTTCAAAGTTGTAAATGTTTTGCTAGTCGTAAATGCGCATTTAAAAGGAATCAAAAGGTATTACTTTTTTACACAAGTACAAAATAAACGAAATTAAATGGTACAGTAATTCTTCTAGCTTCTTAAACTTCTTTTAAGTTTTAAAACACAAAATTTATATAAATTAAAAGAAATGTAAATACACAAAAATGAAAAGTGTATTTGGTTACATTTATCGCGAGCTACAAATAATCTTTCAAAGAGCACGTGGCTCGCGAGCCGCAGGTTGGCCCACCCTGATATTGGTAAAACAAACCCTTTTTCCTTGATCACGCCATAACTTGAGAGCAACTTTACCGATTTCAGCAATCTTTTTTTAGAGGTTTCTTAATATTTATGAAAAGGTCTTTTAGTACTCACAATTATTAGGGATGTTAATTTCTGTGATTTTTTTGGTTTCTGTGGATATAACTTTAAATGAAATAACGCTGCCGTCAACCACCACCTATTAATAACCTACTGTTATATTTTAAGCAAGCTGCTTCAATTAGTTTTAGTTTGATAGCCATTCAAATCAGACAACCTGTTGAATTTTAATCGTAATATAATATACTGCATAAGTTCTAGATTTACTTGCTGATGTGTCATCAAAAATTAGAGATATAAAGAAAACAACTTATAATTCTGTTAAAAAAAAAACTCCATAATTGTGCAAAAATTTATAAATGTGAAACATTTAAATACCATATCCCTCTTAATAACAATTACAAATTTTATAATATAAAATATTGTATTGGGTTTATTGTATCACTTACCATCAGATGACTACTCTGTTTATTTCGTAATTAAACAAAAATTGCCACATCCAGCTTCTCTCGGTGTACGAAAGCGTACAGTAGCGGTTTGAGGTCTGTAGAAATCATGACATGCTGGACCTCGTGGACATGACGGAAATGTACGCCATCGTACACCGCCAGGAGCTCTCGATAGTAAGCAGGCCAATCAGATTGATACATCTCTCACCGTAGGGGGTGGTGTGGCGACATAATGACTACAAAATGCAACTCCCATATAGACATTATCATTTCTTATATATATATATATATATATATATATATGTGTCATTCACAGAAGTTGACATTTCACTTACTTTCTTCTGTTAGGACGACGTATGCTTGTGACTGTATTACTATTAATAAATATTAGAGTTAGAACAAACGGGAGGTTTCAATCCGTACCACTTCCTAAAAAATCTACAATAAATTTTGTGTCAATACAAGATAAAATTTGAATAGACGAGGTAGTGCTTTTGTTAAACCCATTACCGTAACATGTAAAACGTATAGAGTAATTAACTGTATGTGCAATGAATTAATGGCATAGTTATTAATCTGTGTCGGTATTGTTCCTTATCACTTGCCAAGGCCGCTAACATTTTCCTGTGCGGGCGACCATTTATTGTGTGCGGTGTGTAATCGACTGTTTAGATCGTTTTCGACACTAATTTAAAATTGTTATTATACAGGATGATTAGTTATAGGTATAAAAGCTTCATCAATAAAATCGTCATCTTCACCGCCCACTGCGAGTTCGAAATATAATTTATTATCGGAATTTACCTTTATACTCTGTGACACGAAACCGCTCTCTTAGACACTAAGTGTTCTGACGATAGAAACGTTAGAGAGCTATAATTACATTTTAACCGTTTCTCTGCAAAGCAATTCATGCAAGAACTCACTAAAACTTCGAGACATATTTTGACTTAATTTTCGCAAATATAGCATTATCATTTAGATCATGGATGCACAGACCGCGGCCCGCCGGTCGAATACTGGTGGCCCGCCGACAGCAAAAATAATACTCTCGTATATTCGAAATATATTGAATTCTATTCCAGAAGAAACCCAAAAAAATTTAATTACCTAAACTTATGGCGGCCGGTCCGCCATCAGTTCATGATTTGCCCAAGTGGCCCCTAGTCTTAATAAGTCTGTGCAACCATGATTTAGACAAACATCAATCTTTTTAATAATTATTTACGTAATATAAAGGAACAATAAACAAATTGTTTCTTCTCTTTGATATTTAAAATCATCTTTTTCTTTGAAGAATTATAATAACGCTATAATAATTATACAGAGAAACAAAGAAACACTGAAACTGCGTCGCGATTTTCGAGAAAAAATAACGCAGCTTTTTTACGTCGTCGTCGTAACATTCAAACGGTTAATATAAGCGGAGAGGCCTTAATGAATAAAGTTCTTAAGAGGCGCTGAATTTGAACATCATTTAACTTGTAAACAAACTTTACGTATTATCTATCCTTACAATAAACCTTGTGTTAATATAGAATACCGTCAAAATATTAATGAAGGTGTTCTGTTCAATTTATAATTTATCTCAATCTATATATTGGTATAAGAAATTATACTACAATAGTATAATTCTAATCCTAAAAACAAGATCAAATTGCATTCCATTTTTGAAATTTATTTTTTATGAAATTTATCGAGGAACCTGACATAAATCGCTCCTATCCAGGTGTCTTTATTAGGTCATCTCAATCCTATTATTCCTTGAAAAGTAATCATATTTGACTCCAACTCTTAAATACTACGTATGTGCACTTAATAACGAATGCAGTAGTAATACTAACATTTTCACTGATTTGAACATCGCTATGCAATGTTCATAACAGTCTATCCAATTCTTAATACTCTACTGGAACAATTTTTTTTTTTCTTTTGCCACGCTTAACTCACATTTTTTCCGTGTAAATTTCATTCTTGTAAATTTTAACAAAAGTAAACAGGTTTAATTAGATTAGTAATACATAAGGGTACACGGATAAGAGTACACCTATGACCTTTTATTTATTGGCCTTCTGTTCGTAATGTTGGGACGAAAACATTAGATAAAGTGCTGATTGGAATCCATCAAGTGGGTTTAGTGAAGACTGAACGCATATCTTTTTCAATTTTCAATACAAGGATAAGCCAACTTTTTTTATTTGTGAGCTTGTTACAAAGTGTACGTCGAATCTTTAATCAAAAAAAAATTTGAATTTATTTTTCATGTATTCGATTTTTAAACATTTTGTTAACATTATGGCGCTTATTTTTAAATTCTTTAGTTAATGCTCTACGATGAAATGAACGCTTAAAGAGGTCCGAGCAGCACCGATTACTGTACAACGTTACAGTAACTTCTAACTACGATTCAATTTCAAAATTTTAAATTAATATAAAGAGCTGTTTATCCTATTGTTAAGAGGTACAATAGATATTTAATGGGATCAGGCGTTATTTTGCGGAACTCCATCAAGTAAAAAAAGGACCAATATTGCAACAAAGTGCACCGCCCGCCAGCCCACTGATAATTGCGCATGCAGCAAACAATGCGAATTACACAACTACCACCGTTAAATCACTCAACACGTGTTTTACCCCTCCACGGGGCATCTTCAGGAGTTATGTTACACCGATTACTGCCACATAGAGTGAAGAAGTTACACGACTACCACTGCATGTGCGGAAGTGGCTAAATATTGGTCCTTTTCTTACTTAGATACAATGGAGTCAAGAGTTAATGACAAGAACATATCTAAATGAACTTATGTTTAAAGGTTATGGCAGACTAAGTATATATCAAACATAATAACATATACAACTTTGGTTACAACCGCCACTAATTACACACAAAACATTTTAAACGATCCGCCGGAGAGTTGGACGCGCACTGAGGAGCCCGGCATCACAGGAGCATCTTCACATGAGAAGCTTGTCATACATAAATGATGGTCGACACAACCTTGCTGCTGTTTACTTTGCCGGCACGCTTTGACTCGACTTGTGTCATACGAATGCGAGAATGTCTTTAATATTTTTGACAATTAGTGGAAACATTTTCACATGTTCTTCTTTTACTGTTTTAAAAACAAACGTTTTTGTTAATAATAAGGTTGAAATTCATATCAAAGCTTTATTGTCACTAAAAATCATTCACACTGTAATATAGTTTTTTGAAGTACATGAATTTTTAATTTTGATATGGACAGCGCAAGAGGGGTAAACGTAGCGATCTTCGTAGAGGACTGTCTTGCAGTGGAGGTCTATCTGATGACACGATGATGAAATGTGGTGAGGGGTGAAGAACCGTAAACATCTGCCCACAAAAGAATTGCTAATTTTATGATAGCAATATCTAACTTGCTGAGAAAAAGTTGTCGCATAAAAGGAACAAAGTAACGCTTATAAAATACATATTACTCCATATTTTTATGGATGTCTCAAAGATGTAAAATGTTGTAGATTATGTGAATCCCATGTCCATTTTTCTTTCTCTTGATCATAATTTAAAGTTACAATTAGGTGATAAAAATAAAAGTCGTGTTTGCCATAGATTTCCCCCATATATTTATGTGTATGTATTAGGGGATCCGGAAAGTAATGTCGCTTTCTTAAGTTAAATTCACACGATGACACTTTTAACAAGTTTTTATTTGTAATCAGCAATATGTTTACCTTCGTTATCAACAACCTTTTGCCGTCTAGTATACAAATCAATGCCGGAGCAATCAAAACAAATCAATCTATTTTTCTGTAAAATCTGTCGGCAGAAACGACATTACTTTTCGTTCCCCCTAGTATTTTTAGTTGCATTTTTATTGTTGTAAATAAATTAACGACTTTTTCTTAATTGTTATAGTGAAAATAATTTTAAAGAAAACAAAACTAGACTTATTTTTTTACATTTTAATTTAAATAACTGTAATTTCAAAGATTGCTATTCCAAATTTAGCCTACACTAGTAAAGAAATCTCTATTTGAACAGATTCGAAACTCTATTTAAATAGGATAGAAAAAATAATTAAATAAGTAAAACTGTCATAATTTTTGCGTTGAAATTAACATTATAAACTAAAGTAGAAAATATTTAGAAAATTATGTGATAATTTTCATCTATCCACTGGAAAATTACGTGCAGCCATCTTTTATTGCACATTAGAAAATTCTCGAACGAAATTTTCAGCTGCATTTTCTCGTTATAAAATATGAGACAGGAAGCTTTTAAAACCTCCTCATGAATTACAGCGAGCTCGCGGAAAGTACGACCTAAATATAATATTATATGGAAGTCGTGAGTTGCAATATGAAAATAGTGCAGTGCGACATAATTCTGCATTAAATTCAATCCATGGTTACGTTTCTTTCTATATTTATCAAATCTGCGTGAACAGTTTTTATTTTTTAATATGTACATTAACACCTTATGCTATTGAGAAATATTTTAAATGGAAATCTCCTAGTTATGTTCCGTCACTAAAATTTAATCTACGTGTAAGTTATTTTAAAATAATAAATAAATAGACAAGTTCAAACTGTCCAAAAGTTTCGTTCTTTCATATTTAGTGTGTTTTAAATGTAAGCGTAGTCCATTTTAAGTCCAGTTAAAAAATCTAGAAATCAATGTCGCCTCTATATATTTGAATTAAATCCTTTAATTATCTAAATGAATTTTTTATCAACGTAATATATTACTGGACTACTCCCATTATTCATTTTATGCGTCAGTTGAAACAAATGCTAATAACTCCGTAACGTTTCATGTATGAATAGACGCAGAACAATAAATAAATAAACAAGTTCAAAATGTGCAACTTTTCTATTCACATTTAGTTATAAATGAAAGTGTAGTCAAGTGTAAGTGCAGTTAAAAAATCAAGAAACCAATAACAGTTCCCTTTCATTGTTTAATTAAGATTCTCGTTTCTAGTTCTCAAAGAAATTTTTATCAACGTACTGTAGTGATATTACTGGACTACCCCCATTATGCGTTTTATGCATCAGTTGAAACACATGCCAATAACTTTATAACGTTCCATATTTGAATAGATGCAGACATGTTGTGAACAGATGTGCCATTCACGAACTCTATAATATATTTAAATTCACTGTATCGTAAAAAGGTAAATCACCAAAAATAAACACTTGCAATGGTTAAAAATTAATTTAGATATAATGTAAATAAGTACTTTCAATCACACTACTATCATATCATCACAAAGTAAATTCATTTATCGTAGTACGTTCAATTATTAAAATACATTTCGTTTTATTAAGTATAGCTTGCTACCAAGAAGCGGTACCTTTTCAAATACTTCAAAAAGTAAAAGATCTATTAATAACAATATATTTTCTCTATGTATTTCTATGTTTATAATCTTTATCTCCAATCCCGTTCTAATAATACCCAGTTCAATAATGGATAGACACTTGAAAGCATGGTTTATATGTTGTAACGCAATGTATTGTTATGTAATGTTCGTACTTGATAAATAAAAGAATAAAAATGAATGTACTTGCTGGTGTCAGTAGCGCTGAAACCTTTGAAAAAATATACACAACCCTGATCTACAACGAACGGTGGAGGCAAATATCTCGTATGCGTTTTGTCAATCACGCAATCCACCCTCTCACCCACTCACATATTTCAATCAATGGCATGCACCGCGTACACTTTAGTGCGTGCTTGTGCTTGTGATGTATTTGAAGTTATGCTGCTAGCCGATCTAGGCTTTGTGCAGCTTCATCGACATTGAGCCCGTGGAATAAGAGGTCCACGAATTAAAAAATTTAATACTGGCGATCGTACCCCATTTACAACGAAGACATACACACCCGGAGAAGTAGATAGAAAGAGGAGTGTTGTGAATGAGGTGTAGTGTATGTAGCACGAAGTGAGCACTACTTGTCGGTCGGGAGAGACACGGGCCTTTTCGGACCGTCCTCGCTTGACCGCGGGTTAGGTGGACGCGGCCGCCGTGTCATGTGTGAGTGATACAAGACATGTGCTTCGAGACCGCCGGGGCTCGATGTGTGGTGCATATCGTGACGTTAGAACGGAGGAGCTAATATTATTTAAATTCCGCTTTAAGGGCGGCGAGTCGAGTGCTCCGCAATACACAGAAAGCACTCCAAGAGACCGAAGGCTTTGCAGAGTTTAGCGGCTAATATGCAGACCTTGTTGAGGTCCACATTGGCGAGGTAGCGCGCGAGGGCTTTGAGCTCCTCAGCAGGCGAAGAGAACTTTAGTGCTACTGTATTCGCCTAATAGAGTTAATATAGTTCTATTTAAACCGCACCTATGTAACCTAAGTAACAAATAAATTTCAAGATGTGTTTACACATAGCTAATTTAGTTTAAAGATGAGTATTATAATTTAAGATGATGGACAAAAAATGTAAACGCAATTATGTGCTTGGTTTTTCCTATAAATTGTAACATGCCAAGCCACAGAATAAACACATAAGCAAAAATACGCTAAATCACAGATTTAATAAAAATAAATCCTAAAACACTAGTCCTTTTTTTTTCACATCTGTTGTTTTTATTATAATGTTGTGAGTAGTAAATTTTGAACATTATTATTTTTTTATTATTACGATCTATATTCCACACTCATTAGTCTGTTGTTTTTACATTTACGTTTAATATTTCAGAATTTTTTTCTGCTCACGTTTTTGCATGTTACAGTGTTCACTGAACCTTTTTTCCAAAATTCCACAAATCTGTGTCTCAAAATTATAAACTATATAAAACTAAGTTGAAGTCAACTAATTATAATGATAATTATTTTTGTTTTTGTATATTTATTATACATCAATGTACAGTTTTTAAAATTATGGTCCATGCGGCCACCTCCTTATCCTTATTTCATATTGCCATCCTCAGATTGTACGCCAGTCTGTGCGAGATCGCATCTATGGAACACAAAACTGTACCATTATTGATACGACAACTTTTAATGTACTTTCAACTTATGAGTACAGTATAACAAGAGATAATAGCAGAGCAAAGGAAATCGTCGGCATCGTGAAAACGATATCTCACTAATGAGATAAATTATGTGTGTTCTAGTTCTCGCTCTTTTCAGCGAATACAATACATCGCCTGTGCATTTATACATAAAAGGGTCTTCATTCATGCACAATTGTACGCATAAGGTTGGTTATAAGTAATACAAATCATCATTAACAAAGGTGATACATTTCTTGTTAAGAAACTTTTTATACGAATATATATATATATATATATATATATATATATATATATATATATATTCGTATTTTTTATTCTTTATTTTATTATTGACTTATTCTATTTTTTTATCACATTTTTCTTTAGGTTGTGATTTCTTAATACATTACTACACTTTTCTTATTCTATTTTTCCTATTATTATTAACTTTTACTTAGGTTACATAGGTGCGGTTTAAAAAGAACTATATTAACTCTATTAGGCGAATATAGTAGAACTAAAGTCCCCTTCACCTGCCGAGGTGCTCAAAGCCCACACGCGCTCGCCAATGTAGACCTGGACGAGGTCTACATATTAGCCGCTAAACTCCGCAAAGCCTCTGATCCCTCGGAGCGCTTTCTGTGTATTGCGGAGCATATATATATATATATATATATATATATATATATATATATAATGGAATCAGGCGTTACCTCGCGGAAGTCCATCCTAAGTATGAAAAGGACAAATATTTAGCCACTTCCGCACATGCAGTGTGACTCTGTGTTTGGCACTAATCGGTGTAACATAACTCCTGAAGATGCCTCATGGAGGGATGAAACACGTGTTGAGTAATTTGGCGGTGGCGGTTGTGTGATTCGCATTGTTTGCCGCATACGCATTTATCAGCGGGCTGGCGGGCGGTGCACTTTATTGCACGACTACCATTGCATGTGCGGAAGTGGCTAAATATTGGTCCTTTTCTTACGAATATATTTACTTGGAAGCAGAGAACTCTGCCTAAAATTAGTAAATATAGTCGATAATAAAATAGAATTACGACAGTAACTCGGGTTCGATCTCCCTGAGACATTGTATTTATTTTAATACCACTGCAGACCGCTACAAAAATGTCGAATTAAAATCAACTAGCTGGATCTCTAAACTTAAACAAACGCGACACGTATACCTACACACTTTTTGAAGTGAGTAGTGGCAGCTCAGCGGTGAATGATTGAGATTTTCGATCATAGATCGCGGGTTCAATTCCTTTTATACTTCACACTTTGTGCATTAATTTTATAGGATTGCTCTTGAACAAGCTTCCAGCGGATCTTCTGCGTACCATAATACTACACTGCAATTGCCAACCCGCCTGCTAATCGTACCTATTATTGTATATCCCCACAGATATTTTTGCAGACGATGTTAACACAAGAATATAATAATGCCAATGTAGATATTTCATCCAACTTTAACATACGGATTTACAAAAAGAAAATAAAATCCTATTTATAAAACATAAATGAAATACATTTTTATACCGTAGACACAACCGTGAATATTTAGAGTTCATTGAACTATAAGATACAGATGATTAAATCGTAATCACTTGCGCTAGTTCAAGAACATCCTGTAGTTTTTAAGACAATAAAACAGGTGACCTTCGTCCGCAGCGATCGTTAACAACAGTTTTAAATTTCCGCTATACAAACTACTTTTGATCTGTTTTGTATTAAGCAGCACATGATTTATAGCCATAGACAACTCTGTTTATATTCGACGTCGAACGATGCCAATCTTTTATGGATTATTCATCTAACTCAGTCCTCCCGGATTATGTATCCGCAAACTATATCACGGATTAACCTAATGTAACTTTTATGTATTTTCTTTTAATTTAGCCATATATTTAAAAAAAAAATTCAAGTGTCAACATTTTACCTAAAATCCAGAACTTTTGAATAGGTATAGAATTAGTCATATCAGCACTTAGACGGCCGCTGCAAGGTATAGGCTTCACCCAAATATATCTGTAGGGTATATACCATTATCGCCACGCTAGGCAGGCGAGTTGGCGTTCACAGTGATACAATACTACGCAGAAGATGCTGCGTCGCATTCTTTGGAAACTTTTTTGTGAGCAGTGGCAATCTTAAATAATTAATGCACGAAGTGTTAATTATATAAGACTGGAGACTAAATATTCCGGAAATAGAACCTGGAACCTACGATCGCAAGTCTCGCTCCTTACAGCTGGGCTACTACCGCGTAAATATTTTGTCGTTTCAGTCCATAGACAAACACTATAAAATATTTAATGGAATCAGGCGTTACCTCGCGGAAGTCCATCCTAAGAAAAAAAAGGACCAATATTTAGCCACCTCCGCACATGCAGTGGTAGTCGTGCAATAAAGTGCACTGCCCGCCAGCCCGCTGATAAATGCGTATACGGCAAACAATGCAAATCACACAACCGCCACCACCAAATTACTCAACACGTATTTCACCCCTCCACGGGGCAACTTCAGGAGTTATGTTACACCGATTAGTGCCAAATACAGAGAGCAACAACTCTCAGTCTCTCTAACTCAAAGTGCAGCGGGCTGGCGGGCGGTGCACTTTATTGCACGACTACCACTGCATGTGCGGAAGTGGCTAAATATTGGTCCTTTTCTTACACTACAAAAGTATCTATGGGGGATGCACCATAATCGCCACGACTAGGCAGGCGAGTTGGCGAACGCAGTGTGGTATAATGGTAAACAGAGGATGCCGCTAACGTTACTCTGAAAACTTATTTGTGAGTAATGGCGATCCTATGTAATTATCCCTTTCCTCACCGCAGTCCGTTTCGCCGAAATGACGCCACTGAACCGGGCATGTGCGCAGCGAAGTGCATATTACATGGCGGTAAGCTGATGTTCGAATTTTCTCGTTTGTGTTACATATTTAAAGATTTTACTGGTATATTAATTAAAAATACAAGTCAGGATAATTCTTAGTAATTATTTGACTGTGATAAATCTTAAAACAGAGATCTACATATAAGTTGACATTATGTTTTTTCGTTCATATTATATTTCCGTCTTTTGCCACTTGCACTGCAAACAACGCACCTTGTACTTCGATTCATTCCTACTGATTTATAAATTAAAAATAATATGTCTTTCGGGCACCCTTAGTAGATTATAATTGCGGTGATATTTTTTAACAGTTTTATTTAGTTCGACCCGTACGGAATTTGTTTGTTTGGGTCAAAATTAGAAATTGAAATTTAAGCACCTTCCCGTTGTCAGATTGATCTGAAATTTGGTACACACATTTAATTTTATTAAGATGACAATACAATATAATAAAATCAATAACATTATAAATCTAAGATGGCCGCTGATTCAAAATGGCGGATTACAGATTTTTCCTTAACCCCCTCAATATGGGTATCAAATAAAGGGCGCTACACTAGTAAAACACGATGATTATGTCAAAATTTAAAATTCAAGTTGGACGCCGTTCCAATATGGCGAACTAGGTACATATTTTTCCACAACCACCACAATATGGGTATCAAAAAACAAATAAAAATGCAATGTAAGGAACGGCAAATGGATGTCACCTAAATGCGTGGATGGATGCCGTCTAACTTCGGCGCTGGTAAAGGTTTAAAGGGTTAATGTACTAAATGTGAATTATATAAGATTGTATTCCGATAATCGAAGCTACGACCAATGATCACATGTCACAGTCCTTATCGCTGAGCTACCGCTACTCGATGGGTTATAGATCTATATGATATGCCTATCGACACATTTAGATGCAAGTCAACAGGACCTCATAGAATTTCTCTGAATATTCCCAGACCCTGGCCAGTCAATGGAGTGTCTACCTAAGCGATCTAAGAGTCAGGCCTAATCTAAAATAGATAACGTTCATAAAGGAGCTATTATTGAGCTATGCCACCTTAAAGTCGGTAAAGCTAAATGTGTCAACACGGCCTAAAAATTTAAGCCAATAATAAAAATAAGAAATTCGCATCTAATATTGATTTTTCGTGTACAGTATGAAATCTAAAGTGAATACAGTAATTATGGGTCACGTCCTTGGTAGCAGAAGTTTAACGCTTTAGATTGTATTGTTCTCGATGAGAAATCTGGACATCTGACGATTGTGCGATCGTAAAAATGTACAAATAAATAAAAAAACTCGTGCGGCCACGAAAACAGCAGATTTACTTTGAAATTTGGATCATTGTAATTGAGCATACAAATAATTTAATTTCCATCTACCGTCGAATAGATAACACGTAATTTAAAAAAATAACGGTTTGCAATAGAAATGTACATACAAAGTAATAGAATTACACAATTAAATGTAACTAATATCTACATAATATAATCACGTCGCACTTGTCATCATTTCGCTTAGAAACTTCTGATGAAAATGTTGAGTTTAATTTATTTTAAATTCTGTCTAAAAGATCTTCGAAACAGATTAAAAACTTTATACATAAAAGGAATTTTTATAATATTAATTTTCCTGAAAAAATATTAATTCACTAAATCAGTTCGATTGACGCTGTCATCTATGGTGGAAGCCTCCGTCTCTAATGGACGTCCAACAGAAGAAATGATGATACTAATGTTAAACTGATTGTAAAGCAAACCGTGATTGTTTTTCCATTCGATATTATCTGTAATATTGTACATAAAAAACCACCACAGAACGTATGTGATGTCGAAGAAGTCTGATATAAAGGCTAATCTCTTTCCTAGTCAGTATAAATCATCAACCGTAAAAATAAATTTCAATTTAATTCATTTTTGTGATCGTATTTTATTTTTCTCAGGCAAAATGAACAATTTCACCCGATTGCAGAAACTAGAATATCGTTCTATATTTACGAGATTTATACCTCGTTACCCGCGATTCTCGTGGCCACACAGCACGAAGAATCTTAACGAAACAGATATGAGTCGACGCTTGCACATGTCTGATCGCTGAACAAACGTTCGCCGGTGCCCGGTTGCTACTATGAATTAAATTATTTAGTTTTATCTACATCAAAAGGACTTTACATCGCTTTCAATATTTCAATATTTTGCTGTGTATACTGCCGGTTGATATGATGATATGATCTAACATGATCGAACTTTGTGTAATATGTATACCATTTACACAAATGGTGTGTATATATATATATATATATATATATATATATATATATATATATATTATAAAAATACACTACCATCCTTTGATAAATAAAATATTAATTATTGATCATCATCATTACAGCTGTAAAACATCCTCCACTGGACAAACCTATGTCTAGCAGTACATTTAATGGTTTTTTTTTATGACCCCCGCTATTGGGAGCCTCTCGTACCCCTATTTATGGTGGGACAGGGACTTTATTTGCAATTTATTTTTTCACATAGTTTTTTATTTTCTTTTTCTTCTTTCGAACTTTATTGTCTCTTTCGGTCTATTATCTATCTTTCATGCTACAGTTCTTCTATCTTTCTCTTTTGCTCTGTTCAATCTTTCATTCTTTCCTCTTTTGTTATTACATTTTTCGTTTTAAATTTTTTTTTTTATTGTACATTTTTATTTTACATTATTATTACTTATTCTATAATTATTCTCTATCACAGTTTTATGTATCACTTTGGTTCTATTTTATCCTTTTTTTATCTATTTTCTATTTATTTATTGTGTTTGCGTTTTGTTCCTTTCAATGGCACATTTTGCAATTGTTTTGCAGAGGGCTATGAATGAGTTTTTATCTATTCCGCTTATCAGGGAGGCAATTGACTCCTCCCTGATTTTTACGCCAGACCGGCACTCGAATTCGAGCCGGAGTCCCCCGAATGCGGGACACTTGGCCACAAGGTGGATCACAGTCTGGTCCACGCCCGGTTCACAGTAGCACGAGGGGTCCTCCTTGAGCTTGAACCTGTGAAGGTACTCAGAGAACCCCCCGTGCCCCGTGAAGAGCTGGGCCAAGACCGCGTCCACCCCGATTTTGCGGAGCACGCGAAAGGACTGCGTGGCATTCGGGAAAAATATCCTCGTTACCGAGAGGGTATGCTGCTAGCCGATTTAGACTTTGTGCAGTGTGCATCGTATCCCAGTTTCATCGAAGACATACGCACGAAGGGGACAATACCCGTGTAGGTGCATAGTGTAGTGTATGTTATGCGAATCAAGGACTACTCCGAGGTCGGGAGCGACACGGGCCTCTCTGGATCGCCCTCGCTTGAACACGGGTCAGGCGGGCGCGGCTGCCGTATCATGAGTATTAGTGTGATGAATGTTCGGTGCATCGTGCCCGACGGGGGCTCGATGTGAGCGTCCAGCAATAGATGTCTTAGGAATGCATCCTGTAGTTTATAGTTGCAGTCGTTCGATTAATATTAAACGCCGGTGAGTGAATTGATATATTAAATACCTTTTTACAATCATTACTGTCTTGCTTCTTCCGTGTATGTTTAGTTACTTGAGTCTATTATTTCTCTTTAATAAAACAATAAATGTAAATTACATCTGTATTTTGAAATGACGTACGGGTAAAATATCACATTTAATATAAGTTTATACAGAGGCATTACTTCGCCAATTCGGAAATATCGATATAAAAAGGCCCGACTCCAATTTCCCGTGGGAGCCTTCAACCTAAGTTACGTAAAGGTTTAGGATAAATCATTCGCTCTACTTTCACAATCTCACGAAATGTAAATGCCAATAATACCGTTAAAGCACGATTTACAGAACCCTCTAAACAATAAACACGGAAACCTAGGATCAAGAAGTGTCGTAAATACACGTGACCTTGAAGTTATTTATAGATTTTTGTGTACGGTTCTCGGAAATTCTAACCGAGTACTGTCTCTAACTTACTAGAACCTTATCCGCAGTATGAATAGGTTTACTCCCCATGTAGACAGTTCAGTGTTGTTTTTTTGAGTTATAAGATTAAGATGTACGATCAGTGATACAAAGTAACTATTTGGTAAGTTATTTGGTCAGTGATTTCTTGAACAATTTGGAAGTAAAGTTTGGACCAAGCGGAAGTATACTTTGTGTTTAAGTAGGGTGACCATCTGATTTGTGAATAAAGAACTTCTCGTGAACCAGTCGTTTTTCACTCCGAGTCAGAACCCACAGTATGTAACAATACTATAGTATAAATCCAGACACAAAAAGCATTACTTAAGCAAAAAACAATATCTGTATTTAAGTAAAAATTATAGATAAAGAAATAATTTCTGAGACAGTAGTGTTATAAGTATAAATCACATGAAAAAAATTGTCTTTTGTTTTTAAATAAAAAAGTTATGACATTAAAAAACGCTGTTTACCTGTGGGCATTCAATTTCATTGGGTTTGAGTTGTGAGAGCATTCAAGACGATTGACCAAAACTTTGTTATAAAATAACTGTGTTCAAAACTTTTCTCAGCAACTAATATCTGATACGGATCGTAAAACTATTGTATCGCTCAAGTGTACCTTGGAGTCCAAAGAGCGGTCCACGAGAATGGACTTTAACTTGGTCTTCTTCGTAAGCCTTACTTTTTTTTCTTATTTTATCTGATTATACATGAGTAGTGAAGTCATCAAACTTTAACACATAGTCATCAAACTTAGAGTTCTGGAAGTCTTGAAAGAATATCTGATCTTAGGCAGTCACTCAAACCTAAAAATTGTGTTAATTTTTTTCCTGATAGATATTCTTAAGAACGCATTTATTTACAGGAATTTCTAGAAAATATTCAGCAAACAAAACCATTCGGCCTGACCGCTCAAAGTGCATACCCACTTTCGCATCTTGGAAATTATATATTTACCACAAGGTTATTTAATGTTTAATAAGTAAGTGTTTTTATAATATATACACACGCACTAATAGATATATATATATATATACACACCCACATTTCTTATGTCCTAAGTATTTACGTCAATAAAAAATATAATAAGTTGTATGTTCAACAGACAATTTTTTCATTTTTTCAAGTAAGCATGTACATACTTAAACCTTAACATTATACAGATATATAAAGAGCAACGACGGGTTCCGAATACCGTTCTGCTGAGATGTGCCGACCTCTTTTTAAATTAAATTTAGTAGTGTGACATATACATTATAATATAAATTTTAAATGAGTCAACAAAGTTATGAGTAGAATAGAGTTAAATATAGAGTTTAATGATCCGAAACATAATATTTATAAATATTTTTTTTTCAGATAGCATCGCAGCAAAATAGATACACAAAAGAACTGCCAAGTCACGTGATAGATTTCAAAGCAACGCTCACGACCGACTGATCTAAGAAGAACACAATGGGAGCAATAAATTACAACCACGAAAATATTCGAGCAAACGCAGACGTTTGCATATGGTTCGATAGCAACGAGCTCGATGACGTCACGGAGACCTTATATTTAGATGTCATAAAATGCAGAGTTCCCAAGTAGGTTAAATTAATTGATAAGCAAAACAGACCTTGGTTATATCCTCCGCGAGCACAATGCGCAACTTACTATGACAGCAATATGCGACTCAAGGAGAAGTTTTCGCGGTCACATTATTTCTCTACTGTAACTAATGTAGGGCGACCATGAAATTTATTGTATGATACATCCAATTAATTAGATAGTCTGTACTATATCGCTAATATATGGGTTGTTGAATTTTAAAAATATTGTAAATATATGTCGACTTGATAAAACTCTAGAAAACTAACGCAATCTAACTGCAAGGCCAAAATTTTGCTCAGATATATCTATTGGGGAATATAACATGATCGCCACGCTTGGTAGGCGGGTTAGCGATCGTATTGTGTTATTATGGTACACAGAGGAAGCTACTTCCCGTCCTCTGGAAACATTTTAGTAAGCAGTGGCATTTCTATGTAATTAATGCACACAGTGTGAATTATATAAGATTATATTCTGGGAATCCGCTAGACTGCCCTGGGTTGCCCTCGTCATAACCTTGCAGATTGGCAACTTGAAGTGGCAATGAGTAGGCTTGCACGCATAGTTAATGGCCGATGTGACCATACGGTTCTGGAATAGAAACCACGGATAAGCGGTCACATGACCTTGTTAAGGTCCTCGGAGGACGTTGGATGCAGACCGCTTTCTACTAAGCTTGTTAAAAGTATATGAGGAAGGCCTATATCCAACAAGGGACATCATGCGGCTGAAATGTCACTTATAATTATAAAGTTGTGGGATTCTTTCCAGGTCTTAAGGTAGTAACAACACGAAATCCGAAGTACATGTGTGTATATTCATCATAGCTTTGCCCGTTTTTATATAGACATAAATGAACAATTTATTTCTGTTGAATTCCCCTTTTTGATGCGCCGCTGACGATAACGTAATGTTTCTCCTACAAAATATAATTAGAAAAAGTAAATCACGAGGTAAATTTCTTTCCAAATCTATCTACACCCGTATGTAATTAATCAAATAACAATTAACTGTAAATACATGTAACACATTATAAACACGTGGTTTTATGAGGTTTGGACTACATAATGTTTCTGAATTAAGTGACCGAGGACATGACAATTTGTGGTGACCCTTGCGAACATAAGAAGAGCGCTGCACACGTTGCAGGCCGTTGCAGCTAGTTAAGCCAATTAGAGTGCATTGCTGTGAGACTATCGTTAACAGTTTAGTGTTTGTTAATTTTTATATGAATTTTAGATATTTACTGTAAATATTTAAATAACTGTAACATATTATTACAGGCTACAGAAATAAAGCTTAATATTAACGGTAGTTCACAATTGTTTCTAGCCCTAATTAATAATTAAGAAAACATTTCCAACAATACTGTAATTCGAAGGCTTCTTCTTTTCAGCCGATGGACACCCACTGCGAGGCTAAGGTCACCTGAAAGGATCGCCACGATGACCGATCCTGCGCTGCATCCAGCGACTTTCCGGGACCTGAACTATGTCGTCGGTCTACCTATTGAGGGGACTGGTCTAACCATGTCGCGTCTACCGCCTCGTGGTCGCACTCGAGAACCTTCCGGCGATGTGCTCTGCCCTCTGCTACTTCATTCGAGTGAAAATGTTTTCATTCGAAACCTATTTGGCTTTTATTATCAGGATTTCTTTCAAACATATCTGGCTGCTAATAAACTAGATATTTAATACAGTACGTTTTAGACTGATTTAAGTTAAACAAATATTTGACCTATCTCTATTATACATGTATTTTGCCCTTTAATATATCCATTCATATTAAACACAGAATAATAGATTGAAGTGCTACAAAACTTTAGTTAAAAATGCATGGAGTAGCAATTACACACGAAGAGAACTCGCTGGAGCCGCGAGAGAATTGATTAGAGCGTTCGTCTCTGTGACATGCCAGGGTTGACACTTGAAACGTGAACGTGAAGATATGCAAAATTGTTTGAAAAGTTCCAACAGGTCTCGTGGTTTTCAAAATTTTTCTTTGCAACACCGGACTACAAAAATAAAAGAAATACGAATTATATTTGAATACAGTAGCATGAGAACCTTTCGAGCTCCAATATCCATCTTTTACATGAGAGACGTTATAACGTTGCATTCACCTACCAACAACAGTCTGAAACGGCACAACGTGCACTGCCCACAGCTACTTAAGACGTGTTATTCTTTGAATTACGTCAGTGACCTTGGTTCTTTGACGGATCTCCTATGCTGATTCGATCTCGTGTCGAAGCTCTGATCATAGTCCTATCCATTGTTCTCTAGGTGGCGACCACGGGCCAGAAGACGAGGCATGGGTAGACCTCCCGCTAGTTCGGTCATCGTGGATATCTTTAGAGAGAAGGCAGAGAGGCTATGATTTGCAGTAGGCTATAGTCTAAAATGATAACTACTAATGCGTACAGAAAAGTTCTACTATATAACCTAATTTTTATACTAAACCTCTAAGTATGTATCGCCGTCCCAACTGAATATTGACAATCGCCTTTGTGATTTTTAACTGTTTTTCTTTCAAATATTTGCAATATACAAGTTCCAATACACCTCATCAATTTTTACTTATAAATTTCTGGCTAAAATGGCGAAGATAGGCAAAGATATCTTTTTTTTCTCTAAATAAACAAGATAAAGTAGAAAAATTATACGATATAAGTAAAATCTTTACTCCTATACGCCATACTAATAACAGATACAATTATGTTCTTGTTAATATTTTCACTACTTTGCAGATATAATTTTTAAGATATAACCAATCTACAGTACTTGGCGGTAAATATTGCACATCGACCTTTGGAAAGAGCGATTGGCTAATTTCGGCCAATTGTCTCTTTCCAAAGGTCGATGTGCAATATTTATCGCCACTGTACGACCCTGTCCGGCGCAGCCCTTGATTAAATCGCACCAGCTTAAACCGTAGCTAAAAACGGTAGCGAACTTTTAATTAAACCGGGACCTCTGAGCTTTAATTAAAAAGTAGCTTTTATCTTAGGTAAAACAAAACCATGTGCGCAGTATTTATAGCACAAAATAATTATTAATTAGATTCATATGAATTAATTATCATAGCTGTGAAACCTACAGGGTTAGTTATTTATTATAAGTGTAAAATCTTTAAAAGTGTGCAACTCTGTGTTGCTTTAGTACGGCAAGCGCATAACTTGGACAGAAGCTGGATGCTTCTAACCAGTTCTATTAGTAATCTGTGTAGGAGGCTTATATCTAGCTGTGGACGATCAAAACATTGACATATATGAAACAAATTAAAGCATAATTAAGAATATAGTTCCTAAACAGATAACAAGATAGAACCATATTTATTTTTAATAAAACACATTTGAAATGAAGGCGAAGTAATCAGAAAACGCATTGAAGAAAATATCACACGGGAACCGGGTCGTTAGAGCAGTGGAAACAATTAATTAGAACGAACAGACGGCGTACGCGCATACGCTGAGCATATTAGACCAATTAGGATCGAGCCCGGCCGGCGAGATTGAGTTGTGAGATGATTGGGCCCGCACAGTTCCTTTAACAAATTTGATTTTTGAAGATTTTCCATTCATGCCGCGTGGCGCGTATACCAACACTCTAAAAATTCAAAACAAGTCATTTAAGATGTATGCTTTACACTTTTTCAATACTACAAAGATATAATTAGCCGGGAAAAAGTAATAAATTTTAATACGAATTACGTACGCGCATACTTGAAAATTATTTATATTCGAGCCTACAATTCATTTGTTTAAGAATCCGAACTGCAAATGGCCTGAACGGAAAGTGCAGCGGGGGCCGTATACGCCCCATGGCATGAAATGTGTAGAATATCATATACCATAAACACAAGAAATCCGTTATTATAATTATTATATATACGTTTTTTAATTTCATTTTTATTTATATATACAGGTTGATTGGTTACAGGTGGTTTTAAGAGGTGAATGTATGACCTCATTTATCATCAAAAAAACTTTAGTTTTTACACATATTTCTAATAACCGTGCGTCACTATGAAATGTGTCAATTTAATTTCCTTTTTCAATAGGAATACGACAGGCCAATTAGTCCTCACAGCACAAAGTCTACACGGATAGATAGTAAACAATTATTTATTTTAATATGTAGTAATCCGAATTTTTCCAACTATTTTTCTTAACCTTACCTTTATAAATTTTTTTAATGGAGGGCTCTCGTACCTCTAACTTATTCTTGGGTTAGGGACTTTCGTTTATTTTTAATTTTTTTTATATAGTATTTTAATTTCGCGCTCTTCAGTCGTTGCTCATATCATATTCTACTTTTCCCATTCATTTCATACATTTTCCTTTCATTCGACTATTCTTTCTTTTCCTCATATCTTAACTATTACAATTCTTGTTTTAATTTTATTTCTCACATTTGGTCTATTCTATGTTTACTTTTTTTACAATATTGTTTTGTTTACTTCTTAATTTATTTGCCTATTTTACCTTAACTTTTAATTCTATTTATCACCTGTATGTATTCCAATTTTTCTGCAAATTTTTATGAACTCTGGACGTATCTCATCATTTTCGAATAGCGAAGCTTTGACTAAAAATTACCTCCTTATAGCTTTTAAACCTATAACCTAACAGCTGAAATTTTAATTAATTGTAAATATTTTAAGAAATATTTTCTGGGCCCATTTAAGACCAGCATTGCGGCTCGAGACTACGTCCAGTTTTGTATTTACATCATTACTACATTTCGACGAAACACATGAATTAACTTTTTTAATGTATCTGAATTTGTAAATAGAAATTATTGTTTGAACTGGCAGTAAATAAAATGGCTTATGTAGGTAACAAAATGGGTACTTATAACCGTAATGGTGGTAGTTTCAATTTCGGTCGACTAGGTGCTTCGCAGAGTTATTTCTATCGACAAACAAAAACGCAATGTATATTTTGGTGACATTGAAAGATTTAGACCTGACCAGTTCAATATTTTATTATTTTTGGCCCCTTTTTTTGGACCTCTTTTTCCCCTGCCGTATGTTGGACAAGGACGTTACAACTCGGGTAAAGGTTTTTTTTTTATTTTGTACTCTTTTTTCTCACTTTCTACTTTCATCCTTTACTATTATTTGTATTAAGGGGACCGAAAAGTAATATCACTTTCTTAAGTTAAATTCATACGACTAAACTTTAACAAGTGTTTATTTCTGATCAACAATATATTTACCTTCGTTATCAACAACCTTTTGACATCTAGTATACGAATCAATGCCGGAGCGGTTAAAATCAATCGGTTTTTCTGTAGAATATGTTGACAGAAACGAAATTACTTTCCGGTCCTCCTAATATTACAATTTCTATGTCCTTCACAATCTCTATCTTTCTTCACATTAGAATCGTCTGCCATGATGAATACTTCATACTTTTGACTGAATTTTTCTATTTAATTTTCATTTTATTTTTAGTTGTAATTTTTTTATTTCAAGGTTTATTTTAATACAATTATAGCTATTTTAATACCTTTTCTTTTGTCATATTGCTTCGTTCATGACTAAATAAATCCGTTAACTCTCTATATAATACGTATGTGTTTATTGTAAGACAATAATATGTATTTGACAAGGTGATGAAATTTGGAAGTATTTTTGACCCTGCCAAAAACCAAAACACATTCTTCTCAATCTGGAGAAGGAAAAACAATGATCGAGTCGTTCTTTATTCGGACAGGCATGTAACGGTTGTTCTCAAACAAGAAAACAACATGTGTTTTTCAATGTAACAAATGTACCTCCATGTAACTTTCAGAAAATGTAATAAATAAAACTAAATAAACCTTCACGTAGAGTCATATATTTAAATGAAAAATTTATTGTAATATTGTTAAATGATTAAAATAAAATGCATTCATTTTTAATCTTATTACGAGAGGTAACTCTTAATATCACATCTAGTTCTAGAGTCGATCAAAACTTATCTTCTCTTTTATTAAGCGTTCGATCAGAGCCTGTTAACTTGAGTGATGGTTCAAAACGCGCTTTATCTGTGAACAGCCCACAACATTTAGGCGTATTTTATTTATGTTCACATTTACGGATATCCTAAATACAGTTGTTAATGTAATACATTTCCAAGCTTTATTTATTTAAAAATTTTCACTGTGATATGATTTTTTACGAGTTTTGTTTTAAGTAACATTGCAACCGACAGTCATTTCTTTTATAAGTAAGAAAAGGACCAATATTTAGCCACTACCGCACATGCCGTGGTAGTCGTGCAACAAAGTGCACCGTCAGCTGATAAATGCGCATGCGGCAAACAATGCGAATTACACAACTGCCACCGATAATTCACTCAACACGTGTTTCACCCCTCCACGGGGCATCTTCAGGAGTTATGTTACCCCGATTAGTGCCAAACACAAGCTTTTTCTTTCATATTTATGGGACATTCTTAATTGAAATACTTATTTACTTTCATATTTAACAATAATAATTTTTGCATATTTACATAAGTTTCTATTTTATTTTAGTATTATTTATTTCACATTAGTGTTTTTTATTTTTATTCCTTTAATTTCTTACCCGACTTGTACTATTTTCACCTTTATTACTATTAATTAGGTCCTCAATTATCGCTTTGCAACATTTAAGTAACGCAGGGCTGTCTTCGTCACTGTTTATTGGTGAGGAGATGCTATCCTCACCAATATTTTTTTCCTAGCAGGAGCTCGGGATCGCATCGGATTGCTCCGAATGCAACCGAATGGTTCATGACAAGGAGCCGGTAGACGCGGCGTGGATAGGTCTCCCATTAGGTGAACCAATGACATAGTCCAGGTCGCAAATCACTGCCCGTAGCGCAAAGCTGTCGTAATGACTATCTTTAAAGCCTATGTCTTGCAGTGAGTTTCTATTGGATGACATGATGTTGATGACAATGATAGTCATTTACCTGCTAGAGCAATTAAAGCAGATCTACATTAACTGTCCCGCAAATAAAGTACAACTCCACGCACTGTGACAGAGTTTAATCGAAATGCGTGACAACCGGCTGTCCGCGGGGCGATGTTGCGCGTCGACTAATTAGATATTGCTGCGTCATTATTTTTTGTAAACAATGCTATACACTGACCGCTACTTCCTTTAAAGGCCATTAATTACAAGGCATTACCATAAAAAACTATTCTTTTTTTTAGCCGCAAGAGAAGACAATTTTTTATATATTTCGGGGGGGGGGGGGACATAAGCCGAAATGATGATGGAGATGAAAATCCCTTATGTGCGGTTTAACCAATCTTTGCAATTCAATACACATTATGAAACTATATATACATATCTATCTCTATATATATATATGTATATGTATATATATGTATATATATATATGTATATATATATATGTATATATATATATATGTGTGGATTACTAGACTGTTAAACCGAGGTAACATAATGATTTAGTAGAAACTTAAGACAATTGTGGTGTTGTACTAATGGTGTGAATTATAAATGTCCCATAAATCAACGTCAATCCGTAATCGCTGTCAGGGCAAATAATAGCTAACCATAGAAAATTAATTTTAAAAATCTATGACATATGTTATTAAAAATTTTAAAACTTGAATGAAGTAAAATTTTGGGTAGTTTGACAAAAACTGCTACATACAATACAATTTTTGTCTATCATTTACCAACAGTAACATTAAAGACTCGACTATTATTGTTATTTTTTTATTCGACGATTATTTTGTATTTAGTTATAATTAGATTTATTTTTATTTTAATTATAATTTTAATTCTGATAATAATTTAGATAATAAAATCGATCCCAATTGTAACATAAATATGGGAACCTACCTGAAATAAAAACATAATATTGTTTCATATTTTTTAGAGTAGAGATTAATTAAGATATAGTACAAGTAGGAAATAGTATAAACCTGTCTTGCTAAAATAGATTTCTGAAGTGTTAACAATAGAACAAACTACAGGACTACCTTCCTCATCACCCACTTCAACATGACATTTAGAAGACACTATGTTTAACATAGCCATTGCTAATGATGAAGAAACAAGGAAGAAACCTGGTACATACAACTTACAATATATATCCAGACTTTACAAGACCTCTACCTAAGTGTTTGTGATGGATACACCCATATCCTTTTTCAGAGACACTCAATTTGAGGACAACATTGCATGTGCTCTTATATTTCTAAAACTATCACCAAAATAGAAATTCAGTCTTAAATAAGTTTATATAATTAAGATATAAAAGTTCTGCAAGACATTAACCTCCTCCCAGAATGTATTTATTCTATTTTTTATTTATTTATCATGATAACAAAATCATCAAATTTAATGTTTCACATATTTAACATTGAAATAACCACAAAGGTTTAACATTATCTGTTGGTTTGTTGTTAACATTATCTTAATCAGTATAGTTTGTATATTAGTAGTACAAAATACTTGATTGCTCTTACCTATAACATTGAAAATATATCTAAAAGTAAATAGTAATGTACCCATGGTTAAAAAGGTTGTTTTGTATTTAAGTATTAACAGATAGTATCCTTAGACTCAAAGTCCCGTTTTGTTAGTCATCACATGCTCACATATTTAAATGGGAAATAATTTGAAAGCTACAATATACCAGTTTATTTTTTATATGTATTTAGTCAAACTTACAAAAAAAATCAAATTAAATAATTTCAACACCTATAACCGTCATGCAAACTTTAATACATTATTTTAAAATGTAATCGAGTTAACAAAAATCAGAATGAATATGAGTGCTCAGGTGTTCGCTACAAATTAGTGCTAAAAATCTTTATTTAAAACACTATGATTAATTTGACAGAATTTCAGTAATGATGCAAGCATTTAAAGATATGGTAGTGAGACCATGGTGGTAGTAGAAGTGCTAACTTTATGTTGCTAGATAGATATCTGACTAAATTAAACCGTCAATAATTTATATATTTAATTTACTAGGATGTACTCCAGTGCATCCTCTGTAATGGCTAGCGACTAATCTACATTTTTCCGTCATTACAAATTAATTGACATCTGTATCAAAGTAAAATTTGCAATCTGTGTTATTTGTTAAAAAAAAGTTTACAACTATTGGATTTTTTTCTATTTAAATTGTAACATATTGTAAATCTTCTAGTCATTAATAACTCTTTTTTTTTTCTGGGACAGAACACTCAAAAGGCAGAAATATCTATAAATTGATTATCTATTAAGTTTTGCTTCTATAAACTAACTTTGCCATGTTATGAATATTTTGATGTATAATCTACAACATAATAACAGTAAAATTTACATTACTTATACAGAATTCATATGAACCTTCATATTACTCAATTTTAGTGTCATCAATTTTACCAATTTATTGAATAATTTTTTGCGTCTGCACATTGAAAGATATAAATGCTTATAGGAATTACCTAATGTTCAAACTTGAAAGAGTTGTTGGAAAATAAAAAAACAGTCATATAAATCTTTGTTTCCATGAAACCAAGAAAAATGTGTATAAACATATTTAAAACACTCTTTAAGTAAACTGAGTTAAATTATGGTACCTAAAATATAAAATGTGATTAAAATAAAGTCAGATAAAAGAAGCAAAATAAACATTATTAGTTCAGTGTTTATAGTTTGTAGCATTAATGAGTAGTATATGTAATGGCAAAATATTTCAGGATGCTTCAATCAACAAGTATATTAAATTAAATTTAAAAATGGCATTCATTTAAAACATTGAATAATGTAAGACTAAATAAAATCTACCAGGTTATATTTTACAAGCTTGAACAAGATAGTTTGCAATTCATTGCAAATGAAGGTAATAGAATGTGGGTAGACTTTAATACGAGATGACATTTGTAAATTGTATCATTGCACAAAACTATGTCATCATTATTCTTTAATTATAACCTTGCAATGTATAATCACAAACATACAAGATAGTTACTAGATTATTGAACATAAATTAACAAAACAATTTAAGTTAAAGAGAAATAGAATCAAAACTTAATATCAATAAATATCTTTTCATGGTTAATTATAAATAAATAAAATAAGATAATTAAATTTATATAATTAAATTATTTTAAAGGTCACCTTTTAACAATTATTATATCCAAAGGCGCCTTTTTAAGATGAAGCTACAATATTATTTATAAATTAATTTTTTTTTTTAAAGTAAATGGTATAGTTTTAAATAAATTGCAATTTTTTTCAAATAAAATGAGGGTTAAGTTATAACGACATTTATTTATTAAATTATTGGACGTAAGTATTTACTTATGAATATAGCAAGTTGACATATGCTCTCAGGCTTATTTTTATTAAGGTACGAAAGTTTTAAGGTTCTAGTAAGATTCCAAGTAGTTAAACAAACTTTAAACCTCGTAAACCGGTCTCACTTATACAGTTGATTGTAAGTTATTATCAATGTCAAAAGAAATTACCTCATAAATAGGCTATTCACTGGACTTTATCAATCATTAAACTAACATATAAATCACTATTCAAATTTAAAAGACCAATACACTGAAAGATTTATGAGTTTTGACTATTTCTAATAAGAATAACGTGATATAGTTTTTAGTATCACCGTCTGACATGATCAAGTGAATAAACAGTTAGCTTACCCTTATCATACACCTCGGGAACACAAGCGATGATAACACATAATCACACAAATGTCTACACTAGATAATTAGAAGGAATAATAACGATAAAATAAGAAAAACATGTAAACTTAACTTGCAATGACATACGACAAAACATACGTGATCGACTCGCTCCCGTGCTCCCGTGTCGCACTAAGGCGCGCCACTGCGGCGCAGGGATACCATTACTTTATTTTATTTACCCGAGTGAAGCTTATGCAAAATTTGTGTAAATAAACGTAATGAACTAATAACTTAATTTAAATGAACAGAACTCTGAAATAAATCTTACATACAAATTCATATTATTCCATATTCATTTCATCAAAATATAATATAAATACGCTTAAGTACTTTGCAAAACATTTTCATTACACTTATATATCTAACCCTCAAAATTGTCGATTTATAGGTGGAGTGTATATCGACTATATTCATTATTCATCATTTTATTAAATACGAATCAAAAAAATGTTTTTCTCTTAATTTTTTTTAAAACTTTTTACTATAAATTACTCCTAATGTTTTTAATTGCTACTTCAGAATATATTAAACAATAAAGATTTGTTACAAAAATTTGACTGGGTTGAAAAATAATTTTAATTTTTAATCCTTGTTTTTTGTAAGGGCAATTAATTTTTACCCAAAGTGAAAAATTAATGGCGGGAATTACGTAATTCAAAACTATTACGGTTTTGCAAAATTATGATAATTTACCATATCGCTAATCTCTTTACATAAAGTAATACAGTAATTAATTTCACTGATTTCAGTCACAAACAATTACTAAAAAACATTCATGGTAGGTATAAAAATCCTTCGGAAATCTGTTGATTGTTTCCACAGAAAAGTTTTTTCCACTTGAACATTTTTAAAGATCTTTTTATTGTTACAGACTTACTACTTATAAATTAATATGTAATTTCACAATTTTTTTTAAAGATTCTTGTGAGCCTTTGCCATATCATAAATCTATTGGTATTGGCGTGCAAAGTTGCAATTGGATTTTGGTACATGACAATGTAGAGATTCTACCCTCAGTAGCCTCTACTGTGATTTAGTTCGGTTTAAATGAGAGATGTTAAAGTTTAATATAAAAGACAGAATTTGAAAATGAGTAAATTTTATTTTGACAAAAAACAATATTATTCTGGATTACAGTCTCTGTACACAAAAACATTTGTGAGCATTATATTGTTTGTTTATTTCAACCTATAAGGTAAGGGATCATCCCTTTGATGACGTCATCAGCTTCACGAGCTGTGAGGACTAATTGATATCAATAATCAAATAACAACTTACTTTAATGATAATGTGTACGTGAGATTAGAGTTACTGTTTATCTATACAGGTGAATCAAACTTTACATACAGTATGATTTTAACATATATTTCAAAAATCCACGAATATCCTTTGTTAAGATGCAACGACCATGTTTTGAAAGTTGAAAGATGGTATTTAAAATTTAATTTCTATTTCAATTGTTCATATCATAGCGTGAGAACGACTTTATCGACCCCTTTTGAATTTTTTAAATTTTCTTAAAAAGAAAAATAATATCATTGCGCGGAAACATGAAAAATTGTAAAAAAACTTGTGGCAGAATTTTTAATGGCATATAGAGTAGAAAAACAAAGTAGTCTGATATTGACAGGACATCAGATAGAACTACAAAAATTAAGCCTGGCACTGGCGGGAATATTGAAAAACTTTTAGTGATCCGACAGACTATTAAAACTTCACCCATCTGACTATACTGTCAAACGTCGAGCCGATATGGGCAAGCAAAATTTTAAACCAGCTTGGACGTTAACGAACTTGCGAGATGATTTTAAAGTATGAATGCTTGAAGTGACTGACAGGCGAATTGGGTCGCCATTGGCCACACGTATGCGTGCTTACTCGAACGTTTTTCACCGGGGTGACAGTTTGCTTTGAACTTCGTGCGTTTGACAGTTAACACACTGCAAGTTTTTATTTTCGTTTAACAGCGGCGTCGGCCAGTAATTCTATGATAAAAAATAATGAATATTTTCACATTTAATCAATAAATCAAGATCTTTATCGATAATTCTGCAGTATCTATGTTATATAAATTTATTGAGTGTATTAGAATGCGAATGATCAATAACTTTTGACAGTAAAAACTTATAGACGCATGTAATCAAGAAATCGAGTCCTTTGTCTCATATTTGATACAGTCTGAATGGAATTTTACTTGATGGAACAAATTATTTTTACCTGAAACTTGACTTCATTGACTTACTTTCTATAGGCAATGTATGTTCTGAACGGATAATTCTGTAAACCGTTCAGAAGGCTTTCACTGCAATATTAAAAAAATGTTAAAGAATGTTTGTGTGCTAAGGATTAAATGTAAATAACTTCATAGAAGACTCCTTGAGATTTGTATTCATCTTCAAGCTATTTCAATATTCATTAGATAACGTAATTTCATAATATTAAAAAAAACAACATAGTCCCCCTTAGTTTCTTAGGTTGAATAAAAAAAATTGTGTGATTAATATTTAGCATAATATATTTGTAAAATCATTTATGTCTTGTAGAACTTTTTTCTTTCAAAGCGCTAATTAGTGAGATTTACTAAATGATTAAAATGTGGTGATTATTTAGAGTATATAAATTTATAAGAAATAATCTGGTGATAGAAACTAAATAGAAAGTAAAAACTGGTCTACGTTAGAAGCCTTTGGCGTTTCTCCATCTCATACTCGGTGAAGCTGTAAATGTCAATAGGCAAACAGCATTAAAAGGCACAATATATAAAAAGAATAATTTTATGTCATGCCATGACTTGAAAATGACTTTACCCATTTTTCATTCTTAAATGTTCTTAATGTAAAAAAATTGCCCAGAAATTTCATATAAATGTGGAAAATAAAATCACTATGGTAACATTGTGCATTTGACAGTTCGTTATTAACTTCGCATGCTTGACAGTTTGCTTTGAGGTTCGATTTGATTATTCATAGCTAAAATATTACTTGTGCGGAATCAGCTGATTTATAATCATTTAGTTATTATGTTTTTTTTTTAGAGTCTATTTAAATATTAGACAAGTCTTTTATTCTTCTTACCCGGCGGTAATACTTAAAATTATCGTATTTCGGCATAAAAGGCGCTGTAGCTAGTAACACCTAGCTAATGACGTATTATATAGATTTAAAGAGTCGAACTGCGAAGCAATACTAACCAATATTATAGTAAAAATTTCGAACATTAAATACGTAATTCATATAATACTTCTAAAGTAATGGAGACAAATGATAACGTTACAATATAAGAATTGGAATCTAGAAACCGGCTCTATGTGAGCGATTATTTCAGATTCGTGTGGAACTATATTTGCAATAAATGCAGTGATTTCTTGGAATTCTTCAATGAATTATTTCCATATGTCGCAAACGTCTGGTATGCTAACAATAAGCCAAGCGTAGTATGTAAATGGTCTGTCGTATGATTGGTTCCAAATTTAACTTTAATTTAAATAACTTCTTAAAACTTTACAACTGAAAAATAATAGTAACAGGTTGTACAAAAGTAATATTATAATGTGAACAATATATATATATACTATATCGCTTATTGAAAACCTATTCCCTATCTATCTACATTAGAAATGTCAAAGTACAGTGTCTTTTGGCGTCAATTGTAAAAATTAAGGCATGTTCATATTATGACATTACTTTTGCGCCACCTGATATATGTACAGTTTTACCTATGATTAGTTATGTAGTTGTTTTATTATATACAGCACAGCATAGGCACCCACAAAGTGGACAGATATTGTTAAAGTGTTCAGAAGATGTTTTGCACAGACCGCTACCGACGGGTAGCAATCTATGTGGGATCTAAAATAATGAATGAATATTATAATGTTGCCTTATCTTACCTTAAGTTTTTAGACAAACAATTTGATAAAACAATATCAAAAATATAATGTGATTTTTAAACATCCTGTAACGCAACGAAAGGTTTAAAGATATCGAAGGAGCCGGTAAGTACCGATGTATATATACGGTGCCCGGAGACAGACAGGAGTCCTCATCACCTCCTGCAGACTGTCCACAGATAATAATGGCGATTAAAGCTTTGTGTATCGGGCTTGCCCTCGTCTGTGCCGGTAAGTGAATGGAACCATATGATTTAATTAATTATTATCTATAAATAGGAACTTAATTGTAGCATATTTTAATATAACTTTAAACATAGTGGTTTAATCATCATCATCATAGTATACGTAAGGAAGTTCAACGTTATATATAACTCACGCCTATATATTTACTATAGTACCTTTTGAATGCGGTCTACAATTTTAGTCAACCGTCGACTTTAAAAATGCGGTCTGTCCATGAAAGGAAGGTGAAGGTGGTGCTGTGATTGCCACTCCGTAGTCTCCACTACAAAACCTAAAGACTAATTGCTTACTGCTACCCCAACCTACAATTATGCTAGTCTAACTCGATCGTTCACTTTAAGTAAAAAAGGACATATATACAGCTACTTCCGCTATGTAGCAGTAGTCGTGCAATAAAGTGCACCGCCCGCCAGCCCGCTGATAATTGCGCATGCGGCAAACAATTTGATACCGATTAGTGTCAAACACTGAATCATTAATCCATGTAACATGACTCCTGAGGATGCCCCATGGAGGGATGAAACACGTGTTGAGTGATTTAACGGTGGTAGTTGTGTAATTCGCATTGTTTCCCGCTGAAGTAGCTATAATTAGTCCTTTTCTTACTTAGAATGGACTTTCGCAAAGTAACATCTAACTCTATTAGATTGTTCACTTACGGGTCTCTTTTATTTAAATAAAACTCGAATATTCGTTGTAAATATATGTCATAGATGTTCTATCTATACTATTTAGTTGTACATTATTTTTCTAATATTGTAGTAATTCTGATGAATAATGCTATTATATAATACTATTTCTGAGAGCACCAATTTCATTAAATAATGAAACTAGTGCCGATATACAAAACTCTTGGAAATACCTTACATGTTTCGACTAACAACAAATTATCGGACACCTATCGGATAAAACATCTACAGTCTTTACGTCTATTGTCAGAACTACGGGAACATTATCGCATTGTTTCGTATCATTACGTTATTTGAGGGATAGTGCGTTCACCATCATCGGTACTATTATCATTTCAGTCATAGGACGTCAATTGTTGGGCATAGGCCTTCCCCAAGGATTTAAAATTGGAATGCTTTGAAGCTCCTGCATCGGATGACCCATCTGTCGACATTATGGGTGGACGTTATACGCTGCTGTTCCGTAGATAAGTGCTTAGCTGCGTGCACTGATGTTAAGTTGTGATACAGCCTTCGATGCGAAATTACTATGATGGTCAGTCCTTCTCTTGGAAGTACCCTCGTTTCGACTTTAGGAAGAAAACACTAAAGCGGGCAAATTATACTGTGTAATAAAAACGATAACACGAAATGTTTCATCTACTTAAGTTTTAGCTTGCGGGTTACAGATCCAATCCCTGAATTCGAATAAGTTCTAAAAACCATAGAGATAGATTACTTTATAATTACCATTACCGAATAATGTAAATTAAAAACATTCAAGAAATGCAAATAAAATATTTAAACTTTGTAAATATGTGTTCTAAAATTAAATTCTGGTTACAGCGATGGCTGCTCCGGAGAGCAGGATCGTAGGTGGTACACCCGTCGGCCCCGGGGAATTCCCTTACGCCGTGGCCTTGCTCTACCATTACCCTAACGCTGGCATCACAATCCAGCGGTGTGTGGGCGCTCTCATCTCTTCCTGGCATGTTCTCACCACATCCCACTGCTTCAAGTGAGTATCTATGTTTAGAATAATTTACCATGCGCTCCGTCACTTAAGGCTAATACTGAAATATAGCGCTATGTTGTGGTTCACGTCTGGATACAGCACTATGCCTACTTATAGTCACTAGGCCTTATTCTTTATTTCATATATGCACAATATTGCATGCATGTTTATGCGCATATAAAAATGGAATTAAACGTTTGTTAATAGTAATCTCATCATCTGCCATTATTTATTACCCGTGATGATTTATGGTTCGGAAATGTGGTCTACCATTTCGGGCATTAATGACAATGTCACAGTTGCTTTAAAAGCCTCAGGGTGGATAGGCTCCGTTTTTTCCTATGAGATCGAATGAGTAATGAGAAGATCTTTACGAAATTACAGCGCGCAGAACAGATCACGGATGTTTCTAGCTCCAGGAGTAGGGACTCTGGACTGTTAAGCGCACTCTATCAAGTCTACCCAGAAGGTGTATAGACAAGCTTGTTAAGACTTTCGTAAGACTTTGAACATAAATCGCCTTCTACGAGTTTTTTTATAAAATATGGAAGAGTAATATCTTGTTAATATGTAGCTTCAAACTAATTATGACCTTTTCGATCTTAGTGGCGCAATCCTCTCAAACCTGGTGGTGCGTGCAGGATCAACCAACAGCATGGGAGGCGGTTCAGTGGTGACCGCCAGCCACGTGATCAGACACCCTGACTATCAGCAAAGCCCACGTACTGCTGACATCGCCGTCCTCGTGCTGGCCACTCCGCTACCCATCTCTAGCACCATCGACATACTGTACCTCCCTGCTCAGGGTACCCATATCCCTGATGGACAAAGTCTCAAGGTTGTCAGCTGGGGCTTTGAATCGGTAAGATTTCTCTTACTATAGTCCTTAATATTTCTCTATTTATAAATTTTACTAATACACAGAACATTTGTGTGCAAAGCACATAACTAATGCAATCGACGGTGGTCAGGTCCGAATGATTCTCGACTGGAAAATACGAGTCGGTAGACGCGGTGTGGGTACGCACTATTAGGAATAATTATGCCTTAAAGTGAGTGTCTATAGGCTGAGATGATGTCGATGATGATTTATAAACATCTTGAATGTTTTAGACATTCTTAAATTATTTAATGCAGAGTTCCCCAAACTTTTTTGTGTCGTAGACCCCTTGCCATGTTTTACCGTGTTGGGTAGACCCTCTATTTACCTGATATTGATTTCCTGTAAATTTCTAACTGTAGTGAAGTTCAGTGTTAAAAACTTAAATTAACGCACGAATCTCAGGTTTTTACAAGTTCAAAATGTATTGCGACCACAAAGCGAATACCAACATCCTACAACTTACACAATTTTATAAATATATATATAACAAATTTTTTACTTCATAGGTACTTTTATAAATAATGTAAATGTTTTGATATTGTAAGATAGTATGATGTAAGTAAATACGTACTATCAGTGTGATGTGTTGAGATCCACTGTCGTGGACCCCCATTATCATTTCATGGACCCCCAAATTTTTTTTCGCTGTCGTAGACCCCTAGGGGTCGATATAGACCACTTTGGGAATCACTGGTTTAATGCCTTTTTTAAATTATTAGAAATACCTCTGTTAATTATAAAATATGTAATTTATTCCGAGTAATGATGACTATATTTAAATTATCTGCAGGTATACTTTATACGTCGGTAACCAGTGATTCGGTTCTTTCTCTCCTCATTTCTGAATCGATCTCAAAGAGAAGTTCCGAGCATATCCCTCTCCATAGCTCTCTGGATGACTTTAAGTCTTCTTATAAAGACTATCATAAATAACCTCGTTTCAGATCCATATGTCATTACCGACAACTCCCAGTTAAATTCAAACGATTTAAGGTCTAAGTAGCAGTGGGCGGGTCACATTTCTTCTGCACCCGACAGTCGTTAGGACCGAAACGACGACAAGTCGATAGACGCGGCGTCAGTGGGTCTTCAACTAGGTGGAACGTCGACATTATTAGAGCGCTGGATGCGATCAGCGCAAAATCAGTAAACGTAGCAATCTTTAGGTGATGCCTTTATGGCTTGCATTGGGATCACAAGAGAGTAACACTTTAAAAAAAGCACATTAATACCTATAGTTCTTTAAAAGATTAATTTATTTATATATTTCTTTAAATTCTTATTTTATATTTTGTCCAGAATCTAAATTCCAGAGATAACATTCCCAAACTGCTTTTGGCAACAGACCCCTTTTCTGGAGCCAAATTACTTTAAAAATCTTATCAAGTTTTTCCAATACTTGTCAATTTGTTTAGTTAGAGAACTTTATATAATTTCGTCAAGAGTAATACAAACTTTTTATAATTTTCTATTTTATTAATATATTTATAAACTTCTTATAATTTCCTAATCAATTATTAGCCATTCTTAAAACAAGTTGGTACACGTAACATAATATGTACAGTATCTTGTAAGTTTTAAATAAGCACTTGTGTCAGTTAAGGATTCCTTTGGTTTCGATATCGACCACTTTAGGAATATCCAATTTAAAGAAATATCTTTATAGTTACTACGCAAAGGACGCAGAAATAAAACTGCGACTTAAAAATTATGCTTCTAAGAAGTATATTTGAGTAGTTCAATTCGTCCAAAATCCATATAACGTCCTTTCGCCAAAGAGAAATAATCCCCGTCGAGATAATGATTTATTTTTACTTAAACTTTTTAATAACGAACATTAAAACGAATATTTACTCTTTAAATTTATTGCTGATACCTTTTTCGGTTTAGTGATATGTTTTTGACATTATATAATTGTTAACTTATCTATCTTCATATAAATTAACAATTTCAACTTATGTATTGACTCATCATGATAACTCTAAAACCATGTAAATCAGAGACTTAAAATTTTATATTATTATTTATGTTATACAGTAAAAATCCGCTATGAATGGATTTTACTAAATTCCACCCACAAGGACGGTTCAGAAGGCGTTGATTAACTTCGCGAAACGGGAGAAATTAGGAAAGGTATCTCCTTAACTTTCCAAGTATTCACATTAGAGTGATCTCGGGTACGGTGCTTGCGGCTGTCGACTCGAGTAGCAGGTTTAGGGATGGGGGGGGGGGGGAGGGCCTTCTTGCAATCCAATGCATCGTTCAACTTCACCGGCCCAATTCACCTTAACTAAATTTAAAAATATCCTACAAAAGCTTATAAATAAGACACCGCGAAAAGAATGGAATCTTAAATATTTAATGGAATCAGGCGTTACCTTGCGGAAGTCCATCCTAAGTAAGAAAAGGATGAATATTTAGCCATTTCCGCACATGCAAGCAGGCTAAATATTGGTCCTTTTCTTACTTAGAATGGAATCTGACCATTCATCGCAGCAGCCAGACCTGTAAGACTTTAAAGTCACAAAGTAGGCAGAGATGCAAGATAAACAGAGTAATAATCTCGTTGAATCCCTGATCTTTTGAACTCACTTTAGGAAGAAATGTAGTAAACACATTGCTAAAACTGTTTTATATTCTTCGGTGTAGCCTCACCTAAATATGTCAAAGCTGTTATTTTGGACGGCGCTGATACAGGGCGCAAGTAATTAATGTAACTAGATCGGCTCGTATATCATATGGGAACATAACTCCCCAACATATTAGATAGAAGTGTTGCTGTCTTCTTTCAACGCTATTGCTTTTTCAAGTGATTTACTGCCTGGCAATGGCAACCGCCTAAGTCGTGGTTCGACCTTTTGAGAGCCCTTGCGCATTTCACTTCATGTGGACCCGTCTAAGCGATCTAAGAGCTCGGGGCCCGAGCCAAGGCTGGAGCACACGAGTTTCGGCACCTACAAAAGATGTTTATTACGCGTTCCAAAAATGTGGTAATTTTCAATGATAAGCCTAAATCTTTGAGCAGGTTATAGAGCTATTTTAATGTTATACCTCAGGCTCCTACCATCACATAATCTCATAAATATTTACACATAATATTTGTGTAAAAAGAAATTTTGAAATATGTATGACCCATTTCACTTCTGAAAAATGACTTAAACTTATCACGCCGGAAATAAATTCTCGCTCACAGTTTCTCAAACAACTGTGAACTATGAATATTTTTTTATACACAAAGTTGACCTCTAAAATATAAAAACGTAAAAAAATTATAAATTTAACAATCCAACCTTAGCTGAATACGATTTTTTTAATGAGGAATACTGAAGAACACTAATAATTTTTTTAAACGTGATAAAATACTTTGTTATGTAAAGGACTGATATATATATACTTCCTAAACTCTCGTTGTGCCAAGACTTACTACGCACTAATCGGTGTAACATTACTCCTGAGGATGCCCCGTGGAGGGCTAAAACACGTGTTGAGTGAATTAACGGTGGTAGTTGTGTAATTCGTTTGCCGCACGCGCATCTATCAGCGGGCTGGCGGGCGGTGCACTTCATTGCACGACTACTGCTACATAGCGGAAGTATATATATTTGTCCTTTTCTTACTTAGGATGGACTTCCGCAAAGTAACGCCTGAATCTATAAGATATATTTTGTTATATTATATTTAACCTTTCACAGTTCTTTTATATTATTTGGGGGCGTATTTATTTTAATACATCACGGACCTTCTGAAAGATATTGGTTAACCCAGGGGGTCCGCAGGGATTATGTGGGAACCACTGTCATCGACGTAATAACGTTTTAAATTCCACTTAATTTAATCAAAATAGATTATTTAGAGAATACGTGTTGATTACTTATCTCAGCTTAGTGCAGATTAATTAAAATTACATTAATATGTGTTTTGACATATCGTTTGCGCGATATTGGTTTAAAAATACTTTTATCTTGTTATTTTTATATATATGCCATACTGGCCAGAAAGCGATAAATTGCTGAGGAAAGACAAGTCTCTCAATTGTTTCAGCTATAATTGTTGTCCGGGGTAACGTGTACATACTTATTAAAGAATTTGTTAAAGTTTGATAAATTAATGAATGGAGTCATTTATTTCCAAACCTTAATAAGATTACATTTTCAGTGATGTTAAAAGTAGTGCAAGCATAAATTTCTTTAAAACTTTTTTCAAAATTTGACCTTCGTCTTCTATGTTAAGTGATGATGAAGTCTACGATACTATATACTTCTCTAGAATAAACCTATTTACTCTTGAAGACTCCCAAGTTATAGTTTGTTGACAACAACTAAGTTGGTAGGTTATTTCATACCCTGTTCGAACTATAAAAGTATTATCAAAGACTTGGTGAGGGTAGAAGAAATTTCAACCTTGTGATGTGATATGGTAAATTCGCGAGTCTTGTTGTCGGATGAAAGATAGGAGATGAAGAAATTAGTTTATGTAACAACGACGCACACACTCAAAAATGCAGTCTGTAGAACACCGATAAACTGGTCCTATTCTGGTTGTTCTATTTGGCCAATTACTTGAATAAATAAATAGATACTAGAGACGTAATATTTTTACAACTCCATAGATACATTTATACAAATATGTTATGTATCTAATTCATATATATATAACGATCTAGCTGGTTTTTACGACTTTTGTTTAGATTTTTTTTGCAATTTTTGATAAATTATTCCGTCTGAACATAACTTTGAAAACTACTCTACTTTTCTTACTTAGACTTCCGCAAAGTAACACCTGAATCCATTATATTTTTTAGACTGTATTTTGTTCATCGACTAAATGTCATAAATATCAAATTTATGCGACTGTACCTGTATTCGCAGATAAGCGGCCCGCAATTGCAGTTCCTGAAGAGCATAAACCTCAGGAAGGTGTCCTTGGAAGCCTGCGTGGCGGCGTACGCCGGAGACGACTCCGCCGTAATTGACGACAGTGAGTATATTTTATTATCTATCTATAAGATTTACACTTACTTACTGGTTCTTAACGATTACTCTGGTACCATAAGGCTTTTCTATATGACCCCCGTTATTGTGGGTCCCTCATTACCCCTATCGTATTTGGGACAAGGAGTATATTTAGCAATATCTCTCATTCTTCACCATTTCTATTGCTGCATCCTCTTTCATTAATCACCCTTTATTTTGTTCTCTTCCTTTCATTCACAACCCTTAAACAGATCGCCTCTATTCTTTCACCACATTCTTTTATATCATTATTTAGTTTACAATTTCAAATTCCTTATTCCTGTTTTTATTATTATTTTACGTTTGTTCTCTTATTATACCCGACCTCATGTTTTTAAATCTAACCTTTATGTTTATAACCTCTGACAATTTTCCTGCAATAATCTAGGAATAAATGTGCCATAAATGCCTCATATGTGTGAATTTTTTAAGTAGAAATGTATGCAATTCTTCCAGTAGATAAAAACTCAAAAACTCGTTATAATTCTAGTGCATTAACAAAGATTTTATAAAGAATATAATGTAAAGTCGAATAATAAGTATGATAAAATTTTCAGCTGTAATTTGCGCGGCTGGGGAAGGCTTAGTAGGCACCTGCACAGGCGACTCTGGTGCCCCTATGGTTAGGGACCAGGTACTGGTGGGCATTTCCTCACACTTCAAGGAGTGCGGAGACGGCAGCTACCCTGACGTCTTCACCCGTGTGGACCGCTTCACTGACTGGATCATGAGCGTTGCGACTCGACCCTCAGGGGCTGAAGGCGACTTCACTGCATCCGCCAGAGTGAAGACGATACAGTGATCGATCTCCAATTGTTTAAAAAACTGTCAACCATCGCTAAAAAAACTACGCAAAAAATCGTGTAAATATGTATTAAAAAAGTAGAATTACTTAAAAAATATACTATTTTTTTATACTCCATACATTAAATAAAAAAACCAACACATTGTTTCGGTTAAACTGCTGTGTATTTTTATTTAAAATTATATTTTGTATGATTTATATGCCGTAAAACGGGGCTAATTTGCACACGGTTTGGCAGTTTATTAGAAGTTTCTTTTTTTTTCAACCAAAATCTAAGGTTTTTTTCGCATCAACCGAACAATGTGTCCCTTGGCTATCAAACTAAGATGAATATGGACCCTAATAGGGTCCCAACAATATTATACATTCGTCCAAACACGTATCTGATCTTCCTTTGATGAAGTAAACGCGTTTAGCGGGTGAGTGATTAACCACTCGAGCAAGTTGGCGAGGAAGGTGATAGCAAAGAGTGATCAAAAAAGGTGTATTCACGTGAGTAAAAAGAGAATAATCACGCGACCACATTACTTGGCGTACGAATTCAAATCCGCGTTCGAATTTGAATTCGAACGAGCAAGAATTGTTTGACATAAAATTTTGTGGTCGTAGTGGCCAGCAATGGGGAACATGAATGATACAACTATATGTACAAAGACGTGATGCGATGGAGAGTTATTGTTTACCTTTATATAAAATCGAAATATCCTTTTTCGAGTTTCAAATCAAAGCCAAAAGATTTGTGGCTCACATAATATTTTATACGATGTAAATTAAAACATATTTATTATCAATTTAATTCACTACGTTACAAAAGGGAGCCGAGATAACCCAATTAGGGTTGTATTGCGTACCACGAGTATCCGCCTCTTGTTTGACGGGCGACGAGCCCATTGCCGCCAGTCAAACAAATCGCCTCAGCGCTGGCCCACCTCGTGCTCGCTGGCCCCCGGGAGATACTGTTTACTCTCTCTATATGTTCGAGGTCATACAGAAACTTTAATAGCGCGATTTAGAACTAAATTTATTCAACTATCCTGCAGTTTTGTAACGGTTTTGACACACAGGCTGACAGTCATTTAAAACTAGAGGGTCAAATTGAAATATTTTAGTTCCGGAATATGGGGAATGCCCTATCTCGTACGTCAAGCGACAGCTTAGGCTGGGAACGCTTGACGAATGGAATAGCAGGTACATGGGAAGAACGACGGCTTCGACAACGTGGAAATTCTTCCCGGAAGCGTTCGCGGCCTACCGCGCGCTCCGCAGCATGGAGGTGGACGCGGTCTTGGTCCAGCTGTTCATTGGGCACGGGGGGTTCTCTGATTACCTTCACAGGTTCAAGCTCAAGGAGGACCCTTCGTGCTTCTGTGAACCGGGCTTAGAACAAACCGTGATCCAACTTGTAGTAGAATGATCCGCATTTGGAGCCCGATAGAGACCGAATGCCGGATAGGTAAAAAAATAGAAGAGGCCACACTTGCCTCCATAATGAATGAAAACGAAGGAAGAGTGTCCTTCCTCAAATTCTGCAGAGAAGTGGCAAAATATGTAATAAGTAAAAACAAGACATAGATAGGCAATAAAATATTTTAAAAATTGAAAATAAAAATAGCATAAAACAAAACTGTGATAAAATTGTGATATTTACTGAATAGAATACGGTAAATCAAAATACAAAACCTGTGATAAGCTGTAAATAGAAATAAATTTAACTGCAGTGTTTGAGGATGGTTGAAAGGAACGGAATGGTTGAGAAAGACAGATCGAATTGTAGAATGAAAGAAAGGAATGTAAGATAATATGATGAATGAAAAAAGAGAACGACAATAAAATTTTAAGGGGAAAAATTATTAAAAATGTAATAAAGGTCCGTAATCCACACCAAGTTAGGGGCACAAGAGGTCCCCAATAGCGGAGGCCACTATAAAAAAACATGTATTATAGAAGTTTTTTAAATTTCAAAATGACGTAATTTTAATCTGTTACCAGGATATTTGTTTATATTACATTAACATAAATTTTAATACTGTTCGTAGTGAAGTCGAACTTTATGTCTAAAAATAGATAAAAAAGTAAGTTAAATAGTAAATGCAGGTTTTAAAACGCGATGCAATGTGTGCCGCTCGTGTGACGGCCAATTGGGGTGAACTGATGTCTCATTTGAGATATGCACTAAAAGGTTAACATAAATTTTTACTACTGCTCGAAGAAAGAATAAGAAAATCTCAATGACCGGTTTTATAATTCGATTTCTCTGTTACAAGATCACAGATAAATTACAAATAAAATTATTTCGTTCTGTATTTTATACGATATATATTAAAACATGTTTGTTATAAATTTAATTCATTACGTTAAAAAAGGGAGCCGAGATAACCCAATTAGGGTTGTATTGCGTACCACGAGTATCCGCCTCTTGTTTGACGGGCGACGAGCCCATTGCCGCCAGTCAAACAAATCGCCTCAGCGCTGGCCCACCTCATGCTCGCTGGCCCCCCGGAGATACTGTTTACTCTCTCTATATGTTCGAGATCATAAAAAAAATTTAATAGCGCGATTTAGAACTAAATTTATTCAACTACCCTGCGGTTTTGTAACGGCACTGACAGACAGGCTGACAGTCATTTAAAACTAGAGGGTCAAATCGAAATATTCTAGTTCGAGTTTCAAATTAAAGTCATTAGTTAACCTCAACGTTGTCTACTTTTGAATTTGATAACAAGCATATAATTTTATTACAAAACGTACAATTTTAACGACATGCTATAACAAGTTTCTGTACTAGCTAGATTTTCTAGCAAAATAACATAAGGCATATTTTGCTGAAATTAACGTACTAATCACCTTCCAGCTGCATTACAGTAAAATGTTATAATGAAAAATAAATAAATGTATTGTTATGTTAATATTGTAAGGACCTAACATAATCGTTTATACATATCGATGTTTTATTCGAGATATGCACTAGAACTCAAGTAACAATATTTACTGATGCTCAAAGAGGGAATAATAAAATGTCATTTAGTTTTTTTGTAGTTTGTATTGGCTTTTACTAGATCACAGACAAATTACAAATAAAAGTATTTTGATTCTTTAGTAAGGATTTCTGTATACTTCCTATGTGTTTGTATTATATTTAAATATTTTTTCAAATAAAATAAAAATATTTAAACCTTACTTAATATATTATACGATATGAATTACTACACGTTTTTTTTATTAATTTGATTCAAAACATGTAAAAAGGGGGCCGAGATAACCCAATTAGGGTTGTATTGCCCATCACGAGTATCCACCTCTAGATTGACGGGCGACTGAGCCATTTGCCGCCAGTCAATCCTGACGCCTCAGCGCTGGTCTGCCTCGTGCTCGCTGGCCCCCGGGAGGTACTGTTTACTCTCTCTATATGTTCGAGATCATAAAGAAACTTTAATAGCGCGATTTGGAGTTAGTTTGTTCTAACTACCTTCAATTTTGAAATGATATTTACGTAGAGCTTGGGGGTAATCGAACAACACAGTGAAGGTCGCGGTAAGTCACCGGATGCGGGCACCGCGACACCGGCCATTGTTCCACAGCAGAACGTTGGGTCGCGACAGTATAATACGAGTTCAATAACAAGGATAGGCGGCAGATTATAAGCGGGAATGTGCGAGCATTTGAAAATGAAAGGCGACACGTGCAACAAGATAGTCATTGATATCTTTTTAAAGGTTGAATGTGAATAGAGTTTCCAGCTGCCTGAGACTTCCACACCCGTCTGGTCAGTTTGGTGTGGAATTCTGCTGCCTAGAGGTGGGTGAGGAGGCTGGTCAACTTGCTACCGAGGCAGCCGATCTGGTTATTTATACCGACGGCAGCCGCATTGAGGACAATGTGGTTGCGGCGTTCTGCGTTATGCGCGACGCCGCACAGCTTTACAGTAAGAAGCTCAAGTTGGGCAACTTCTGCACGGTATATAAGGCGGAGCTGCTGGCTTTAGCGGAAGCAACAGGGTACGCGGCTAGCGGGTCAGCGCAGTCATGCGCGATACTGAGTGACTCGCCGTCCGCCCTCCAGTCAGTCGCAAGATCGGACACCCTCTATCCCTTAGCGGTAAGAGTAAAAGAGAATGTTATAAGAGTAATAGAGAATGGCAAGAGCGTAAATTTCTATTGGGTGAAAGCGCACGCGAGGACGGAGGGAAACGAGAGGGCGGACCAACTGCCCAAGGACGCGGCCCTGAAGAGTAAAAGACGACCAGAATATGAGGAATGCCCTATCTCGTACGTCAAGCGACAGCTTAGGCTGAGAACGCTTGACGAATGGAATAGCAGGTACATGGGAAGAACGACGGCATCGACAACGCGGAAGTTCTTCCCGGACGACGTCGCGGCCTACCGCGCGCTTTGCAGCATGGAGGTGGATGCGGTCTTGGTCCAGCTGTTCATTGGACACGGGGGTTCTCTGAGTAGCCTTACAGGTTCAAGCTCTGTGAACCGGGCTTGGACCAGACCATGATCAGCTGGGTAGTAGAATGCTCCGCATTTGGAGGACTCCGATAGAGACCGAATGCCGGATAGGTAAATAAAATAGAAGAGGCCACACTTGCCTCCATAATGAATAAAAACAAAGGTAGAGTGTCCTTCCTCAAATTCTGCAGAGAAGTGCCAAAATATGTAATAAGTAAAACAAGACATAGATAGATAGGCAATAAAATATTATAAAAATTGAAAATAAAAATAGCATAAAACAAAACTGTGATAAAATTGTGATATTCACTGAATAGAGTAAAGTAAATCAAAATACAAAACCTGTGATAAGCTGTAAATAGAAATAGATATTACTGCAGTGTTTGAGGATGGTTGAAAGGAACGGAATGGTTGAGAAAGAGATCGTATTGTAGAATGAAAGAAAGGAATGTAAGATAATATGATGAATGAAAGAAGAGAACGTCAATAAAATTTTAAGGGACAAAAATTAATAAGAATGTAGTAAAAGTCCGTAATCCACACCAAGCGGAAGCCACTATAAAAAACATGTATTAAAGAAATAAGTTATAAGTTTTTTAAATTTCAAAATGACGTAATTTTAATCTATTACCAGGATATTTGTTTATATTACATCAACATACATTCAAATAGAGTAGTGAAATCGAATGTTATATCTAAAAAGATGAAAATAGTAAGTTAAATAATAGATCAAGTTTTTAAAACGCAATGTGTGCCACTCGTGTGACGGCCAATTCGAGTGAACTAATGTCTTATTTGAGACATGCACTAAAAGGTGAACATCAATTTTTACTACTGCTCAAAGAAAGAATAAGAAAATCTCAATGACCGTTTTTGTAATTCGATTGCGTTCTAACATGATCATAGATAAATCACAAATAAAATTGTTTGGTTTTATCTTTAAGGTTCCTGCATATTTCTCGTGTACATGTATTACATTAAGATAATTTTCAAATAAAATAAAAAGATTTGTGGTTCACATAATATTTTATACGATATGAATTAAAACATGTTTATTATCAATTCAATTCATTACGTTAAAAAAGGGAGCCGAGATAACCCAATTAGGGTTGTATTGCGTACCACGAGTATCCGCCTCTTGTTTGACGGGCGACGAGCCCATTGCCGCCAGTCAAACAAATCGCCTCAGCGCTGGCCCACCTCGTGCTCGCCGGCCCCCGGGAGATACTGTTTACTCTCTCTATATGTTCGAGCTCATACAGAAACTTTGATAGCGCGATTTAGAACCAAATTTATTCAACTACCCTGCAGTTTTGTAACGGCACTGACACACAAGCTGAGTCATTTAAAACTAGAGGGTCAAATCGAAACATTCTAGTTCGAGTTTCAAATTAAAGCCATTAGTTAACCTTAACGTTGTCTGCTTTTAAATAGGATAACAAGCATATAATTTTATTACGAAATGTACAACTTTAGCGACATGCTATAACAACTTTCTGCACTAGCTAGATTTTCTAGCAAATTAACATAAGGCATATTTTGCTGAAATTAAAATACTAATCACCTTACAGCTGCATTACAGTAAAGTGTTATAATGAAAAAGGAATAAATGTATTGTTATGTTAATATTGTAAGGACCTAACAATCGTTTATACATATCGATATCTTATTCGAGATATGCACTAGAACCTTAGTAACAATTTTTACTGATGCTCAAAGAGGGAACAATAAAATATCATTTAGTTTTTTTGTAGTTTGTACTGGCTTTTACTAGATCACAGACAAATTACAAATAAAACTGTTTTGATTCTTTAGTAAGGATTTCTGTATACTTCCAATGTTTTTGTATTATATTAAAATATTTTTTCAAATAAAATGAAAAAGATTTAGGGCTTACTTAATATATTATAATATATGAATTACTACACGATTTTTATTAATTTAATTCAAAACATGTAAAAAGGGGGCCGAGATAACCCAATTAGGGTTGTATTGCTCATCACGAGGATCGGCCTCTTGATTGACGGGCGACTGAGCCATTTGCCGCCAGTCAATCTTGGCGCCTCAGCGCTGGTCTGCCTCGTGCTCGCTGGCCCCCGGGAGATACTGTTTACTCTCTCTATATGTTCGAGCTCATACAGAAACTTTAATAGCGCGATTTAGCACTAAATTTATTCAACTACCTTGCAGTTTTGTAACGGCACCGACACATAAGCTGACGGTCATTTAAAACTAGTGGGTCAAATCGAAATATTCTAGTTCGAGTTTCAAAGTTAGTTAACTTCAACGATGTTTACTATTGAATAGGATAACAAGCATAAAGTTTTATTACGAAACGTACAATTTTAAAGACAATTTATAACAAGTTTCTGTGTTAGATTTTCTAGAAAAAGAACATAAGACATTCTTAGCAGAAATTAATTTAAAAACTGACTGAAATAATCATCTTACTGCTGCAAAAGAGTGAAATGTAACTATAAAAGAGAGATAATTGTAGAAATCGAGCGAAAAAGTGAACAGAAACTAAAATAGTTATATTTAGTCAAATACAGAATTTAATTAGGAAGTCGATAGCGTTTCGCATCTCAGAGTACAAACCATCTTAATTATTTTTTGTTTTCAAAAAATAAAGAAAACTAAATTCGCGTGTTTTTGATCCAAATTCAAAAGTGAAATCGGTAACATAATCGTTTTTATTCGTATTTTATCGTTTTTCGAAAAGAAAAATGATTGTTTGTACGACATGTATCATTGATGATTATTAAATTTCAAAATGACGTCATTTTAATCTGTTGCCTGGATATTTGTTTATTACATTAACATTAATTTTAATACCGTTCGTAGTGAAGTCAAAAATTACGCCTAAAACTAGATAAAAAAGGAAGTTAAAAAGTATATCCAGTTTTTAAAACGCGACGCAATGTGTGCCGCTCGTGTGACGGCCAATTGGAGTGAACTGATGTCTTATTTGAGATATGCACTAAAAGGTTAACATCAATTTTTACTACTGCTTACAGAAAGACTAATCTCAATCATCGTTTTTGTAATTCGATTTCGCTGTTACAAGATCACAGATAAATTACAAATAAAATTATTTGGTTCTATCTTTAAGGTTCCTGTTTATTTCTCATGTACATGTATTATATTTAGACAGTCTTTCAAATCAAATAAAAAGATTTGTGGCTCTTATAATATTTTATACGATATGAATTAAAACATGTTTATTATCAATTCAATTCATTACGTTAAAAAAGGGAGCCGAGATAACCCAATTAGGGTTGTATTGCGTACCACGAGTATCCGCCTCTTGTTTGACGGGCGACGAGCCCATTGCCGCCAGTCAAACAAATCGCCTCAGCGCTGGCCCACCTCGTGCTCGCTGGCCCCCGGGAGATACTGTTTACTCTCTCTATATGTTCGAGCTCATACAGAAACTTTGATAGCGCGATTTAGAACCAAATTTATTCAACTACCCTGCAGTTTTGTAACGGCACCGACACACATGCTGACGGTCATTTAAAACTAGAGGGTCAAAGCGTAATATTCTAGTTCGAGTTTCAAATCAAAGCCATTAATTAACCTTAACGTTGTCTACTTTTAAATAGGATAACAAGCATGTAATTTTATTAGAAAACGTACAATTTTAACGACCTATTATAACAAGTTTCTGTACTAGATTTTCTAGCAAAATAACATAAGGCATATATTGCTAAAATTAATTTAAAAACTTGCTAAAATAATCACCTTACAGCTGCATTACAGTAAAGTGTTATAATGAAAAAGGAATAAATGTATTGTTATGTTAATATTGTAAGGACCTAACATAATCGTTTATACATATTGATATCTTATTCGAGATATACACTAGAACTCGAGTAACAATATTTACTGATGCTCAAAGAGGGAATAATAAAATGTCATTTTGTTTTTTTGTAGTTTGTATTGGCTTTTACTAGATCACAAACAAATAACAAGTAAAAGTATTTTGATTCTTTAGTAAGGATTTCCGTATAATTCTCCCATGTTTGTGTATTATAGTTAAAAAAAATTGCTGTACGATATGAATAACTACATTTTTTTTATTAATTTAATTCAAAACATGTAAAAAGGGGGCCGAGATAACCCAATTAGGGTTGTATTGCCCATCACGAGTATCCACCTCTTGATTGACGGGCGACTGAGCCATTTGCCGCCAGTCAATCCTGACGCCTCAGCGCTGGTCTGCCTCGTGCTCGCTGGCCCCCGGGAGATACTGTTTACTCTCTCTATATGTTCGAGGTGATACAGAAACTTTAATAGCGCGATTTAGCACTAACTTTATTCAACTACCCTGCTGTTTTGTAACGGTTTTGACACACAAGCCGACAGTTATTTAAAACTAGAGGGTCAAAGCGAAATATTCTAGTTTGAGTTTCAAATCAAAGCCATTAATTAACCTCAACGTTGTCTACTTTTGAATAGGATTACAAGAATATAATTTTATTAGGAAACGTACAATTTTAACGACATGTTATAATAAGTTTCTGTGCTAGACTTTCTAGCAAAATAACACACGGCATTTTTAACTAAAATTAATTTAAAAAGTTGCTAAAATAATCATCTTACAGCTGCATAACAGTTAAATGTAATTATAAAAGAGAAATAATTGTAGAAATCGAGAGAAAAAGTGAATAGAAAATAAAATAGTTTTATTTTGTCAAATGCAGAATTTAATTAGGAAGTCCATATCGTTTTGCATCTTAGACTATAAACTATCTGAATTATTTTTTGTTGTCAAAAAGTAAATAAAACCAAAGTCACGTCTTTTTGACTCAAATTCAACAGTGGAATCGGTAACATAATCGTTTTTATTCGTATTTTATCGTTTTTCGAAAAGAAAAATTATTGTTTGTACAACATGGTTCATTGAAGATTATTAAATTTCAAAATGACGTAATTTTAATCTGTTGCCAGAATATTTGTTTATATTACATTAACATAAATTTTAATACCGTTCGTAGTGAAGTCAAACGTTATGTCTAAAAATAGATAAAAAAGTAAGTCAAATAGTAAATGCAGGTTTTAAAACGCGATGCAATGTGTGCCGCTCGTGTGACGGCCAATTGGAGTCAACTGATGTCTTATTTGAGGTACGCACTAAAAGGTAAACATCGATTTACTACTGCTCGAAGAAACAATAAGAAAATCTCAATCACCATTTTTGTAATTCGATTTCGCTGTTACAAGATCACAGATAAATTACAAATAAAATTATTTAGTTCTATATTTTATACGATATATATTAAAACATGTTTATAATAAATTTAATTCACTACGTTAAAAAAAGGGAGCCGAGATAACCCAATTAGGGTTGTATTGCGTACCACGAGTATCCGCCTCTTGTTTGACGGGCGACGAGCCCATTGCCGCCAGTCAAACAAATCGCCTCAGCGCTGGCCCACCTCGTGCTCGCTGGCCCCCGGGAGATACTGTTTACTCTCTCTATATGTTCGAGGTGATACAGAAACTTTAATAGCGCGATTTAGAACTAAATTTATTCAACTACCCTGCAGTTTTGTAACGGCACTGACACACAAGCTGAGTCATTTAAAACTAGAGGGTCAAATCTAAATATTTTAGTTCGAGTTTCAAATCCGAGCCATTAGTTAACCTCAACATTGTCAACTTTTGAATAGGATAACAAGCATATAATTTTATTACGAAACGTTCAGTTTTAACGACACGTTATAACAATTTTTATGTGCTGGATTCTCTAGCAAAATAACATAAGGCATTTTTAGCTAAAATTAATTTAAAACTTGCTAAAATAATCATCTTACAGCATAAAAGTGAAATGTAACTATAAAAGAGAAATAATTGTCTTCTCACAGCTGCATAAGACTAAAATGTAATTATAAATGAGAAATAATTGTAGAAATCGAGAGAAAAAGTGAATGGAAAATAAAATAGTTTTATTTAGTCAAATGCAGAATTTAATTAGAAGTCCATATCGTTTTGCATCTTAGAGCATAAACAATCTCAATTATTTTTTGTGGTCAAAAAATAAAGAAAACTAAAGTTGCGTCTATTTGACCCAAATTCAACAGTGGAATCGGTAACATAATCGTTTTTAAACGTGTTTTATCGTTTTTCGCAAAGGAAAATGATTGTACAACATGTATCATTGAAGATTTTTTAATTTCAAATTGACGTTGTTTTAATCTGTTGCCAGGATATTTTTTCATGTTACATTAGTTAAGTCGAATGTTTTGTCTAAATTAGATAAAAAAAGTTAAAAAGTATATCCAGTTTTTAAAACGCGACGCAATGTGTGCCGCTCGTGTGACGGCCAATTGGGGTGAACTGATGTCTTATTTGAGATATGCACTAAAAGGTTAACATCGATTATTACTACTGCTCAAAGAAAGAATAAGTAAATCTCAATCACCGTTTTTGTATTTCGATTTCGCTGTTACAAGATCATCGTGATGTTTGACTTCACTACGAACAGTATTAAAATTTATGTTAATGTAATGTAAACAAATATCCAGGCAACAGATTAAAATTACGTCATTTTAAAGTTTAAAAATCTTCAATGATCCATGTTGTACAATATATATAACAATAATTTTTTTTTTCGAAAAACTATAAAACACGTACGAAAACGATTATGTTACCGATTCTACTGTTGAATTTGGATCAAAAACAGGCGACTTTGGTTTTTTGACAACAATAAATAATTCAGATAGTTTATACTCTGAGATGAGAAACGCTACCGACTTCCTAATTAAATTCTGCATTTGACTAAATACAACTATTTTAGTTTCTATTCACTTTTTTTCTTGATTTCTACGATTATTTCTCTTTAATAGTTATTTTTCGCTCTTATGGAGCTGTAAGATGATTATTTTAGCGAGTTTTTAAATTAATTTCAGCAAATTTGTAATTTATCTGTGATCTTGTAACAGCGAAATCGAATTACAAAAACGGTGGTTGAGACTTTCTTATTCTTTCTGTGAGCAGTAGTAAAAATCGATGTTTACCTTTTAGTGCATATCTCAAATAAGACATCAGTTCACTCCAATTGGCCGTCACACGAGCGGCACGCATTGCATCGCGTTTTAAAACCTGCATTTACTATTTAACTTACTTTTTTATCTATTTTTAGACATAACGTTTGACTTCACTACGAACGGTATTAAAATTTATGTTAATGTAATATAAACAAATATTCTGGCAACAGATTAAAATTACGTCATTTTGAAATTTAATAATCTTCAATGAACCATGTTGTACAAACAATAATTTTTCTTTTCGAAAAACGATAAAATACGAATAAAAACGATTATGTTACCGATTCCACTGTTGAATTTGAGTCAAAAAGACGTGACTTTGGTTTTATTTACTTTTTGACAACAAAAAATAATTCAGATAGTTTATAGTCTAAGATGCAAAACGATATGGACTTCCTAATTAAATTCTGCATTTGACAAAATAAAACTATTTTATTTTCTATTCACTTTTTCTCTCGATTTCTACAATTATTTCTCTTTTATAATTACATTTAACTCTTATGCAGCTGTAAGATGATTATTTTAGCAACTTTTTAAATTAATTTTAGTTAAAAATGCCGTGTGTTATTTTGCTAGAAAGTCTAGCACAGAAACTTATTATAACATGTCGTTAAAATTGTACGTTTCCTAATAAAATTATATTCTTGTAATCCTATTCAAAAGTAGACAACGTTGAGGTTAATTAATGGCTTTGATTTGAAACTCGAACTAGAATATTTCGCTTTGACCCTCTAGTTTTAAATAACTGTCGGCTTGTGTGTCAAAACCGTTACAAAACAGCAGGGTAGTTGAATAAAGTTAGTGCTAAATCGCGCTATTAAAGTTTCTGTATCACCTCGAACATATAGAGAGAGTAAACAGTATCTCCCGGGGGCCAGCGAGCACGAGGCAGACCAGCGCTGAGGCGTCAGGATTGACTGGCGGCAAATGGCTCAGTCGCCCGTCAATCAAGAGGTGGATACTCGTGATGGGCAATACAACCCTAACTGGGTTATCTCGGCCCCCTTTTTACATGTTTTGAATTAAATTAATAAAAAAAATGTAGTTATTCATATCGTACAGCAATTTTTTTTAACTATAATACACAAACATGGGAGAATTATACAGAAATCCTTACTAAAGAATCAAAATACTTTTACTTGTTATTTGTTTGTGATCTAGTAAAAGCCAATACAAACTACAAAAAAACAAAATGACATTTTATTATTCCCTCTTTGAGCATCAGTAAATATTGTTACTCGAGTTCTAGTGTATATCTCGAATAAGATATCAATATGTATAAACGATTATGTTAGGTCCTTACAATATTAACATAACAATACATTTATTCCTTTTTCATTATAACACTTTACTGTAATGCAGCTGTAAGGTGATTATTTTAGCAAGTTTTTAAATTAATTTCAACAAAATGTGCCTAATGTTATTTTGCTAGAAAATCTAGTACAGAAACTTGTTATAATAGGTCGTTAAAATTGTACGTTTTCTAATAAAATTACATGCTTGTTATCCTATTTAAAAGTAGACAACGTTAAGGTTAATTAATGGCTTTGATTTGAAACTCGAACTAGAATATTACGCTTTGACCCTCTAGTTTTAAATGACCGTCAGCATGTGTGTCGGTGCCGTTACAAAACTGCAGGGTAGTTGAATAAATTTGGTTCTAAATCGCGCTATCAAAGTTTCTGTATGAGCTCGAACATATAGAGAGAGTAAACAGTATCTCCCGGGGGCCAGCGAGCACGAGGTGGGCCAGCGCTGAGGCGATTTGTTTGACTGGCGGCAATGGGCTCGTCGCCCGTCAAACAAGAGGCGGATACTCGTGGTACGCAATACAACCCTAATTGGGTTATCTCGGCTCCCTTTTGTAACGTAGTGAATTAAATAAATAATAAACATCTTTTTATTTTTTTATTTGAAAGATTGTCTAAATGTAATACATGTACATATGAAATACACAGGAACCTAGAAGATAGAACCAAATAATTTTATTTGTAATTTATCTGTGATTTTGTTACAGCGAAATGCAATTATAAAAAAGGTCATTGAGATTTTCTTATTCTTTCTTTGTGCAGTAGTAAAAATTGATGTTAACCTTTCAGTACATATCTCAAATAAGACATCAGTTCACTCCAATTGGCCGTCACACGAGCGGCACACATTGCGTCGCGTTTTAAAAACTTGATCTATTATTTAACATACTATTTTCATCTTTTTAGATATAACATTCGATTTCACTACTCTATTTGAATGTATGTTAATGTAATATAAACAAATATCCTGGTAACAGATTAAAATTACGTCATTTTGAAATTTAAAAAACTTCTATAATACATGTTTTTTATAGTGGCCTCCGCTTGGTATGGATTACGGACTTTTATTACATTCTTAATAATTTTTGTCCCTTAAAATTTTATTGACGTTCTCTTCTTTCATTCATCATATTATCTTACATTCCTTTCTTTCATTCTACAATTCGATCTGTCTTTCTCAACCATTCCGTTCCTTTCAACCATCCTCAAACACTGCAGTAATATCTATTTCTATTTACAGCTTATCACAGGTTTTGTATTTTGATTTACTTTACTCTATTCAGTGAATATCACAACTTTATCACAGTTTTGTTCTATGCTATTTTTATTTCCAATTTTTAAAATATTTTATTGCTTATGCATGTCTTGTTATACTTATTACATATTTTGCCACTTCTCTGCAGAATTTGAGGAAGGACATTTTCATTCATTTATCCTATTCCTTTTCAATTATTACGGAGGCAAGTGTGGCCTCTTCTATTTATTTACCTATCCGGCATTCGGTCTCTATCGGAGCCCTGCAAATGCGGAGCGTTCTACTACCCAGTGGATCACGGTCTGGTCCAAGCCCGGTTCAGAGCTTGAACCTGTAAGGCTACTCAGAGAACCCCCCGTGTCCAATGAACAGCTGGACCAAGACCGCATCCACCTCCATGCTGCGGAGCGCGCGGTAGGCCGCCACGGCGTCCAGGAAGAACTTCCGCGTTGTCGATGCCGTCGTTCCATTCATATACCTGCTATTCCATTCGTCAAGCGTTCTCAGCCTAAGCTGTCGCTTGACGTACGAGATAGGGCATTCCTCATATTCTGGTCGTTTTTTACTCTTCAGGGCCGCGTTCTTGGCCAGTCGGTCCGCCCTCTCGTTTCCCTCCGTCCCCGCGTGCGCTTTCACCCAATAGAAACTTACGCTCTTGCCATTTTCTCTTACTTTTATGACATTCTCTTTTACTCTTACCGTTAAGGGACGGAGGGTGTCCGATCTTGCGGCTGTCTGGAGGGCGGACGGCGAGTCAATCAGTATCGCGCGTGACCGCGTCGACCCGCTGGCCGTGTACCCTGTTGCTTCCGCTAAAGCCAGCAGCTCCGCCTTATATACCGTGCAGAAGTTGCCCAACTTGAGCTTCTTACTGTAAAGCTGTACGGCGTCTCGCATAACGCAGAACGCCGCAACCACCTTGTCCTCAATGCGGCTGCCGTCGGTATAAATAACCAGATCGGCTGCCACGGTGGCAAGTTGAGCAGCCTCCTCACCCACCTCCAGGCATAATTCCACACCAAACTGACCTAACGGGTGTGGAAGTCTCAGGCAACTGGAAACTCTGTTCACATTCAACCTTTAAAAATTTATCATCGACCATCTTGTTGCACGTATCGCCTTACATTTTCAAATGCTCGCACATTCCCGCTTATAATCTGCCGCCTATCCTTGTTATTGAACTCGTATTATACTGTCGCGACCCAACGTTCTGCTGTGGAACAATGGCCGATGTCACGGTGTCCGCATCCAGTGGCTTACCGCGACCTTCACTGTGTTATTCGTTTACCCCCAAGCTCTACGTAAATATCATTTCATAATTGAAGGTAGTTAAAACAAACTAACTCTAAATCGCGCTATTAAAGTTTCTTTATGATCTCGAACATATAGAGAGAGTAAACAGTATCTCTCGGGGGTCAGCGAGCACGAGGCAGACCAGCGCTAAGGCGCCAAGATTGACTGGCGGCAAATGGCTCAGTCGCCCGTCAATCAAGAGGCCGATCCTCGTGATGGGCAATACAACCCTAATTGGGTTATCTCGGCCCCCTTTTTTCGATGTTTTGAATTAAATTAATAAAAAAACGTGTAGTAATTCATAACGTATAGTATATTAAGTAAGCCCTAATTTTTTTTTTATTTTATTTGAAAATATATTTAAATATAATACAAAAAACATGGGAAGTATACAGAAATTCTTACTAAAGAATCAAAATAGTTTTACTTGTAATTTGTCTGTGATCTAGTAAAAGCCAATACAAACTACAAAAAAACTAAATGACATTTTATTATTCCCTCTTTGAGCATCAGTAAATATTGTTACTTGAGTTCTAGTGCATATCTCGAATAAAACATCGATATGTATAAACGATTATGTTAGGTCCTTACAATATTAACATAACAATACATTTATTTATTTTTCATTATAACATTTTACTGTAATGCAGCTGGAAGGTGATTAGTACGTTAATTTCAGCAAAATATGCCTAATGTTATTTTGCTAGAAAATCTAACACAGAAACTTGTTATAACATGTCGTTAAAGTTGTACGAGTCATGATAAAATTATAGGCTTGTTATCCTATTCAAATGTAGACATCTTTAAGGTTAACTAAAGGCTTTGATTTTAAACTCGAACTAGAATATAACGATTTGACCCTCTAGTTTTAAATGACCGTCAGCTTATGTGTCAGTGCCGTTACAAAACTGCAGGGTAGTTGAATAAATTTAGTGCTAAATCGCGCTATTAAAGTTTCTGTATGACTTCGAACATATAGAGAGAGTAAACAGTATCTCCCGGGGGCCAGCGAGCACGAGGTGGGCCAGCGCTGAGGCGATTTGTTTGACTGGCGGCAATGGGCTCGTCGCCCGTCAAACAAGAGGCGGATACTCGTGGTACGCAATACAACCCTAATTGGGTTATCTCGGCTCCCTTTTGTAACGTAATAAATTAAATTGATAATAAACATGTTTTAATTTATATCGTATAAAATATTATGTAAGCCACAAATCTTTCTATTTTATTTAAAAGACTGACTAAATGTAATACATGTACACGAGAAATAAACAGGAACCTTAAAGATAGAACCAAATAATTTTATTTGTAATTTATCTGTGATCTTGTAACAGCGAAATCGAAATACAAAAACGGTGATTGAGATTTTCTTATTCTTTCTTTGAGCAGTAGTAAAAATCGATGTTTACCTTTTAGTGCATGTCTCAAATAAGACATCAGTTCACTCCAATTGGCCGTCACACGAGCGGCACACATTGCGTTGCGTTTTAAAAACTTGATTTATTATTTAACTTACTTTTTTATCTAGTTTTAGGCACCATGTTTGACTTTACTACGAACAGTATTAAAATTTATGTTAATATAATATAAACAAATATTTGGCAAAAGATTAAAATTACATCATTTTGAAATTTAAAAACATTCAATGATACATGTTGTACAAACAATAATTTTTCTTTTCGTAAAACTATAAAACACCAATAAAAACGATTATGTTACTGATTCCACTGTTGAATTTAGGTCAAAAAGACGTGACTTTAGTTTTCTTTATTTTTTGAAAAGTAAAAATAATTGAGATTATTGATTCTCTAAGATGCGAAACGATATGGATTTCCTAATTAAATTCTGCATTTGACTAAATAAAACTATTTTATTTTCCATTCACTTCTCGCTTCGTACAATTATTTCTCTTTTATAGTTACATTTCACTCTTATGCAGCTGTAAGATGATTATTTTAGCGAGTTTTTAAATTAATTTCAGCTAAAAATGCCTTATGTTATTTTGCTAGAGAATCCAGCACAGAAAAATTGTTATAACGTGTCGTTAAAATTGTACGTTTCCTAATAAAATGTTGTGCTTGTTATCCTATTCAAAAGTAGACAACGTTAAGGTTAACTAATGGCTTTGATTTGAAACTGGAACTAGAATATTTCGCTTTGTCCCTCTAGTTTTAAATGACCGTCAGCTTGTATCGGTGCCGTTACAAAACTGCAGGGTAGTTGAATAAATTTAGTGCTAAATCGCGCTATTAAAGTTTCTTTACGATCTCGAACGTATAGGGAGAGTAAACAATATCTCCCGGGGGCCAGTGTCCACGAGGTAAGCCTGTGCGGGGACGACTTGATTGACGGGCGGCACGGGCTAGTCGGCCGTCACTCAAGAGGCGGATCCTCGTGGTAAGCAATACAACCCTGAAATCGGGTTATCTGGGCCCCCTTTTTTAAGGTCATGTTTTAATTTAGTAGAAGTAATAATTTACATTGCATAAATTAATATATAGGCGAGAAATGGTTTGTTATGCGAATTACTTTTTGGTAGTTTTTGTCTCCAAGTAGATTACGCAGTGGAAAGGATGCAGGCAATAATCATGCAAGTGTTGACTTATGCGTGTACTGTTAGAGGTACAGCTGAAAGCGTCGGTCAATAAATCTAACAATTCAAGTGCCGACGTAGACGATTTAATAATTTAAACATTTGTTCGATACATATACAAGCCACTAAGATCAGGGTCCATAAATTCAACACCACCGTAATCTTCTTTTGAAACTCTGTTCTTTTTTTTCCCTCTCCTTCCACCCCCTATTTAATTGGGAACAGGGTTTTATATTTCTTAATAATTTTTTCACTTGAATTTTTATTTTCGTTCTTGTCTTCCATAGTTCACAATATCTTTTTTCCCTCCTTCTTTCATTCTACAATTCTATCTTCCTTTCTCAATCATTCCTTTCTTTTCGTATATCCTCAAACAATTCAGGTATCCATTTCTATTACAGTATCAGTTTTAATTGGTTTACTTATATTCTCATGTACGTCAATTTTATCATGGATTTATTTTACATTTTTTTTATATCAATGAATCTTTTTTAATAATTTTATATTTTTTTATCCACCTATGTTTTGTTTCTGTCTATTGCGTATTGTACAACTTTCCTAAAGAATTTGAGGACGCACTCTCTTTCATTCTTTTCCATTATAATGGAGGCAAGTGTTGCCTTCTCTATCTTTTTGTCTAGCCGGCATTCGGTCTCATATAGGAGCCCTCCAAATTCGGGACATTCTGCTACCAGGTGGATCGCGGTTTGGTCCACGCCCGGTTCACAGAAGCACGAGGGGTCTTCTCTGGGCTTAAACCTATGAAGGTACTCAGAGAACCCCCTGTGCCCCAAGTGCTAGACCAAGACCGCATCCACCTCCATGCTGCGGAGCGCGCGGTAGGCCGCCACGGCGTCCAGGAAGAACTTCCGCGTTGTCGATGCCGTCGTTCCATTCATATACCTGCTATTCCATTCGTCAAGCGTTCTCAGCCTAAGCTGTCGCTTGACGTACGAGATAGGGCATTCCTCATATTCTGGTCGTCTTTTACTCTTCAGGGCCGCGTTCTTGGCCAGTTAGTCCGCCCTCTCGTTTCCCTTCGTCCCCGCGTGCGCTTTCACCCAATGGATGGAGGGTGTCCGATCATGCGACTGTCTGGAGGGCGGACCGCGAGTCATTCAGTATCGCGCATGACTGCGTCGACCCGCTAGCCGCGTACCCTGTTGCTTCCGCTAAAGCCAGCAGCTCTGCCTGATATACCGTGCAAAAGCTGCCCAACTTGAGGTTCTTACTGTAAAGCTCTGCGGCGTCTCGCATAACGCAGAACGCCGCAACCACCTTGTCCTCAATGCGGCTGCCGTCGGTATAAATAACCACATCGGCTGACGCGGTTGCAAGTTGAGCAGCCTCCTCACCCACCTCCAGGCAGCATAATTCCAAACCAAACTGACCAGACGGGTGTGGAAGTCTAAGGCAGCTGGAAACTCTGTTCACATTCAACCTTTAAAAAGTTATCAATGACTATCTTTTTGCACGAGTCGCCTTACATTTTCAAATGGTCGCACATTCCCGCTTATATCATGCAGCCTATCCATGTTATTGAACTTGTATTATACTGTCGCGACCCAACGTTCTGCTGTGGAACAATGCACGATGTCGCGGTGTCCGCACCCAGTGACTTATCGCGACATTCACTGTGTTATTCGTTTACCCCCAAGCTCTACGTAAATATCATTTCAAAATTGAAGGTAGTTAAAACAAACTAACTCTAAATCACGCTATTAAAGTTTTTGCACGACTTCGTAGGCATAGAAGCACCGAAGAAAACCTCTCGGGACCAGCGACCACGAGGCAGACCAGCGCTGAGGCGCCAAGATTGACTGGCGGCAAATGGCTCAGTCGCCCGTCAATCAAGAGGCCGATCCTCGTGATGGGCAATACAACCCTAATTGGGTTATCTCGGCCCCCTTTTTTCGATGTTTTGAATTAAATTAATAAAAAAACGTGTAGTAATTCATAACGTATATTATGTAATACGTATATTAAGTAAGCCCTAAATCTTTTTAATTTTATTTTAAAAAATATTTAAATATAATACAAACACGGGAAGTATACAGAAATCCTCACTAAAGAATCAAAATACTTTTACTTGTAATTTGTCTGTGATTTAGTATAAGCCAATACAAACTACAAAAAAAACTAAATGACATTTAATTATTCTCTCTTTGAGCATCAGTAAAAATTGTTACTTGAGTTCTAGTGCATATCTCGAATAAGATATCGATATGTATAAACGATTATGTTAGGTCCTTACAATATTAACATAACAATACATTTATTCCTTTTTCATTATAATACTTTACTGTAATGCAGCTGTAAGGTGATTATTTTAGCAAGTTTTTAAATTAATTTCATCAAAATATGCCTAATGATATTTTTATAGAAAATAATGCACAGAAACTTGTTATAGCATGTCGTTAAAATTGAACGTTTCGTAATAAAATCATATGCTTGTTATCCTATTCAAAAGTAGACAATGTTAAGGTTAACTTATGGCTTTGATTTGAAACCCGAACTAGAATATTTCGCTTTGACCCTCTAGTTTTAAATGACTGTTAGCTTGAATGTTAAAACCGTTACAAAACTGCAGGGCAGTTGAATAAATTTAGTTCTAAATCGCGCTATTAAAGTTTCTGTATGACCTCGAACATATAGAGAGAGTAAACAGTATCTCCCGGGGGCCAGCGAGCACGAGGTGGGCCAGCGCTGAGGCGATTTGTTTGACTGGCGGCAATGGGCTCGTCGCCCGTCAAACAAGAGGCGGATACTCGTGGTACGCAATACAACCCTAATTGGGTTATCTCGGCTCCCTTTTTTAACGTAATGAATTAAATTGATAATAAACATGTTTTAATTCATATCGTATAAAATATTATAAGAGCCACAAATCTTTTTATTTTATTTGAAAGACTGTCTAAATGTAATACATGTACATGAGAAATACACAGGAACCTTAAAGATAGAACTAAACAATTTTATTTGTGATTTATCTATGATCTTGTTAGAGCGCAATCGAATTACAAAAACGGTCATTGAGATTTTCTTGTTCTTTCTTTGAGCAGTAGTAAAAATTGATGTTTACCTTTTAGTGCGTACCTCAAATAAGACATCAGTTCACTCCAATTGGCCGTCACACGAGCGGCACACATTGCGTCGCGTGTTACAACCTGCATTTACTATTTAACTTACTTTTTTATCTATTTTTAGACATAAAGTTCGACTTCACTACGAACAGTATTAAAATTTATGTTAATGTTATATAAACGAATATCCTGGCAACAGATTAAAATTACGTCATTTTGAAATTTAACAATCTTCAATGATACACGTCGTACAAACAATCATTTTTCTTTTCGAAAAACGATAAAATACGAATAAAAACGATTATGTTACCGATTCCACTGTTGAATTTGGGTCAAAAAGACGAGACTTTAGTTTTCTTTATTTTTTGACAACAAAAATAAATCAGATTGTTTATACTCTAAGATTCGCATCTTGCAATGATATGGACTTCCTAATCAAATTCTACATTTGACTAAGTAAAACTATTTTAATTTCTATTCACTTTTTCTCTCGATTTCTACAATTATTTCTCTTTTATAGTTACATTTCACTCTTCTGCAGCTGTAAGATGATTATTTCAGTCAGTTTTTAAATTAATTTCTGCTAAAAATGCCTTATGTTATTTTGCTAGAAAATCTAACACAGAAACTTGTTATAACATGTCGTTAAAATTGTACGTTTCGTAATAAAATTATATGCTTGTTATTCTATTCAAAAGTTGACAATGTTGAGGTTAACTAATGGCTCGGATTTGAAACTCAAACTAGAATATTCCGATTTGACCCTCTAGTTTTAAATGACTGTCAGCTTGTGAGTCAAAACCGTTACAAAAAAGCAGGGTAGTCGAAGAAATTTAGTTCTAAATCGCGCTATTAAAGTTTCTGTATGACCTCGAACATATAGAGAGAGTAAAAAGTATCTCCCGGGGGCCAGCGAGCACGAGGTGGGCCAGCGCTGAGGCGATTTGTTTGACTGGCGGCAATGGGCTCGTCGCCCGTCAAACAAGAGGCGGATACTCGTGATGGGCAATACAACCCTAATTGGGTTATCTCGGCCCCCTTTTTACATGTTTTGAATAAAATTAATAAAAAAAAACGTGTAGTAATTCATATCGTATAAAATCTTAAGTAAGGTTTAAATATTTTTATTTTATTTGAAAAAATATTTAAATATAATACAAAAACATGGGGGACATACAGAATTCCTTACTAAAGAATCAAAATACTTTTATTTGTAATTTTTCTGTGATCTAGTAAAAGCCAATACAAACTACAAAAAAACTAAATGACATTTTATTAATCCCTCTTTGAGCATCAGTAAACATTGTTACTTGAGTTCTAGTGCATATCTCGAACAGACATCGATATGTATAAACGATTATGTTAGTTCCTAACAATATTAACATAACAATACATTTATTCCTTTTTCATTATAACACTTTACTGTAATGCAGCTGTAAGGTGATTAGTAAAATAATTTCAGCAAAATATGCCTTATGTTATTTTGCTAGAAAATCTAGAACAGAAACTTGTTATAACATGTCGTTAAAATTGTACGTTTCGTAATAAAATTATATTCTTGTTATCCTACTCAAAAGCAGACAACGTTGAGGTTAACTAACGGCTTTGATTTGAAACTCGAACCAGAATATTTTGCTTTGACCCTCTAGTTTTAAATGACTGTCAACTTAAGTTTCGGTGCCGTTACAAAACAGCAGGGTAGTTGAAAAAATTTAGTTCTAAATCGCCAATTACAGTTTCTGTATGACCTCGAACATATAGAGAGAGTAAACAGTATCTCCCGGGGGCCAGCGAGCACGAGGTGGGCCAGCGCTGAGGCGATTTGTTTGACTGGCGGCAATGGGCTCGTCGCCCGTCAAACAAGAGGCGGATACTCGTGATGGGCAATACAACCCTAATTGGGTTATCTCGGCCCCCTTTTTACATGTTTTGAATAAAATTAATAAAAAAAAAAACGTGTAGTAATTCATATCGTATAAAATCTTAAGTAAGGTCTAAATATTTTTATTTTATTTGAAAAAATATTTAAATATAATACAAAAACATGGGGGACATACAGAATTCCTTACTAAAGAATCAAAATACTTTTATTTGTAATTTTTCTGTGATCTAGTAAAAGCCAATACAAACTACAAAAAAACTAAATGACATTTTATTAATCCCTCTTTGAGCATCAGTAAACATTGTTACTTGAGTTCTAGTGCATATCTCGAACAGACATCGATATGTATAAACGATTATGTTAGTTCCTAACAATATTAACATAACAATACATTTATTCCTTTTTCATTATAACACTTTACTGTAATGCAGCTGTAAGGTGATTAGTAAATTAATTTCAGCAAAATATGCCTTATGTTATTTTGCTAGAAAATCTAGAACAGAAACTTGTTATAACATGTCGTTAAAATTGTACGTTTCGTAATAAAATTATATTCTTGTTATCCTACTCAAAAGCAGACAACGTTGAGGTTAACTAACGGCTTTGATTTGAAACTCGAACCAGAATATTTTGCTTTGACCCTCTAGTTTTAAATGACTGTCAACTTAAGTTTCGGTGCCGTTACAAAACAGCAGGGTAGTTGAAAAAATTTAGTTCTAAATCGCCAATTACAGTTTCTGTATGACCTCGAACATATAGAGAGAGTAAACAGTATCTCCCGGGGGCCAGCGACCACGAGGTGGGCCAGCGCTGAGGCGATTTGTTTGACTGGCGGCAATGGGCTCGTCGCCCGTCAAACAAGAGGCGGATACTCGTGGTACGCAATACAACCCTAATTGGGTTATCTCGGCTCCCTTTTTTTAACGTAGTGAATTAAATTTATTATAAACATGTTTTAATTTACATCGTATAAAATATTATGTGAGCCACAAATCTTTTGATTTTATTTGAAAGACTGTCTAAATGTAATATACATGTACACGAGAAACACACAGGAACCTCAACGATAGAACCAAAAAATTTTATTTGTAATTTATTTGTGATCTAACAGCGAAATCGATTAACAAAAACGGTGATTGAGATTTTCTTATTCTTTCTTTGAGTAGTAGTAAAAATCGCTGTTTTCCTTTTAGTGCATATCTCAAATAAGACATCAGTTCACTCCAATTGGCCGTCACACGAGCGGCACACATTGCGTCGCGTTTTAAAATCTGCATTTACTATTTAACTTACTTTTTTTATGTAGTTGTAGGCGTAATGTTTGACTTCACTACGAACAGTATTAAAATTTATGTTAATGTAATATAAATAAATATCGTGGCAACAGATTAAAATTACGTTATTTTGAAATTTAAAAATCTGCAATGGTACATGTTGTACATACAACAATTTTTCTTTTCCAAAAACGATAAAATACGAATAAAAACGATTATGTTACTGATTCTATTGTTGAATTTGGGTCAAAAAGAGGTAACATTAGTTTTCTTTATTTTTTGACAACAAAAAATAACTGAGATTGTTTATACTCTAAGATGCGAAACGATATGGACTTCCTAATTAAATTGTACATTTGACTAAGTAAATTTATTTTAGTTTCTATTCACTTTTTCTCTCGATTTCTACAATTATTTCTCTTTTATAATTACATTTCACTGTTATGCAGCTGTAAGATGATTATTTTAGCAGGTTTTTAAATTAATTATAGTTTAAAATGCCTTGTGGTATTTTGCTAGAAAGTCTAGCAAAGAAACTTATTAAAACATGTCGTTAAAATTGTACTCTTCGTAATAAAATTATACGTTTGTTATGCTATTAAAAAGTAGACAACGTTGAGGTTAAATAATGACTTTGATGTGAAACTCGAACTAGAATATTTTGATTTGACTCTCTAGTTTTAAATGACCGTCAGCTTGTGTGTCAGTGCCGTTACAAAACTGCAGGGTAGTTAAATAAATTTAGTGCTAAATCGCGCTATTAAAGTTTCTTTACGATTTCGAACATATAGAGAGAGTAAACAGTATCTCCAGGGGGCCAGCGACCACGAGGTAAGCCTGCGGGGACGACTTGATTGACGGGCGGCACGGGCTAGTCGGCCGTCACTCAAGAGGCGGATCCTCGTGGTAAAGCAATACAACCCTGAAATCGGGTTATCTGGGCCCCCTTTTTTAAGGTCGTGTTTTAATTTAGTATAACGTAATAATTTACACTGCATTAATTATTATAAAGGCGAGAAATGATTTGTTATGTGAATTCCTTTTTAGTAGTTTTTGTCTCCAAGTAGATTACGCAGTGGAAAGGATGCAGGCATTTATCATGCAAGTGTTGATTTATGCGTGTACTGTTCGAGATACACCTAAAAGCGTCGGTCAATAAATCTGACGGCATAGACATGCGTTCTTTTTTTTTCTGGCATCAGTTGTCAGTGATGCCAACAATAAAATAATGGGCGGCGTTCCTAAACGCTACGCTTATTTTAAATTAAGTAATATTTTAATGCAAAAATGAAAACGGTATAACAATAGATAATAGAAATAAAAATTAAAGAAAACATTAGAATAAATGAACTTAAATGCGATACCAACTGTGATTCAGTATTAATTTGTGCGTTACGTTTTTGTTCATATTATAATAAATTATAAATTAATAACACATTGGTATAAATTAAAATAATAATAGCTCCTGTATCCAAATAGCAGAAACACAAAACCGCACAAGCAGAAAACCGGTCCTATTGGATATCTGGACGCTAATGTTCACCAGTAGAGCTTCCTCAGCTTGAATTGATGAAGATGACGATAATCCTACAAATCTTATTTAGAATCCTACTTTCTTTGGTAAGTTTCTTGTTATTATAGGAACTAAGACCATGGATACTCCTATGCTCTAGGTCAGGACAACAAGATCGATGATAAGAATAAATGTAAAATCATCGCAGTATATTAACGGATAAGTGTATCGTTTATCAGTTTAATTTTCACAGGATTGGATTTTGATAAAGACTACGTGACAGATTGCGTTGTTATTTATCTATCTATTCGATTATTATTTTATATGGGATGATTTTTTTTTCAATATACCTTGGCAGTGGCGTAGCTATGGTATTTGGGGCAGATTGGGGTTTGGTGCCCCCCCCCCCCCCCTCCCCAAAGAGTCTAAATAATTTCAAAATCCAGAACAGAATGTAGTTAACATATATTTTTTTTGGTTCAAAATAATAATAAACATATTTAAAATAACATTAGATGTTAATAAAATTTATTGGGAAAATTTAAAAACGAAAATTCCTCGCTTTTTGGCCTGCAAAGTCATTAATCACATTTTCAAAATCAATAGTGTCGACTAGTTCGAAACACAGATATGTGTTTTTGTGATTTAGGGCCCTTTTAAAAAACACTTTATGTGTTTTGCGAATGAAAGGCTTATTAAACACTGTGTGTATTATAATTTGTAACCGTTTACTTTTTTTAATGTTCATATTATTTAACAACTTTTTTAGCACAAAAATAGTAAAATTCGATATTCTTTTTATGTTATTTACTTTAAATTATGGTTTTTATTTTTCTTTTAAATTTTCTTTTAAAAAAAATTCAAAAAAAATATTTTCAACTTTGGTGCCCCCCCTGCTTGTGGTGCCTGGTGCGGCCGCCCCGCTCGCCACCCCCTAGCTACGCCACTGTACCTTGGAACGAAATTTAAAATTAAGCGCGCAGGACGAATGGCGGCTGGGCCTTAGGTTCTGGGTCACCGCTGAGGACATTCAAGAGTGGACTTCCATCAAACTGCTAAAATGATGACGATGATTAATAAATAAAACTACAATTTGGACATGTTATTTTGTTTGGCACTAATCGGTGTAACATAACTCCTGAAGATGCTCCGTGGAGGGGTGAAACACGTATTGAGTGATTTAACGGTGGCAGTGGTGTAATTCGCATTGTTTGCCGCATGCACATTTATCAGCGGGCTGGCGGGCGGTGCACTTTGTTGCACGACTACCATTTCATGTGCGGAAGTGGTTAAATATTGGTCCTTTTCTTACATATGTTATTCTGCTTTAATATTTACATATTTGTTTATAATTAAATGTACTTTTTATTTATACACAACTTTTTAACCTACAGTCGTCGTTGTTGCAGCCCATAGACGTCCTCTGAATAGGTTTACGCCAAAGATATTTCATGATCGAGACGCTTGGCAGACGGGTGGCGATCGCAGTATGGTATTATGGTACGCAGATGTCGTTGGTGCCTGTCCTCTGGAAACTGGTTTGTGAGCGGTGGGTAGTCGTATATAATTAATGCACAAAGTGTGATTTACAGATTGTATTTGGAATTGAACCCGCGACCTACGCTCGCAAGTGTAAGGACTTGCGAGCGTAGGTCTGTATGCTGCTTCTTTCTACTACTGCACTCTTTATTATTATTTTTTTTCTTCTTTTCAGGCGATGGATGTCAAAGATCGCCACGATGACCGGTCTTGCACTGTCCACATCCAGTATCTTCCTGTAATCTCAACTATATCGTCGATCCACCTAGTGGGAATCCTAATCTGACTCTTTTAAATGATTAACATACGATATTACGACGATACACTGGCCAAAAGTCATAAAGCCAGCGATGGAGAGAAATTTCCTTGAGCGATCTAAAAAAAACTAAAAATTTGACAAGAGGCTACAATTGTCGACAATCTCTTATACTTTGCATATTAAAATGGCACTGGGTCTATAACGTGTTTTGTGATGGCAAATACAGGACAGGAAAAAGTCGGGCAAGGTGCCTTGCTTGGAAAAGACGGCATTGAGAAAGGCCTTTATTCAGTAATTGAAAAATGTAGACTTATAAAATGGTAATTAAAACATTTTATGTATTTCGAGATAACACACTGTATATCGTCTAATGTTTAGTTTTCACACTGGCGATTAAATTTGTGGGTATGACTTTTCTTTATAAGTCTATAAAATTGAAAGTCATTCACATAACCCATCCGTGAAGTGGTAACTCTTTGAAATAAAACGAAATGTTACTAAGAGTTTTATGTGGCGTCTCCCTTCTGCTCTGTGTCGGTAAGTATATATGATAAAATTCATTTTTAATATTTAAACTTTATTGATACTACGAGTATAATAGTACATTGTATATTTTGAACTGATTTAACACTATACAAATGACACAATAATATAGTTCAACTTAGGGCAAAGCTCGCTATACGTGGTGCCAAGTTGAATTAAAAATCAAGTATACTTTGCTGACTTTCTCTTTACACCCCTTCCGACAACCACATCTGTTTAAACAACAGAGTTTCATATCTATTAAGCCGTTTAAGCACCAAAAGCCCTACAGTGTGTAATTTTTAGCTTCAGCGTAACTGGATTTCGAATGACTTTCATTTTTAACTTTTAAAAACTTTAACTGTTCGAAAACAAAAGCTGTTCTTAATCCAAAGCTTTTTTTTATACGAATATACTTATTTTAACGACGTTATATTTTTCAGCATGTGAAAACACAATTGGTCTGTAAATTTTTTGAATTCAATTGCCAACCCGAGTGAGACCCGAAGTTGTACGATTTCGAGTCGAACTCGAGCTGGCAAGCTGTCACTAAAAAGCTATAGACAGGTCTCTGCTCGGGATTCCTTTACGAAATTAAATCGGGAATGAGATCTGTAGACCAACGAAACTATCAGATAAAACCCAACGCATTGGAAAGTTGTAGTAACAGGTTACATAGCTAGCAGAACAGATGTCTCAATAGAAACTTCAGCAATGTTTAGACTCTAAAGTTAAGACTAAGGATTAGTTAAACGCAGGTCGCTTCTAACAGATCTTACGAGGGAGGCTTTTTTATGTGGCTCACTTTACTAGGGACCTATCGTTCACCTCTACCTGGTGACAGGGTCTTTTTATTTCATATATGACTTGATGACTTTTTCACATTTCTATTTATTTTCTTTCTCTTCTCACATTCTTCATAATATCTTTCATTCATCAACTGTTTTCTGTCACAATATATAGCATTCCCGTTCTATCTTATTTCTTTGCTTCCCTCGTTTTTACTCCCAAAATTTGACAGTAGGTTCTTCTCATTTTATTTTACAGTTTTTGTTTCCTAATATTTTACCTTCTACATTATTGTTATTTTTGTTAATTTTCACATTACGAGGGAGGCTTGTGTCCATCATTGGACGTCTTGGTGCTGAAATCATAATAACGATGAACCCATTCAGTTATAAATTAGAACAAAAGCTAAGCCAAGAGTCAGGAAAACTCTAAGAAGCACAAATTTGAATGTGCAAGGAAGTTCAATCTAAACTTGAACAACTTCAACAATTACGTAGTATACGATAAGTTCGCGTGCCAATCGTGTTCCGAGAACTTAATACCGTCGAAGTTATAATAGTCCCACAGACTGATATAACTTACTTCATCCGAAACCATACATATATAAATGCTTGATTTTTAGAATAATGATTTGCACACTCCATTATCAATCTTAAAAGTTGCAACGGAAATCATCGCTGAATTTATTTTTTAACATTATTAATTATTTCTAGTGTTAAGATAGTAGCAGTATTTATTTTTTCGCTATATAGCATTTTGTTTTATATTAGTTATGACGAACTGAGTCTCGCACGCCGATATTTGTATCAGAGTACTCTATTTGTCTTGTCGTCACACGATGAGAAGATGAGGAAAGTATCAACATGCTTTCATTAATTTAATATATCTACTATCAGCCGTGGTTCGTGGTATATCTATTCATTATTTCAGCCGTAAAACATCGTCAGCTGAAAATAAGCCTCCCTCAGTTTTCCATTAGGCCTGGATGGGGATATCCTGCATCCAGTGTCTACTAGTCATCTGTCCATTACAAGGTGGACGGTTTAACGTCATACACTGCGTATGCCGGCACGTGGTTTCAATTCTAGAACCTGAAAGTCTCAGCGGTTGCTTGTTCTGTGCGATATGTGGTCTGCCCACTGTTACTTCAACTTGCTAATGCTAAAGTATTGTACAGTATATTTGCAACGCTACAGATTCTACACCTACACCGTGATTAATTAAATCATTCCTAAAGATTAATCAATTACAGTAACCGTATATTTGCAAAGTACCGTAAGGACCGTATAGTGCAAAGCATCTTAAGGATTAATGTTCTGTTAAAGCTGATTCGGCGCCGCAGAGCAGGATCGTGGGTGGTACTCCGACTACGATTTACGAGTCACCGTACATGGTGGCGCTGCTGTACCACTTCCCGGCCACCGGGCTCCGTGTGCAGCGTTGTGTCGGCTCTCTCATTTCATCCTGGCATGTCCTCACCTCAGCTTACTGTTACACGTAAGTTCAACACCAACGATAGCCATATTGTTTATTTAAATATATACATAAGGTGCTTATTTTTTAATAAATAATTTAAGAGACGTTAATTTAATCTTTATAATCATAATGTCAGCATAGGCATTATGATTATAAAGATCTTAATGTACTTTAAAGCTCGTAATGTACTTTAAAGGTTTATCCTGTTTTGAACCTACGACTAAAATTATTCTTTATTATTAGCCTGGTGTCCTATAAGTATAATAAGATAGTAAAGATCAACTAAAACTTGTATTTTCTCAGCGGGGCTGTACTCTCGAACATCGAGGTCCGTGCTGGATCAACCCACAGCATGGCAGGTGGGTCGGTGGTCACCATCAGCGAGGTGATCAAACACCCCGACTACCAACAGAGACCGCGGTCTGCGGATATCGCGGTGGCAGTGCTGGCCACTCCACTGCCCATCTCCAGCGACATCGACATCCTCTACCTTCCGCCTCAGGGTATAAATATACCTGATGGACAAAGTCTCAAAGTAGTCGGCTGGGGCTTTGAATCGGTAAGATATTGAAATTAATCTTAATACTTCATCATCATTTCACCTGTAAGGTGTTCACTGCTAGATATAGGCCTTCCGAATGTCTGGATCTAGTGACAAATTTTGGTTCTTGTAAATGTGACAATGTAAGCCGCTTCCGAACGGTTCTAATGGAAATCTCTATAGTAAGCTTATATTCACAAGCTCGACAACAAAGTTGTAGATAATTCACACTTATATATTTGCGAATGTACAATATCGATGTACTATTATTGAAACGGAACTTATGAATTGAGTATTTATAAATAAATTCTGAAGAGAACTGCTCTTACAATTAATTACGGATAAGTTCAAAAGAAAAAGAATTTTCTCAAAACATTTACTATACAGATAATAAAGACTTTTTCTTACGTGTTGCAATTTACCACAGATTAGCTAATGTTTTTTAAATAATTAAAAAAAAATAGAGGTCAAAAGTCGTAAAGTAAACGGCTTCAATGAAAGCCTAATTATACTAATTGTTTGTTGGTTTTAGTTGGGTGCACCGCAGTTGGAGACATTGAAGACAATTAATCTAAACAAGGTGTCCTTAGACGAATGTCAGGCAATTTACGGTGAACAGGATAACGTGGTGATTGATAACAGTATGTATATTTATTTATTAACCCTTAATAACCAATAGTTTCAATTTTGGTACCAATCTTTTAAACCGAATGTTCACATTACTATTAGTTTTTTTTTTATAGTTTGGCTGTACGTATTTTACTGTTGTATAGTATTCTTTCCAACGAAATTAAAAAAAATATCTATTTTTCCCTTCATCTAGACCCTCAAGCGTAACACAGTAATATTAAAAAAATCACTTTCGTAAATCAGGCTACTAAGGGTTATTTCTTCACTAATCTAAACTAAATAATAAGGTTCTGTCGTGACGTTTTAGTGTACCTATATCTTGAGTTAGTGAAACCATTACTCAAATATATTAAACATATGTACGAAATTAGCGATAGTGTATTACCACACGAACACAAATTTGATACTCCTTTAGTAAAATATGTGCGTTTAGTGCGTGGATGTGATTTATCATCTGAACATGTTGATAGGAAGATGCGAGTCAGTAGTAATCAAAGGTGTATTTACAATTCACACGACTATAACGCAACGGCAACGATGATGGTGAACGAATTCAAATCGGCGTTCGAATTTTAATTCGAATGATTTTGGCACAAATTTATTGAGACCATAGTGGCCAGTAACATCGTGCTGGTGAACGCTACAAATACAACTATTATTATAAAGATAAAACTCCGCCTCTTTCTTTGAAATATGTGAGGTTTCTCTATGTAATGTTATTTTATTTTTCAACGGAATTAACAATTAAGACATTTAAATATTCCAATTCTGTTTGACAGCAAACCATTGTTATGCATCATAACATAGCTGGACAAAGAAGTCAAGTTGGCAAAGATATAGAAGTGTTTCATATTGCATCTCATAATATATTATTGACTAGAAACACATACAACAACACAACACAACACACAACAACATTAGAAAAGAGCAGTGGCAGGTCAGCGATAGAGGAATGACACTTGCGATCGGAGATCACAGATTCGATTCCCTGGATACAATATTACATAATTTACACTTTGTGCGTTAATTATATGGGATTGATAGTGTTCACAAACAAGCTTGCAGAAGATAGGTAACAGTATCCTCTACGCCCTAGCGTGGCGATTCTGGTATATCCTATAGATATCTTTGGTGAAGCAAATGTCTTGCAGTGGGCGTCTTTGTGCTAAAATGAAACGATTTTAAAATGTATAATGAAACATGGAGTAATAATTTTATATCAAGCCATACTTTTTTGTTTAAAAAATTCAGCAAAACATATTTTTTGGGATACTCTAAAAATTAAATAAATCATTTTTATCTGCTTCTTTAATATGAGTCTTGTAATATACATGTATGCATACACGGTAAAAAGAAACGAAATTTTACAGTCTTCCTGCTGAGAATTTAGTCGATTATAATAAAAATTTCAAGTTCACAGTAACCAAATTAAGTCATATTTTCGAACGCAACAGCTTATAAATAATAACAATTAATTTGGTTACGGGTTGTCGCCTGTAGTTAATGCATTCTTAACTCGAACGGAATGTGGTTAAAATTTCTAAAACGCAAAGCAATTAATAAAATAATTTTTTATAGGTGTGATCTGCGCCAGTGAGGAAGGTCAGGTAGGCACTTGCCACGGAGATTCTGGCGCGCCCTTGGTGATGGGTAACCTCGTGGTCGGCCTCTCATCGTACTTCCAGGAATGCGGCGATGCCGTCCATCCCGACGTATTCACGAGTATCGACCACTACACGAACTGGATCCTGGAAGTGGCCGTCGCGCCGAGGACAAGTCCTAACGTTGCCAGATCAACCCCAATTGTTTTATAAATATAAAAATAAATAATACAGGTTTTTAGAAGTGTACATTTTTTATTATAATTTACACCCATTTTTCCAGGAAATATAACATATATACGTCGTCGCCACCTCCGAATAAACCCGTAATTGCAAAAATCTAATTTTACAGGAGAAACAAAAAACCGAATTTCTTCAATACCTTTTATTATATTCAACTTACAAAGATAATTTATATATCAAATCAAAGGTTTTTATTCTGCATTTAATTTCTGTTTATATATTCTGAAAGTTATCAGTTATTATTGAAGATTTTACTGGAATTAAACTTAAACGTTTTTGAGAGTAATAATCTTTACGAATATTTTAAAGTGTATAAATGTAAAACTTACAAGGAGTCGTTAATATAACAAATATTACAGGTATTACTTTGATTGATGACTTTTGACAAGATTTTGTAGCTTTGTTCGTTATTACAGTGACAACACCATTGTAGATTTTTTTTGTTTCGGAGGCAAGTGGGGATTCTTCTAGATGTTCAAGAAACCATGCCCCTGGCGGAAGGACAGCGTTTGTGGGTTTTTTACCCACTAAAACCCTAGGTGGTCGCCCTCTGCGCTGCGAAGGTCCGGTAACTTTCTTAGGAAATTTTAGGACCTCCCTGGGCGTTGTTCAGGGGTACCTAAAAGCTGGTATAACTATACTCATTTAGACGTTATAAATCATGTAAATGATAAAAATAAAAATGCAATTTAAAATTTTGTAATGAAAATATATTTAAAGGAAATAAACCTGTATGATAAATCCACTACGCTACACTACAGTAATTATTACATAACAAACCTTAACACATACATCTAAGTCTACACAGTCGGCTACTGATGTATACCTATGTTAAATAACTTCTTACAACCTTCAACAATATTAAAAATAATTACTAAGATTATAAAATTTAAAAGAGACGGAAAGAGTAAGTCTTTAGAAAGAATGAGATAGAATATTAATACATTTTCAGACATTCATGAACACCTTTCAACATAATATTGCATTGAGAAAACTGTACTTTTTAATATGTATTTGTTACCAGTTAAGTTACTTTAATTTAAAACGTTCTTTATACATAAAAACAGAAAAAAAACTATAATAGTGTAAAAAGTTTATTAAATGTTATTATAACTAGAGAATGACTCTAGTTACTGTATGGAGTTTCTAAGAAAAAATTATAAAAAAATGATTATCTTATGATTAGCTAGTATCAAATTGAGCTCTCCTAATAATAGGATACAATACAATCAAATTGAACTCTTATGGTATTCTTCCTTTATCGTATACTTCTGATCACTATAATTGAAATTAGGAAATGTAGGCTTTGTAATATTTCAAGATCAGGTTGTATTAAGAGCTTCAAGGTTTTATTTTACGTTGATGTATATCATTATAGTGTAGCTCATTTTGATACTAGTTTCAATCAAATTGAACTCTTTTAATATTTTTCTCGTAACTTACACTGGTTATACGTGAAAGTGGAAATTAATATAATTTTATATAGTTATTACTTCGATTTAGCATTTGTAATAGACGGTAGTACAAAGCGAATGATTAAAAAGATATAAAAAGCAGAGATATAGATATAGTAGTTGTATATTAGAGATTCACATAGAGATTGGATGCAGAACAAGTATGTATATATTATATCAAAGGAACGGATTTGAAACATACATCGATACAATTAACAATTTCAAAATCATCTTTGGGTGGAATGTTCTCGCACGATGACGAGCTGGGCAAGGCAAGACGACGTTAGATCTAAAGGCACTAGTTTATTGCGTTCGCTTAACCTAATAATTAAGTTTACTTGACACTAGACTGGAACGGGAATTTTAACTTGTTTTCATATATATGACTCTTCATGACAGAGCCTATGATCTAAGAAAAGCTACACACACTTGAGATGGCTTCGGGACTATGGTGTGAAAGCCTCCCAGTAGTCCAGAAACACTGTAGGGGGAGGGGGAGCGAGGTGTAGTCTATGTAAGTCTGACTTGATCACATGTTGTAAATTAATATTTGCGACATATGTAGTAAACAAACGACCCGTGTAAATTAAAACTAAATCAAGTCTTTCTTTCTTTTCTACAGCTATCTCACACTATGTACTCATCTACTATCAGCTACTTAGTATGGTTGGCTAAAATAAATTTCTTTCATGGCTAAGATGGCAAATTGTACTTCTTTATATTATTATAACATTATCTATACATCACTTGCACGACTTTGAGTCTACATATTGTACGACAGTCAAAGTAAAGGTTCCCCTCTTTCAGTTCCGTTCTGCCTAAACGATCTAAAAGCTTGGATCTTACCAATAGCAAACTTTAGTTTAAGCGCCATCTATATATACTCTCCATTCAAAAGTAGCCGTTACGATATACAACTTGAATGATAAACATATAGTACATAGTATGTACTATTCCAGCCACATGCCAAGTAAACTTATTTTCTTATAACTTATATATTCTTAAAATTAGTTTTCTTCTCTCGGTGGTCCGCGTATAATACACTACCCTGCGCCTTAACCTTAATTCCTTTCGAATAAATTATATCTAATCATTGTTCTTCATTTCTCCATATTAATTCTTCTGAGTTAAAGTAAGAGTATATAAACTCTTACTTTCAGCACACCGGGACGAAATGACATTATGACACATGCTGTTTAACTTATGCATGACGTCGACCGTACGTGATTACGGCAGCATACCATTAAACCATGGATGCACAGACCGCGGCCCGCCGGTCGAATACTGGTGGCCCGCCGACAGCAAAAATAATACTCACGTACATTCGAAAAATATTGAATTCTAATTATTATCAATTCTTTATTGTCTTTAATTACCTATACTTCTGGCGGCCGGCCCGCCATCAGTTCATGATTTGCCCGAGTGGCCCCTAGTCTTAATAAGTCTGTGCAACCATGCTTTAAAGTGATCGCATGTCGTTTTATTTCAAAACCAATACACAACTAAAAGTGAACATTATACACGAACACATGCCAACACACAGACACAAACTGCAGCTTTCCGGATCATCCAGATATATACCTTGATGAAATAGCATATGATATGATTGTACTATGTCTTGTACTATCTCACCATGCATTTTAATAGTGTCTATTGTGTGCCATTTCATACTTAAGGTGCGTTTTCACTACAGATGTTTTTATTTATTTACTCCTCTTATGCATTGTGTAATCCGGATATAATTCCTCATAAGCATTATCTACTAGATGAAATATTGTTATTTAGTAAGTTAAATGACGAGTAATTTTATTGTTACTTATGTATATTTTTGGTGGAAACGCACCTTTTTTTCGATATTCGATAACGTATTTAGAAATCCAATCCAATATTACGAAATAAATTTTAAACATTGCAATTTATGCAGGATTTCTAAATACGTAAGTTTGAATTTTTTTTGGTTAAAAAATTAACACTTTGTTATTACGTCTCGGTGTGTCAGCTTTATATGGGACAACAAATACGGCATCGTTAACAATCGGATCAAATCAAATTTTAAGATTATTACATACACCGAATTAAATACACGTCTAAAAATATTTTCACCTCTTAATTTACAAAAAAATTTTTTTTTTGAATTACACCTTAAATATAAGGTATGAAAATATGCAAAATTTAACCAAATTTTGTTTATGTATGTAAAGTTCATATAAAAATAAGCCAATTTTCAAAAAGCGATTTTTGTATCTTTTTTTTGAAGTATAAAATATGTAATACGTTTCTAACCTATAAAAGCTTATCCACTGTAATTGCAGTATAATTTGGACGGATATTCAATAATTGAATATTAATGATAAATGAACTCAAATATAATTTATAGTTAGAAAATTTATTAATTCACTTTATTTGAATTTGTTTAAAAGGACAACATTATTTGCAAAATATATTGTAATCCAAAATATAGGTCAGCGCTTGATTCCTACTAAAACAATGTTCCTAAACTACCAACTACCAATATAATTTTAGGTAGAATTTATGATGATGTACTTGCTTGCAAGCTTGATTATGTCCTTTTGTTCTGATGATTCAGAGGACAGTCGCGAACCTAATTTGAATTTTTCCATATCGGTTATATGGTTTTGAACTGATACCATCACCTATAGATGCAATAAGCTAGGAATTCTATCGAATATTCTTAATCTTACACGTATAAAAACACTAAAAATATTAATTAGACAATTAATTAAAGCTATACGATCTTATATATTGTTAACAATATTTCACTGTTGAATAAATTAGTGTCCATAGACAAGCTGCCGGAGTACTGACAGATTATATACATGAAGCAGTTGTTGTTGACAGTTGCAAAATTATTGCAAATATGTTTTTTTTATATATTCTTAAGTTGCAATGGGCGAGGAGTATCGCTCGTAATATTGACAGCTGCCACGAGCCGGTAGACGCAGCGGGGGGGGGGGGCTGGTTACCCCCTTCTAGATGGACCAAAGACATAGTCAAGGTCGAGGGAAGTCACTAGATGCGGTGAAGGCCTCCGCCATGCAGTGGACGTCTATCAGCTGATATAATGATGAAGAATATATTCGAATATCAAAAAGTACGAGAGACTTAAGTGTGATTTGGGCTGCAGTGTGTTGCCAGTTGGTTAATGGGGTCAGAGGGCGTGTAGCGGCGCATGCAACACAGTAAGAGTGACAGCTGCTCCAGAGCGCTTGATGAGCGCCACCACCTCCGGATGTGGCAAGTTTCGTACAGGCAGCTGGTTGATGGCAATGATGGTATCACCTACGTGGAGTCGCCCGCAACGTGCCGCCGGAGAGTTCGGGATCAATTGACCTGTGAAATTCCAGTTGTTAATATTTCTCTTCAGTAGCTCCTTCATTCCAGATCGTAATCATTTCTAGATTTAAGAGTCAAATGGAATAATTTAAAATATAATTAATATTAACAATTCTTAAATATTATTCTTGTAGATCACAAAGTATATAGTTTAAATAGTATAAGCACTTCGGAAAAATAAATGACAATACTTAGAAATTTATCAAAATTGCTATCGATAAAAAAGATATGGCACTTCAGGTAAGTTGATTGCGGGAGATTGCTTTTCTGGTACATATCGGAGAACGTTGTAAATGTAGTGTATGTACAGTACCCAGCGATAAATATTGCACATCGACCTTTGAAAAGAGACAATAGGCTTATTTCCGATTGTCCCTTTCCAAAGGTCGATGTGAAAACTGTATGTGAAATAATTAAATAGCAGTTATTAATCAAAGTATGCACAAAAATGACTTTTCGAATGTTTTCATATAAACTTTTAGATTACAATTTTGTTTATATAATAATTCTCAAACGATAATGTTTAGAAATTATTAGATGAAAATATAATTACAATTCTATTTAATTAGACGTATTATCATCAGTATTTCGGTGATAGGATGTTCACTGCTGAACATATGCCTTCCTAATCGATTTTTAATAAAACCGATCAGAAGCGTCTTTACAGTGTTTTAGGACAACCGTAACGAGTCGTCTACACGCATCAAATTTATAGACCAAAAATACTACTCGGATTTTGAGACACGTATGACAAATCTATGAAATGATTCGGCCGCTGGGTCCTAAAAAGTACTAAATACTTTTTGGAACACATAAGCAAGACAACCTGGAAGGATGCCAACAGCTAATTAGAATTTTAGCATTCCGGAGTGAAGACCGCGAATCGGCAAACGCTGGGTAGCACATCCCACCGATGATGTGGAAAATGACCGGCCTTATTGGAAATCTATAGGAGGCTGTTCAGTTGTGGACGGCTACGTGTTACGATTGAAATTATGATGATAGGTAACAAGCTATAAGTACGTCAAATTAGAAAGATAATCACCGGTGCAGAATTAATATGAAAGTACTTACCTATAGTACTCGTTGCTTTGTTGGTAGACGATATCACCACGAAACCGAAGCCTTCGCCTTCGTTCCTGGTGACCGTGACGTCATATGGCATGGGCGAATAACCGCTGTTGGTGTTAAAATTGTGATTATTCATTCAACTTCTCGTAACGTAGTGGATATAATGAGATGTATACAAAGTCGCGAAAATTCATAGCGATCGTTGGAGGTATAGGCCTTGCAGTGACCGTCTAACGACTTTTAGTCGCCACTGGTGAAACTTTCACCCTCAACGTCTAGCTATTGCAAAAACGCAATTATACTACCCACTTTGGTGATCTTGCTTTTTCTGCGGATTTCATTCGTGCGAAACGCAACACAAGTCCGATCATAGCCTACTCCATTGCACTTTTTCTCTCTCTCTCTATATATTTATATATATGATAGTCAAATGTAAACGCAGTAAAATAATTTAAGACCAAAATATTTTTTCAGTTCATAAATATATGCCATAATAATGTAGCAGAATATATTAAAAAACAAAAGTAATCAAAGGACACTAGCTCTTGAAGCCAGTGGGAATCATTTTAAAAAAATATGTACCAATATATATTTTTTCAATGGCCCCCGCTATTGGAGGCCTCTCGTACCCCTAATTTGTTGGGATCAGGGTCTTTGTTTACAAATAAGTTTTTCAAAATTTTATCTTTATTCTTCACTCTGTTTCATACTTCTCAATTTCTTTTATTCTTACCTTTTTTCTTTCACAATATCTTTCATTTTGTTCAATGTACCAATATTGCTGGTACTTGTAGTTCAAGTATATGGTCGAAAAGTTACGAGCAGTTACGAGCAGTTACTTACATTGGTAAACCTGACGGGTACATAGGGGATGGATGCAGAATGTTGTACGATGCAGGCGGCATGTGATGTACCGACGGGTCGGCGCTGTGAACATTAATAATAGTTACAAATTACCTGTAATCGCATTAGATGGTCTAGCGATCTACAAACACAATTATGCTACATATTGCACTCACGTATTGCTAATGGTCGACATATCAATGAGCACAGAAGATTGTTCGTTAAAAGGTGTAAAATTTTTGTCAACATGCAAAATACTCAAGATTTTTCTGTAGAATAAAAAGAAATAAGGAGATTCGTAGACTAACGTAAATACCCACATAGCCCTGTGTATTTTCAAGCTGAAATGACAGCGGGCTGACCCCATATGTGCAAAAGAGTAACTGTGGCTCTAGGGTTCTGGAGTGAAGACTACAAACCAGCAAGCACGGCGTAGACAGACGCCTACAAGATGGACAGACTACCTTGTTAAGCTTTTTTTTTTCTTTTTGCCCCGATATTGGGGGCCTCTCGTACCCCTATCTTTGGTGGGATAGGGACTTTACGGGCAATTTATTTTTTCACATAATTATTTATTATTTCCATTCTCTCCTTTCGTTCTTCACATGTTCTTTCAATCTATTCTTTCATGCCACTACCTTGTTAAGCTTGTTATAAAGCGTTGGATGCAGGATATTTTCAAGCGGTCCGTTTAGAAATCTATGGGCGAGACCTATGTCCATCCAGCTGGAGATGTTCTACATTTGAAACGACGACGAATTATTTAACAGCCACGCTGTGGTTCGAATTTTTCTCGGATATCCTAGAATTGGAATACTAAACGCGTTTCGAATGACAGCACAAGCCGGGAACTTGGTTTCGAATGACAGTACAAGTCGGGATCTTGGCTTGTGCTACATGTGGTCATAGTAAATTTATTTTAGTCATAGAAAGTCCTCTGCAGGACCTAGGTCTCCCATAGAATTCCTGTATTGCAGCGTCTTCGTATGACCGTGACAACGTGGTCTGTCCGCTTAGCGAGCGGACGACGGATCGTGGTCTCCAATCCAGAACCTTAAAGTGTCAGCGGCCTTCTATTCTGGGCTCTATTTGGCCTGCCCATTGATATTTCAAGTGCATACTGGATGGCGGTTACGTCCTGCACATAGATTTAAAAGGCTGTGTATATATATATATATATATATATATATAAGTATGTAAATATCAAAATAAATTGTTAACTAATAATAAAAAATAGAAAAAGAATGTGTAATAAAGAATTAAAAGTAAAATAAATGTGTAAATAAAGATAAATTAAAAGTAAGATAAAATTATAGAATAAAAATAAATAAAATGTGCCTAGCCACCTTAGAGTAAGAAGAAGAAGGTATAAAAGAGCAAAACTAAAGATATTGTGAAGGACAAAAGTAAAGAATGAAAGATATTGTGACGCGTGAAAGAGAGTGATAAATAAAGAAAAGACTAAAAAAAAATTATTATAAAGTCCTTGATCCCAAAAAGTAAGGGGTACGAGAGGTCCCCAATAGCGGGGGCCATTAAAAAAAAAGTATGTAAATATCAACAGAAAAACAGCCTTAGTCATCTATTACCAAGCCTACAATCAAATAACAAAGCAAGCTTTAATTTAGCAAAATCGGAATCCATCTAAGTACGAAATAACTCGAGATACAAACACAATGCTTACGCGATGTATAAGATCGGCCTCGCTTTGTAATCCCGAAGAATTAACAAACTTTACAAATAAAAATAAACTTCAATTAATTTTAGAGCAAGATATTTAAAACGAAAAGTTAAGTAAAGCAAAGTTAAGGCTAAGTTTTACTGCCTTAATTCATTTGGGATAGGCAACTTTCAAGTTTCAGGTCAATTTTCAAACGAGTTTCGGTCTTCATCATACACTAAGACAAATCTAAGAAATAGTCACATGAAATGGTTACATGTTACTATGCCATAGAGAGATTTCCAGAAGAGGTCCAGTCTTTAGGAGATACAGGACTCATGTCTGCTCTCCAGGTAGTAGAAAAATGAATGTTCTACTACATGCTGTTAATATAGACCAGAGGTTCGCAGAGTTTTTTTTCTCATAAACTACTTTCAAAATTGTTTCCAGTGGACCTCATGCAGCTACTTGACTTTGCAAGTCTCTACACATTGTACTGAATATGAAATATGCAATTTTTACAACAGTTGTTGAGCTTCATAAAATATCTGCTTATATTAATAGATGAAATCAATTCAACAGTTAGTTCTTTTTTCGAACAATTTTCTTGCACTCCTGCTTAGAATTGTGAACTCCGATTGTTTTGTCATTTCAAGGTAGAATTCGATTCGCCCGTTGACCCATGGCGGTATACCTGGTCTAAGTTGGGAATCTCTGATATAAACTCTAAGTATGGAACACTCACGTAAGCAGAGGCTGGTGGGCGTGCGGCCCATGGGGAGCGACCATCGCTGGTAGTCCCATCGGCTGGATGTCCGCACGGTTGTGTCTCACGCCCAGCATCACCTGTAATATAGATATTTTCTTTTATTTTTTCAAAATAACTAACTACTAGAGAACCTTAAAATAAATTAGTATACCTATCCCCCGATTTACACGGTACTTGTTTTACACGTTTTCGCTTTTACACGGTTTTACAAATAAGATTATTTTTTGTTTTTACCGCGCTCTACTAAATGCTACTGTGATTGAACACGTGATCTGTGTACACATTTCATAGAGAATCCAGAGCTTATTTGCTGACTTGGTTCAATATGAAGAAGTTTACAAAGATCTTACAAAAAATTCGAAGCAATTGTTAATAATCTATTTTATTACCATCTCTCATAATGTAAATATTTCCGATTCCAACATGGAATCGGCACAAATAAGTTCGAGTGATGAAAGTGAATCGAACCTTCGATTCCGGAAAAAAGTAATAAGAGAAATTTCTAACAGTGATAAAGGATAATAAAACACCTTTGGTTTTATTTTTTGTTCTTCTGTTTAATGTAATGTAATTGAATAAAAAAAAAAAAACAAAGTTTCTGTAATATATTAAATATTTTAACTTGACAATGCATTTTATTTTTATTTCTGTGTCCACCTTAAAATATTGAAAAAAAATTCACAACTGTTAAATAGCAAAATTATGCTTTTTCTGCAAGCTTTTCGATTTACACGGTTTTGACTTGAAAATTTTTAATTTTCGATTTACACGTTTTTCTCAGTAACGTATCTACCGTGTAAATCGGGCTATAGGTGTAATTATTTTTTAATGTGTGTTGGCTGTCATGATGACATATAAAACTCGTGTGGATTTCATTTAAAAAAAAGTACGTACCCGGCCTCTAGTCGCGGCCTGTGAGACATAGGCGACAGCTCGCGCATGCGTGGCCCCCGCCAGCGGTATGCCGTCCACTGACGTCAGCAAGTCGCCGGGCCTCAACAACCCGTCTGCGGGACCGCCTGCAAATATAAATGTTATAATATATTGCTATGAAAATGGGAGTACGAGCCTATTGAGTGTTTGATATTATCGGCATCTCTTTCTAAAAAAAGAGAGGGAGAGATATAGAGAGGAGAGAGCGTTTTTTGCAATTATTACCATCTACTCAATGCGAATAAAACTTGCATATCATTATTTAAGTATAAACCACATTGAGCTTCTACAAAATTATTTGATTTAATTTTTTTTCATGAAGGTCACCAAACCAGAAGAAAAAAGCAAAAGAAGTCAAGGTTCATAATATTATATTCTTTTTGGTATAACTGTATACGGTATTACAATCAATTATCTTTTAAATAATTTAAGAAGTTTAATTTTATAGTCAACTAGCTGTGCACCTGACCACACATTTTTTTCTTTTTTATTTTAACTATCATATTATAAAATTTTATTTGAAACAAAAGTAGACTACGTTACTTCATATTAGATCAGCTAGCTGCCAGAATAAATCCAGTCAAAATTGGTCCATACATTTCAGAGATAAGCTGGGATGAGCTCACAAAAATAAAAAAATTGTACTAACAAGAGACTGAAAATTAAAAGAGATGTGAAAACATTTATTAAGGATATAATAGTCCTTTTCCAACCTACCAACATTAAAACAAACAATGGTCACTACACTGCAAATAATTTTAAAAAATAAAGACACCTTGGAAATTATACCTTTGCTTCCAGATTATTTCAATGTTTAATAAATTATGTAATTATATATTATTTCGCCATGGTTCTTTCGCCTGTTCACTTCATGTCTTAGGCATTTTGTTCAAACAGGTGGAAGACTCGACTAGCACAAATAATTATAGAAAAATAAAAAATCCTTCAATCCTGTAACCCATAGGAAATTGAATTTGTTTAATTTGTTTTGCTAATTACCCGGCACTACATAGCCTACAGCGACGCGGCTACCGTCCTCGGTGCCTCCCACGATGCGAAACCCGAAGCCTGCACTGCCCCTCGACAAAGGCACCACCACATCCGCTGCCGGGTCTATCTTCCCGCCCGCCTCCACCTATGTAACATATTTATTTATGATGCGATAACTTACAGCTATTAAAACCTTATTAACTCTCAACTATACTTAAATAAGTAATATACTTAAATAAGATAACTTAACCCTTAATAACCTTGAGTTTCAATTTTGATACCAATCTTTTAAACCGAATGTTTACATCACTATTAAATATTTTTATAGGTTGGCTGTACGTATTTTACTGTTGTATAATATTCTTTCCAACGAAAATAAAAAAAAAATTCCCTTCATCTAGATCCTCAAGCAAACACAGTAATATTAAAAAAAATCACTTCCGTAAATCAGGCTACTAAGGGTTAAGAACGAATTTATTGATTTCATTTATCTTTTGTTTATTAGTCATTCAATCATTTGTAAAAGGCTTCAATTGAAAAGTTATTGCTCATAATATTATTGAATATACTTCACACATTGATAGTTCCCTGAGTACTATACGCTTTTTACAGCTCTCACTAGAAATCTACATTATCGTTCAAGACCAGTCTATAACTTCTGCTAGTAGTTATAGACTGGTGGCATTTCAATAGAAAATATGACCGACGCAGGTAGATCAGTATTTCCCGATCTCAAAATTAATTTATTTATATCATGTTTAATTAATAAATAATTGGTTATGTAAATTGATTTTTTCTAAAAAAATACTTCACAACAAAGTCGGTCGGGATAGCCGGGATAAACAGGGGAATGAGAAACCTCTTTAGCTATATATTTCATGTACGTTCAGCAGTTTTTAATAGTTTGTCTGATATATGAAATTTTATGATTTTTTTCAAATATTCGATGCCCTTAGACAACTTAATGATACTATGTAACTGTTGCGCATACGGTCGTGATTTATTGCCACTAACTAGCTGAATTCTAAGGGTGTAGTACCATGTAACCGAAGTTCAACATTGCCGCATAAAATTTGTAATAACATTAGGGTAATTTTTGTTAAAAATATAGTTAAATATTAACATTTTAATACTGCTCAAAATTTTAATTATGCGAATCGGGCACTCTCGAGTAATTGAGAATGTATTCAGTAAACAATAGTCATTTTATATTAGTCGTATCAGTCGATAGATCTCTACTGCAAGGAATGGCTTCCGCCAGAGATGCCACGATGATCACCCTTGCGCTACCAGCATCCAGCGACTATATCGCTCTATTTTATGTTCATAGAGGTAATAAGTCAAATATTGTCATGTCATTTAGAGGCACGTGGCTTAAAATTAATTTTACAAATAAAATAATTCTTTACCTGTGGGTAGTTGGCAACGTAGACTGTGTTCGGCTGTGCGAGTGAATCGGTTTCGTAACAAGATGGCGACCGACGAGACACCGGCGAGTGCGAGTGCATGTGGCGCGAAGGCGAGCTGTCGCGTAATCTGTGCAATATTTACACATATTTATAAAGTTTACAGTTTATCCGATATAGAGAGTAATTACTTAAAGATATAAAAGCTTAAAGGGACTGAATGTATAGATCATCATCATATCAGCCCAAAGATGTAAGATATAGGCTTCCTGCAAATATCGTCACTATGACCAGTATAGCGCTGCTCGCATTCAGGGACTTCCCACAATCTTAAACTATGTCGGTCTACCTAGTGGCTGGCATACCCACGACCCATTTAGACCTGAAGTTGCCTTTTGAGAACCTTTCAGCTCCAACGGCTATCAGTTGCAAGAACGATGTATCGTCCACTGACACTGACTATCGTCGAGAGCTACGTTGGTGGACCTTGGCACTACTGTGGATCAAGTCATTTCTGATTCGATCTCATAGTGAAGCTGATCGTATAGTTCATTTGCTATCGATTTTGTGTTTACTTAACTTCAATCGTGAGAAAGACTATACCTTACAGTTATGTTTTCAAATTATTATTAAAATATAGCTTAACGTTTTCCAAAAATGATAATAATTAACCAAAAAAATATATATATATTAAAAAGATATATCACGTTTACAAACTGGGATTGGGTCTTTATAACCTGTTCCCACTCCTACTCTCTCTCTCTCTCTGAGAAGTTTGTTTTAATAATATTTGTTTCTTTGTTACTCAGACGAAATATGAACACGGAATTATTTTACCTAAGCGGTGATCCTTTTATCCTGCTATTGGAGGAGTTATTCGAAGGAGATTGACTCTGCAGGCGCGTTGACGGCGAATTGGTGAGAAGTCGGTCCGTTGCGCTGTTGTTTGAAGGCGAATGGCTTCTAAGGCGGCCTGAACACAGATTAAAAAAATCATGAAAAAAAAAATTAAATAAAACACCCACTCACTAGTTGAACCTTGTTATAATAGAGTAAGCATTTTACCTGTTGAATTGGAAGGAGAATGAGGCCGTATCCTGCTGGTGGAAGGAGACTGCCTTGACAATCCTCCGATAGCTGCTGTCGTAGGTGAATGCAACATGCCATCCTCTAGAAACCCTAACAGAATCTATTATTAAAATCTGTTTATTTAAAATATACATGCATTTAAACATTAATTATTATTGCTAGAATATCCATTTACCAATGTTAAGGTTGTTCTTAGTTTTAGAGGGGTGAAAGAGTGAGAGAGACAGGTAGAGAAAAAAGTTGTGACTTTCCCTTTCCCCTGGGACTATATTCAAAATAAACTTACCTCCATTATCACTGCTATCGGCAACACTTGCGTTTCCCCTCCAATATGCAGCGTTCATGTCAACATGCACAGTAGGCGTCGGGACTTCGCCCCAATTGCCATTCCCCCATCTCTCTCCATTACCCTCCCAGCCGTTGCCGTTAGATGGTCCTTCATCCCACTTCTGCCCGTTCTCCTCCCACTTTTGTCCATTCTCGTCCCATTTCTGCCCATTCTCGTCCCACTTCTGTGCGTTCTCAGCCCAGTTCCTTATGTTATTGGAGTTGTCGATCCACGTCTCCTGTTCCTGCCATTGGTTGTTCTGAGGCTCCGTCCAGGGTGTAACGACAGGGAGGGTGAGGCGGACGCCAGGCGTGCTACTCCGACGTCTGCGGTCCATCAGGCTTTCTCTACTCTCACGAGATTTGTGCTCGGGAACAGCGTATGTTGCTTCTGAAAATAAATGAAACAATTATTTTTTCATCACCTTGCATGGACATCCTATAAGACAATAGACAGCCACTGCCAGGCATAAGTCTCCCCCAAGATCACCATCGTAACCAGTCTTGCGCTGACCGCATCCAGCGGCCACCTGCGACCATGACTATGTCCTTGCTCTATCTAGTGGAGGCCTACTTACGCCGTGTTTCGCGGTCGTCACTCGAAAACCTTTCGGCTCCAATAGCAGTCAATTGCATGAATGAAATTCTTATTTCTATTTATATAATTAAAATTCAAGCAGTCTTTTTATGACATGAGTGATTACTGGAACATAACATAAATCAAGAAATCTCACCCGAGTTCATCCCATTGAGTCTATCCCTTAGGTTGTCCTGGACGTGAGGCGCAGGCGAGCGCAGCTGTTCTGCTGTTGGCGTTTTGCTTCTGCCCAGTTGGCTGTTGTTTGTTGCTGCATAACATATTACTTATTAGGGTAATATAATCATATAATCGTGTTTTAAAAAACACTTATATAAGTAGTAAAAGTAATTAACCGAGTAAAATTTCAAAATTGATTTTTGTTTCATTCTCTCTTAAGCTTTTACATCTTGAAAAATTACGTTTTATATTAATTTGCACCTATATTTGATTTTATACTAATTTAATTTAGGAATCATTTTACCACAATCAAAAAATTAACACTTTATTTATGCTATCATTATCATCATATCAACTGTGGCACGTAATCTGCTGGACAAAGGCGTGTTTTCCAAAAAGACCTGTTGGAAACGCCTTCGTCCAATCTTCAGACTATCAAGATCATTTGCCACAACACCCGTCTGCTTTGCGTGCCATGTGGCCTGCTTTCTGTCTCTTCAACTTGCCAATTCACCAGGGCTCAGTCGGTTACTTTATTCGTCAACAGATCTCCCTCTCCATGGCACATTGAGACACATAATACCAATGAGACTTTGAAAGACCAAGTTTCAGTGCTTCATCCTTGTTGTTTTCGTATTAAGGCGCTGAGGTATACTAGACATGACCTTTAGCTACACCTTCCAATTATTCTATAATGTCGCTGAAGTTTCTTTTACCACTTCTACTAGCGCTGATGTTGTCAGCCATAGGTATGGCAACCAGGTAATAGCAACCGACCAAGCCCAGGTCCGGTCCTCTCATCCACCCTTAAATCAAAATGCTGAACTGGTGTTGTCGACGAGAGAGAGTCTAAGCTGAGGTCTCCTCTGAGGACTCTTGATCCTAGTCACTTCGAGGAGCGTCCGATTAGTCGATTTAAGAGCCCGACGACCTTCCGATCTCATTAAATTGTAGTATGTAGTGTCAAGTAAAAGGAATTTAAGGTGAAGCACCTTTTAAACTCTGCCTCCACGAAACCCCAGAATCAGCAAATGACCCTTGGGCAGCACTGTAAGTCTAGTCCTGTATGTGTACGTAAATGTACTCACACGGTGTGGGCTGCAGGCGCGTAGCGGAGCGGCTACGGGGCGCACGCGCTGCGGTGTTTCGTCGCCACACGCGCAGAGTCGTTTCCTGCAGTGCTGGGCAGTCTTTCAACACCTGCGACAATCAATGTTATACTAAAATATTCTATCTTTACCTTTGTAAAGTAAAATTTTTAGCCTTAAAATAATGTTTGCATTTAAGATTTATTTGAAATCCAATCCTAATGAAATAAGTAATGATGATTTAATATATACAAATAATATTTATGTCAAAAGTAACGACAATGATGTAAATAAAGTTACCACTAAAAATAAATAAAAGCCTGAAACACCTTTCTGAAGGCTTCATGAAATTAGTAAGTCTTTTGTGGGCAACTGTGTATGGTATCATAATTCATTTATTCAACATTGAACCTTTATTGATCGTCAAGTTCTTTTTTAATCTATTTTATTTTTGACTCTGCTCTGCTTCGTAATATATAGTCAGTCTACGAGATAAACTGTGATAAACGACCTTGTTAAGGTCGCCAGAAGCCGCTGTGTGGTTTAAGGAAATCTATCAGGAAGGACTGAATATTGCAAATATATAAAGGAAGCTTATGTCTATTGTCTCATGTCTGTATCGTTAAAATAAGAAGGTGGTATTGCTTGTCTCACTTGGACGACATGCTGATGTGGTGCGTGCCGGACGTCGTTCTCTCCGATCTGCAGCAGCAAGTCGCCCTCCCGCAGCCCCGCACACCGGCTCCTATCCAGGACCTTAACAAAACATTAAAGTTATTATTAGCATTTGTTCCATATAACAGGCAAGATATGCCAAATCCATAGTTTATTTGTTAGTATTCAGGACCAGTTGTCTAGAAAACGGGTTATATTGTGTATTTTTATGTCTGCCGAAATGATAATTCTTGATCTCTTTGAAAATTTTAATCCAAAGACAGTTAGTGCTTGGAATTGACACATGTGACACAATCATAACATTGTATTAAAGAGAATTCTACTTATTTTCTTTAATAAAAGTGTCTACAAGATAGACTGACTACCTTGTTAAAGAACGGTCGGCAGACGCTAGATCGGTAATTTTGGATATACAGGGGAATCCTATGTCCAGCACTGGGCATCATGTGGCTGAAATTATGATGATAATTATGAAATCTTGCCAACACCATCAATCCAATTTACTTAATAACGCATAATAATAATATTTACTTTATACATAAGTTCTTTATTAAACGACGCAGACAACTAACAGCTGAATTTAATTAAATTGAGGTATTTGTAAAATTTTAATCTTGAAGCTAAATAGGCGTCGAGATCTTTTCATGCCTTTTTGTCTTCTCCCAGGTCTCTCGAGGCAATAAGCCCTAAAGCGGATTTGAAATAATCATACCAGCTGGTAGGAATACACCCATCTGGTTTTTTACCGTCTTTTCCCTACGACCAATGGTTTATCGAAATTATCTGGTCGCCTACAATTTGTCTTCAAACAAATTAATTTTTTGTTTCACTTCATCATCACCATTTCGGCCGTAAGATGTTAGGATGTAAAGGACCGCGTGGAATCGGCTTGGATCCAACGTCTTAGCAAAGTCGTCCTGTGGGTGAACAGTCTATGCTTGTTAGTCCAGGGTCTTCACTTCAGAACTTTAAAAGCCAAGCAGCCATCTATTCCGCGCTCTATGTGGCCTGTCTAGTGCCACTTCAACATGCAAATCCATGGGCTATGTTCATTTTTATTTTGTCTATGGATATTCTCATTCCAGATTCAATAACGAAGATAAATTCCAAGCAAAGTCATCTCCTTGACTCTAAGTTAGTTTCTACTTTTCTATAAAACATTAATTTAGTTATATGGCTGTTCTGCGGGTAAAACGCATTATTTTTTTCTTAGACTGTCGCACATACATGTTGCTAAACAAAGGTCTTATTATATATATATATAAGTGAATCACCTTTTTAACTTTCTGTCCGTGCACGCTGTCAGCGATAGTGAAACCGAAGCCCGCAGCGCCACGCCTCAGTGTTAAAACCAGCTCGCGTCCTGGCTCGCTACTCCCACCGTTGTTGCTGCGATGTTGGTGCTCTGGAACGAATAATAATTACTATACTTCATAGATTTAGGTCATTAGTTTACTAGAATGGCCTCCCTAGAGTCCACGGGAAATTCATCGGCGGTCTCTAATGACGTTACAAAAAAATAGGGTTCACAATTCATAAGCAATGAAAAATTAAAATATCGATTTGACTCCACCTATCTCTAAACAGGTAGTATTTTAAGGATCTTGACGATAGTTCCTTGTAAATCTTCACATTTTTATCGAGTTTATGGAATATGGTAGAAAAGCTGCAGGGGGTCCACCGGAACTAAATTTTGAAAGCGGTTTATGAAAAAAACTCTAGAAACAACTAGTTTATGCTAAGTGCATTTGATATTAAGGCAAGTTTTAAATGTATAACTTGAAATCATAAGGGGTTATTATCAACATTTCAACTTGGACCTTTTTCCATAAGCTCCACTCTTCTTGCTGATGAGTTAAATCAGTTCAAAATCTATTTAAATAAACATTGCTATTTGAAAAAAATTTTACTGTTATAAATTACTTTTAACTTGATGTTTTGATTTATTTTTAATCTATGGCTCATGTTTGCCAAATAAATAAATAAAAAATAAAATCAAGTTGGTATTACCAGTGGCAAGAGTGAGAAGATGATCAGCAGAAGGGCATCGCGGCGGTACAGTACTGGTGTCATTGGTCGTGGCCAGTTCATCCAGGTCGAAGGAGCGGGACATGAGCCTCCTTTGTCCGGGACTGTGCGGCGTAACGGGGGAGTTATCCGGCTCGTCGTGGCCCGCCGGTTCAGTTATATTAGGCGAATCTAGGTTGAATCTGAAATAGAAGTAAAAATTAGCGTAATATAAAACTGTCGTATTATATTTATAAATGAATTTTTTTCAATAACATATATAAATTTTTTAACTTCATTTAATACGGCTGACGTTGGCATTTAAGAGTTACATTACAAATTACCCGCATAAACTAATCACAAATTAATACACTATAAATTAAAATCAACTAATTCCAAATAGGTTTTTTTTCAGTGAAATTTATATGAAATTATAAATACTTTTTTATCGTAACACAAGACACAGAGAACATATTTTGGTTTCTATAAAGCATTGTAAATAGTTGAATAGATCAAAACATTATAAAGATATATAATGTATAAATATTTCTGTGCTCTCAAGAAATAACAGCTACTTACAGAGCGTAAACCATATATTTTTTTTAAATTTGAAAATGCTTGAAGTATTCTGGTACCTCGTCATTCACATAAGGGTTAAATAATCGTGGCAACACTATAAGTATACATTTATTTATGTAAAGAGTTTGTATGTCTATAATAAAAATATATATTTTTTAAATGTTTGTTTTTCAAATAGAGTAAAATCTCTCGTATTATTCTATTCTTATCTATCTGGTTTTGATTACATTAAAAAGGTTACAGTTTAAAAAAGTATCAGTAATTATTTTCCGTCCTGGTAATGTCAGTTTCTTTTTCTTTTTGTTAAAACGAGTAAATTTAATGTATATATAACATAACATATATAAATTTAATAGATTTTAAAATATTGCTTTAAATAACGTTAGGGATAATATGAACAGTGGCCCAAACTTATTCAGAGTAATTCAATATGGCGGTAGAATAAAATGGTGTTAAACTAGCCATTTAATAAATTTATAAAAAATAAGATAGTTTCACATGAAAAAATGCTGTTGATATAAAATTAAAATAATTATCATTTAATTTTTCAACATATTATTGATTCAAAGAAAGAATGACAATAATTACCTGGTCCGGAGAGCTCTGGTAAGTTGCTGCATGGCGACAGCGTCTGGGGTGGCTGGGGTCGTGGCGTCCACCGCCAGGGTACTGAGCACACGCGTGTTGGGATCCTCCGAGTCGAACGAGAGCGGATAGCCTACGAGCAATGAACAACGACTTATACAATAATACCGATGGGATAGTGACTACCAGTCCTCTGGTGGTTAACACCTGGAACTTATTGCAGGACAACCGTACAATTTTCAGTAAGCTTGTAATATCAAGAGTAGGGTAACCTTTAAGTAACTCTAAGTAAGTCTTAAGTAGTCTTGACAGTACACTCTTCAACATATAGTATGTACTCTATCAGCACCGACACAAAATAAAATAGCCATACATACTTATGTGTGATGTTAATAAAACTACAAATGAAAGTATGTGAATTCTTTCCACCATAACATGTCATTAAAAATTACAAAAAAAAAAAAATAGAAATACTGAAGTTTTAATAAACCTTTTAAAAAATTAAAGATTGTTAAGCTTCATTATTTTGTCATATGTTATATAATAAAGAATTTCTTTATTATTTTTTGTGCATGTTGTAAAGTATTATTTCCCTTATTACACTAAAATTAGATAAAAAACATCATCATTACTTACAAATGTGAAGAAAAATATCGACCAGAAATCCATATATACTTATATATGCTGGATGATGGATTACAATCTGTATCCTCTGTCTGTAAGAAACTGGTGTCCCAAAAACGGGACGATTGCAAAAGCTAACTAAGCAATGTTATGACCACCAATTGATATCTTTAATCGAATTATTGGTAAAGTTAGTGGCTATTACGGTGAAATTAAGAGACATTACTTCTCAACATTCCATGGATACACCGTATGGATGACGGGTCCGAAGAGTTGTGGCTATGGTTATCGGGGCTGACGGCCGCGTTACTCTAATCTAATCTCTACAACACACAGTTACTATGAATTTATTCCTAATTAATTAGTGCAGTAGGTCATAGTACTTGCGTTGACCTTAATTATGTGGAATACTAACCCCGTACTAGATGCAAAACGACATCAGTGCCAGGTGTGATTGACTGGAAGATCTGGGCGACCTGCGCGTGGGTGAGACCTCGAACACCGCGGTTGCCCACTCCCACCACCACGTCTCCGGGAAAGAGAGCACCTGGAAATTTAAATCGAAAACTTTTAAGAATGTTATAATTACAATCTGACAGGTTAACCAATATGTGAGATTACCGTGGGGTTATTATACTTTGTAATCGTCTTTTACTGCTTTACCTCTTTTATTTATTGCAAATTAGCTCCCCTAATAGAATCCATGCTCATCATCATCACCATATCATTTGATGGAAGCCCATTCAAAGACGTAGGCTTTCTCCAAAGATCGCTACGATGACCGGTCTTACGCTGCCCAAATTCAGCTACTTTGGCCGACCTTAATTAACTATGTCGTTGTTCACCTAAGAGAGGGCACCCATGCCTCGTCTATCAGCAAGTGGTCGCGACTCCAGAATCTTCTGGCCTTACGGCTGTCGATTGCACGACGGATGTGCCCCGCCTACTACCACTTTAGACAATTCTTTCTTTTTTTCTCAGAATTCTTCGAGCTAGGTCGATGACCTCGGTTCTTGTATGGGTCTCCATATTTCAGACTACGTACTGGCGAATATTATAGTAATTAACTTGAAAGCATACCAAAGATAATTGTAACACGCCTTTATATGGTGGACCTCAAATAATTAAAAGAAAACAGTCTTAGTTATAAGGATGTTCAACGTGTCTTGATAAATACATTTATCATCGGGCTGGCGGGCGGTGCACTTTGTTGCACGACTTCCACTGTATGTGCGGAAGTGGCTAAATATTGGTCCTTTTCTTACTTAGGATGGACTTCCGCAAAATAACGCCTGATTCCATTAAAAATTCTCCTTTAGCTTTTCTTCATATAGACATCAAACCAGGAGTCATATTCCAGTTTAGTCCCTATTTAATACGCAAGTGTTTGTAAAGCTCAGATTTGCTTCCACAACGAGCATCGATAAGGCAAGGGTTGGCCGACAAGCTGGAAAGACGACTAACAACTTAGTGCAACTGATGCCCACCGGAAAAAGAGATCAGCACCATCTTATATACCACGATACGACACTGAACATCATGGTGTATGTCGCTCTAAAAGTGCACAATTTCTCACGTAATCAACCGAAATGTTTTTAAGGCGGTAAGTATTTTTATCAAAAGTAAAGAAAGTAGAAATTTGTTAATTTGGCTCCTCTGCTCAAAAAAACCTTGAGAGTCTAAATCAAGGAAAATTCATCATGGTTGTGCGTAAATTCAACTCACCATTTATCCAGGCTGGACTGTGGGGCACTATACTTCGTATCTGCAGGTAGCCTTCCGTCTCCGGTATACCTTCAGCTCCAATAAGAGTGAAGCCGAGACCCTAGAAAATAAAAAGGAAAATTCTTTAAAAAACAGAATATTTTTAATCATTATTTTTATGTAAAAATAAACATCAATAGTCAAATATAACTTATGTATAAAGTATATTGCCAGATACGAGCTCTGTAGCGCTTTGTACATAGCCGCGAAATTCAAAAGACAAAAAGGCGGAAGGGAGATATTTGACAACCTTTTATTATGTTTGAAATTCTTTCAAGAACCTACACGGAATCTGTCTGATAATATAAATAAGAAAGATAGTTTTTATGAAGCCAATTACCTATTAAAATTGGTTCTTTGAAGCAACAGATATGGGTTTGAATCATTTCTTTGAAATTTATCTACTTCCGATAGCAAAGAACTAAAATGTTGGCTTGACTTTGTAAAACCATATTTTATAATCAGTACGTGTAAAGACTTGCAATGTCGGTGAAGTAATACTTGTGGTGTGTGTTTTTAAAAACTATTAATTCGTGGTCAACACTCAGACGCTTCGCTCATTTTCATAGTTCGTCCTAATCTTCCACTTTATTTATTGAGTTTTGGAAACATCGTAGAATGTACCACGTAATTTTTTAGTGGTCGATGGGAAAAAAAGTGTAGGAACCTTTGATTTAGACTTGTACAAGAGACCATGGTGCAAGAGACAAACGTAGTTACATACCATTAAGCAATTCAAACATCGAACAACTTGCTTTGTGAAACGGCATGCCTAGAGAGAGCGCGTAGAGTAATTAGTCTACACAATAAATCAGTTATCTACGATCAATTAATTCCCATACCTGCGTTCCTTTGGTGAGCGTGAGAGTGAATCTCTCTCCACGCAGTTCGTCGCCGGGCAGCGGGCCGTTGGGCGGTCCACCCCCACCATTCTCCACTGCAATCTTCTCCGCTGGAAGTGCGTTATATAAGTAAAATTAACTTTGAACCGTGAGTATAGTTCAAGGACCCCTCCGTTCCGTGAACTCGTTTCCGATGAAGCTGTAAAAGCCGTAAGGCTAACAGCAATAAATTCTCAGACACCATACAATCATCCGTGTTCTATATATGGCGCAGCAGCGTGGACAATTAGCGCTTTAGAAAGTACAGTATCGGGAAACTAATAAAAAAAACATAACGAAATCTAAAAAGCCGTTCTCAAATTACGATATTACTAACGGGATAAAGATTCATTTTTATAAAGAATGATCGATGATATATATAAAAGATTTAAAGGGGTTAATATAGTACGCGAAAATCTTTTACACCTGTTTTATCATCCTGTATACTCTGATCATTCTTAAATTATTATTGAATTGCTTTTGGAATTCGACAGGCCAATGACTTCTGGCAGTACAAAGCCTGCAGCGACAAACAGTAAACAATAATTAATTTCACTCTATAGTAATCTCAATTTTGAAAATTATTTTTCTTATTATATTATCATTACATTATTATGTCTAAAACCATCTGTAGGGTGTATTTTACTACTTAATTTATAATTTACAACATTAATTGACTGCAAATAAAATACTCTGATCAAAAAGTAAGCTGAATTTGTTTATAAAATGTAAATTCTTTATTTATTTATTCTTTTAAATAAATTTTTGCCCTCACAAAGTCTTCAAGACCTTCGATTCGGTTTTTATCTCCTCAACGTGTCAAAACGGCTTCCCCGCATTAGTCATTTAAGTTTGCTGAATAGCCAGAAGTCGTATGGAATCAAAACGGGCAAATTCAGTGCGGAACGATATGAATCAAGTTTTTGAGGCACAAAACATCGTTCAAAATGGTTTGAGGTAACCCAAATGATACTTTCTTCACAAACAGACGCTTGGCAAATGTTATAGACAGTCCTACAAATCTTGAAAAAAAATTACCTGCCTTCCTAATACCGTGTTTTAAATGACAATTTCATCTTACTTTTTGGTCAAGGTATGTTCGCTAATTTTAAGCTTTTTCACCTATAACTCATTAACCTGTATAGATAGGTGTAATATATAATAATACAATAATCTTGAGTATAATTACTTGTAGTTCCTACATGACGTCCATCTATTGGCCTTGCTACGTTCAATACGAAGCCCTGTTAACACAAACAAACCTATACGGTCCATTGCAACATCTGTGCGTAATTTTAATTTCAACTTTAAAACTAATGCCTAAAGGTACAATTTATTCCGCACAGTCCGCACTTTCTAGTTAGTACACCACCGTATCCGTTCAATTTGTTTATGTTAGCAAATAAATCCATTAATTAAATCGCTTTAAGCGGCACGAAAATCGGTGATTAGGCTTAGAGCGTAAAGACGATTAGACGAGACTATTTGCTAATCCTGACAATGAGCAATTGCTTGACTCTCTCTTTAAAGGTTACAGTTGAATGCATACATATTTCTAAACACGATTTCGTTATCATTTGAAGAAAAACAGTATAGTGAGTGAACTGAGATCTCTCTCAGAGATATGGGCTACGACACCCTAATGACTAACCTGTCAACTACCTATGGACATATCTGCCCGTAACACCTGGGTGTCGAGTCAAATATACCCGAAACAAATTTTGGTGTATTATATGTAATTGCCTTAAAGATACAGTTTAAAATCGCTTGCTCTGGATCGAAGGCCACAGGAACAAACAATAATATTTCATTCATCATTTAAAAACATTCGTTCCGGTCACTGAGAGGCGTCATGTTGCACCTTTCCCGATGAACGAAAGGCTAATGTACCTAAGAGTTTGTTTGTGTTTGTTTGGAAGCTGCCTGAATCCAGCTTCTTCCAACGATATTATCAAAGTTATCTGTCCACCTAAAGGGCAAAAGTGCTACACAAAGCACTTGCACTTGCGCGTCCGTGGTCTCCATTCCTAAACCTTAAGACCCCAACGGCCATTTGTTGACGACAGGCCACCCGGACCTCTTGGGAATTTATGGGGAAGAACTGCATTTAACAAAAGTGTATGGAAAAAATTATGATGAGTTAGCTTTGGAAAAGCTTTCGATAATACAGTAATATCAACTAATCGAGGCGCTTAGCACCATTTTTTAATTAACTCTAATTGGTATCGCTGGTGTTTTTTTTTTTACAATATTTTTTTTTCGCTTTTACTAAGCGCAGACAGTTGAGAGAGGGTTGCCGCTATTTGATACGAATCTTTCTTCTCTCAGCTGCGAGGCACGACAGCGTTTTATAATTTTTACAATTTTTCTTACACAATTTTCTCTTATGGGTAAATACAGCTAAAATTTATACACCTTAACAATAAAATTTGTAAGTTTTACTCAATTATATATTACTTGGTACATTATTTTAGACCGATAAATTCCTTGAGATTTAGCTGTAGATTTTTCTTGAGAAGGTCCGGTAAGCTGAACGGAGGTATATTAAGGTTTTCACATAAGGTCACGTGGATACGTCTTTTGGATTTTTGTTACTTAGCTCGCTTAGTCATTGGAGTGATTGACATAAGCACCCAATGCTCAGCTTGGCCTGTCACTCGAAACACGTTCAGGAATCGAATAGGAGGTTGACACCGGTTGCTTTAATTAGATTATCGTTAAAATTTCTAGATCAACCATTACTACAAATTTGTTGAACAATACGCGTCGAAAGTCACGAAAAAACGAAACATCTAAACATCCCAAATACAAATAATTCTATGTCCTTAGGACCAGGCTGTTTTGTCAAATATTTTTTCGAGGCAACACTAATTAAATATTTACTTTCGAAAGTTGTAAGTCAATAATTTTTTAACCCCATCTTCACACCTTTTGCTACTGTTTCAAGGAAACAATCGAATTAAACTGTTTCTTTATTATTTAAAATCCAAAACTTTGAAAATGACCAAAAATTTTTTTTTAATTTTTAAAAATTGTTAAGTATTTATGGAGAGAAATTTTTGAAATTTTCCCCTTCGAGGGTACGCAGGGCTCATAAGAAAACTTGTCTACAACTAGGAGTATTATTAGTGATAGTTTATTCAATATAATACTATCATCTAGCTAATGTATAGTCAGGAAATATGATTGACCCATATTTGGTTAGATGAAGTTTAAAAACATCGAGGAAATTTAATTGACTTAACATGGAGACTAGTTATATGACGACGTAAGAGCTAATCGATAATTCTTGTTGAAGGTTCAATGCACAAGGTTTTTTAATAATATACCAAAGACACGTATTGATTATTATACGGCACTATTATAATTTTTTAAATCCAAAACCGTACCACTATAGTTTAATTTTTTTTTATTTCTTTGAATAGTTTTATTATTTCACTTGTTGGCTTAAAAAGTGTGTCATTTAAGAAATTGTCCATTTTTACTTTCATACTTATTCTCTATTTGTAGAAATTATCAAAAAAAAATTTTAATTAATTAATCGAAATTATCGTTTTGTGATCGTCAGTGTATATAATTATATATATTAGGGCGACCGGAAAGTAATGTTGTTTCAGTCGACATATTTTACAGAAAAACCGATTGATTTTTATCGCTCCGGCACCCATTTGTATACTAGATGGCAAAATGTTGTTGATAACGAAGGTGTATATATTGTTGATTAGAAATAAAAACTTATTAAAAATGTAGTCGTGTGAATTTAACGTAAGAAAGGGACATTACTTTCAGGTCCCCCTAACATATATAATTCTATAATTAAACTTATATACACAAATTACTCAAAATAACACAGCGGTACAGTAAGTCAAATTGGCTGTGCACAGGTTACATACATAACGCGCCGAACGGATGGCAGGAGTGGCTTAATTCTTATTCTGGTTTTAGAATCGCGAGATTAATAATATCACATATAAATCTATAACTTTGAGAAGGCGGGAAAATTAAGATACATGTAAGTAATAACAAGTTCAAGGCTCTGCAGTACACCACGGACTTACAAGCCGGACAGATGACCTTGACCTTTTAAGTTGAGGTCGTTGGAAAACGCTTAAAGTAAGCCACTTCCAACCGATACATTTCCAATAATCTATTATGAAACACATTAATTTATCAATAACACAGGTTGTTGAGGAAAAAAAATCATAATGTATTCTTCATTCGATATTACGTCAAGATTAATAGATGTGATATACCAATTGTGGTCAATTTGATAGTGCGATCTATTTTGGTAGATCCAATATATATTTTAAAGTGTCAAATAAAGAATTTTTTAGGTGCCACATGTAAGGAATGCTACTAACAAAAGGTTTGAGAATTTTACATTTCATTTCTATAACATAATAAGTGATATAAAAAATAATTAACTTTAGTTAAATACCCATGTGTCTTCTAACTTAACACAGTGTATAAATATAATATGATTGTCACAACAACAAGTCGACCACGACAAAGTTAATATAAAAAGTAGAATATATTCACAAATGTTGACCACCCCTGTTTAACACGTTTATAAGTAAAAAATTGGCAGGTGTATCATATAATTATCCGCGTTAAGTTTATACATTCCTTTTTCAAAAAGATATTACCTTAAGATACTTTAAAACATATATCAATACAATCTATTAAAAATAAATTGACGGTAAAGGCTTATTATTTAATAAACGAATAATTAAATGACAGGAATCGTTGGCAGTGATGTCGCTGATTGTTTTAATTTCACTTGGGCTATATGTTACGAAATGTATATTATGTATAAAACTGTATTGTTAAACTTTATCAAAGGAAGTGTTGTTTTGGAGTTTATTCCTTCTTCTTATTCAAATTATAACACCTCTCGAAGCAAAGTCAAAAAAAAAAAAATAAGAAGATCTTTTATCTTGATTGACGATCATTTAGCGTTCTGTTAATAGTTCCAATGTTGAATAAATTGATTTTAACCTTATTTTTATAAGGTATTTTTCTCTGGAACGGGCTCCTTAAAATAAGGACGATCAGGAATCATTGCACATTCAAAGCGAAGGTTCGAATGTTGCTTGACAAGCTAACAGAACCTTAATACTTGGATTTCACTATTTATTTATAAGACTACTAGAGTACTAAGACTTGCGATCATAGGTCGTCAGTTCGATTCCCTGAATACAATCTTATAAAATTCACACATTGTGCATTAAATATATATATGGTTGCAACTACTCACAAACAAGTTTTTAGAGGATGGTCAGCAACGTACTATGCGTACCATAATACCACACTGCGATCGCCAACCCGCCTGCCAAGCTTGGCGATTATGATATATCCCGCATTGATATTTTTGGGGGAGGCCTGCGTCGTGATGAGTGATTATGGGTTGAAACGTCTAATCTATTTATTTATTACAGTTTTTTTTTTTTATTAATTCTAATTTGTATCGCTGGTGTTTTTTTTTTACAGTATTTATCTTTCGCTTTAATTAAACGCAGACAGTTGGGAGAGGGTTGCCGCTATTTGATACGGATCTTTCTTCTCCCAGCTGCGAGGCACGACAGCGTTTTATATTATTATTTTTTTTTTACAATTTTTTTTTTACACAATTTTCACTTACGGGTAAATACAGCTAAAATTTATACATATTAACAATACAATTTGGAATACACAATTATATATTAGTTGCTACATTATTTTATTTAAGTCTCTGCCCAAGCGCTACAGACCGTTAAATGCCTTGAGATTTAGGACAATGTGCCGGGCCAACTCATCAAAAGATTCTGCTGTAGATTTTTTCTTGAGAAGGTCCGGTAAGCTGAACGGAGATATATTAAGGTTTTCACATAAGGTCACGTGGTTATGTCTTTTGGATGCGAATCGAGAGCAGTGTCTGAGTAAGTGATCAAAAGTCTGTACTGTGGAGTCGTCACATGGGCAAGTCTCATTATCGATTATTTTAAAACGGTGCAGGTACTGGTTGCAGTACCCGTGCCCGCTTAGTAGTTGTGTCAGATGGAAGGATGTCTTGATGAGTTTTCGCAGTTTGTTTATGTCGGTGAGTTTCGAAAGGAGTCCTATGGTATGTCGACCCTGTGCCGAGCTCTCGTATCTAGCCTGCCAAATGCGGTTGTGTTCCGCGCGGATTGCGCTCTTCACGAAACTCATTGGGAAGTAGACATAAGCCGGTGGAGAGTACATTGCGGCAGCACTCTTTGCTGCCAAGTCGGCTTCCTCGTTACCGACGACGCCTGTGTGGTTTTTGACCCATGTAAAGTGTAATGTAGCTGGCGCGCGTGCGTGTATCTGATTGTGAATTTGTGTGACGATGGGGTGGGTGTTGCTTCTATTCTGCAGCGCGGCGATGGAAGATTGTGAGTCCGTGTGAATAATTGTGTATGTGTTCGGGTATGTTGAACAGGCCCACGAGCAGGCTTTCGAAATGGCGAGAAGCTCAGCTTGAAAGACCGAGCAAAACGAGTGAAGTTTGTATTTTTTGGAAGCAGTCTGGCGGCCTTCCATGAAAGCAACGAATGCCGCTCCTACGGAGGAGTCCTCCAGCTTGCTCCCATCAGTGTAAATATTCAAAGCATGGGGATAGGGTGCTGTGTAATTACGACCTCTAGAGGGGGAAAGGACAGAAATGGATACTCTGGTAGCGGGGTGCAATAATTTGTGTGGTGGTGTAGGGCGTTCTAGAGCTGTATCAGAAGGTAAAAGATGAGAGGCGCCGGTGAGTTTTGTGAGTTCCAGTGCCTGTACCTCCCGAACTTTGAGGTCGAGTGGGGTGAGTTCTGCAAGTGCTAGAGCGGCTGTGGTGGATATGGTCTTGAACGCCTGTGTGATCCTGATGGCAAAGCCTCGTTGCATACTTAACAACCGCCTTATTATCCCTTTTTTTAGAGCCGCTTGTCCCCATATACCAGCAGCATATGTCATAATTGGCTCAATGATACTGATGTAGATTGTCCGGATGTTCTCGGGATGTGCCCTCCATGTTGGTCTACAGAAAAGACTAAGTCTATTAAATATGCGCGAGGCTTTTTTGATAGTGTGCTGAACATGTTTATTAAAGAGTAATTTCTCGTCAATGATGACTCCCAGAAGTTTGAACTCGTGTATAAACGGAAGGCAGTATTGGCCCATTCTTATTGAGCATTTTTTGGCTGTGGGTGTGAATGCAATAACTTGTGTTTTATCGGGGCCGAAGGTCAGTTTAACACTTTCACCCCACTCAATAATTTTACCAAGCGCGGAGTTGGTTAAATCTTGGAGGTCTTTAGCGCGAATGTGGTGTGTAATGAGCAAGACGTCGTCGGCGAACGCTTGTAAATGGCACCCATCAGGCAGGTCTATTTCGAGAAGCTCGTCTAGGATAATGTTCCACATAATTGGGCCACATGCCGAACCCTGAACGCAGCCCTTAGTTAGCTTCTTAGTGACTCGTTCTCCGGCGTAATCTAAAACCACTTCTCTGTCTTGAACATAGTTTTCAAAAATTGAAAAAATGTTTCGAGGGCAACCGATCCGCCTGAGGCCCTCGAATAGAGCTGGCCACCAGGCGTTGTTAAATGCTGCCTTGATGTCAAGGGAGACGGCGATGGCGGCCTCTCTAGCTCGTTTGGCTGAGCGAACGACATCGAGAGCCGAGGAGATCGCCATGGTTGTGTTGGTTTGCTCCTTGAAACCAAATTGGTGACCGTTGAGCTTGCCTGCGACCGTGGCTACAAAAGTCACCCTTTTGATCAGGAGCTTTTCTAACAGCTTCCCGAAAACAGAGATGAGGCCAATTGGTCTGTGAGAATCGAGGGTACTGTAATCAGATTTACCAGGCTTCGGTATGATCTTGACATATGCCTGCTTCCACTGTCGGGGAGAGTGATGCAATTTTAAACATCTATTTAATAAATCTGTTATTAGCTGTGGGTAAGCCTGTGTAAATTGTGTGCATATGTCTGAAGTGAGGCCATCCATACCTGGTGCCTTTTTTGCATTCATAAGTTTTAGTAGCTCCAGTACCTCTTCCACTGCGAAAGGAGGTTCGTCAGGGGCCTCAGAGGTATCCTGTCTGTGACGGCGAAGATGCCTGTGTCGGGCTGAAAAGTCTGGAGAATCGTCGGGATAGAAATGATTTAAGAGAGCTGTAGCGCTTTGTTGGGCGTCATGTGTGTGCCCTGTGTCTATCTTTAAAGTGGTAGGAGGTTGTCGCCGAGTCGAGTGTTTGAGTTCTTGTCGGTTGCAGAATGTGCGGAAATCGGCCGTCGAAGTCTCTCTAAGCTTTCGAGCGTATTCAGTGCGCTTAAAGATTAGATCCTCGCATAATCGGTCGAATATCGTGTCTGAAGGCGCGTGATGTCGTTTAGCGGCATGTAATCGACGGTGTAGATGAACGACTTCAGATTTAAGTCGCTCCAGGTCTGTTGTCCACCAAGGAGGTTTGGAGCGCGTCCCAGCACCCCTGGATGGCATAGAAACTTTACACGCCGCGTGTATGGTGTCAGTGATTTGGTCTATTTATTACAGTTAGTACACCAATACCTCGCTTTGCATCGTTTCGTTTTGCTTTATTTTTTGAAGTTGCGTCGCTGCTTAATTAGTACTAATTTTCACTGTGCGTCGTTAGATTTTCGAGGTTGCGTTGTTTTGGATTCGAGTCTTTAATTTTTTTTTCTAAAAGATGGCAGCACTTTTGTTTCTAATTGCGCCATGCCATCAGAACTCGGGGATTCCCTTTCTAACTAAAAATCAACGCAATTTTAATTCATTTTTATTTTCACTTTGTTTTGCTAATTTTATAAATAAATATGATAAATTTATAAATTTTAACGTCTTGTTTCTGGTTACAAAAAAGGTAAATATTATTCCAATTTATTTATTGGCAGAGTTATATTACTTTTGTTTTTTTAATTGTTTACTTTGTTCAAAATTCTTTTTAAAAAGTAGTATTTTCGTGACCATGGAACCTATCTTCGATCTTTACCTTGCTTGCTATAAAAAATCTTAACTGACTTTGCGGCGTTTAAATTTGCGTCGTGTTTTTTTGGAACGTAACCACGACGCAAAGTGAGGTATTGGTGTAGTAGTATGTACATTTATATCAGTTTCTATTTCCTTTTTATTTTTTTCCTCTCTTATATGATATTAACTTATTTGTCCCACCTTCATTAGTTTATCTCTGCAGCGCTAAAATGGTTAACTGGTATAAAACGCTTTCGGCGTTAGGTTCGACGTTATATTGTCCCGTATAGGAAGTGTTTATATATAGTAAAAGTAAATAACTATACCTGGTCCATCGACTGACTCCTCTTCGTAGTAGTGCATTAAGAAACAAAAAGGCAATTAATTACATCATACAGAAGTATAAACTGAACCAACTTAGACTAAAAAAATACAACTTGTTAATATTGAAATAAATCCGATAAAAATGTTTATACCGCACAAAAACCACTAAATATAACAAATCCTGTTTGCTTATGCAAAAGTTACGATAGCGTACGTTATACAACTAGACCGTAACAAAACGATGCTATTCAGGGTTTAATACAATCCTATAATACTAAAACCGTTGTACCGCGTCTCAAGTAAGCGCAGCAATGATGGGGGTGTAGTGTAAAAAAACATGAACGCTTCTGCCGCGAGCGGAAGATACTCTCCCGTCTCACCCCACAAATACCTAAGGCGCGGCACAGTCGTATGTCCTTATTATTTGCAGTAACACATTGTGCATTAATTATATAGGATTGCCTCTGCTCACAAACAAGTTTTTAGGGGATAAGCTGCAGCGTCTTTTGCTTACCATAATACTAAACTGGGATCGCCAACACACCTGCAAAGCGTGGCGATTATAATATATCCCCCATAGATATTTTTGGGGTAGATACCTAATTATATATCTTTCGCTATGTCATAAAAGAATCACTATAATGATAACCTGGAATTGAGGCGTAAGAATTTCTCGCAACTTTTCAACTAAATAGTCAACGACAAGCTTTCTCAAGTTCTTTGATCAAAAAACTTAATGTGTTTTGTAATTCAAAATCTCGAGTCATCGCATGTAGGATCTACGAGTGTGTCTGTTACAAGACATTTGATGGCTCATAACCCCCCCCCCCCCATTTTAATTGCGACGTTCTTTAAGACTTAATAATGCGCATACGTCACTACTAAGTTACACGTCGCGCCCAAGATCCCGCACAGTTAACACCTGCCCGCATCGCAAACGAGTCATGTTCGTATGTGATCATAGAAATTTGTAACATATATAAAATAAAAGCGGGTTCGTGTAGGGAACAAGACTATTTAAAAGTAGTTTGGACCTGTGAAAAAACCGATAGTTAATAAAAAACAGGTACCTAATATATCTAAAACTACTAAAAAAACTAAATGAGGTAGTACAATACCCGGCGATAAATATTGCACATCGACCTTTGGAAAGAGACAATCGACTAATTTCTGCTGGGTAGATTATTATCTCCGTCCCATATTACCTATGTGACGTTTTGTCAGTCGTGCGACAGAGATAACACGAAATTAGCAGATTGTCTCTTTCTAAAAGTCGATGTGCAATATTTATCGCCGACTATATTACAAGATCTCTGCCGTTTTAAGGCAGAAGTGTAAGGCGACTATAAAAAAAAACTACTTATTTACAGAAATATCAGAGTTAAGATATAAGCTAGCTTTACGATGGGTTTTGATAGCAGCTATCAAGCGGATAAAAGGAGTTCGTGTGAATTAATTAAAAACTTTATTAATAAAAATATACCAATTTCATTTCCAGTTTCATCTATCAATGACGCATGCATTAAAACCGGTATTATTAGTTTTTATATTCAATTAATGATGTTAATATATATTTAATGATATTTGCAGTGAACTGTAGGAGAAAGTTATTATTTCCCGCTATGGTATTGCGTAATGTTTTTTTAAAGAAGCTTAGCTTTTACAAATTTGCATAACTCTGAGATTATCTATAAATATTCCATTAAAATGTCACTATTATTTTCCTATTATTTATTATACTTTAGGATATATATTTCTTTAATTTAGTTCACAACTTTAATCATATTTCAATAAAATGTATGTTCTTTTTTTCTTACTCTACAGACATTAGCGTCCGTGCCTTTGTTTTAACAATTACATTTAATATTTACCAATCTTTTTGCCCGCGTTTTCGCGTTTCACTATAATTATGCTTTTTAAACTATCTCCTAAAGTCTTAAGTTCTAAAATCATTGGTGTTTTGATTGTTTTTCACAACGCCCCAATAATGTCCAGTTTTTTACATTACGGTTCGTGCGACCACTTCCTCATTCCTGATCTAAATTGCCAACCTCAGGTTGTACACCAGTATCTGTGCGGTGGTTGCCCTTTTGGCTACATCAATGTCTCGTCCGTGTAATACACGCACGAGTTCGTGTGAAATTGCTACCACTGTATGATGAACATTGTCATACAGCCCGAGAGTGTCTGTGGTTCGATGAACAACGATGACCGTTTTGCTCTTTAGCCACTGAGCATTAGAGTGAGTATTAGTTTTTTTTTTATTTATTCAACAGACATTAACGTCTGTGCCTTTGTTATACATTTATGTTTAATATTACCGATTTTTTCGTGCTCACGTTTTTGCACAATACAGTGTTTACTAAGTATCTTGATCTATTTTAACGATGCCCTAACAATGTTCAGTTTTTAAAATTTCATTTCGTGCGACGTCTTCCTCATCCCTACTCCATATTGGCATCTTCAAGTCGCGCGCCAGTGTCTGTGCGGCGGTTGCTGTATTTGCCACCTCGATGAATCTTGCGATCGCATCTCGAGTCTCGTCCGTGTAACACAAGCACGAGTTCGTTGACGTGATATTGCTACCGTTATACAGCCCGAAGTTGTCTGTTGTCTTCGGATAACGACGACCGCGTCTCTCTTTGGCCTTGAGCCTCGTGGATAATGAGCGTCCTTGAACCTGCCTCGGTACCGTAGTCTTGGTTAATGAGAACTTGTTAATCAACTTAGGTGTGAGACGGGTACAGGGTGTTTCTCTCTTTCGATATTCTCCCCAGAGTAAGGACGCCTACTCAAGGAGTGCAGCACCTTGTTGGACTAATATATGCCCCCGTACACCTGCTTTATGTAACGTCATTAAAACTATATCTAGTAAAAATATCTACACATATATACAATCTATTAATATTACAGATGTAAAAGCTTTAAAGGTGTAAATATAGCTCTTTTACTATCAACAAATCTATCGTATAGCATCCAAAAACCAATGGTTACAGAAATAATAACTATCGTTATGATAATAAAATAAGAGAATGCTTTTTCAAAATTAGAATTACTACGTATTATAATCTCCCTGTATAAATTTACATCTTATTCCATTACTGTATAAATAAAACGTATAGTGGAGCATGTTGGCCTACATTCGTAAAATGGTGTTAATAATGTTTACATTTCTGTGATTGTTTTAAAAGCCTAATTTTGTGAAGCGTAAATCAAGCTCGATGATATATGACAGCGCTCTCAGAGGGGCACCGTGTTTGTTTTGGCTCAGTTTTGGGTGGCTTCTCGTACTTGTTCTGTCTTGGATACACGGGGACAATTTAAACAAAATATTTTTTTACAGATTTTATTATTTTCTTTCTCATATTTTTTTCCTTCTCAAGGTCATTTACTCATTTATATTTTATCACAAATTCTTCCATTCCTTTAATGTTTTCCTATTCATTTCATTCGTGTGAGTGGTGATCACTTTGATCGCCGTGTTTGTTTTATCGAAATGAAAAAGCGTTTGATCTAGTAGCTGCCACAGCTCAACTATCATATTTTATGGACTAATTTCTAGCCCGCAAGTCACTCACGTCTACCGACTACATGTCTCTCTGGCTGATCTAGTGCGGTAGACGCGCGACGACGGTAGCGTGGGTAGGCGATGGGCTTCCCACTAAGTGGACATTAAGGTGGGAAAATGAAAGTTGCCGGTTGTAGCTGGGTACAGGCAACGCAAGACCGATCTTTGGGGGAGGCCTATACCTTGCATTGGGCATCTATCGGCTTAGATGATCACGATGAAGACCTGACCTGACGGACTTCGGGTAACAGCTAGTGTAACGTTGCAAGTTAACGTCCCATAAATCTTAGTTAAAATTTTAACCAAAAAAATATTATCACGAGAAACGTCTCATAAATCGCAATACAGCAAAAAATTGTTCAACCCTTAGCGGGTAACGGTACGTCTCAAGTGGCGTGGGGTCGTGGGAGCATGCTATTGGTTTAACGGATCTTTGTTTTTATAACAAAAATTCCAATGCGCCCGCGCACCAGCACACAGAGTTTACACAGTGCTCGGGAGAAGGATCCTGGCCTCGGTCGCGTTCACTAGCTAGGTGTCGTCTCACGCACCGACGCACACTCTTTGTGTCGGTTGCGTTCACCAGCTACGTGTCTTCTCACGCGCCGGGGCCAGTTAGAATTTACGTTATAAATTCACGTCTTGGTCCTATTCATTCTCTGGGCATCATTTAGTTCACGCCACAATCTTTACATCGCCTCGCACCCCAAAGGGGTAAGTGTTGAACAAATATTATGAAGACATCATTATTAAGTAGCGTTTATCTATAAGTTAGAGCTCAACATTTTATCTGTGTCCATAGTTCCATCATTATGTATTCATTATTACTTTTCAATTTGTTTATTTATTTATCTCTTCTATTTTTGTTTTACATGCTTTACATTTTGTAACTCCGTTCTGACAGTAAACAATCACATCAACTGCTTTCGGTTTCTGCCCTTACTTCATCGCAAGCCATCTCCGAGTTTACTGTCAGCGGAGCAAATTGTACACATATTTATATATGTATATCATAACTGTGACATTAATTCACAGGTGCGAGTTTTAGATTGCAAAGTTTACATTGCAAGTTTTATGCTGCAAAGTTTACACTGCGACTTTTATGCTGCGAGATTTACACTGCAAAGTTTATACTACAAGTTTTAGACTGCAAGTTTTACATTGCAAGTTTTAGACTGCAAGTTTTACACTGCAAGTTTTACACTGCAAGTTTTACACTGTTGAAATTATATCACCGTGCACCGGAACCGACACATACTGCAACCTACCGGCGCTCCCTGCTCTCGACTTGCAGCCGCCTGACCAGTCCTGGGAGATCGAGCGGCTGACCACCACCACCATCAGGGGAGTACCGAGCAGCGGTGCAAAATTAGACCAGGCCTTCTGCCCACTACCCTTAGATAATTAAACACATACATATTTTTCTTCGTGTGCCTTTATTGCCAGCAACTATTTTCCTAAAACGGCACACTGGCGCCCTTAACGTGGTATTAAAAGGTCTGATTTTGCATTGTAGTATAGTTGTGTGATTGTTTTTTTTTATTTAATTAATTTTGTAAAACGTTATTTTTGCCTTTTCTACTGCCAGCAACTGAAGTGTACATCCTTCACTTAAAAAAGTTTTTGTTTAGTTTAACATACATTTTGTTCTTATATTGTAACTTTTTTTGCTTCTGCTATTTTTTCATAGGACCGTACACATTAGTTGCAGTTATACGCATCATTTTCATATTTTTTTGTGTTTTTTTTTTAATTCTTATACTAGCAACCATAACGTTCGTTAGTGAATTTGTAACAGAACGGAGTAGATTGAGTAGAATACTTGTTCAACACCTTCCTTATTGTGGTGCATTTAATTTTTTCTTCTTTCTCTCTTTCCCAATTTAAAAAAAAATAGATTAAACATGGCGCTATTGTTAACAACTTACGTAAACAAATCGCTACACTGGGTCCTCTTTTTCCTTCTGAGGATGTTTTATACTAATAGAGTCAATCAAATTTCGGACGATTCCGATAGCGTAGAAGACGTGCTTGTTAAGACATACGTTATTCTTGATTCTTTAAATAAAATGTATAATTAAAAATAATTCTCTCTTAGTGTATGCATTAGAAGACATGGCCGGTAAAAATGTTGGAACATGGCACATAAAGGATTTAAAAATAATAGGTTTGAATAAATAACAAACATAATGCGACACAACATAAACTGAAGCATTACCATTAACCGCGTAATTTTTCGTTTGGGTTATTAGAATGAATCTATAACCTTCATAATTGTTTGGTCGCGTTAGTAATCCTTATAATGATTACTATTGCTAGTTTGTTTGCGAGAAGTATGAAAGAATGAGTTTAAAAGGATAAAAATGAAATTGTTATCAATAAGTTCGGATTTTATTTCCTTTAAATGAAATAAAATCCTTCGGTGACGCGCGGGGTAATGTAACGTTGCAAGTTAACGTCCCATAAATCTTAGTTAAAATTTTAACCAAAAAAATATTATCACGAGAAACGTCTCATAAATCGCAATACAGCAAAAAATTGTTCAACCCTTAGCGGGTAACGGTACGTCTCAAGTGGCGTGGGGTCGTGGGAGCATGCTATTGGTTTAACGGATCTTTGTTTTTATAACAAAAATTCCAATGCGCCCGCGCACCAGCACACAGAGTTTACACAGTGCTCGGGAGAAGGATCCTGGCCTCGGTCGCGTTCACTAGCTAGGTGTCGTCTCACGCACCGACGCACACTCTTTGTGTCGGTTGCGTTCACCAGCTACGTGTCTTCTCACGCGCCGGGGCCAGTTAGAATTTACGTTATAAATTCACGTCTTGGTCCTATTCATTCTCTGGGCATCATTTAGTTCACGCCACAATCTTTACATCGCCTCGCACCCCAAAGGGGTAAGTGTTGAACAAATATTATGAAGACATCATTATTAAGTAGCGTTTATCTATAAGTTAGAGCTCAACATTTTATCTGTGTCCATAGTTCCATCATTATGTATTCATTATTACTTTTCAATTTGTTTATTTATTTATCTCTTCTATTTTTGTTTTACATGCTTTACATTTTGTAACTCCGTTCTGACAGTAAACAATCACATCAACTGCTTTCGGTTTCTGCCCTTACTTCATCGCAAGCCATCTCCGAGTTTACTGTCAGCGGAGCAAATTGTACACATATTTATATATGTATATCATAACTGTGACATTAATTCACAGGTGCGAGTTTTAGATTGCAAAGTTTACATTGCAAGTTTTATGCTGCAAAGTTTACACTGCGACTTTTATGCTGCGAGATTTACACTGCAAAGTTTATACTACAAGTTTTAGACTGCAAGTTTTACATTGCAAGTTTTAGACTGCAAGTTTTACACTGCAAGTTTTACACTGCAAGTTTTACAAAGTTGAAATTATATCACCGTGCACCGGAACCGACACATACTGCAACCTACCGGCGCTCCCTGCTCTCGACTTGCAGCCGCCTGACCAGTCCTGGGAGATCGAGCGGCTGACCACCACCACCATCAGGGGAGTACCGAGCAGCGGTGCAAAATTAGACCAGGCCTTCTGCCCACTACCCTTAGATAATTAAACACATACATATTTTTCTTCGTGTGCCTTTATTGCCAGCAACTATTTTCCTAAAACGGCACACTAGTACAATAGAACTATACCTCATGCGTCGCGCGACTGTGGAAACCTATGTATTCCAGGTGTATAAATAGCCATGTACTTCAAATGCAAATACTATTTACTTTACATTACAAAATTTCATTTGAATTCGTACAAAGAATCATTTCCTTACACCTAAGACTTTCTAATGGTAAAATCTCGCTGGGATATAAATATATATACATACGATATAGACTATAGATCGTTTCTACTTATATCTGCGTGTTCTATATATAAACACTCAATATTTGGGATAGTAGGTCGCGGTTTCGATCCCCGAGTACATTTTATCTAGATTTCAACGATGTTATTCATCACCAGTACTCAATAAAATAAGAATAAACCGTCTAATAATAATGAAATGGTTTGGGTATGGTAATATAGTTGTCCACTGGTACATCGACGACAGAGTCAATGTTACATAGTGGCGATATTGGTGGGGCCTATGTCATGATAAAGTGACAACAATCCAACCATATTCAAGCTACACCACTCAAAAACATTAATTAAATAATGAAATGGGTGTTGGTGAAAGGGGTCGAATAAAATATATAATAAATTATTAAAAAAATTACCTGCATTTTCCTTTGACGCCTCTAATTTTTCCGAATGCGTTAACATAGAATATATAATAAACATATAAATTGTTGATTGAAATCAAAATGGATAAGATTGCGAAAAAGAAATTAAATATTTTTGGATAGATTTGTAATGAGAGAAGCTTCGTAAATGAGAATACTGGCAACTATTTTTTATAATTATGACAATCGAGAGAATTATTAGTTTAGTGAAGAAGACCTAGGCTTAGACTGTCACAGTAAATTAATTTAAATTCTTGCTAATTCATGTTAGTAATTGTCGGTTGAGAAATATTTTAACACAATCTCAAAGTCAAGAAATATATTTAAACTTACCTCTAAGCCTTCTCGCCTGAAGAACCGGGTTCTCGTACTGGGTACGTCTGTTGATGTGATCCACGTAGTAAGAGCCATAGCGTTCGTCGGTGACCCTCTCCCAGCCGTACGGCAGCTCGTCCTCCCCGCACTCTCCTAGTGAGTGCTTCCGCACTCTCGCTAAGCGTGGGTCCAGCCAGTGTGAGGTGCCAGTGTTGTTACTGAGGGGAAACAGAATTAGTGTATTTATAATAATATTCCGTATCATCATCACCATCATCATAGCAGTTAGACCCCCAAGTTCCAAGCTACCTCCAAAGTTCGCCACAATGACGGGTCCTTGACTATGTCATAGATCCATGTAGGGGAGGGCAATCCACAATACAATATTCTGTATATTCACAATAATGTAAATAATTAAGAAATATTTTTTTATAAACATTGTGATATAAAAAGCATAAATTAGCTTGAATAACCATAGTTTACATAATAATCATCCTCTTTTAAGGCAAAGTATACACATCTATTATAAAATTCCTGAAGTATTTTTACATTCATTTCTAATTTCAAAGCTTATTTTAAGGAATGTTTCAACAATACACCAAAATCATTATATTAAAAACTAATAGAAGGCAAACATGCCAGGGAATAATGACATGAAAAAAAAATTAAAATTGATATCATCTATTGCCAGGTTCTTCTTGATAGAAATACCATTCTAAACCTGGTAGTAGTCTAGAGAAAATTGGGACCAATAACAGTATGCATAATACATTTAAACATGGTGCAATTAGCAAAGCCTATCTGAAAAAATTAAGAAATAGTACTTTTTAATGTTATAACTTCCAGATGTATATAATTACAATTGTATAATAATGAAAGATTACTAATTAAAGCATTCACAGTGTGACAATTTATTGAAAACAACATACAGGCTATCCCATAAATCAAAATAGTTTTGATAATTTATTAATCCAAAAATACCAAAAAATTGATCTAAAATCTACTCATGTATTTCTTAAAAAAATTGACTAGTTGCAGTAATAATTGGTGCTATTTTTATCAAAATCAGGACATTAGAGTAAAGATGTTTGTCATCAACAGATACTGACATAGTAAAAACAAAACTAGTAAAGTACTTGCTTATTTGACAGTAAAATTAAAACTATCAAAGTGCACAGAATTAATTCAGTTTTTTAAAGAATTTGTGTGTGTATTTATATGTATGTGTGTGTATATAATATGTATGTATGTATGTGTATATATTAATAATAATCTTTTGTTTATTAACTATTCATATGAATATTTTATTATGACATTCAAATTACAAGGATTGCCATGTAAAATATCATATTGGTTCTGACTACTCCATTTAAAAACTTTTTCTAAAAATAACTAAGCAATATAATGACAACATTCCTTGATGCCATCTGTTCATGTTTTATGAGCAAAGACAAAGAAACTCTCAAGTATATTACTATAATGTATATAGTTATATCTGAATATATTAAATTACTTATTATTACTAGTCAGAAACTTATTATTAGTCAGAATTTTACATGTACAAAATAATCATTATTACCTGTACAAAAAAGAACTAACATATTAAAACACAATAATTAATACTCAATTTCTTTATTTTATTGGTAGGTATCCTTAATATTAAATATTTATTTTAAAGACACATAAACATGTCCTCACCTCTTTGATTTTCGATTGTAACATGAACACATTTCACAAAAAAATATAAACTTATAGAAACAAAATTAAGAGCTTTTGTGTAAAGAGTACAAAATGTGGTGCACTATTCAACAGTCAAAATGAAACTGATTTCATCTAACAATGAATCTAAATTTAGAAGTTACAAAAAATATTTACGCTGGACTACAGACTGCTTGCGGTGAAAATATGAGATGTCTGTTTAAGATCAATAGGAAATTGTGGTGTAAATATGGAACGAGTTCATGGTTAACCAACACTGGCTCAGTGGTTAGGATGTAAGAATAACAAACAGGGAATAACTGGTTTGAGTCTTACTATACAAAAAATTTACAATTTATCATTTTACATTAAAAATGTTTTATTTTTTTATATAATGTATGTACAATAAAATTCAGATATCATAGTTTCGGAACTGATAGGTAAATAAATAATACTGGATACATTTTACACTTCCAAGGTAAAATTAAAATACTTTCGTTGTAACTATTGGACAAAAATAAAGTACAATGACAAATAAAAATATATAATATACTTTAAAACCTAGTGTGGTCATAAATAATTAATACAAACGGACACATTAACAAGGCACATATATATATTTATAGTGAATATATAAGAGGGAACTGGAAAGTAATGTTGTTTCTGTTGACATATTTTACAGAAAAACCGATTGATTTTTATCGTTCCAACATTGAAAATTTGTATACTAGATGGTAAAAGGTATAAATAACGGAGGTTATTATATTGTCGATTAGAAATAAAAACTTGTTAAAAATGTGTTTGTGTGAATTTAACTTAAGAAAGCGACATTACTTTCCAATCCTTATGACAATAAAGTATAGTCATTAAGGAATGAAGTATAGTAAATAAGGAATGTGCAGATCCATAGATGGACGTAAGCGATGAACAAAGCCCAACAGATTAACAGGTTGATGTATGGGCAGGCCACATGGCACACAGAATGTATAGCCGGTAGAACCTTTTGGTTCTGAAGTGAAGACTTTGAACCAACAAATACAGTATAAGATATCCACATACAAGAAGAACAGACAATCTAATATTGGAAATCAAAAGAAGCATTTGTCACAGCAGTAGATTTCTTATAGCTGAAATGATGGCGATGATGATGAACTTAGTGTATAGGTAATGTTAACAATAAATACAAATGATGACAAAAAATACGAATGTATACTTTAAAAAACCATGTTGTTTTAATTTTGCAACTAAGAACATGTGGCAAACTAAAATTATGCACACTAAATGTTTATAACTTTAGTAAAGCAAAGATCACATCTATAATACACAAGTGTTTATCGCCTGTAAACTTTATTCTTTGTTATTTCTCATCCAACTATCGAACTTATTAGTTAGTGAACAAACAGACATTAACTACGGTGACAGAGCACTGAAGACACAGCCTTAACCTATTATTTAGTAACTTTATATAGATTTGAGCTTATTTTTAATAGAATTTGAGAGGCTTAAAGACAAAGTTTTCCTGAGATTCTATTTGAAGAATGCAGTATAAATAAATATAAAGAGCTTAAAGATAATACCCTCTAGTATAAGTATGGTAGACATATGAAAGGCCATGGAGAATTAAACATTACAAAATATTTTATGACATTGTTAAATAGGAATAGGTATAAGATTTGCTAGGAAATAATTTCTGCAGTAGAGTGTAGTCAGTGTAGTCATTAATGAATTCCTCCACATTACATACACAGACATATTAAAACATATACACACATATTAAATATCCATCCAAAAATATTAAATAAAATATAAATTTGTATACAATGGAGATAGGAGCAAGAGATGTAACAGGGAAATCTCTCCGTAACCTGCAGAAGAATTTAGGCTTGTCAATAATGTCAGGGCTTAGGTAAAGGGCTTCCAAAAGAGAGTTGATGGGTTACTTTAAAATTTGATTAAGTATGCAAAAGTCTAGTCAGTAAAGGTGAGTTGGCAACTCATTGGAAGCAGGCCTTCTACAACCTCTCTGTACCTGGCCTTTCTGCTTATAATAGATCTGGCATACAATGAATCCACAGAAATCTAACTTACGTCTTTAACCCTTAGTATGCTGACACTGATTTTTTTTTAAAAATGATAAATCAAATATTATTTTTTATGACCCTGTGGTCTATAGTACATCCAGATCGAGAAATTTTAAACTGTATTTTTAAAGTGATTTGGTATAATGTAGCCTACTTTATTTCGAGTAGATCTAACCCATATGCACCTGGGGAGTTCAGACAGTTATGTCCAAAGGCAGGCATAGACAGGTTAAGACTAAAAAAAAACTGGTATATACTCAGACCAAAACTCTTGATATGACTGATCCGCTTTACACCAGTTAAGTGAATAACAATAGCTTACTATTTGGGGTGGGATTTTTGTGGTAACCAGGTAATTTAATTATAGTATGAATAAAACCTCACTAAAATTAAAAGTTCAAAATTGATCCATGTTTTCAATTTAACTATATTGATGTAACATCAACACATTTCCATTTTAAAATAACATTAATATTAAAGTTTAAACATATCTATATATATTACATGAGATGTGTAACCATAAAAATCAATTCTGAAATAGATAGTGCTCTCATACCTGTCAGATGAAATCATTATACATTAGTGGTCTATATATGAGTCTAATGTATTATGTACATATTATATATATTTACTTAAAGTTGAAGCAATAACTTATTGTGGAAAGCACTTATGTATCAAATAAGTCATAGGAGACCAATGGATGAATGAGACAAATAACTACACCTATTTATATAAGTGAGAACACAAAAACACCTGCTTGCAGCTTGTAGCCTCTCTGTGACAACCCATATACATTAGATTAATATTATTGTAATGAAGCCCCTTGAATAAAGTTCCCAATATCTATCTAGAGAAGAATTATTACAAATTATATTTTTTATAATATTATTCAGCAGTCAAGAAGTCAAAAAAGCCAAGTTAAACTTTAGTCTTCTTCTTAATTAAATAATTCTTTTGAAATAATTGTTGAAATAAATAGATAATAGTGTATTTGCAGTAAATATGAATGTATTTAAAACAAATATTTTGTCAATAATCAGGCCATTCCAGATTTAAAAGACAAGGAAAATTGTAGGAAAATAAATAACTTAATGTCAATATTTTATATTTTGGAAAAGGAGGAACTCTGCATTCAGAGATTTTCTAAAACTTATCAACGTCCCAGACTCATCTGCTATGTGAAAAGCAACAGTCAAAGTTAATAAAAATACTTTTTTGCCATAAGACACTCCATAAAGAAAGAATAAAAACACAGATAAAATCATTAGGTGTTCATTGATAACTTATATATAATCCACTTAATTATTGTGGTGCTGTGTGTAACAATAATTGTTAAGCCATACAAGTAACTAACCATTCATACAAATATATAAAAGAGTTATTTTTTACAATCATTTAACTGTATTAAAACATTACGCAAAGTCAACTAGCCTAATTGTAAATTAGAACTATTAATTTAGAGAATATTTCGAAATATCTTTGAGAAATAATTTGGTAAATATTTTTTAATTAAGACTTACTCGATAAAATATCTCTCGCCGGATGCTGTGAAAGCTTTTTCCCACATGGGGGGCAATGGTCCAAGGTTATAGTCATCTTCATCTTCTCTCTTGTGAACCGGTTCTCCAGGTCTTACTCCAACCACTGAACCGCCGGCAGTACCAGCCGTCCCAGAGCTGTGAGACGAAATCCCAGTCGAAGAAAGTCTATCCGAGTCTACCGAACTCTGAGCCATTGCTTTTATTTATAAATTAACACTTTAACATTTTATTTTGCGTTGTAATTTTAATCACAATCGTTCCCGCCAAACAAGATGTACATTTATTTTGTTGATAAAACTAGCACAATAGAGAAATAATCGCATTCACTTCAGTTTCACATTCTTTACACTTTACTCATCGAAATAAAAGACGGACCGTAAAAACAAAACAATGGTGGCATGCGGGCAAGGCAATGACCACTTATGAGTCATTTTGGGACCTGGTGACTCCTTAGATCGTGTTGTTTTTTACCTGTCCGACAACAAACCGATCCACGTAGCTAGTCAAAGTGAATTGTCATTAATTTGTCGATGAGCCTGATCATCGCGATGCACTTAATACGATGCACGGCGATGCCGCGGTAATCGACGAGCGATGTATCCGCACTGCAGGTGCATCGTAACGTATTATAACTTTAAAAACAACACGCATATTTAGCGTCCACCGGACTTTGTAACGGTAAATTAGATAATACGAACTTAAACACGACACTGTATATGCTAATAAGGCACATTAACAAGTTCACTTTCTCACATAAACAGGTAAAATCTCAACTTTTTGAAAGTAGGTGCAACAAGTGAGTGAGTAGGACATCTAGCGCAGCGTCTATACAGCTGTTTTCTTTGAAACTATGCTTATGTGTATAGACAATATACACACATCACACAATGTCACTGTTTTGGTTTTATTTTATTGACATTGTAGAGGGGATTAGATAAATTATCTGTACTGAGTTATTATTAGTTTCAATTTACATTTGAATAATTACATTTTTATAAGCTGAAAGGGGTCGAAAATAACATAAATAAAAATATCGATTTACGACGTTTTATCTCAATTATTTGTAATATTTAGTTATTTCCGAACTTTTTAATTGCTATTGCCCTCTATTGTCAAAAAGTAAAAACAATATACAGAAAGGCAGAGTTTTTACCCAATCTTTTTTAATGTTATGTAAAGATGGCGCTGATCTATATAAAAAAGCGTCGATTGTACAAAAATAAATTTCATTTATTTATACCAGAGTTTCCCAAACTTATTTTCTTATAGACCTTTATTCTTAAGATTTAAAGACTTTATGATTATGTTTTTTTTCTCCAGATATTCAATTAACAGTTAATGAATCTTCTGCGATAGTAAGCTGTCGAAGTGCACAAAACATTTTTAATGGATACAGTGGCGTACCTAGAACTTTTGCCGCCCGGTGCGATCTCCAGTTTGCCGCCCGGGGCGATCTCCAGTTTGCCGCCCTTTCTATTATATGTCAATCAAATAATGGTTTTTGATTGAAAAATATTGATGTATCACTTCAAAGTAATCATATAAACTTTTCAAAAGAAATGACATTTATAAACTGTCATCAAAAATTTTTAGTTAGGAAAAATTGCCGAACAATGTCGTAAAGATCCTTTTACGAATTCAACGGATTTTAATGAATACGATAAAATAAAATTATTATCTTGTTCTTGAATTAGAATCCAAAATTTACACTAAAATGCATTTATATACACCGAGGAATAATATTCGAAATCATAAAGTTAATCATAATTTATATAAATCAAATATTAAACTTATAATAATCATTTATTATTCAAGAAAGAAAATAAATTTGAAATGAAAAAGTTGCTTTTTACAACTATAAGTAAATATAAAAAATGCCGCCCCAAGGTAAGTGCCGCCCGGTGCGGACCGCACCCACCGCCCCCCCCTAGGTACGCCACTGAATGGATAAATCTATTAAGATAATTGACGTGGCATACATTCTAAGAAAAAGAGAACCATTTTATGCATCGTAAACATAATTAAAAAAGACCATTTTAATTGACGTTTCCGGAATCTCTGGCTTTATTGTTATACGAAGCTGTGTAGAAGGCTGGCAACTACGTGTGCTACGAAATTCAATTTTAAATTAAACTACGTAAAATATTACGTGTCAAAACTTTCTCATCAATTTAAATCCCTGTGATAGGATGATATTGTTAAAAAGATTTATAATGGCATGGACGCATTGACTATTATAGATTTATAATTAGTATATATAGATTTTAACTAAATAAATAAACCACTTAAATACAAACTGTATTATGTGCTTATATATTATCTATAGTCATAGGTATTGTTTTAATTTATAATTTATTTGCTAATTCATTTTATACATCGTAATTTTTAGGCCTCGTATAATAGAAATGTTATGAAATCTATAACTATATATGTTATTTACAGTAATATTACAAAGTGAGAATTGTAGTTGCCACATTTGAATATACATGCACACGCCGTAGGCTATATTCGATTGGTGCTCGGCGCTGTTAGCCTTCCTGGCTTTTATAGCTTCACGGACACAAAGTTTGCGGATCCGAAATCCGCGAGGAAATAAATTAAGAAAATATATATGTAAGATGTGATTTCCGACGTATCGTATTATAGGAATTAAATTACACCATCGTCAGCGGTGCATCGAAAAGGGGAATTCCACAGAAATATAATTCTTTATATAGTACATCGGTAGAATGAGGGCACTCTACAATAAATCTCAACTTGTAACTGGCTGACGATTATTTGGTTGAACATTGTTTTCATATTTAATGGAATCAGGAGTTACCTCGCGGAAGTCCATCCTAAGTAAGAAAAGGACCAATATTTAGCCACTTCCGCACATGCAGTGGTAGTCGTGCAACAAAGTGCACCGTCCGCCAGCCCGCTGACAAATGTGTATGCGGCAAACAATGCGAATCACACAACCGCCACCGCCAAATTACTCAACACGTGTTTCACCCCTTTACGGGGCCTCTTCAGGAGTTATGTTACACCAATTAGTGCCAAACACAGAATATGACTCTGTGCTTGGCACTAATCGGCTTCACTGATGGTTTTGTAGGCTGTTATTTATGAAGGTGTGACTGAGTCATATTTGCGTGAAACAGGTATCAAAACATCGGCGTTTGTGTATCAATAAATAATGGTAAATTGATACACTTGAGCCGCAGTTAAGCTCCTTAACAACACTATGTCCGATAACTAAGAATGGTCGTATCAACAATAAACGGCGCTGTGTTATAAAGCTCGATCCACCCATCATCCATCCAATATCTATTGGTTAGAATCGAACGATTTAGACTTCGTCAGAACTAATTACTGACCGTCATCTAGTCTTAATCTTAGTTAAAATATGTTTTATGGTCAGTTTTAAAGGGTAAGGCTTGCTTTAAACGTCAAGATAATTTGCAGTCACCAAAACAATCCTTAAAATCGACAGTAAAGAATTTCCCCTAGGAAGAATACGTGCTGCTATTGATTTTGCAGCCAAGGTAGACCTCTTCGAATATGTATTTTTAATGGATTTATATTAATGTATAAAATTAACCCGCTATAATAGTAATAAATGTTATTTATAATTAAAAAACGTTGTTTTTCTTTATAACAATATTTATAACAAGTATACTCTTTTATTTATAAAAAAAAAACTTTTTATTTACTTATTATGGGTCGAGTTTATACAATACAAATACACATAACTAAAACAGGAGAATGTCTATCGGATCAGCTGGTATTATAAATAATTTAATTTGAGGAACGTTTTCCCGCTTGAAATCCATTAATGTATCCGCTGTCTGTTCCTACGACTAGTCGCTTTTATAAGAGACATTTCGAAAAATTGAGCGATAAATTTCGAAAACTTATCTTTAGATCGGATGACGATAAGTCATAGTCTATTTCTCGACCACTTTCACAATACACCCCCGCTTGTTTATGTAAATATCCGTACACTAAAACCGGACGAGACGTTGAGATATTTAAAACAAGATTAAATTAAGATCTCATTTGTTATTGTTTCGTAAGGGACCGTAAAATGTAGTAATACATCGATGTTTATATTTGAAACGTTTTACAAGATACAAGATAGCAATTAGTTTTATTTTTTTTTGGGTTTTAAATTAGACACACAGATAATATAAACCAGTGAGATATTTCTTATTATTTTAATTATAAACTTGAACAAATAATATGGGAGGAGAATTTTATTCCAACCATCACCAGGGCGATAACACATACTTTATTTTTATGAAAAAAATTGAATATAGAATGATATAGATATGTGGCGACGTTCAAAACACGCCCTTTAGAATGACTACGAAATGACAGATCATCCATCAACAAACCGTTCATGAAATGGAAGCTGGTCTTCAACCTGTGGTATCGTGGAGCGGGTTTGTAGCGAACGTGCAGCTGGATCTGGGCTAATTAATAAAGAATATCGATATTAATTCTCGCGCTTTCAACATTAGTGCCGTCTACATCTGAATCATTTTGAGGATGAAAATTCAGGCTAAAATCAGGGTTGGGAATATTTCTGGGGGCTATTTTTGCATCTTCAGCGTCAGTAACATCTATATCTGAATTGTTTAGATGTTGAAGTTCAAGCCAGATTCCTCGTTGCCAGTTGATGTGTTAGCTGTTGTTTCGGTCAATAGGGACGGCGCATAAGCGTCTTCGGGTGTGGCGTTCGGGTCGAGGGGATATGATCCTGTTGCTTTAAAACTATTCATCATATTTACAGATGTAAGACTCTTTGCCCATCTTTAGGAAAAATTGCATTGAAACGAGCTTTGTTAAGGTTTTTGGTTGGATTGTGGTTCATGAATTTCATAACCTCTTGATTCCAGTAATTTTCAAAGGACTTATTTACTGACTTATCCGACGGTTGTAATTCGTGTGTCGTGTTTGATGGTAGGCAGTGAAGAATAAGATCGTATTTTTCTGCTGCATCTACTATGTCGTAATCAAGATGCTAGGAAGCACCGTCGGTAATTAGTAAGCATGTGCCTGGTGATTTACATTTCCCTGAATTTTCAATGAAATTAATGAACAATGGGGTAGTCATGCATCCTTGGATGCCATTTTCACCATTGTTCCAGGTGGTAGATTATCTTTAAATTCTTCCTGAAGGAGACGACTAAAACGACTACATCGTTTACCCTTAAATATAATCGTTGGAGGGATGACGTTTTCAGAGGCGCTTACACATGCAGCAATTATCTCGGTTTCGTTGATCTTGTGCTATCATGCACCCTGCGATTACCTTTTTCAGCTAAAACACTCTGCTGATGATGAATAGTCAGTCTACATCCTTTTTCGTCTATATTGTACAATTTTTTTGGGTGGTTTGGAATGTCCAATTTGTCATATAATTTTTTCGTCTAGTGGAAATGCTGTCGAACAATAGGCTTATTCAGTTTTTGGCTCTTGGTGGATTCATAAATTGAGCTTTCTTTCCTGGAGCGCCAAGACCGACGAGATCGCGGCGGCTACGGTGCCGGCGATGCGAGCGGTACAGACGGCACGGTCGACGGAGTCGGGCGTGGTCTGGTCCTTCTGACAGCCAAAGGAGACCTAATTGCCCGTTTCACCGCAGTGGAAGCAGTTTGCCGTCGCTTCGCGTCCTGCCGTCTGACTGCTTCGAGTACTCGACTCGGCTCGCTGCAATACTCATATAAATTTTTCTTTAGAAGCATTTATTTAAAATCCTAATTATTGCGTATGTCTTCTTTCGATATAACAGTATTTTTTATATACACGTTTATTTCTTTGACCGTGTTTAACGTTTATTTATTTTTATTATCTCCTTTATTATATTTTAGCTTGTTTGTGTCACTTTCTATTTTGACTCCCAATTCTATTTTCAGATCTGTTCTCATGCCGCAAAATATGGGACAGTTAGTTACTGCGTGCACCACGATCTGGTCCACCGCATGGTCACAGATGCACGTGGGACTCTTCTTCTTTTTGAGTTTAAGCCTATGCAGACATTCGGAGAATCTCTTGTGCCACGTGAACATCCAGACCAGAACCTTGTCCAGCTAGATTTTCCTGAGCAAGTTATATGCTGACCCGATGTCCCTGAAAATTGCATATATTATTGAACTGTGCTTGTTTGATAAATTAAAATAGAAATGAGCTCTATGTTATTTAGCGTCTAATGTTGGCAGTTAGAAGTATGTGTAAAAATTTCCCTACCTACCTTTTTAATGCACACACCTATAATCAATGATCCTGTATATAAAGTTTATTTAACTCACTACTATACTATTATTACATCGTTAAGAAGATATTTCTGAAAACCGAAATCCTTCATCAAGCCACAAAAATATACAGGTTACACTGATGTGGTTTAAAATATGAAATTTTATTAGTTCCTCTTTGCAGCGGTCGTTACTGAAAAGGAATAAAAAAGTGTTTTTATGTGTAAGGCAATACACGTTTTACGGCGGGCTATTTTTGTGCAAAATAAAATGTCTCTGATCAAAAGGAAACATTACCTTTCGTATTTAATTATTATCAGTCGAAGAAAGGTATTCAAAAGCGTTTTTATTACTTCGATCTTTAATCTAAGAGTAAAAATAATTTAGTACTCTTATTTGTTCATCGTCATTATCATCATTTTAAACGCAGGATGTCTATCTACAAGTGACCCCATTGGCAATGGTCAGCATCCAGCGTCTTTGGACTACCTCAACGAGGTTGTTCGTCCACTTATATTTATATAAACAATAATTAAAGGTCATCTGTGTCGTTAAGCGCAAACCTTATTAACAGTTCGGACTGAATATTTTTATTATCTTTCTTATATTAATGATAAGGCGCAAAAAGAGTTAGCCACACAGTTATACGATTTACAATGAAACCTTTTTGGTAAATATAGATAGAGAATAATATAAAAAAGAACAGTTGGAATGTCATAACAAAATATGGAGAAATGAAATTCTATCGACACATGATTTTTCAGCTGCCGTTCCGACGAATCGCCGGCTGCGTTTCCTGTTATCCCATCTAACTCTCAATACCTAACATGCTCTTATAGACGAGTACCATTCGCTTGCGATATTTACGACTTTAATATCTCCGGGAGTCTGATGTCTTCACACAGATTACAGGAGTTGTTATTAGACCTTTTTGATAAATTTTAATAGAAAAGAATATTAAAAAGAATTTGTGAAAAGTCGCAGAAATATTTAAAAAAATGGACCGACGATATAGTTAAGATCGCGGGCAGCGCAGGAATGGTCATCGTGGCGAGAGAGAAAGATTTGTGAGAGGCTTGCTGCCTTGCAGTGGGCGTCCATCCGTCTAAAAGAAGAAGAAGGAGAAACTAACTAAATATATTGGGTAGCAGTATAACCACACACATATTATTAAGTCTTACAGTATAAGTTTTTTACTAAGACAATAATTGAATCAGTAAAGTGATCACTCAGGACTATTTTACACTTATTAACGCTGTATATTTGACTGCAATTGACTAATATCTGTTGACTATAAAAAGTCTTCTGAGATTTCAAAATAGAGGTACCTTATAGCTTAAATATTCGAAGCAACAGACACCGCCGATGATCGGCTAAAATGGCGTAATATATTGCTCGACAACATTTTTAGTAAAAAGTCAAGTCCTCAGTAGTAAGGAGTACGATGACGGAGCAGCTATAAATATTTTTTTTTATAAATGTACGAGCATTTAGTCATATAAGACATTTAAATATATGTTATATTCAAATGTCTTAAAAAGAGTCTAGCAAAACCTATTCGAAATAATAAATATATTTTTAATTGTTAAACTAAGTACTTAAAAAAAGTTATTCATTGTACCACTTCCCACGCACACATACGAACTGAAAGCTTTCAACGCGCGCGAAAAGTGGAATGAATGGATACATTCGAAGGAATGCTTATCCGGTCTTGATTTAGTTTCGCGATAAGTCAAATGAAATTATTTTTAAAATTAGAACGTGTGTATGTTATTTACATTCAAATAATCAACTCGACCTAAATGTCATTACGTTTCTATGGCATTATGTTACTTTCTTTATGACCCCGTTTTTAGGGGCTCCCATAATATCCTACCATGTGTGAGCAGGGACCTTTTTTAAAATAATTTAGTAACGTAATGTTTAATTTTCATTCTCCTCTTACATCCTTCTTAATGTATACTATTCATTCACCTTTCTTAACTTTACATTATCATTCATTCCTTCCCATTCTTTTCCAAACATTCATCGCCTCACTTCCATCGCCTTCTCTATTTGGATTCTATATTTAAATTTTTTTATTTCTTTTCTTTATTTTTTTGGTTTTATATAACATATCTGATTATTAAACTATGACGTATTTTGATTATGTACAGTTCTTTTGGTTATAGGTGTATAAGATTAAATGAGGTGAATACATTGTTTTATTTGCAAACAATAAAATATAGTGCAGGGTGTACTATATCCAAAAAGCAATGTTTACAGAAATAACAAATAACGTAATGATAATACGAAGAAGCGTTGTTAAAAATTAGTATTATTACCTATTAGAATTACATATTGTTGACTATCTGACCCTGTAGATTTTGTACTGCCAGAGGATATTAGCCTTTCGTATTGCAATAGAAAAATAAATTATTTTATCATGTTTCAGAACGATCACTATATACAGAATCCTTCAAATGGGTGAATTTTTCTTTCTGATTTGCTGATTAATGAGACATTCAAACCTTTAGGTATTCGTTTTCATTGAAATTCTTGACGAAAGATAGCATCAATAATAGTCTAAACGAAAATCCAACATAGCGCAATAGAGAACCCTTCATAAAACTTTATTTATAACTAGCTCTTTTTCGATAACTCCATATCTACTACTAATAACGTGTCTTGTGTTCCTTAAGGCTATCTGTGGCCAATTTATAACTAGGAATATACCTGGTACTGTCTATAGACTCTTGTGAACTACTAAGATGTAATAGGTAGAGTCCTTTTATGTAAATGAATATATATATATATGTATATTTCTTACATTATAAATTTGCTTAGGTAGAGAGAGGAGTTTGATCGATGAAGTTAAACGCAAACGAAATTCAAGGAGGCCTCCCTAAACCTGCTTCCTGGGTCGTCAGCCCCGATCACCGTACCAAGTCCGTCTCTCTACAACGCGATGAATCCGACATCTACATACGTAATTATTGTTTTCAAGCGTATTTTTTATAATAGTTGGTAGTAAAGTCTTGCAGTAAATTTCGACTCAAATTATTTAATTTCCGATTTGATTCTATATAGCTTCACTGTTTATCATCATGCGTATTACCTGTTATCAGCTGAACGGGAACACCACTGCTATAGTAGTAGTAACAAGCGTAAATGAAAGTAATAAAAGTAAATTTTTGCGATATAATCTTTTTTGTTTCTAATTTTGATTCCGATGTCTTCTAGTGTTCAAACACTATTCTATTTTAGTTTTTTCATGACTTCTCATATCCCAAAATCTTAGAGCAAAGTTCTGTGTTAGGTTTTAGACCTCAAGTATGATACCGTACATACCGTTTTGTTCACTTTGTATATCTTTATTTAAAAATGCATCAATTGACATCTTCATTCCCGGAATTAAATTTGCAGAAGTTGCAGCGTCTTATATATTAATACGATTGTTTTTAGATTTCAAAACACCTCGGAGAGGGAATAAAGAGGGAGACTGAAAAAAAGACAATTTCTGTTAAAAAAAAATAAAAAAGTTTATTATAATTTTGCAGGAGAATAAACAGGATCCTTGACCTCTATTTGAATTTAGAAATTCAATGGAATTTCGCAATAGCTGTACTACATGCAATTCTTGTTAATTTCTATTATATTGCAAGTGTAAATCCATTGATAGAGCTGGCGTCAGAAGCTCATTTCCACCGTTCAACCTAAAATTTACATGGAACACGTGAGCATCGCTTAGTCACGTACTCTCTTTGGAGCGGCGCACATACTCGGTGACAAAAATTCCCGGTGCTGAGAATCTAAACGTATAAATTGGATAAAGTTCATACAACACGGGTATTCGGGTAGAGTTTGATAGCCACAATATCGCTACACGCTTAAGGCATCCTGACATTTCCTGTGTTTACATGAAGTCTCTTCGCCTCCGCGCCTCCTTTGACGGCAATTTCGAGTTTTAACGGAAAGTAAGTGTTCTGTATTTAAATTGTAATTTTTGGTGTTGATTGTGTGCCTTGTTGCTGTTTTTTTTTTATTACTTAACAGTCAATGAAATTTCAAGGTAAATTAAAATAATCAACTATGTAAACAGTAGTTAGTTCTCATTTTTTAACAACATTCGTGTAATAAAATTTAAAAATAAATTTATTACAGTTAAGCCAATAGGATTTTAAAACGTTTTCTTATTAGTTATGATTAATAATGTTAACAAGAATTGTGAGGATTTTGTCAACGCTGTAAGATATAATCGAATCTAAATCCAGCTATTTACGGGATATGATATTATAAATTACGTCTTATGATCTAGAATTCTGTGTTCATCTGTTAACTATAAATATTTTGTGAAGTTAACCGGCCGGTTATAACACTATTCATAACATTAAATATTTAAGAAAGTTTCTGATTTCGAATAGTGTTTCTAACAAAGTTCTTAATTCAAAAAAAAATTAGTGCAGTTTCTGAATAACTTTAAATATTGGTGTAACATAACTCTGTGTGCATACTTGATTTATTTCATTAGACATCATTTGTTGCATATATCAAAGTTGCATATAAACTTGAAAAATATAAATACTAGACTTATTTATAATAATTCTCTACCAGACAATAAATAATACTAAAAAGACAGGCAGGTATAGTAAAATTGTAATAAGAACATTAGAAATTAAAACTGTTGTTATAAACTTAAATAGTAATATGTAAATAGTAGATACATATATCATTATTATTATTTCAGATGAAAGTCCACTGTTTGACATAGGCCTATCGATAGATTTCCAGCAGGTAATATAGAAAGCCTGTATCCAGTGACCCTGACATCGTGGTATGTTCAGCTTGTGGGCGAATATCCTACGCTGTGTTTGCTGGTCTGTGGTCTCCACTTAACCTTAAAGCTCCGGGAGCCACCTGTTCTGTTTGATATGTCTTGGCCGCTGCCTCTTCAGTTTTCCAATCCGCTGGGATACGTATGATCGGTAGACGAACAAAAGTATCCGTTTTCTGTCTACCGATCTCCATATAACACTTATAAACTTTATATAAAATATGTCATATTACATTTCTAATTTCGATTGTTAACAACTTGGTGTAATTAAAAACGCGACTGATGTAACGAATTAAAAATCACAATCGATGAATTATCGATTTTAGCAATCTCTTAATTTTAGTAAAGGCATTAGCAAGTAATTTTTTTTAAATTTTTATGGCCCTTTTTACTGCAAAGTTCTACATTCCCCTGTTCCGTGTTTTATCCGTTACATTACCTTCTACACACTTAAGTACTTTTATTCGTAATATTCTCTTCTATTCCCTTCGATGCTTTATTTTCCTTTCTTAAGTCACCCTCCTTTCTTCGCCGTTACCTTTAGAGTACTAAATTAACTTTTTTTTTACTTTTTATTATTAACTTTTGTTTATTAAAATATTTTACGTTCCAATTTTTTTAATCTACATTTTCTTTATTTTTTTTGTTAAATTCTACACACACAGTTTGTTATCTCATTCTAGTCTTACTCCACTAGGATTTGTTGCTTTTAATTACCTTACTTACTATCTTTTTACAATACTCTTAATATTTAGCGCATTTCTTCTTCGACTTTTCTTCGACTTTCGAAAGTTTAGCAGTTTCCTGGCAAGTAATTTAGATGCTTTGTTTTATAATTTCAAATTTGTCGAATTACCAAATAAATTGTTGATGTAGTGTATATTCATTTGACCATTAGATGTACCAACTTGAATGCGAAATCAAGCGAAATAAACATTGTAATGGGTGTAAATATGTACCACTTTGGTTTAAGTAATTATTTTAACTCCACTATAAAGGCTGCCATACATTATACAGAAGGACCTATGGCCCACAGGCTTATGACTGAAATGACATTTTGCAAATAATAGTTTGAATTTCACGTAATATAACCTAATTATGAGAATAGTTGTATTAATAAATTCTAGATACAATAGTAAAACAAACGTTATCTAAATTATAAATAAGTATATTTTAAGTAAAAATCCTTTCCGATCTATTGTCTGTCGCCAAAATGGCTATATATGTCTGTGGATCGAATGTCACGGTAGGTTAGTATTGTTAGCTCGTTTTCTGTGTTGTTTTTTAAATGTCCCTCGTGATTAGGAACCTCTGATTCACTCCTATCTTAGAAGGGACAGCGATTTAATTTCTTAATTTGGTAATTTTTTAATATTTTTTTTGCGTTTAATTCTCGTCTATCGAATTTTCTTTAGCTTTTTTCGTCAGTCTTCCATCACAATTTCTTCCGTTCTTTTTTTATTCTTTTCTTTCATCTATACCTCAGCACACTATCTTCTCTACAATTTCTACAGTTCTCTTTTTTACAGATTACATAACAACTATTAATAAACACGTAAATAAAAACACATGGGAAGAATTTTAATGTCAGTTTTAAAACATTTGGCTCTTTGAGGGCGTGAACTTCGGATTTTTCCAAATTCAAAATATTTAATATAATGTATTATAAACATCATATTTGTTCCTTTTTATTAGACATCATGGCCATTTGGTAATATTTCTATAATATCTTAAAAAACATTAGAAGTTCGTAAGCAATTTTATTCTTAAACTTTAATAACAGATTAATTATTTTTTATAGTTTCATATCTTTATAGTTCCCGTACTAAATGATTTACGTATTACAGATCATGTTTTAAATTTTTATATGTAATCATAAAATTTAAATTTTGTTTCAACCGGATGATATAAGCATTATGTGTTTAATGCTTTCACGTTAATATCAAGCATTTAAATATAATAATGAATCATCAAATAACCAAGATCCGTTACTTCCGACAAAGACATAAAACATTAATAGTTAAAATGACATAACAATAAAATGCTTTCCTTAATGTATATGGATGTCTATTAAAATAAATATAATTTTTTTAAATAAATTTTAAACTGAAATATGAAAGAGTGAAAAATAAAATTATTATGTCATCCGAAAGGCGCCCACTGCAAGAAATAGCCTTCCTTCAAAAGTCGGCACAATGACAAGTTTTACGCTACTCGCATCTAGGCATTTTCCGCGTTTTTGACTATGTCGTCAACACAACAACAATCTATGCTCCTCAATCATCATCATCATTATTATCATCATGTTAGTCGATAGAGTTCCACTCCAAGGCATAGGCCTCCTGAAAACGTCGCCGTGATCACCTGTCTTTCGCTGCCCGCGACCAACAACATCCCGCGACTTTAACTATGTTGTCGGTCCACCTATGCTTCTCAATCATCACCATCATCATGTCAGCCGATAGACATCAACAGCAAAGCAAAAGCCTCCTCCAAAGATCATCCCGATAACAAGCCTTGCACTGCTCGCAACGGACGACTCCGCTTCACCTGGACTATGCTGTCGGTCCACTTATGCATCTCAATCATCACCATCATCATGTCAGCCGATAGACATCCACAGCAAAGCAAAAGCCTCTTCCAAAGATCATCCCGATGACATGCCTTGCACTGCACGCAACGGACGACTCCTCTTCACCTGGACTATGCTGTCGGTCCACTTACGCATCTCAATCATCACTATCATCATGTCAGCCGATAGACATCCACAGCAAAGCAAAAGCCTCTTCCAAAGATCATCCCGATGACAGGCCTTGCACTGCTCGCAACGAACGACTCCTCGTCACCTGGACTATGCTGACGGTCCACTTACGTATCTCAATCATCACTATCATCATGTCAGCCGATAGACATCCACAGCAAAGCAAAAGCCTCTTCCAAAGATCATCCCGATGACAGGTTGTACACTGCTCGCAACGAACGACTCCGCGTCTCCTGGACTATGCTGTCGGTCCACTTATGCATCTCAATCATCATCATCATGTCAGCCGATAGACATCAACGGCAAAGCAAAAGCCTCCTCCAAAGATCATCCCGATGACAGGCCTTACACTGCTCGCAACGAAAGACTCCGCGTCACCCGGACTATGCTGTCGGTGCACTTACGCATCTCAATCATCAAAATCATCATGTCAGCCAATAGACATCCACAGCAAAGCATAAGCCAAAGCCAATAATCGTTGTGATGATCGGCTTTGCGCTGCTGCCAACCAGCAACTTCCAGGTCACGGAAACCTAACTATTTGCCTTGTTTCTTAATTAAATTGTAACTATCCTATATCCACAAAAACATTACTGATTTTCGTAAGAATTATGATGCGTTTATATTCGACTTATCAATTCTTTCTGAGAGCAATGTGTAGGTTTTTACAAAAACATTCTGGATAATGTTCAATGAATGTTCGTGTGTTAAGGGTTACTAATAGGTGGTGCAAAAGTAATGTCATAATGTGAGTAGAGAATTAGTTGTCAACAAGCGATGGAGTACATTTATGTATCTATATCATAAATGTCAAAGCATCGTGACATTTGGCGCTATTTGTAAAAATTAAGGCTCTTTCACATTATGATATTACTTTTGCATCACCTATTACACTGTAAATGACTTCATAAATGATATCACACCTTAGGAATAGTGTGTATGCCTTCAGGCTGTTTCAATATTTCTTGGGTTAACCTGGGTAGCTTGCACCGATTCTTCTCAAGTCATCTGAACAGCTGCTAGATTTATTTTTAAGTCGCAAGATGTATTCCATTCTATGTATGTTGAATAATGTATTTTTGAATTTGAATATAGATCACTCTGTTCAGGTTACGCAGCTGCAACGTTTTTATAACGATTCCTCAGACATGCTATTTTATGATACTTCGTATTAGCTTATGCCTAGACATTTATTTTTTCAGCCGAATATTTTAACGTCCACTCATACCGACTTAGCGATAGCTATTTTAAGATTTTTATAAACGAGACATAATGGCGTAACGGTCTCTGTTATTCGAGGATTATTAATAGTGACTATTAATTTATTAGCAGTGTTATTTGTTAAAAGAGAATTATATTTAGCTATATAATTTTTGAAAAAATGTTTTGATTAAAGGTGGCTTAGAATCTACTATTAGTTGTTGTATTTATATGTCATTAAATTACATTTTTTTAAAGACATTTAGTGTTTCAATTTATTTTTAATTATTTATCGATGTTATTACACAAATATATATTATTCATTTATCATTAATGTGATCGAATCAGGAGTAACCAGATACGTAGGTGAGCGAAAGTAACTGATATAGTCCAGCGTGGTGAGTCGAAGTGAGGGTGGACAGACCACATAGCTGTCTCTACAGTCCCAGGGTTCTGAAGTAGAGATCAAGGATCCGAAAGCGAGGCGTTGGTCGTTTGTCCACAGGATGGACAGATGAACTTGACAAAGTCGTCGGAAGACCCTGGCCGTTTCAGACTAGTCTTATTAAGATTAAGATTACGAAAGGTTCCTATAATCATCACCATACGTTCAACGGCTGAAATGACGATGATGCATTAAAAAGATAATGCAGAATAGAACTATTACCGAATATATAATTTATTTATGAAATATATATAAGTGTTATGCGATAATTATAAAGAAAGCTGACCATTAGGCTACCGCCAGGGGCAGCAACGTGTTCGTAAGTAAGCCCTGACGACCTAGTACACACTGTAAAGCTGTTTATGATAATCTTTAGACAGCTCGCTGATTAATTAGGCTCGAAATATGGGGCAAGGATGATTTTAATGGGTGCGGTTTCCACGCGGCGCGGGTATTTATGTGCGGATCTTAAGGATTCCTGGAATTTTGGATAGCTATCGCGTGCGCATATTTAATAATAGATTTACATCTTATTGTTTGAGTTTTAGTGGGCTACACTAAACTGTGTTATGTAAATATAAATTAAGCGTAAACAATTCATATTCTATTACGTGTTTTATGTGGTTTCAGAAATATTAGGGGGACCGGAAAGTAATAAATCGCTTTCTAAAGTTAAATTCACTCGACTACATTTTAAACAAGTCTTCATTTCTAATCAACAATATATTCGCCTTCGTTATCAACAACCTTTTCCCATCTAGTATACAACATCTTCCAAGTAAGTAATGAGCTATCAAATGATATTTAAATATCGACATGCGAAGTAACAACATTACTTTCCAGTCTCCCTAATATATTCGATGAAGATTTTATTTAAAATACCAGATCCGGGTAGAGCATAAACAAGTTTGTTATATTTTAAATGCTTATAGTGACTAAACGTTTTAAACTTTAATAACCGATTTGTTTACACATAACATTTCAACTTTCTTTTAAAGGGACTTTCCTTTTTATTTGTTTGAAGAGGAAATTATTTTGGATGTCGTTAATGTACAGGGAGGGGATAAGGTTATATGTTCTACCTATTGAAATCCCTTCAGTGGAGGCCTCCTGTGCGAGACTCGGATATACGTAGTATGTACTACCTCATTCCTTGCCGAAGCTCCACAAGGAGCCCCTGAGGTTTTTTCCTTAAAAGAGGCTTAAGACTAAGCGCTCCTTGCGATGTTCGCCTTCGAACCTGCTGAATATACAAATGTAATTTGGGCAGCATTATAAGCAAGATGACAAAAAAGTCTAGTAACTCCATTGTGAACTTTATTTTGACACATTTCCTTGGGTCTAAATATGTTTTGTCCACGTTACATATGATACCCTTGCGGAGATATCTATGATCCAAGATCACATCAATCCATCATTCGTCTCAAAGTCTAGCTAGCTAGTGGAAGTTCATGATCCCTTTCCAAGAGCAACTTATATATTTATTAACTAAAATCCTTTACAAGTCTTTAATTATTTAAAAGGACGATCCTGAATCTCTCAGATTTTGAAATTAATGAATGCTCTTTGTCATTATTATTTACAGCTCCATCCGGCTTCTTTTATGGGCCAGTTATTAGGGACCTCTCTCCCATTAACATTTTCTTTTTTTTATAATACTTTTTACATTCATTTCTTTATTGTTCTTTTATTCGTCATATGATCTATCGTTCCTCTTCTTTCATTATATAATTCTCTAGCATTCCTCTACATACTAATTTCCTTTCAAGCATAGCCTCTCTTCCTTTACCTCGTTGCATAAATATGAGATTAGGAAATTATGTATTATTATTTGTTACACTTATTCAATACAGGTTATCAATTTTATCACACAGTGGGATTTAAAATTTAATTTTCTAACTCTTCATCCGGTTTGAATTGGCCAAGCTATGATAGCTTCTATTAGACCCCTTTGTATTAGCTAAGCTTGTGGGTTTTTGAAGACCCCTCGCTTGGGCCGTTAAAATATACATTTAAAAGGCCAGAAGAATTAGAATGCTAGGTACTTAGGTGGATGCTTCATGAAGTGGCATGCAAGTAGACCTAGGCTTGGGCTGCGCATATGCATACCTAGAAATACGGCTTCATCGTTTTTGCGTTGGCGCTGCGAAAATAAGTTGCGGTATAACAAGTATGCTTAATCCGGAAAAAAAACCTATATAACGACTGAAAAAAGACTCGTTAGTATTAGCTATTTAGCACTATTATTCAATAAAATATTTATGCTATAATGTTAGAGAAATCAAATCATTATTACTTCGGTTATCTATCTATGCCTGTGTGTATAAAGCTTAAAGCACTAAAAAAAAGTTACTTGCAGGCGTGTTAAATTTTAAAAGTTCCAAACCGAGGAAGAAGTCGCGTGTTCCGTGTAATGAATAGAATGGTGATGCATACAAACATTGTAGAATTTATGAAAAATGATATTAAACCTTTTAGAAATTATAGTAGTAATACAATAAACGAGTTGCGAGAACGTGCTGGTGTGGATACTGGCTGGGTGGATGAAGGCGGGCAATGGAAGGTCGTTAAGATCTTTCGGGATCCCTATGCCTTGCAGAGGGCATCTATCAGCTAATATGATGATCACTAGTTTGTTCTTCAAACTTTATAAGAAAAAAAGAAAATAATTAACATTATCACCAGTTTGAATAAACTTTTCGTCACTAACGTACATTACGTTTGTGTAAAACGTATGATTTATGGATGTAATTTATCATAATGATACTGGAAATATTACAGTAATTACATGTCTAAAATTGAATGATTAATATGTAGGATGCGTAGGAATATTTACACGGTTCATTAAATGTTTTTTTCCGTAATTTAAAAACAAACGACTAAAATTCTTAAAAACCGTTTATCGTAGTTTTGAAAATACATTAGAAGTAAACAATAACACAGGAAGAAAAAAAAACGAATTAAACGCAAAAGAATTTTAAATGTTAAGAAGACCTGTTGATCATAGATGTACTTTTTGACCAAATACCTTCATATGATATATTTGGAAACGTGTAGTTGTAATGAAAATCTTAGGATGAGGTTGGTTTATACTGTAGCACTTAAGCAATAATGTTTTAGGTTACAAAAATAATATCCTTATTAGTATAATTTTCTTTTCTAAAATTTAGCGTAGTTACACTAGTAATTTTACTATATACGAAGTCATTTAAACCGTCTGACCAACGTTATTATATTAAAAATATAGAACATCGAATACGGCAGGACTGAGCGATGCGCGTTGGCAAGTGGATGCGCTTGGACGATATCCTTGCGTGTTTGGCCTTTGTATTTGGCAGCGTGATACGGCGACAAATGGCGGCCATTGTTCGGAACATTTGTTCTTTAATTTAAATTACTTTGGCTGATAATTATTTAAAATAGTGCTCGGAAAGTATCAAAATTGTTAGATGCCTGATAATAATAAATAAAAGTATTATCTTTTTTATTTAAGTACTTCGACATTTATTTATTTTATATATTTGTTTTCTCTATGCTCATGTTTAGAACATGAGCCATCTGTCAAGTTAAATTAACCTGTTGAGAATCCACGGCACAACATTAAAAAGCTACGACGCTGAAACATGTGCAGTAAGACCTTAATTATTGGTATATTAGGTACATACCATGAAGCGGTAATGATTTCGAATCTCACTAAAATAATAATAACTTTAAAAAAAACTTTTCGTTAAATCAAAATAGATTCGTTATTTTTTTTTCAATTTTTAGAAAAGTATACTAACTGCATTGTAGCTTTTCTGGACCATTAAAACCTTTTTTTTAAAGATGTATAGAATAATTTTAAAAATAACATAAGATTTGTAATTTTATGGTCCAAGGAAGTTTCGATATTTTTCTTCATCATTTATAACCAATGGTGATGCTTTATTTATTCACGTGATGGGTGACGAACCTAAGACCAACGATTGTAAATCATAGTATTTAACCATTGTCTGAGTAGAGGACTGAAACTTGAGATCAGAGGTCGCGGGTTCCATTCTCTAGATGCAATCTTATGTAATACTCACTTTGTGCGTTAATTATATGGAATTGTCATCGCAAACAAGTTTCCAAAGGATGACTATCAGCGTCATCTGAATACCATAATACCATATTGCGATTGTCAACCCGTCTGCTAAGTGTAGCGATTATGGTAAATCCCCTAAAGATATTTTTGGTAGAGGTTTTCGCTTTGCAGTGGGCGTCTATAGGCTAAAAAAAGAAGAAACACAACTGTAAGAAAAGGACCAATATTTAGCCACTTCCGCACATGCAGTGGTAGTCGTGCAATAAAATGCACCGCCCGCCAGCCCGCTGATAAATGCGTATGCGGCAAACATTGCGAATCACACAACCGCCACCACCAAATTACTCAACACGTGTTTCACCCCTCCACGGGGCATCTTCAGGAGTTATGTCACACCGATTAGTGCAAAACACAGAGTCAAACTCTGTGAAGTGGCTAAATAGTGGTCCTTTTCTTACTTAGAATGGACTTCCGCGAGGTAACGCCTGATTCCATTGAACACAACTGTCTCAAATTCTACCATTATTTCTGTATTTTCTCATCTCTCACAGATGCATTTAATCAATGTTATTACTCGTAAACCGTAGTAATAATGATTTCAATTATGAAAGACAAAAGGAATAGCGTCCGCCAAAGACCAGAAGTTATAAATCGTCGACCTTTTCAATTAGCATATCAGAGATTGCAAATCGTCCCGCTAGCTTCCTTGTAATAACAATTTGATTTACTGTTCAACATTTGAACGCAACGTTAAGTGCACACAATGTGACTAATGGCGTTTCTTATTTTAAACTTGTGCGGAGTATTTCTACATAATAATTGGTTACAAGTGTAAAAGGTTTAAATAGGTGAATGTATAACTCGTTTGTTTGTAAACACCTACTCGTATTTCCAATGATCTTTCGACATGAACTTACGGTTTGTGAGCACCTATTTCAAAGTGATCACCCTAAAACATGTTAATTTTTTTCTATTTGAATGTGGAAGGCCAAAACCTTTTGGCAGTACAAACTCCACAAGGATTTTGAAAACGTTTACTTTACCATATTATTATTATTTTATTTATTCTCTTAAATCATAAATTTTTGAATAGTGTGTACCATACATTAATTGGCAGTAAATGAGCTATATCATCTTGTATAATCAAGTTATTTTTCTCACCGAGTTTAGATTATTAACAAAGAATTGCGGTTCGCGATAGGACCAACGAGTGTATTTCTTGTCTTTTTGTATACACGACTTTCTTTTTTCTATTTCTTTTATCTTTATATACGTGAAATAACTATAATTATTAAATATATAAACAATTTTATCTAAACAAAGTTGACATTCGAAAATGCACAATTGGTTTCATATAAGGTTATATTCATATAAGGTTTCATATGCGTTTACAGGCATCTTTGATTGCACAATGCGAACGCATGTTCTTGTTCTATTGTTGACTGTTTTTTGTTTTCATTCCCACAAGGCGTCCGATTTGTAATTAACCAATTATTTGCCGTGTTATTGCAATGATTCTTATTTTATATGTAATCTAATGCGTCCCAGACTATGGCGTTAATTATATTAGAAAATTAGGCACACAGAGTATAGTTGAGCGTTTTTGTAAAACGATAAAAGAGATAAAAAATAAATACCTTAAACGTAATATGCAAACCTATAAAAAAGTAGAGTTATGTAAACGCAACTTTACATTGCTCTACAATTGTTGATATACGCTTGAATAGTATGCATTTTTCATTTGTTTACAGGAAGTTGATAGTAAAAAATCTTGCGAATAAAATACAGTAGTTAGTTATGGGCAGGAGGTATCACTTACAATCAGGTGATTTCTCTGATTGTTTTATTATTTTCTGAGATTGTGTCAAATTGGTATAATGTTAAAGTACTCTTAAATAGATTAAAGGTAATCGATAAACTGTTTTTATAGCTAACAATAAATGTTAAGAAAAAAACCCCTTGGTGTTACGAGTGATCACATACGGATCCTAGACGTGATCGCTTACGACGGGCCTCATGAGAAGGTTCAATGTCACTCAGAGAGCAATGGAAAGGGCAATGCTCGGAGTTTCGCTGCGAGATCGAATCAGAAATTAGGAGACCTACAGAAGGACTAAGACCACCGACGTAGCTCGAGGTATTGCTCGTAAGAAGTGGCAATGGATGGGGTGGACCGAATGGTTTTTAAGTGGCGACCACGAGAAGGTAGACGAGGCGTGGGTAGGACCCTCACTAGGTATACCGGCGACGTAGTTAAGGTAGCGGAAAGTCGCTAGATGCGGACAGTGCAAGACCGGACTTCTTGGCTAAGAAGAAGGAGGATAATTGATATTTTAACTGAATCGATGTTTACTAGTTTTCGGCAACTAGTATCGCAATTTCAACAAAACAAAGCGCCCAAAAACCTACATTCAAGGGTGCAAATGCTTATTATTTAGATTTATCATTAACCCTTTTCTTAATAATGTATCTTGAGAGATACATCAGAAATAAAAAAAAACACTGGCATCAATTTTGAACGCAAAGAAATCATTAGTATATGAATGTTTAGGTAATTTCTTAATTTTTGAACGCTTGTTCAGTTTTTTCTGTTGGCATCCTTGGGTCTTAAAAGTCAAGTGGTATGAATATTAATGTAATACTAAAAAAATCTGCCTAGTTAAGGGTTAACATATATTTTAATGTAATTTCTTACTCTACGCTCTACTTTGAACTGTTTTGAAAAACATCAATGAAAAATGGGAGGTTACCTAAAACCCTACTTATATTTTATAAAAATAAAACAATTGCTAGACAATATATTTTTTAAACAATCTTACTTTTGTACAAATTTAATTATTATACAATTCGATATATTATTTAACAAGGTGGTGCACTGAATTCGCCATCGGCCATCTTTAACCCTGTCATGAACAAGACATTAAATTTCAACTTTTTTCGTACATAAACTTACATGCTAAATTATTTTGGGAGAGCCAGTTCATTTTTACACGATTTATCATTTGTACGAAGATGTAAAAACTATATAAATGTTAAACTATACTCGAAAATGAACCACGTAATTGAGCTGATGATGATCAGGTACTACAAGATAGACCGACTACATAGTTACGGAACGGTCATCGTGGCGATGTTTGGGTGGAGTCCTGTGCCTTGCAGTGGGCGTCCATGGCCATCGGGGTGCGTTTTTTTGTCCTATTGGACGCGTTTACAGACAAGAAGATAATTTACATAGAGACATGTCCATATAAAAATATTTTTGACATAATATACTTTTAACCTGTGTCTATTTTGATCACATATTAAACATTTTTTTTAATTCTCTCATAAATACTAAATAATTTAAAGTACTATCATATGAAGAAAAATAAACATTAGACAGTCATTACTGTATATCTATTTTCAGTTGCAATAATAAATTTTCTATTGCAGTTTTTTTTTCTTAAAGTCGGATCCATCAGCAAGCCAGTACGTTCGGCTTTCGTCGTGGACATTTGAAAGTTTTGAGTTAGGATGGAAAAATGTCCGCCAACGAAAATATCCCGCTGATCCCGTTAAGAATTCCCTGCGTCTTAATTAATGCGCTGCCCGAGCCGTGTATTTATAACGTGGTTTTATAGCCAGAGTGGTTGGGCAGAGATGTACTGGGAACTGAAAACTAGCGACCACTTTGCTCTCGCTAAAACTGATTTAGTATACGGTGACGTATTAAAACATCTACGTAAGGTTATTACTAATAGATGTAAATGTTTAAAAGGGGCGATGGTACAGCTCACTCGGCTGCAAATTTTTTTTTCCATCTCGACATATTTAAATTCAATTATAATTATATTTAATATGTAGTAATACGAAAAAAAGTTTCTATGGCTATCTTTGCAGAAGTCCAATACCTTGCAGTGATCGACTATCGGTTGATGAATTTGTATTTTGAAAATATTTTTTTACTCTATTATCCTTAAATTATTGATTATTTCTAAAACCATTGATTTTTGGACAGAGTGTAATCTATATTAATTGACAGCAAAAGAGCTATACTTTCACCCCTTACATTCTTTTAAACCTATAACCAATCACCATTATAAAAATTATTCTTTATTTCCCGTCATGACGTAAGAACTACTTTACCTATTTCTTCCATCTTTTTGCCTGTTAATACTGTTTAATAGGTTTTTGAGAGGTGATACAGATTTAAATATCCCGTTTTGTTCTAACTCCAATGTTTAATAAAAATAACACAAGTTACAAGCGTACGTCGTCCAAACAAAGAAAAAGTCCGTGAAGTGTCAATGTCTGTGAATGACGTATATATGAGAAATGTCAGAATGACTATATGGGAGTGACGTGTTTTGTAGTGGCCGTTATGTCGCCACAGGTTCTTATCGAAAAACAATTTAGCAAGATGTAAAATATATTTTTTTACAATTACAAATTTCACTATAAAATAAGCGCATTAGAAAGTTCGCTTTGAGATTCAAATTGGATTGTTCACAGCTAAGTCAGGATGACAACTGTCGCGTCAGCATTAAAAAACTCTAGATATACTTAAAAACGGAAAGAATCGAGAGATAGAGAGGGAGAAAAACCATATTTTTTTCAGAAATGTGTAGTCGAAACAACTTTGACTTCGTTTACCTAACTGTTGAGGTTTTTGGTTTTATTTATTAGTACATGGATATTTAGAAAATAACCTTTTTTATTATAAAATCTACTATCTTTTACAATAATTTAGCTGATCTCATGTAGTTCGAATTATGAAAAAGTCCGCGTTTCTTCACAAAAGACAGTAATTATTTACCGTTTGTAATAAATAAAAGACTTTTTTTTTGTTTTAAATAATAAAAATAGTCGCGCGAAAGTCCGGCCCTGTTGGGCGTGCACGCGTGTGCCGCCCACTTGGAGTAACGCGACACTGGCACGCCGGGATCTGTGTGTCGTTCGTATTTGTCCGATTTAATGAACTATTCGCCACGGACTATGTGGAAACTGATACAGGGTATTCAGTTTTTTTTTGTCCAAAAAAAACTTGTCACGATCTATTAACACCTACGTAACAACGGGTCTTTTGTGTTTTAGATTTACTATTTGGTTACGAAGTCCCGTTCTAGAAACACCCATATTTAAATACTCCTGAAAAGACACGTAATTTTTTTTAAGGGCACCTTTTAATTGATGGTTGATGTTGACAAGCTTTACACATTTCATTCCGGCGTCGAATTCAGGTATCATGTATAGACAGTCGTCATCATCATTTCAGCTAATAGACTCCCACTGCAAGGCATTGGTCTTGGTGATCGGTCTTGTACTGCCCTTATTGGGTAAGCCCCCGCATCAATCAGCTTGTGGTCGTCACAGGTGAAATTTTCAGCCTTAACAGATATCAACCTTTCATTATATTCAGTGAATATCTAATATTGACAGTATTGTTATTAGTATATTAAATTGCATCGTTGAATTCAGGACTCGTGGAATTGGAAACATGGACTTTATTAACATTGTACAAGAGAATACATCACCAGAACTTCTCCTAATAGCGATAAGTAATCCTAATAATTTTAGGGAAATGCTTTTAATTTTCATATTAAAGATGCGTATAGTATTTGAATTGGGGTCCTAGTGTCACGAGGTAATTTAGTCCTTCTAAGCTGATCTGAATCGACTACAGGAGGGCATTAGCTTCAACATCACCTAGTTAAATTGGTATTTAGTTAAATAGGCTAAAATAATTGAGCCACGCCTTAACCTAGAGCAATATAATAATTGTATTTGAATTCAATTGGCTCAAGATTTGTCCTATTACATATTGATTTATAGTTGGTTGTTTTGATTTGTTTACTCGAAGAACTATATTGCAGATTACGGGTAATGAGGCATTACACCTATCAACCTTAATTATTTAGTATCGGATTCAATAAAACTTTTGTTATATTAAAAATATTATTATATGCAAATTACAACTGTGATTTGAGAAAGATTTGAAATCATTAATACAGATTTGTTGCCATCGAGAATCAAACCCGGAACTTATGATAGTAAACCCACTCCAGACTGTTAGGTTAGGTTAGGTTAGTTTTAATTTTTAAAAAAGTTAATAAAAGTTTTAATTAAAAATTTAATAATTAATCTTAAACATTTAAATTTAAATTCTTTATTTATAGCACAAAGTACTTGATTTGTGGCTTAAATTTATTAATACAATCGCTTTTAACTCAGGTTCAACAATTTCCCGTTTGCAATGACAGACGGAGCACTTTACCCGTGTAACGGCCAATGATCTGCCGGCAACAAAAGCGTGGATAGGCAGGCCCTCCTCTAAATGAACCGACGAAATAAATCAGAAAGTGTGCTTTATGTTTTGCTTTTGGCTTGTATGTTAGACGTTCAACAGTTAAATAGAAGATAAACTATCTAGTTAAATATTGATCACTTAAGGATTCTTTAATTTAAATAAACGTTATAAAATTATCTAAAATTACTTATCTTTATGCTAATGAAAATAAATATTGACTGTCTAGAAGCACGGGTGTGCTTTAGTAACGCTGCCCAAATTAAAGATACAAGTTCTGAATTTAAATATATTTAAAAAAAAACCGTAAATTACGGCGAGAGTAAACAAAGAGGTATTAAAACTTTTTGCTCTGGAAATGCAATGGTTGTGTAGAATTTTATGTGTTTAGTCAAGTGACGTAAATAAGAGCGTTTGAGAATTGAAATTAGTTCGTTTCTAAGATATATATCTAGCTCGCCGAACGGAATAGCATACTAGAGAAGTCGAGGAATTTATGTTGAGTTATATAGTACTTAAACATTTAAGAGAATAGGTTACATACTAATAAACATATTAAAATCTGTTTTACTCATAAATAATTCCTATAAACTGTCCTCGTTTCTTTTATGTTATATCTGGAATGTATATATTAAAACATAATATAATTATATTCTTACCTAATCATGTATACACAGAATGTTCCATTAATCAACGTAACAGGTAACCTTAGAAATATAATTAAAAATTATCTATAATACCAATTTTAAAACATATTTTGATATTATTAAACATAACATATTTTAAATATTTTATTAAGTCTTATAATTAAAAATTGGAATGTGTGAAAATCTTATCTAGTTATGAATATGGGTTTTGAATATGTACTGACTATTAGATCTCGTTATTTCAGGGAAAAGAAATATCACAAGCGCTAAAATAGTCGAGCAATGAAATACAATTATATTTACGAGTATTGTAAGTTCACTTGCGGTCTGTACAGAATACATAACTAGAAGATTATGACCAAATATCATTGGTAGAGATAGCTATATGTGTAAACATTTATCAATGGATATTATAAATAAGGACATTTAATTCTTTATTACATAGTTTATATTTTATTTTTGTTGACTTAGTGTTAAGTGTATACTTGGCTTCTCGTAAATACTGTTGCCGAAGAAAAATAACATAATTTTTAATTATGCGTAATATTTATTACTATATCAGTATATTAGTTTAATATCTTAATATAAAACTATTAAACATATATAAAGCGTATTCTATATAGATATGTAAATGTAGTCTTTTGGCTGCAATACAGTTTAACATTCTTCCTATGGAAAATTCTTCACTGTTAATCGTATGGATTTTTTAAGGGACTCCAAACCGTCATGGCATTTAGAGCAAGCTTTACTCTTTAAAACTGGCTTTAAATCGTAAACAAGTGGATTAGGATCAGTCTTCAGCTCTGATAAAATCCGGAATATTCGTTTCTAACCATTTTATTTTAATATTCACTTTATTTTAATATTACAAAATATTTTACAATATTTTGGTGCGAAAATGAGAAAACATACTGAACAATAAAAGTTACATTTTGCTTATTTTTAATTATAGCAGTATTTATAGCCAGATTATGTATGCTATACTAAATGTACACTATATGTGCATATTATATTGAGTACATTACATATATTATACATAGAAAGTATACTGGTGTGCATTTATACAATAAACACCTTATTTTTTCCTTTTACCATATAAATAATATTATTTATTTCATCTATTGTTTTATTTTATATTTTTGTACATTTTTTCTACCAAAAGGTTAACATTTTACGTACATGCCTTTATACGTACTGTATGTCAAATTAAATTATTTTATTTTTAGCATAAACTTTTACTTATCTTTTATTAAATTATTTAATCTTCAAAGACAAAAATAGACATAGCACTATAAGTATTATTCGAGTCTCTTTCCGTCCGTCATATGTATAAAAAATACATATTTTGATCATCCAATAATAACGCATAATGAAAACGTGTTTAAAATCTTATATTATTAAAAGGCTGTTTAATATTTATATTTTAGAAAATTCCAAAAAAAAAGTAATGTTTATAAAATTAATCAATGTGTGTAAAAACAATAATACTTTTTAAACGAATGAATAACCTAACCTATATTTTCAATATTTTAGACATCACCAACTGTTGATGATTCGGATGTAACTAAAGGCTATATACCTAAGATTCTTTTAGAAAGAATTTCATCAAACGCTAAAATTCTTGCAGGAAAAACGTTCTAAGTAACCGGATTGGTTCAAGTGGCAGTTAGCAGTCCACATAGGGTATTGAACAGATGGTCGCTGGGGTTTTAAGGATCTGGAACGAAGACCACGGATCGGTATGAGTCATCCAACAATAAGGTGGAAATATGACCTTGAAAAGGTCGACAGCAAGCACTAGATGCCTACTGGTCCTTTTGGAAATCTATATATAAATCCTATGTCCAGCATGAAGTCCTAGGGCTAAAACAATAAACACTTTTCAAAGATTAAATTTAATGTATTTTTATGCGTAAACGTTGAAGATATTATATATGATATTTAATACAGTAAAGCAAGGAAGCTATTCCGTTACTCTAGCAACGCCAATAAAGAACACTATAGTCATAATATCTTTCAGCACTTGCTGAACAATTCACAATATAATATTAAAATAAACAAATAACAATACGCATTTAGATCGTATTGGTACAATAAAACTGTTTATACGGAGCAATAATCACCAATTAATCTATCAAACGCATCTATTATATTGTAATAAATGACAGTTGGAAATTATGGTTTATCTGTGCATTATGCCAAGTCTGAACACTGGTCTACACGCCTACGTATATATGAGTCACAGTCTGATCATAACTAGAGGTATGTAAAGTAAACAAAATAAATCGTATTAATTTTATAACAGGCATAATTATACTGAATTATTGATACTGGCAATATCATGCAAGAAGCTTCTGTCATTTCCTGTAATTTGGCGCGTAACTATTTACTTCTATTATTTGAATTCGGATTCCTGTTAATCATGGTTCAGTGATCTTTATACAAAGTGATTCATTTGTATTCTATTGCATCTATTTCCAATCTAAGTAAGAAAAAGAATATTTAGCCACTTCCGCAGATGCAGTGGTAGTCGTGCAATAAAATGCACCGCCTGCCAGCCCGCTGATAAATGCGTATGCGGCAAACAATGCGAATCACACAACCGCCACCGCCGAATTACTCAACACGTGTTTCACCCCTCCACGGGGCATCTTCAGGAGTTATGTTACACCGATTAGTGCCAAACACAGACTCTGTGTTTGGCACTAATCGGTGTAACATAACATATAATCGGTGCATGTGCGGAAGTGGCTAAATAATGGTCCTTTTCTTACTTAGGATGGACTTCCGCGAGGTTACGCCTGATTCCATTAAATATCTATTTCCAATCCTCCTAAATAAAGGCACTCTATTGGAATGTGACAGACAAATGGCGCCTGGTAGAAAGTCTGCACGGACAGATAGTAAACATGAAGTAATCCGAATTTTAGAAAAGTTTTTTTCTTACTATATTAACATTACGTTATTTATTATTTCTGAAACCAATGATTTTTCTATAAGGTATATATTCATTAATCGACGGAAAAGAAGCTCTATATTTACCTCTTTTAAGTTTTTACGAATGTAAACAATCGCCTTGTCTGCATGTTGTAAATTATAAGAATGTTTTAGCGCTAAAAGTTTAGAATCCAATATTAATCAATACTTCCACAAAAGTGTTCTTTCACGGTAATTTTTACAGTCCCGCACTATTTCTCCCTTTGTTAAGCATTTCTAGGCTTTAATCTAGAGATGGCAAGTTGATGTGGCAGCAAGCAGTCAGGCCTTAATATTATAAAGTATGGACACAGACCTGGTTCAGATGTTCACAGGGCACGGGGTTTCTTGGAGTACCTCCACAGGTTCAAACTCAAGGAGAGTCCCTCGTGCATCTGTGACCCTGTGGACCAGACTGTGGCGCACCTTCTCACCAGCTGTCCTGTGTATGGAAGGCAGAGGTATGAGTGCGAGATGGAACTGTGTGCGAGCATAAAGAGGGAAAGCATCTCCTCTTTAATAAGCCACGACCAGTCACGGAAAATTCTCTTAAAATTCTGCAAATATGTCATAAAACAAAACAGTGAGTATAATTTAGGCATGTAGTATAAGTCAATATTATTATATAGCAATATAGTACTAGTTTAAGAAAATAGAATAAGAGTAAAATTGTAAAAATAAAGAAAAGAAGTAAAATAACCAAATGTAACTTAGCATAGCTGTAATATTAAGAATTGAGGTGAAGAATGAGAGAAGATGATAAAAAGGAATATAATAAATGATAAAGAGTGGAAGATATTGTGATGTGTGGCAGTAGAGAGAATAAAGGATAATGTGGACGGACTGCTAAGTGAAGCGTAGCACATCCACCTACAAGCTTAACAGACGATTTGGTTAAGTTACTCAGAATTTGCTGGATGTTCACCGCTTCCCCTAGTAGAGTTCCTGGTCACCGGTTTTATTAGGTATCTATGGGGCGTATAAATGACGACAACTAAAATCCTAAAATAAATATAATTTATTAGGTTATTAAAAAAATTATAAAAGTCGAATATAAAGGTGATATTTTCATATCTAAATCTTTTCTTCTTCCCTTTCAGAGTTATTTGACAGGGAGCCAGTAAATTCATTAAGTGATATACGCTATAGATCTTTCGAGATCAAAGGACGTAATTACAGAAATAAATTTATTTACAATACGTAATACGAAATGTAATAGGCCATTGCGTAAACATATTTCTAAACGATGTGAATTTAGAAGTGGTTCTGTGTTTACAATTCACGTTCACCGTGTTTAATAAATTTGTATTTTGTATACGAATATTCAATAGTGAATCACGTACATTCGTTTTCTCATTTGTTTAAGAATTATTTATGTAGAAAATTATTTTGTACTAGTATTGTTATAATAACAAAGTTTGTTTGTAGTGTGGTACACAGTGGTGACTGTACCTACCGAGAACCGAGAGGCCTAGGCCTTCCCAAAGATCACCTCGATGACTGATCTTCCACCATCACATATCCAATGACTTCCTCGGCTTTAATTATGTAGTCGGTTCATTTAGTGGACGCTCTACCCACCCCGCATCTACTAACATTAGTGTTAAGTAGTGTACCAGTTTAATAAAATAAAACTGTCTCTTGACATCAAGAATTTTTTAACACAGAGTAATGAAAACATAATGTATTTACTAAAGATGAAATTGATGGTTGAAGTCATCTTATCTTAGTTTACATTTGGTTTGAACGGTAAAACGTATCGTGGGTGGTAGAGTCAAGATTAAAATTCAATAAAGAAAACATTTTTTCAATATGTATAAGAGTACATAGATATATTTAGATATATTTATTGTATTGTATTTAGCTTGCGAAATAGATAGCCGCTGGGTTTGTAAAGTTGGAAGGAATGAAACCACGGACAGGCAAGCTCAGCGTAAGATAGTTCACCTAAAACGTGGATAAATGACTTTAGCTCGTCAAAAGGCACTGGGTGATGGTCATTTCTTGGCTAAAATGATGATTGATGATGATAATGTGTATTATTATTAACACATATTTCTCTAAATTTATTTACACGTATCACATAAAGATTAATAAACGCTTGCCTAAAGTATATTTAAAAAAAACCCATATGCCTTTATACTCAAGCAATTCAAAATCACTACTAAGCTCTCACTATAATTTGGTAAGAACGAGTGCCAGAATATTTAAATTCTATTGAAACGACATAATTCTAATATGCTGATGATCAAAATCTGCTTAGACTGATTGAACTGACAGATAATCAAGATCGATGGCATGATCAAACTGTTAAACTTTATGAAAGGAGTAGGTTAAACGATGCAAGAGAAAATGGGAAACTAAGTGAAGGTACTGTTTAAAATGTTCTAAGAAAACTAATTAAAAGGAAGGAGGAAGGCTGACGAAAAGAGATGATGTCTGTTAGTTGCTGAGATACAGATCAAAAACTTTTCGTTTCCTTTAAAGCGTGTAAACTATGGATTCTCGTATCGTATCCCAAGCTGTATTTATAGATGCGAACGCTCCACTATGGCGGTTCGTCGCTACTGTGATATGATATTTTAAAACTATACTACAACTAGGATCGTGTAGACGTTTAGTTTACACTTAGGTGTAGTTTAGTTTAGTAAAATAGTTAATTAGCATTAGTTTAATTTAGTGAATTAGTGATTAAACTAGTGTTGTGCCTCTGTTGTCTTGGAGGTAAGTTTAAGTGACTTTTTTTAAAATCCGGCACAGATTTTGCAGCCTTTACGGCCAGTGATATTTAAATAAGAACAATATGTTTTACACGTACGAAAAAAAACCTTTTTTTTGAAATTTGTTATTGAATATCAAGGAATTTTATTTTCTAAATTTTCCGGTTCAGAATTCGACTATTTTTACAAACAACACTAAGTGTGTTAATTGTAATATGTATATATTAAGTTTTAATCACGATTAAAAATCTTTTTTAGCCATTTTAATTTCGTAATATTTATTCCCACATTATGTTGGATTTATTTGTAAAAAAAATTACTAAAGTAACAATAACATTATTATCGTCTGTCATTATTTTAATTAACACTGTTCTTAATATTTTTTTATTTCTGATCACGTCGCGTCACGAAAAATACTTGAACGGTCGTTGTGTAGTTTATAATAGCCTCAAAAATTATCCAGAACGATCCCGAATAATTCGGATCCAATAGGTCTTTTTAATAAAGCTGTAAAAGCTGTAAGATATACAAAGAATGCCAATAAATAGAATACACGTAATTAAATCTTTTCGGTTTTTTACATATCTTTACGCTTTTATCACGCTAACTTTATTTATTTACTTTTAAGAAAGACACATTGATTTTTTTTAAATTCGCCTTAGAGACTCGTCAATTGAAATGACATCAATCAACTTCACCAGCGTGCCGACAGCTCGACTGGTATTTCAGCTGTGACAAATGAGATCAAGAAACAAATAAAATAGTCAGATTAGTCAACCATTGATTACATTAAAGAAAACTTTATTTATAAGTGTACTATACAACGATATCGTTTATTAGGCAATTCTTTTGGCAATAGTTCTCGAAACTTCGTTTTGAAAAAAAAATAAATAAACGTTTATAAAATGTTTGAAAATCGATGGGAATTTTTAAAGTAGGCAATTTGTATCCTGCCAGCATTTAAAGACTTCCATAGTCGTTAAAAAATAAGATGTAAATAAAAATATTTGTTAAAGATATTATTTACAACATTCTAGCCGATATTAGTAAATTGGTATCCTATTGGTAATCTTCGGGGGAGGCCGATGTCCCAGCAGTGAACGTCTTGGGGCTGAGATGATAATTAGACTATAAAGTAATGATACAAATAAAATGTATCACAATATTAATTTTTTTCAAGTTTCAACTATTTTAAAAAATTATTAAATAAATAATGTTTATTAATAATATTTAATACAATTTGAGTTTAATTTAAAAATTAATGCACTTAAAAAAGATTCAAAATTTCTGAACACCAAAAACAATATGGCGGATGCTTTAATTAGCGCCGATGTTGCCGTCATCTGTCAACATGTCATTAGACATATTACGAGAATGTGGCGACAAAGTTTTTTATCACTTTTCTTTTGATATTTCGTTCGTAATTAAAGAGTCAACTACTTTAAAAATATCGGTTTCGACAAATAAATAGTATCTAAGAAAATGTCGGAAAATGTTCGTTTAAAATTCAGCATTCCAAATAAATTCCGCCAAAAATCAAATAAACAAAGAGTATACTTTATTGTAGCTATATTATATTATAGATATGGTTAGATAATTAAAAGATATAATTAATATTTTATATATTAAATTGTTTTTTGATACGGCACATTAATGTAGTATTTTTGTAAAAATTAAGGCTTTTTTACGTCATGACATAACTTCTGCGCCACCTTTTATATGAGAAACTACTAACCTAACACTAATCTTACGAGAAACACTTTACGGATTCTAGTTATTCAAGGGGTGGATGGTTTTCTAATAACATTATTTTTCAGTTTTCCCTACACATTGTCGTAGCATAAACTTTTGCTGATTTAAATCAACAAAATCCTGTCGTTCGTGATCGAAATATGATTTTTAATTTTGCGACAAAACACAAAATTCAGTACTAATTTTCTTTCTGTAACCTGTTAGACCTCAGCGTGCTACCGGAGGAAATGCTTGACCCTCAAAAACAAAATAGTTTTAGAAGCTTTGGCTAAGAACAGCTAATTGCACTCGGGCAAGATTACCGACAAAGCGAGTGAGACATGTTTCGCGTCGGCTGCGACCGCTCTTGTGCTAAATTGATAAGAATTCAAATAATTAGCATCAAGATAATATATAAGATAAGTAGTTAACAGTAATGTAGCAAATAATAGTGTGCCTAATGTGTATATGAGTAATAGATGGCACGCACAGAAAATAGTGAATAATGGAAAATAGAATAAACTTTAAATGTATAAAATAGACGTAAGTTATAATATACTACAATGATATAACGCGCTTTAACTGATTTTATCTAAGTGATGGATAGGAAGCACACTGTTAAATAGAATAAGGAGAAGAATAAGTATAAAAATCAAAAATAAATGAAAACAAGAACTAGGAACCGGTTGGTTAGAAACAAAAAGTATAGAAAATAAATTGTAAATTAAAAAGACCAATGAAAATGGATTACGGAACATAATAAATCTCTACCATTAGATGGTAGAGACTTAATGGTGCCGAAAAATAATACATTAATATGAAATAATGGATAAATCAGAAAACGTCGACACAAATAACTTAAACTATGACTCAACGCATGTTCTCATAACAATATTTCGCGATAATTTTATAGTTTACAAGAAACATTGCCACCGCCCATCTACATCCGGTTTGCGTTTTGTCAACGTCACTACCGTTCATTGAGAATATGTTGCTAGTATTATTATTTCTTTGTTAGTGTACTGAATTAGATATAAACGTAAGGGAATTCCAGTTCTGTTTGCTTTAAATAAGCTTGAAAACACAAATATATACTAAGATATATAGGTTATTTATTAACTTTATACGTGTTAATTTCGTTACACGTTTTTTTTTAAAGAGATTGCCAAAATTAGAACTTAAAATTCAAGTTCAAAATATGTTTATTCAAGAAAGCAATTAGGTGCGTGACTTGAATCGTCATGTAATTTAATATTATAAGTAGTCAGGTACCACCGACTCGGAATAAAGATGTACTTATTAGAGCCGGCAAAATACTAAACAGTTGCTCTTAAAAGGAATCTTTTTAAATAAAAAAAAAACAAGTACTTCAAATTTCAATCAACTAAATACTTTGAATGCTATAATAAGATTTATTTAATAAATAACTTTTTAATTTTAGTTTTAAAACGAAAATTAAGTTCTAAGATATCTCGTGGAACTTTATATACTTACGAACACACAGATCCATTAAGATTTGGGCGTTACATGTTTATTTTTATTACTTGCACTAATAATTAATCGATGTATAAATAAATGATTATGTCAATTCGCCTTATAGTGACATATGGAATATCGTGCATCTGCACTAACCTTGAATCGGAAGGTGAATTGAAAATAAATATGTCCATGAACTCGATGTCCTCGTTCCGATGGTATCCCGCGAGGTCGACCCCGCTCGACCTGGGAAGGACGTTGTATCGAGACCTCGGTGGAGGTCGCCGGGAATTAGAACACCGGCGTATCGATCCTTAGCACTCAAGAAGGCCACGGCAGAGTAGGACTGGGTCACGGGACGCGGTAACGGGGCAAATGTGGAACGATTGAAGGTCACATTGAACTTTAGACCTTGTTTCAGGGTCAGCACGCCGTTCTTAAGGACGCAATGTTTTACGTAACAAATGTTTACTTTAGGAGATATACATATATACAAGGAGATTGATTAAGGATGTGAAAGATTTAAAACGATATATTAATACCTAACTTCCCGTTAATTAATGTATAATACAATCTATCTAAATATCGATGCTTTTAGATAAGATAAATACGCAATATCAATGTTGTGAGAAGTCTTTTAAAATTTTGAATTATTACTTCGATTATTTTTTGCTAGCTCTCTCTCTGTAGACTTTGTAATTTTGCCTGTTACGTATCAATAAATAAAAAAAAATGCAGAGTGATAACTTTATATAATGTGCCAACATCCTTTATGAAATTTTCAATGAAATAGGTTTAACATCTTTCAAGCAGACAAATGATAAAGCGTTTTCATATGTAATCCTTTATATAGCAGACGAATGACGTACTTGAAATGATGAATGGTAGTTTCAGAGATGTGAAAACATATGGTTGTTTATATTTCAGACGTCAAAACTAACAATTCGGGTTGTTTTTTTATTTTGTTTTAAAGACCAGTTTTGCTTAATGTTTTAAACTTATTTCTTTTGACAAAAATTTGACAAAATTATTAAAAATGTAAAGCATTTTTACATGCGTATGGTTACTCCAAATTAAAAAAGCTATGAAATAAAAAAAATTAAAAAAGAGAAATGAATTAAAAAAGCACAACACAAAAATAAAAATATTGACGTATGCTTACATTTAAAAATATATAAAAACTATTGCATAGAATAAATTGCAAATTGCAAATTGCTTTATCAAACCTCATTAAAGGCTTGGTAGAAATTAATTAATGAAGTATAAAGTGAGGCCTTATCGTATGGTACATTGCAAGGAACTTCAACGAGAATAAATTCAAAAATTCTATACTTATAAGACTACGACAGAGTCTTATACTCTACTCTACGTTTGGTCAAGTGCTTTAAGAAATTATCCTGATGAAGGAGAGATGGGCTGCAGGGACTTTTATTGATTCTTCTGGAACCTTTTAAAAAAATCTCTATTTGTAGTCTAGAATTACAAAAAATAACTACATACACTATGTAGTTTAGTATGTACTAGGAGCATGGACGAAATATTCAAGGTTGTAGCAATTCTCTGGATGCAACGCAAAACCAGTTAAAGAGGCGATCTATGAGGAAAGTCTTTTCCTTGCAGTGGGCGTCTAACGTCTGAAAAGAGGAAGTCAAAGTCTACAAGTCTGCTGTTATTGTCTTAGATCAGAGTTCCCCAAACTATTTTGTGTCGTAGACCCCTTGCCATGTTTTTCCGTGTTGGGTAGACCCCCTACTTACCTGATATTGATTTCCTGTAAATTTCTAACTTTAGTGAAGTTTAGTGTTAAAAACTTAAAGTAAAAACACATGTTAATTTATACATTTATTAATTAAATTTAAATTAAAACTACTCAAAATAAAATTTTGTATCTACTATACTAACTAAACCAAATATTATACCAACATCCTACATCTTACACAATTTTATTAACATATATAAAAAAATTTTAACTCCATAGGTACTTTTATAAATAATGTAAATGTTTTGATATTATAAGATAGTATGATGTAAGTAAATAGGTACTATCAGTGTATGTCTTGAGATCCACTATCATGGACCCCTATTTTCATTTCATGGACCCCCAAATTTTTTTTCGCTGATGTAGACCCCTTGCTGGTTGTCATAGACCCTTAGGGGTCGATATAGACTACTTTGGAAATCACTGTCTTAGATGATGTATAATAGCCTATCCGACCAAAGAATAAGGTCATATTTTTCTAACACCAATTTCTTTCAAACAACCATTGGACTTGGTTAATAAAGAAATTTAGAGCGTGCTGTCAAGTGATGGAAGGGTTTACAAGCCCCCTTTTAAGATATAAAAATTAAGTCGATAAAAGGACGTATGTACATAATACTTTTACATTTATGATTACTTAGAATACATAAGAACTTATAAAATTAACTACACACTCTTAAAAAAGATAATTAATTTTATTTAATCATTTCATTAAATTATGTTTAACATAACCTAAAAAGTATTGCGCCCAATGCAATTATATTAAGTATTTCATATAAGTCAAATAAAGCACAAAATGTATTATTAAGATAGGCAATGTTCAAAAGTTAAATAAAAATAAAAATAATATTTTTATAAACATTCATTCTTTATAGAGAAGACAATTAGGTGCTATCTGTAAAATTCGTTTAATTTATATACTATTTCTGTTGGACAGTGACTCACTAATAACTTATGAGTGTCGTGGTAGCAGTTGAAAATATAAATAAATAACTTTAATGTATAAAGATGCCTTGTAAGCTTATTTGATATGATTCCATTCAGCCCCTAGACACCCACTACTAGTCATAGGCTGCCCCCAAAGATATTCGGGGAATTACCATAATCGTCACGCTTGGCCGGCGTGTTGCCGATCACAGTTTGGAATTATGGTATGCAGAGGACACTTCTGCTCATCCTCTGGAAACTTATTTGTGAGCAGCACTCTTTAAATAATTCACAAACCATTATTAATATAAGATTGTATCCCGGGAATAGAACATTCAACCTACGATAACATGTTTCAGTCCCTCGCTGCTCTCAATAAATAGTTCAAATGGGATAGATATTTATAGGCAGTCCATTTAAATAATTTATTACTATTAAGAACCCAAATAGTTCATATGAATTCCCATGTCTATGCTCCACCTGACTTTATCATTTATATTTTAGGATAATTATATACAGGGTGATTGGCTATGGATGTAAAAAGGTTTAAAGATGTGTATGTCAATTAATATACCATACACCGTATCTAAAAAACCAATGGTTTCAGAAATAATAAATGGAATCCGGCGTTACCTTCCGTAAGTCCATCCTAAGTAAGAAAAGGACCAATATTTAGCCACTTCCGCACATGCAGCGGTAGTCGTGCAACAAAGTGCACCGCTCACCCGTGGCTAAATATTGGTGCTTTTCTTACTTAGAAATAATAAATACCATAATGAAAATATAAGAGTGTCTCTAAACAAACTAAAATAAATTATTATTTATCTGTCTCTGCAGACTTTATACCGCCAGAAGTAATTGTGCTGTCGCATTCCAATAAAATAAATAAATTAATGTAACATATTTCAGAGTGATCATGTGTCACATTGTGTGATTGAAAAGGTGTAAAACCTTTAAAGCCTTTTGCTGATAAATGAGCTATATATTCACATCGTTCATCATCATCATTCGTAAATGATGACAATGATGATGATACGAAAATGGAATTTAAAATAATTAATGTCTACACAATGTGAAGGAGACTCGTAAATTGGGATATTTAATTAAGAAAATATTAAGTTGTATGAACATGGATGTATGATCCAAGTCAATCACAATACATCACGGAGGCCGGGCATTGGGCCAATAGCCACCTGTCAGCGCGTATCAGCAGATGACAGCTGGGTCGATTGGCACTTGAGAATGGCACGAGAGGCATGGATGGCATGAGTTACAAGCGTGTCAAAAAATATTGTTTTTTTTTTTACTAATGAGTAATCTTCTAATGAACGAATGAATGAAACTGATTGAACCATTCTTAATAAAACTATATTTGTAAAGAGCAACTGTTGAGTTTATCGCCACGTCTTCTCAGCAGAACTGTCTTCCGATCCGGCGGTAGCTTCTTGTAGGAAAAACAATGACCCACACTTATGCCTAAATTCTAATAAAGGACATTTTAATTTTATTTTTAATTAAAAAAAAACCTCTTCAACTCTATCTTCCATGAGCCTCCAGACTTATGACAATCTTCAGTTGTATCCTTTTAAAAATTTCAGGTACGTAACGAAAGCTAAATTATTATTTTATTTATTTAATTTCAAAATAAAACTTATAGAGTAATAAAAATTTTGCTAGTTAAGATAATATAAAAATTTAATTGAAATAAATTCGCTAATACATAATACCATTTATATTCTTAGCAGTAAGATGTCTACTGCTGGCCATGAGCCTCAACCATGGATTACCAATAGGACCAGTTGAGAATAGCCTGCGTCAAACATTAATACCTCGTCTATCATACGTTTTTGTGATAGTATGTCCTATTATGCCTTTGTCGGTTCATGGTTTTTACTCCAGAAACTTAAGGCCCCAATAGCCATACACTTACATATTCTGCGCACTGTTGCCTGGCTATTGACACTTATATTTGTATATCCAGTTGGCAATTTCGGTTACTTTCGACCGTCTTGGATCTTTTCATTCGTGAAAAAATTATATTCAAGTTTCTTTGAATTTGTTTACTCTGAATTTTCCTTCTTTCTCGTCTTCTTTATCAGGCGATAGACACCCACTACAAGGCATAAGCTCCCAAAGATAGTCACGATGACTTGATTGCGCTGCTCGCAACTCTACACTGAATTTTCACACTAACTACTATATAAGAACATATTAACATACTTACTATATATATAAAAATTATTGGCTTCATTATGTGATTTAATTATTCGTAAAATAAACTGTTAAATATGTAAAAGAAGCGAATAATTGGACATATGTGCAGACATCAAAGTGCTGTAGAATTGCCTTTCATTCGTCATCGTATTCAAGCTTCAAAAAAAATATTATTGGTAAAACTCTTAACACGCTAAAACCAAGCTCAGAGCTTCTAGTATAATATAGCAGCCGATAGAAGATAAAGCAGGGCATAAGCATTCCCCAAACATCACCACCATGACCTGTCTTGCACTGCCCGTATCCAGCGACATCGCAACCTTGACTATAATAAAATTCATTTATTTAATTCTGTAACTTTTAACGGACTCTTTTTGATGGTTAACTACATTTTTTTGCTTTACTCTGCTTCGCAAGGTGTTACATTTGTGTAGAAGAAGCAGGAAGAAACTTTACAACAACACATCCTTTAAAAAAGTTTAACAATACAGATTTATGCACATACACTTTGTTATGTATAGTCAAAGTGACAAACAAAATAATCAAGCGACATAATAAGCAAGGACTTTTATCATTTAAATATTCGTTTATTGAATATACCTTTGCCATAAATTTACTTTTAATATGCGTTTTGAATTCTGTTAATTATTGTCCAATAATGTTTTGCAGAATTTTATTAAAAAGTGTGATGCAGTTTAAAGCAAATGAATTAGAGAATTTTTTACAGTCGGGACTTTGGTACAGGCAGCTTTTTACGGTTTTTTGTAAACACACTATTCACGTCCCCTATTTGTATATAACAATTTTTTTTAATCTATTGTAATTATTGAAAACGTACGAAATATTATTATAAATATATTGTGAGGCCATAGTAATAATACTGATTTGTTTAAAATTTTAGTCAACTTTGTACATTAACATAGATACGTATGCATGTTTATTCTAGTATATTTATGGAAAATTCTTTCACTGTTATCGCTTTTAGGTTATGGAAAGAGTTGCCAGAAGCAATAAGACGCGCAAAATCGCTGTCAGCTTTTAAAAAGATGGTATAAGAGCACTTCCTTGGCCTCGAAAATAAGATATTGTGTGGTATTTGTTATTTATTCATAATTATGTAATACCTTTCCCATGTAAAATATATATGTATATATTTTAAATAAGTATATTTGTACATATGCATGTGTGTACAGTAATGTAAGTTTATGTGTATATATATGTGCAAACATATGTTCACGTTTTTATATACTTACTAAGCCTCTCTTTCACATCTGTTATCTGCATCCAAAGGTTGTCTGGTAGAGATCGCCTCGAGCGATAAGGCCGCCTCTTGTACGTTTATATAAATTGTTTGTTTTTTTTTAGTTATCATATATGTCAATTTGTTATATTGTCTTTTTTATTCTTTTGTGTAGAATTACGGTATAAATAAAATTGTTAATAAATAACAATATAGTACATAAACATATCTAATAATTTAAATACTACTGTCTTTCATTTAGAGGACTATCTGCTAAAAGGACTTGTCACAATTTGACCGCACTGTAATTTGACTTATGTACTCTGAACTGAATTATGTACGAAGTCCGACGACTGTACATCTGGCTGCTCATGCCAATGAGAACGCTAGAACAATATCACATACCAATTCATCTTGTCCGAGTTGTCTTGTCTCATTATTTGCAATACAAAATTACGAATCGTTACAATGTAAGACTATTCGATAATTTATTGTTTGACAACATTCTACTCGTATATATGTCACTTGAATTCATATCAAAGTCGTACTGATTCTTCAGTTCATTTACAATGTTACGGAATTTTTTTGGAACGCTTTCTTGTCCACGTATGACCACCAACTTGTGTGAAGGTAAAAGATGATGTGATCAAAGATGAAGCACGCATAATACCCGAAACTAAAGTAAGTTTCAACTTAAAAATGTTTCTTTTCTTAATTTAAAACACTATACTTATAAATATATGCATCGTTGCATATGGTAAAAACATTTAAGGAAGCAGTGGGCCTAGTTGTTTTGAATCTAGACGGCTTTCTGTACCCGAAACTAATTATTACATAAATTGCTTATAACCAAAAAAATGATTCGAATTTCATTCACACGCAAGCCGAGGACATGAAAGGATAATAATAAGATATTCAATTCGTTTAAATTAATCAAATCAAACAAGTGCAGTAACCCAATGGTAGACGACAGTGCTTTGCGATCGGAGGTCGCGAGTTCGACTACTCACGAACAAGTTTCCAGAGGATGGGCAGCATCCTCTGCGTATCATAATACTACACAGCAATCGCCAACCTACCTGCGTGGCGATTATAGTATGTTCCCCCCCCCATAGATTTTCGCGGGAGGCCTATGAGCGCAGTGGGCGTGTAAAGGCTGAAAGCTGTCACAGCAATTAAGCTTTCGCATCTTGATCCATTAAAAACATAATTACTCATATTTTAAACTGCTGCCACGACATTGTCATAAGTTATTAGTCAATCACTGTCCAACAGAAATAATAAATAAATAAAACGAATTTGAGAGAGAATTTCGTTGCTTAATATTTATCCTCAGATTTTATTTTATAAACAACGAATGTTTATAAAAATAGTTTTTTTTTCATATTTCATCTAGTACACTGTCTGACCTGATAATACATTTCTTGCTTTAATTAACGTCAAATGTTTGACAGATGGACACTAGTGTTTTTACTCTGTGGTATGTATAGGAAAATAAGCGGTGTTTTAGCTATTTAACTATTGATTTTATCTCCTTTTTTGCTTAAGACCTTTTTCGGACTTCATATTTAAAAAAATCACCGAATTTCTCGAGTCGTTCCCCTTTTTTATGCATATTAGGTGTTTCATTGTATATTTATATATATGTATGTATATAAGTATATAGACTATATACACAAGAATTAAAATTCATACATGCCATATAATCTTCTTCTCTTTCTTTCTGTTATGCTACAACTTAATGAGTTCCTTCACCACGATCCTTTTCAATATAGCTATATCCTTCACCGTTCTTTACCAAGATGTCTTTCTTCTGTTACTCCTTCGATCTCCCTCTAACCATTCCTGGTACCTCTTCCTGGGTCTTCCTCTGGGCCTGATGTTTTTAACAATTTTTTGTTGGTAATTATTTCCAAGTGGCCTGTCCATCTAAGCCTGTAACTTGCAAAACCTGATAATCATTTCGTTGTCGATCAAATAATTTATTTAGAAATTTATCACGGTATCGTCATTTTCTCGTGCTGGTCCGAAAACTATTTTTGATTTTGCTCTCGAATATTTCTATATTGCATACGCTTTATAATACAATTAAAATAAAATCAAGGAAAACCAACAAAAAGAAAATAATATTAGTTTGATAACTTCCCTGCCAATCAAATATTATAAGTACGACTTTTTTATTTATTGACAGTTCCAATAAACAGTGATTTAATTAAAACTTTACCAGAATATATTATAGTAAGTAAATATACGAAACGCCAATGTTATGAATAACGAAGGCGATAAATATTAATAATATATAACCTTTGCAAAGTTTATGAGCAGTTCAAAAACATCATGCACGAGAAAAATGTTTATGAGCCGTTATTAATCATGTTATTGCATCGTAAATCATTCTTTTTATTTCTAGAAACTTCTTTGCTATATTGTTTCAGTCAAGTTAGTTGTATCCCTATCCCATTAACACATTCAATGCCATATGGGGCGCATGACCCTCGTTGCACTTTCTATTCAGGCCATTTGCAGTTCTCATTGATAAACAAAGGATTCTTAAACAAATTAATTGTAAGGTCGAATATAGATAATGTTACATCATGTATGCGCGTACGTATTGCATATTAAAATTTATAACTTTTTACCACTAATTACAGCTTTGCAGTTAAAAACGTGTAACGCGTACGTTTTAAACGACTTTTTAAATTTTGAAAGTGTGGGTCGTATAGGCCCCGCGCGGCCTGAATGGAAAATTTTCAAAAATTGCCGTGACACGGTATGTGTTATTATGGGTTCAATCCAAAGTACAGCATGGACTACATAAGCAAAAATGCATCTGTAAGGCCCTTTTTCGTTCCCAAGATCTATTTTCAATAGATCTATGCTACCAAACAAGCTTTACCGGGGCATCACTACTTATTAATTATAAGAATCGAACACGTTTTTAAATTTATGATGTAAAAGTGATCAAGGACTTTGTGACCCGTGGTAAAGCCTTGATTAGGGGTCATTGAACAGCATCAGGGCCTTCGTGGTGACATTTAAATAATTGCGTACTCTTACCAAATTTATATGAAAAAATAATTTTATAATACATCTAAAAATTAATCTCACGCTATATATTTTTCGCTATTAACCACTTTATTTAAACTCTTTTGAATAATTTAAGCTTTATGTAGAAGATTCTCATGAAAAAGTATCACAATTTCCATTACATCTGCATACATTGGTTCAGTATTTGTGGTATCAATCTTAAAAGTCCATGCTTCTTATATGGTCAATTATACGTAGTCTGTTTTCTTTAATTTACTTCTTTACTTTACTTTATTTGAGATAAATAGTAACAAAAGGCCAAGAAAGTACTAACTGAGAAACCTAGAAATATAAAATTAGTTACAAATGTTACCTTACAACTATCTCAATTAGAACATTTAATGATTTAAAGTCAAACAATGACAAAACATTACTAAACACGGATCAAAGATCCAGCGCATTCTGCAGATTGCATTCCTTTTTGGAAAGACAGCAAAATTATTTATTTACGCACCTGAAAATGGCTTACTAAAGTGTATGAAAAGCATTACAATAAATATTATGTTTTGAGAACATTTTCATATTTTTGGTTAAGTTTCTAATTCATTATTTATAGATAAAACAAAACGCCTGTCATGTCAGCTTGTTGTTTGTAAATATCAAAGGTGAAGTTTTATTGTGTGATATATATAAACACTGACTGGACAGACTCGTGGTAACATAGTTCTTAATCTAGATTTTAAAATTCGTCAAAATTTATAAAACTGCTTATATTTTAAAATTATTTTGAACTTCTAAGATAAATAAGGTATATACGTTATGCGTGTGCCAATGATAGACCACCTGTGCAAGTATTTTTTGAAACCCTGATATGACTTATATGGCGTATATTACATATACAGGATGATTAAATAGATGTAAAAGCTTTAAAATATTAAATATATATAGTTGATTTGCTGTCAATTAATGTATGCAACACTCTTTCAAAATCAATGGATACGGAAATAATAAATAAAATACTAATAATTTAGCGAGATAAACCGATTTAACCATTAAGATTGGTATATATAATAATCTATTATTGTTTACTATCTGTATCTAAATACATGATTGACAACCCTGAGCAATGGGGGAACAACGCAAGGCGGAATGCTTCTTGTAAACTTTGAATTTGTTACTGGCCATTTGCAATTCAATTAAAAAAAATTGTTTTTTTTTCAGAGTGATCATTTTATGTAGAGTTGAAGAATAGTTGTAAAAGCTTTAGAGCTCTCCGCGGGCGTCCGATATTGACATTCGAACGCTCTAGAATACTATGACTCAGAAAAGAAAAACGGCCAGTAACCCGTCGTTCACGGGAGAATACTACAAAGATACAGATAAATAAGGGATGACCTTACTCAATATTTCGCACGGGAGCTTATCAGTAGCAGCTAGTGAATAATCTCCATTTCTTATTTTATTATGAAAGAATCCTTGTGCTGTCCGAATCATGTAAATTTTAAATTTAGAATTTTTTATTAAGCGATTTTTTTCATAATTCGATGGAACGTTATGAATTAAATTTAGTCTAACCAATAGTTAAAGTTCAACAGCGTGTCAGTTGTCAAAAGTAGTAAGCGATACAGTTCACTTTTACCATTTTATACAATGTGATTGGTTGAAAAAATGTAAAATAATAAACAATGTTATATAAATCGAAACACTATATTTTAAAATTAAATATTGTTTACTATTTGTCCCTGCAGACATCGTATCGCCAAAAATTAACGAGTTGTCGCATTCATTGGAATACTAATAATACATATTTTTTTTAAAAACTTTGTTAAGGATTAGTGGAAACTGATGTAAAACGAAAAAGCTTTTTGCTGACAAACGATCTATACATTCACCCATATAAAGTTTTACACAAAAAACCAATTACACAATAATTAATATGAGATTATAACATACAAAATGATTGTAAACGATGAAAAAAAATCTGTAAGCTCAAGCTATGTACTTGTAACCTAATTCTTAAACAATTTAGAACGTATTTGAAATAAAAAATTCCGTTATTGTGTACTAAAATATTTTCACAGTAACACCAGCCAAAGAATTCGATGAAACACAATGAAATCGTCTAAAACACATTAAAAACTCTCCAAATGTTAGCGAAAGAAAAAATTAAAAAGTTTTCGGATCTGTTAGCACTTTATAAAAAGAATTGTGATGTCAGCCGATATATTCAATGTGCATACATTACTTTGCAAAAATAACTATCAAAGAAACGGATAAAATTAATATCTCTTATTTCTTTTACAACACCTATTAAACTCAATTGTTTTTTAAAATTGGAATTGTAAAATCCATTCGACGTAATTTTTTTTAAAGCACCGTATACTTGACAAAAGAAAAAGTTTATTCCTCTAAGTACTTTGCGTATCTTTTATCCGCATAGTATTATTTTCAGCAGTATTCTTCAACCTTTTAGGTGCCATGCCTCAATTTAGCCTTCCTGAAATCCTTACGCCCTGGTATGTAATATATATATTTGTTATATTTAAGCGAAAGGAAATTCGTGTCGAGTCCCTTTTCTAATCGCCTCTCTCTACAAAAAAATTGCCCCCTTGTGGAGGGTGGGCCTTACTTTAGGAAATACTGATGTACAGTGACCACTTGTGTATATAATGAGACGAATGTCAATGGAACCCAATTTGATAAAAACTTGAATCAGTTCGAGCAATTTGCGAAAATTAAATTTAGACTTTCTCTCCGAATTTATCGCATTAAGTTCTTCAGTTGTTTGCAGTAGAGATTTATGATTTTGACCGCCGGTAGAAGTTCTTAATAAACAATGTCTTTCCAATAACACCAAACACATAATTGTCTTATTAGGAGTTAACCAGAGTTCTGTTGCAGTTTATGAAGCTTGGGCGATCTTTGATCAGGACCTTTTTCGTACGTTCGTGTCATACGAGATAATTTTCATCACTATTTCATCATCAACCTCTACAAAAACAGTACAAACGGGTACACTGTTCATGAGGTTTTTTTTCTGGGAGCTCGTATGATGCCCAAATATCTAGATTTTTAATAGCCAGTTTATTAATAGAGATCAAAAATGTTTTATTGTCAATTTTCAATTCGTCAGCTACGTATGTAGCTCCCACTTTTTCAAAAGTAATATGTATTTTTTACGTAATTGAGGTGCATATTTGACAACAAAAATTCCAGATCGAAAATGCTTTAACCAACTTTGGGCTTCTCATACTGACACTGCATTAAGTTCTGGAAGGACCCAATTTGTTTCGCAGTTTCTTAAGATATTTTGTTAGAAGTTTATACATATGCACTATTTGTATGTGGCAGGTTTTGATACTATTAAAAAAGTTTTTAGAAACAAAATTTATTGAATTGAAATGATTTCTTTCAAAGTTATTGAATCAGGTGAATAATTTTGATATATTTGCCAATACAGTAAGAGTAGCATAAACATAGTCAAAGTTACACCTGACTTTGACTGCCCAGTAACGGAAAATGGACGCTACTTTTTAAAAAGTGGATTAATGTCGGCATGTATTCCTTAAATCGTAGTTAAAGAATTATTAAAATTGGCCATAAAACAGTTATAAACTTTTTAAAAAGCTGGGTATGCAAAGGCACTCGATGTTTGAGTGCTATACGACTTTACCGAAAGAAACCTGATAGTCGTGCAATAAAGTGCACCGCCCGCCAGCCCGCTGATAAATGCGTATGCGGCAAACAATGCGAATCACACAACCGCCACCGCCAAATTACTCAACACGTGTTTCACCCCTCCACGGGGCATCTTCAGGAGTTATGTTACACCGATTAGTGCCAAACACTAGGTGTTTGGTCCTTTTCTCACTTTTATCTTTTTACCGCAGGGCAGAACCATCGATTCGGATCTATACTTCCAACTACTAAGGAGATAAAAGAATGATTTTTGGAGAAAACGCCCGGAATTTATAAAAAGAGAAATGCAGTCTTTCGTTATGTCAACACTAGAACACACACCTTTAACCACTCGGCAAATTTTTTTAAATAATTTGACGGAGAAATGATTATATATGTCAGTTTATCATTAATAAAGGACTGCCAAAAGTACAAAAATTTCTGCTATGTTATCTTGTCACTACCGAAAAGATGGCAAATAGTAAACAAACAGATGGCCCCTATATAGTAGAGTTAAATATAAATAGACTTTGAAAAAATTAGTTTTCAATTTTTATTTGAAATATGAAGGAAATTTTTCTTTAACCTATTACTTATATATAGTAGAAAAAAAATTAAAAAAAAAAAATAGACGTTTTATAGATTGTCGCGCTACCTAGTGAAAGACTACGAATTAAAATCGAAAGAGCCATCTATCGGAGAGTAGCGTTATAAAATTGATTTTAACTTTTTAACAGTATCCGTGGTTCGTCCGCTAAACGCTAGGATAGTTACAGTTTCAGTGATTTAGAAAGGTATTTATGTTTCAGCCGAACAACGTGAACTTGGCTGTCCGAAAATAGTTTAGTTTGACATATGTACGAGGGAAACATGTTGTTTTTATTTTGAATGTCGTCGATTAGCGAATTTTATTCTGAATAAACTTTATTCTGTGTCGCTGTAGATGATATTCAAAATGGACGCCGGGTAAATATACGATGAGTTTCGCTTGCACGCACGCTAGTTTTCAGATCTCAAAATCAACGATATTGTCTTGTTTTGATTCTACATAACCTCTCTCAATTTTTTTTTCTCTGCTAACGCTACTTGTGTCTTTGTACGGCTACTTCGTATTTTCAAAAATCTATGTATATCCGATTTTATTTGCAATTCTTAATTGTTTCAGTTGAAATAAGAATTGAATTGAAAAGATTGGGTTTTTTTAATTTTTATATGTTCCATACGAAACTATGGTGACAATTGTCTAGAACTTACTAGATTTATTAGAAATTTCTTAATAAATATTATTATATTTATTTTATGTGTTAATTCATAAAACAATTAAATTATAAACAATCGCATCGCTTCTGATTTATGTATAAAACATCAATGCAATAGATATTGAATAAGTAATAAAAAAACATTTGAATATAATTATTATAATTAATCGCCTAGTTCATCATCAATATGTTAACAAGAGTTAACATATAAAAATTAGATTATAAATTTGTAATTAGATTTTTTCTAGAAAATTCTGTTATTTTAAATTGCACGTTTTAAATGCCTTAATTACATTGTTCTATAAATTGCAAAAAAAATTCCCTCTTGACGATCAATGACAATTAGATCAAATTATTAGTAATATTGCGAAGATGAGAATTTTAAAAGTGTTTATATTTTCTATTTATTATGGCCACCAAAATGATATAAAAATTATTTATATATTAGTTGAATTTTATGAATAACTCTTTCTAAATCCTCTACGTTTTTAAGAGTTCCACCGTATCAATAATATCATATTTTTATGATTTTATATTTTATGCTTTTTTATTGAAATACAACAAAATATTCTTATGAAAGATATCAATAAATAGTCGCTGTAAAGGTTTCGACATTATACGACCGTTTTAGAAATAATTTTAAAAGGCCTATCAACTTTTATATCCGTATTCAATGACAGCTGATAAATTTACTTTTCAAAAGATATGATTTGTTTATAATTATTATGTATATTGTTTCGCAGAAACAGCGCTGGTAGGCTGGGTGACTATCGAGACCCTTGCTGGTACATCGACTCGGCGTACGCGTCATCCCTCAAAGTCTCTCTTCGTTTACCAACCAGGCAGTTTCTAGAAGGTAAGGAAACTCCATATTCCAGTTTATCGTCTTTTTGTTTATTAGAGCTATGGCCAACATATTTTAAAAAATAAATTAGATTTTTAATTGATATAATTGTGTATGTTTTATTTAATGGCAATATTTCGTTACGATTGGAACTAAATTTTTAAAAATGCACAAAATTTAAAATGTTTTGACTAGGTTTGTTATAAGTGCCAAGGTATAAAGTTGATAAATTTTCTTCCTTAAAAAAGCTTACAGTACTGAAAATGATTCCAGATTTTTGTCAACCATCTTTTCCAATACACGACTTAAGAAGTCACGTCATGGGTACGTTAAAAAGTTCCCCAGATTTTAGAATGTGTTGAATCATTTGTCCCATGTCCGTTTGCTGAAATAATTGTTATCCTTTTAGTCCTCCTACATAGAGATTACAGCACATTGTGTTACCCCATGAAGTTAATCACTCGTATTTAATTACAGCGCCACCTATTGTTGGTATGAATAAATTTTGAATTAGTTACATTAACGTAATATATTAACTCCTCAATAGATGGCGCTCATTGTACATTTTCATTCCTGTTTTCCTTTGTAAATTAAAGTAATATTTTCAAGTTTTGTCACCAAAATTATTTGAGTTATTTTTCAAGTATTGAATTTTTATTCGATTGAGTGAATCCAATGCATTTAAAAATTAGCATGGACTAACTTAAAGAACATTTTAAACCACGTCCGAAACTACATTTTCTAATTTAACGGTTTATAAGTCTAATATTATATATTAAGGTTTTAAAATTTGTGTCTTCTATCCCTAATTTTGTTTATATTTAAAAAAAAGTAAAAATATGTGAGCGGAGCGCGTTTCAAGTACGTATCGGATCCATGAATGACGCAGATTTGCGTTATATTTTATGGCAGCAGGTGCCGGAATTTGTTTATATTAAGATAATAAGCGCGGTGCCGGGGACACCGCCGAGCTGCGACACGCCTACAGCTTTCGATCTTACGAATCGTCCAGTTGACCTTTTCTGTGCAATTAAGGGAGTATTCTGGGATCACCACTCCGGCTTACGTTTACGAAGCTTGTTATAAATAATTTGGGTTACTCAGATGGTTTTCGTAGACGAACCGAATTCTTAACATTCTGTTGTATTACTTTGAACATGTGATGTCACATCATGTTTTAGTATTCAGTTGTATCGACTTACACATTGAACACGCAAATCTGTTTAATTTTGAACACTTTGTTTCATATATAAAGTATGACTAACTGTATCTTTGCTAAGTAATAATTGTAGTAAGTTTTTTTTATTAATATTAAGTAATTGAAGGAGGTTTTGGTCATAAGTTTATTAAGTTACTATAGTGCAACAAAAAAATTTTAAACATTGAAATGTGGCAATTATTTTTAATTATGTCTTGATAAGTAAATACTTAGGTTTTCTTTTAGAATAAGGAGTCCTCATTGGAGATTATAGAAATTACATAAGCTTAATTTTTATCAGAGAAATATACTTTGAATAATCTTAGTATGGAATCACAATGTGTTTTGTTATAAACATATTATTAATATATGTAAACTACGGTATTAATCTTATGCAATTTTATAATTAAAAAAATTGTATCTTATAATATATTTATAATGAATTAAGATAGACGAAAGTACACAGTGTGTCGATTAACGACATAGAGAAGCTGATAAAGTGTAGTGTTTTTGCCACACTTTGTACATTTTCTAAATTTTTATTCTTTTGTCTCTAATTTTTAATATATTATTTGACTAGTCCATAGTTAAATTTTGATTTCCGCTCTATATTTTACGTTCTTGTGGTCTTACCCGACCCTTTACTAATTTTCATTCTTTACGATTTTCTCCTCTACGGATTCCCTATAATATTTTAATAATGGTGGGCGACGCTGAGTGTCGCCCATCATTACTAAATATGATCCCTCATCATGAGAGAAGCGATAGTTCTACTTCCTACTGTCATAGCTATCCCCAGATCACAATCAATTTTCGATCTTCCGAATGCAGGACGGCCGATGACCAGATACACTATGGTCTGGTCTGGATGTGAAATAAATAGATACATATATATTGGTTGATTGGTTATAGATCAAATCTTTACAGTGGTATAATATATAACTCTTTAGTAAGCAAAGATAGTTTAAACTTTTACACCTATTTTTAATAATACCGTTTTAAAGTGATAACTCTAAAATACGTTACACGTTTTTTTGCGAATTCGACAGGATAATTACTTTTGTAAGTATAAAATCTGCAGAAATACTTAATAAACTATTATTAATTTTAATACATAATAGTAACAATATATTATCATTACGTTTTTTTGTAACGGCGACCGTTTTTGGAGACCTCGCTTTCCCTAACCATAGTAAAACAGGGACTATTTATGCAGTTGCAGCTTTTCACTGAATATTATGATTGTCATACTCCTTTCTCATCCTTCTCAATTTTCATTCACTATTCTTTTTTCCCTTTAAAATATTTTGCATTCCTTTTCTTACCTTTTCTTTTGTACATCGTCACTTTACATCACTCTACATTCACCATTTCCTTTATTTTGTTCGTTAATTTTTGCTTTTTTATTTTATACGCCCGAGTTTATATTCTTTTGTTTCGTTAATATTTTATCTTTAGATTAGTTATTATTTCTGAAACCATTGATTTTCGGATAAGGTTTACAATTATTTGAAAATGAGGTAAATATTCATCAGTTTAAATCTTTTACACCGATATCATCATAAAAGTGTTACGAATCAAAATGTCATGTTATTTATGGATAAAATGAGAATTATTTAGAGAGACGTAAAACCTGAAAATGTCGTTAAAAATTTATTGTTAAATACTTTTGTCATCCTGTCTATATTCGTAGAATCATTTCGCGAATAAATTTAATACGTATAGTTTAAAGACTTCAAGAAAACTATTCAAGGAGGAATGCTCAGCGGTTGGTAAATTCGTAAAGCACAAATGTCTCGTGACAACGTCACACTAGCTGTCAGAAATAAACATCGCAGGGCTATTATGCGGCTACATTCAATTTAACGTGGCACTTCCTTTACAATTCAAAATGACGTGAAGAACTTATCCGAGTCGGTTTTTGGCGGCATTTCTAAAGTATATTGTTGGCAAGGTTAATAGGTATCATAATAATACCTGCTGTACTCAAAAGTTTATAATAATAATGTAATATAGTATATTTTAGGACAAAAACATGAATTTTTCAAGGATAAAGAAACTGAGAGAGGAATAAAATTTACATGGAAAGGCAATCATGAACCAAGAAAGTATTTTAAAGAATTGAATATGTTGCCAGCCCCTGGCATAACAAACGAATGTCAAACGCGGATGTGCACAATAATTTCATTTAAATAAAATCCTGTTGTTGTAAAAGAGGTATCGAAACAAACTTTTTGAATTTCAAGTTACAAAAGGTAAACATAACTTTGATACGTAAAAAAAACGAAAGACAAAGATATTGTCAATCATGCACTAAAGTTAAAATGGAAGGGTAAAAGATGATAGGTAGTCAAACTGGATTCCTATTTATTAAGAAAGATCTAGAGGCAATTCGACCAAAAGAAGGAATGACATCATGAAACTTGCATAAAATTCATGGCCAAGATCAGCCAGAGATAAAGAACTCTAGAATAATAAGAATGAGGAAGGGTTATGCCGCTTCAGGCCAACCTTATAGTAACATCACAACATCAAAGTAATTAAAACTAACTCTAATTAACATAAAATACCAAATTATTGTCTTCGTAATAAAATCTTCTCTTCTTCTTCCTTACCTTTTCCCTTTATTTGGGGTCGGGTCTCCTTATCAATTTGCGCCAGGCCACTCTATCCTGGGTTGTCTCTGCATCAAGTTGAAGGGTTTCCAGTTCCTTTCCGATATTAGACCACCACGTAGCTTTTGGATGCCCTCTCCCTCTTGGGAATTTTGGGAGGCTTAAGGCAATTTTTACCACGTGGTCGTCCGGTTTTCGTTGAATGTGGCCATACCATCGCAATCTATTTTCCTCTAATTTGCTGGGGATCGGAGCTACCTTAAACGAACCTCTGATATATATGTTCCGTATTCCGTCCATTCTAGTGACGCCACCCGACCATCTAAGCATCATCATCTGTAAAGTGTTTGCTCGTGTCTCTGACTTACAGTCCAGCATTCCGAGCCGTAGAGCATAGCTGGTCTGACAACGGCTTTGTAGACTTTACCCTTGGTCTTAATTCGCATATGGTTATCACATAGAACGCTTGACATTTACCTCCATTTCATTCATGCAGTTTGTACCCTGTTCTTGACATCAGCGGTTGAGTCTGTATCGGTACTTAAGGTCGACCCTAGGTACCTGAACTTAGTGACGAATGGTATTGAAATGCCAAGGTAGGCATTCTGTATATCCTTTGTGAGGTAATGCATGACGCAGTTAAATAATAATGGGCTAAGTGCGGATCCCTGATGAACGCCAACTGTTACTTCGAACGGGTCACTGAGTCCTGCTGGGCTCCTCACCTGGGTCGCGCAGTTGTAGTACATGTCTTTTACTATGGAGACATACTTTTCGGGGGGCCTTGAGACCTGAGAGCTTGCCATACAAGTTGTCTTGGCACTCTATCGAAAGCTTTTTCCAGGTCAATGAAGACAATATGTAAACCTTATTTATTGCATCTTTGTTTCTCCATAATAATTCTCATGGCTTGAATTACGTCCGACGTTGATTTACCAACAGTGAAGCCGAATTTGAAGTTGTTAGCAGCCGCAGTCTATGTCTATTATTAATAACTCTTAATAATTCTTTCGAAGAGTTCTTCGTTATAAAATGTAACATAATAATTTTAATAAATAAACAAACAAAATTGTATGTTTTTAGCGTTACAGTTTACCATTTCCATAGTTAACAATATAATGTTTAGTTTTAAGCAGTCAGACTTACTTAAAAATTTCTAAAAAAAGAAATGAAGAGAAGAATCTAAGAACACGCCGAGAATATATCGACAGCGACAATTTAATTATTTGATTTTATAGACAATCTGCAACTGAAAGTGTACATTAAACATATTCTTTTCGCATATTTAAATTATCGTTTTATCCCATAGACACCCACTACCAAGCATAGGTCTCTTCTTGAGATATCTATTGGGGGATATACTATAATATCGAAGGCACAGTAATATATTGTTGGTATGATATTTCGTCATAGTCGTTTCAGTCCATAAATACCCACTGTAACATAGTACTGCCCCAAAGATATATATAGGAGGATATACCATAATCGCCATAATTGACAAGCGGGGATCGCAGTATGGTATTATAGTATGCAGAGGACGCTACTCCTAAACTCTAGAAATTTATTTGTGAGCAGTGAAATTCCTATACAATTATTGAACAAAGTGTGAACTTTATAAGATTGTTTCCTCTTCCTCCTGGAATCGAACTCGCGACCTATGATCGCAAATCTCAGTCCTTTACCACTGGGTTACTACTACAATAAACTTTAGCTTTAACTTTCGGTGTAAACGATAATGTGTAAATCAAAAAATAAATCATTTCATTATAAGAATCGAAGGAATAAAAACGTACAATGATAATATAGAAGTGATATCAGTGAAACAATCGTTTATAGTAATTCTAAGTGATTGTATATTTCAATTAGTAATGTAGTTTCAATGGCGATGGTGTTTAAATATTGGGCAGCGGTAATGGAGACGCGTCCAATAGTTCCTCTTAGAAACCTTTTGAGGGAGGACTCTGTCCAGCAGAGGACTTTCGGTTGCTGAAATGATGATGATGATGAATGGAGTTCCGATGAACTTGGGGCAATTACTTTTTTTTAAATTCAGTATAGTAAGAATCACAAGAGTCATGAATTACTTGTATCAATAGTTAGTTGTCACAAAGCATTGTTTAAAAAGAGAATATTCGTTCGTGTTTTTTTAAATGTCTAAAAGATTTTCTGCAATGATATGTATTTCGAAAACTTCAAAGACATATTCTTTTTTAGTTTACAAAATTGTCTATTCTTTAAATTCTAGAAAACTATTCAACACAATCATTAAACAACGTATATAAATAAAAACATTCTTTAACGTACGTCAAAATACTGCATGAATGTGGTATTGATTGATGTCATAAATATTCAAAATGGCGTCCATCGTAATGCTTGTGTGAAATTGTTATAACTATATTTAAATTTATCAATATATATTTACAGATAAGTTTTTTAAACAATTTTATAATAGAATTTTTTTTCTGTCATAGATGGATACTGCGCTTATTTTTAATATTTAATGTTATATAATCTGTGATACACCATATCGATATTGAAATGTATGTTTTAAAATTTTAGAAATTGTAACTGATTTTTATAAATTTAGATTTGTTTTGGCTGGTACGTATTGTAATTCTTAATTGACATTAAGTTTTAATGAAATTAAAATTACGATATCATTACGATTGTTTTATATTTTAGATAACTTTTCTGGAATTTTCTGAAATAGTTATGTCAAAGTCGTATAATATCTACGTAATACCATAAAGTTACTTCATGGAGTCTCTCTTGTTACCGCAAAAGAGCTTAAGTAAAGCTTTAGCGGTCTTTCACATGGTTAAGATATAATTTCACAAGCACACAGCTTTATTTAGTAACAACTATCAGAAAAAGTCCAATTCACAGCACAGTAAATACTTTAATAATACACTTTTAATACTCTTATAGGCCAACTAGCATAGTTTCCACGAGACAACTTATGACTTTGATGGTTATCGAACGAGTGACCGAGCTCCCGACTCAATGATCAGAACGCTGTTTCAACTCCACCACTCTGAATTCTTTTACTGGAAGTTGTCACAAAAGAGTGACGGGGTCGAGTAATGTTGCCATTTAAGAAAAATAAAACTACCTTTTATAAAATTATTACACATCAATTAAGAAGCATAACTAATTTTTCGGCGATATAGCCTGAGTGTCAAGCACAGCTAGCCCAGGGTTAGAGGATTGATATTGGTGATCGTAGGTCGCGGGTTCGATCCTAGAATACAATTTAAAAAAACTTACACTTGGTGCAATTATATAGGTTTATCAATGCTTATAAATAAGTTTCCAGAGGAAGGGCAGCAGCGTTTTCTGCGTACTTTAACACCACAATGCGATAGCCATTAGGTCTTCCAAACGTTGCGATTATGGTATATCCCCCCATAAATATTTTCGTCGCGGACTATCGCTTAAGTATCAAGATTAGCTAAACCACTTAGTAATAGTGACGTAATATAAATATAACAGCGATACTAGGGATTTTTAATAAGAAAATTCAGATATTTTCAATAACACCTCTCTAAACCTTGCCGCGCTAACTTGAGTCGCGGTACAGCGGTTTTGGTAGCACTATAGAAAGGCAGGTCCTAGATCCTATTACACGTCTTTTTCTTTTATTATTTTGTTGCACAATAAAGTGAAAACAAATAAATATATATACGATTTGTTAGCTACATTCACATGGTCGAATACATCAGTTATTGTCGTGTATGTGTGGTTTAAAAAAGTGTTCATCGTCAACATGCATCTGTATAAGCTCGGCGCCTGTCGTTGCTCGTAAATCAGAGCGTTTTATGTCGACACACCGCATACCGTGTTTCACATAGCAATGTTAGATTTAGAAAAGTTTTACTGTGTTGTCTTCAAAATTATTTATTGGCCGTGCGGGAACTTGACAATGGAATCATCTCATCCGTCAAAAGACGAATATTGCAAAGCACCTGCTTCAAATATCCCTACGGTATTGCTCGGTCAGCAACAAGTGACTTGCCGCTATCTAGGCTACGTCGTCAGTATACTAGTGGGACCCCTACCCACGCCGTTTCTACTGGCTCGTGGTCGCTAGTCGAAAGCCTTCGTGCTTCAGCGACTGTCTATTGTACGAACGATGTCTCCCCCTCTCTGCCACTGGTCGTTGACCTCGATTTTTCTATTGCTCTCCATATTTCAGATTCGATTTTGCAGCCAAACTCCAAACATAGCATAGAGTTATACATAGCAGATTATTTTCTCTAATTGTCTCGATGTAAAATATGTTAAGTCCGGAGCCCAAAAGAATAAGAAGAAATGAGTACAGAAGAATATGATAAAATGATTTAAAAAGTATCTTTATTCTTCCTGGTTTTACGTGATTACTATAAAAATAATTCTATGGTACAACATATACGTTTGTACAATAAAATTCTACAATTTATATCAGATCTGCCACTGGAAATATTTAAAACGAATATTTAAAAAATATATTATTCTATCCCACAATACTGTTCAGATGTTAATGCGTGGAATTTAATGTTGTTGATGCTCTCTCAGGAAGCTATTTATTGTCGAGCTCTCATTATAAAACTTCATTTGTAAAGAGCAACTGTTGATTTTCTCGCCGGCTCTCAGCAGAACTGCCTTCCGAGCCGGTGGTAGCTTACTGTGGGGACAACAATACCGACATTTTAGGTTAATTGACGATTCGAAAATATTTGTAACAGTCTATTCGAATTAAGAATATTTTGATTTTGATATTCTTCTAAATTATTACCGTTGACAGTACAATTTTACAGACCTGTAAAGAAATTTTCAATTGATATTCTTAATATAATTACAAATGATCTTGGTAGAAACGACGTCAAAAGGTAATGACGAAGGCTTCTTATAGTGTTAACTATCATTTACAGTGACCATATATTTACGTCGTGGCAATAATCCTTAGAAAAAAGAATTATAATGAGCTCTTCTAGAAGTACAACCTTAAACTTAAAATTACAAGGATTTTAAACTCGTTCTGATCTAAGAAAAACCCGAAACAAACTTAATAACATTTTCAATTATCTTTAATACTGTAGTTAGAGCAATAACAGGAGTTTTTGATAAGTTTTTTAATCATCAAACTTATCATCATTTTAGCTGTTAGACATAGACCTTCACCTAATACTAATAGGACCCGTAGAAAGCTTGGTTAATAAACATCTAAAAATTTTATATAATAACTAGATCTGTTCCGTGCCTTCGTCCGCGTGGAATTTTAAAAATATAATATTATTTATTTCATTAAATTCTATTTTGTTTTTATGTATTAAAATATCATTCATATAAATTTCATAATTGACATAAATTCTTATATATTTAATGGAGTCAGGCGTTATTTTGCGAAAGTCCATCCTAAGCAAGAAAAGGACCAATATTTAGCCACTTCGTATGCAGTCGTAGTCGTGCGCGACTACGACTGCATACGAAGTGGCTAAATATTGGTCCTTTTCTTTTATAAATTCTTATGTCATCCACATCTCAAAACGTCTTCATTCGTTCGCTCTTTTCATTTCAATTCAAACCAGCATGAACTTCCACAGCGATTATGAAATTCATCAGAATTACAGTGGCGCCATCTGTAAAAAATTGATTATACCATCGTAGAAACTTTTGTGGACTCATGCACTACAACTTTGCTCTAGATCATTATATAATCAAATACATAGTTTACGATTCTATGAAGAACATACAGGCAAACTTTCATTGTGATATATGTAGATGCAGAGATATGGGAGTATGTTCTATCGTACAAAGTTGTCTACAAAACAGTAACTATTTTTATGAAAGTACAACACGTTTATTTTTATTTATAGTACTAATCATATGTACATCGCACTTTTACTTGAATTTATGAACAATTTTACGCATAATTTACAATTTCAAAGTTAAATTTCGCGGTCACGATTTATGTATCTCCTTTGGCTTTAACTGACCTTCGTCGTTGTTCCAGGATGTTCTTTATGAAAGCGTCAGTTTGCATATTAATGGAACGCGCTTCTAAAATTATTTTCGGCTGATGAATCACGGCGGGGAATTGGAAAATTCGCGCGTTATCTGTACATTGGGCTCCAGTCGCCCACAGAAAACACTGATTTACAGTGTTCGAGTCTTTTGGTTTTACCTTAAAGTTCTCTTAGATATCTTATACTTTATTATTACTTTTAAATTTGTAATAAAACTGTATTATTTATTAATTATTATTATAACATTCAATATAATATTTGCATTTTTGTTGATAGAAATGTGTGAAACGAATTTGTTTACTCATTTGCAAAGTTGATATAATCTACAAAGCAAACATTATTAAATTTCATTTAAAAAGACAAGCTGTTCAAGTTTCAACGGAATTACACCAAATTTTCCGATCTCCTGTTTTTCACCTGACAACCAGACACACGGATTCATGACATCCATACACGGTTGATATTCCTTTCACCTGCACTAAGCGTTTTGCTAATAGTTTTACAGTGCGAAAAGTCAAAGAGTGGAACAATCAACCAACACCATTGTTTCCTGCCAACTATAACTTAGAAGTCTTCAAGACAAGAGGAAATAGGTTTCTTCTGGGCAAGCATGTAACATCGTATATCTATCTCGTCACTTAACGTCAAATGTTTTGGCTATAGTCGAAAAAGAAAAAAAGAAAGTGATAATCAAGTTTGATGCCGAATTGTTTAACTACTGTATTAACAATGTAGTGAAAATGATCACAGAAATTTTAGACTGTTTGTCGTGGACTTTTCCGAGGCGCATTATTAATCCTCGTAGCTTTAAGTTGATACATGGTAGTCCGGCAGTAGATGAGTGAGATTTTCGATCGCAAGTCATGGATTCGATTCTTGGGACACTATTTTATATAATTCATATTGTGTGCATTATTTATATAGGATTGCTACTGTCCTAAAAGAAGTTAGTAGAGGATAGGCAACAGCGTTCTCTCCTTTCTACAATACTAGATTGCAGTCGCTAATCCGCGTATGGTCCCGTAGATGTCTTTGGGAAGGGCTATGCCACACAGTCGGCTTGACTTTGATTTATAGGACTTACTGTACACTTGTATTAAAAGATAAATCCGATAACGGGCGGTATTATTTCTTTAGCAATGCAAAGCAAACATAAACTTTGCTTAATATCACTATGACATTAAATGATAGAACAAAACTATGAGAAACAGAACTAAAGTAAGCTAAGGAAGAAAATATGTACTTATAAAAATTGTCAGAACAACCAAAGTGTATACATCACCTTATAATATCCATGAAGTACATTTGGCATTAAATCAAGATGACGAAACTCCTCGCATTCCGGGAGTAATTTATAGTTGAGTTATGGCAACATACACACTTTCTTGCAGGTTTTTCTATTATACTCTTGTTGATAAATTACTATTGGATTGTACAATTTAAGAGTATCATTCTAATACTTTAACCACAGATTATAAAAATATTGTGTTCTGTTTTCGGGTAATAGTTGGAGATAAAATAATATAATTTTTTTAATTTTTTGTTTAAAATATCTTTAAGCGTTCAGAAAGGTATTAGTTTAAAAGTTGATCGAGAAATTTAACAGATTTTATTTTAAATCCAAAATAATTTTTGGTCGTATTTTAATGAATTATCATGATGTAAATGTACATACATATATGCACTGGTGAATGTTTACGTAAGTATTCTTACTTTATTAGGATAATTAATATGTGTACAGATAATAGTAAAATATTATAGAATTAGTGTAAACATTACACCATTTTAACGGAATACTTAAAATGATTGACAGGTACAGTAAAATCTATGATAAGAAATACATTTACATGACCCGTTTTTATGCTATTGCTTACGTTAGTTTTTTATCACCCTATTTTTGGGAGTTTTCGCGTCCCATGCAATGTTTTAGAACAGTGGCTTTATTTTACAATGATTTTTATTTACGTTCTCCTATCTCGTCCCTCACAATTTCTGTTACTGCATTTTTTTCATTCATCACATTTTCTTTTGTTCTCCTTCTTTCATTAAGATTCCTTACACACATATCGTCTTTCTTCCTTTCAAATTCCTTTCAATGTTTCTATTTCGCATTTTATATTTCTTTTTATTTTCCCGACCTTTTATCTAAATCTTAATCTTTATTTTCATTTACAACCTCCTTTACAAACTTTTTACAGTATTTAAGGAATTTGTGACGGCGTTCTTTATTTCTAATTGGGGAGGAGTTATGGTGCTACTTTCCACCCTTTGGTCCAGCTCTATCTCACACTCCCATTTCTCTCTTCGAATACGGAACAGCTCGTTATAGCGTGTAGCGTTATGATCGTCTTAGTGGAGGTAATAGAGCTTTGAATCCTGAAATTAAAAACAACTCTGAAAAACTTCTGATAACCGTTACAGTTCACAGCAAGCCAATACAACAGTGGCCGAAGCGATACACACCGCCAAAAACAACAATAAAATATGACTATTTTATTTTTATCTTTAGTATTGTAGCTTATTGTTTCTTTATATCTCTGATATGTTCCTTTGACGGTCGTAGTGTGATAGGTTGCAGGCAGGCTCCTTAATGTGTTAATACCGCTATTTCTCTCTCACTGAGTCATCGAACAGACAGATTAAAAGGGGGTTCAGTTAGGATATTCACTTAATTTATTCATCACAAAGTTAGATGTGAATTTTGAGCCATTGTTCTTTTTTTTATTTAACTGATAGACACCTACTACAAGGGACAGGCTTCCACCAAAGATCGCTACCATGACTGGTTCTGCTATGCAATCATCCAGCTACTTTCTCCGGCCTTAAATTTGTTGTCGGTCCATCTAGTGGGGACTTACAATTATAAGAATCGAGATACTAATGCGGCGATGAGTTCTTATAGATCTATGATAATTACTATTACTCTAATTTTAATCTAACGTTCTTCCTCAGCGGTACAATTTCAAGGCATCGATAAGTTTTAAAATAATATCAACATAATATGCTCTTTGATCGAATTCCTGTGTCACACTTAAATTAAAATAATTTAGTAAAGTATTACATTTCATATTAAGACCCCAGCGCAAAAGCATCCCACCTGTCTGTCGAGTAAAAAGGATAAGAGTCAATGTGAAACTGCTCTTAATTGTCATTTTTAAGACAAAGAAAAATTACGTTGACATATACGATCAACATGGCCAGGATAAAAGCTTTTGGCCAGTGGCCAGCATTGTATTTTTTCCCTTTGTTCAAATTGTCTTACCTAATTTAAAAAAGTATTTATTGAATCACATTTTAAAATGTACGCTCATATTAATGCGAAGAATGAAGCAATTATTTATAATGACGCTTGGATAGACGCGAGTAATGTTTTACATTGTTAAATATGTGTTAAACGGGGCATTATGTGTGCCTGTATTAATTTTTGTTAACGTCAATTTCATTGAACGGCATATAAATTCTATAAATTTATATAAATGATGTTAAAATTTCATAAAGTTATTTCACTTCTTTTAAATCTATTAAGCTCATATATATTATTTAAGGCAATTAGAAGTGGTTTTATTCGATAACTTTCGTTTATTTTTTCACCAGCTTTCTTAGAGGCCAGTATTTTGTTATCAAGAAAATTTTGGAATTGCGAAGGGAACTTTGAAGTTCCATAATGAATGGTTCTAAGTGGAAACGGATTCGTACTTAAAGACAAGCATTCTCTTTTATTCCCAGAAGATATTTACGAGGTTTATGATTTTTAAATATTATAACCTAAACTAAGCGATCTATTAATTTAGCTATGGTATTACAGCAAATAAAAATGCACTTCCGTCTACTGCCTCTGAATTATCATTTAATAAATTAAAAATGTTTTTTTTTTTAATCATTTACGAATCCTATTATAGTGCGAAGGATTCTTTAAGTGTTAATATAACTTGGTGTCGAATTGACGGCTCCAACACTGCATTACGGATAGCTAAAAGGATTAGCTAAAATGCCTATAATAAGTTTCATAATAACAAACAGAAAAGTACAATGGACGGTCTTATCACACGAGGCAATCTCTTATACACAACTATAGTATGGAAACAGTAGAAGCATAAATAACGGGCAGTTAACGTGTACTAAACTTACATTTATATAAATATTCACTTATAAACATACATACGTATGTATTTAGCATATATACTTATAATACATTTTGTACTTATAATAAGGTATAATACAACATTATAAACATAATACAATAATAAATAAAACCATCGAACTAACTTGGATCGCATTTGCATCAGAAAGAATAAAGAAACATAGAAAGAAAAATAACCCTTTAAATTTAAGAAGATTTAGTACGTCTTAAATTCAGCGGTAAAACATTTGTCTTATTACTTCTATTAGACTTTCCATTTCTTTATCTAATACAAAAAAATTCCATGTTACAATGTTAGTTACTGTACTCCTCCGAAACGGCTTGACCGATTTTTACCAAATTTTATATGCGTGTTCAGTAGGTCTGAGAATCGGATACTATCTATTTTCTATACCCCTAAGTAATAAGGGTTGTTCACCCTTAAATTTTTTTTTAAATTTTTTAACGTAATTTTTTTTTATGATACAGCATACAAAAATACATACAACTCTAAATTTTCACGATAGGATCAACGTAGAGGGGTGAAAATCCTTCATGTTTTATTTGTAAATTTAAAACATTATTTTTTTTTTGGAAAACAACTTTTGCGGGATTAGCTAGCTTAAATATAAATTAAAACAGTATTTTTAAATAAATCTCATTTTAAAATTCAAGAATTTTAAGTTAATAGGAATGTATGAAACTCAGACAGACAGACTGCGTTTTGCTGAATATACAACGGATTTACCCCAAATTCCCCCATCTCCTGTCTTTCATCAGACAACAAGACGCACGGATTTACTACATCCGCACACGGTTGAAATTCCTTTAAGCCGCACTAAGCGTTTTGCTCGTATTTTTATACTGCAAACAGCGAAGAAGTGGAACAATCTACCGGCGTCATTGTTTCCAGCCAAATATAACTTAGAAGTCTTCAAGAACAGGATGGATAGGATTCTTCTAAGCAAGCATGTAGCATTGTAGACCTCTTCATCGCTTAACATCAGACGAGACATAGTTCAAATGCTTTACCTATAAACGATAAGAAAATGTATACTACAAACATTATTAAATTTCATTTAAAAACAGTGAATGTTGAGTTTCTGGCCGAATCTTCTCAGTAGATTAAACTTCAACGACCTTCTTTATGTCATAAATAATTATCGATTCAAAACTGCGCGTAAATACCTTCTTGAATATTTATTGATTTAATTAAAAGAAATAAACAATTCCAAATTTAAATATATTAGTCATCAACAATTCGAAACTGGAATTATGCTGCTTTAGTAATATTTGGCACGGTAAATGAACGGCAGGTGTTGTGTTGCGGAATTTCCAATGACAGATAAGATAGGAGGTATAAACAGTTAGCTAGATGGTCTGATGGAACAGAGGTGTCAGATACGATACTGGATAAACTTGGTCTCAATAAAACCGATAAAGTAACTGAATGAGAGGTTTCTTTGGCAATAATTTCGTTGAGTTAAGAGAAGCAGGTGTATATCCTTGACGAACAAAATCGTGATTTTGAAGATTCTTACCTTCATGTTACAAATGAGTTTTTCTGGTATTACGCGATCGTTAATGATCGAATGTTAATAGACTGGATTAGAACATCACATACAGGATGAATGGTTTTAGGTGCAAAGGCATTAAAAGTGTGAATGTATTTATTTGATAGCAAAAAACTTTTACACCTTTTTGCAATCAACTTGTACAAGATGATCATTCTGAAATAGGTTACTCTGATTTATTTTTCCTATACGGCAGTTACAAACACCCGTTTAAAACTTATAGCCCCATAATATATATATGTATATATATATATATATATATATATATATATATATATATATATACTTAATATTTCTATAATCAGTCAGTCTGTTTGCAACACTTTTGGAACCCGATATATCATCGTATACTAAGTAACAGTCGCCTCGTTTTGGAGATGTCCCAAAAGTCCGCGAGGTGATTTAACAAGATCTCGAGTGGTGAATAAACATCGATTAATAAAGTTGAATGCGATGTTATTCCATGCATTCTTCGTATTAATTTAAACAAAATGGATCCAGTTGATGGAAGCTTGTAGAATGTAAGAAGCGTACATTACGTTTGTTATTGTTGCCAATTTTATATGGTGATTATAAAATGTATTTTCATAATTCTACAAAGGAGCAACCGAGGCATTTCGTTATATCGAAAAATCTTGTCAACGAACTTCATCATCACCGTTTCAAGTATATGATGTCCACACCTGTGTTACCGTTCACCATAGATAACACACATAGTTCCAATAAGACAAATATAACGACTTTAATAAAGTCATCTCTCTACCTTGTCGGTTGACGTTCTGAGCTGCATTTGCTCGTCATGGGTCATCTAGTATGCGAGCAATATGTAAACTTGTAAATCCCATGCTATGTTAATTGAGAGAGAGAATTTGAGTCTATGAATTTCCTTATTTCTGATTTGATTTCATAGAGAAACATTAAGAAAATACTAAACATTGTAAACATTACTATAAATGTATTTTTGTGGATTCAGAAATAAATTGATACGATAATTCATGTTAGTTGAATGCAAACACAAAACTATCACCAAAAAGCAAGAAATCTATTTACAACTATCGTAAAACCAATCTGGACTGCGGTATACAGTTTTAGGATTCAGCTTGCAATAGGAATATTGAAATAATAAAGGGATTTCAGACTAAAATACTAAGAGTCATGCTAAATATAACCAGCTATTTGAGCAAAAAGTATATATATGAGGACATAAAAATCAACACAGTGAACGCTAACATACGACAATGAAATGGCATCAAAGCTGGAGGGCACACGTTGTGTTACACATTCCTGATTAAAACAGCATAGTTTGGATACACTGGCTGTAAGATTCGAGAGCGAATGTCAGGAATACACATAGATTCCTTATGATACCTCTAACCAAAAATTGTCACTATTCCAGCGGAATGATTTATTGTATATTAAAGAAAAAATCAGTCATTAATCTTTAGATAGTGTTCAGCTCTTGAATATGAATACATGAAAAGGACCAATATTTAACCACTTCCGCACATGCAGTGGTAGTCGTGCAACAAAGTGCACCGCCCGCCAGCCCGCTGATAAATGTGTATGCGGCAAACAATGCGAATTACACAACTGCCACCGTTAAATCACTCAGCACGTGTTTCATCCCTCCATGGGGCATCTTCGGGAGTTATGTTACAACGAGTGCCAAACACAGAGTACATGAATTCAGATAACATAGACAAACTTAAATTTCTCGGAAAAAAACACCCGAGATAACCCACGGTTTAGCTCCCAGAAAATGAAATTATCTAATAAGGGTAACATGTATCACCTTCAATCAATTTTCACATAAGTCAGAATGAACTGGCGGAATACCAATAAGAAGACCCTTACAAATGAGCGACAAGATCCTCGGTCGTGATATGAATGACGATAAATTTTCACTGTCATTTTTTATTGCAGAAGAATGAAATAATTTTTCTTTACACAAATAACTTTTTAATGAAAGGTACATAAGTCACACTTATTGAAATATCGATTTAAAAGACGTTTTTTCTTTTGTTTTTGTTTTCCTTGGAGTATTCCAGCTCTAACTTTAGTATTTCGTTAACTTAATATTATATTTAGTTCGGTAATATACGTATACAAATCTCCAAGGCACAGTAATCTATTGTTGGCATGAGACGTCGTCATCGTTGTTCAGCCAATAAATGCACACTTTAACATAGGACTTCCCCGAAGATATCTATGATGGGATATAATATAATAATTTCCGCGCTTGGCAAGCTGGTTGGCGATCGCGGTATGGTATTATGGTACGCAGATGATGCTGCTGCACATCTTCTGGAAACCTGTATGTGTGTAGTGGCAATCCTATATAGTTAATGCATAAAGTATGAATTATATAAGTTTATACGGGAAATCGAACCTGCAACTGTCCATTTTCTATCCCTAGGCAACCATTGTTCAAGACTAGCAAGCGACATTTGAACGTAATAATAACGAGAAATTCAGCTTACATCAATTTAAGGGTTGTTATCGCTCAGATTGAAAACTGTATTAATACATTGATTCTAATTTCAACTCCAGACGATCTACATTTTTTTATAAAGCCATGAAGAAATTTGTCGTAAAATACGCCAACGATATATCACGATACTATTTTTATTTGACTGAAAAAGCGCAAGTGGTTCAAATAATAAATATTTCGAATAGACGTCCGTGTTTATGCTTAAACTCTTTATTCTCTGGCTGGATACACATACCAAGCAACCATTAAACAATATACATAGACATAAGAAATATCAAAAGCAAATTTGCTCATCAGTCAGGAGTTCAAATATAGCTCTAAGATTTTCAAAGAAGTTTCTAAAGTTCAGTCACTCCTCACAGCAAGTGTTTACTGTTGTTTTCGATGTTTTAATAGAAATGCAACTAATAGCTTACGGTTTAAAAGACTTCATGGTATATAAATAACAAAACAAATTAATCATGTCAGAACGAAACTTATGTCAATATTAGGGACTTTACGGAAGTCATTAATTTGTAAACAAAGTCCGGCCTCTCATATAATAAAAATAAAGCCTTATTTCATTGCATACAAATGATTTAAAATTAGTAATTTTAATAACAGTTTTGATAATTTTGTACTAAATTTGTATGGACCCTCTCAGGGTAAAAGCCTTCTCCAAAGCTTTTCATTTTTCTATATCTTTGGCAACTTGGAGCCACCTGTGATCTGCCGTAGCCACGATCTCGTCAGCCCATCTGGCATTAGGTCTGCCTCTCGTTCGGATACCTCGTGGTCCCGTCCATTTTAAAACCCTATGTGTTTACCTGTTATCAGCTGATAACAGGCTGATAAGAGGACCTCTGATATGCAATACATTAATTAAATCACAAGTAGAACATCTTGTTGAAATACGAGGATCGGATTTTGACATAAAGTTAACTCTTTATAATTAACTCTAATAAACTTAAAGCAAATTCACACACGTATTATAAATAAAAAAAATACCTGATATACATTTATTTTCTAATATAAATTTCACAACAACACAGCACAGTTAACAGACACTAACTACAATTAATTATTATCATTAAACTACTGAAAGAAAACTATAGTGTTTGAAGGAGTACAGTTGTACAATAACCTACCCTATAATTTGAACAAATTTAAAGATATTGTAAAATTAAAAAAAGTGTGAATGTTCATCTATAGCATTGTACCCGATAGGGCGGCAAATAAATTGTTAAGGAGTCAATTCGAAAGTGGACTCGACGCAAGATTAACCTTTTCGCTTTAATATAAATATATATGTTATATATAAGGGCGTAAAAATTTTAAAATGGCTAGTGTAAAAATAAGGGCTAAGGCGCATAGCACATGAGACCCCATTTAATTGATCTGTTTATTTTATCTGGGCATGCAAATACCAAAACACATTATATATTTTCATAAGTTTTGTATATATAACATAGTACAAACTTGAAATATGTTTGGCTTTTGTACGTACATAGCCTTTGTCATAATTATACTATACTTCTCTTTAACTGAACCATAATTAAATATAATGAAATGAAGTTTTAACTGATATTTACTTTGAAAAATAAACATTTCTACCTAATTTTAATATACATATACATATATGTATGTATATGTATATATATACATATGTATATATATATATATATGTAAATAAAAATATATAGGTATATAAATACGTGAGTTTGTGTATGTATATACATATAGGCTTATAATTGGCAAGATGGAATAATAATGGAATATCACTGTAACTGAAATATATTTTAGAATCAAACGGGTCGGAATGTGGTTTTGAAATTTTGTTATTAAAATAGTTGTAATTTTTATTACATGTAATAGATAAAATACATTGCGAGAAATTGGCACAGGAATTCTCCAGTCGTACAAAATTACAACACGTTTTTTACAGGATTGGTATTCGTATTAAGCAAGGTATGCTGTAAAGTGTATCAACATGTTTTGTTTTTCTTTTCTTACCTTTCTGATTTATCAAACCCACAATTTCGCTCACATAAATCGGTTTATTATAACTTGAACCCATTCGTTTTTAATCCAGGCATATATAACTTGTTATTTAACAATAATTTTATGAAAATATATAGACAATTGAAAGTTTATTGGGAGGCCGATGTCAAACAGTGGACGTCCTGTGAATTAAATTATGATGAATATAAATATTAACAATTTTTAACTATTATATGGCACGTGGTTTTATAATTTAATATTTTTTGACATATCAGACTACGGGTTCCGGCTTTATTAATGAGTTAGTATGTTTCGAATAGCCTATTTTTTGTCAAATAATTATGACACAATATTTACACGATGATTTTTCATTTTACTTATGTGTCAGCAAAAAGGTATTAAAAACTTTCAGAACTATTTACAATTAGCCTATGTATAATGGTCATTCCGAAATAAGTATCGTTAATTATTTTTCTCTTTTGGAAAGCTTCTGGCTAATATCTTCTGGCAGTATAAAGTCTTAGTGAACACATCATCATCACCATCATTATTTCAGCCAATAGACGCCCACTACAAAGCCTTCCCCAATGACCACAACGATAGCCGGTCTCACGGACTCCCGGATTCAACTTTTTCTTGCTACCCTAAATATGTCGACGGATCATACTCGTATATCGTAAGGCTTATAGCGAGTTAAACTATCTATCGCTATAAGCCTAATAAAAATTATTAATGTTAATATATAGTATTAGGGGGACCAAAAAAGTAATGTCGTCTCTATCGACATATTTTACAGAAAATCGATTGATTTTTACCGCTCCGGTATTGAAAATTTGCATAGATGGTAAAAGGTTGTTGATAACGAAGGTGAATATATTGTTGATTAGAAATAATTGTTAAAAATGTAGTCGTGTGAATTTAACTTAAGAAAGCGACATTACTTTCCGGTCCTCCTAATAATTCGAATTAAAAAAAAATGCTTTTTCTATATTATATTTACGTTATTTATTATTTTTGAAATCGCTTATTTTTGGATAGGATATATCATACATTAATTGACAGCAAATGAGCTATCATCACATCTTATCATCATCATATCTCTTAAAGCTTTCTCTACCTATTTATAATCGCCATGTATACTTGTCTTACACCAATTTTAACATATTTGTAGTGAAGGAAAAAGATTTATTAAGAAATTCCTGGACGATGAAAATAACTTATTTTGGTAGGAAACCTCGGTCAACGCGGGATTATCGCGACAAAGGTCTGACCGACGACCTCGATGACACGAAAACGTCGTTATTCAACACAAATGGCACATGTGTGGAAAAGTTAAAAAATAAACGTAATTATAATAAAATATATAAATAAATATTTACTTGGATGTTACTACGCGAGGCAGAGCGCCCGCCTAGTCATAACTCGCGCTCACCGCTGTGCGGTACTCTGGACTCCACCGAAATATTTAAAATTAAATACAAGTGGCCAGTGCGAAGTGATATCAGTGTTCGGTAAAATTCAAATTTAACGGTTGGTGTTTTAAAAAATCGAAATGGCGCGAGTACGAGATTTTGAAGTTTTTATTTTTTTATATATAATTTTAATATTTTAAAACACACTTAACATCACACATAACTGTAAAAAAATGTCAAAATTATTTTTTATTACGACTAATGTTATAATGCATCGGCTACGAACGCGCTACGAACATAAAACTTTCGTAGACGCATAGATCGTTCGATTCTATTGTCGTAGCAAACAATGGACCAGACAGACGTTTGTACTTTTTTTTGTGTTTCGATTTAAACAAAATATTTTAAACCCATCTATGGTAATAGTTCGACCGATTTTTTTATTTAAATGTAAATATGGTATTTATAGATTACGTAATCTTTTATTGGTGGCCAGGATTTAAATGAAAAATAACGATCGCTCTTACGTATGAGAGAGTGTATAAAATTTCTTTTTTAACCCAAAGTAATATTAATGACGCCCACACGGTGTTGCTATATCCGAAATTATAATATCATTAGGCGAATTTAACGTTTTCCGTCGCCCGTACATCGAGACGTTCGTCTATTTTTCACCAAAGCTCGTAAGTTGCGAACATAATAAAATTTATTGATTTTTTTTTATTATTTTATATGAATGTGCCAAATTTTAGAGTTTATTTTTAGAGTTATAAGTCGTAAATTAGTATGTCTAATTTACGAAGGTTATCGATATGTGTTTAACAAACATATAAAAATATATGAAAATGTTAATTACGCAAACGTAATAACTTAAAAGATTGACGTATAGTTTATTCGCTGTTAAGATATACCAAAAATCAAAAGTTTTTTGGTCGACCTAATGAATATATATATTAATGTTTAATATCTGTTCGTCCAGACTTTATACTGTTAAAAGGTATTTGCATGTCGTAATCCGATAGAAAAGAAAAAAATTAATATACATATGTATAATATTACCAATCACTCTATATAACGTAAAATATAAATTAATTTTTTGATTTCGCAACAGCGAACAACATTGTACAGCTGTTAATAGTACATCACTGGTGTTCACAGCTCATTTCGTTAAAAATAACTACAAGTAAAAATATCAAAGTATCTATTAAATCTTTTCAGTTACACCATTGCAATACAGTGACTATATTTTATAATTATGTATATTGACTTGAAACTATAATCATTATTATTTCAACTAGGCAAAAGCTTTTGTAGATTTCCAATAAGCAGATTGGAACGTTGAATCGGCAAGAAAAACCACATAGCGCGAAAACAGATGGTTGTTGGGTCCTAATGATTCTAGAGAAGAGAGAAACGGCATGTAAAAGACGTCAATGCACAAAGACAGACAGAAGAAGCTATATACGTTAATCGTGGTCTAAACGTATATCCTGACGTACGTCATGACTACCTTGTGGGTACATCCTAACACATATCCTCAAGGTGGACAGATGACACTATAATATTTTATACGTCACGTCTAATTTGTTTTCTTAGTTTAGTATTTTCATAAGTTACGTTACGGGTAGTAGATAGTAAGTAGTATACGGGTTTTTTTTCCTACCTAGGAAACATTTGGTTAATTAGGAAAAGGAATCTGGTTGGTAAAGTTGAACGCCTCCACAAACCTAAACTTACAATTATATATACTATTAGTAAGTATTGTTTTAAAGTACTCAACACACTACTTAATTACCCCATATTAAATACCAATGGTCCAATAAGATTGTAAAGTGCAACTACTTATTAATATTAATTTCATTCCAATTTTTAAATTTTTGTAAGCCTCCTTAAATGTGCTACGCGGGTCGTCAGCCCCGATCTCCATGGATTAATAAGAAATTCTGCATCACTATTATTACTTAAATATTACTGTTTTGTTCTTTACTTTCGATTCTTTGAAAGCTCATAGTTTAGATAAGCTACTTTAAATGGGGTTATCTAAGTTGGGAACACAGATATGTAAGTTTCGATTGAATATATAATGTTATTTTTTATCAAGTCTTCCTTTCATAGCGGCTCCTGTTTCTGACAAGAAAGACTACTGCATAAGAATGATTTCTTCTACTCTATTTTTAATGTAAAATACGTTTCAAGCAAATAAAAAAGGTTTCGTAGGTGCTGACATTTCGACTTTTAAATTCAAAATATTTTCCATAAGTTTTTTTAATCTTTTGGTAGCAGAAAATAACGAAATGTTTTTTTTCTGTACGTATGAACTTTACATGCACGAATTCCTCTCCTCATTGTTATTGTTAATACGAGGAAAATAATTATGTGTTAGTCTAAATGTCGTAATGTTGTTTCGTAATAATTCTTTTAACCTAGTAGGTCCAAAAACGACCGAGGACAATGTATTACATATTTTTATTACTACCACTTAGAGTCACATAGTGGATACAGAAGTGTTCAATTTGATAGAAACTGAAATCAGTTTGAACTCCCTTATAATGGCATCTTCCAGCTTAGAACTACGAGGGTTAAATATCTAGAAAGATCTTTTTGTATTCACTTTCACTGTATCCCTTATATATTGGTAGAGCAATACAATCCTAATATTTTTGATCACTTAAAAACCATTCACACTACAATAGGGTTTTAAATAAGTTATTGATTCATGAACTTCTTAAATTTATTGCTAGATAAAAACAAGATTTATAAATGGCGTAACAAACTTATATATAGCTTTTTATTGTCAACTATATGTATGTATACACATTTAACACGCGGAGGTGAGTTCGTTTTTGCTTGTGTTTCATGTCGAAAAAAATGATAGTCAAGAGTGTTCGAGATAGTGTATGTATTATACATAAAGAGACTTATATAAAGAGTATTTACAATTTATACGACTCTGACACAATGGCAGCGACCACATTACTGATGGCGTTCGAATTCGAACCAACTTCCAAATTCAAATTGACGTTCGAATGTTAATTCGAACGCGTTGGAATGATTTGACATAAAAGTATTGTGATTCTAGTGGCCAGTAAATTGGTGCGTAAGGTCATGTAATTTCTTACTTACTGAACAGTAAGTAAGTCTGATCATTTTAATATTTGCCTACCTCCTAATGTAATTTTTGTGGACCATAAAGATTTTTTGTGGCCGAATCTATTGAAGCTAATATAAAAATTAAGACAATATAATAAGAAGATAATCATTTGGCTATTTGTACGGTCTCTCTGAGTGGGGTGAAATATTTGATTAGCTGAATTATTTCTTGAGTTACGCAGCGCGAAAAGTTGGTTTTGTGGTTTTGGTATATATGAATATACTGTGGAAGAATATTTTATAAAAAAAAATATATAGTTATCCACAAGTACCGAATCCACTGCGAGAATATGAACAAGTCTTATATTTGCGAGTAAGCGTATACAAAAAAATGTTAAGCGAACGTTATGTGTGTCAAACTTTAGTAATTAAAGATACATAGAGGAGCAGAATCTATTGTACAAAGTAGAATTCATACAAAAACATCACAAATTAAAATTAAAACCCAAAATATCATTATTTGAATAGGTGCATAAATGCGCTTTTGAATCGTCGATTATTTTAACATTATAAGCAGTAAGTTACCACCGGCTCGGAATGCAGATCTGCTGGGAAAATCGGGTCAGAATTTTAAATGAAATCTTTTAAAATGTAAAAATTAAGTACCATAAATTTCTATCAACAAAAAACTCTTGTTTGCTATATTATTATTTATTTAATAATATACTTTAAATAGATTTAAAATTAAGAAATGGAAGGTCTAAGATATCTTGTGGAACTATATTAAAATGTGTACACACAGGCCCATGCAGAATTTGTTAAACTAAAGATGACACTTTTTGAAAAAGAAATTATAACGTAACTAGTTTAATTTTATTTATCGTATTTATTATCTGATTTTTCATATATGATTTTAAATTAAGTCGCGTAAATAATATGTTATTAAAAGAGAAAACTTTTTTTTCAATCACTTCAATCAAAAAATTACTAAGAAAGGTGTAGCAAAACTTAAAAAAAATCTGATTTTTTAAATAGAAATAAACTTTTAATTACTTTTTGTATTAATTTTTCTGTTACAATTTTCCAAGAAATAAAAGAAATTAAAACCTAACACAGTATCCGGCGATAAATACTGCACATAGTCCTTTGGGAAGAGATAATCGGCTAATTTTAGGCTTCGTAGAGAGTTATCTCTGTCCCACAAAAGCAATGTGACGTTTTGTTGGTAGTGCGACAGAGATAACTTTACGAAGCCGAAATTAGCCGATTGTCTCTTTCTAAAGGTCGATGTGCAATATTTATCGCCGGGTATTGTAACACCAATATGTCGTTTTAATTTAAATCTACACGACTATAGTATATCTATAGATGAATCAATGTCATTCTTTTCGCATGCTGCAGGAACTCCACCGAAATTAGCAAAATTTTGTAACAGTGAGAAAAGGTCTTGGAACCTCTGCTTTCACACAATGGGTTAATAGCAAGGTTCAGTTAACGTCAGAGCGTGATAAAATCGCGGAAAGCTGAGTAGTTGCCGGGAAAATGATCCTAAAATTTCAGCGGATATGCGCCCGACATTCTTGGCCGCCACTCTGTTGCGACGCCTCACCAACTATGAACGACCCCGATTATTTCTGTTAGGTTCGTTATTCATATCGCATCTTACGTTTTGGATGAAAAATAATTTACGAATTGTAACGGTTGTTTAATCTGTAAGTGATTCAACGACGCGTACAATATTCGCGTGTTATTAGGCGAGACGCTTTCTTGTCTATGAATAATGACATTTGCGTTAGTTCTATACTATACACATAGATGACGCTTTTTTAAATAAATAAATTATGTTTTTAATGGTTTTCAATAAGGTTTTATATTTTTGGTAATAAATGAATTTCAATCTATTTATGTATTTTTTCAAATTAATAAAAAATCATGTGTGGTAGACAAAATAATATGTAAAATGAGCGTTTTCAGCACAAATCAAAAGTTGTTTTATCTGACCATTCCAGACTAGATTTCTACAGCAGTGGAGACAAAAAATTGGAATATTTTCGAGAATAGTTTTAGAACTATTTTTCTTCTCATTTAGATAAAAGAACATGAAACAGAACAAAAAAGGACAGATTCAGGCCATGCTGGCAATATTGACGTACTAAATGAATTAGTTAATCTTTGTTGTTACATTCAGAATTCATGTACCGCATGAATCTGTTCCAAATCTGTTCCAGTTTCCAGAATTAATATCGCCATGCGGCCGCGAAGCTTGCGCAAAACTCTATGGCAGATATATCTAACAATACAGGATGTTTCTTTATTACATATTTTTTTCAATAATTACTTATCGAGTCATTTTTCTCAGTGTCTCATTTATGTAAGAAATTATTTTATAAACGGACATTTAATGCTTTATGTTTACAAAATATTTCCACTATGTTTATTTAGTTATTTTGTGGCTTTCCTAAGCACCGAATTTTATACTCGCCTTTGTATACATTTTTAATATTGTACAATGCTATCTAAAGTTTTCATCCCTGATATTTTTTCATTTAATTATTTTTTGACAGCTGTCTTTATTAGATCTTTGTCTAAAATAGGAATTTCGAGTTATATTGATATACCATACATTCAGATATATTTCTCGCTTCTCACAATTGATTTTACGTAATATTTTTTTTTTAATGGCTTCTTTATAATTGGTGCTCTTTTTTAAAAAAAGTATATTTAGTTTATTTAATGTGGAAAACGATATATGTTATGTCTAAACATACTTTCTGAGTCCATTAACATTTCAGCTGAAGGAAGTCTATAGCTGACCTTCTTGATAAATTTACATAAAACCTTTTATAAGAGACCTCGGCGGCCTTTAAATTCGGTGAAATAGTGCAGCCCGAGCCAAGGCTTCCCGGGGAACTTTCGAGTTTTACTACTTTATAATAGTTCTTAGGTTAGGTGCGCTCTGCTGCCCGCCACTTCATACCCGCGGAATCAGCAAATGCCATTTGAGCAGCAGTAAGAGATTTAATTATTTCAAATAGCCTTTACACTAGTTTCTTAACAAAGTACAAAATAAATTATGTTTGCCTCTTGTAGGTGTACCCCTATAATTCTGCTATCTTATATCTAAAAGTTAATAACTGAATACAAAACAGAAAACAATATTAAACGGCTATTTAAAAAATGTAATATTGTATAAATGTAGCGAAGGTAGAAGACGATGCATAGACGACATTTAAGAATAACAAAAAGAATAAGGAAGGAAGGAGATAGAATGCCAGATATTGTGACAGACGAAAGAAGAACATAGGGGAACGAGAGGTCCTGGAAAACGGAGGCCATTAAAATAAAAATAAAATATTAAACAGCTAAATAAATATTAATAAATTGTGGTACGAACAGTCTATTGTATTTTAAATTCATTTTAGGTAGCATTTTATACTTTTGTTACAAAGTTATTATGAGAAGAAACAATAGGGAAATAAATAATTTACGAAAGAGTACAGTATGGCAAAATAAAAGAACAGTACAAAGGTAACAGACTATATCATTGGAAATCCTGATGACTTGACACCAATTTAATATATTCGCACAACAAATGATTAATAGTTCATTTAATATTTGTATGAAAAGCATTAGTTTTACAAAGTCCTTGTCCATACCACCTGACGTTTTCCGTCTCCACAATTACCGGCGAATAATGAAGTCAAATAATTCCGGAGGTCGGCTAAATGACACTAATGTATCACATTGAGTTATAAAGACGCGTGGGACGGTGTCGCGATGACATTATTTTGATCTCAGTTACAAGGATCGTGTGATTCTATCCCACTCGATTCACCGCCGGCCAAATAGCTGGAGAACACGTCGCTTTCAATTCGAACGTGTCGCAGTTGACGACTGACACAATGTAATGTGGAATTAAATGAATCGAACACCGGCGACGAGACGAGAAGATAAATTGTCTATTTCTTTTAACTTTGACAAATTAAAAAAAAAACGATTTATACGTGTAATTTTTTTGGCGCATTTTTTGCAATATTTTTTTTTGACGTTGGTCTAAATTTATAATCTGTGGTCATTAGTTAATATGATATTTTTCGTTTCTTTGTACTTCCACACATTACTTATCGTCATTGCTTGGAAGCGGCCTACATCTAGCGTCTTACTCATTTATCTTTGCAACTATTATGGTAATATTGAAAATAAGATGATACATGATTTTGTTTAATATATAAAATTTTTACCAACAGTTTTTTTTATATATATACATACATATATCCACTCAAAGTTACACTTTTAAATTTATATACATTTATTTTTCCGTTACATACTAATTTTGACTGAAAATAACTCTTGAAAATTATAGAATTAAACAAAGTATTTTTAAACCCTCCTATAGTTTTTAATATTGGGACATAAGCCATATAACGTAGAGATATAATTTCTAACCAAAAGTTCCTACTAAAAATTATATGCATCCGTAAAATATATAATTTGTAATGCCCCCAGTTGGGATAAGTTGACTGAATTTAAGGGGATCTCAGAAAAAAATGAATCTTAAACACGTCTAGATCGAACTGGCGTAAATCGTTTTGACTTCCTGGTTTTCCTTTTGTTTACGTGATTTTTCAATTTGTGAAAATTATGTGGATGACGTATTGTATATTTATATTTTAATATTTTTTCCGAAAATTTCCCAAAAAAATGTTATTACGTTCTTTTGAAAGCATTAATATTATAAATGTATATCACGCTGTATATACGAAGCAGCTGTTTTGGTTACACATCACGACATTTCCCGGTGGAATTATAATTAAATGAGCTTGTTTATTAGAATACGTAACATCAAAATAATTTTATAATATTAACGTCGCCACTTTTGCTTCGTGGCTTCCTCGAGCACAGCGGAAGGAAAACGTTATAGATCTACAAAAATCGTCGTAAATTCGTTTTATGTGCTTTATTAATGTATTTTGTAAGGATGGTAATGTTATGATTTATTATACACTTTTATATAAAATTGTGTTAATAATTATATTAAAATTATTAACAGTTTATATCTGTGTTATTATCTGAAGATGTTTTCTTTCTTTAAAGTCATTAAGACTCGCAAGATTCTTTTAATTTGAACAATTAATATAAAAACTTTTAAACCCGGAATAAATCATAAAAATATAAATGTACAAAAGTAGCATAGAACATACACTCAAAAAGTGGACGAATGGTAATTTAAAGATCGCCGAAAGGCACGGGATGTAGGTTGTTTTCAACTGGTCTTATTGGAAAACTATGGGGGAAGCCTATATCTAGCAGAAAACTTTTTACTGCTGAAAAGGTGATGATGATAAAAAATTTCTAATTTATTACATAAAACGATTGAAGTCATACTTTGTGATGCGACCAAGGGAAATACGGATTAATTTTTATATATATCCAGAATTTATAATAAATTTAGAATATTAAAAAACAGCTCAATTAGATAATTACCATACAGTAAACATAGCGAAATTTCTCGAAGAGTGTAATATTTTACGAATAACTCAAAAGAATTTTTGTTAACATGTTACATTACGTACGTGTTGAGACATTAGAGTAATACTAGGACTTAATATTTAATCCCGTGCGGCTCATGAAACGAAATCTGAATTCTTTCAGTTTTTTTGGGATGTTATTCAATAAATCGTATTTAAATTACGATCAACCAATTGATGTACTGGGTATTATATGCATAATGGTCCATAGATATGTCAACGAGGATTTATGTGACGTTTTATTTCTCTTTGTTTCAAGCTAATATTTTCCACTTTATTTTACAAACTTTTAGTCAAAATAATACATGTTCTTTTACTGTTCAGTCGCTGAAATCGTTGTGATCAATAGCTCCTTTGGGTAAAATCATTCTAAGTTTTGATTTTAAATATTGATTGGCTATGGTATCAATCTTCTTGTTTTGTCACTTTGTCCGACATGACCTTAAGTTTGTTTCAGAAATTTATGCTCTCTTTTCACGCCTTTTCCACTTCTTTTTTTTATTATAGCACAATTTCTGTTTTTTCCATGAGATCAAATTAGGAATGAGAAGATAGGCGACATAGCCCAGCGGATTGGCCATAAGTTAATAAAATAAGTTTGCTATTTCCTTTACTTTAAATCGCAAATAATAACGTTATAAAATTTTTTGTATTGAATTTCGTACGCGATATTTTTAAAATATCCCTACACGCCTTCGAGAGGCAGAAAATAGTGTCTTAATATTCTATGTGAAATTAAGAGAAAGTGTAGTTCTTTGCAATTTTCCTTTTTTTCTCACCTTAAGAAGTTTTTCGATGCGTTAACAAGAGTGTAAAATCAACATTTCAGTCCTGAATCTTAAGGCTTCCTTAGACATGTGCTCTTCGCGTTATGTAGTCTGCCTTCTACCTACTGCCACTTTAACTTGCTAATTCGATCGGCAATATTAGTAACTTTCTCTCATGTGCTAATCATGTCATTCCTGATTTTATCTCGTGGAGAAATCCTGAGCACAGCCCCGTCTGCTCAATGAGGAACTGTGCGTTGGCCAATGCCAACAAATTGAGTTATAAACTTGGTAAAATGTAAAAGAATACGTGCGAGTAGAAAGCGTTAATTTTTTTAAACAAAGTGACAAAAAAAACTGATGCGACTTCAATCTGTCAATTCGTTGGGTTACTTTCGTTCTAAAATTTGTATATTCTTGATTCTATGTACATAATTCCCGGGTACACTTCTCTTTATGGCTCGTTGAATAAGCTTGCCATTGAGGTCCAAAATTAGAGACCGCATGTTAAAAACTAGATATTTTTTTATTAATGTCTAAACTAACATTTAAATAGGACTTTAAATTCAATAAGTGTATATGTTATCGCAAGTCACCTTACCTACACAATTCGCGCATGATTCTAATAATAATTTTTATTTCACGTTTTCATCACCTCATCAGCATAACGTGCGGATTTAAAATTTTACGATTATGAAATTTTTTTAAATTACTTCGACGACTTCTGTCGCATTTCGGTATTTTGAAGAATGCTATTCTTGAATTCTCATAAAAGCTTTCACAGATCATATATTCCTTTGAATCGATTTTTTTGCACGCACGTGATCGATATTAAATATTTCACTCGATCTTTCATCTAAATATTTTTGGCTTCATCTTTTTAAGAGCAAAAACAATCACTCAAATGCATTTGATATCAAGAATTTCTCTCTTGCGAAAATTTTATTTATAAATAACATCAGAAGTTAAGATTTATTAATATCAATATATAAAAACATTATAAAATCATTTATAAACGTAATAGTTAACTATGATATGAGTTATTCTATTACTATAAGGATTTTTCTTGCCTCTCGTTCCCCTGCTTTGTGTGGGATAGGGACGTTACAATTTCGGGTTAAATTTTTCTTAATTTTGTATTTATTAATCTTCTCTTTTCTTTATTAACGATTTCCTTTTCATATTCTTTCATTCATCGCGCTCTAATCTTCTTTCACACATAACTTTCTTTCCCTCATCTACATTCCTCGTAACAATTTTTAATTTGTAATTATATTTATTTAATTACATCGATTGGTATTTTGATCTTTTATCTAGTTTTGTGTTCCTATAATCAGGCTGCGTTAAGGATATTGTAAAATTATCCACAATAAAAATCGTCCGTGTGTATTATGAGCTCTTTTCAAATCAGGGCGCCTTTGGAAACCTCTTGGTGTAAAATAGGAGAATGTCATTATAGGCGTATTCAATTTAATTCTTGTTTCTGTCAAATCAAGTGGTCACTCCACATGGTCCTACTTGAATAATAATATGAATAAACGGTGTATCAGTCAAGTTTCAAACTTATTTAACCTAGGACATACATACTGGTTGATTGGTTATAGTTGTAAAAGCAATGAAGGAATGAATGTATAGCTGCATCTCTCAGAAAAAAGCTTCAGAGCTTTTAGAACTATTTCCAAATCTCTGTAAAAAGTGATAGGTTTAATATATATATATATATATTTATATAGATATATATTTATATATATATATATATATATATTGAGATGCGACAACCCAATACCTTCTGGCCGTGTTGTCTACAGCAAGGTTGCACAGACTTATTAATACTAGGGGCCACTCGGGCAAATCATGAACTGATGGCAGGCCGGCCACCAGAAGTATAGTTAAATATTTTTTTGGTTTTATTCTGGAATAGAATTCAATATTTTTCGAATGTACGAGAGTATTATTTTTGCTGTCGGCGGGCCACCAGTATTCGACCGGCGGGCCGCGGTCTGTGCATCCATGGTCTACAGGGACATATAAGAAACATTAAAAATATTTAAAACGTTTTTTTTAGTATATTATCATTAGGTTTTTTGTTCTGTATTAAACCACTGATTTTTGGATAGTATGTACTATATTAATTGACAGCAAATGGGCCACGTATTTACCAGTTTGAAATTTTTATACTTACAACAAATCATTCTGTATAGTGGAAGTATATAATGTTAAATTTGTCACACTATACAACAGTCTTTTTACGTAAGAATTGAAAGAGTGATATAAATATTTTTAGACCATGCGTCGCGGGGCAACAATGTCATAAATTTCGCCGAGATTTCAACAAAATGATCCGAAATTTTACCGTTACACGTGAGTCAGAGGCGCGAAACGATTGGCGATAAACCGATATGGGCGGATGTCAAAATGTCGTAAAGTCGTGGGAGCCAAAGCCGACGGGGATAAACAAAATTCAAAATATTCGTTATCTGTGCCAATACGCAGAGCATAGATGACAGGGGATTACGTCTTCAGCCTGTTTAAAAAAATATATACAGTATGATTGGTTCGAGGAATAAATGCTTTACCAATGTGAATGTATAGCAGATTGGCTGTCAATTGATGTACATGTACCATATATCTATATAAAATTAAATGTTTTATAAATAATAAATAACATAATGACTATTTGCGAAAAAAAAAACATTTTCAAAATTCGAATTTCTACGTATTAAATTATAATTGTTTAATATCTGTTTATGCAAACTTTGTACTGCCACAAGCTGTTGGCCAGTCGCATTCCAAAAAAAATGTAACGCATTTCTGAGTAATCACTTTATATATTTTCATATAAAATATCTTTAAAGCTTGCTGACAAATGAGGTATATATCCACCCGAGCTTTTACAATTATATCCGTAAATCACTTACTAAAGAATTTAACACACAATATGTTAATTTTTGAGATTATGAATTAATTTAGTAAGCTATAATGCTTAGACATAAACTAGCATAGTTATAAAACTATGTACGCATAGAATAGGCATATATATTTAATTATATACTTTGTTAAATTAAACTAATGTAAACATATTATGTATTGCTGTTGGTACAAATTTAATATCAATAAAAACAAACAATCACCCTGTATATTCGTCTAAAGGGTAATTTTAATATAAAACCTTTCGCCAACCTAATAAATTTCAAACGCAATAGATGTTTGTTATTCTTTATCGTTCCTAATCGTTTTCGACCAGTGACATACGACGTTGAGTTATTTCAACGTCATATTATTTATTGTAAAATGTATTCCGAATCGTGAAACATATGTTTGAATAACACTGTTGATATATTGAATTAATTTATATGAGATATATAGTTTATATAATTGCATAGCGACATTTAAAACAATGTTGTTACTAAAGGAGGACGACATAATAAACTCGAAGAAAAAATCTTACCATACCGTCGGTACGAATGCGTACAGCATCTTGAGGGGGGAGCTTGGGTACAGGAGTGGATGTCCTACGGCTGAAAGGATGGTGATGATGATGATAGTAATGATTAAATTTACATTACATTTAGTACCAACAGTGGATATATATCTCCTTGAGTCATATCCTCCACTATTAAGGATCGATATACTATTTAACAGATCTGTAACAGATTATGTTACAACATACTGTACCAGTTTTTGATTGTACGTATTGCTTCAACAACAGTGTATTAACCCTGTAACTTAATCGGATCAGCGCATAGGACTGTGTGGTGGTCGTCAATTTACCTTTTCATTGATCAGAAGTTTATTCAAGTAGTGACCATTTTTCCTCGCTTTAAGTCGCATCTACGAATCCACTGTATTCGATCACGAGATCAACTTAATCATCATTATCATTATCATTTAATCATTTTATTATCCACATGGGATCATTTATAATAGACGTGCCTCATATGAAGGTTCAAGGTTTAGAGAGCAATAGAGAGGGCTATGCTCGAAGTTTCGCTGCGAGATCCGCTGAATAATCATGGTTACTATTACTTATACAATTGCTCGTCTGAAATGGCAGTGGGCGGGTCATATCGCTCGCGTAACCGATCGCCGTTGGGGCAGAAAGGTTCTGAAGTGGCGAGCCGGTAGACGCGGCGTGGGTAGGCCGCCCACTTGTGGACTGTCGGCATGACAATGACTGGCTGACTGGCAATCTTTGGGTGATGCCTACGCCTTGCAGTCAGCGTCCATCGGCTGAGAAGAAGATCATTTTCAGAACAACTCAAATATTTCTTTTGTCGTACGCAGTGCTTTGCTCGATATTTGCCGCCTCCATATAAAAGATATTATTATAAAAGATATTGATATAGATAGAGCGACTTACTTTTCATCGACCTTCAACGATCTACCCCATGGATGCACAGACCGCAGCCCGCCGGTCGAATACTGGTGGCCCGCCGACAGCAAAAATAATACTCTCGTACATTCGAAAATTATTGAATTCTATTCCAGAATAAAACCAAAAAAATTTAATTACCTATCCTTCTAGCGGCCGGCCCGCCATCAGTTCATGATTTTGCCGAGTGGCCCCTAGTCTTAATAAGTCTGTGCAACCATGATCTACCCAATAGATTAATTCTATTGAAAAGGCTTGATCAGGGACTTTAAAGGTAATTAAAAGATTATATCGAAGTTGCTCTTAGTGGGGTTTTGTATCAGGCACCATACAAACACGATTTTAAATATGTGTCATTATATACTTGTGTTTTTACGCTAAAAATAATATTTTAATTTATCATATATGGTAAATAATGCGAGCTTCGAAAAACCAATTTAAGTGTGAGAATGAAGGCGAGTATCCCCTTCGCCTACTTCTAGCATCATTTCGGAACGTATACAACATTTGAAACTATGATACTGAGATGAAAAGACAAAACAAAAGTTATTTTAACAAATCTTACTAACCCGGCGGTTTGAATTCGTAAAGCATCTTGGAATAGAACTCACCTAATTCCCCGGTTTATCTCCAGGCGATTTTAATTCGAGTACTGAAATAATTTTGATTGCAGCGACATTATAATGAAATATAGGTCGTACGAAACAAATTAATTACTTGGGTATACATAAATATGACCTAATTAGGTACCTTTATCTTGGTGCCAGATGATAATATTGAAGTGTTCGTATGTTCCAGGTAAATAAATGAGTCGGAAACGAGTCCGTTAACTAAAATAAATAAATATTTACATATATATATATGTAGGGTTCAAAATAGTGTTACAAAATAAGAACTAACCAATTAAAATCTTCGAAAGGCACTAAAATAACCAAAATTAAATTTATTCGTTGATGTGATGAAAATATTTTGTATCACAAAACTATAGAAATGCCTGAATTTCGTTTCATATCATCTATGAGCTCTGAAGTGGAGAGCACGAACCGCCAAGGGCAAAGCAAGACGTCCACACATAAAGTTGACAGACGACCTTATTAAGAGCGTCAGTAGACACTATATGCAAGACACTTTCAACAGGTTCCTTTGAAAATTTATTAGCGGAGGCCTATGTGCAGTAGTGAATGTCCTATGTCTGATAATGAAAATTAGTATATACTCCAAAAATAATAATAAGTGTTATTATTTTTTTATTATTATTTGCGCCCTAAACGGCCCTTTCCTTCATGTCTCTTATCTCCATCCAAAGCTTGTCTGGTAGAGATCGCCTCGGGCAATAAAACTACCAATTGTACGTATATATAAAAAGTTTTTTTTTAGTTTTTTGGTGTACAATATAGTGTAAGTAAATAAATAAAACATGTAAAACCTACTTTAATTCAAATCATAGAAAAAACGAATATGAAAATGTTACATTTATGAGATATATACTTCATTTATTCTATAATAAATTCAAATAAAAAATGAAGAAAGTTCGACATAAATAATTTAACGACACTCGTAAATAAGAGAACGTTTCATTAGAATAGTTCACACCGAAATTAAGATACGAAACAAAAAAATAATCCAATGGATTGTTGCCAAAGTGTTATCCCATTAACAGGCCTGTACCGATGGCATTCTATACCTATTATTTTCATCTAATAACTGTCATCGGATTTCAAACGCAATTATTATAGACATTTTTATTATTTTTTATTTGGATTTTAAAGATAAATTGCCATATTGAAATTAGCGTGCTATATTTACATGAATATAAACTAGAAAAATAGATTTTAAATGAAAAAGGCGTGCTAAATTACATTAAATTTAAATTGAAAATGGACGTTGAATAAAGTTTTGATTTCATATGCAAAATCATCAATTTTCTATTTCAATTATTTATAACGCACATATATATCTCACTAATAAGTAAAAATAATTAAATTTATATTTATTACTTATGTGTATATATATTATGTGTAAGCATTATAATAATTACATTTTAACCGTAATAGAATCTTATTATTTATTCATTGTTTACGTAATAATGAACTTTATCCACTGAAAGTATTTTAAAGCAGATTTACACAATTTGTGTCAAATAATAAATAATTAAAACATAGTCTTAGATCGTTTCAAAATCGTTTAACACAAAATTGTTTTGAATAAAATAAATAAAGTAGATAAACCCAAAGTCGCCATCTTGCGGTATTAACTGGTTATTTGTATCGAACACTGAGTCAGGAGTTTTATGGTTTCATCGACTCTATATATAGTAGAGTTTAATATTAATACAGGGTGATTGTTTATACATGTAAAAGCTCTAATAGGTATTTATATGTCGAGTTGTCAGCTTAACGGTTTTTTATAGGATGCACTTTGAAGAGTGCTCGAAGGCTCATTTCGAACTGATTGAACCATTTTCATTCCTTTATCGGACTACTAGGCGCAGGCAAAAGTTTCATCCATACATTGTGGACATAACCAGAAGTCGAACTAAACGATTTCACAGCTCGTGTTTTGGTGAGAGTTACCAAGATTTGGAACCACCTACTTGGGTTTATTTTTCCTGATAAGTTGAACTCTGGAGCCTTTAAGGGTAGAGTGAGCAGGTTTGTTTTGGGTGGGCGTCTACCACCTTCGTCTTTAACCACATTCCATGAAGTGAGATGGAAGACAAACCCTTATTCCATTACATATAAAAAATTCTATCTCTCTAGTATAGCTCATTTTCTGTATTGTATGGTATTATACATTCAAAAATACAGTTTCAGACATAAGTGAATAACATGGTAAGAAAAAGCATTATCGATATTCTGTGTTATAATTATATACATGTTATAATTATTATTTATTATCTGTCATTACAGACTTTGTAATGCCAGAAGTTATTAGCCAGTAGCATTTCATAATAAATTAATGACATATATGAGTGATCACTTTATACAGTATGATTGTAAATAGATGTAAAAGCTTTTTGGTGATAAATGAGCAATACATTCATCACTTCAAAGCTTTTTCCACGTATAACCAATCACCATGTATATCACAGTGTATTAGATTTAATTGTATTTAAGAATCTTTTTTCTTTTTAGTTATTGAAATATAAATAAATATTTACATAATTAGTTTAAATCTCTGTTTACGAAGATAAATGCTAGGTATAATTTCATTAGTCATTATTATATTCATGGAATTAGAACATATAGTGGAGTTGGACTTCAATTAACGATAAGCTGTCCGCAAATTAGTGCAGAGCCATGTAACGCCGCCTTCCAATTAGTCGGTTCCACTAATAATTAATTAATCGATTTATTTCGTGTTATTCGTGCCAAATACATGTCGCAGTACATATTTCGTATTATATTTGAAACCTGTAAAAGTTGTATTTACATTACTAGAGATATTTTTATGTGAGTATACATATGTAATTATATGAAACCTTCAACCTTAATATTTTAAAAATCAATCGACACTGAAATTAGCTCTTTCATCTTTCCTTACTTGTTGAGCGAGACATTTACAAAAAGTTAACAGAAAAATTTAATAAATATTTCTCGTAATTTCTGAAAATTATGTAATTTCATCATAATTTTAGCCATAGGACATACATCATCCATGGTCTTCCGATGATTTTTCAAAGGTTGCCTGTTCACCTTTTTGTATTCGATAAGTTATTGGGACCGTATTTATGACATAGATATTTTTGATTTTATTAATAAATATACAAAAATAAAATGTTTAATTACGAATTGAAAAAAATTAAATGTGTGAACACCATCTATATTTTCCTTCCTTTAAGGAACGCATTTATAATCTATCATTGATTTTGTTCATCATTTATACAATTTTAATGAAACAACAATATTAAGCAATAATAATAATAATGAAAACAGGTCGAAGTACATAAGTTTGACGAACACCGAGAAAACGCACAATTATTGGAAAGATTCTTAATAGAAACAGAGAGTTGATTTACAAAGACTTATTTTTTTTATATCTTCAAAGGTTTTATTTGAGTTGATATAAGATTAATATAATAATGTTATTTGAGAAATATTAAACATACAATTATCATAACTTTGACATTTACCTTAGTTAATATTTAAATAAAGTTATGTACAAGGTTTAAAGTTGTTATTGTACAGCTAATTTGTTGTCAATTAATGTATGTAACTCTGCTCTAAATTTAAATTTAGAAATAGTATTATTTTTAAATAACGAACATGAACATGAAGAAAAAAATGAAGAATGTTTGCACCCAGAACCAATTACTAATAAATGAAATACATATTTTAAATTTATACATAAACAAGGTGAATGGTTATAGATATAAAAGCTATAAGGTAAAACATAGCTAATTTGCTGTAAACACCAATGATTTCAGATATAACAAATAATATAATGATAATATACTAAGAAAAACGATTTCAAAATACGGATTACTACATATTCAAATTAATTCTATATAAATTCCAAACCAAAAGAGACAGGTCTGTCACATTTGAATAGAAAAAAAAAGTATTATTGTAACATACTTTAGAGCGATCATTTTATACAAGATTATTGCAAAAATTTTTAATAGTTTTAAACCTCTTTGCTGACAATTGAGCTATATATTCACCAAAGCTTTAAAGTTATAAGCAATCATCCTGTATATCCACAGACTAACCTAAATTTTTCGATATAATAAAATCGATATGGTTGTTGTTGTTATGATATCGATATCTCAGCGAGCTCGGGAATGCCGACCGTCTTAACCTTGTGAATTATTTGAGACGCAATTCGCGTATGCTTCTCGACAAAATATTGATATGTATCTCTTAAATCAAGTCCTCGTTCTTGGATGTTTCTGCGCCTTTGATGTCGCTCACTGAATGATCCTACGTGATGTTTTTAAAGTCTAGACTTATGATGTTACATGATTTACCGTTGTTCCAGTTTTATTTTTACTATTTTCTATTACACTGGTCTCTCCTAGTTTCTCAAAGCAAGTTTCCAGATCACTTGATAATTCTAAATTAAATCCTCTAACATTCTCTTTTGTATTTATAAGATATATTCTCCGAAACGAATCGACTGTTACAATGAACTATTGTAGATATTTAAAAGTGTTAATAAAATTAAAAATGCGTTAAAAACACGGAAGGAAAGCATTTCAATTCATATTATTGTGATGCATATAAAAGATTTCACGGTTGTACTGACTCATCATGATATTTCTGGAACCATAAGGATTAGAGACTTAATATTTGATATAAATATTTGTTTCGCCGAATAGAGGTTACCTAAGTTAATCATCATTATCTGCCGCCTTAACAGCTCCTTGTGACAAGTCAATCCGATTTAAAAATAACCATTGCGATTAATGTCTACTTCCATCTTGTCACTGTGAACTTGACTTTCTAATTAGGAATCAAATAGTTATTGTATGATTTACGCTACTAACGACAAGGAGCTATAGCATTAATGAGTATTACAATAACTCCTGAATTACCCCATATTTGAGCCTAAGACTATACAAGCAGCTGATCCAACACGGAATATAAATTAAAATCTTTATAGAGAGCTATTATTATTTCAAGGAGCTATAATGAGAAACTGCTCAAAAATAAAGTTTATAGAAAATAACTAAGTTGTCTGTATATATTTTATATATTGTAGACTTTTATAGACTCTGAACATCAATTATACTATGTTCGTCGATGTTAGCTACAAAACATAGATTCTTTTTCTTTTCTAATGCGCTTCTAACGTCAATTTTTTAAAGGTTTCGTAATACAATAGTATGGAAAAAAAATAGACTTCCTCATTCCATATTGGTATCATCACCATTATTTAGCCGTATCTCGTTCAATGCTGGACATCTTCTATTTTAGATTTTCCATAGGTCCAGTGGGAAACGACCAGCGGCTTCGAAAGACACTTAAACATCATCTCGTCGTCCATGTTCTGGGGGGACATTCTGCGTTCTGTTCTGCGCTTTGCTTGCATGTCCGTAATGTCTATTTCAGAACTTTAATTTCTGCATACTATTATTTCATCTTATCACTCCATTGGTCACCACATTTTTTATATTTTGTATATAGTCCTCCCCATGGCTTTCGAATGTGGCTCAGAGTGTGTCGCAAGTGGAAACACACTTGGATTGAAGATTAAATACAAGTTAATAATTTGATGATTAACTAATTAATCTAAATGAATAGATAGAATTTTTTATTTCTGTGTACAATTTTTTTTCTAATACAACACTACGGAAAAACAAATTTTGTTTTGTTTAGTTTGTACTTTGGTACGCACACTTTGAAATATATAATCTTTCTGTCTTAAAATAAATTTCAAAATATTATTCGTGATTTAAATTTAGAATCCGAAAATGGATGGCTCGAATTAATTAGTCACAAACACCAAGGCGATGAGTGGCGGCCGACATAACTGTTGCTCTGGAACTTAGCCTGTAAAAGCAAACAAAATTAATGTGCGTTCCTTTCTGATTTGTTTACGACAGATGTCGGCTCCATAATGAAGCGATATAATGTAACTAGTATAACGTAACCAATAGACTATTTACTTATCAGAAAAGAAGGATATATTAATCGAGAATTTATAAATAATAATTGGTTACATGTATACAAGCTTTTAAACCTATTTCCAAAGGTCCTATATAAAGTGATTGCTCTAAAATATCTTACGTTAATTTAATTTTTCTATTGGAATTCGATAGGCCAATAAATTCTAGCAGAACAAGTTTGCAGAGACAGGTAGAAAATAATAAGTAATTTTAACTCAATCCCCCTGTATATTCATACTATGAGAGCTGTCATCAGGAACATACGACCACATATTAATATCATTGCTGTACATTTGGCATTTAATTCTCTTAATTTTTAATCTTGTTTTAACCCAAATTTACATTGTACTTTCGTGCTAATGATTTAGTCAGTAGATTGACTAAGTTACTATCACTGGCAACTGACATATAAAAGTGGACAAAATACGATTTTTTGCGAAGACTATTTCACATATTTTTCTAGTAATATCATATAATATAAAATGATTGACGATACATTAGCGACGGAGTTCACGAGCGCCGACTAGCGCCGCAGGCGCCGGTAAATAGACGTTTCCGGTACATACGTCGTCGTTCGCGAAAGTTCTGAAAAGCTCACGACAAATTTACATATTTTTTTGTATCAATAAACTTTTACAATTTACGATTCATAATAAAATGTTATTATTTACGATTATTATATATAGTGCACGATGAAATAAATATATCCTATTAAATGTACATTCGTTTACTGTTGTATTTTTAGAAACGGTTGGCGTCAATAGATTTAGTTTTGTGACGCGATACTGTTCGACGAATAGTGTTAGTTATCATATTTGGTTACACGATCTGGAGATGTAACTTCTCAGCATTCCAGGAATTTGCGGAGCGGGTGTTGTGTTCGATGCGTTGTAAGGAGGGAGGCCGGATACGGTGATGAAGGTTGGCAAACCGCGTAACAGGTTGAAGTCCTCTTTCAATTTAAATTACGTAACCAATGCTCCTTTGAAATAATACTCCAGAAATGAACCTGTCAAGTGCGAACATCTTGAAAGAACAAAATCTTTCAATAGGTTAGATAGATAAATCGCTGTTAAACGTTGTCATCGTTTCAAATGCAATACATCCAGAGTTGGACATAGGTCTTCCCCAGAGAATTCAAATAAGAGCGGTTGGAAGCGGTCTGCAACAAGCATCTTTTGACGATCTTAATTACGTGGTCTGTCCACTTTATGCTTGAACGTCTTATACTGTGATTATCGATCCGTGGTCTCTAAACTAAATTTCCCATAGAAACAATGGGATGCCTCGTACACCCAACGTCTTCCGACAACCTCCTTAACAAGGTTGTTTGTCCACCTTGAAGGTCAATGACCTACGTTGCACTCCGGTCTGTAACCTTATAGCACCAGCGGCTATCTCTTCTGCACGCTATGTGGTCTGTCCACTGTTACTTCAACTTAGAAATTCGCTGGGCTGACCATCATTCCTGATTCGATTTCGAAATAATCTCGACCTTAGCATTTTCCGTGGCTCGATAAGCGAGCTGTGAGCTTGAATATGAGAGAGTAGGAGACAAGGTGTTAAAAGTCTGAGTCTTAATCTAAATTAATTCAAACGTCTGTCTGAAAGCTATTTAAAAGATGTGGTTAGGTACGAAAATAATAAAATGCTAAAAATACAAACACATATTACACAACACAATAATCAATTTATGTAAATTAAAGAGTTACGCTGAAAGTGTATAAATGGCGTTTATGAGTGGACTGTGGAATTCAATCGTTGGTGGCAACGAAAAAGAAATCAACTGGAACGAACTATCGACTCTTTACATCGACAACCGTTTAAAATATTTCTCCGTGTCCGAAATCGATAAGGAAGCAGCGCCTATAGTCTACGCGGAGGCCCACAGGATCGCATTCAACAAGACCGGCCTTGGTCTCACTTATACGCCTTTGAACTTTGTCTCCATTTTCTACATCGATACTAGAAAAGGTTTGTTGTATACTATATTCCGTGTTTACTTAAATATTGTATTTAGAAATAGTTACACTTGGTTTAATTTCTAATCTTAAGAAATATAATTTGTTAAGTTTTATCTTGTTATATTTATTATCTAAGTTTTAACCACTACATCAAGCAACGGATCTAATGTTTTAAAACTGAAATTCAAGAATACTTTATTCAATATAATATGAAATAATTCTCGTATTGACGTCAAGATGAATATACTTGTACTCGGAAAATGTTTTATTTAGGTTAAGTTCTAATCTTTAGCAATCTAGCATGTTATGTTAGCTCAACCTTATTCGCAGGTCCAAATCCTTCAATCAATTTCAATTTTTTTTCAAATACAATCCAAATTTAAATATTCTTTCTTAATTTTAGATTACATCTCTTATTGACGTCGAAATTAAATTCTACCATCTGTTCAGATGATAAACGCCTCGAAGCTTAGAACAGGTGAAAAGAACTGAGAGAGAGTTTATTTGATAAGATTTGATAAGAAATCAAATTACTTTTTTTTATAATATCGACATTACTTGGAAGCAAAGAGATTATAATGTCAAATTTTCTATGAAGTCATTTTTTAAATCAATCTATAAGAACTTTCAGAACATTATCTGAGTAGGTATTGTAAAAGCGTATGCTTTGTTAATGATTTACAGACTCAATGAAGTCGAGTCTTAGGTAGAGAAATTTTGATTTTGTTACTAGTTTTTACACAGTGTAAATATCATTTTCTTGAAAAGTCTGATTCTTGTAGAAATAATCTATTGGTTTTCAAATAAGTACCCGGGTAATTCCAAACAACATAAAATGTTGGTGGAGATGTCTGGAAGAAAATCTGAAGTTCCGGGAGTAGGGTGATGGTGCTTCATCTCATATACATGCTCGGCCTAATATCAAGAAGAGTTCATTATGACTGCCATGTAAAAAGAAATATTAAAATTATTAATTTAATTCGCTAAACTTTATATGTAGATTCGCGAATAGTTATCTTGAATCCATGTTAACTTATTGGATCTTTGTAGGTATATAATGTTACACACATTCGAGAAAGACGATGTTCGAAGAATTCGAAGATCGAAGATCAAGGAATTTTCTCTAGAACTACAATTACAAATGATGAATTTTTCGAACACTTCTCCTGAATAAGAGTAAAATACATATGGATATTGTTTGATACATAAAATTACTTGGAGTACCAGTTCACTTATTGCCATTTTATGCATATAATCAAAAATCTTAACAAAAACACAGCAGTATCGATACTTGAAGCATAAACTGTCTAAAACAAATTTTCAAATGCTTTAAAATCTTCCCGGTGATATATCTAATAATAAAAGTTTCCCGGCGATTGGTTGTAATGGTTTTTGAATCTATCGAGTACAGACAGACATTTCATTTTTCATTTATATATAGTTTCTATAAAGTAATTTGCTTGTTAAAAGTAAAGGAATGTAATTTATGCTAAAATTGTTAAGATTCATAATAGTTAGATTTTTTTATATTTAGAAATGGTTTGAAAGAATATAAAATTCATTGATCATTATCTCACATAGAAAAATATCTCAAGTTAATTATTACAAATCATTTACGATTCCTGTCATAATAATTCGACTTCATGTTTTACAAATATGTATATGTCCATTGTTTGAGGCATGTAATTGAATGTTTTGTTAACGTCGATAAAAAGGTAAGGTTTCAAAAAAAATTTTTTTCACAAGATTGTTTTGATTTAAAATTAAGTTACAAAGTCTAATAAGACTATATTTAGGTTCAGGATATAGGAAATACCTATTATAAAATTTAATATTTCTTTATTTATATTTTTTTAATCATTTGAGATTGTTGGATAAAAAAGTTCAGAATTATATGACCTACATAAAAGCTGATTCCAAAATTAATTGTTCAGAATTATGTGATCTCAATGAAAGTTAATTCTAAAATAAAAAAAATGTACGTTTTTTTTCAGCGGAAATAAGGATGCCGAGCGGTCACCTAGATAAGCCCGTGATCGAGGACAACAGGGACGGCACGGTTAGCATCAAATATGATCCGCGGGAGGAAGGCGTGCACGAACTCTACGTCAAATACAATGGGGAACATGTCCAAGGTAACGAAAGCTAATGGACAATCATTTTATAGTTTTTAGGATTTGTATGAAATAAAACTTGGAAAAAAAAATTACTTTAAATACCAAAATCAAAGACGTCTTTGATTGCAATAAAATAATCCGATTTATTTCGAGCTCTTCTAAAATTAACATTTCGAGCCTTTCTCTCAATTAAAAATTGCCTTTATAAAAAGACAAAGATAAAAGATAAAATTCATTTATTCAACAATGGAATTCTTAACTAGACTCTAATTGAAGGAGTAGATCGAGAACTTTTTTTATACTTTTTATTTTTGGTTACTCCGTTTCGCAAGGTGTTGAGAAGAAGCTGAAAGAAACTCCTCGATAAAAGAAATATTTTAAAAAAATTAACAATATATATAATAGACATATATGGGTATACACGCTCTGTCAGATATAGCCTAAATGAAAATAAAATAATCAGGCGACATCACTGATATATGAATAATATGCCATTTTTTTAATATAAGTTTTGAAATTAGTAAATAATAATTTAACATTTTGTGATTTTTAAAACTCTGTTTTCGTTTATTATAAATAAATTAAAAACTTTTTGCAGTCGACATTTTGGTGCAGCCAATTCTTTACGGTGGCTTGTTTAATCGGTGATGGTTGATGGTTGATGACGAAAAAGGCTTATTATTCAATAAGCCTTTTTCGTTAATTTACTTTTTGAATTTTGTAAATGGGAGTCCAATAGTTTATATAGTGTTTTGTACATTTTTTTAGAAAATCTTACATAAAAGAACTTAATTTGTTTCTAGTTTTTAGATATACACATACGCTCTTCATAAAAATATTCAAAAAATATGAATAAACATGTGGATAAAAAAAACTACGCATTTGGCAGACAAGTTCAGTATCTAATGGTGCTTTTCGAGAAATTTTCTTATAGCGTACTCTAGTGATAAAGTGAGTGTTAAGCTTTGACTTTAGAAATAATTTAAAAAGCTGTAGAAGTGTTGTTTTCACAGATAATGCTGATTACGGCTTTAGTTTCATAGAATAAAGTAAGTGTCCATATTCATTGTCGTTTTTTTTGAAGTCTTATTCTAAAAGATAGATGAAACGTTACTGAAAAAATCCAAGATAAAGGTTTTAAAGGAGAAGCCGGTGCGTTTTGTACTTAAGTATATATCAAACGAAAAAGCAAAGTGTAAGAAACTATATGCCGAATCGGAAAGCACGAAAACGCGAGTGAACTGGTAGACTTTTTAGTTACAGCATTTGTTGGACTGTCTCCATAATTGTCTACTAATACGTTTCAGGTTCTCCGTACAAGTTCCACGTGGACTCAATTCAATCGGGCTATGTCACGGCTTATGGCCCGGGCCTCGTCAGCGGCGTCAGCGGTGAGCCCAGTCAATTCACTATCAGCACAAAGGGCGCTGGTTCCGGTGGACTGTCCATGGCTGTGGAAGGACCCAGCAAAGCTGAGGTATTGTTCATTACATTTACAAAGAATAAAAAGATTAATTTAAGACTTGGCTCTTTTACTATAATATACAGGACTTAGAACGTAGAAACGCAGTTTAGGATGTTCACCCAAAAGATAGATGTCATTGTCAAAGCCTCCTCACAAGCTAGATAGTTAATGGGGGAGGCCTATATGCGTCAGGCTGTACATCCAGCAATGTCGTCTAATAAGTGTAATGATGATGTTGATGAAACCATCTGCAATGTTATTTGTACATGATACTAATATATTAATAATATAAAGAATCAAGTTACACTATGAAATCATAATAAACGGTTTTATTGATTAAAAGAATGTAAGATGTCATGTTATATATATTCATACTTTAATCATTAAGGTTATGTTGCTTTAATGTTTACAAATTCTCTAAAAGTTTTTACGGAACAACAATAGCTTATCAATTATGGATTGTGATGTACTTATTTCGTGAGTTCAATCTATGAGAGACAGCAGATAAAGGGATAAACCATTAGGAGAAAAGTAGCACTAAATTCTATCAATCTTTTCTTGTCACGTAGACTCTTTTCTAAAGGCTAGTATTCCATTGTCCACTTTTAAGGCTTGGGATAAATAAAGAGAATTCAATGTGTATATGTTTTATTTTATTTTTACGATTTCGAATTATTTTATTTATACGGGAATCAGTGAACAGTTGAGCAGTGATACCCCAACGATATAGGACTGAGTCTAATTCACAGTTTGTGCATTAATTATATAGGATTTCCACTGCTCACAAAAAAATTACCAGAGGATGGGCACTACGTCTAAGTACCATAATATCGCACTGCATTCGTCAACCCTTGCCAAGCGTGGTGATTATGGTATATCCCCTATAAATATGTTTGTGGAGGCCTTTGCCTTGCAGTGGGCATCTATGGGCTGAAAGGATGGTACGAGAAACGCTGAATGCAGCGCACTTTCCTCCAGTCGTATTGTTAATTTGTAAGATCATGATAATGATACTATTTTGATTCTTGCAGATAACCTGTCACGACAACAAGGATGGAACTGTCGCGGTATCTTACCTGCCAACCGCACCGGGCGAGTACAAAGTGTCCGTTAGATTTGGGGACAAACACATAAAAGGGTCACCGTTCACAGCCAAGGTAAATAAAAGCTTAATTTAAAACAGAAAGGTTAATATACGCGCGAACAATATAAATCTTAATTCCAGCCGTCTATAGATAAATCCTTTCTTGCGTATCTCGTAAATCAGACATCGTCATGTCACGGTCGCCAATGTTGAATCCTTTGGGGAACTATGCGGTCTTTAAATTTGAATAAAACCCAGATAATGCTTAATTGTTAATTTTTGTATTTTTTTAACGATTTTACAATAGGTCTTTAGTCTGTGAGTGCCAGACGAGGTGTGGCGTTTTAACCTCGCGTTTTCAATAATATAAGAGATCGCAACAATAGCTAATGTTAAAATGACAGCTATATAGCTTTAAACACAAAGATCCTGTTCGATCTTATATAACTTATAACGTAATTATAAAGCGAAAGTTATTTATTATACTTTTTAAATTTTGTATTTATTGATGACATCATTTGACATTATCTTTCGTCGAGTGTAAGGTGTTTCTGCATGCGCTTAATCTAGACAACGATACAGTAACATTGATTTACATAGGTTTTTCTTTAGTTAGTACTTATTACCTTGCTTTATTCGGGAATTTTACAATGCAGATGAACCGTACTCTTGCTTCGAGCAATGATCGGCTGCACCACTTCTCTGCAGAACCTCAAAAATGTAGGTCGACATTTATTGTTGCCCATGAGAGAGGCGATACTTGCCTCTTCCACTTTCTTGCCGAACATTTTATAATTTATAGACGTATACATAGGATGGGATTAAGGTGTAGTCCACGGAGAAGCAATGCAGCGTATGATGTTCTACACAAAGTGAACAGGTGATGAAAAGATCCGCTTGCAACCGGTCCTATTAAAAACCTATAGAGGGGGTTCTATATCCATTGGTAGATGTCCTGTGACTGAAATGACGCTGATGATGATAACAGACTTTTTACTGCCAGGTTAAATTGACCTGTCGCATCCTAATAAAAGTAATAATTTATGCGTATTAATTTAGCTGGTAAACGGCTGTATAACATTTTAGGAAATGAAAAGTCAAACGGGCGAAGTTCACAGCACACTGTCAACCGCGCGACGTTCAGTAGTCGTTATATCTTGTGAAAATTCTAAACTCTTGCCATTTTAACATTTCTTTCTATAAGAACCTTCTAGAAAACATTTCCATTTTTTTAAGATTAATGTGACCGGTAAAGTCGTTCTAAAGTTATGCCATAGGAATAAGAATTTATTGTTATACATAACGATTTAAGAGTATTTTTTTATCGAACAGGTGACTGGTGAAGGTCGCAAGAGGAACCAGATCTCTGTGGGCAGCTGCAGCGAGGTCACCCTGCCAGGAAAGATCAGTGACAATGACATCCGAAGCCTTAATGCCTCCATCCAGGTTAGCATTAGGCTAAAAATGTCGACTTTGACGTCGTCGACTTTGTTTACGCACGCATCGTCGCACAAAGCCTCCACCGACACCGACAGCAGCAGCAGCTTCTATTAAATGACTAAATAATGCACCATCTGCTCTATTTTGGTATAGGACATGCTCGTGTCATAGAGTAAAAATGATCATTCCGTATAGCCAATGTCATAATTTCTTTCCTCATAAATTTTTTTGCACAGAGGATTTCATCTCTCCGTAGGCGGATGATGTAACGTTCACGTGAGGACGCTTTAATCTGCTGACCACTACGGTTACATTAATTTATATTGTTAAATCATTCGTAAGTGTTCGAATTTTAATTCGGATACCGTCAGTGATATGCTAGCCGCCATTGTACCCGCATAACGCGTGATGTGATGTTACACGTATGTCATTATTCTTCGTTGGCGAGGAATATGAAAGCCTGTGTGGCTTGTATCACAACTGCTATTTACTATTACCTAGCTTTCAGCTTCTGAATTTAAATCTATATTCAAATGTCACTTGGGAAGCTCAAAAATACTGTAATATCTGATGACGAATGTTTTTGACTTATGTGTGTTGTAAGTGATGATATATGGAATCCTAAACGTGGTCGCTTACAATGTGCCTTAGAACAAGGCTCAAGGTCACCCAATGAGCAACGAAGATGGCAATACTTTTACTGCGATCACGAAATAAAAATGAGGGGATCCGCGGCGAACCAAGATCACCGAGGTAACTTCAAGAATTGTTCATCTGAAATGGCATTAGGCGGGACACATCGCTTGTGCATCAGACAGTTGTTGAAGCCAAAAAGTTCTCAAGTGGCGATAATGAGTCGGTAAACGCGGCAAGGGTAGGCCCCGCTCTAGATCGACCGACGACATAACCAAAATCGCAGAAAGTTTCTGGATGCGGGTAGCGGACGACCGGTCATTTTAGCAATCTTTTGGGGAGACCTATGCCTTGGAATAGGCTTCTATCGTCTGACATGCATTAATGAATAAATGATTTTATAAATTAAAAGCTTGATAATTATGTCACTTTTTCTTAAGATTAAAGGACAGTGCTTAAAGTAAATAATTGTTCTTGATTTATCTTGACCTTTGGCTTTGAACAGGCTCCATCCGGACTAGAGGAACCTTGTTTCCTGAAGCGTCTGCCGTCCGGTAACATCGGCATCAGCTTCACGCCGCGCGAGGCCGGACAGCACATAGTCTCCGTCAAGAAAATGGGTGTCCACATCCAGAATTCACCTTTCAATATTACCGTACTGGACCAGGAAGTCGGTGATGCTAAGAAAGTTAAGGTAAATAAATAGTTCTTTCATAATCCAAGCAAGATGTTCGGCTTCTGTAAAAGCGTTATTGTTTTGCGTTTTTAGCTATTTTGACTACAAAAAGTTTATTCCTAATTATTACACCTATTTACAATTAGTATGAAGGGATCACTCTGAGCTATGTGACATTAATTAATTTTATTCTGTTGGAATGGGACTGGCCCATAACTTCTGGCAATACGAAGTCTGTCAGGTGGTATTTTGCGGAAGTCCATCCTAAGTAAGGAAAGATCCAATATTTATCCACTTCCGCACATGCAGTGGTAGTCGTGCAACAAAGTGCACCGCCCGCCAGCCCGCTAAAAAATGCGTATGAGGCAAACAATGCGAATCATTCGGTGATTCGCATTGTTTGCCACTGCATGTGCGGAAGTGGCTAAATATTGGTCCTTTTCTTACTTAGTATATAAATGTTGAAAAAGGTTATTCTTACATTATTATAATTACGCCATAATAAAGTATATCTCGTACCATTGACTTTTGTACAGGTTATTTTTAAAGCTTTTACACCTATAACCAAATCAACTAAATCTGTTGCTAAGCGCAAAATTGAGAACTTGCTGCGGTTGATTATGTTATAAAAAGAAATTTAAAGCAAAAAATTAGTTCGTTTAATCTATTTTAAACTCTTTTGTCTACGCAATAGAGTAACGAGATCTAAGCATATGTCCAAAGAATTTCTCCACTGCTTAAATCCTAAGAAATATGAGATATTTTTAGTTCCAAAAAAAGTACTAAATATTTATATGTTTATAATTGAAATTTATAAAATTATTTATTTAAATTTAAGCACAGCTTTCAAATGTCAGGTGATTTGTAAAAATAAAATAGTTTTATTATTTTTGTTATGTAACGTCAGGTATCCGGCACCGCGCTGAAAGAAGGAAAAACCCACAGTGAAAACACTTTCTCAGTAGACACCAGGAATGCAGGCTATGGTGGTCTCTCCCTGTCCATTGAAGGTAACCAATTCTTTCAAAACTTTTGGGTTATGTGGAATTACAGTTTTGTTACCGACGGCTCTTTGGGCCGAAAGGTTGTCGAGTAGCGACCACATGTCGTCAGACGCGGCATGGGTAGACTCCCTGCTAGCTTTACCGATGACATAGTCAAAGTTACGGGAAATCACTAGACCCGGGCAGCGTAAGACCTGTCATCGTGGCGATCTTTAAGGAAGGCTTATACCATGCAGTGGTGATGATGATGATGATGGTTTTGATTGATGTCATTGCTGTTAGTCTATAAAGGACTCTTACAGCTACATAGGTCACAGGGCATCGGATCCGTAGGCAAATAAAATTGTGGTATAGCACGGCGAGATGGAAGTATCGACCGCTCTGTTATGTCAGCCCGCCGTCACACATGAACGCTGCTATGCTCGCCGCTCTTTTCTCTTTTTCCCCCGCCTTGCCGGACCTTCCTGAGGCGCGGTACAGCGGTTTCAGTAGCATTAATAGCGGTTGTATCAACTTACGTTTTCTCGATCAGCCTGCGGAGAAAGCAAAAGAAAGAACATGTGCACAACCAATATGTATTTTCATATTTTTACTTTTATATATATCGTCCATATATCGTTGTCGAAAAATCACACACACACTGATTAAACAGGAATCGATAAAAGTACACGACAAATTACAGGTTAATTATAGAAATATGAACTATATCGGATTATATTATCCGAATGTCCGATAAATACAGTACAGGTCAACATATTTGATTTTTAAATATATTTCCGATGCACAGGTCCCAGCAAGGCTGAAATCCAGTGTGCGGACAGCAAAGATGGCGTCCTCGCTATAAGCTATAAACCGACTGAACCAGGCTATTACATCGTTAATCTTAAATTCGCCGACCATCACGTCGAAGGCTCACCTTTCACTGTTAAGGTAAGGAGATTGTGTACTGGTCATAAAAAAATGTATTCTTTCTGGTAGGTTATACGTTATATAATTGCACTTTAGAGGGAACGTTTAGTTATTAAAATAACGATTGGTTTAATTAAATGTATTATTTTTATAATGTGAAATTATATCTTTGAAAGGGGTTGACTAATTAAACTTTTATACCTTATACTTAAATTTAACATTTGGCAACTAGAAGTACCCAGAAGTTTTTCGTTTTATAAATTCCTTAGGACGTTCTAAACATTAATTTAAAATTACATCATGATTTATTAGATGATTATAACAGGTGGTGCAAAAGTAATGTCATAATGTAAATGTGCCCTAATTTTTACAATTCGAGCTAAATGTTGCTGTGCTTTGACCTTTATGATGTAGATATATAGATGAATCATGGTATATCCGTCCATAGACATATTTGATGAATAATATACCTTACAATGGGCGTCTAAAGGCTGAAACGACAACGACGACAACCATATTTATATATAGTCGTGTGTAAATAAACAAAACATAATACTTGTAAAGTACTTTTAAAGTAGATATAGTAGTTTTTACAATAGCATTACTAACTCAGGTGATCGGAGAAGGCAGCAATAGGCAGAGAGAGAAGATCCAGAGACAACGCGATCCTGCTCCTTTGACCGAAGTGGGCACAAACTGCAAACTCACTTTCAAAATGCCTGGTGAGCTACCAACTTATTTTTAATCAAAAATTAAATTTACATCCAACGCATATTACATGTGGTCTACTCGTATTGGATAATTTATTTTTGGCATAAATAACATAAACTTCATGGAGAGAGTTTATGTTTGTATGTCGCACTGAACAATTTTCTTTTACTGATATATTACTCAGCTCCTACAAAACCACCCAAATTATGTTCTGATTTAAGGTTGACTTGTCGTAATAGATAAATAAAGTACATACAATTTGGGATAGTTGTTATGTAAAAAAAAATTATGGTAGTATGATTCTTACATAATTTCTTTCGTTAATAGCGACAGTATTACATGTAATTTTAATTATCTGTAGAAATATTGTACGTTATTAAAATAATTAAATAAAATCATCACTCATTCTGCATAGACTTAAAAATGTATAGACCCGGAAAAGGCATACATTTTATTTGATATTTATGTATTTTGAGAGACTAACTAAAGATTTGAATACAAATTTTGAAAAGAATTAAGTGAATGTGTTTTTTGACAAGTGACACAGGAACTTATTCTTTTAGTAGTAGTGATGTATAAAACAATTAATAGTCTGTGGAAGAGGTGTATGCCCAGCAGTTGAAATGTTGGCTATGATAATTCTCTAATTAGTTTCAATTTATCGATAATTGTTTGTTGAGTTAATAATTCATTTATTGAATGTTTACATAGTCAAAAAAATCATAACGACTGTTTACATCAATCTTGTTTGGTTAATCATTAGTATTTACGTAACAAAGACCAAAAGTTCTTTAAAATTATGTACTATATGGAAAATAAAAACACTTGAAACTCTTCTTGTAAGCTTGCACTAATACGAATTATGCCCCCGCTCCTACCAATTATCAAGCCTTTAACCCTGAATATATATATATACATATATATATATACATATATATATATATATATATATATATAGGATTAATATATATGTGTGTATATATATATATATATATATATATATATATATATATACACACACATAAATAGCCATAAAAATCTGAACAATGTAAGGATGATCATGTTTTCATTTCACCGTCAGGCATAACATCCTTTGACCTCGCGGCAACGGTTACCAGCCCTGGTGGGATCTCCGAAGATGCTGAGATCCAGGAGGTTGAAGACGGACTGTACTCGGTTCACTTCGTGCCCAAGGAACTGGGCGTTCACACGGTTTCCGTAAAGTACAGGGAGATTCATATTCCCGGTAAGGAACATTACTTTTATACATTTTTTTAAGTTCGCACTTTTTATTTTGTGTTTTAAAACTATATTGTCTAATTTGACATAAAATTTGTTAAAAGAACATTATGAAGTAGTTAACCTACTATTTATGATAAAAATATTAATTAAAACTGGCCAAAATATAAAATACGTTATAAGTTTTAAGACACTGAAAGTCAAATTAATGTTGTTAATGATTCTGCTTTTTAAAGTAAAAATATTTTAATTTATCATTTTGATTTATCATGTCAAATTCATAACTACCTAATATATAGCTACAGACAGACGTAGTAGGCAGTCTCATATAGACTTTGACAAAAGTTACCCTGCCTGACACAACCCAATAAAAAAGTAAAAGAAAATATTAATAAATAATGAATATTTATATTATTAACTTTCCTATTTTTACACTTTTATGCCATTTAAACACGTTATATTATTAATTGACATAAAATTATCGACAGCTTAGCAGTTATAGATTACTCTGTGGCTTCTATGAGAAGACTGAATCATTTTATTGCATTCCTAGCAGTTTTTCCCCTTTTTCGTGCTTTAACAAAAATACAATGAAAAAGGAATTAAACTAGATGGTCTGGCCGTTTTCAACTTTCGTGAATAACAACGCATTTGGCGAATAGATTTCATTATATGTTAAATAGATAATTTTTACATGTAATTATAGATTACGTAATTAAAAATAATAGGTGAACAAATGACCATGTTATGGTCATATTTGAACGTCCTATTTGAAATTTATGGTGTGTCCTATGATCATCACTGTATAACCTGTGGTTAAAATGATAATGGTGATGAATGATCATAGATTGGTGATAAAAATTTTATAATGTTATAAATGAACCGAAGTATAATCCCAATAGAAGAACTATTAACTTCGGTTAATTTCTTCTAATTTCCAAATTCGAATTTTCCAGGATCTCCGTTCCAGTTCACCGTCGGTCCTCTTCGTGACTCCGGTGCCCACTTGGTGAAGGCTGGAGGCGCTGGTTTGGAGAGAGGCGAGGCTGGTCGCTTCAACGAGTTCAATGTATGGACTCGCGAAGCCGGAGCTGGTCAATTGGCCATCTCCTTGGAAGGACCCAGCAAGGCCGAGATTGACTTCAAGGATAGAAAGGATGGATCCTGTGACGTCTCGTACAAGGTCGACGAGCCCGGTAAGTTCACATTTATTATTTATTTAGTACTCACCAGAAAACATATACATAGATACATAATAACTGACAAAAGCACAATGGTCGGTCTTATCATTCAAGGCAATTTCTTACAATACATATTGTATGGAAATAGAAGAAGTTATTAGTGAATTCTACTGCCCGCCTAATATTAAAGTTTTTTTTTTATTCGTACTCCGCCAGTCTTGGGTACACAGGGATATTATAACAATAATAATTTATTCACAGTATTCTTTTATTTAAATCCTCATTTTTCTTCCATCGTAATTTCAAATATTTTTTCTTCTTTTAGGTGTAACCTCACATATTGTTTCATTCCTTTTTATTCTTTATTCCGTTCATACTTCACCTCACTTTCATTGCCTTCCCTCACTGATACTACATTTTTTGCATTACTTTATTTTTGTTTTTTTAACTTTCTTATATTAGGCATTTATTTTAAATAAACGAGTACAAATAAATAAAAATGTAATATGTGTGTTGTTGTTGTGTAATGTAAATGTTTTTATTTATTTTTACTCTTTTATTTTTTTACTATTCTTAGTTCTACTACTATTTTTACTCTACTATTATTTTTTTACTTCTCTTATATCACAGTTCAATACAGATTGAATAGTCTATCACGTACACTCTCCCATGACGTTTCTGCAATATTCCAGGAAACCCTATTGACTATATAATATACTCGAAATCCGGTAACCAATTAAAATGTAATTGCATGCTTAAACATGGAAATATAAATGAAATTTTATTATTAAATTTAAATGCGAAAATATATTAACAGACGACCGTTGAAAAATTAGCAATTCAAATTTACACACGCCCCATAGATCCTTAACGAGCGACATAAAAACACACAAACAGAAAAACCACCACGCGATGCTCGACTCCGTACATACCATACTGGCCGGTAGTCCAGTGATTTATGACTTTGCCCAACAAACGTTTGATCAAAGTTTTCACCCTCAAGAATTTTCTCTACCCAATGATTTCACAACTTGATTTATTTTTTTCTTTATTCTTTTTTTTTATAATCATGCAGAAAGAACAAAAAGAGGTCTAATATCTGACAATAAGCATAGGCAATTATGTCATAAATATAAAAATCTACAAAATTAAATAAGAAATAAACAGGTTTTTTTTATTTCTTATTTAATACGGACAGTTATAAGATTGTTAAATATTAATACAAAGATAATTATCCCATAAAAAGTCTGAATTTGAATTCACTAACAAATAAAGTCATGGATTTTTTGAGGATATAAACAAAAGTCTTTGCTACTTATACTGATAATTATGCTGTTATTTAAAATAAATACATACATAATTGTGTCATAAAACATTGGGCCTATGGTTTTAATTTATACAGATAATATAAAGACAATTATTTATGGTGTTTATCTTAAAATACCCCATTACCAGCCTAAACACAATTATAGGACGTAAATAAGAATTTTGAGATATTAAACATATAATTTTTGTTAATCATAAAACGATTCATAGCCAAATTTTGATGTAGTAAGTCTCCATGATTTCAAATCATTCAGATAACTATGTCATGTCCCAATAAAATCATAATCATTTTCTGTTATAAACAAGATTTTTATATTATTTTTGAATATATTTGTGCTTATAATAATATAATAAGACATTGACATTCACGATATTATTACAGATACGAGTAGAATAACACATTTTAAAACCTTAGAAATTTTTTATGACGTTAATCTTTTTCATTGCTTCAAATATATGTGATTGTCAAAAAATAGACAATTGAAAACAAGACTTTTGAAGATATCGTAAAACATATACAGATAATTGAACTAATTTATTAAAAAAAAACGTAAACTATTTTCGTGATAAAATTGCGAGGTACTAAAAAAATTATAGATTTTTTCCGAACGAGGTGCTTTTGAGAGTGTTTCAAATTATTATCAAGGTATTGAATATGTTTGTCGTACCTGTGCGATACATATGGACGCCCCGTTGCGGTGTCCGCACGCGCCCGGTGTTGGTTCAGTTGGGCCAACGTGCAGGCTGAATAGAATGCACTTCATAAATAAATCAACTCGTTCCTCGCCCAGCCACGCCTACCCGCGAATCGTCCAATAGCATACGCCGCCAACGCACCGGCGGTAAAATTTACCGCGAACCATTTTGACAGTTCGATTTTTTAAATTTGTTTTCGTTTTTTTTTCCGCCCCGCAAATGACCACGCAGTCTCGTGTTATTTTTTTTTTAAGTGATAATGGCTGTCGCGATTTTGTATTGCCGGCCGCTGCCGGAATTTACGATATGTCCCCGTATGAAATACGATGAATACTCTTGCTCCAAATCGTCCCGGCTATTTATTTAGGTATTTATCGGAAACGATAACTTTATACAATCGCATCGCTCAAGGATCAGGCCGAGTGCAGATTATAAATAAGAATGTTTGAACCTTTAGAAGCTTATACTTTTTTATTATTACTAACAATATTGGTTTTGTGTATGTGTGTATCCAATAAAGCAAATTGGTGTTGCTTGTCTATTCAAGATGTAGACCGAGGGTGGCCAAGCTCCTTGGTAGTCTCAGCGATTTTCTAAATTTTTAAATTTGTCGCGACTCGTTAGCCAATTAGTATTTCAAAGGCATGCAAAATGTATGATTATTATTAAAAAAAATTAAGTTTACATATTAAATTTGCGCTGTCTTTCGTATATATTGCCAGAAATTTAAGATATTTTGAAACATGTATGAAACGAAAATATTTTATTATAGGGCATCCATCCGATGGACGCCCTCTGCAAAGCATAGGCCTTCCACAAAGATTCCCACCATGACTACTCTTGCTTTTTCGAAATCCAGCGGCTTCTCGGGACCTGGATAATGTCGTCGATCGACCTAGTACGGGAACTAACCTCGCCGTGTCTTATTTATTCTCTGTTGATATTGTTGCTGTCAGCCCGAAGGCTTTTACAGCTTTATCGGAGCCGAGTTCACGGAGTGAAAGAGACTGTGAACTTAAAAACTTAAAAATAAAAAATAGCTGGTCGGGCGCGTACCAGTTGCATGTAGACATTCGCACGTACCAAAGCGCTATACCCGAGTTGTGCTGTGTAGTGTTTGTATTGTGTGTATGCGACTTGGGACGGCGGCGTGGAGTACAGGACGAATCGAGGAGGAATCCGAATCCAACCACGGTTTGCCCACGCTGTTCGCGGTTAGAGAGCGGGTGGCCTCTCCCTAAAATCGGGCGTTGACACCGTGTCTATCGACTCGTGGTCGCTACATAGAATATAATAACACACAGATGAAAAGTGAACTGGGGTAAATTTGTCGAGAGCCAGAAATATACGTTTAAAGCGCCGCGTGAGCTTTTGGCGACTTTGTATGTCTTTGGTCCACCTGATACAGGATCTAACTACGCCGTATCTATAAGTTCGTGGCCGCTACAAAAAATGTAACAACATGAAATCTGAACATATTTTTTTGACCTACGGCACACCAGTTGAGGAGCACTGATCTAGACAATGGCGATAGACAACGGTGATGCTCTAAACCGAGATCACAGAGGTTCCCATGAAAGAAGCATCCGCTCAAGCGATTTAAAAGCTCGCCGACCTATAAATCTGGTAATAAAGTTGAGTGTAGTGGCCCGGGTCGAGGCTTCTGAGGGGATCTAAGGCCTTAGGATCTGTTACCAGGCTATACGTTGTCTACGCTATGTGCCCTAAAATCTTCGGAATATGCCAATAGAGCAATAATGATTATTGTCTCAAAAAATACAGAAATGTTTATAAATGTTAGAATCGTCATACATAGTGAAATAGAAGTATGTAGCAAGCCTATCAGAGGCTTCTTAGGAAGTAATCGAGCTTCGCTAACTTAAAAAACGTTAAGAAAACATAACGGCAAAAATAATAATAAAAAAATCTATTTTTATTATTGTTGCTAGGTATGTACGTATAAACTATTAAGTACGGCACGTTAATCGCTATAAAATTAGCATCACTCGTGCTATTTTATAATATTTAGCATAATTGTACAGCAGTTAGAAACAATTAAGTCAGCCGTCAGCTGCCGCTAATCGCAATTTAAGTCGTTAGGCTCGGGGAGCTATTTGATTTGCAGATGTGTTATTTGCATTTGATACTAGGTTCATTGTCTCGTATGTTTGTTTTTCCTACACCTTTTAAATTCTTATCTTTCCGAAATGTACATGGTGTTTTGAAAATCAATAAGTTCTGACTTTAACAATAATGTTAAATGCTAATTTGAATTGATAGATATATGATAGGTGTAGTGGTTAAGAAAAACGACTTGTGGTTGTTGGTAGTAAGTTCTATCATTAACAGATGTGCAGTACTTATAAAAAAATATTAGAAAAGAATGCTCGATAATCTGAATAAAGCCCCGGTCTAATAACTTTTATACCTTTTTTTCTAAAATAAGACCCGTATATCTAGGTAAGAAAATATAATTACGTAATGATTATATATAAGTAACAAAAATTGTATTACTATTCTTGGTATTGAAATTGAACTGTAATGACTCAATCTGCGAGCTTATGAAAGTCTAACATATATAAGGTTTGTGACAATTAAAGATGGAAACGAGGTTAATGATATGCTGCATCTAGAGAATAATAAGGTTGGCCGTGTTAGTACGAAACAGTAGGTTAAAGTCAAATCGAGGCTCTTCGGAGTAACCTAGGATGGTCTGTAGAGATAGAGATTTAGACGTTCATTTCTCGTATATCTAATAAAAAAAATAATCGTCAAAAGTAACTGGACGAAGTCCCGGGCTTGAGCTCCGGTCGAAAACCCGTTTGCGCCCGACATTCCATCATAGCGCGTTGTCTCCCTTCGGAGAGTTTCAAAACTTTTTACCAACGATTATATCCAACGGGCAGTCAATTAAAATGACTCTTAAACACCAGAGGCAAGGAATGCGAGCCCTAAACCGAATTTGTCCCGGCCCCCATTGTGTTTGATCGCGCAAAAAAGTTACGCAGCATCCGACAAAGAAACCGCTTCTTTTTGTCGCTGGATATTTCATAAGTGTATCCAGATTAGATATTTCTATGGCATCCAGGCGAATAATGACTTAAGCTTTGCTCGGATAGTTCCGAACATCAGGCGACAGCTATCCCTTGTTATTGTATGCTTATTTTTGAGTTTAACGATTCGCGTCTTCATGAATATTTATAAATGAATGCGGGTGAAAAGATAAAGAAATACTATAAACAGTTCTATATATTTATATATACAGGATGATTGGTTATAAGTATAAACATTTTTAAAAGTAGTGTATGTTATAACTCTATTGCTAGGAAACTGGCATTCAAATCAGGAGGACTCGATAACCTCCCTGATAGGCGGAGAATATAAACATACATTCTTGACCCTTGTTAAGGAAATTGAAAAAAAGCTATAGACATAAACAAAAGGCAAATACAATAAATAAATAAATAGAAAATAGAGAATAAAATGATAAAATAGGAAACATAAATCTGTGATAAATAAAAAATAATTATAATGTAAGAAATTTAAATGTAAAAATAAAAAAGTAACATAAAAATAAAAAATGTAAATTATAATAAGAAAAGGGGAAAGAATGAAAGTTGAATAGAGCGAATGAGAAAGAAAGATAAATTGTTGTATGAAAGAGAGAAAATAAACTGAAAGAAAATGAAAAAGTAAAGGAAAGAAAGAAGAGAAAGAAAATAAAAAATGAATGTGAAAAAATGTAATTGTAAAATAAGTCCCTGTCCCACCATAAGATAGGGGTACGAGAGGCCCCCAATAGCGGGGGTCATAAAAAAAAATTGCTACGAAAAAGATTTTAGGCTTATACAACTATTTCAAATTACTCTGTTTAACGTGATCATGCTGAAATATGATGCATTGATTTATTTTATTGAATAGTCTGCACGGACGAATCGTTTCAACTGATAGATGCCCACTGCAAGGTATAGGATTACCATAAAGATATCTATGGGTGGATATACCATAATCGCTACTCTTGGCGGGTTGGCGATCGCAGTGTGGTATGCAGATGACGCTGCTGACCATCCTCTGGAAACTTACTTGTGGGTAGTAGCATCTCTATATAATTAATAAACAAAGTGTGAATTATAAAAGATTTTATTCCGGGAACACAACCCGGAACGTACTATCACAAGTCTCAGTTTTTTGCCACTGAACTACCACAGGTTTTGTTGATAGGATGTACAATACATTCGTTAAAAGTAAATGAGCTATATAATTACCGCTTTAAAACTTTTACACCTAAATTTTTATAATGTATATTAAATCTATTTAATAGTAATAAGATAATAAGCAATGTGTTTACTCTTATATGTGTGTAGTACACTAAGTTTTGGATTGTTTTTCTATCGCGTTTATACACCTGCCTGCTTATCTTTGCACCATTCCGTGTTGTGAAGATGCCTATAAGTCATGAAGGACATTGCACATTGCGTAAAAAGAGTACAAAATAAATAAATAAAAGATTAAGGAAATAAGAGAAGCGATTCTTAGTTCATAGTAAAAATCATAATATGAATATGCCATTTGTATTTGACAGCTATCAAATATTATTAAAACAGTGAAAATGGAGAAGCTAATGTAAATAAAAATAAAGCTAACTTGATTATGATTTAATTCAAATGGCAAAAAAAGTCGTTGTATAATTTAGTAAAAGAATACAAATGTCTCTAACACCATAAAAAGGAGACAAGTAAGAACTCTGATATTTTTAATAAACAATTGAATTTGGGCAATCCGCACGACAGACCGAAGGTTTATTTTTGGAGGAAGGTTTTTTAATATGATGCTGGCGAAGAATGTTACGCATACTGTGGACTATACCAGGAGAAGCGACATGTCTGTTCTCGATCAACTCTGTCTTAAGACCTGATTCTTCACCATCTGCTATAAGTGGATTCTAGGCTACGTAGGCCACATAGCTCGGTGGCTACCAGAGAGTGTCGATAAACTAGTAGTTGTTAGAAAAGTAGAGTTAAGGAAACTAAAAAGGCGATCACCAACCTAATAGACGGATTCTGTGAGAAAGAAGTAGTTGGAACCTTCGCGTCTGTTAAACTTGAAGTTAAAGTTATAAGCCAGCTCCACATTATTCTAGTTTTGATCAAATTGGCCCGTAAAGTATAACACACCTAAATATAAGTAAAAAAACTCGACACCTCTTTCTTTACCTATCTTACAGTCAGGGTTTTGGTAATGGTGTCGGTAGATACTTCCATAGTATAGATGCAAGTATTGTCTGCGAATAGAGTTAGTTAACCTTTGACGCTTGATATGTCTTTAGTATAAATCGTAGATAAAACCGCTCCTAAGACTAATAATAGAGTATTAAATATTATATAAGAGATATACCTCAGTATAGATGGACAAACAGATGATGATGATGATTGAAAAAATTTGCGTTAAAATAGTAACTATAGAGTTAATTGCCAAGTTTTTCTTAATAGAGTCAATAAGTCGAACCTGTCAGTGTTATATGTATAAATATATTCATTTATCAAAATCTTGGCTTTCAGGAACTGCCTATGAAAAACTCCAAAGAATAAATGTTTGTTTCAATGATCCTTTAATCGACACTGTAATGGGTTTTGTATTTCAAAAACTTATAACTTATTACTTACCTCTCAGTGAATGATATACTCATTTTTACTTTACTTTGTAGTATAAAAGAAACTGTCAAAAAATGTTATAATTTGTAATACACTGAGTTAAACCACGTGCTAGCATTGGAATTGTTACGCAACGCACCTGCAGTCGGTAAAAACATAACTACATAGGTTTTTCGGTCCGCAAAAAGACTTAACAAGAAACAGGAGGAAGACGGGCCGGGCACCGAACCCCGCGCAAGTCACAAGCACCTCATTTGAATAAGGCCTACATCATTATTTGGATGGCCGAGTCACACTATCTCTGATTAACTTTACATTAATCTATGTTAAACTCTGTTTAACATAGATTAATGTAAAGTTAATTGTTTTTTTTTTAATGATCCCCGCTATTGGGGGCCTCTCGTACCCCTATTTATGGTGGGATAGGGACTTTATTAGCATTTAATTTATTCACTTAATTATTTTATTTTCATTCTTTTCTCTTTCGTTCTTCACATAATCTTTCATTCTGTTCTTTTATACCACAATTCTGCTTTCTTTCCCTTTTGCTCTGTTTTACCATTGTTTCATCCTCTTTTCATTTTACATTTTCTTAATTTCTAGTTTTGTTGTATCACATTTTTATCTTTATCATTATCACAGTTTAATATTATTTACTTTTACTTATCTTTTTTGTTTTTGTTTGTTGATGCCTAACTTTTATTTTTTTCTATTGCATATTGTATAATTCTTTTGCAATAATTGAGGAATACTTTCATGGTTTCTTTTCCGCCTATCAGGGAGGGTATTGTCTCCTCCCTGATTTCAACGCCAGACCGGCACTCGAAGCCGTACTCTGTTTAACTTGTAGATCATACGATATTTATTTTGCTCTTCATAAAAATATTCGTGTTTGGAATTTCAACCAGCAATGTTATTCTTGCATGGAATGTAAAATAAAAGAATTTACACTCGACACTGTGATACAAGATGGCATGTCTAAATAGCCAGATATTTCGCGAACTATTCCGCTGTGGTGTCTTTCTAGACGTTTTCCAGAATTAAAGACTAAAAACCATATTATTGAAGCTACAAGACATTATAAATAACTCTGCTGATATCTGTTCTTTTTAACGTAAGGTCATAGTTTAATTGGCATTTTCAATTTTCGCTTTATTAATGTAATAGAATCCTGACGGCACTTAACCTTTCTATTGTGACTCTTATTGGGCCATTACATTAGAAATTTCGAGTTCTTGCAATTTAACTCTTAGGCTGTACAGATGTACACTCCATGTGACCAGTTATAAGAACTGCGAGAGGAAACTTTATTCTCGTCCGTGACTGCAAGACGACAGACTAATTAATTAACTTAAAGCTTAAAAGTCAATTAACTTTAATAGCTGGTTAAAATTTGGGACGTTAAAATATGAATATTTTAATTCTTTTATGGTTTGTACGTAATGATAAAAATAATGAACCTAAAAATTAGCACTCTTGAGAGAAAGCGTCGAAGAGAGGCGACGTATGGGAGGAAAGTATGAAAAGATATGAAAGATACTGTGAAGGGAATTGGAGAAAAAAATAAAATACATTGAGGAGGACGAAAGATTAATTTGGAAATTAGTCAAAACTTTAAAAAATTATTATTTAATTAAAGAACTTATCCACCCATGATAGGGATTGACCGAGAGGCCCCAAAAAATACGTATGTCTGTGGTATTTTATTTAAATATCTTGTTAAAGTAAATTTAAAATTATTTGAAAAATGGTGTTTGGTTATCGTATTTATGAAGAACGTAATTAAAGATAATTTTACTTTGATTTGAGTCATGTCGTAACTTTTAAATTATGACAAGAGCCAGGATTTACTTACCCGGTGGTTTAATGTAATTACAGTAATAAACCACGTGTTTACTTTAAATAAAAAACCATATAAAAAGCACTTAAGATTAGATTAACCATAATTAGTGTAACTGGCCATTGAGCTAGTTCCGAATACCGATGCCATTAAAAACCGAAAATTGTTTTTTTTTTTTCGATAAAAACGTGAGCGGCCAGATATATTCGGATGTAAATAAATCCGCAACGGTACGGCCACCGCGAAGCGAATGTTTATTAAAAAAAAACACACGCACACACACGCATGTAAAAATTTAAATTTTCGGAGACGGAAAGAGTTATTGCCGCATTCGTTAGTTCTTCATTCAGATTGAGCGACGTCTCCACGGTTGGTGCTTTTTTCGTATAAAACGTATTTTGTTTTTCGTTCAATTTCGTCAGGTTTTTAGGTGCTCCGGTTGAATTTATTGCGGCATTTGTCGGTTGCTTGTGAGGGACAAGGTTCGGGTGATATGCTACTGACGTCTCATAACAAGACTCTTTCCCTGTATATCCATTACATTTAGTTTTGCAAATCGACGTACATTTTAAAATACATTATTCTCATATCATTAATAACGTGTGAATCGAATAATAAAATTTCAAAACCATGATATCGTATTACACTTATAAACATAATACTGAGATACAATTACATGAAGCTCAATCTTTGATTTTATTTTTTTTATTACTTAAGGTTTAGTCTAAGCACATTTAAACCAACTTACTTAACAAACACAGCTTAACGGTGCATAAATACAATATGAGTTTTGATAACATTATTACGTTGTTTATATTTAGAGAATATTTACTCGATTTGTAGAAAAGATCATTAATAAATAGTGCTAGATTTAAAAGAAAGCTTAAGAAAGCTTTTCATGTTTCTATTAATTATGTTTTATATATCGAGCAAAGATAGTTGATTGATATGTAACTAAAATAAAATAATACACAATTGTTCATAACAAAATGTTATTTCAGAAATCTCAGTAACACAATTGTAGGCATCTGTGAACTTCATCTCAACTAATAGTAGCCCACTGCAAGGTATAAGCCTTTAAAGATATCTATGGGGGATATATCATAATCGCCACGCTTGGCTGGCGTATTGGCGATCGCATTGTGGTATTATGGTACGTAAAGAATTCTGTTGCCGACCCTCTGCAAACTTGTTTGTATGCTGTAGCAATCCTATGTAATTAATGCACAAAGTGTGAATCATATAAGATTGTATCCCGGAAATTGAACCCGCGAGCGACGATCAAAAGTATCAACCATCAACCGCTGGGTTACCACTACTCAATTAGCATTAACTTGTATTAAAACACACTCCTGTATAATGTTTTTAAATTATGAAATAAATTTATAATGTTTGTTAAACAAAAGAGTAAACGAATTCTTAAGTGCTAGTAAGGTTTAGTAATGAATTTCTCTTACTAGTATGACCTGTTGAGTTTATTGTCAAGGACCCTTCAGTTCTGTGAACTTATTTCCGAAGAAGATGTGAAAGCCTTCAAGGTAACAGCATCAACATCAACTGAAGCCATGCAGTTTACTACAGGTTCCTTTTAGACCAGGGCGCGTTTGGAGTAACTTTAAGTTGTAAAAAAACAATTATCATAATCGTGCTATAGGACTTTCACTGCTCAATATATGTCTCTCCATATATTTCCAATAAAAACTTTATTAGCGGCCATTATCCAGCATTCTCTGACAATATTAACGAGGTCATCTGTCCGAAATATGAATGAACGTCCTATGATGCTCTTGCCGGATAAAAAATTCGAGTTAATACTTATATCTTTTTTTTACGGTAACGGTTTTATTTATTTTCACTGTCCAGGGTTGTACTATTTAAATATAAGGTTATTTTTAATAGGCGTATTATATTTCAATAGGACAACGTCTTATTCGCAAATTCTCTCGCTCTATTATTCTTTTCTTTTATCTATATTCTCCATTATTACTCCAGTTTTTGATGATGAACAACTAAACTAATTTTTAAAATTTAATGTTAACGTAAATTAATCATACTATAATAGTTTCTCTTAAGTATATATTAGGGGGACCGGAAAGTAATGTCGCTTTCTTAAGTTAAATTCACACGACTACGTTTTTAACATGTTTTTATTTCTAATCAACAATATGTTTATCCTCGTTATCAACAACCATTTGCCATCTTGTATACAAATCAATGCCTGAGCGGTAAAAATCAATCGTTTTTTTTTTGTAAAATATGTCCAAAGAAACAACGTTACTATGATACTACAATAATATGACGACCAATTTAAATACCTTGGCCGGACTGATTTACTCCAAGACACTCAGACCCCAAATTACTCGTATATGGAATAAAAAAAGTACGACATTAGATCAATTTTATTCGTTTCCAGGTGAATACCGCATCGGTCTGAAGTTCAACGAGCAACATATCCCGGACTCGCCGTTCAAGGTGTACATCTCGCCAGCAGTGGGCGACGCTCATCTCCTGGAAGTCGCTCAATTCCCTGACTCCGCGCAGGTGGATAAGCCCACGCAGTTCTACATTAGGCTAAATGGCGCCAAGGGCAGTCTCGACGGTCGGGTAAGTTCAGCGAATAAAGTCTACTTCTAGCATGGTGCTAGAAGTCAACATCTAACTGTAATGTTTAAAGTCAACTTTTAATGGAAACATAGTCAACCTCTCATTAAAAAGAACAAGCGTAGATGCAAACGTATAAAGTTAGTGTATTAAAGTGTAAAATATAAAAATGTAAAACTTTTGTACAAGAAAATAATTTATTGCTAATAATAATGATGTGGAGTTCTTTATACACCTTCATGTAATGTCTCTAAGTAATTATTTAATGGATTTAACCGATCCAATGGGTCTATGTTCAGCCGTGAACGTCCTATAGCTAAAATGATGATGATAATGATGAAATTTAAGTTGACTTCTGCATTTTTTATTTTACGTTATATGTAAACAGAAATCAAAAGCAGATAGAATTAGAAACTTAGAAATATAAAATAAGCTACAATTATTACCTTTAAACTATCTCACTAATAACATTTAATGAATAAAAGTCAAGTAATAATAAAACAAAACAAAAACATTACTAAACAGGTATCAATAATCCAGCGCATTCTGCAGAACAGATAGTAATAATTACGAGTCACAGCAAGCAGTCACATTCCAACGAGTTTTAAATTGTATTGTGTATATCCAATAATTCCGAATGAAATTGTCTTTTAAAAGATAAAAGAGAGCACGAGAATATATCAATATCACTAATATATTGTTACATAATGTGTGTTCTGACTCGAAATGAAACACCACTGGTTCGCAAGGAGTCCTTTATTCAAAAATCAGATGGTCACCCTACTTTAATACAAAGTATATTTTCGTTTAGTTCACACTTCGCTTCTAAATCGCTCAATAGAAATCACTGTCCAGATAACTTACCAAATAGTCACTTTGTATCACTGATCGTAGATCTTAATGGGGAGTACACCTATTTATACTACGGATAAGGTTCTAGTAAGTTCGAGATAGTACTCGGTTAGAATTTCCGAGAACCGTACACAAAAAATTATAAATTACTTCAAGGTCACTCGTGTTTATGGCACTTCTTGATCCTATGATTCAGAATTTATTGTTTAGAGGGTTCTTTAACTCGTGCTTTGTAACAATATGAATATATATATGAACGTCACAATAAGAATGATAAATGAGACTAATTTGATAAAACTAGAATAGGATTGAGCTAGATATCCTTAGACATACTGATATACTTGAACAAAAACCTACGATTATTTCAAATGCGCTCTGGTTTGAGAAAAGACCAATGTATAATTATTATTTATTCACTTAAAATGTGCTCATTACAGCAATAGAGCAATACAGCATTCAAGCGCTTTAATATCACTTATAATCATTCACACTAAAAGTATTTTTGGACAAGTTTTTGTTTAATAAACTATAGATATTTTGTCCGGTATTAGATGGCAAGTAAGGGTAGTGTATAACACAAAAGTATTTATGATCCAAAGACGCGTAATCCGGCTTGCGAATCACACCCGGACAATATGTCTACCAATATCCGGATGCGGTTGGGGGCTACTTTGATTTATTGTGTGATCGTGCGACACGGCGCTGTCCGGTCAAACATGATCGATGGTTGCGCTCCAAAAATCACCATCGATAAATATTAAATTCGAGACGGAATTTATGAACTTTATATATTATATTCCCATGCGAAAGATATTTTGTCATTGACAGATCTATAGTAACTTTCATGAATACTAAATTCACGGATAAATATTTCTCTCTAACATTAGATCTAAATTTGATTTTAATTTTATATTTATCTTTTATTGAATCCATTTTTGGGATATCTGTCTTCCAGAAAAGAGAAAGCACAGGCTGTTATCTATAAATTTGCTAAGAATCTATATTCGTTGATGACAATGACCATATTTTGGAACTGGCCATATAAAAATAATATTTTAAAATTCGAACATTAAGTTATTCTGTAATATATTTTTAAAAATTTGGCGGCATCTTAGCATTGATGTCGGACTAACGGAACGAAGCAGCTGATACCCCAGCCTGGCTGCGTGCTATATAAGCTTATCGAAGGTGTGTTATACACACTAATATTGACATGATCACATTAATCATTATTATTTAAACCGTAAGACGTCCTGCTAGGGATAAACTGCCTATATAGATTTCTAATAGAACCGGAAGAAGAATGTTCTTGTGGAGGTATTAATACATTATAAGAGCATAAACACTTCATGATATACTACAAGAGGAAATAGAATATCATCATTATCATCTAGTCTGCCGACAGATGCACACTGTAAGGTATAGGCCTTCCCCGAAGATTTGAACGATGATCGTTCATACGTGCATCGACTTCCCGGCACCTTGGCCATGTTGTTGGTCAGTCCACTCGCCTTTCCACTATACGTACAAAACGAATTTTTAAGTATTTCATTCACATAGCCATCAGAAACAAAAGCTAGTGAAATCACCAAGAAACCGATAATAAATCAAATGCGCTACCACATGTTTGCCTAACCCCGATGTCTTGAAACAAAAAATGCAATAAAAGCGGGCGAGCCGCGCGTGACTGCCCGCGATGGATAAATCACACGCCCTCTTAATATTTGATAACGGAGATGAACGCGGCCCGGACTCGTGCGATGCGCTATAAAAATTAATGTTTCCGCTTTTTACGCGGCCAGTCCGACCCAGGCCGGTTCGCACCCTGTTCACGTTACTTACTTCAAAGTTACTTCTTAACTTTAATATTTAACCTAAAAAATTTTAAACCATCTGGTGTACATAAATATTTTTTTATTTAGACTTTATTATACAACAAAATGACAATAGAAAATACATTTCTGTATACATATAATATACATAAATAAGAACAGCTAAGAGAGTACATATTAAAAAAAACTAACTACTCACTTAGGAATGTACGTGTAATACATTTACATACAAATAAATTTAAATAAACATGGGCTAAAGGTTTAATGTTGTCATGTCTATCAATTTTTTAATCTATATCTTTCAGTGGTAATACAATAAAAGGCAAAATTATATCAAAAATTACCGTTATTTTCATAACCCTGTAATGTCTTGACAATCCATATACTCATGATTATAAATTTAAAAAATATATTTAAAGAGAATTTATTACATAGTAAAAACAACTTTAGAAATTTTATACAAATTTGAAAAAGTGCTTTTGTTGGAATGTTTTATGGGCAGATTTGTAAAAAGTCAAACAGATGCTACTATAGCCATGTAATAAAACGCGTATCTCTATTATTTCGAAAGACTTGCTGAAGACTGGAAGAAAGTAAATGCTGTTAATTTTTTGTGTATCTATAGAACTAAAACACGAAGAAACAGTCGCTTCACCTAAACGTAATTACATTTCATTAAATTTACAAGCAGGTACTCAAACAGAAGGATATGTTAAAAATAAATATTATGTTTACAATTTTGGCTACAAATTACACATTCTTTCCTCTACTTTAATTTTACGAGTAACACATATTACGTATATTCCAAGTTAAAATTAAAGAAAAATTAGGAGTCGTCTTCGTGGATGACGTAGTTATGCTAAAATTTGGCTTTAGGTAATCGCCCCATCCGGAAAGACCGACGACTGCTTCATTCAGAACATCGACGGCGACCAGTACTCCATCAGGTTCATGCCGCGCGAGAACGGAGTCCACAACATCAACGTCAAGTTCAATGGTGTCCACATCCCTGCATCGCCGCTCAGGATCAAGGTATGCTAAATTCTAAAGCGATATGCATTTTTTACTAACTTAGACTCTTTCGATCAGTGTTTCTCTACGTGGGACCCACGCCCCTAAAGGGAGCAATTTAATTGTTAAAGGGTGCTTTCGAAATTGAAAACAAAAATTTTGCAAAGGCTAAGGTGGGGCGTGGTACATAAAGGGAAATTTTGAAATTTTTTTATTTATCGTAATTTAAATCAGTAATTTAAAGTCAGTCAGGTAATATGTTCACCAGCTAGTAAACACATCACCAACGTCACTACTAGGTGAGTTTTTCTTTATTATAGAAAGAAGCTTTGCTGGAGTTTTTATCCGAAATATCTTACTTCAGCTCTAATGTTTTCCGAAATGGTAGTAAGTAGTATTATGTAAGAAGTAGGAGAAAATTCTCACTGTAACCCAACAATGGCAACTGAACGAGCCATCTCGTGTACCATGAAACGAAAGGAAAATTTAACATGATTGTTTATCGTCAGTATGAAATTTTAAATATATCTCATACATTTTATATTGCTGTTCAGGTTGGAAAGGATGACGCCGATCCTGCGGCCGTGCACGCTCACGGACCTGGTCTCGGAGCCGTCAAAACTGGTAAGACTGCAGCGTATTATCTAAAAACATATGAAATTGCTATATCGTTAATTGAAATTGTAAATTCATTAGAATTTGCAGTTGAAGATTTAGTATTAAATCAATTTTAGATAACACACGTGTGCTGATCACGGGCTTACCGCACATTTGTAAAGATATTTCATCATCGAAATCATCATATGAGTCGATAGACGCTCATTGCAAACTACTAGCCTCCTCCGAAGGTCAAGTTGATGATCGGTTTACCCGCGACAATGTAACACATTAATATCGTGGAACAGAATGAATATATGTTATCGGATGGTTTTCTGTTTATCATCCCAGGAGCGAAAACGGATCTAATCATCGACACTTGCAACGCCGGAGCTGGTATCCTGGCTGTAACGATGGACGGTCCATCCAGAGTAGCCATGGACTGCACTGACGTGGACGAAGGTTACAAGGTACAAGGTTTTTCCGTATTACTTGTGCAAATTTATAAATTACATAAATGCGAAAAGGATAAAAAAATATTTGTGTGAGTAAAGAAGTTATTTTATATAAGTCTAGGTTATTTCAAACTCTTTGTAACCTATCTCGTCAAAACAACAGCTACAGATAAAGTCAAGTGGACTCAATCCGGCAACATTGAATAGGAATGCTAAACGAGTGTTGCCGGCCCAATCTGAAATTTCTTCATGGCGGCTATTGTACCTGGTTACTCCATAAAGCGTTAGTCCAAGTGATCCAAGAGTTCGATGAAGAGGTTTTTTTTAACTCCATTCCCCCTGTTTGACGTGAGACAGGGACGTTACAATATCGGACAATAAGTTTTTCAGATATATTTTTATTGACATTTGTCTTCTTTCTTCCTTCACAGTATCTTTCATGCTTTTTCTTTCTTTCGTCCATCATGAAATTTTTATTCCATAAGCATTATTGTTATTGTTATTTAACCATCCCCTTTTATACTTCTTCACAGTATCAACCAAAGTATCACAGATCATTATTGCTTCATTTTGTTATCACATTATTGTTTCCCATTTTTGTGTTTTTAATTATGTATTTTACATTTTATTATATTCTACAAATAATTTATTGTTATTCTTCCTTAGTACTTTTTATCTAAATCTCTCTCTTAAATATTTATACAATTCTTTGATGTATTCCTGTATTAATTTTAATTGTTATGATCTAATTTCGTTGACGAAGTTTTTCCCGATTTGGTAGCCGGTTGGAAAATAGAAATTGTTTTTGGTTGCCATTTTGTCGAACCAATGTAGGGCAACATTCTCCTCTTTATAGATTTATACTATATTTTAGGAAAAACAGAAGTTTTTTTTCTCACATATTTTAAGCGTTAAGTAGGATTGGTGTATATTCGGAATTGTGAACCGAATAAAACAAAAAAAAAATTTGAAAGCAGACAAGTATTCATGTTGAGGGCGTTGTATACGCTACATATTACTTATAGTGATGACTTTTGTACATAATGAGAGAAATACCAGGAGAGACAGAGATAGAGTTATATTATAATTATAGATTTATATAGAATACTATAACTTTATTAATCAAATATGTATTCAGGTGCGCTACACCCCACTGTCGCCTGGCTTCTACTACATGAGCATCAAATACAACGGTCACCATATCGTCGGCTCGCCATTCAAGATCGAAGCCACCGGTACGTAAATACATATTCTGTGCTTTTCCGAGATAATAAGACACTCCTTCTAAACAAAAATTTACCCACTTCGTAATTTTTTTTATTATAAGAAAAGTAGCATCTGCAACTAGAACGGTATTTTTCTATTTTATATTATAAAAGAACGTTTTTAAAACCCAAATGATTATATTTTTGGATATTTTTGTCGAATGACATGAGGTTAAAAAACAGGGAATATGGAAAAGACCTCTTCGTGTTGCAGTGATACAGCGAAGGCTTCAGGGAAGAAATGAGCTTATGCAATTGAGCATTGATCATCCAGGATCTAAAATAAAACTTGAATTCGAATTGATACCCCTATAACGGCATTCTTCAACTTAGTTCCAAAAGCTCCCTGGTGAGACTACATCGAACTGAAACGTATTCATTTATGTAGTCACTTTAACAACATCCTTAATACAGTAGGGCAATACATCCCAAAGGTTTATTATCTCCTAAAAATCCTTTACACTATTATTGGATTTTAAAACGAGTTTTTATTTAATAATCTCAGCTTCATTGCCAGCATGTTAGCATGTTACTTCGAGCCATGCCGGCGTCATACTGGCTGATAAAAGTCGGTCGGCATGCATCTCACGCCAGCGCGGGACCGGCAACTAAGTTGTTAAAATGATTTTATGATAATTCATAACGATTCAGAGACATTACATGAGACTGTGTTCTAATACCGTAGGGAGTTACATTCAAAAGAGTTATTAATTTAATAAAGCCTAGAGCCTGTAGAACTTATTTAAAATGATAACATAAATGCTTAGTCAATGACAAAGTATGTATTTGTTTAGGTGAAAACTTGGCTGAGATTGGTGCCCAAGAAACGTCGTCGGTGACAGTGGAGACGGTGCAGAAGGTCTCGAAGGCGGCTCAGAAGCAGGGCCCGGTGCTGCCACACTTCAAGTCGGATGCAACCAAGGTCACCAGCAAGGGAATGGGACTAAAGAAGGCTTATCTGAACAAACACAACCAGTTCACAGTGCACGCTGGAGACGCGGGTAAGCTAAAAAACCTTGACATGGTTTATTTTGAATTTAGAAAGATTACTTTTTAAAAAAGGGACTAATATATAGCTACTTCTGCTACATAGCGTAAGTAGCTATTTATTAGTCCCTTTCTTAGTTACGATGGTCTTCCGCAAGGTAACGCCTGAATCTATTAGAGATTACTTTTTATTCAGAGTATTAGTTTTGATGAAATTAATCAAATCACCATCGTCAATCATTGGAACTTCGTCGTAGTATTAGTGGTTCGATAGGATTCACTTAAAAAAATACTACAGATTTATAAGCCTAAGTTGAAGTGAAGATTTTGTATATAGGTTAAGCAGTTTCATATTAAGTAAAAAAACATTCACTTCTGAATGGGAACACCGAAATATTTTGGGTCCATTGGCAGTAAATTCGTCAATCCGGCTTTGGTCTGAAGGATTTAAAAAAATTCAAAAAATCTGACTTTATATAATGCTCATCATCATCGTGATTAAAGCCATAAGACGTTACTACACTGCTAGACCTAGCCCTGTCCTCTAGATTTTTAATAATCCAGTTGGAAACGAAATATGAATCGTTTACAAAATTTTCAGGTAACAACATCCTCTATGTGGGTATCTACGGCCCTAAGGGTCCATGCGACGAGGTCCAGCTGAAGCACAAAGGCAAGAACAACTATGAGTGCTGGTACGTAGTCAGGGACAGGGGAGAATACATCGTCATCGTCAAGTGGGGAGACGAACATATCCCCGGCTCCCCCTACAAGGTGGAGGTGTAAGGTGTCTCAATACTGATTTAGTATACGTGAAATAAATTGTGTTGTCTTTTTATATTATCCTTTGTATTATGTATTTTTGTACGTGTTGTGATTTAATAGTACGGTCAACTTAAGTATTCGATTTTTATTTGAAATTCTATTTACGAATCGCTTCATGACGTCGCGGACCATGGGTTGATGTCAAATGCTTATGGCTTTTTGCCTACCTTTTCTTTTTATATATACTATATTCGCCAGACAGTGTTAATGCAATCAAAATGCGCTAGCATTTTAACAATCAATGGTTAATATTAACGAACTAAGGATGTGTTTACCTTCTCTACGTATTTTTGTGGCATTTTTTGTCAATTGAAAAGATGATCCGTCTCAGTACCTCGCATGGTATCTCGAAGTACTGATCGTGAACTATTTAGTTAAGTTTTAACTTTTTTTTCTAAAAAAAGAGTTGCATATAAACACATCTTTAAATTAGTGTACAATTGTTGAATTAGTTTTGTTTGGCCAATGTATTATATAATCAATTTCAGTTGTTTCAAATGAATGGAAAGTATGTGTATTTCAATCGAAATGCATTCTGTTAGATCTTTTAACTCTCGAGCTAAAAAGTTGGTTGGTTTCTTATCAACGTTGTGAAAACTTTTTAAATCATTTTTCGGGTGATCTCTCGATACCGAATCTAGTTTTATATTTTACTATGTTTTGCTAAGTTTATTATTTTGCATATTTTAACTTGTCTTTCATTTTTCTTATCGATCTTTTGTGACGTCCACTTACCAGCATTTTTGTATAACAAAGCCGTGATTTATATGATTCTCGTTTAGTTATTAGGGCGACTAAATGACAATACATATAAAGTATAGATTGAAAATGAATATTCCCCATTATATTTAAGCGAAAAGATACCGTCTGTGTCTAGAAGCGACTGAATTAAGTCGTTGGGCATATCTTCGTCGTGTTTTTAATATAAAACTCGTTATGAAAGACGTGTCAATTAAATTGGGCGACTTCTTGAGTGTAAGACAGTTGGTAGACTTCTGTATTCATTCATCTAAAACTTAACACATCGCCAGAAGTCTGGTATCTGTCCATCACACCACACGGGAGGTATCTTTTCTATTTTAAGACTATAATAAATTCGCTTTCTAAATTTTGAATGGTTTGTACGGATTTTACCTGCGTAGGTAGAACAACTCCCGTATTGTTGTAAATATGTAATTTAAGTATTTATTTATGTAATATTTGGCGACTGTTAACTAAATAAAGAGAAAACTCGAGACATTTTTTTATTTTTTTATCTATCTTCGTTTTACAGGGAAGCAAATCGCGTATAACATTTATAACTTAATATGATTTTATTATATTAAATAAAATATAGGTTCTGTCCAGGATTTGTAATTACAAAATACTGTAATTTCGGTAATTAAAGCAACTATTTAAACTAATGTCTAGGTTAATGGAAGACAATATCAACTACTCCTGCTATACACATACGCACACACACACAAATATATATGTATAGGTATATATATGTATGTATATATATATATATATGAGTAGGTTTTGGTTTAAAATAAATTATGTAGGTCCCTTAAGCTCCAAGAATTGATTGAACTTACCTCTGGATTCTCTTTTAACAGTATTTAATTCTGTTATGAAACAATGCCAACTATTAGAAGTTTTTTTTTTACTTTTTTATCTGTATTCTGTGTTAAACGATAGATGGCGCCAAAACCAATCTTTGTTGAGTTTTAGGTTGCTTTTATTTTAGGTTTTAGTTATTTGATAATAAAGCATTTAATAATTAATTAATTAATCATAATAATTATTGAATAAATAAGTCAATTTTAACCGCTTAAAGGTATGTAAATAACTTGCCTTAGGATAATGAGATAAACCTTGAAATTATATGAGATAACTAATGTTTTTAACTAAAAAATATTTGCCAACTATTCAGTAGATGGCGCTGCATGTAGTCATGTTCAACCACTTTTTTTAATATTTATTATTGGCGAAAGGTGATGGTGTTATTGATGATCATGTTTACAATTGTGCATGTCGTAATATTCTTTTACTATTTCTGTATACAATGTTATAAGAGTGGGTAAGTAAACAAAAGTTTGTGTAAACAACTAAAAATAAGTTACAAACATTTGGCAACTTGCATCCCGGTACACACATGTATTGACGTAACACAACATGTATTGTCATCAATTTCATTCATTATTTTTTTATAGGAAGCTAAAATTAAGTATTGAATAAAAATTAAATAACCTGGAAGTCAATATGACATTCTCAAGCTATGTTTTCTCCTAAGAAATCATTTACAGTTTAGTAACGCTGTCAAAGTCGTCGAATCACGCTCGACATGCAACAGCCAAGCAGTTCTTTTGGAAATCTATCGACTTCATCCAACAGTGAATGTCCTATCACTTATGATTCTAGCAGTAAGAGCTTTCTGATACATTATCTGGGATCATATAGTAAAAGCGTGATCATGGGCACATATCAGCAAGATAGGGTGACCATGAAGTGGGACACCATCTCTTCCTCGCGTTGTTTTGTCCGGTTGTAACTTGAATCATGCAATGACGTCTTATGGTGTTCTTATATCTGTTTCGATTCTTCGCAATGTGTGTGTGCAGATTTAGTCAGAACAGGAGAAGACTAAGCCTCTTTGGTCTCTTACCATCGACTTGCCAGTGAAAATGAATTTTTGCAGGTTGTCGCCAAGTTTTCGAACAATATGTCTGAAGAATTCGAAGATATTCCGTAGACAAATGTTTAAGAGTCGGAGTCTTAGTTATCTTCTGTTCTTCGAGTATGAATTTTAATCCTATATGCCCATGGGTTAGTTGTGTTAATTGTAACAATGGTATATTTAATGTACCATAATGTCAGATCTTTTATTCATATGAGTTTCGGTTGCGTTAACCTTTTACTAAGGTTCTTAGAGCTTAGTAGAACTTGGAAGTTGAAAGTTTTATCAACGATTAATCACATTATTATATCTTCATCACCATCATATCAATTTATAGAAGCCCACTGCAAGTCTAAGGGCTTCTCCGATGATCACCACGATGACAGCTGTTGCGCGCTGCAACTAGCGACTTCCCGCGATCATGACCACGTCGTCGATTCCACTTAGTGGGTATATTTGAGGTATTGTTTATTTAAAAAAGGTGAAGAGGGGATTGTGAAATAAAAGAAATTATTGTTCTTGGCATAGTTGTAATTAATTTTTAATCGATTTTAAGTAACAAAAAAAAATCCGTTCACTTTGATCTATATCTTAAACGAGAACGCCTAGATAAAGCGAAATTATATTTAAAACGAAAGTTACTTACAAAAATATGTATTTAAACGTAGCAATAAGTTTACACTTAACTTAAAAAAAAAAGTTGAAATTACAATATCACATTTCTACTTACAATAGAGAGATATTGGCGATAGTAATTCCCTTAAAACCGATAGAAAAAAAATTTGGACAACATCTTGGCTTGTCATGATTGTCGATAATATACTATGAAGGATTCAAATTATTCTATAACAATTCGGAAGAAGTGTATTGCCTCAGCTCCTCGGAGCTGACCGAACAGCATTTGGCTAACTTTGTGACGACAACAGACGGCTTATGACTGACGGAACCAACGTCCGAATCACATATAACCACAACCTAACAATTTTAAATCTAAAGAAAAATAATAGCAAATTAATTTAGAAAGGACATCCGAACGATCCTCCCACATCCGTTTCCTATCACAATTTTTCACTAAACCTCAACATATTTAGACATAATTAACAAAAAAAAAAGTTTTTTTAATTTTTTTTTCGTATACATCAAAATCAACGGCCAACGGAAACATTCGCATTAAGTACATATTTCAAAATCAATTATAATTTCACAATTCCAGACTTTCATTTTCGTATATATATTTCATTAATGAAATTTCTAAAATGGGTAAAAAAATCCTTATAAGGGAGCACATAAAATTCATCACCGAGAGATTCTTACGTCTAATAAAATTGAGCATAAGCTTTGAAGACTTAAATTGAGAAATAATAATCATCAATTACTTTCAAATGTCATCAAAACGGCTTCTCCTATTTACACAGTATGTACAAACGCCCGGAAGATGCGACGACCGAGGAACAGCCCGGCCATGGTTTATACAAATTTACAATTGTTAATAAAAAATATATTCGACCTTCAGAATCCACGGCGGAAGGCAACGTTGAAATGTAGAATACACATTCTGAAGGAGGACTACATTTTCTAGAACCGCTGTAACCGTGTGACGTATCGAGTGAGAATAAAGCTAAGTAAAAAAAAAAACAAAAAGGAATTATTCGATCTAAGTAGGAACTGAGTGCATACGTGATGAGAAGAGATCCGCCATTAGCAATGGAACACTTATTGTGTACGAAATGCAACAGAGAGAAACACAGTGCTAGCGATGTCTCGACTGGAGATTCTTTTTTTTTAAATATCCACATATTTTTCAACGAGAGGAACTCTGAAATTTTTATTTCCAACACCAAATCTACACTGGTCGACAGAGTTAAAATAAAGGTGCCACTATAAAAATATAATTATATAAATATCAGGAAAAAAAATTATTATGCCTTGTAAAGCTATTTTGGATTATGCTTAATAGTTTTTATTTGTCAAAGGCTTTGAAGATTGTTCGTGCCATTCGTGTAACAATTCGTCGGATCATGTATTTATCATCGTATCAGCTATATTCTCGTTTCGACCGCACGAAGTACTTTTCACCGAACGACACAAAATACATTATCACCGGAATCACAATTTAGTCTCGACTACAATTGTCAAGGTAACCGACAAGAATTCAGAGTATTCATAAACAATTTTGATTTAAGTCTAAAAAACACGAATTTGTCTCTCACTAACGATAGAACAAGTTATTGTATTTCATACATTCATAATACCAGTATCAGAGAGAGAGAGTTGCTAATTTTTTTTAATAATATTTCATATATTTTTTAAATACTAGTAATACCATCAAAAGTACTAGGTGGTACGCCTACGGATAACGGAGATATTACTGCTTGTCCTTGTGCGCGAGAGAGTGCGGCAGGATGTGGTCGGCAGGCAGAAGTGCGGAGGGCTGGTGAGCGTAGTTCCGGATCTGGTGCAGCGATATGAGCTGGTTGGGGAAGGAGTTGGGCTGCTGCTTGCCCTGTTGGAAGTGCAACGGATCGTAGAGGTAGGGCCGCGTGGGCAGGGCGCTGTGGTGCGACAGCCCGTTAAGGTGCGGCGCCATTGAGTTGATTGGCGTGAAGGCGGAGTTGGCTGCGGAGGATACGGGCGGCTGGATTCGGTCGTCCTGGCCATCATGCTGTGCGAACAGTGCGCGCTGCTGTTGCAGCTGTTGCTCGTGGTGATCATCGCTCTCACGTTGCTGATGGTAGCCGCTCTCGTCGGACATATGCGCGGCGGAATCAGGGCTCACCTTAGGCCAGTATGGGTGCTCGCCGAACGGAGCCGCGGTGGGTGCTGCGGCCGCCAGCGACCGGTTAAGCCCGCTTAGTCCCAGAGCAGATATGGGCGGTCGCTTATCAGCCCGCTCGGCATGTTTATTCATGTGCTTACTCAGATAAGTCTCCTGCGTGTAACTCTTGCCACAGTACTGGCAAATGTGCGTCTTCAGATGCTTGGATTCTTTGTGCTTGGGAATGTGCTCCAGCAGATCTTTCTCGTGGGTAAAGCATTTATAGCATGAATTGCATTTGAAAGGTTTGTCGGTTTGATGGCAGCGGCTGTGGCTCTGGAGGTTAGACAGCTGCGAAAAGGCCTTTGTGCATCCAATCTGCGTGCACCTGTAGGGCTTGTCACCTGTGTGGGTGCGTATGTGTTGCTGCAAATGCGACAGCTGCGTGAACTTGCGCTGACAGATCTCGCAGCGGTACGGCTTGATGCCGAGGTGGATGCGGGAGTGCTGTGCCAGGTACGATGAATTCGCGAACGCCTTCGGACACTGGGTGCAGCGGTATGGTTTCGCCTCGCGAAGATGAATTTGCGTGTGGAGTTGCAGATCTGCCTTCGAACCAAAAACCTGAAAGTAAGAGATAAGTAACGTTAGTCAATTTACTTTAGATAGATGCGGGGTAGGATTTCACGAGTAACATTGAATGAAAATTAGCATTGGAGAAAGGATAAACGAATAACTAAAATAATGCCATGCACAGCAGTCGAAATGCAACGACTTAAATCATTTAATTGACTGCTTAAAAACCATCATCAGTGACGGCTGGGAGCGACTTTGCCCTTGAACGACATCCGAGAGCAACCGGAACGAATTGCTTTCGATTTGAATGATGCCATGTTTTTTTTTTATTTGTTCACGAGAGGAACTCTCTTAAAGGCAGGATACCAGCTTCGCGGCAATTGTAAGCAGCCTTAATTAGCGTTACTTCCTTAAAATCATCGGAGCGATCAAAGTAATCGCACTTAGGTATACGCTACCGAAATTTGTAAATTGTAAGTCAATGCCAAGGTAATTTATAATGCAGCTAACATCCGTGAAATGTGCGCATGCGATTCTGCTTCGTATTGCGTAGCAGCAATAGTCTTTATCGCGTTTACGATAAGGCAGACATTGTAACCAAATTTGTCTAGGTATAAGCTACACGTGCCAGCGGGCCGCGTCTATTGCCGGCACTCGCCGCACGCTCAAAAGGCTGCTCCAGTGATATTCATTGTGATATTCCAAATTAGTTTCTGACGTGAAACCGGCTCGTCATCCTACCGATAGGTTTTATTCAACACCCAACAATGAAACTTTGGGCCACGTTCCTTCGGGCACCGGAATCTACGGCCAACGGAACATGACTCAATTTCAACGTCACAATCCAATTTTATGATATCAGCCATTCAATTATTATTCTTCGTGTAATCGTAAATAGAGCTCAAATCGCGTCGCGGTCCACGGATGTGGCTTGTCGAGTTCTGCTTACCAGGAAACAGAATTATAAAGAAACTAAGACGACATTAGCAGGCGATTTTCAACTCTGTTTGGAAGTAGGTAAAGATGAGAATCCTAAGCGGACGGACGGTGATTTCGGTGTATACATGTTTACAAGAACTATAAGATTCGGTAGCACGTTGAATGACTTGACAGAAAATGTGAGACACGAACACGATTGGATACAGACTGAACATAATTAAAGTTTGGAGCACTACTTAATGGCATGAGGCTGGAAATTCGAGGTGGTGGCTGACTTTTAATAGGACTTCGTGAAGGATCGATTCACCGAAAAGGAATCTGTGTTAAATTGGAGTATCGGAGAGTACGTTTGTGCTACGGGAGGAGTGACTTGATGGCGTTAAATTCCAATTTTAAACATTCAAACACATGAAACGTTAAGCGTAATAAAATAAATTCTAAAACACGATCACACAATAAAACATCGAACAAAGAAACAAGTTGCTAATCTAATAACGTTAATGATGATGGATGCACATTGAGAATTAATTAAAACGAACGAAACAAAACATCGAAAGCAACAGTACAAAATAACGAAACAACAAAACGCTAAAAAGAACACGTGGACAAATACAAAACGCAAGAAGACGATTAAGACAATTTTGGTTGTTTTAATTGACAATTATGATAAGAAATTTAGTACATTATTTATTACAAATAGAATCTGTGACCTAGAATTGTCTCAACGTCTCATGTGGAATTTCCACCAACCTCGTGGTCGGAGGATGCCAGCAGACCCCACTCGGTTGGGTCGCTAGCACTTTTCGGGATCCGAAAGTCCGTTGGATCGGATATGGTCTTTTTCCTCCCCCGTCTATCACCACCCGGTACCTGCTTTAATTTTGTTTAATTTTGATTCCCGTATGCCAATCAAACAATATTTTACATAAGTTACAACTACATTGTTACCACTTCAGTCAACAATCGGATTAAAACTAAAAATTTTATCAACTAATATTTAAAAAACATGACGTAAATAACTAAAATAATTAATGTATATGAAAATGTATTACTTAACAAACTCATATATCCATTTAAACATTTTGTATTTGAATTTAAACTCGGCATAATTAAAGGTTTAAAAAGACCTTGTCAGATAGATTTAAAGGACCCATATGTTTACGAGGTATCTCTGAGTGTCAAGATTAGACAAGTCGGCCGGGAGATTGTTGCGGATGTGACAGAAAGGGTCAAAGGATTAATGCGGTTATTAAACGTGGTCTGTCCGAAGTGGCGTGTATTAGCGACCCCTACATGTCTGGGAAAAATTGCAATCGTCCTACCTCGAGATTTATTTGTATAGGCCGTTGCGAATAACCGCGTTAATTTTTTTACTGCAATTAAATATCTTGAACTTCATTTATTAAAACATTTTTCTATTAATTAACTGTATAGTGAGCGGTTTATAGATTGAGACAATTATTATTTATTTATTAATATATTTATAGAAATGTCAAGTAAAGATTCTGAAATATACCGAGTGTTTGTTTAGGAGTAAAAGGTTAAAGTTGTAAAAGCATAGCTAATTTATCAGCCAGTTTAAAAGGTTTTACACTTATTTCCAATATTCGATACAATGAGATCACTTTGAAAAAGGTTACGTTATTTTATTTCTGGTAGTACTTAGTCCAAAGTAACTAAAAATTATTTTTAATATGTAGTAATCAGAACTTTTATAGGCCTTTACAAAATTTTTATAATTACGATATTTATTACATCTGAAACTAGTGATTTTTGTGTAGTGTGTACCATATATTAATTGACAGCAAAAGACACGTACATTCACTTCTTTGAGGCTTTTACATATATAACCACTGACCGTGTAAAGCCTGCTTTCTTCAGTAAATTCTGTGAATGATTGTAGATAGACTTTTAAATTATATGACGAAACGAAAAATTTTATTTAAATTTTCATGTGCAAGTGAAAATAATTTCAATGTAAATGTATCAGTTGTATAATAATATTAAAGTTTAATAGATTTTTGACAATTGGCTAATTTATAATTAGAGAAATAGTAATACACTCGGAGTTGCTGAATAGAATTATATTTTGACGGTAGCGTTTAGTGACGGCACGGGAATTCCCCGTTGTGTTTAACAATTATCACTCTTTGCATCAAGGTTTAAGCATAAAAATGAGAATATAAATGAAGATTGCTTTTATTAAATTCACACCGAGATTTTCTAACGAGTAAAAACTTCAAGACGACAAAAACCGGAATTTCCGTTTGCTTTTTGTTGACCCCAAAATTATTAATCGCGGGTAGAATAAGGTTTATCCAAGCATAGGGCATGTCCTTAGGGCTCCGGGGGTTGCCTCTAATAAGGCGCAGTTTTTGTGGGTGAAGATTAATTTGCGAGTGTCCCACTGTGGGGTGGGACATAAATGGATTGCTATTCTTACACTTTTTGTGCTTGTTTATACATTGTCAACTTCTTGATTTATTGCGAGTATGCTATGTAAATATGTTTGTGTTTTAATTGTTCAATTTCGTTATTGAATAATATTTCAGAATGCCTTTTATTTAAGATTAAATTTAATCTCTTCGATATATTTAAAATTCCTATTAATGAGTTATTTTGCAAGTAACATTAACTCACTAAATATATGATTCAATAGTCATTTCATGAGAATATTTTTAACTCATATACTTCCCGATAGCTCAGCGGATTGGCAAGTTGAGGTCGCAGTTTGCTGGTCAAACAGTGTGCAGAACATAAGGCTGCTGGGAACTTAAGATTCTGAAGTATAGACCACGGATATGTACACCTACAAGGTGGATAGAAGAACTGTTTAAGGTCCAAATCCAACGGATCCTTTTGGAAATGTATGCGGGAGGCATATATCTATTGACGTCTCACGACTGAAATGATGGGGGTGATGAAAATATTAACTGACGCCCCCTGCAAGAAATATATAATAATAACAAAAATGTTCTAGAAGAGAATAGGTTATGGTCGGAATTGTATAACATTGTTGCTATAAAGGCATCGAAATCATGGCCAGCAGTTGTGACATTTCTCAATCCAATTAAACAACCCATAACCGTTAAATCGAGCGACACATTTGTTTTTTTTATTTCGACGTAATCCTTTTTTGCCGAGGTATCTCGAACATCTAATATAAGCAGGGCAGGGTACGAATTTTTTCCATTTTAACTTTTTTTTTCCTTCTAACGCCTTGCAAAAACCGAAGGAAAATGCAAGGCGAGGTTCAACAGTACCTGTTTAATGTGTCTCGGAATAAGGTAACATTGGCATACCAGGTGGTAATTTTATGCGTTAATTGACTTCTACACATGTTTCCGACTAAATCCGCGCGATCGGGAATGGGTGACCGGTTGGAGATATTTGTAAAAAAAAAGAGGACGTAATAGGGTATGTCTTTTGCTTTGTAACTCTCGGATAGGATCTAAATTAAAATAGACATGTTTAATATACTTTTTTACACGCTTTAATTAATAAAGATTATTACAATGGTTTTTTTTTAAATACCTCTTCTAATTTTTCAAACTGACATACCGACGTTAGGAGAACTACCGTTTGTAAAATAATAAAAAAAAAATAATTTTAATAGAAGCAGACAGTTACCGGGGCAAAATTATTTACACTAGTCTTGGAATTGCATCTGAAAATCCCGAAGATTATCTTTATTTCGTAGCATTTTTAAAATATACCGAATTAAAAAAAAAAGAAACTTATACCACACGTGGCCAAGACAAAACTAGTATACTGACAGACATGTCACCAGACGGCAGCGAATCGAATTCATACATTAGCATATTATTAATTACTTATTTCACGCGCCACCGGTTTCGTTATCGGTTTTGTTTTTAACGTCTTTATAGGTTTAGCCGTTAGCACGTATTAGTTAAAGTCTAATTAAGTCAATGCATTATGGAGCTGGAGTGGTTGAAGTTATATTTTAAACTTGCGGCATCCCACCCGTGGACCGTACTTCCTTTTGTGGGATAAATTCCATATTAGGTAATTTTTAAAATGTCCAAAAACATTTCATATAACCTGTATAAAATACCGTTCTTAGCTGAGCTCTACTTCGTAAAAGGAATATTTTTTTAAAATTTCAAGTCTCTAAAATTTATGGTGTCTGAGATATCGTGATAAGTCTGTACAGTACGAAGAAATGTGTAATATGTATATATATATATATATATATATATATATATATATATATATATAGATATATATATATATATATATATATATATATATATATATATATATATATATATATATAGACATTTACATATTAGACTTAACTAGATGCCATTCTTACGTGGTTATATATGGGGCCAAAAGGTCCTGGAGTGAAAACCACAGACCAGCAGACGCAGCTCAAGACGACCACAAACCAAACGACATGCTAAATGCAAGCTGCCCCCCCCCCCATTCCATCCCCATCCCCATTTGGTTTCATTGTAAATCTATGAGGAAGCCTATGTCTAGGTGTGCACATCTCTGCCATAGATATCCAAGAGAACTGGTTGGCAGCGGCCTTAAAGTAAAATTTAATCTGTACCAATACAATGTTTAGTAAATATCATATTCTCGCCTAGTTTTTGTTGATAAAGGAACGAAATTGTTAATAGCGACGGAGTATAATATGTATTTATTGTTGATAGATTAACAATAAAGCTTTCGATAACAATTGAACGCTGTATTGTTACATGTTTGTTGAATTTAGGTGAAACTTTGCTAAGTAACCAAATGTTTCACGAAAAATAAAATACTCTTTTGCCGAGAAATTTCTTAGTCAATTTATGTCCAAAATATCTACACTAATTAGCAACATCCTAATCTAAATAAATAACATATTTAATGATAAAACAGAAACGTTTACAATTATCATAATAAATTAAAAATAGAGGACGTCGATATCGTATCAACATGCCACCGTAAACATGGGCTATTCCAAAAATTCGACGGCAAAAAATCTCTATTTAATTTCTAATGAACGGAATCAGATTATTTTAGTTTTCGCAAAACTTTAAATTTCCATTAATTAAATTCAAAACATATATTAAAATTAAATTGGCAAAAAATTAATATTATAATAAACTAATATTTAAACGGCAAGAATCCTTGGCAGTGATGTCGCTTGATTATTTTGTTTAATTTAGGCTATATTTGACAAAGTGTATATAGAAAAATCGGCATTGTTAAACATTTTAATTGACGTGTTAACTGTAGACTCTCTTCCTGCTTCTTCAAAGCTATAACACCTTGCAAGCAAAGTCAAAAATAAAATAAATTTAAGAAAATATATCGATCAATAAGAGTCCTGTTAAAAGTTTTAAATACATCAATTTTATCTTTACCTTATCTAAAAATTATTAAACATTTATTTTTGAAATTTTTTTACAGATAATTCTATGTAATAAACGCCAAAATTGTTTTAAAACATTTTTATTTTAATTTTGATTATAAACGCTAATTTCTATCTATTGGTAGAATAAAGCTGAATTTATATAAGTATTATTCTCCTAGATTTTGCTAATAAAAATAAATCACATCCCCGTCTAGTGGCGAAGGAAATGCCTATTCGTTGTTAGACTTGTGTCTTATGCATTTTTCCGGACCTATTCATTTTTTTTGGTTGTTTCCTACTTGACAGATTGTGAAGTTGTGTGTTAATATTAAGTGTAAAACAAAATATTTATTTTAGAAAAACTAAAACTAATTAGTGAATCAAGTTAATATTCAGGATTGCTGTTTACAGATATCAGAAAATTATTCATGCATACGGTGGTATAGAAAATGCTAATGCTAAAATAGCGAAATCGTGAGATTAAAATTAAATGCACAAAATAATAAAATTATAAATTAACCGCTTGACATTAAACAACGTCTATAATTATTTCTCGATTTTGTTTATTCATTACATAAGCAAAGAAAAATGTTAAGTTGAATTCATTGAAACATCAATTCATTCAATATGGACAACTGGTAATAACGAACAAAATGTTGCTAATTATCCAATTAAAAGGGTTAAATCACAATCGATTAATAAATAAATTAATTGCCCACAGATTCTCGAATTGTATTCGGATAACGCACCATAAAAATAATTCGTTACCGATCGTTATTATGATCGTTATAGCATTTGTTATTCAACTGTTAATTAACACGTTTTTTATCGTTTCTGCTATAACTTTATCGGTAATATATTAATCGTGATACGTTATCTGTATTTTGAGTGATTTAATTCAATTGTTAATTGTTCCTGCCACCGAAACATCCTTATTCTTTAATATAAGATACGGTAGTAAAAATATCTGATTTAAAACTGAGTTTAATGAAAAACTTAACGGGATATTATACCTGTTTTATAGAAAAATAAAATTGTTTGTTTACAATAAGAAATAATATATATTAACAAGACAATTTAAAGTGTTAATGGAAATACTTGTATATATAGTTCATTTGTTTACAGATTTAAATCTTTTACAAGTGTTTCTAATCAACATGTAAAAAGTGGTCATTCTGAAATATGTTACAAAAAATGTTTTTTGGAATGTGATGTAACTTCTGGTAGTATAAAATTTGCACGGACAGACAGTAAACTATAATTAATTTGAAAACGATTACTGTATTATAAATACGTAATTTATTATTTCTGACACCATTGATTCTGAGATAAAATATAGTACATATATTAATACAAATTAGTTTCACTTGCATTCACCCCTTTCAAGTTTTACATGTATAATATATAGAGTTTATTCGATAACATAAATGGAAAATTTTGTTTTAATCTCATAGAAAATGTTAGAACAAATGTACACGAATAAATATCTTACTTTAGTCTTGACAATTAACCTACAATTTTTTTAATTGTTATCATATTTGCGTATTCAAAAAATGCTTTGACATTGTTTATAGAGCAATATTTTATAGATATCTATAATTATATTGTAAAAAATTGACGTTCTTGAAGTTTTTCATTGCGACCTCCGTTACATTTTGGCGGCAAAAAGCGAGCGCCAATGTCGTCCGCGGCCAGCCGTTAAAATGGCGCAACCGAGGATAAAAAACCGAGTAATCTAGGTAAACAGCGAGAAATCAAGCGGCAACATTACTAAATCTCATGATTCGACATCGGCAAGTGTTCCGAGATACTTAGTTTTTTTTTTTCGTAACGTTACAAATATTCATAATGCGAAAAGCAATCCGCGATTATAATCGGCCAGTGTTGCGTTATAATTTAGCGCTAATTTGCACAGATTATAATTGCGAATGCAATTTGCATATTTTTTTCTTCGGTTTGATATTGTAAAAACCACCCGGTTATGGAAATTCTTGCGATGTTGCGGTTAGAGATATCCAATAACCTCATTAATAACGTTTTTATTCTCGACCGATAATTAAAATTGTAATAATTACACTTTAAGTATATTTAAGTTTACACTAATCATCAACTCACAGAATTCATAAAAAATATATCCCATATTTTGGTTCATTAACCTATTTAAAGTATAAATTACACAAAAATCGAACAAGGAACAAAGAGTTACGAAGACGAGCGAATGTAACCAGAAGATAGTGCTAATGGTCAGACTACATAACGCGCAGAACAGGTAGCCGCTGATGTCTTAAGATTCTGAAGTATAAACCACGGTCAGCAACCGGGCAAGCCAAGGTTCGCCACCCTTGTATCGGAATGGAAAGCGTGTGTAATCGACAAATGACAGCCCAAGCCAAGGTCCACTCGTGGGAACCCTTGAATTTAGTCACTCCATGAAGCGTTAACCGAAGCAATCTAAGAGCTAGGTGGCTTCAATCATAAGATAGTAGCATGTAGCTGCCCATACCGATGCTCCCGCAAAAGCACTCTAACTTTGCTTCTTTAAAACAAAAATTAAGCTAAGCGCATTCTATTTCCTGCCACCTTAAATGCACGGAATCAGCAAATGTAATTTGGGAAGCAGTCCGGTCGGAAAAATAAACCACGGATCAGCTAATGCAGCGTAGAACGTCCATCCAAAAGGTAGAGATAACCCTCTAAAAATAATCAGAAAACACACGATACATACGCTTCCTACTGGCTTTATTGGGGTCTAATAAGAGAGGCTTAAGTGCAGCTGTTGATCTCGTAGGGAAACCACTAGCTTGCCATGACACGTTGGTGATAAATATTTATCGTAAACAAAAATTAACACACAACTTTGTTTGAAGAGTCAAAGATCTTAAAACCTTTATTAGTCCATTTGTAGTTTCAGCCCATAGACCACTGCAAATCCTTTCCCAATGATATCTATGAGGAGATATATATTAATCCCTGCGCTTGGCATGTGTTCGCGATCGCAGTCTCATATTAAAGTAAGTAAAGGACGCTGCTGCCCATCCACTAGGATCTTATTTGCGATCAGTGGCAATCCTGTATATCCTGCAATCCGTAATGCAATGTAATCCGGCAATCTCATATAATTCACACTGTGAATTGATTGATTGAAATGAATGAGATTGTATCTCTGGAATTTCAATCGCTGGGCTACCATTGCTCTCTCATTAGTTCAGCAATTTTCAATAAAACAGTCCTCAGTAAGAACAACATTTGACTTCCGAATAACACAAGAAGTTTGCAACTATTCACAAATTTTCGTGTCGAGCTATATCAATTCTAAATAAATATATAAATCGATCGCACTCTATTTAGCGGTAATGTTTATTGAATGATTCAATTGACGCATTAATGCGGAAGTTGTTGGGTAAATTAATCTCAAATTATGTTAATGTTGTAATTGATTTATAGGCCGTTACACACTGTATGTGGTCGGTGCGAATTGGATACGAATTAAGAATAAATTATGTAGTTTTATTAAATAAATTGCAAGTATTTAAACCAAATCCTGTGTGTTAGTTTCGTGTCTGCCGATAGACGCTGTTGACCTCCCATAAAAGATTGTATTCAACGACTACGTGATCTTAACTATGTCGACATCCACCTAGTGGGATATCTACCAGAGTCTGTCGGCTCGTGGCTGCCACTTAAGAACCTTCAAGCCTTTAAATGTCAATTTAGTGCAACGTTATTCGATGTAAATTCAATTTTAACCCTTCTCTTACCGCAGTCCGTTTCGTCGAAGTGACGCTCCTGAACCCCATGTGCGCCGCGAAGTGTGCACATTGCATGGCGGTAAACTGATGTTCGAATATTCTTATTTGTGTTACATATTTAAAGATTTTACTAAGGTATATTCATTTAAAATAGTTAGGATAGTTATTACTATTTTTTTTGGCTGTGATAGATCTTAAAACAGGAATCTACACATAAGCCCACATTACAACGTGGATGCCGGCTAACTCAGTCGCTAGTAACGAAAGGGTCAAAGAAATCTTTATTCAAGGAGGAATTTACATGCATTTGTGAATCGTGGATAATCTTAACATTATAAGTATTAAGCTACCATCATCTCTGAGTGCTGATCTGTTGAGAAAAACCGGCCAGAAACTTAACGGTTGCTCATTTTAAAAGAAATTTAACAATGTTTGATGAAAAATATAATATCAAACATATAAATGAGCCAACTAATAATGACGTAAGAAACAGAACCAACGAAGCGTCGTCATTTATATTTGAAATAAATTTGCTACTCGATTGTATAGATTTCCTCACGATATTTGTTCTTGTAGTTGTGTAAGCAATAAATCAGCACGTAAAGTTGCTATACACAATTTCAATGATCATTGGGGATCTAAATTTCCACGAGTCGACACGCTCAAGTTTTTGATTTTCTTTTATTCGAGTCTCGTACGTTTGAATCAAAATAGCAAACAGCTCTTATAAATTATTATATACGCTTTTATTACATTTATAAATATCATAATGTGATGTAATTTGAACATCTTTGGGTATAACAAGAAAATCATTGATCATTATATGAAATTAAATATACCCGTAACGCCTAAATTTCTATCTATAAAAAATTAACAAATCCTTTATGGGTCTGAGTGTTTGAATAAATTATAAATTTCCAAAAGAAATCTTAAAACATACTTTTCTTAGTTTAAAATCTAAATTTAAAAGTATAATATTAAATAAATCTTTTTATAGCATTCAAGGGTTTTTTTGTGGAACTTGATTAGCTTTTTTTTATGTAACTTGATTAGTTGAGACATGTATGTGTATATATATATATATATATTGAGTAAACATCATGTATTTTTGAATTTTATTTTAAATGATGTTGAGTTTCTAGATGACTCTTCACAGCAGATCAGCTTTCTTAACCAATGGTAGCTTATTTATAGACTCACTACAACAAACTTTTTATAACGTTAAAAATAACTTACTATTCAAAAGTGCGTATGCGCACCTGCTTCAATAAAGATATTTTTAATTTGAATTTGCGTGTATCGATGGAAAAATATTTAAGTAAATTATATCGAAAATTTGTTATTATTATAATAATTAATCCATAATAATAAACAAATTGTATTTATATTGGAAAATGTTTAACATCAATTGTTATAAAACATTTAATGATTTTTAAAACGTATAAATATCTCTGTATTAAATATCGTTAAATAAGAAATCGTCATATTATTTTTAACAATTCGTTATAAATAATATAAAAATATACGTTTGAATGATTATATGGTCGACGTATCGGTATTACGCTCTAGTGTGTTGCGTGCCTAATCTATGCGGAAAATTAATTTCACCTTCATATCAGTGGCTGGTTTAATATATTATACAAAGTGGGCGTGGTCGATACTTTATAAGGGATTTTTCGATTAGGTAAAATGTCGTCTGACGATTTCTGATTGGTGGACTTAACGGTCAATATATAATGTTACATCATATAGTTTTAGTTTAAAGATATTTATACTCATTGGAAAACTCACAGTTGTTTATAGATCCACGTAGAGGGGTATGCTCAAGATTTAGATATGAGATCGAAAAATGAGAGAAATCGTTTTGCAAGTTAAAGTGAGAGCGAGCAAGCCTTAAGGTTCTAGAGTGGATACCACAGGCTACAAATCGCAGCATAACACGCCCGTCAACAAGATAGACAGTCGTTGAATCACGCTTGATACAGATTCCTACAAACCAGCGCTATTAAAAATGTGTGGAGAAAGTCAATGTCTAACAATAGACGTCATATGAACAAACTGATGATGCTATAATATTATGGACGTTTAAATATGTCCTTCGAATTTTAACCAAAAATTTCTGACGAAAAAAAGTTCAGCACGTTTTGTTTTAATGTACTAATTGAGATTTAATATGAGTAATAAATAATAAATATCTACTAATATAATGTTATGTTGACAATAATAAGAATTTATTAGTTATCATTCCGTCATCGTTTATACAGGATGATCGGGTTTATGTGTAAAAGCTTTGAAAGGATGCAACGACATTTGTCACAAAAAAAAATTTGGTTCTAAAATTTTAAATACACTTTTAATCTTAGAGTCGTTTTCATTTATCATATATTCAACTTTAATGGTTTCCTTTATCCATTTATATTACAAATATAACTCGATCTCGGTTATATATCTATACAGGATGATCGGTTACAGGTATGAAAGCTTTAAAGGAATGAAAGTATAGCACATGTGTCAGCAAAAAAGCTTCACAACTTTTACACCCGTTTCTATTTATACGAAATAAAGTGATCATTCTGAAATATGTCACATTTTTTTTTACTTGAATGCGATAAAACAATGACTTCTGGCAGTACAGTCTGCAGGTAAAATAAAAAAATAATTATAATTTTATTATGTAGTAGTCCGTATTTCAAAAATGTTTTTATAATCTCTGCAACCGATTATTTTTGGAAACGGCTGATAATAGATTGATTGACAGCAAATAAGCTGGACATTTACCCTTTTAAAGCACTATAACCAATTTCCATGTACAATTAACATATTCAAATTTGAGATGGTTCTCCGATTCATAGATATACAACAAGTTAGAAGTATTGAGACATTAATAAGATAATTTATGAATAAGTTACAAATAAGTCAATGAAATATCTAATATTCAAATTTGATTCAAACGCAGCGGGTGCCAAGCACGTGCCGATACAAAAACCCTATTTCAAAGTAACAGTTTTTCTTAACTTTGGCGTAAAGAAGCCAACGACCAAGACCCACTTCGGACCCTGCTAATTTCGAAGCGGAAACATTACAAATTGACCTTTAATCCGTTCTAATAAGAACCACGCCAAGCGCAGACGTAACCAACCTTTTTTTGTGCGCTATAGTTTTTTTTCCTCTTTTGTCACCCAAGCGACGTGTAAAAAAGTTGGAAATCGTGCTGCAGAATAAAAAAAAACCGTTTAATATTGGCATTGAACGGCCAGCGCGGATTTGGGCGTAGAAATTCATTTCTGAACGTTAAATTCGATCGCGAGCCGTGTCTAACGTTCCCTAAGATAAATGTCACGTTGCGATGTCGCCTAGCAAGAAATTGATATTTTTCGGCCATTACCAAGATGGCGGCATGTTGCTAAACCCCATTCGAATCAATTGCTCCACTTGTACGAAATATTATACGTTTGTGTTCAAGTCGGTTACGATTTAGACTTGAATAGCTAGCTGGAAACACGAAGCTAACATCAGACGGCATTTTGTAATTGTTGATTTTAAGTTACACGCCGTTTACTTATAAGCTATTAATATATAAAGATCAACTCAACAAAATCATATAACATTTAGATAAATTTAATTTCAATGTTCTTCCAACTACCGCCTTATTACTTTGACTAACTTTGTAACATCGCCAAAGTAATGTTATAGGAAAAGAAAGGAATATATCTGAGTTAGTATTCCAAAAATTTTCGATACTACAATCCTATACAGTTGACATGTAATTACAATTAGGCTTTCGTTCAACATCATGCTAGTAGAAGACGTTATTATGCACATGCACCGTTTCAATCAAAAACAGGCTCTGAATTCGATAAATTCTTAATTAAATTGTAACAGGCATTTACTGTGTAAGCAAAATTATAAAAATTATTAACAATGTTTATTTTTGAAAATATGCATTTAATCAGTTATTATAAAAAAAATTAAAGTGTTATTTTGTTTAGTACCCGCGGGTATTTATATATTTTTTATTCAAAAATTTTTACGTACATATTTACATATATATTCGTATAAAATGATATAGTCATACATGTATTTATATGATATTTTGATTTGTTTTAATATTAGTTTAAAACGCAAACTTGGAGCGGGTAGTCTAAATTTGAAATTAATACTGGAATTTAATACGAAACAGCGCCGAGGTGCAAGCGGCCATTAAGTTTGTAAAAATCGATACAAAAGTGCGTCTGGTTATTACGCGTAGCTTCTAGTTGATGATGTTGGCTACGTACGCCTGATCAAATACGCCAGAGTAATGACACGTAGACCTATGAAATAACAGAGATGTCAGAGTATTTATTCCGTTAATTTTTTTTTATTCAACCTACCTACATTGCGATTCCGGAAAGGATTTTTTAATAAATTTAAAAATTGGATAAGATTTCCCGTCTTCGACTTCCACACAACCTACAAAATATAATGCATAAAACAACATAAAAATGGATTTTGTGAACATTATCTTATATGATACGAAATCTTTGCAAATAATTAGACCAGCACACATTCTCTTCTATTTATCGTTTCCTTGAATGTCTTCGGAATCATTATAATCGATGAAAATTACACGCTATACTGTCTTATGCTTTCTTTAGGATAGTAATACCAGTTTCCCGTTATAGATTTGAGCAGATCAGATCAGAGGGTATGTGATCGTCCACAAAATCTTTTACACTTTAACAAGCATTTGGTCGGACATATTAACTACCTATGCGGTCAAAAGAACTTAGGACTCTTTGGTAACATATATAGAACTTGAAGCTTTAACAAACAAATGAGTAATAATCAATCTCCTTACTATATGGTCCCACAAATAGGCTATTACAAGTAGACTCAATAGAATTACCAATGTCATTTCATTAACATATGATATTATATTTTTAATCACAACAAACTATTACATCTTTAAATTAGAAGACACACTGGACTGACGTGACAAAAGTGACCTATATCACCGTGCATGCCTTCATAAAACTTTCCAAAAGCCAGAGAAAAGCCTGGAGGAAACTAGGAAACTAGTAGCGGAGACTGATTTGAATGGTTTCGATTCTTTATCATAAGAAAGAGACGAAGAAGTTTAGTTCTTCAAATATCGTATAAAGATTATTCCGGAGTTATTATCTGTCTCTATATAAGTCTACATTCGTAATTCTACGCAATATTCGATCGATGGATCCCATCGTTAGTTCGGGTTCCAGGATCCATTAAGATTTCCGCCCGCCGCCGTGAGATGCGCGGGAGCATCTGCGTTGCGTAAACAAAAACGTCTTAAATTACATCCACGCTGCAATGAATAATGCATCCTAATGTTGAGTACTAAGGTCAATATTCCTTGAAACCTCTCAATCGGGTATTATTATAATTTTAAATAAAACTGTGCTCTATAGTAAGGGATGTAAAGATCAATTTATACTTATTTCATGTTTGTAATTGTAAATCCTGTATTGGGATTTTTTGTAAAGTAATATAGTGTTTATTGTGAGGTAGATAAGGTAGTAAATAGTTTATGAAAGTTAAGGATGTCGCAGAAAACTTAACCGATGTTCGGCGTAGCTCATTTTTATAGTGGTTTCGAGATAATGGTATTGATTTACCAGTGTACGTGGTTATCTTTATAATCTACGATATTTTGAACATTCTGCGCTCTTGAGAATGTGCTCCCAGGGCGATGGGGTTTCATGTTGCCTTTGCGCTTTTTTTTTCGTTAAAATTTTCCGTTCCTAAAACCGTTTTGATTTATGTCGAGCAAGATAGTGTTATTAAGTGAACAGGCAGCCGGTATTGCAGTGGTGTTTCGTGCTCGAGAGAAGTATGATATATATATGAATATGGTACGAATAACAAAAATTTCTTTTTACATTTAAAACTTATTAAGAGATGGTTTATTTACTGGTGCTATGGTTTTTTTTACTATGAACGCAATTTGTAGGCTCTGTTGAAAACCATTATCATTAATCTAATATAAAAATTAATTTATTATTATGATCTAACTTGACAGTTACATTATAAATATATTTTAATTTATTATAGAGGATTACTCATTATATACGTAAAAAGCGTCTCGTAAGGCTATTATTCAGAATTCTGGAATCAATTTGATAAACAAGCATTTGGGATCAAATTCAGTTGAGATTGTAGGAAGATAGGTGACGTAAATAATGTCTGTTTTTACAACAACAGTCGAATAAAGAATTAACTATATAAATATGATCAGCGGGATTCAGTGGACCAAGAAACTTGCTGTTTGCGAATAAGACGGTCAATGAAGATACATAGAATACCAATGTGGTACTAGATTAACAGGTACAACTAACAGCGCTTAGTTTAAAAAAGAACATACTTAGTTCTTAAAGGTAATACAATTCCATTTCCTTGAGGAATGTCGAAGCATTTTTTCAATATACACTAAAGGACATATGTCCTCAATAATAGAGAATTAAGAAGAGAAGCTATTGTTTATCTTTCTTCCAATCTTTTCACAGGTGCTTACACTGTTAATTTTTTATAAGTTCTATATGTGTTTTGAAGTTTTTTTCAGAAATTTCTTATGAAACTTGCCTGCTCCTTGTGTTTACGTCTTTGTAATCTATAAATGTAAATATTAGTAATATTCACACATGTCCTGACTCACCACTGTTTCTCTGGAACTGTAAAAACATGGAATGTGATAGAAAAATATATTTTGCTGGGTAGAAGTCATATAAAAATGAGTAACTGGTTAAGCGAGCGATTAAAAAAAATGCTTACCGCAACTCTTATAAGCTTCTATTGGTTTGGTGAATGTTCCAAATTTCATGAAATTAAACCCCCCAAAGACTATGGGCACAACCTAATTGTAGTAAGACAAAAGTAATAAAATTGGAGCGTATACGTTTAAAACAATAAGATATGGTCAACCTAGTTCTACATCACAGGCGCAGGAAATGCGACATCCGTCTCCTTCGCACTTGCGTTGTAATATGTCCGTCTCTGTCGCGCGTAATACCAGTTTTGGCGTACTCAAGAGTTATTGCAACTGTTCCGTAGGCGGTTCTGGATCGGCGTAGAGTTAGGAAACTAATTTCACGCCAAGTTTTAATAAATATTTCACTTCTTTCTTTTATAAAGTATCTTTATTTCTTATTTTCATTAAAATAATACCGCACAAAAGAATGTTCTTTGAAAGAATATCGTTTATTTGTCCTTACTGTATTGTACAGTTAAACTTAACAAAAATAGTTTCAGGTTAAATTCGATAAATAGCGTTACATAAAAGCAATAACAAGATGATCGATATTTTCTATGGGTTTACTCGTGCCAAACGAATTTGTGTTTAAGTTTAGACATGAATGACGTCAGGTAACTTAGTAACAACTTAATATGATCTACAGTGGTCACCGAAATAATTAATGATTAAGTTTGTCAGAATTAATATTAATGATAATACCGCCAAGAGAAATGGACAAAATGGACAGATGGTCTAGTCAAGGTCATCGGCAGACATTACTTTCAGCCGGTCCTATTGAAAATCTATGGTGACCAACTATGTCCCGTTGCTGACGTCTCTTTATGAGGTACAATCAGGAATGAGGAGATCCGTAGACCAATGAAAATAACCGACAGCGTAGCTGATGAGGAAGTTGAAGTGTCAGTGAGAAAGTCACATAGCGCAGTTTAAACGGCAGTTGGAACTTTATGGTTCTGGAATAAGGGACACTGCCCGGCAAGCGCGGCGTATGTAATTCAACCACGTGGTAAAAGCTGAATGATGTATTGCTAATTATCATCAATTTATGTTATATTTCTGTTGTTTCCTAAATAAATAAAAATAAAATATAAAATAAAAACTGATTGAGACGGAATGATACTCTCGAAAAATATATTTATATATTTGAATATTTTGACAGTTTTACAATTAAATAACAACTGATCAAAACGGAATGATACTCTCGATAACTATAGATTTGGATATTTTGACAGTTTTACCTGATCAAATTTTCTGTTGAAGTTGAGAATTTTGTGTTGTTGTTTGTGTATTCATGTGTGTTCATGTTTTTATTTTTAAAATTATTCTTATTTAATAGTTTAGTTTAATCAATGTCGATAGACTTTTACTGCAAGGCACAGACCCCCCCCCCTCCCTATAGATCGCCACGATAGCCGGTCTCATGCTGCCTGAATCCAGGAATTTCTCTCGATCTTGACTATGCCGTTGGTCCACCTAGTGAATACTATTACTATTCAATAATTATCTGTGGTACGATGAAATTTTTTTACAGTGACATGTCTAAAAACATGAAAGTCTACAGGCACATATGAATGGCGTGGAACATGATGCAACACAGCAGGTGAAAAGAATTTCACTGCGACCATCGACATGTCGGTTACATCATTCGAACCTACCCGCGCCCATCTCTCCGCCACGTCGACAAGGACCAAATTAGCGTGCTGAACGACTATAATGCGAACTGTTAAGTACAGACATTATCATGCACCGATAAGAATCAACTGCAAATGTCAGAATGACAGGTTTCAAGGAAATGCCAGCCTTATAACTGGAGAGCGTTTTAGATCCAGGTGCCGTCTGTACGTTCGCGGATAACAGAATAAAAAAAAAGTTTATTATAAATGTGATGGTTCAGATACAGCGTGTATTAATACCAGTTGATAACAAGCATGCGATAATAAATTAAAAAATATTTTTTTTCGTCAACTAAATAAATCATTAACATCTACATGTTGTGGTGTCTCCTTGTAAGTAATACTTTTGTTAGGTTTATACATTGGCGAGGGATTCAAGGTGATCCGTGGTAAGTATGTCCTGGCCCTACGATAGCACGCGAACTAAATCTCACGTATTTACGATAGAGGACCGCAGCTCTAGCTTAAGAAGTCGAGACACTGGGCCACCGCCGTTAAAACTGCGTTAGTATGCGAAAACGTTCCCGCGGTTTTAACAAAAGTAAAAAAGTGTACTGGCGATGAGTCCCACCTAATGTCACTCAAATTTTCGAACTACTTCGGTGACCTGGGTTCTTCTGAGGAACTTCTCATTTCTGATTCCTCCACCAGGATCAAGGGATGTTATCGGCAGCGCAATGTTTAAAGCAAATGATTATAAAACATTTGCATCAGACATTGCGCTGGCATTGCTTGGCTTCTTAAAGTTGAACACTGAAGTCTTAAAAAATTACGATTTAATTGGAAATACGAAGGAAGGAAGGAAGGCTTCCCCCAAAAATATCTAAGTAGGTATTTAACATAATCACCACGCTTGCCAGGCGGGTTGGCTAACGTATTGTGATATTGTGGTACGCAAAGACAGTGCTGCTTATCCTCTGGAAACTTGTTTGTGGGCAGGGGGCCATCTAATTCTCATTCCTCTACCTCTAGACTACCCGTTTATTAATTTACTATACATTAAAACTAAGTTTTACTATCCTTACTTTACTACCTTACCTTCAAACTTAGTATTTATAGAAGTTATTGGCCTGTCGCATTGTAATAGCAAAATAAATTGATGTAACATATTTCAGAATGACATTATATATGGTTTTGGAAACAAGTATAAAAATGTTAAAGCAGTTATAATCAATTCACCTGTTTACCACTTTTTTATATGTAAGCATATCTATAGCAATTCATACAAATTATTATAATACAGGTAATAGTCGTGTGATGGTACGGAGCTGGGATCTCTCATGTTAATGACTTCTAGCAAACTAACCGTTCCAGCATTAGCAGGTCTATCAGCCACCGGGTTGTTTTTAAAAGTCACACGCGAATATCATTAGCGACTTCCTTGAACGCAGTTCATACATAAAAATAATCAATAGTGACTTTTGTAATTACTTTTTTATTACAAAAAGTCACACAACGAATTAGACGTTGATCTAATGGTTATTTCATCTCATAGCGAGAAGAACTTGCGGCTTGCTACTTGCAGAGACTTTAAAGGTCCGGATAAGAGACAATAGACCGGAAAAAGCTTCGTAGGATGTTCGCTATCAAGGTTGACGGTCTGTCCAAATCTGGAACGCCTTATGTCAATCAGTGGACGTTCTGTGGCTGAAATATTGATGATGCCTTGACTCCTTACTGACGACGTTTTGAAGCAATACTGTCGCTGCATGTCCTGCCCAAGATTCAAACCCACGGAATCTGCAGATGCCATTTTGGCAGCAGTGACAGTTCGGTAAAAAAATGAGAGTCGGAATACTAAACAGTTTTTATCGACGAGTGGCAATCCAAGCCATGATCTTTCTTAGTGGTCCTTTAGCCTAATTACTGCATAGAGCATCCGCCAGGTCGTATGTAGCGGACCCAGCCGTGGCTCCCGAGCGTTTTAGACTAAGTGTCCTCTGTGCTCTGCTTTTATGTACCCACGGAATCTGCAAATTCCACTTGGACAGTAATATATGCCAGGTCAATTTTTTTAAACTTTGAAACTCGACCAGGGGTTGTTAAACTGCAGTCCGAACAGGGTCGTAAAATCTCGGATTATTGTCCCGTAGACGCCGCAACCCCTCGCTATAAACGAGGGGTGTCCCAGTCCAGCTGACCGTTACTAGATACCTATTGTTATGTTAATATATATTATTAGCCTGTATGAGATGCAACAGAGAGTATTTAAAAATTTTATTCCAGCTTCAATTTACACTGTTATACATATGGACATGTAGCCGGCAAAATACAGTAGTGTTTAGACGACCTTTTATAAATAACTATTTAATCAAAAAGTGATATCAATATTTTTTTATTTAGTAAAAAAAGTATAGACCAAGCAAATAAATAACTACTAACTAAGAAAATATATAAAAATTTAGGAAATATATTTTGAAGTTAAGTTCAGGTAAAATCAATGTCTTTTGAATAACACATCTTCTTTGCAGCCAATAGAAGCTGCCGGCAGGATGACAGGCATTGCTCTGCCCTACCTTAATTAAGTTGTTGCTTCACTTAGTGAAAGGTCTACCTGCGCTGCATCTACCAACTTATGATCATCATTGTTGCACGAGCGATGTACCATATCTACTGGCACTTTACACGAGCAATTCTTATACCCACGTTGGTGACCTTAGCTCTTCTGCGAAACTACAAGCATGGATGTCTTTCCATTGCCCCATGGGTGACTTTGAGTCTTAAACACTGCCGAAACTATTTCTCCGATATTAAATGTTGATTGGTTATATGAGTAAAAGTTTTAAGTGTGTGAAGAAGTGTGAATGTATAGCACATTTTAGCAAAAAATTTCAAAACTTTTACACGTATTTTCAACCACTCTATATAAAATGCGACAGGTCAATGCAATACAGATAATAAATAATAATTAATTTGATTACATAACACTTGTAATTTGAAAACGCATTTTCTTATTGTATCATCATAAGGCTATTTATTATTTTGGAAATTATTTATTTTAGAATATGGCGAACCTTGCATTAATTGACTTCAAATGAGCTATATATTTATCACGACACGTGAATTTATAGAAAGATTTTTTATTTATCAATTGTATAATTAAAATTATGATTAAAGAAAGTTTGTCGAAATCACCAAAATATTAATGATATCATTCATTAGAAGAACACCTCTGAGTCTATTTCTCCGTCATATATAAATAAAAATAAATTACTGAATGTACCTTGCAAATAACATGAATGGAACGCCTCGCCCGATTCGGCTATTTTTTCTTATGTTTTCGTAACTATTATTGTACAGAGAAAGTATTGTAAAAATCGGTATGAAAGTATTTAAAACACTTTTCTTTCTTTCCTATACAATAGAAAGAGTATTTTACAAGACGTGTACCTAGCCATCGAATATTTTTTGTCTGTCAAAATCAAAAACAGTAAGTTAAATTTAACTCGCAATGTGTACGTGTTAGAAAATTATTAATTTTTCTTTATACTTAATTGTCAAGACGTCACTTTATTCAAAACGGATAATACTTTAACAATAAGACGTTTGTGGGAGGTAATAAATCAATACAATCGTTATGTCTTTTATTCTATATTTGAAATTCTGTAGCTGTATTTTATTTATATGCTAATAATATTTGCATTCTAAATTCATTTCGAACAGATGTCCAGCTATATCTACGTTCTCATGTACGTAATCTCGTAAATAACGCGCAAGCTAAACACGACAATAGAAATATCGATAGGCAATAAATCAATAGACACAATACATTGCGCAACACTATACAGTCGTCACAATGGTAAGAAAAAATAAGTTTCCGCGTTTAGGTAAACTCAAGTTCCCACGGGCTGAAGAGGAACTAACTTATATTATGCGGACAACGTGAACCCTATGTTAATGCATTAGGAATGATATTCGTTCGTCTAGCGTTGGTTAAGTTTGTGCAAGCCATATGGTTTGTCACCTGCGGGTCGTGGGACAGGTCGCAGCATCCCTCTTAAATCGAACATCCTGTTCGAATTTTAAATACGGATCCGTATCCTGTTTACGGGTCACGCTTTATATAGAACAATGCTCTTTAATGTTCTAATGCAATCTAAGCCATTTAATACTATGATATTTTAAAGTAGTTTCTTTTTAACTTTACTCAAAACAAAAACTTCATACAATGACAGTACTGTTCCAAATTTAAATTTCTGGATGATCGAAGTAATAACGAGGTAAAGTTGCGTTTACATTAGCGACAAAATGTCTCTGTTAAAATCTTTCGAGGAAAAGCTACTATTGGCTACTTCTTCTTTTCACATTCTCTTTCTTCTTCTTTTTACATAGGCCTACCTCTAAGATCGCTAAAATGACCGATCTTTCGTTCCTCGCATCCAGTGGTGGGTTTGGCCTATCCTCGCTGCGTTTACTTACTAATATTTTTTATTTTCGTTTTATTTTTATTACTTAATTATTACATCTTTTTATTACTTGATGTTACACTTTATAATGCTTTTTTGTTTTACATTATTTAGGTATTGGGCACAGATTAAATAGAAGAAACTTTTTTCCATACATACAAGTTTTTCTTCGTTTAGACGGTAGAACTGTTCAAATGATGTATGTGTAATATATATCTGTTTCGGGTTATTTTCTTTTTGTACTTCATACGTATTTGTAATATTCAAGCGTTTTGAGCTGTTTCAATCGTTCAAAATATTAAAATTCTAATGTAGAACATACATTATGTATTTGTTCCTATGAAATTGAAATATTAACGAAAACGAGTTTCGCCTTAATATGCAAATACTATGCAGCTTATCCACGTCCGGTTGATATTAATTCATTTGTTGATTTTTATTGCGTGCAATATGTAAAATTAAAATTTATGTATGATAATAATCCAGTATTTCTGTTTTAAAGTATATCATTTGCTCTTAATAGGTGGCAATCAATGAGTTTGAAGGAATCGATTATAAAAATTTATGATAGCATAAAACTAGTCGATGTTTTGACACTAAACGGTTATGTCTGGCTTGAAGTCGATGAACTCATTTTTTTAAATTTTATATATATATATATATATCTCATAAAAGTACACACGGATGTGTTTTGTGTAATAAGACTGTCCATCCAACTGTGATCGCGAGAAATTTCATTTAAAAATTTTACAATAACACCGCCCTTTGTACTTTTTTTGCTATAATACTACTGTAATGAAAAAGTAAATTGAAATTGTCATTTGAAACTCCCTGGCATTAGGAAGACAGGTAATTTTTTTTCATGCGTTGGTAGAACTGTCTATGTATAACATTTGCCAAGCGTCTATTTATCAACAGTTGGAATTTCACTCAGCTCAAACCATTTTAAGAATGTTTTGTGTCACAAAGTCTAGATTGGTGCCAAATGCGCCAATGTTTTTGTCACAAATCGTCAAAAATTAAACTAATATCGTTCCAGCAACGTATTCCTCCGGCTCTGTGCGATTTCTGGCTAACAAACTCAAAAGACCAATGCGGTGACGTCGTTTTGACACGATATATAAAACAGTCCGGTAGTCCGGTAACTGTCGGAATAATTTTTATTCGGTATATATATATATACCGAAGAAAAATTATTCCGACAGTTACTAGATCTGGAAAAAGTTTTTGTAAAAGTGCGTTTTATCAAACGAGGATTACTTAGAAGGAGATGAAATTGATTTGGAGGAATAAATAAATACAGAATTTACATTATATAATTGAATTTACCTTACTTTATGATAACAGTATTGTTTTATTTATTTTTATGTACTCTTCATATACAACAAAGAAGTGCCATACAGCGTATAGAACTGAAGGCCGTTGAGGCTTTAATGTTAGTGGAAGCTTAAAGAGTGGAGAACACAGACTGCCAGACGCAGTAGTTTTAAACAATCTATAGATTAGATTATAGTTAATATACTTTATTTATACATACATTAAAGTTTAATATGTAATATAATTATTTATAAATACATAAACAATTATTTACAATGATATTATGATACACAAATAAACTTGTGTCGTATTTATTACAATTATATATTTAAAAAAAATACAAAGTTGAAAGATCTGAACCTCAACTTCAGTTTACTATTGTCGGGCTAAGTTTAAACAGTATTAAAGCATTCATTAAATGTAATTTTATATAAATACAGTTATATTAATACGGATAATGTAATATCTCAAGTATATAAGCATCGAAAAGAAAAGTAAATGAACAATGTAACCACCAGCTGAGAACAGTTTACCTCTGGAGACTTAAAATACTGGATTTGAGTCTACGGATCGGCAAGCGCAAGTCTACCAAGGTGGCTGAAGTCCTTTAATCAGAAGGTCGATGCTATGTTGCTTTTAACTAGTGTCATTGCAAGTTTATTACAAAGAATTTTGTCTAGAAGTAGACGTCTTACCCTAGAGGTGATGATGACATAAACATCTATAACTAGTAAAATACAAAAGAAAAGTTTAGTCTATTTTTAAAGGCAAAGTTTCCTTTATAAGGTTTCTCCACAGGTGATACGGCTATAAGTAGGTCATATGGTCACTGAGACCACCAGAGCAGCGGATGCGCAATTATATGGGAGAGCACACGGCTTAATGTTCAACAGCTTGCACAGGATCTGTGCAAACTTTATTCGGCTTCCCACGGGTGGTATTTTTGGTATTAAATTATTTACTCTTTACTAGTTTATTTAGGATTTGGGACACATTAAACTGAAATACGATTTTATTATATCAGCTGATAGTCACCCACAAGACATGAACTTCCCCAAAGATCGCAATGATGACCGATCTTACGCTGCTTGCATCCAGCTACTACCCGCGACGTTGACTATGTTGTTGGCCCACTTGTGGGCGGTCTACCAACAACGCTTTTACCTATTGATAGTCATTCGAAAAACTTTCGGCCCCAACGGCCGTCAATACGATACAACATTGCAAGTTCATTTATAATCTAAGATAAAAAAAAATTGTGACTCATTCAGTTAAGCTTCAACGAATTTGCTTATTTATTGATTTTGTAAATACAAACTGCATTTTATATTACAGACCTTATAACCACATACAAAATAAAAGGAGTTTTATTAATATAAATTAGTAAATGAAATCGTCTCTGAAGTCGATCTCGACTTATGACGTGATCAAAAGTACAAAAACCTTTTTTTTTGTTTATTGTATTTTACACATTATGTAATTGTGAATTTTGATGTTTTATTAACATATCTACCAGTTTACCACGGTGGTGCAGAAATAATAAGTAGGCAGACGTGTAAATGAGATAAAAAATACACAAGCGTAAATATACATTGCTTGGCTAAGGGAGACGTGTAATAAATCAAATTTGTAAATACAAATAATGAAAATAAGAGAAGCAAGAGAACCATGGTATACAGGTATAAGAAGCAATATTAACTAAAAAAGCTGTGATATATATAAATTGTGTAAATAAGACAAACTGTTGCATGAAAGGATATTAGAGCGGAATAGAAAAATAGACAGAATTATGGAATGAAGACCAGAATAGTAGAAATTTTGAAGAATGGATGAAGAGTATGAAAATAATAAATACGAAGTGAAAATTTTATTAAAGAAAGTAAATCCTTGTTCCCAACAAAACAGAGGGTGGAACGAAAAAACAGATAGACGTGGATTGATTTTGATATATATAGATAATATTTATTCGAATATATAACGAATGAACAATCAAAATATCCTTGAAAAGGATATTCAGCGAATCAGTATTCCAAAGCAATAGATGTATATCAGTGACAATAAATCTGAAGCAACTCCTAGATAAGGTGCGCTTTAGTTCAAGCATTCAGGATGAGCTTATCTATGCAAATTGGGGGATAGTCGAGGGTTCATATTAAATGCGATATTGCACTAAGAAAATGATAAATTTATCTAACGTATTCCAAGTGGAATAAAAGATTTAATTTTTTTAATAACTTTCAAAGGTAATTTACGCTTGCCAAGTACAGATCAATGTGTGACATATATATAGTGCTATGTGTTACATAAAGTTTGAATAATTTTTAAGTGATTGAAAAAAAAAAACCTTTAGTTTTAAAACCGAGATATTGGCATCAGAAAGTGCCCTCTGAGTGACCCTAGCTGTATGCGCACGAGCGTTGTCTTGCATAAACACAAAATTATCACCTACTCTTTGTGAATATGGGATGACATAAGGTCGGATTACTTGCTCGACGTAACTGGCTGCAGTGACCGTCCCTTCGTTCAAGATCACCAGCTCTGTTTTGCCTAACAAGCTTATACCGCCCCATATCATCACATTCGGGCCCCCAAAACGATCAGTACCGTGCATGCATGGTTCAGTAAAACGTTCTCTTTCTCTTCTCTACACACGTACACGTCTGTCATCAAATTAGCCAATGCCAGCGGACAAACAGAGTAAGTTCATGCAACAATTTTTTTTTAATTTTTTTTTGTCTTCCAAAAATGATATTTCAAGTAACTGTTAATATCAAAATAGCTAAATCTCATACAGTATTAGTGTCCGACCATTTGCAGCTGAGCGATGACTAGTGATTTCTCCTAATGCCCTGCACTTGCCAGTTCCGCGCCCAAATTAATTACACCCGGGAGGGTTTTGTGGGGCAACTATAAATAATAATTTGTGAGGGCCCATGTAACTATCCCTTAAGGATACGTTATTACGAACTTAATGTTTTAAATATGAAACGTTTGAACTGTTATTTTTTAATCCACAAGCCATTAAGGCCACACTTCTGAGACTCGATATCTTGTATCGGGATATGTGTGGACCGTTGCTGATTATGGGAAGCCTATGTTTTGCAGTTGACGTCTATCGGCTTTCCAAACAACTATGAGCTTGTTGTTTAGAGTAACTACCTCATAACTAAATTTTTCTGTACTGCCTATGAGACCTGATAGATCCCTAATATTTTTTTATCATGCCATCGGATCAAATTTATGTATGGAAGCAACTATGTATTCTTGTCTTAATCATATATAATGAACTTTAAACACGACATGAATTTTGTTTGATGCATAAAACAAAAGTCGAGGGGTCTTTCAGATCTCGTAACGCAATGAACGTGTTAAAATCAAAAGTATCACTACATATAGCAAGCCTCTAGCTTTGATTGAAATGGCTCATCGGATACAGGTTTTTTTATAAACAAGACAAGCAATATATGTGAGCTGATTTTGATTTGATTTATAAAAGATGTGTTTTGAGGAATGTGTTCAAACACTGGGCAGTTTTAATTTTACGTCGTCATCTACTTATCGTCTACCGCCTAATTGAAGTCTTTTTTTCCTCTGGTTACAATTTTTTGACATTTTTTATTTAATTATTAATCTCTTTATGACATATTTTTTACTATTTCCTATCTTTATAATTCATTTTTTATTCCTAGTGCTCGTGCACATGCGACCTACTTCAAATTTAGGTGGCTTTTAGTACAGCAACTGATGGTATTGAAATATGTTTCTCCCATATCACTTCTTACTCAACTCGCATCTAGAACGAACTGGCTACATATCCCCGCAACGCTCGATCCAAAGTTATATCTCATTCTTGGGCCCTTGCGCCATGCAGTGCCAGCCAAACAAACAGTTCCGGTGAAAAGAAAAAAATAAATACTGTAAATAGTGTAATCACTTTAACGAGGGTAATTGGAAATAGGAAATGGAAAACTTTAAATATATTTCGTTGATAAATGAGCTATACGATTTATATCCATCACACTATATATAAACATATACAGGGAGTGTTTGTTTCTGTTGCGAACATCTGTAGTTTACCGTGATTGACATATTCATGCGGGTTTGAGATATAATTCTCTGTACCAGGAATGCATAAACGCTTGGTAGACATAATTTTCATCGCTTTATTAATAGTTTGCATTTGACGTAAGAGCGGAAAGGATGCGTCGTTTCACTACGCGGACTGCCTAATTTCTGGCTGGCATTGAGGCGGGCAAGGTCGCGCTAAATGCGCCGCCGTGACGTCATCGCGTCTGCGGTGCTGCCCGAACGACAAGCCATGTTGTAGGTGCACCATACTTACAGAGCATTCTGGACAAAACGGAATGACAAAGATCTCTGTTCTTTTACTGGTAACTATAGATCAATGGCCATGAATTGTTTTTTAAAAATATAGCACGAGATATATCTAATAGAAGAAAGATACTAAGATGTAAATAAAGAACCTTCATTAATAAGCGTTATTACATAAAAATAATTTTGTAAAAGTTTTGAGTCATTATACAGGTCATTTGCCGTCAATTAATGTGTGGTAGATCCTTTATTGAAATAAAATATTTCAGTAATAATAAATAATGTAATGAAAAAGCCATGTTGTAGGTACACCATACTTACAGAGCACTCCGGATATAAAGGAATGACAACGAATATAAATAACTATAAATCTATGGACATGAATAATTTTGTATAGATAAGTTAATTTAAAACATAGCACGAGACATAGCTAATAGAAGAAAGATACTAAGATGTAAATAAAGAACCTTCATTAATAAATGTTATCACATAAAAAATAATTTTGTAAAAGTTTTAATTGAGTCATTATATAGGTCATTTGCCGTCAATTAATGTATGGCAGATCCTTTATTGAAATAAAATATTTCAGTAATAATAAATAATGTAATGAAAAAGCCATGTTGTAGGTGCACCATACTTACAGAGCACTCCGAATATAAAGGAATGACAAAGAATATAAATAACTATAGATCTAAGGACATGAATAATTTTGTATACATAAGTTAATTTAAAACATAGCACGAGATATATCTAATAGAAGAAAGATACTAAGATTTAAATAAAGAACCTTTATTAATAAGTGTTATCACAAAAAAATAATTTTGTAAAAGTTTTAATTTAGTCATTAGATAGGTCATTTTCCGTCAATTAATATATAGCAGATCCTTTATTGTAATCAATGATTTCAGAAATAATAAAAAACGTAATAATAAATAACTTTAAAAAGCGTTACCGAAAATTTGATTCTATGTACAGACTTTTTACTGTCAGAAGTTATTGGCCTCTTGTATTCTAATTAAAAAAATAGATGTGACATGTTTTACGGTTATCACTTTAAACCGAGAGCTTAAAAGCTTTATAGCTTGCCGACAAATAAACTCTGAAAAAATTAATAAAAAATATATTTATATACATCAGATATTTTTGTATTGCAATTTGATTACAGTATTATCACTAATGCGTGTTAGTTTTAAAATATTTATATCAGAATTCGTCGGAAATGGTATTGCAGTAATTTTTCCAGTGATTAAATATTTTGAATAAAAACATAGTGATATGCTTTAGTAATATACCGGTAATTACCTCAACAACGTGGTCACATTATCTGTGGGTGTGCCCGCTTTTATTTGTATCCAACAAACTTTTCTTACGTAATTACGTCGATAATTAATTTGCTTTCTTGTAGAAAGAAAGAAGCGCTATTAATGTTAAGAAGTGTCCAGGGACAATTTATATTAGTTAATAATTTAATTGTATAATGCAGAAAGTAAGTAAATGAGAAAATCGCGTATGTATATACAGATACAGTATTTGTATTTGTCTGGGAATAACGCGAGTTTCTTTAAATAAAATTGATGTTAGCAATGTTGAACTTGACTCATCACGATATATCTGGAACCTTAAGACTTTTAATACTTTAAATGTATAGGAATATTTATTTTGCCGATTAGAGGTCTGCTAAGAAATGATTTTACAAAATTCCGCTTATAATGGTGTTAAGTCGCTTATTGAAAATGCATATTATTATACTAAATCTCACATAGTTATATAACTTGGGCCGAATTTTTTTTCGCATGTTAAAAATTATCAAAAATGTGTTTTAGAATATTCCATCCATAAAAGATAGTACAGACCTCACGAAGCGAGCTGGGTACGGCTAGTAGATTGATAATAACTATAAAAATATTAAAAAGGGTAAATAAGATCATGTGTCATCTTTTTGCAATCATCCGTACAAAGTGATTACTTTGGATATGTATATCACTATTGGGATGCGACAGGCCAATAGCTTCAAGCAATACAAAGTCTGCACAGACAGATATTCAACAATAGTTAATTTTACTATATTGCAATCCTGATTTTAAAAACATATTCTTATTATATTATGACATTTAATATTTCTGTAACCATTGATTTTTGTAAAGGGTGTACTATATATTAATTGACCGCAAATGAGCATAACATTCACGCCTTTAAATTTTTTATACTTTTACCATATACCCATCACGCTGTAAAAAATTACTTTTAAGTGCATAATTAAAGAAATATATAAAATCATTAGTAACGGTCATCCATTTTAAAAATAGACGCTTAGTTCATAAGTCGTGCAATAGATGGCGCACTACGATATAGCCAAATACATCCTTATACGAACGTGAGATGCATGCTATAAATACATTATAAAACAAACAGAGACTTAGTTATCCAAAAATATATTCACTTATTTTTTATAAAGTACAGAACATTAATAGAAATAAAAATTAATTTTATATTTTAATTGCAACATTTGCATAGCGTAAAAGCTTGGTTGGAAATTTTATTATTTTTTAAGTTGCATTTCATTATTCGGGTTCAAGAGATGTGCCGTGAGTATTTTATTGAATTAAAAATGTTAGTTTTAAATTTGTATTTTTATGATGAAGTCTTTAATAAGAATATAATAAAAGTCATCGATGCGTAAACTTTCTTTTATTATTACCTATAAGTGTGTGTATAAATGTACATATTGTTGTTTGAAAATTTGTCCATTTTTTTATTACAGTTAGAGATCTATAATTTTTTTAAAATAATGTTGTATCATCGCGCACGTTTTATGAAATAATTTATGCATACAAAGGCATCAAACTTTTAACAATCTATATAATATAAATTCTAGTGACATACAATGGACGACGGAAACGTCCTATAACATTTTTGCCAGTCAAAAACGGATATTAACCCTTTTCTGGTACGGGTATCCAAAGCATAATTTAATATTTGGTTAAGGAATTTAACTCCAATACATCGTAAGGATTGGCAAGTTGAAATGGCAGGCCACATAGCGCGCAGAACAAATAGCCGTTGGTGTCTTAAGGCTCCAGAACTTTCAACCTTGGTCCAGAAATCGTAGACCGGCAGGCGCAGCGTTGGACATATACTCATATGGTGGACAGACGACCTCGTGATGGTTGTCGGAAGACCCTAGATGTAGACCGCTTCCAACCATCTTGTTAGAAATCTATAGGCTTATGTTCAATAGTGGACGTCTTTCAACTAGAATGATGACAGTGCAAGGCCTCCTTGACTTGTTATACGACTCCTCAGCCCCAGTATACCATGACCTGGACAATCCCTCCCCATAACGCGATGTACCCAGTTACCCTTAGTAGTTACGTCATAGTTAAATGTTAGTAAATGTTTTGATTTAGGATAGGTATCATCGCGTCCAATAGTGTTTCGTGTTGTTTTATTGATAGTAACTTCTGTAAATATTTGATAAGAATCACGCATAAATTTAATTCATCGTCGATTAAGAGGTCGGATGTCAGAAGAATCTTGTAAAGTAACTTTTTGGTCTTAGAAAACGTGAACCAGAAGCAAAGTTTGAATAATTTAAACTGGTAATAAAAATGTCTCTTGGAACATAGGCGCTTATAGCAATAAACACCATCACGCGTCACCCTTTTAAGAAATTGCATAAATTTAAAATAAAAGACATAAAACTATTTATTTCACGCGTGCTTATGAGACCAATAAAAACTAAACAATCAAGATTTGTTAAAAACCGGTTTAAATATACATTTAATTACCTACTTAATATTCACTTCACTTTTAAATTTTAATTATTTTAATAAAAAAATATTTTCGTATGTAAATTTATATAGTGTCGTGAAGATAAAAGTATTTCCAATAGTTTGTTTTAAATATCACAATACTATCGAACATTATGAAATCTAAAATCTTTAAAGTAAATGAGAGGAGACCATGCTCCGACAGTTAGACGTCTGGAACATCTGGAACTGGAAGGACGTGGATGAAAGCTGCTTCAAACCGTTCTTTTTCAAAGCCTTTGGCGAAAGCCTTTGTCCGGCAGTAAAAGTCTTACTGCTGAAATGATATAAAATAATACTCACGTCTTATCGATTAGCAAAACGACGCCTTTATACATGCCTAATTTCAATTCAATTAGCACGTCCATGATAAAACACTTTCAAATAAACCAGTATAAAGATTTTAAAAACAAAAACGAGGCTTTGATGTTCCAACGTAGACATCTCCGAAATTATTAAGACAAGGAAAATTCCTATCAATTTTATTTATGTTGGCTATTTGCTTGCACATAATCGTTATTTTAATTGTTTAGATCTATCGAGTTGTATTTGATGTTTAAATCGTACGCTGTATTAAAATACCAGTTGTCCTCCGATGGATTCGAGATCTTTATGAATGCTTCTGGAAAGTTCTTTACGAGCAGAATATTGTTCAGTTTTCTTAGCTGGTATCTGCTCAAGGAAAGGAACATTCCTAAAAAAATTTTAGTTTTCAAACCTTATACTTCCAGAAATATCGTGATGAGTCAGTAATATAAAGAAAACTTGAATTAACTTTTATAATAAAAATTTACAGAGTGTAGTATATTATATCACTATGTTTGGTGGATGTCGCATAAACTGTAACTAAGGGCAATATAAAGGGTATTCACTCACTGATAATCAAAATATCCTCAGACGTACCGTAGCTTTAAATCATATGTGCAGGTTATTCCCCTAAATTTTTGTTGCATGTTGTGAATCTTGTGTGCCCATATTACTCGTACAACTTAATTTTTACCATTCGTTGTAAAATTATTTTATAGTTAAAAAATTATGGAAGCGGCTTCAATGAGCTTGAAATAGATGAAATAAAATTCATAGTCTCAAACACAAACAGGTTTTTCGTCTAACTCGCCTATTGACGTTCGAGGATTTTTTCCATACAAAAGTGTAATCCGCAATAATACTATGGCAATGCAGTCTGTGTGAATAAAACCATTCAGAATTCGTACTTTTTTTGTTAGTAAAATAATGAAAATATTATTGTGATTATATTTATATATTTGCCGGTTCGAGATGTTTTTCTTCACTGTTAGCAGAGAATTGTTAATTTACAAAGTTCGACTGCTAGAAATTTAACTTTATTTTTGACCGAACTCAACTGCTGCCCAAATAACATTTAATTCGTCGAGTATAAGGTGGTAGGAGAGAGCGCATAGCCTAAAGGATCCTTTTCTAAAGGTCGCTACATACTCGTATTTTACAGAATTGGAAAGTGGCCGAGCGCTTAGATCGCTTTGGTAATCGCTCCATGGAATGATTAAACTCAAGGGTCCCCGAGAAGGTACCTCCGCTTGGGGAAACTAAACACGCGAAGTACGATTGTAATTCACAAATCTTTAATGGAATCAGGCGTTACCTTGCGGAAGTCCATCCTAAGTAAGAAAAGGACCAATATTTAGCCACTTCCGCACATGCAGTGGTAGTCGTGCAACAAAGTGCACCGCCCGACAGCCCGCTGATAAATGCGTATGCGGCAAACAATGCGAATTACACAACTGCCATAACTAACATTTGACTTTACGTATTATACGGTGTGCTCGGAAGAAGAAGCGAATATTGTTCACGTACTACTCAATAGGTGGTACTAACATCCTACAAAGCCTCCCACGACATTTACTCCACATTCTTCTTGGGAAGTTGAGTTGGCTAGACTAAAAACCAACCCTGTCGCAAAAGAAACATTAAATCGCTTGTTCAGGTATGTGAAAGCGATATAATTTACACCTTTCAAATATAGTTGAAAAGGTAACTCTTTTGTGAGTAACTATATTTTTTTCCTTTTTTCTTATCAGACTTTCTCTGCTTTCCAAGTGGCATTTGCAGATTCCGCGGGTACGAGAGGGCAGAGCTTTGAGGGCGCTTAGTCTAACACTTCTTTTAAGTTAGCAAATCTCAAGGGCTCTCGAGGATTAGGAACTATATATTGTATAACAATACAATCCTAGGTTATGTGCTTAAATATAAGGAGTCCATTTTTTTAGATTATAATAGAGTTTGCGAATTAATTGATTTAATTACTGTATTAACAATATTTTAATAGTGACCCCAAAAAACAACTATTCGAGTTTATTGTGGGCTCTTCTTGAATCAGTGCGCATTTGGAACTCTCGTAGCTTTAAGTTGATAGATGGCTTCTAGTGGAGCTCAATCTGATTCTAATTTCGAATTGGGTTCTTCTAACAATGTTCTCAAGCCGTATACGCGTGGTCAATTTAATTGATTTTTTGTGGTTAATAATATGAATAAATGGATAAACAATTATCGACTTTGTATATACAAATAGAGGCGTTGTTCACACAGCGCCGGGGCCGCAGCGCGGGTGTAATTGTATCAAGATAGTGTGATCGCGTGACCGTGTTGGAGATTATAGTAATTTTGGTATACTACGTGGTATTATTTTCGTCTTTTATTATCTATTTCGTATGAATCTTGTTTCTGTTATAAATAACATGAACGAAGTAAAGCTATGCTACTACCAAACGGCATAGCCTAACGAGTGGACAAATTGAAATGGCAGGATCGAACTGATGGAGTAAAACCTTGGACCAATAACAGTAGCATAGGATATCATCCATGAAATGAACAAACAACCTTATTAAGGTATTAGAAGGAACAGGATGTTGTCAAAAGTTGCAGGTCTTATTGGAATTTTAGAGACGCCATTGTCCAGTTGTGGACTTCAAGTGAAATGACGACGATATAGGAGAAGAGGTTATTGAAGCTTGAAAAAAAGGTCTCCGTAAAAACAGTTTTCATGTGTATCGACTAATAAACATAGTAAGTGTCATGTAATTTACTCAAGTAACAAGTACATTTTAACAGTGATTCTGAAAATGTCAAGAAGTACGGAAGGGAGAAGGGGACGCACAAGAGATGTTTAAGAACAGATGGCTTGACGTTTGTCTATCTCGCGGCTTATCTTACACATACCTAAAAAGGTGGCAAAACAATATGCGTAACAAAATTATTTCTTACACAAAGTTTATTTTAAACGTATATTTAACAGAGTATTTATTTTCATTATAATTTTAAATGCGGAACATATTTCATAGATTTAGGGATATGACATTTTTAGGATGGCTGGGATAAATTTCACCTTAGCTTCAAAACACAACAACCCGATATATCTACAAAGTCATGAAGAAACAAAGAATTATACTTGTTCTTGCTTACCACAAAGGTTACTATTCGCCGTAGGCTAACAACGTTAGAGTTTAATTTTTCAAAAAGCAGCCCGGACTCTTTGCTCATGGGATTAGAGTCTATTTTAGTGTGGAAAACAATTTATCATATTACAAAAATAAAATTGTGGCGGCCGAAAAAAAAAATAAAACATGTCCGTAGTTACTTGATGACGCAATGCCTAACTCACTCGTAATGGTTGGTGTCAATCAAAATTACTGTGTAAATTTGTTCGAGTACAAACCGACAGCAGGTTTACGACTGTAAGTCAAGGCGGTAAGGTTCAATATGCGAGTTCGCCCAGCGGACACGCGATAAATAATTTGGTGGTGCGTTCCAAGAAACGGAACGGATCAAGATGTGGCGAGTCGCCTACAGATTATTATTAGTCGATGCTATAATGACTTGTTTTCTTTGGCTATTATTAAAAAAACGTATTTAATTGCATATGTACAATTTGTATACGACACACTTTGGCGTCAGTTCGGAAATTTAAATGATTTATTTTTAAATTTACTTTAATTAAATTTTTATAATTAAAGTACACATATCCGCATTTGATTATAATCTGTATTTGTATATAGTCTGTTGTCATTATCATCATTTTAGCCGCGGAACATCAACCGTTTGGAAGCGGCCTGCATCTAGCGACTGTTTTCTGTCTACCCTAACACATCCTGCGCTGCAGGCTGGTGGTCTTCACTGCTGAACCTTACGGCTTCAGCAGCCGAGTGTTCTGCGCGCTACGTAACCTGCCCACTGCAACTTCAACTTTCCAATTCGCTAAGGTAAGTCAACAACAACAACAACAACACAAGACGTATAGATTCACGACATACATACACGGTTGAAATTTCTTCTACCTGCCAAGGAGTGGGACAAGATACCGTCGTATTTTTTTTCAAACCATTAAAGTCTTCAAGACAAGAATGAACAGGTTTATTTTAGGCAAGCATGTAATGTAATTATTAATATCATATTTATGTAATAATTTAAAAAAAAAACCTCTTTAAATAGTGGCCATTCTTCGTGAACACTGAAGTAAACATGACTCTAGGTTCATAAAACGTTTCGCCTCAATTTAACTTTTATTAAATATAAATAATAATTTCAATAAAGTATGCTATATTTTAAAAATATTGCTAAAATTTATGTAGCTTTATATATCTTATATTGTTATATAAAAACATGGCAGACTGGCAGTTGAAATTAAATAATTTTCCTACGAAATTTAACCTATATATAATTAATCCTCTTGAATTTCGTCTAAGGAAAAATATTAACTAAACAGATAAATGCAGAAAACCACAATTAAGCAAACGAAATTCATTAATTAATTAAAAAACTAGATTCAGATATTGATAAGTTTTAATTGGTTATTTCACGACAGCATAGTCGTTGTGCAAAGAATAATAATAATAACATTTAAAACACACTTCGCCGACTTCCTGGTTAAACCATAAATACTTATATAATTATTTTATAAGGAACAGTAAGTATTTTAGAAGAAGCTAGAAACAGGCAGGTTCAAAATTTATGAGGGCCACCTATTAATGCAGTTAAGTATAATATATAAACGGTTTGTTAAGACATTGTGGAAAATGTCGAGCTGAAGCTTCCAGAAAGTTCTTGTACAGTCACTGCAAGGAGCACTAAAACCTCAACGGTCGAACTCTGCTAAATAAATATGTGATATCCCATGGCGAAGACTTCCAAAGTTCCTCTAACATTTAATACAAGGAAACTAAATGCCAATAGGAAACAGTGACCTTATCTGAAGAGTAAAAAAGTTATAATTTTAGCGAAAACCCATTATACAATCTAGTTTGATAAGTGCAATTAAAAAAAATATATGCATGAAGGAACGAAAGCACCTCATATAGCTAACAAAGTCAATGACCCATTATAAAGTTGAATCTTGATTTAATTAATATAACCGATGCAAAAATCGATGCGAAAAAAAAATATTCAAATGACAAATCTGGTACACGCTGACATTGACCGTTTGAAGTGCGGTCAAATAAAAAACTTTTTTACATTGATCCCTCGACGTAATACATAATTTATTGAGGGACAGGTCACGGTATAGTGGAAGCTAGCACCAATTCAATGTTGAGCTCTGAGCATGTGAGTTGAGAAAGCCGGTACAGCTTCTATTACATTGGTCGCTCGAGATCTGTACGCGATACGTCCAGTTTAAACAGACTACGTACGTATTGATTTTGTAAGATAACATAGGTCAAGCTATTATGGTATTTTTAAACGAAATGGTTTGTATTACGTAACGCTTTGTAGGAAAACGTATGCCGTTTTGTGTTAATTATTAATTAATACTATTTTTTTTATTAAAAAGGAATTCTTTTTTTTTAATATAGTAAATAGTGTATTTTTAATATTTTTTTATGTATTCGTTTAAAATTAAGGTTGGTTTTAGTTGAAAATAAAATAACGATGGATAGGGTTGAAAAAAGTGTTGCAATTAAAATAAATTATTTTGTTCTTTTTAATCAGATGACAAGTAAGAGTCGTCACAAATTTATGCATTAACTATTTAAATCTGTAATGATAAATCCTACATCTATTTATTTATTGTTTTAATGACTAACCTATAATTGTTTTCACTTATTAGACTGTCTATAACTTAAGTAAACGTATATACATTTACTTAAACGCAACAATCTCTTATAGGTTTGATCTACATAGATAATAGCTATAAAAACCAATAATAGATCAATGCAATTCATAAAATTAATTATTTTCTAAAGGAAAGAAGGCGATTTATAAAAAAAAAAGAAACCGAACGAACCACGTTGCGTCTACCGGCACGTGGCCTTTAAAAAAAATATTGCATTTAAGATTTACTCTTAAATAAAATTAAAAATAATTAGGGAGACAAAACTTATAGAGTTATATTATTATTATATTGAAGCATTTTAATTAATTCAATACAAATGAATAATGATGAATTGTTTAAAATTCGAAGATATTTGTTAATTTTTTCGGACAATCCTGGCAACCCTATCCATGCGTTAGCCGGCGACATTGACAATGGATGGTTTGAAAGAATGCGGCCTTGAATCGAATTCGGTTTCTCGACCGACGCAGCGCGCGGGCGTTTCGCGCGGGAAACGAGACTGTTGTTTTTTTTTTCTATCGATAGATTAAACGCTGACAATAAATTGATAATGCCTATTAGAAAAAAAATGACACTAATAAATATTAATTATTTCAACATTGTATTATATTTCAAAAAACAGTCGTATATATATTAATAATAGAAAAATTATATATACTCTTTGCAATAATTGTTTTTAGATCAGTGTACAACGCTTTAAGAACAGAGTAGTCATTATATGAAAATATACTACTGTCCGACTTTTAAATTAGCCCATCGAATATTTATTGTATATTTATTTTATTCGTTTACTCTTTATAGTACATCACAAGATATAAAACAAATCAATGAAAATAGGTGACTTCTTTCAGATCAATCATTAGAGGGACATGGTTAGTATGTTGATCGGTTGGTCATCAAGTGACAAGGAATTGTTGAAAAATGAATGTGCATACATATTACAGATTACATATAAACCAGAGTATATAACACAAAAAAAATATTAGTCTTACAAATATAATCTGTTTTGATTACTCTGAATATTGTCTATATGCTCCTAACGTAGAGATATTTACGAAGTACCAAATCAAATGCCGGATACTACCGTAAATAATGTTTGCGTATAGCAGTAATTATTAAGAGTGATAATTATAACGTATTGAAGTCGTTTTTACGTAAAATTAATTTTATTCGTTTTGACTGGAAATAAAGCTCAGATGATTTACAACAATAATTACATGGTGAATTCGAACGTATGACCTTACGTTTCGCTGACTGATTCCTACACCATTACGCTCTTGGTGTCACTGTCCACAAGGTTGAAAATAAAAAGGATTGATAATGATAAGTTTTACACCGCGATGTTCGCTGTTTGTTACAAAAGAATATGTTTAAATGAAAATAATGAGATTCTTAGATTGAGAGATTCTATCTTTCTATCTCTCCAACAGTATAAATTATTATTCTTAGAATTGGCATTGTACATATGTGTTATCGTTAAAAACAATATATCAAGGAATTAATGGATTCGAAAATCAAATCTACTCACGTTATTCATTGAATAAATAAACAGAGACAGTTTCTACTTTAAATAAATATATTATTAATTCAAGGCTTTTGAATTAGACAAATGCCGAAATTATATAGATTTTAGAGTCAGATGAATCGGCCTTGGTGGCGATCTATGTAGATAAAAATTTAAAGTTGTTTTTAGCCACTTTGTAATTTATATAAGGAATGTAATAGTTACTAGCTATTCAATTCAAGTATAAAGAATGTTAGGTTATGTGTAAAATATTTTTAAAGAGGTGAATGTAGTTCATTTTCTACCAAATAGCGTATGATACACCCTATCCGTAAATGAACGGTTTCAGAAATAATAATATAATGGCTAAAAAGCTTTTTCAAAATTCGAATAACAACAAATTAAAATGAAGTATTGTTTACCATTTGTCTCTCCTGAATTTGTACTGCCAGAAAATACTGAACTGTGGCATTCCAATAGAATATATAGATTAATGTAACATATTTCAGAGTCTGTTAGGATATAAGAGTAGAGCCTTTAAACCTTTTTCTGAAAAATGAGCTATAAATACACCCCTTTAAAGTTTTTACGCATATTACTAATCATCCTGTATATGACACCGCGAACTGTGAGATTCAGTAAGAAATATTCGTAATATAAATCGATAAAGGAAGCCGTTAATGTTGCCAGTTATGGTTGAATTTGCGATAAATGAAATCGACACTAAAAATAAATATTTGTTTTCAATTTTGGAATCAAATTTATTTCTACATTGACGTTGTCATAACTATATAGCTTATATTTTTAATTTATATACAAAAGATTGCCACCAATGTACTGACTCATCAAGATATCTCTAGTAGTATAAAGTTTTGTGACATGTAATTTGGTAAGAATATGTCTTTTGCTATGTAGATATCAGCTAAGAATGGGTTTTATAAAATTCTACCCGTAGCGGAGTACAGAGAACGTTCATTAAATGTGAATATTTTAAAACTATAGTTCTGACAGGTATCGATTGCATTTGGAATTTTTTTCTTGACATGATAATAAATAATATTTTATGGAGTTATACCCGCAATAGGCAGAGGAGGCCACGAAGCAGGCGGGGGACAGGCAGATGTGTCACTCTGTATAGAGTGATCACTCTGAAATATGTTATATTAATTTATTTGTTCTATTAGAATGGGACAGACAAATAATTTCTGGCAATAAAAAGGCTGCAGTTATAGAAATATAACACTTGAATGTATTTTAAAAATATCGAAAAAAATAACCAAATGTAAGACGGGTAAAATGTTCTTCGCGTTGAACATATCGTGTACATTACACATGCATCGAAGTAAAAAAAACAGATACGTTTTTTCGTCGTCTCTCAGGTGTACCGATGTCGACCCAGAAAATCGGAAATTTAAATATTATGTATCAATTCATCTTGAACATGAAGATTCGGATTTGTGCAAATAAATTTTGAAGGTTGAATCTGGCGGATTGAAAGTCAAATTTGGGCTGGTAAAAAAAGATTGGGTCAATATTGTACCACAACACTTCATCGATATCATCAGTTGCATAACCGGCAACAGGAAATAACATTTTGTGTGTTTACGAAACATTACGTACCAGAAACTTCTGGAACGTCATAAGGGATTTCAGAATATTACTTAGAATTTCGATTTCATAAATATACCTTATTTAAAGTCTAGTTCATTATTCTATCCTGCTAAACTTTACGCTGTTGAACCTGGTACTTTTAAAAGTCAATTATATATATAGCATATATTATAAATTTAACAATAACCTATAAAATATACCACGTGTAGATTGCTTGTCGTCGTTGTTTTAGCTCATAAACGCGCACTGCTAAGCATAGGCCTTCCTGAAAGATATCTATGGGTGATATACCATTATCCATGCTTGACAGGCGGACTGGCGATCGCGATGAACAGAGCCTATTCAAAGCTTAATGGTTTCATAAATAATAAATAACAATTATATAGTAGTACATCGTTTTCAAATTAAGAATTACTACATAATTAATATGTACTATCTATCTTGACATTTTGTACAGCATAAAGTTATTTGCCTCTCTAATTCCAATAGAAATAATAAATGAATGAAACATATTTTAGGTGGAAAAGCTTTCTTCACCATTCTACAGCTTTAACCCATCAACCTGTACACATCGATTTTTTTTTTAATTTTTTTAGTCAAAGACCCAATCGGTCTGCGTACTTCATACAGGCCAGTTCGAAGGATGTTATTAGTTAAAAACAAACGTGAGTTATTGCGTTGAATTAGATACGATGTACAACGACTGTCGACCTAGAAACTAATATCACAGTCATTAAAATACCCTATAACAGTGCATTAAGTAAATCGGTACAATAAAATCGATAGAATTGCCGTATGGCCTTGACGGACCATTCCTTGAATACGTGATAAGGAGCTCAACCAACACGGCCAATGAATTGTCACCGGTAAACTTGCAGATATATCTAATATCAATAAGTACATGCCTACACATATACTAATTTTCGTATCGCTTCAAAAGCTTTGCGAAATTAAACCTACATACTTGTTCTTAGAATACAAAATTGCTTAAATCTTTATATCCGGATCAAATAGATGGTACGTTAAGATGAATAACGCTCTTTAATCACCTGCCGTACTTGAAATGTACATATAAATAAAAGCATCAATGTTGAATATTGATTGTTATTCAATTTATAAATATTGAAATTGTAGATCTAATTAGAGTAAAGCTCACTACGTTATTCTCGCGATTTCTATAGGGAATTGAATCAGGAATTTGAAGAGATCCTAAAGTAGCCTATATAGCTCAGCGGATTGGTATGTTGAAGTAGCCACCGCAGGTTTTGGAGCAGAGACTTCGGACCAGCAAGCGCAGTATAGAACGTCTACTTACCAAGTAGACGTACGACCTTGATAACAGAAGATGATGGCCACAGGCCGCTTTCAACCGGACAAATCTTCGTTAAAGGCCTATGTCTTGCAGTTGACGTTCCACAGTTGAGATGATTAAAATTAAAAACATCTTTAATCAATATTTATCATTAAAAGAAGTAAGCTTCCACCGCTTTGAAACGCTGATTTGTTAAGAGAATCCAGTCCGAAACTTAATAGCTGCTTTTATATAAAAATTTTAATTTTTTTTCATATCTACATTATAATATCAACCATATAAATAAGTCCACAAAACAGGTTACACATTTCCGTCAATTATAAACTCTTGTATTTTTATAACTTTAGATATAAAACTAAGAAAGGGAAATCAAAGATATCATGTGGAATTTTGTTATATATCCGTACACCCGTAACCGTGAAGGATGTAAGATGAGGAATGAAGTAACTTCACCAGCTTACACATTGCTGTGTGTATTGGGAACCTCTCGTACCCCCTATCTTGTGTGGGACAGGGACTATTCAACATTATTTAATTTTTTTTTACATATTTTTTTTTATTTTCATTATTGTCTTTCATACATCGTATGATCTTTCGTTGCTGTGTGATGGTAGCGATGTACATCACAACGGCAAACAGATGTCAATTGGCATACCATCAAATCAAATCGTGAAAAACTGCTTAAAATTTACGTAATATTGTATTGTAAGTGATGTTATCAGGGACCTTGTAACGTTTTGGTGGTCTAGCGGGTCACGGAGCCATCTTATCGGAATACATTTATTAATGGGTGCCGTTGGTATTGGAAAATTTACATAGCGTCTTCAAACATCGTTCAGTCGCGAGTGTGAAATATCATTGCTGATAGCATCAAAGATACTTATTATCGAGTCAACTATTGTACTTCGAAGGTTTTGAAAACTCTAACTTTATAAATCGAACTAGATTAATTAATAAAAAATTACGTCGGTGTCTTATATAAATCTATGATAATTTTTGAAATTTGGTTAAATCATGTCACCGGTTGATTTGACAAAAAAATGATGTCTAATGGTGGACCCATGCTCATAGATTTCCAATAAGAGTGGTTGAAAGCAGCCTTAAAAACGCCAGAACGTTAAGGCTTTAGCTGTCATTTGTTCTTCGCGCTATATCACCTGCCCACTGTCATTTCAATCTAGACTATGTCGGCTATATTATTCAAATACGGATCCCTTCATTTCTCTTTAGATCTGGTACAAAAATTCCAACAAATTTTATGGTTCGTAATAATTAGTAGTTTATATTAATATGGGATGAGGTTACACTATCTTTTAATATGTAAATTCGTTGTTATGTACAATATTAATATATGTAGATTCAATACACATATTTCCATGCAAAACCATTTTCTACAGATATTAGAAATACCATATATTAGAAAGACTAGTGTTATTACTTAATAATATTTAAAATTATAATTTCAAAGAACAATGAAATAAATATGTATTACTTATAATTAATTCAAAACAAGTTATGTTTTATTTTTCTTGTTGGAAACAAAGGAATTAAGAAAACTGACAAAAATTACTATTTGGAAGTTTGAAGACAAAACTCTGTCCGAGAGCCTTGCCTTTCGGTTTATGAATATTAATAAGGACACAACAATGGCGATTATGATTTAAACGTGAATATATACGTTTAATTAACCTCACGTGGTACACGAGACGATAAAATCGCGAAACAGTTGAACGCCGAACCACCGGCGAGTGACGGAGGAGCAGATTCGTATCGGTCCCGGAAAGGAGTTTCGTTAACGAAAAACTCCAAGCGTCTATGTGTGGCGCGAACAAACAATAGGCTTCACCGTACAACCTTTGTGCGACCCGGCTCTGACCTTGTCTCGAGCCAAGGCGCATCCGTGCTCATCAAGCGCAATTCACCGTCATTGCTTTCGCTTCTTTACCAACTACTAAATCACTGTTGCCGCACGCAAAAATATATCCCCCTCGCTGTAGACATTCAAATAGTTTCAAATAAGTTTTTGCCCGAACCGAAACATGATTGACGGATTCTTATTGAAATATTAGCCGTAGAAGGTCGAATGTTTGATGTTGTGGTTATTGATGTAATACACGATGATCATATGTGCTGGAGCGCGGATATAAAAAGATGTGATAATAGCTAAATTATTGCGAGTCATGATTCAATGTTAATTTAAGTCGTAACCCGGTAACGAGTTCAATGTTTATAAGTTTCTGATAATTAAACCGAAGTAGCAAATC